>NW_026963302.1:1358721-2717442 GCF_036588685.1 Mytilus trossulus | reverse complement strand
TTTAGTTTAAATAAAGTAGGAATTCAAGTGTTTACAGATTCAAATAAATGATAAGCTGTTCTCTTAAAAAATCCTATTCTAAAGAGCCACTAGACTTCTTTTAAACGCCAAAGTTCAATTATGTTGTGCAATTATGCATTTTACTTCTTTCACAAAACAGGGTTTTACCTCGAGAAATATAGGATAAAACCGGGTTGTACACATTTTCCAAACCGGCCTTATTATTTTGATTATAGAAAGAAATTTGTAGAGTAGTTGAGTTAAATTGAATTCTGTTGTCCTTTTTGAATTCTTTAGATCTCTTTACAATACTAAATAATTACATTAGATTTATATTTTATTAAATACGTTATTCTGATTGGCTAACTGCACATTACGTGTTATTCCTTCAGCAATTGCATTACTCTATAAAACTTATCATTCATGATAACACGTGTTCCCACAATAAAGTGCACAGGTGAATTAAATTAAAAAGAATATCAAATTTGTGTTTTCATGATCCCAGCTAAAAAAAATAATTATAAGTTTTGAGTGCTCCTTTTTGCAGTGCCTTTTTGTAACTTCATATGGTTGTAAAAGCGTTGACCGTGCGCACATTTCCCGCGCTTCATACAAAATGTACTTCGGTCAACGCTTTTACACGCCAATGAAGTTAAACAGAAAATCATCAATTATTAAGTGTATTCAATATACTCTTAACTAGAGGCGAGCACGAGATCGCCGACACTATAATCTTCTCCTAGCATTTCTTATGTGATATCAAATTCGAAAGCCAATTGATTTTGAAAATTCTGCCAAAACCAAGACAATACTATTCTTAATAATTTCAGATTGGTGAATGATTCTTATAAAACAAGAGATTGTGGGCGATACCCCCGTGGGCTTGTACCACCTCAAATGGCAAACGAGAGAAGATGTCGAAAGGAATTATTTGCATGCAGAATTAAAAGTGATACCGGTATTCATAAGTCATACTAATGTAAAATATGATCAGCTAGACTAAACCTTAATCTGATATGTCTCTCCATAAACTCCTATACTTCTTCAATGGAAACACAAGGCAACATATTGTCGTGATCTGAACAAGTACTGAACTTTTCAAATGTTTTTTATTATGCCATTGCATTAGACAATGTAAATTAATTTACACCTTCAAAAGTTCAATGAGATGTTAAGGTAGTACATAACACTACAGGGTAATACCTCTGTAAAAAAAAATTGGGTCTAAAAATCACGTTCTATTGTTAAGGAAATATTTAGCTTCTTAATGATCAAAAATAGTGTTTATCTACCCAATGACATTCTTCCGATGAAGTGTGTGACTCAAGTTTTTTTTATAGTTTCAAAGTTAATATTTTGTCAAAATAATAAATTATATGAAAATTAAACGAGCCAAATTAAATTTAGTCAAGGTGATAGATACCACCTTAAATTGTTTTTTTTTTCATTTGTCGCTCGCCATATGCGAGTCATAGGGAGTCTTATCCGTCGATAGCGGCGTAGAATATTTGTAAAAAGCTTGAGAAGGTAGACCTGGATGATTCATACTTTGTCTATTATCCTTGACCTCATTTTCATGTTTCTAAGATACAATAAGCAGCAGCATACCAACAAAATTAAGTTAATCGAAAAATTGTAATTTCTAAATGTTTGACCAGCAGGTATAATCTGACCTTGATCCCATTTCATGGTTTATTCGTCATTTTTAAAATTTGTTATATACTGTGTTTTGGTCTGTTTATCGTAGATACAATTTATAGGACAACCATATTTGCTGTATGGAACAACTGTGATGCGTACATGTCTGTCTGACAAGATTTTTGTTTTACCTTAGCCCTCATTTGGTATAGGTCTTTAACATGTTAGGGTTATGTTAGTTAAAGGATACAGAATATACAGTTAATTCTGTCTCATATCTTGACTAACATATAAAAATTGACAATGAGTGTCGGTTGAAAACAAAACTTTACGACAATAGAGATGATTTCAGCTTCCCAATTGTGAACTTTCCATTTCTACGTAGCAACATTCCAGCAGCAGATTATATATCCCTTCCAATGTATACGATATTCCCAGGGATTATTGCTCTCTAGGATACTATCAAAGCCTAGAGTTCCAAATAGTGAAGTTGAAATCTTCTTTTCGTAAATGTTATGGACGCCGTCAATAGTTAGTTGACACTTACATGATCGGTGCCACATGTGGGGCAGTATCTGCTTACCCTTCCAGAGCATCTTTTTTAGCCATTTCATTTTCATTTTATTTTCGATCTATGAGTTTGACTGGCCCTCTGGTATCTTTCGCCCCTCTTTTATGCTTGAAATAACACTTTCACATAAAACCAATGGCTAGTAATAAGGTGAGACATGTCAGCGTAGGCACTTGTTTTATTTATTGGAGAGTAAATATTCGAGGAATTTCTAAATGAAGTACTATTAAATGAATTAAAAATTTAGCTTTAGGATCCTCGCAACAATCTACAGTTTTTAATTATTTTTCTCCATGACCTGCATTAAGTTCGTTGTTCAAGCCGTGGCTATGCATTAAAAGAACGAATGCAAACTCTGATTAATAGGGACCTTGATTCTTCAACTTGCGTTAGTCTGGGGAAAGAATTTGAAGACAAGGTATTGTTTAAACTGTATTTCAAATATAGAATAAACGAAAAAGATGAAGAATGTACAAACTATCCACCAGATACATGTACCCTATTATACATACAACAATAGAGGACCATTCACCTTAGCAACAAGAAAAATCCACACCGTATAATAAGCTATTACAGGCCAGACAAACACTGCAACCGAGAAAACCAATAACCTGTTGGATGTACAAAATAATAAATGAAAACTTATATGATAAACATTAACTAACGACAACTACTGAATTACAGGTCCCATGACCTTACATGTTTGCGAGCGTCATTTTCTTATATCCCGAGAAATAGAGTTTTGTATTTAAACGAATCATTTTTACAACAGCAAATATAAGGGGTTCAGTGAATACCGACTTTGATGTAAAATGGTACTTCCTACTCCATTCTTGTTTGCAACTTTTATAATCTGGTATTACGCTAAACCATTAGGTATATAAATGATGTAAGCGGCATATGAAGTTATAAATAAATAATATAAGCAGCCTTCCGCATGTCGCAATTTCTGCAATATTGCAATTTTTGCAATTTTTGCAAATATTCTTAAGCAACTGATCATCTGGAATTCTTCTGAAATATTCTTTTGTCATTTTAAAATATAGATTGGAAGATTTAGTATGAGTGCCAATGAGACAACTCTCCATTCAAGTCACAATTTATAAAAGTAAACCATTGTAGGTTAAGGTAAGGTCTTCAACACGGAGCCTTGGTTCACCCCGAACAGCAATCTTCAAATGGCCCCAAAAATTACTAGTGTAAAACCATTCAAACGGGAAAACCAACGGTCTTATCTATTTATAAAAAAACGAGAAACACTTATGAACTAAATCAACAAACGACATCTACTGAACATTTATTTAGATGTTAAAATATTAGTACTAAGTCAGAATGTGGAATTGCATATGCTACCTTATGATGCACGATTGCCAACCTACGTTCCCGTCCCCTTTTCTCAAATATGATAAACTGGTACAAAATTAGACTCATTATTGGGTTTTTACTTCTATGACGGGTGCCACATGCGGAGCAGAATCTGCTCACCCTTCCAGAACACCTGAGATTCCCCAAATTCAGGTGGGGTTCGTGTTGCTCAGTCTTTAAATTGTTTTTATGTTGTGTAGGTTTATTCTTGACTTATGAGTTTGAATGTTCCTCTGGTATCTGTCGCCTCTATTTTACCTAACAACTCCATGTCGGGATTGGTACTTATATTTAATGGCAAAAGGAGGATGTATGATAAGAAATCGAAAATTGTAAAACAGTAAAATAAGTTAATCATGCAAAGTCATTTAATTTTAGTTTCGGATAAGTCAATAATGATTAGGCATTCATTAATTTTCATTGCTTTAGCAATTACATTGTAATTGAGGATACTACTCAAATAAGAAGGTCTTCTTCAGATCTTGATCTTTCCCTCGATATTGACACAAATGTACGACATTCAACTAGAATCTATGACTAACGTGATGCCTTTGTGACATCCATTGTCAACAGTTATATACCATCTGCTCCATCGTATGCTCTACATATCCAACTTAATAAGATACGCTCTTACATATCCATACGTCAAGACGGACATCGTCAATAGAGATATGCTCCTTGCAGATGAAATGCTCGAACAGAGTTATAAGGACGAACGACTGAAATTGACACTACATACGAGTTACGGTCATATAATAAATTTGTAGATATGTCAATTGACAATATGACGGTGTTTCAACCCACTAGCACCATGTTTTAGTTGTCGTAGTTCTTTAACTACCAGTATGATAGTCTGATCAGTATTTTGTATAGATTGTGATATTTTGACTGATTGTAAATGTACATGGCGGATGATACTGTATTGTTTGTTCATGGCTATTTGATTCCTTTGCAAGTTATTTTTCATTATAAGATATACTAATCTTGTAATCGTGACAATTAAGTACTGTTTGGGTCAAGAGAAACGGTATTTAAACTTTTTTATACGTGTGAACGTGTGTGCATATGAATATATTTTAGATGTCCAAACACACGGTTCTCGTTTCAAAACGTTTGGAAGTTTTCAAAAGTTTGTGAACATAACAAAAGGGTTTTACCTTAGAATCGACAAAACACATATTTGAGAACTGTCATGAAAGTTGAAGGTTTATCTACCTTTAAAAAACAAATTGAACACAATATTATCTCGCCTGTACCAAGTCATAAACATAGCAGTTGTTTCATTATTTGTTTTTTTTTTGTTTAATAGCGTTTTTTTCTCATGTTGATACGGAATTTTTGGGTTCACATGTTTATCTAAGAACGCAATACAATGATTCAATGATGAACAAACATTGATATTGTCCAATCATGATAGATACATTAATAAAGTGTATACTAAATATGTAACCATTTGATGTCTTCTTCTGCAGTTATCTCTGTCCGGGATTTCTTTGTTCACCACATTTATTCTATAAGTTAAAATCGTCTTGCCTCCTTTGCGAATCATCTGCATTGTATGGTTTTTGAAAACATCACTTCGGTTATTTTTTGTTCATACCAATCGTTCGCTCTCGGAGATTTGGTTTATACTATATGAATCCATTTAAACGGGAGAAACAACGGTATAATTTATATAAAAAACGAGAAACGGGAAACACTTATGAACCACATTAACAATCGATAAGTATTGAATATCAGATTTCGGAGTTAGGACAGGTGCAATCAATTGCATCGAGTTTAAACTTTTTAATGGTACCGAACCTCTACCCTTCTTTGAAACAATAGGTGAACATCACAACATAGAAAAACATTCTATGAAATATCAATTGAAAAAGAAATATCAACACAAGTGAAAATACAAGGCAAATATAAGATCAATAAAACAAGGGATGAATAATTATATATACAGTATTATACCTCTGTGAAATGTTAAATACTTTCAGAAAAGCAACAATAAGCTTGAAAAAAGCTGCCATTTACATTAATATTATACACAGGTAAATGAAAATTATTTTGACTTGTTGTTAGCTATACAGTTTAAAAGGAGAAAGCAAATATTTTTATAATAAAATAATTTTTGATGTTTGTAGTACGAAGAAGTGATTATTTGTAGTAATACCAAACACTTATTAAAGCTGGTATATAGACCAGATATAACCCTGAATAAGTAATTTCATGAATAACAAAAAGGCATTAAAACTTGTATACAAAAAGTCTTTCCCGTAAAAGGGATGTTTTTGTAATGTACTCATTACAACCTTTCATTTGATATTCGACAAGCATACCTTCTGAAAATTTTCACTTTTTACACTTAACGAACCCATGCACCTATATTTTTTTGGAGATCCAAAGTATGATATTTGTAATGTAGACTTGATTACCGTTTATTTGATATGCGACAACGCCATATTATATACATTTTGCACTTAATAAGCTCAGCCACCTCATGTTTGGAGATCAGGAATCTGATATTTAAAATGAACACATCATTACCTTTCATTTGATATACAACAACCTTATCTTAAAAGATGATTATGTTTTCCACTCAATGACTCCACCCAACCCATTTTTGTGGACGTCAATTTGCTATATGAAATGTACGCTTTATGGCCTTTCATTTGATATGCGACAACCAGTTTGAATGTTTTACACTTTATCACACCACCCTTCCCACTGGGATGAAAAATGGGGTTGAAATTTTAATTTTTGAGTAGATCTCATTAAGACCTTTAATATGATATCAAATGACCCCATTTGACAAAGAGATTTTTTGTTATTTGGTCAAACATATAACCATGTTAAACTCTTCAATTTCACAAAATTTCAGGTGGTAACCTGTTGTTGATACAGAAATACATGCCCGCTCTTGTAAAACTTCAAACTGAAATATCTATGAAACTACAGCAGATATCTCGAATCTGTTAAGTGATAAATGATCTGCAGTTGAAGGACAACATTTCAGATTGCAAGGTTCATCAAGATCACAATGAATAATCAAATATATGATACAATACCAAACTTGAGAACCGGAAGTCATAGAGACATGGGATAACCACCATTCCACTCAGGACCACTTGACCTTTCAAATGTGACATGGTCAAGGTCATAGTACACTTTGAAGGTCAAGGTTAACTTTCATCATGACCTGACATTGACCTCAAATAGAAGGTCTCGAATTACTGATTATCTTTGCAGTTTATAGTAGGTTGATATCTTTTACCTTTTAAAAGATGTACACATGTTACTATAGTTTTAAAAATTAAGTTGATGTAACTTTTTAACAGATGGTCGGAAAATTTTTCAGCTTAATGTATAAAATGTAGAGTGCACTTTTATAGACCATCGTTTATGAAATCGATTTATGTCTAATAAACATAAGATGGCAAATATAAAACTAACTACATTGCAGTTATCGTGTATGTTTCCGTCTTCTACAAATTGGCAAACGATACAATCGCCATATGCGATACAGAGGTATTGATATCCGGCGACGGCGTAGTAGAGCATTTGTAGAAAAAGGTAGAAAACCTGGATGATTCATACCTTGCAAGCAGATACTTTATTTTGCGACGTTTCGTCTGACATATGTCCATTGTCATTGATCTCATTTTCATGTTTCTCAGATACTATAAGCAGCAGATCAACTAAATTCAGTAAATTGAAAAATTAATGATGTGTAATTGTTTGACTGGAAGGTAAAATCTGACCTTGACCTCATTTTCATGGTTTCATTTGTTAATGATTTATTTTTCTGTTTTGGCTTGTTTTTATCATAACACAGCTATATTTGGTGTATGGAATAACTGTAGGGTGTACATGTCTGTCCGACAAAATTTATTTTTGCCTTATCCTTCATTGACATGTGTTTTGAAAATATTAAGGTTATGTTATTCTTGTCATAAAACCTTTATCTTTAAGACTTTTAACATAAACTCACTGACTAGTAAAATAAGCGTGACATTTCAGCGTAAACACTCTTGTTTTAATTATTGGATAGTATATCGTAGAGGAATTTCTAAAAGGAATTATATTAAATTAATTCAAAAAATTTGTTCATGATCCTCGCTAAAATCTAACATTATTAGTATTTTTTTGCATGAGCTGCATCAAGATGGTTGTGCAAGCCTTTTAAAAACGGAAGCAAACGCTACGGAATAAGGAGCTTGATTCTTAAGTAAGTCTGGGGAAAGCATTTGAGAAAGACTATGTTTGATCTCCTCTAATTCAAATAAACTGTAAAGAGTTGTCAACGAACAAGCTATTCACCAGATACTTTATTATACTTAAAACTATAGGGAATCATAAATCCTTATGAACAAGAAAATCCCACACCATAAGTGAAAGCTATTTACTTAAAAAATATATTATAGACATTAACCAACGACAACCTCTGAATAACAGGCCCCATGACTAAACATGTTTATGAACTCTTGAGATAAAGTTTTATATTTGCAAATGATTTTGATGACAGCAAATTTATCTCAACAACTGATCGTCCAGATTACTAGAACTACTCAGTCATAATATGGTATCGCATTTGATACCATATGATACACGAGTTCCAACCTACTTTCCCGTCCCCTTTTCTAAAATATGAAATACCGAACTAGACTTATTACCGAAATTGCACTTACATGAGCACCACGACGGATGCCACATGTAGAGCACTATCTGTATACCCTTGTGGAGCACCTGAGACCCCAAGCTGCTGTTGCGGTTCGTGTTATTTTTTAGTTTTCGATGTTATGTTTTGTGAACTACTATTATGAGTTTGTTTTCCTTTTTTTACCATGAAGTTTAATTGTCCCTATAGTGTGATGGTATTTATATTTAAATGACAAAAGGAGGATGTATCACAAGAGAAAATACTTTGGCATTTTAAATTGTAAACAGTAAAAGAAATTAATCTTGTAAAGTCATTTAGTTTTAGATATATTGATGATGACCAGGCACCGAATATTCTTAATTTCTAACATCATATTATCTTCGTGATTTAGGATACTACTAAAAGAAGAATGTCTGCTACTGATCTTGATCTTTTCCTTGATATTGACGACTTTGAAATATAATCTATGACTTATGTTTTTTGTGATATGCATTGACTAATGTTTTTTCTGATACGCATTGACTACTGAGTTTGTGATATCGATTGTCAGTACACAATACCCTCTGTTCCATTGTATGCTCTACATTCATGTTACGGTCATATTAGAACTTTGTTGACCTGTACAGTATGTCTGTGTTTCAACTCACCTGCGACATTTTTAGTTATCGTAGTTCTATAGATACCAGTATGATAGTCTGATTTGTATTTCTTATAGATTGTGGTATTTTGAGTGATTGTGAATGTGCATGGTAGGTGGCAGTTTTGTTAGATTTTACTTTATGCACGTACTTTTCATTATTGCAGTGTAAACAAATACAAGACATAATGTTGTTCGTTAGCATTTTGCATGTATTGTGAAATATTGTGCTTTGTAAGTATGCTTTCACGTCATTTATTGCAATGCATGCGAAACCTATTATTTCATTTTATCTGAAAATAATGTTCCTTTCGATTTTTATGGCGATTTACTAGATTTCAGTCTACTTTTTGGATATATCTATAGATAATTGTACTTGACTTTCTACTGTTTGTTTTTACGTGTTTTTTTTTTAACAAAATGGTCGTTATTCACAATTTTCATATCTTTATATATCAGAAAAGATTAACAACTTAAAATTTGATTTATTTAGCTTGGCTTACATTTTTTTCCAGCCGCTGAAAGAAGAACGACTAGCCGAGTCACTCAAAATTCGTCCCTTAATTGATGCATTTGGATTAGTTCTGATAAAGACCAAATCCTACTTGTTCAATTGTGCTACTACAATGCCAGTAGTTGTATGATCATCATGTACTTCTTCACTGTTGGAAAGTATGCTTCCAAAAGGTACAGAGTTTATAACTATTTCAGTAAAGATATAATCAGTATTGAAGTCTGATATTATTGACCACGTGAAAACGTAAGTTCCCTGTTCTGGTGTAGTGAAAACCCCACTGTGTTTGCTATAAAATGATCCAAGGTTTGTCTTCACCACGTCAAAAATCAGAGTCTGATGCTGCCCTGGGTTTCCTTCATGTGTGCTCATGTAAGCATAGAAAGCTATTGTGTTGGCAGAGTCTGTATCTATGAAATATGTTTTAAAAATTAGATTCTACGAAAGAGTTAACATAGATATGCAGATTTTTTTTTTTATTTCTTAACCATTTAGTTTTATTTGAGAAAGTAGCATTTGAGCATGACTAAAAAGTAATAAACCAATCAAGTACAAAGCTGAAGTGCATGGATGACCCAAAATTCCAAAAAATTGCGCCAAACACGGCTATAATAATCTATTCCTTGTAGAAGAAAATCCTTAGTTTTGTATACAGGAAATTAATGGAAAAAAAACCATATACTTGATCTTCATGTCAACACCGAAATGTTGACAACTGGGCAGGTGAAAAATTGAGAACTGTCATGAATGTAGGAGATTTAGCTATCATTGAAAACAAATTTAACCATATTTTCTGGCCTGTACCAAATATGGTATGGTGTATAGCGGTTGTTTATCAATTTGTTACTTTGACTAATCGCTTGTTTTTATTATTTGAATTTGTCTAGCATTTGGGTATTTTTGTTTTGTTTTTAATATATTTATCTACTGTTTCATTGAGTCTTGAAAATTATTTTCATTAGTGAAGATGTTATCAGAGTGCTCTTTTTAAGGTAGCACATTGAGTACAAAGATTTTTCATCCCCAATCAGACATCTTTAAACTGATGTAGTTCTTCTCATCCTTCTTTAAATTTTATAAATGAGGTACCAAAAGAGAGAAGAATAATTAATCTTTCAAATTGTGATAATTTCATTATGACATAATTATTAAATAATTAATTGTTATGTTATTAGTTGCTTTATTGTGATGTCCATGCTTGAATGAATTAGCTTTTTTGTTATTCATAGCATCCCAAAACATTTTATAGATCCTTGCACAACACAGTATGACTTCCAAAACCATGACTCAGATTTCTCCTATTATATTTCATTAACTTATAAATCTTCAATGAAGAATGAATGACAATTTGTTCTATTGATGTTTTTGGAAGTCTGAGACACGGTTTTGGTGGTCAAGCTGTGTTGTACAATAATCTATAAAATATTGTGGGATGCTATGAAGAACAAAGACGCTAAATTCATTGGTGGACATAAATATAGCAACAAATTACATAACAATTGATTATGTCACAATGAAATTATCACAATTTGAAAGATTATTCTTTCTTCTTTCTTTTGGTACCTCATTTAAAAATCATAAAGAAGAATGTCATGAATAACATAAGTTTAATGTCGTCTGCTTGGGAGTGAAAAAGTCTTTGTATTGTGCTACCTTAAACACGAACGAATTGTAAAACTTATTTTATATTACAATGTTGTAAAAATGTTATTCTGCATGAAAATTTTCTACAACCGTGCTGTCCAATCGAGCTTTGTACGAAGGAACACATATCGTGTTCAAAAAGGAAATATACGAAAAACAATTATAATATGCTCGAATTATTTTGTATACTTTGTTGGTTGGTTTTGTTGATTTTTTTCCTAGACCAGATTTTCACAGTTTGCTTCTAGAGATTTTCTTGGGTTTTATTGGTCTAGTGATGAAGAGGTAGAATTCAATAACACTAGTGTATCTAAGAACGCCATACAATGATTCTATAATGAACGAACATAAATATATTGTCAAATAATTATAGATACATTAATAAAGTGTATGATAAATATGTACTCATTCGACGTCTTTTTCTTTTGTAATCTCTGTCCTTTTTCACCATGTGTCGTCTACTCGTTAAACTCGTCTTCCCATCTTTGTGAATCACCTCCATTGTTTGGGTTTTCAAAATATCACTTTGGTTATTTTGTGGTCCTACCAATTGTTCGCTTTCGAAGTTTGGGTTTATAAACTGTGAGTCTTCTTTAAAGAGTCTGTTTAAGTAATTCTCCTCTTTATCGATGCATCTTAATTTCAAATTCTTAATTTGCTTATTTTGATTCTCAATAGTTAGTTCAAGTTCATGAATCCTTTTATCTTGTGATGCTTGGTGTTTCCATAATTCCTCAAATTCAACGCGCATTTTGTTTTCTACAATGCTGAGCATCTCCTTGTATCCATTTACAGCGCAAGATTTTACTTGAATGATGAAAAGAAGAAGGAAACATACAATGATTTTGACCATTCTGAAGTGTATATCCAAGATAAGTCATGAACAAATTGTTCTAATTGTAGTACATTACAGATAAAGCTTTCAGAGTTAAACAAGTTCATAATTTCCGTCATATAGCGTAACATCTGAATATTGGTATACATATTAAATTTGCCGGTGTGTAATGAATTTTCAGGGAAACAAAAAACGGATGATATTTTGTTTTATTAGTAACGCGAATTAGTAAAGAGATCATTTTGTAAAAACTAGGGATACATTTTGCACTATGTAATTGTTTTGAATTTATAGAGCGTTTTTGATTTTAGGCTATTTTTTCCCTCTTAACTAATCAATATAGAATCGATCTCTTAAAAATTAGGCTAGATCGTGTATTGTTTGTTTTAACATGATAGTCGAAATCGACTGACGTTTCTAGTGGTTTCTTTTATATTTAATCTTCAATTGGATGACTGTTTGGAACACCTATTTCACAAAAGACGACTAATATGCATCGATTGTTGTTGGCACAATCCAGCTTTCCTCCAATGTGATCTACCGAATTACACATAATACCGGTTTTGTATCTGAACATAAACAATACGACGAGTGTCAAATTTTCAGAGCACTTTAGATCATCCTCAGTTTTTAATGGGGTTCGTTTAGCTCAGTCATTAGTTTTCTATGTTGTTTTTGGTGAAATGTCGTTTGTCTTTTCTTTGTTTTTAGTTTTTTGCCATGGTATTGACAGTTTTAATATCGATTTGATATCTGAAGCAGTTTTTTCTTGTTAGTTATCCATAGATGTGAACAAAGTGAATGAATAATTGAATGATTTTAGATAGTAGTAAATGATGTGTGCAACTTTCTTTTG
This sequence comes from Mytilus trossulus, assembly GCF_036588685.1. NCBI lineage: Eukaryota > Metazoa > Mollusca > Bivalvia > Mytilida > Mytilidae > Mytilus > Mytilus trossulus. The sequence goes on along the minus strand of NW_026963302.1, from coordinate 2,704,734 downwards.
CTTCCTTAACCAATTTGTATTCCTTGGTGTTGATTGGTTGAATGATGTTTGCTTTATGCACATAAACATATATTCATGAACACACCTTTAATCATAATATAAATGAATATAAAGATCAAGAATAGTTCGAACACTGACCCCGATATCTAGATTGTGCACAGTTGTTCGACCGGGGGAAAAGGTTATAATTCCGACAGCTATTGGAAAATTGGGTTACGTTGGATGGAGACAGAAACTTGATTTTGGAACTGATCACTTACGTCCGCTTAAGAGTTGTTTAAAAGCTTCTTTAACCTTTTCAAAGTAACGGGGGAATAATTGTAATCCCAACAAAAGGCATCGGATTTATATTCCGACGAACGTTACTGCATATACATTTTCTATACTAACATACGACATCTTTTTTGCGACAGTAGCAATTTCCCCCTCATTGGAATGTAAAAAGTACATCGCTGTTCATATAGATAGAATCGGGATTTAAAAATTTTTTTTAGAAAAATAGGTATACTCGTTTACACAAAAAAAATTACAATGCTCAAAACCATGGTATGTAAAGGCTTTTTATTTCATTAAAGTCAAAAATTTTACCATTTTTCAATTTTTATTTCGACATAAAAGATAAAATTTACGACAACCCCAAATCTTTAATATTAAACTGATATACTTTTGATCAAATGAATTCAAAATCGTTTTTTCACTTCAGTTATGTCACTAGCATTACATATTATCAAGTTCATACCTCTTAACCAGAGATAGTAATATTCTGAAATTGGTTAGGTCAACAAACTAAGTAACAAAAATATCTATGTCTCTAAATTATGTAACATCTTTTTTTATATTCATTCCTGTTAACCATGTTGGTTGTCACTTTATACTCCAATCTCATTGTGTACGACCAAAGCAACGCTTTTTTTGGTTTTAAAAACATGTATAGAACATGTATAAATTAGCCCCAATGATATATAAATCCTTACTCGAGCAACCATTTTATGACCTATTGAGCAATGAAGATAATAAATTTGACAGCTCTAGTGATAAAAAGAACAAAACACATTTCCTATAGTTTATTTAAAGAAAAACAGTACTATATTAATTATATTATACTCGGTTGATCCTTTGATAAAATGCAGAATTTAAAAAGTCTTTTCAAGTTACACTTATATCAGTTACAAATTCTGTATGGTTAGAACTATTTAGCAATGATTTCTTTTGTATGCTTACTTTGTCTCTTCAGTAGACTAAGTGTAACTGCTTTTCTCCTGCAGCCCGACCATACTTCTAGTTCAAATTAAAGAAAACAGCATTGTGTTTCTTTACAGGAATTTATGGCGGAAAATAAAGAACTCAAACATCAAATCAACTAACTGGAACATGAAAATGAACAAACTCTTTATATACAAAACAACTACATAACACCTTTTCCGTTCTTCAATATAAGATTAAATAAACATCAAATAAAAACCAAAAACTTGAAAAGACTATTTTGTTGGCAAATGAATTCCGTAGAATGGAGGGAAACTATACGCTTCTGAAACAGACACATGAGGTACTACAACAACGATTCAATTTACAGGAGTCATAAATCAAAGCCTTAAGAAACAAATCATCCTATTTAAAAACCAATGAAAACGGATTTCACTTTCATCAATGATTGCACACACAACAATATCACATTTTGATTTTTGTTTTATCTCGATTTTAATGCCCCTGTTATATATATGACATTATTTTATGCAAGGCTATTTTTTGAAAATAAATCCCAATCATGCGACACATTGATGAGTTTATTTATTTTCTAGAGTACATTCCAAAATGTTTGTATCATTTTACTTTATTACAATGATTTTACGGTAAAAGCATGTAAAACTGGCCATCTATGAAATACATAAATAGAATTGAAACAACAACATGGAATAAGCAATCAATGTGCATTAAACTTTTGACGACCGCACAGTGACATGTAGGTGTTAATTTATGTGTCATTTGGTCTCTGCAATCATATTAGTAATACCACATCTTTTTTTTTATATACATCTTCCATATTAAAAAAAAAGACTTGAGGAATATATTGCAATGACAGCAACTCAACGACAGAACGAAATGACATATTTTTGAATCGTGAAAAATAAAATACCCATTTACGATAGAAACATTCATTGTTCTGTGGTTCTAAGTTCATAAGTTTTAGTTTTTTCCAATGTGAACAGTAATTTTCTTCATCTGTAATTTTGTGAATAATTTTATCTGAAAACCATGAAAAAACATGAATTCAGTAACCCGACATTTGAACCAACAATATGGTTGTTGATTCTAAATCAAACTGAGATTTAGATTTTAGAATACAACGCCCCGAAACCAAAATAGTTATTTGTATATTTTCTTCTAAAAGATTTCGTGATACGACGATAATTTAAAAAAATAATATGTATAACTCCTTGAAGTTCAAACACTTTTAACAGTTAACTTAGAGTTACATGTTCTGTTTTTTACTATACTATATTATTAGTGAAAATATACTAATTCCAATTATACTGCAACTAGAAAATATTGTTGGTATACTTGAGGGTCTGGATTGGGGATCTGTTATTCTGTAAACATTTAATTTTCACCTCTTTTTTCTCTAATCTTCCAAAAAATAACCCCTTTTTTCTCTAATCTTCAAATAATTAACCCCTTTTTTTTTTATCTCATCTTCATTTTTTTTGCCCGTTATTCTCTAATCTTCATTTTTTAAGGGCATTATTCTTTAATCATTTAACCCCATCCAAACCCTCATACTTCTTACTTGTTCTTTACTTAAGGTGGAACCCAACAGTTTCACTAAAATTGATTTGGCTCGTTTAATTTTCATAAAATTTTGTCAAAGTATTTACTTTGATCCTTTAACAAAAATTTCAAAATTTCAAAAATTTTGAACCAACCGTTTTGTCAGAAAAATTACACTGGTTATATAGCAGTTTGACAAACACCAATTTTGATCTTTGAGAAGCTTATTATTCCCTTTGCAACAAAACATAATTAAAACGTTAAGCTGACTTTACAGAGTTATCTCCCTGTAGTGTTAGGTACCACCTTAAACTAAATACGAAGACCAATATTGTCAAGTTTACATTAAAAAATGACCCGAACATATATCATAAATATCAAAATCCGCAAACAGTTGTGATGTTTGACTACTTTTCGCCAAAGAGTCAGCTGACTTAGATGTGTTGACACTTATTAGACACACTTAAAACTTTATTTAATTAAACTGAGCCAAGTTGGTCACAATATCAGATGGATCTAACATTCTTCTAAATAATCTGTTTTCAGGTGACAAATAGTATCAGAACAAATATGTAAAAGGCATGTAAAAGTAGAGTGGCAATGGTGCTTAAGTTTAAATAACCAACCAAAAGTACTATTTTGATGATTAAGCAAACATGTAGGAGGAAAATCCAATCTTGTCAATGTCATTTTAATAGTTGAATTCAAATCTTAATTATTGGTATTAAACTTTTGTTGCCTCCAACGCATTATTCATCTTAATGTTTTTTATAATTAAATACACATATAAGGTTAATTTGATTGTTTTAAATTGTGACAAGCGGCATAAAGAAAACCAGTTTAAAACTTTTTTCCAAAATGTTATCTTGTGGTTACAGGATTTTATGGTCAATAAAACTTTCGATCAATAGCCTTGATTACATAACCCTAAATAGAAAAACGTATCTTGGGAAAAATGAAGGTTGAAAATTAATTGTCCGCAAAGAATTCTTTTTTTTTAAATGTATTTCTCTACATCAAGGCTGTATACAATTTTGATCTGAGCGTCACTGATGAGTCTTATTCAGACGAAACGCGCGTATGGCGTGTTGAATTATAAGCATGTAACCTTTGATAACTATTATTTTTCTTTATTTTACCATCTTTTCTAACAATGGTTGCTACTGCATATATTGAGGGTTTACTTAAGTTTCATAGTATTCGTCAAACCGACAATAAAATTCCAAGCTTAAAAATGCGTACTTCTGTTTGTTTAAAAATACCAACTAAATTCTTACAGGAGTAGAGACGCGTTGAATTCTATGCCTCGTGTTCAATTTAAGGAAGTAAAAGAATATAAGTTTATAACGCTATCTTTACATTGACTATTCCTTGCAACAACACTTTAAGAAGTTGGTTTGCCTTTAACACCATTTTCCTTGATGCAGCTGAACTTAATATGGCCTTTATTCTACACAAACCTTTTTGCAAAGTCAACTGAACTGGTTTATTTTGTAACTTGCTGTAGTCGATATGGATGCAATATTTGTCATTCGACAGTCAAGAAACAATCATTTAATCCATCTTAATATGATCAATAAGTAAGACGGGTGAATCAAATTATACTCACGCGACACATACCTTATCTCTATCATTTCGAAGTTCATATAATTTCGAGTTTTTGTGGCGTACCATATAAAAACAAGAACATACAGGTATGATTGTCAATGTGTTAATACATTGACTGACATTGTATTGTTCGATTACCAAGTCGATAAATTTATGCTAATTTAAGAAGTGTGAAAGTTTTGTTTAAGTGCTGTAGTATGAAAGTCGGTTTTCCATATTCTGACAGTGCTTAATTATTCCCTCAGGCATTCTTCTAAAATATAAATAATGTTGTTAGATTATTAAAAAAAAACAACTTGTAAAGACTGTCCTATGTTGAAATTAGAAAAAAAGCTGTCTCTTTGCTATTTTAACACATCTTCTTATGTTTATATTAAAGTTTCAAAGTGTTCATTGTTAATAACTTATTTCCATTGGTCTGCACATACGAATTGATGTCAACAATAACAGTATAATATCAACAACCTTGATCATGTTGATATAACAATATTAAACAAAACTTTCAATACATTCAAATAAGCAAATAGTGCCAAAGTCGTTCCTCTGACTATTGGAGATTCCTATAGATTTTAAGTCAATATGTCGAGGACGCAGCAGCTATTTAAAACGTTACATTCATTCGATGGTTTTGAGGTGTTATTTTAATCCCAATGTTCTTAAATCACATCTGATTGCTTCATATCTTCTATGCAAATAACTTATGAGACGAAATTTTGATATTTGTCTATCGTCGTTGATTTCATTTTCATGGTTCAGTGACGGCTTTAAAAATAAATCAGTACGTCAGACAGGTTTCACCTGGAATCGATTTCATCTTATGGATCAGTTATAACATTACATTTTCGTGGTTAATTGCTCATCTTAGATAATATTGACAACAGGTCAATTATATTTGTTTTATGGATGTGATTATAAGGTGCATATCTGTTTGATGGACTATTTATAAAGATGAATGAATGTGATACTTGTAGATATTTAAAACTTTTAGCACGAATTCAATCAAAGCAGGCTAAACATTTCAACGTGTAAAAAAGAAGATGTGGTATGATTGCCAGTGAGACAACTATCCACAAAAGACCAAAATGACACAAACATTAACAATTATAGGTCACCGTGTGCATTTTTTAAATTTATAAAATTCATTAAAGAAAGAACAAAGTGTCACCAGAGATCTAATCCTTTCCGTAGACATTCATGTAGTTATTTAGATTTAGACATTTGGTTGGCCAGTAGTCTCCAATTCGGTTAATTTCTTTTGAGAAAAAACAAATCCGGGTTACCACTGGGTCGATGCCACTGCTGGTGGACGTTTCGTCCCCGAGGGTATCACCATCCCGGTAGTCAACATTTCGGTGTTGACATAAATATCAATAATGTGGTCTTTTTACTAAAATTCCTGTTTCCAAAACTTTGAATTTTTCGAAAAACTAAGGATTTTTTTTATCCCAGGCATAGATAACCTTAGCCGTATTTGGCACAACGTTTTGAATTTTGGAACCTCAATGCTCTTCAACTTTGTACTTGTATGGCTTTATAAATTTTTTGATATGAGCGTCACTGATGAGTCTTATGTAGACGAAACGCGCGTCTGGCGTTCTACAATATAATCCTGGTACCTTTGATAACTGTTTACACCACTGGGTCGATGCCACTGCTAGTGGACGTTTCGTCCCCTAGGGTATCACCAGCCCAGTAGTCAACACTTCGGTGTTGGCATGAATATCAATAATGTGGTCATTTTTATAAATTTCCTGTTTCCAAAACTTAGAACTTTCTAAAAACTAAGGATTTTCTTATCCCAGGCATAGATTACCTTAGCCGTATTTAGCACAACCTTTTTGAATTTTGGATCCTCAATGCTCTTCAACTTTGTACTTGTTTGGCTTTATAAATATTTTGATATGAGCGCCACTGATGAGTCTTATGTAGACGAAACGCGCGTCTTGCGTACTAAATTATAATCCTGGTACCTTTGATTACTATTAACAAACTCAAACCGAGTGGAACACATCAACTATGAGAGGAAACAACAGAACAACAGAATCACTGGGTGCAACAAAAACAAACGTCAAAATACATAGAAACGGACTATTTAATAAAAACAACTGTATTATTCCTGAAATGGTACAGGACCTTTCAAGAAAAAATGGTGGGTTGAACCTTGTTTTTGTTTGCTCCCGCGTATATGGCAATGATATAAAAGTCTTTTAAATAACAACAATACGTGAAAGGCGTAAAGTACTTATAAACGCAAGATCACACAGCACAGAGAAAACAAATAAATGATATAATAGATCATTAAACCATGCAGAATAACGACAACAAGGCACTTTTTACTTTTCTACATTGGTTAGAGGTATAGGGGGAGGGTTGAGATCTCACAAACATGTTTAACCCCGCCGCATTTTTGCGCCTGTCCCAAGTCAGGAGCCTCTGGCCTTTGTTAGTCTTGTATTATTTTAATTTTAGTTTCTTGTGTACAATTTGGAAATCAGTATGGCATTCATTATCACTGGACTAGTATATATTTGTTTAGGGGCCAGCTGAATAACGCCTCCGGGTGCGGGAATTTCTCGCTACATTGAAAACCTGTTGGTGACCTTCTGCTGTTGTTTTTTATTTGGTCGGGATGTTGTCTCTTTGACACATTTTCCATTTCCATTCTCAATTTTACTATAAACATTGACTTATTTTTGTGTCGTATACAGTTGAATGAAATTCCTACAATCGTATTGAATAAAAGCAAAAACAAAAATAATAATACAATTATTTTCACAATAGTTATCATGATAACGACGTCAATATTATTTGGATAAACACAATATTTAATCCATTGAAAATGAAACTTCACACGAATAAAATGCAAATAAGACATATGTGAAACGTACCGAAAATATAGAATTTAAACCACAAACTATAAAACATAACACAATATCCAACCGAACACACAAAAGAAACATTACAACTAGAAACATAAAAGTGCCGAGACACGTCGTTAAGCAATGCAAATTCACACTTGTAAAACAGTCATATTCAGGAAATCGTCACGTTCAGACAGACGACATAAATGTTAATCCGCAATTTAAGAAGTTGTCGTTAGTCGTTTTAGACACAGACACGTCGTAAAAATCAACCAATTTGTGATGGTGGCCATAAAATTTACGGAATGGCAAATTTCATCTTCCATTTGGCGAAGAGTCTGCAAATGGAACACACTGCTGTATATGAAGTCTGTATATCGAGAACATACATGAGCATAACGTATCAATTGAGATATGTGAACACTGTACGACGGATAAAACACATAATTTTGTTCACCGTTGAATATTGCACACATTGTGGAATGAATTTCATATTGTAATGAGTAAGCATAATAAAAATCCATAATGTTTGCAATAGATGCAATACCTATCATGTAGTATTATCTGACAATATTTCCTTGACATTTAATGAAGGTAAACTGAATTCAGTCTACTTTTTATCATTACTTGGTAATATGAAAGATAATTGTACATGACCTTAGTATATGATCAAAAATTGCAATTTTGTTTGAATTTGTGCATGCGCATATTATATTTGTTTAACATTGACAAGAATAAAAAGATTAATATTTGATTTATTTTTATTGAATTTACATTATTTTCCAGCCACTGAAAGAAGATCGACGAAGGGAGTCACTAAAAATTTGCCCCTTAATTGAAGCATTTGGATTAGTTCGGATATAGACCACATCTCCATGGTTCAATTACGCTACAATGATGCCAGTAGCTGTATGATCATCGTGGATTTCCTCACTACTGGAAATAATACTGCCAAATGGCACAGAATTTATAAGTATTTCAGAATAGATGTAACTATGGAAGTCTGATGTAATTGTCCATGTGAATACGAATGTTCCTTTTTCTGGTGTAGTGAATACTCCAGTGTGTTTGCTATAAAATGACCCAAGATTTGTCTTTACCATGTCGAAAACGAGAGTCTGATGCCGCCCTAGATTTGCTTCATGTGAACTCATGTACGCATAGAAAGCTACTGTGTTGGCAGGGTATGTAGCTACAAAATATTTTTTTGAACACAATTTAGATTTTTAGAAGATAAACATAGATAGGCAAAATGTATTTTATCATTGAAAGGCGACAGTCCTGATATTAGATTAAGCCGAGAACCTTCCATTATCATCATTGACAATGTTTATCCGCTACGCGTAGCCAGGTAAACTTTATTCGCATCATTACTTTTACTGATGGACGTCTGCAAAGCTTAACATACATTACAGTTATCTCTTAATCGGTATTAATCTGAAATATTTGCTCACACACCATACCTACCAACATTGCACGTATGAAACTCATGAAGAAGACAATATACAGTTGGAATTAGTTCTCCTGACACTTTCTGATCTATCGAAATTCTGTTCGAATTTGTTTTAGCCTTGGACAGGTTCGGACATTTATATTTAAGACCAGATTATTCCCGTTTTCCCCAGAACTGCACTGGAACACTAGTGTATCTAAGAACGCAATTCAAGGATTTTTATTATGAACGAACTTTAATATTATGCAATCATTATAAATATAATATTAATGTGTAAAATAAATGTGTACTCATTTGACGCCTTTTTCTATAGTTATCTCTATCCGGGATTTCATTGTTCACCACGTTTCTTCTTATAGTTGAACTCGTTCTCTTCTTCGTTGTTTGGGTTTTCGAAACATCACTTTGGTTATACTTTGGTCCTACTAATTGTTCGCTATCGAAGTTTGGGTTAATAATCCGTGAATCTTCTTTAAAAAGTTTGTATACGTAATCTTTCTTTTTATCAATGCATCTTTTTTTCAAATTCAGAATCTGCTTGTTTTGATTCTCAATCGTAAGTTCTAGTTCATGAATCTTTTTATCTTGCGTTGCTTGGTGTTTCCATATTTCCTCAAATTCAACGCGCATTTTGTTTTGTACAATGCTGAACATCTCCTGATATTCATTTTCATCGCAATATGCTCCTGGAACGATACAAAGTAGAAGAAAACACAGATGGGTTTTAACCATTCTGTAGTTTAGTAAATATTGTCCAAGATAAGTTACGAACATCAACTATGTCTCTATCAAATTGCAGTACATTATAGATAAAGCATACAGAGTAAAAAAGCTCACCATTTCTGTCATGATTTACATTTGAACCAAGGTATTGATATAATATAATGGATGTTTATGGAAACCTTTTGACTGAAATAATATGATTATACCAGGTAATCCAACTAGTAGCACGAATGAATACAGAAAGATTTGTGTATAACTTTACGATTATCATTGTGCTATATGATTTGCTGTTTTTCCTTAAATGTACAGTTTTAAATTCATGATAAAACAAGACAAAAAACCCATATAAAATCTAGAATTTACAATGTAAAGTTACATAAATTAGGCCGCTAGTCTTCTCGTTTGAATTGTTTTACATTGTCATTTCGGGGTCTTTTATAGCTGACTATGTGGTATGGGCTTGGCTCATTGTTGAACGCCGTACGGTAAAGGAGGGACTAAAATTACCAAAGGGACATTCAAACTCATAAATCTCAAATAAACTGACAACGCCATGGCTAAACATTTAAAAAAAAACCAGACAAACAATAGAACACATGACACAACATGGAAAACTAAAGAATAAACTAGGGGTGATCTCAGGTGCTCCGGAAGGGTAAGCAGATCCTGCTCCGGATGTGGCACCCGTCTTATTGCTTATGTGATATCAAATCCGGTAAATAGTCTAATTCGGTAGGTCACATTCATGAAAGGAAAGGGATTGTAGTTACGACGTAAGGAACATATCCGATATCATTTGTGAAATGGTCATTCCATAACTGTCAATCAACTCGTGATGGCGTCCGTAAAATTTACGAAGGGATAATTTCAACTTCACCATTTGGAACTCTTGGTTTAATAGGTTCCTTGTGAGCAGCAACCCTCTATCAAGAAAACCATGATAGGAAATGCACTCACGGGAATATCGTATCAGTTGGGCGATATATACCCCGTATGCAAGTGCTGCTGGAATGTTGCTACTTAGAAATGGAAAGTTCACAAGGTAATCTATAGTTGTTAATTTCTTTGTCATTTTGGTCTCTTGAGGAGAGTTGTCTCATTGGCAATCATACCACATCTTCTTTTTTGATAGTTGTTTAGATCGCCACTTGTTTATAGTAGCATCGTTTGCCGTTCTTATTGATTTAATTTGAAGGTATCAATTTAACATTGATGGTATAAAGAATTAGTAAGAAACAGTGTTATCCAACAGTTTAATTTTCTGTACGTATAAAACAGAAGATGTGGTATAATTGCCAATGAGACAACTCTCCATGTTACATGTTTGCAATACTTGATACTGATTGTTTTGATTGTTCTTTTTTTTGTAATTATTTTATTTTTCATGATGAAACATGTGAATTAACATACAAAAGTATTTGATACACATTTAAAAAAAAAGAGCAATACCTGCAAGATCAATCAAGTGATAAAGATATAATAAGATATAAATATATGTTTGATGTTCTTAACCCAATCCATTGCAATCCATATTTCATCGTTCATTCAGAACGAGATCAAATCAATATCGACTCCAATTAGTAGGTTTGTGCAATATGAGGCTCTAGGATGAAATACAAAAATTTTTACTGACCAGATGATGAAGTAATGCTACGAACACCAGACTTGCCTTGAATCAGGTCACATACCTTGATCGATTTTGGAAGGGTTCATATAGATATACAAAACGACAGCATCTCCTTGTGTTATGCATCTGTTGAATTTATGTATATTCGGTGGTTTTTTCTTTATACAGAATAAGTTCTCAATTATATTCCTAATATAACATACATTCATTTGACATATCTTCTAATTTTAGTTATTTTATATTCACAACAGGAAGAACTCATACTTTTTTGTGGAATTACAAAAAAACAAAAAAAAACCAACCCGTAGCTAGTTTCCCTTTAACAGCAGAGGACAAGTTTCTTTGACGGATTTCCAATCATTCCCAGATGGAAACTATATATTTCTTACATTTTGTATGTTGTTCCAAGATACCCTTACAAACTTTTGTAACATTAAAGTTTTTACGTCGAAATGTGTCTCAGAGGTGGCTTTTAATCTAATTGATATTTTTACAATTTTTGTTGCGCCCCATGTACTGCAAGGTGACAATGGTCGGGAATTCACAGCGTTGGTTATACATGTGTTCATATTAATGTGGCAGAACTTGTGATCGTTCGTGTGGGAAACCATAACATCCACAATCATAGGGTAGTTATTGGAAATCGAATGGAGATATCCATCACATGATTATTTAATTTTTGAGGGACAATGCATCAACAAAGTGGTCAAATGGCATCAAGTTCGTCCAGATTCCAAAGAACTTAGCTCTAAACAAGGCATTTGACGAGCACACCATGAAGCTTTGTTTGGTATAAATGTGCAACCATTGAATTCACACCAGAAACCAAAATTTTTAAAGAAATTTTGGTGACCTTAGAATAGGAAGAGGACTTAATAGAGTTCCAGATAGATTTTTTAGAACGGCCTAGTCATTGAGTCTTGAGGTAAAATATCGGGTCAGGATCGGTTATAGTTGATTTGGTCTAGCTAGCCGAGTAAAGGTTGTGAGTTGGTATAAATAATCGAATATATTTGCAATTAGTGATCTTTTATTTATTCGCAAATTATATTTTATACATTATTTTTAATGCCGTACATCATTTAGGCAATAAACTTACTGCCTAGACGTTGGCTTATTGCTTAAAATTTAAGCTTTATGCCTAATTTCACGTGTTGTCGATAACATAAACATCCCGTGGTCAACCGTATGCCGCAACGATAGGACGTTTTCCTAAATATGATTTTTATATCGAGGAAAACTATCAAAGCACACAAATCTGTTCTTTATAATAGTTTGCTATTATTGATGACAGTTGCAGGTCTTACCACAATTTTGTCATCTTGGATCCGTACGAAAACAAGGCATTTAACGTTAAATTTCAGCAAAATAATCTTTTAAATTCTCAAGATACCCGATTCAAATTAATTATTCACACAGAAATAGTAAATAAACCTCAAATAGTCAGGGATGAAAAATAATTGGGATTGAGTGATTATGAAAAATGAAAAACGTTAAAGAGAGACTGGAAAATATCTGCACTTTCTCTTTCTTTAAGTATTGTATATAAGAGATTTTTATTCTATTTCTCTTGTTTTTATTAAGTCAACCAGCTTGTTTAAAGATGTGAAAATTGAACTCTTTTGAATTATTTCTAAATTATATTAATTTGATTGGATACCAATTCACATCATTAAAATTTTAGTGATAACATTTGTAACGTTTTATTCTTATCAGTTTTGAAACGCTATTAAACAAAGATCTTAATAACGAAATTGTCAATATCAGTCAAACGTCTTTCTTAACCTAACTTGATTATCTATTTAGGTTTTGTTTCCAATGAGTTTTGGAATAAAGCATTTTTTTTAAATTGTAGCCAGTTCTTCATGTCTACTCTTATGATAACTCTGCTTAATAGAAAGGTAAAAAAAAAATGTGGAGTCTTTTAAAAAAAATCTACATATGTAAAAGAGGGACGAAAGATACCAAAAGGAGTCAAACTCATAAATCAAAATTAAACTGACAATGTCATGGCTAAAAATTAAAAAAAGACAAACAGACAAACAATAGTACACATGACACAACATAGAAAACTAAAGAATAAACAACACGAACCCCACCAAAAACTAGAGGATATATCAGGTGCTCCGGAAGGGTAAATGAATCCTCAGGAAGAACATAATCAATCTTGTGAATAATGAAGTTTTGATAAAATAAGTACCACATATTATTGGTTTTTAATGACCGAATGTATTTTTTTTCGAATTTCTTTTTAGGAAGTCTTGTGTTTGTTGTAATCATTTATGATGTTCTTTGTATGTTTAGAACATTTTTTTTAGTTTGAATATCCGTTTTGCACATTTCTTCCTTCTTTAAAAAAAAATGTCTTGCGTTTTCATAAAATGATAAACAGTTTTAAAATCTACATAGACAGTATAGCCCGATTAATTACAATAAACAACTGATAACTCTGTTTTCAACAAAAGAAACGCTTATTTGTGAATTTATAAAACCTATTTCTGTCAATTTCCTACCACATTTGCCTTTAATGTATATAAATTACTTACGTTTTAACATACTCATGAACTATAGTGTACAGCTTAGATGATAAATTTGACAGCAGAGATAATTTATTTAAAATTAAGTGTAATAATTTCCTGCTCATTTGTGTCCATACAAAGGCCTGAACTTTTCGATCATAAACACAAATTACTTTGTGAATCAAATACAGAGGGTGTATAAAAAGTGTTTGCAAGTTCCATTTATGTCATTTGAAATTCTGTTTTGATCCATACGTGTAAATAATGATTTTTCTTATGTGCCTACTTTGTGTGTTATGCCAACCTAATGTAACAGCGTTTCTTCTGCAACCAGAATCTAGTTCAAATGCGAGCAGACATAATTTTCTTTCCGTACAGGAATTTATAGCTGAAAAGAAAGAATTAAAACATCGAATTGAGCAAGTGGAACACGACAATGAACAAACTCTTGAAATATTAACAAAACAACTACAAGATAAATTTTCTGTTCTTGAAAATCAGATTAAAAATACGGTAAAACAAAATGAGACACATGAAAAGCCGGATATATTTGAAATTAGATTCCGTGAAATGGAACAAAATTATACACTTTTGAAACAAGCTCATGAAGTACTACAACAAAGATGCAGTCTACAGGAGTCAGAAATTACAACTTTAAGAAGCAAATCAGTGCAATTAGAAAAGAAAATATCAGTCATCGAACAAATGAAAAATATAAATCAATCAATGGATTTACATCAGGTACAAAACAAGATGCAACAACTCCAACAAATAACTAACCTCCTCAAAAGTAATCAAAACGCTAGGAACCAAGACTTTCTTTCTCTGTATAATTTGACTCTCATGTCGGACAAGAAGTTACAAGAACGATTTGAGAATAATCAAAATCTGACGAATAAAAAAGTGTTTTCGATTATAACAAATAATTCTAAATTGATGAAAAATCAACTCGACATGTTGAATCATGAACTCAATGCTTCTCTAACAAATGTATTTTCAAAGTTGAACATACTGAGTAGTCAAATTGGAGAAAACAGCAAAAAAGGTAATTATGACACAGAAAACATATCACAAATCTTACAAATTTCATAATAACTAATGAAATTATCTAGATCTGTGAGCACGTTTTTTACTATTATGTTTGTTTTGATGTTAAAAATATAATACATGACACATAAGAGAAACCTTTCAAATAATATTAGTTACATAGTGTGTTAGTGACTTAATATGATATATACAGGGTCAGTAAATTCCATATGGGGTGAGAGCGACGCTCGAACCCCATATGGAATTTGTTTACCCTGTATATATCATATTAGGTCACTAGCACACTATGTAACGAATTTATGTTAACGACTATTTATTTGTTGAATTTAGACTAAAGTTGCCTTATTTGCTATCATAACACATCTTCCTATTTCTGTATTAAAGTGTTCAAGTGTTCAATTTTAAGAACCTTCTTCAATTGGTCTGCACTAAAAACTAGTGTAAACGATAAATATCTATTATCAGCAAACTTGTATAACAATATTAAACAAAACTTTTAATACTTCTAAATAACCAAACAATGCCTAAATCGTAATTCCACTACTAACCGTGTATTGAAATAAACCCCGCCTCCCTACTAACCTAATATTGAATATACACGGTCTCCACGAGGTCGCTTTTAACCAATCATATTAATAGAAATGTATAGGAGGTAAGATAATAACACGTATCACCCAGTTACAAAATGAAAAGCCACATATGCGTGAAATCAAGCTTAATTTGTCTGTGCGTGTTCGTTCTGTAACGAGAGACCAAAAGAGATTGCACAGACATGTAAAAAGACATTTATAAACATTGATAAATCCTTATCTAAATATGTATGCTTTTGACGTTTTATTTTAACAATTCTTTTTTAGTGGCTTTAACAGCGTGTACAGTAGCCGATAAAACAATCAAAGGAGCTGTAACATTTCCAAACATTTACACAAGTGTAGGGATTACCAACCAAACCGCATTTCAAACCACTGGAAAGTTTGTTTGTGACATTCCAGGCTTGTATTACATATCATCCTATATAAGAACACATGAAAACGGATTTGAGTTTTATCTAATGAAGAATGACGTACTTATATCTAAATCCGCAACAACAACTTGGCCAGGAAGTACTAGTTACTCATCAAGCGTAATAACAGCAGCAGTCGACGTACAAAGAAACGATAAATTGTATATAAGGACACCTAATTCGTATCGTATACAATACGGCTTTTCATGTTTTACAGTTATAAAAGTAAAATGAAACAACAGTACATGCAATATTTGATATCGGTAGTATGTAAACATTCAATTGTCAATACGAGGTACAGTACCGTTATTGAAAATATTTAAAATTGAATATAGTGACAACATTTATTTATATCATATTCGTTTTATATTCAGAAATATATCCATAAAAAAATATCTCAAAATTAAAATATATTTTTAATGGATAAAATTCGTTCTAATGAACATGATGAATACAACTATCAAATGTATATTTGAAGTCATTTAATCCATTTCCCTTGTTTTAGTAGATAGTTGTCTCACGAGTAGTGCAAACGATCTTATGTTTGATCATAACGTGCATTTTTCTCACGTGGTTGTTCAATTTAAAATTCATTCTTGAAGTTGTTTTTCAACTGGTTACTATGACACAATTTGATTATTCTTTGTATTGTTTTAGATTGGTCATTTCAAGGCCGTAAAATGTTTTTACAATGCGGTATGGGATTTTCTTATTGTAGAAGGACGTACAGTTAACTACCGGTATAGTTTTTAATGTATATGGTATTTGGTCTTTGGTGGAAAGTTGTCTCATTGGCAATCATACCACTATTATTTGAAACCACGCGTTAATTCATAACATCAATTCATTCCATTACATTATATTTTCTTAAAAAACGTTTACGTTTTCAACTTCCTATTTGATTGAGATTTTTTTATTTGAGTAATGGGTAAACGTAATTAAAGTATTTTGGCAGTTTACAAAAAAAAATCAAATACCATTTTTTTTTAAAGAAACGTGCATTGTTTTGTGGTTTAAATTTCGTTGGTTTGGGTTATTGATTTTTTTTTAATAATCTTTAACAGTTGACAAAATGTTTAACAATGAATAAATAAAAGGCATATGGAAGTTAAATGTGACAATGTAGCTCAAGTTAACACTATCTGTTTAACTGTTAACGGAGCAAACATGTAGGAGTAAAATCCAATTTTATCAATGTCATTAAAATTGTTTAAATCAAATTGTAATCATTGGTACTAAACTTTTGTTGCCTCCAACGTATTATTCTACTCATTGTTTTTATGATTAAATACACATATAATGATTATTTGATTGTTTTAAATTGTGACAAGCAGCATTAGGAAAATGAGTTTTAAACTTTTCAAAAGTTATCGTTTGGTTACAGGATTTTTTGGTCTATTAAAGCTCTCTATCATTAGCCTTGATTATATTACCTTAAATAAAATGAGTATCTTGGGGGGGGGGGGGGGGGGGGGGGGTAAAGGTTGTAAACGCATTGTCTGCAAAGTAAGCAGATTTGTGTTTTTTTCCAGAGATATATCTTTACTTTTGGTCCTCAATGCTCTTCAACTTCGTACTTTATTTGGCCTTTTTAATTTTTTTGGACTCGAGTGTCTCTGATGAGTCTTTTGTAGACGAAACGCGCGTCTTGCGTATATATTAAATATTGTCCTGGTATCTATGATTAGTATATTTACAACAATGCTATATAAGTTAAACTATATCTTTTTTCCCATCTGGGTAGCATTAACAATTGTTACTGAATAAAAGGATAGTTTACCTGAGTTTATGGAATTCTTCCAACCGGCAATACATTTAAAGCTATATAAAGAATGTCGTCTTTAGGTATGTGTCCAATGTATTTATGATTTATGACGAGTTTATTAGCAACATCACATAGA
This sequence comes from Mytilus trossulus, assembly GCF_036588685.1. NCBI lineage: Eukaryota > Metazoa > Mollusca > Bivalvia > Mytilida > Mytilidae > Mytilus > Mytilus trossulus. The sequence goes on along the minus strand of NW_026963302.1, from coordinate 2,687,226 downwards.
AGGACATGAATTGCCCCTAACAACATGTCATCATTTTTCAGATGCAGTCGAACTTAGCGGCCTTTAAACCCACTTTGCAGAGCCAACCTATTTGATTTATTTTGTAATTTGTTATAGACCCTGATATGCATGAAATTATGGTTGTCGGGCAAGCAGGAAACAATCATTCAATCAATCTGACTATGATCTTTGAATCATAAGACGATCGAATTTAATTATGCTCGTTCTGTCGACATACTGTAAACCAACTTATTTTCGCAAATACTTTATTTCGCGTTTTACCCTTTCTTGACCACTTCGCGGCTATCTAATTTCGCGATTTTCTGATTAACTTGATGAAGTTTAATTAGGAAAGATCCAAGGTTTGCATATTCGCGACGATTTATATTCGCGTATTTTTTCTACTCGCGAAATTCGCGAAAATAAATCGCTCGCGAAAATAAGTTGGTTTACAGTATACTTTACTTCAATCAATCGAAGTTCATACAATTTCGACTGTTTGACGACCATATACTTACAAGAATGGGCGGTATGATCTGCAATGTTAATGTTTAATTATACCTTGACTGACATTTGATTCAGTGTCCAATTACCAAGTCGAATATGATAAGTTTATTTTCAGATCCAAGTAAATAAAAAGAACACAAGTGGCTGTTTATGACGTCTTTAGACTAAATCCATTGGATGTGTACGGATTAATAGTCTTAGATGCATGATTTTTAATTAGTTGTAAATAGCTTTGAACTAGCTGTCAGATAACTGCGAATACTCTCAGATCTGTTCCTAGTGTCATTTTATTGTCCGGATGTACAAATACCCGGCAAAGTCCACATGTAATTTTGTCCATCTGATGAGTTGAGCCTTTTTCAACTGATTTTTATAGTTCGTTCTTATGTTGTACTGTAAAACCACTGTCCCAGGTTAGTATGTTAAGTATGTGCCTGTCCCAAGTCAGGAGCATGTTATTCAGTGGTTGTCGTTTGTTACATGTTTTTTTTTTTTCATTTATTTTTTTATATACATATGAACATTAGTTGTCTTATCGGAGCCTTTTATAGCTGACTATGCGGTTAGGACTTTGTTCATTGTTGATGGCCGTACGGTGACCTATAGTTGTTAATGTTTGTCTGTCACATCGGCAATCATATCACATCTTTTTTTTATATTATCCAAATTGAAGTCGGCATTTTGAATTGTAATCAGTTTTTGTCGTCGCAAATCTAAATAATTTTGTAAAGTTATTTAAAAACATGTAATGATGTATCTTGTCCTATTAAAAACACTTAATGTTGGCAAACATGCATCTTTATGCGATAGTAGTTTCATTATGGGGATTTTTCATCTGAAAAAAAAAGCTATGAATTTAGTTATCTCCATCCACACATAACCATGTTTTTCAATATAAATAAAGGCATCAGTAGTATACCGCTGTTCGAAACTCATAAATCCATGGACCAAAAAACAAAAACAGGTTTTTCGAAATTGACAAAAACGGATCGATGGTTGAATAATTTTTGTTTAATGCCAGTATCAAATATTAAATGTATATAAGTATTATAATATATGATGCTGAAATAAGAAAATGGGAATAAGAAGCTTGCTATCAGTTCTAGTTTACAAGGACCTGATCGCAGCATACGTGAAAAAATTATTCCGACTCCGAAAAGAATAATATACGTATAAACTGAGTATTTCGAAAAAATACAATTATGAGACATATGAAATGCGCACGTATTGCACATTATACTTTCAATCAAACTTGAATAGGATAGTGTGTAAATATTTAATAAAAACATTGTATTTTTTCAGATCATTCCCTATTTAAGTTTGTACTTAGATGGTGACAAAAAACGATACATTTTTTTTTTTATTAATAAACAATTTGTGATTTATTGACTTTCTGATTGAAAATTTATTCAAATTATTTCAATATTCCTCAAAAGAAAATCACTACATTTTGTAAATAATTGCTTTAATTCTTTCATTGTTGAATACTACAATTTACATCAGTATGACTAAGGTTTTAATTGATGTAAAAAAAAGAGACAGCGGACCTGACTGTGACACATATTCGTCCCACTCCTCAATAAAACTGTAGGTTTAAGTTGGTTAATCTAAACCAAATTAACCAAAATCTAATAATTTTGCAATAAAAACCTTTCAAAACTTGTCAATCCTTACAAATAACTAGTACAAATGTACATGATTCAATGAAAAAATTCAGATAAATTATCGTGCTTTCATCTGTTCTCGATAACTATGCGCGTGTACAAATTTGACATATTTCGCGAATTCGTACGTGTATTTTGTTCGACAGGAATCACCTACAGAACAACACCTCGCTTCTCGCATTCGACCATTTCATCATGTTACGTATTAAGGTATGTATAAAAAATAATACATATAGATTCCTTGAAAACCCTACTTTTTCTTATTTCCAAAACCTTCTTTTTTTCCTTCAAGCGTACTGGTATTCATCCATTTAATCCACAAGCTTTTGACAAATCAGTACCGAAACCTTCTGAAGTATTACAAGAACTTACTACAGACCGGAATCTATTATTTTGACACCAAACAATTCTGTATTTAGCATGTCTGATGATAATCCAGAAAATACAGTTGTTCGCACACTGGCTGAAGGAGAACTAGTTGTTCGCCAGGAACACCAAAAACCCTCACCACACATAAACACATTCTTCACTAAACGTGTATCAAAAGTGCCAACAAATCCATCAAAACCTAGGAAAACATTATCCAAAATTACAAGTGGGAAAGCAGTAACTAAAGATGAAACTTTTAATCAAATTAATGAATATGTACATCAGAAACAAGTAAAAAAAAATCGGTAAAAACTGCACCCAGTAAGAAAGCAACAAAAATATATAAAAAAAACAGTAATAGAAAAGCCGATAAAACTAAAGAAATCCAAACTATAAAAGGAAATTGATCATGTTAATAGTCAAACCTTTCAACATCAGGAACTATTTCAGGCGTTTGTGGACCACTGATTGATGAGGACAGTTCTGAACTGACTGATTCGGAGGATGACAGGGATACCATTCCATGTTGTGTCTGCAATCAAAGATACCCACCCTCTTTAAGACATTGCATTTCACTCACTATTGTTAACTGCAGCTGGGCTCAGTGGGATAAGTGTGATCACTGGACACATCTACGCTACTGTTCATCTGTGACTGTTGTGAGAACTAAATCAAAATATGTATGCCCTCATTGTGACAGTGACAATAAACTCACTTACATAATTTCTTGTGACATAAACAGCTGATTTACATTCAGGACATTTGAAAAAAATCAAAAATCCACTTTGCATATTTATTTCAGTGTTAATTGCTAATCATTTTCTTTAAAAAATAAAAATATGTCATTGCAAGTGATAAAACATGTGTAAATTAATGTTTCTTTATTCTCCATTCACTAATACTAGTAGTGTGATACATGCCCTCCATACAATACTATTGAAAACTATTGAGAACTGATGACGTAGTGCTCAACATTTCATAAACGTGTAAAAATACAAATGTTTTGTTTTTGTTCCGTTGAACACAGGGAAAACTGCAGGGTTTGTGGAAAACAAAGGCAAGTGTTTAATAAAATAAAACTAAACAACTTGGGTATATTTATTAGCCATACTTGCGATACGATCAACATGTTTGTTATGCTATCGAGAACCGATGACACCAGGATACTTTGAGCTTTCTTTCTGTATACTCCTTATTATTCCTGATAAGATGATTTACTGTATTATTTTGTAAAGCTCATTTTTTTATCTTCTGGAATCAAATGTTTTTAGCCTGGAGACAGCCACTAAAGAGTAGCTTAAGCTCATCTGTTTTAATAAGAATAGTTCTAACTTTGCATTCTCGAGAAATAATTGGACACCAACTGACTACACCCTGTGGCCGTGTCACCTTGTGCCCCTTGATAACAAAAAGACAAAAAGTATCGTGTGTATGAAACGCTAGGACTGTCTTCTGATGTTGATTGTTTAATATGTTCGGTGCTTTATGCATTATGTTCAGTAGTATATATATTATGATTAGTAGTTTTCATATTATGTTCAGTAGATATCCTATTATGTTCAGTACTGTGGATTTATTTATTTTCGTGGGTATCAATTTTCGTGGATTGCTGAAAACTTGCATATTCGTGGATATTTGATTTCGTGGTTTTGTCAATCTCTGTATACAAAGCCTATTGAAAAGATGATATTCGTTAAACATTGGATTTCGTGGTTCCATTGTATCCAACGAATAATAATGAATCCACAGTATTTATAACATTATGTTTAGTAGTATTTACATCATATTCGGTGCTTTGGTTTTTATGTTCAGGAGTTTCATTATTATATGCGGTGGCATTTAAATTGTGTTCGGTACTTCTGACGTTATATTCAATACATTTTTTCATTATGTTCAGTACTTTCGACATTATGTCCAGTAGATTAAATATTATTTGCAGTACATTATGTAATACCTTCAGTAGTCCCGGTTTCTTTATATTCAGTAGATTATTCATTATGTTCAGTGAAAGCTTCGGTACTATATTCGGTTCGTTCAACTATATGCTCAGTGGTTGTATCATTATGATGATGTAGTAAAAGTCGGAAAGTCAATAACGGAAATTGTCGGAAAGATTTCTTCCTGGACACCGTCATGCAACAAAATGTCGTCTGCTAAATTAAGAGTGTCGCTTTATAAAGAAGATTTAGGTACTTTATACCAAAAATTCTTACATGAACAAATTGAAGATGATAGCTTCAACTTTCTCACGGATGAAGATCTGAAAAGACTTGTGGTCGAGAGAGAGAGAGCATGCGGCATCTGGATGTGCCAAAGTCAAACTTACAGCCTGACCAAGTTACCTTCATCAATTGAATAGACTCGCATAGTTGTTGTCATTTTAAGGGAATTAGTGTTTTCTAATATTATAAGTTATATGGTTCGCTACTCACTCCATACGGATTCATAGATGGCTAGTAAAATCCGTAGGGGTGACTCCGAAGTCCGAATCCCGTATGGGTTTATTGACCTTCTATGGTCTGTAGGGGGTCAGTAGATAACCGTATGAAGAATTCATCGTTCGCTGTACTTCTGCTGCGTTTTGATGAAAAATAATCAATTAATTCTTTATTTTCAAACCAAACAAAATCCAATTTTGATTATGCCATTATGAGAGTACAAGGATAAAGGCTGTGGATTTTCTATAAAAATCTTGATTTATTTGCCACAAAGTCCTCTTTTTCTATCAAATGCAATGAAACAGTAACAAATAATGCTTTGCATCAAGTTTCCCCTTGGAATATGTACACAATGGCCTATCTCTATTATTCATGATATCTGTAGTTTTGAAACAACTAAGGTTTGAAAAATTCGTACAAAAATGACTACAGAAGGGTACATAAACCTTCAATGTTGTTTGATAATAGTTAACACGTGTTTTTGTTGATTATAGTAAGGTCGGTTCGATTGGGATTATTGAGGTCATGCACGAGTAAACTCGGGTGTTTAAAGTCATTCGAGCCATTGCAGTCAAAATGTACAGTAGCATTTTATGAGTTTCTCTCCAACTTGTACTTTTCGTAATATGTCAAGTTCTGAACGTAAAGAAAGTCACCTTTATGACATCATGATACTGACATATCAGATATAGACATGCTAACCAAATTTGCAGACATAAACTTTGAAGATTTTCTTATGCGGAACAAGTTTATTACGATTGCTGATAAGTCACAAGCAGGATGGGATACGGTCAAAGAATACCTGTCAGACGAGCTTGCTAAGTTTTCCGATGATGAGAAGGAGATTAGGTCCGCTGTCACACGGACCTTGAAGCACTAAGTAGAACAAGTATCAAGAACGTTTTAAAGGTCAAGGTGATAAGTATTGTTAACAAAATGTATGGTTTTCTATCATATTGAATATAAAATTTTATTATATAAAATGAATATTTAGATACAATTAAATACATGCCATTTGAATATGAAAAAGAATCCCTCTTCATGATATGTTAAGGAAAATGAGAAGAACATAATTATATATTTGAAAGATAATTCATTCGTTTGAAACCGGATTGATAATGGTTATTCTATCCCGTTTATCACGATTTAACCAGTTGTACTGTTATATTTAGCAAGAACTATATAAAAATGTTGAATTTGTTTCAGAAGCTAATCCAGAGAAAAGATTTGTAAAGGGGATAAATTTTACCTGAATGTAGTTAAACAACACGTTTTGGAATTCAGTTCTTCTTTTCATGGTATCCAGTTCAATAAACATCAGATTTTTAATGAGTACTAAATATTAAAAAAGTTAAAAAAGGATAAAAAGATATCTGACATGTGCAGCAGATAAAATGTATAGTTAACATGAGCTTTACTTAAAATATATTACAGTACCTAAGAGTTTCAATTTGATTATTGTTGCCAATTCACAATGGGAATGATACTAGTAGATTTAATTTAAGTTAAGTACTTTTGAGTAACTATTTTGTCTTAATCGCTGGGCTGCAGTCCTGTGTTTTATGTGGGATATAATATATTATTGCATATCAATATAATATTCCCAACAGAAAATAACCAATAGTTAGCGTGCAATAAATTCCAATATTGCACGAGTGCAATAAATCTTCAAAATTTATGACGTCATCAACGACAAAATCTTAGTTAAAACAAAATTGTACTCTCAAATTTTATATTGATATAGTATAAAAGGGTTATTGCATGAATATTGAATACTCGCAAGCTTGTGCAATATAAAATTCTACTATGAACAATGGTCCCCCAATATTCATGCAATAACCCTATATTATAATTGTCCCAGGTTTAATCAGTTAAAATTACACATTAAGTTTTACAAATTAAAAAAATAAATAATAGTAATTGTTCTGCATTTATAGGTAAAGCTATGAAATTATACTGTATAAAATGACCAGTCTTTTTAAAAAAAAAAATTTAACAAATCATTTCTAATATGATATCGCTAAAAAATACTGTCTGAAATCGTTGTGTTGAAGGCGTTCAAAAGGTATGACAAACCCGACTCTCTGGCTTTTGTTAGAGTTGTTGGATTATATTTTAATTTATATTTTTCGGACTTTGTTTTTTGTTCTTTGTTCGGGTTATTGTTTTATAAGTGGTGATGTTCCGGTATCTTCTTCTGGAATATGCGTTTTTTTAATTTATAAGTTCAATGCACGTGTGTGCGGTGGCGTCTCAAATAAAACAAATACATTTCTAATATGATATCGCTAAAAAATACTGTCTGAAATCGTTGTGTTGAAGGCGTTCAAAAAGGTATGACAAACCCGACTCTCTGGCTTTTGTTAGAGTTGTTGGATTATATTTTAATTTATATTTTTCGGACTTTGTTTTTTGTTCTTTGTTCGGGTTATTGTTTTATAAGTGGTGATGTTCCGGTATCTTCTTCTGGAATATGCGTTTTTTTAATTTATAAGTTCAATGCACGTGTGTGCGGTGGCGTCTCAAATAAAACAAATACATTTCTAATTTCTAATATATCCAAGTGAACTTGAAATTAACGATACTACCAAACTCAGATATATCTGCTTCATATTTAGACCTTTTTCTCGAAATGACTACTGATGTTAGGTTAAATACCAAAATTATGACAAACGCGATCATTTTAATTTTCCTATAGTCAAATTCTGTGTAGCAACATCCCAGCGGCACCAACATATGGAGTAAATGTGTCTCAATTGATACGTTACTCTAGAACTAGCTTAACGTACGTTAATTTTGCTCAACGAGGAACACTGCTTTCTAAATAGTTGATAAAACAGGGCTATGAATCAATCAAATTAAGGTCATCACTTAAGAAATTTTACGGTCGCCATCATTAGCTGATTGGCCATTATGACAAAAGTGTGTCAGAAATCATATCTTTTATTTTCCTCAAGTCATAAAATCCTTCCACCATTACCGAACTATAAAAGAAATAACACGACGGGTGCCGTATACTGTGCAGGAAATGCTTACCCTTCCGTAGCACCTGGTTTCAGTCCTGGTTATTAGTGGAGTTCGTGTTGTTTGTTATTTATTACTGTTGATTTAAATGTCCTTTGGTTTTGTTAGTCTTTGTTTACTCATTGGTTTTGATTGTTATTGCCTTCAGTATTGAAAAAAAATTATAAGCTGTAAATCATTGTCTAGAGGTATAGAAGAGGGTTGAGATCTCGTAAACAGGTTTAACCCCGCCGCATTTTTGCGCCTGTCCGAAGTCAGGAGCCTCTGGCCTTTGTTAGTCTTGTATTATTTTTAATTTTAGTTTCTTGTGTACGATTTGGAGTTTAGTAAGGCGTTCATTATCACTGAACTAGTATATATTTGTTTAAGGGACAGCTGAAGGACGCCTCCGGGTGCGGGAATTTCTCGCTACATTGAAGACCTGTTTGTGACCTTCTGCTGTTGTCTTTTCTATGGTCGGGTTGTTGTCTCTTTGACACACTCACCATTTCCATTCTCAATTATACTGCAAGTCGTTTTTAAGAATACACATATATCTTATATTAGTCAAGTAATTTAGATGTATTAGGCACAACGTTTTGGAGGTTTTGGTCCTCAATGCTCTTCAACTTTGTTCTTCGATCTTTTTTTATCTGTGCGTCACTGATCAGTTTTGATTAGACGAAACGCGGGTCCGGTGTATTGTATTATAAACCTGGTTCCCTTTGATAGCTTTTATTTGTGTGTTTCTCTGTCCAATATATTTTCCCATTTATTTGTATTGTAGTCCTGTCATGTAATGTTGTGATTTTAATGTTAAATTTAACATTGCCAAAAAAAAACGCAGGTTCAACCCACCATTTTTTATTTTATCAAAATGTCCTGTACCAAGTCAGGAAAATTTCCACTGTTATATTATAGAGCGTGTAATACGTTTTAATGTTGTTTTTCTGTTGTGTCGTTGTTCTCTTATATTTGATGTGTTTTCATTAGTTTTAGTTTGTAATCCGGATTAGTTTTTTCTTCATCGTTTTATGAATTTCGAACAGCAGTATACTACTGTTGTCTTTTTTTATTGGTCATTACGTCTTATGCTTTTGGGATTAATACGATACTTCTTACATAACCAGCTCCTTTTATTTTGTTTCGTCTAATTTAAAAAAAAATCTTAATATAAAACGTTTATAGGCATTGTGCTATTCATAAGACATAACATCGCAGTATGAAATGCAAACAAAAGTACATTTGCAGAGAAAGGAGAGTGTAAACGAGTTTCTCATCAGCTTCAGTCCTGTAAACCTTTTCTCCATGTGATATTTCATTAATACAATTTTACTTGTACCTGATTTGCGTCATCTCAATTTGATGAGATGCCATTTTTAACTGATTTTTATTGTATGGTCTTTAAAAATATGATGTCTATTGTGTTGTATCGCTGTCTAATTCATATATACATGTACCCCTCATTTTCTTTTCATTATCGTTATGCATTTGCACTTAGTGTCTTAACGAATCAATATTCCTTTTCCAAGGTAAAAATCAAATACAAAAAAGTAGAAAGAAATCCTTTCATGTATGATTGCAGAAAATGTTTTCTAGAATACTTAAGTGCTAAGTACCATATCTGATCATTGTTAAGATTAAATAAAACGCCTTTGCGTAGATATTTAAAAGAATGAATGAAGTGACATGAAATAAAGATTAGGGAATTATAAACTATCTACAATGTAAATACAATTATGATAATTTATCTAATGATAAAATTTAAGCGGTAATATAAGTTCATAGCTATCAAGGCATGGCCCAGCTGTTCAGAATTGCCGTTAGAAATATCTATCGTTTAGAAATAAATGCTCAATTCTCTTCAACTTTGTACTTGTTTGGCTTTATAAATATTTTGATTTGAGCGTCACTGATGAGTCTAATGTAGACGAAACGCGCGTCTGGCGTACTAAATTATAATCCTGGTACTTTTGATTACTATTTAGACCTATATGAACAATTTTGATGGGTAACCGTTTGAATGATAAAACTCATTAAAAAAATCATCAAAAAGGTACCGCAGTATAAATAATCTTATTAGAATGTTTTAAATCCACATAAAAGGAAGTAATACATTTTCACAAATTACAATAGCCCATCGGAAAAGATACCAATTTAGCTATTTATACCATAGGCCGAAACGAAAAAAACAACAACACTTCAGTCTAAAATGCAGACAAGGTTAACAAAACTCTACTCAGAAATAGCTAGTTACAAGAGTTTGTCCATAGTACACAGATGCCCCACTCGCACAATCATTTTCTATGCTCAGTGGACCATGAAATTTAGGGTCAAATAGTTATCAAAAGGTACCAGGATTATAATTTAGTACGCCAGACGCGCGTTTCGTCTACATAAGACTCATCAGTGACGCTCATATCAAAATAGTTAAAAACCCTTATTTTGCATTGCGATTAGAAAGATCATATCACAGGGAACATGTGTACAAAGTTTCAAATTGATTTCACTTCAGCTTCATCAAAAACTACTTTGACCAAAAACTTTAAGCGGTACAGACCCCCTTAGTTGGGCATAAAAATGCGGTAAAAAGAATAAGTCGCATTCGGTGATATTAAAAATATTTAAATCAAAAACATACAAACAATGTACCAAATGACGTCTCGTCACATCAGATATTGACTCTTTTATCCAGAAATCCTCTTTACAGCATGGATTCAATAGTAATTTCCTGACGATGTCTACTTCAATATGTTTAAGGTGTCGTAATTAATCACAAAGACATAACTGATCCACATAAGGCTTCATTATGTCACATTTTGGCAACAGTTTCTATATACAAAACAGCTTTCCGGATATAATGACTTGGAAATGACATCACTTTGACAGAACATGCAGAACTTAAACTTTTTGAGATAACAGTATGACCGATAAATATTTAGTTTTAAGTGTGATATAGGGAAAAGATCATAACGTTATTTTTCTCAAAAACAATTAGGGCAGTTGTTCTGTAACCACGTTTAATCTTTTTTTTATACATTGTCTTTTATACGTTATGTATTTTTTTCTTCCGTTATAGTATAAATGTCGGATTTGGCTTTATTTCTTAACTGTTTTGAATAAATTTAAACTGACAGAAAGTCTTTGAGACTTTGAACTCAACGAGGAATTCCGTTCATGCGGTGAGATGGTTAGTTAGGGATAACATAAACAAATAGTGATTGAATCGAACTGATTCTATGTTGTCTTTTTTCTAAACCAAAGGAGTAGGGGCATTAAAGCCTAGTTTTGGCCCAAGGAAATAAAATGTTTGATAACTATTGCAAATTGTTACATAATGTTTAGAAATGCATAGGGTCCAGAAATATGAATAAAAACACACAGATTTTTATTTGATGACGTCACAATTACGTCATAATGTGTACTATTTTCACAAAAACGATGAAAAATACAGAACTTATGCAGTTTTCTATCTGTATTTCCGTTGTGGAAACATCCTGCGCAGCCGAGAAACAATAAATTTTAACAGAAGCTTTATTATAACTATTGGCATAATCTCACCAAATATAGAGTTGTTTCTCGGGTGAGCACATACTTTTTCAATCTAACATATACTTAAAATTTGATGAAAAACAAGGAAAATCACGAGATTTATCAAACATATGCAAATTATATCATGATTTGTTGCCATCGTAACGTGTTCGATGTAAAATTTGTTTTGTTTTTCTTAGTATCTTATACCTAAGTCAAGTTTTCAGTAATTTAAGAAAATGTATGATAACTTTTACAATTGCAGTATTTTTTGGGCAAATAAGGGCCTTATTGCCCCTACTTGTTTTTTTGTGTGGACACAACTCATGATTTAGAATGGACTGACTCACTGGTAGCATTTATTTAATATTGACGGTGTCGCTGACCATCACAGTACTTAATCTTGGATACACTAGATATAAATGAGATCTCCGCTTCATTCGCCTTGGTTAGAAATATCCCTTTTTGATTTTGATGTCATTTGGTAAAAAGTAAACGTAAAAGCAGCAATTCATATATATATATATATATATATATGATTGTATAATAAATGTAAAATGATTCGATTACTATATTTAACTATTCGTCACATCATTGCAAAAGTAAAATAAACAGTTTGTTTCAAGACAATATCTATTCACGAAGTTAAAGATCAGAAGTAAGTTCCATCATTTGACCTACACTTTAAGTAAAATTTACGCTCTTCCTTTAACGAAAAGTACCCACACTAATAACTTTTTCATGTACTACAATTCTCATGGCGCTACTTAATTACGTTTCAATCTCAAATGATGATTCCTTGGAAGGTCAAAATAAGAAAAGAACAAATGAAAGCTGATAGACGAAATAAATTCCGGTTCCAAACGCCTTTAAACTACGAAGATTGATAATAATTATTATGAACATTTCAAAAGAAGATTATAGAATTTATCTATATGTCATATTTAATAATGTCTAGTGACATTTAATAACAACATTGCTACTTCTCTAGGTGTTTTCCTTTGTTTCATTTGATATGTAACATACGGTCTAGACGATATCTGTTCGTTTAGCTACACAATCATCATTAAAGATCTTAAAAACAGGGGACTCAAACTACAGTATTATATAATAATCTATATATAGGCTATATCGAATATCTTTTATTAACCTTTAGGTACCTGTAATATTAAAAATATCAATTGAACTATTTTTTATATAAATATTGTGAACGGTAACCAACAGGGCATACAATTTTTTTTTATATTTTTATTATGCTGAATGTTTGATAAAAAAAATCTCAGATATTTTAGTTTCATGTGAAGATAAAGCTGAAATCAATAATTTTTCAGTAGTTAAATGTATTAAGTTAGATGACCATAAACAAGTAAAATGGGAAACCAACACTGGAATTATCAGGAACATTTTATAGAAAAGGACTGCAGATGGTGGGAAATGTGGTATTGTTCCTGATCACTTACAGGATTTATTAATAGAATCCACAAAGGATCGTTCATAAGATGAATGTGATGGTATAAGTAATTTATTGAATACATTTTCTAAATGAACTAATTTAACACAGCATAGATACAGGGGATGCCAGACCAATGAAGCAGCCACCCAGAAGAGTACCTTTGGCAATGCTAATGAGGAAAATAAATTGATTGGTAGATCAGATGAACAAGGGTTTTGGTTGTCCGGGAAGCTGAGACCATGTTGCGATTTTCGCAGGCCTAATTAACTAGATCGGTTCGATAGTTTTCCGATTCCCCGCATACAAGATTGCTTAAATACTTTGAGTGGTTCCACCATTTTTAGTACGTTCGAATTAATAAGTGGTTTTAATCAGATCCCTGTGAAGAAAGAAGACATCCCCAAGACTGCGTTCGTGACGAATTTTGGTCTATCTTAATACAGAACTCTCCCGTTTGGTCTTTGTATTCGGCCGTCCACCTGTAAAAGACTCATGGAATAAGTTTTAAATGGTTTACATAGGCAAATTTGACTGATTTACTTGGACGACATCATAGTCTTTTCTCCTACTTTTGATCAACACATTGAAAGACTAGACGAGGTGCTCGAAAGAATTTTGGAGGCAAGATTAAAGATTAAAACAGAAAAATGCGCTCTGTTAAAGTCGGAAGTTGTATTTCTTGGTCACGTAGTTTCAGGAAAGGGGGTACAACCAAATCCAGATAATATTGCAAAAAAATTATCATGGTCAGTTCCAACAAACGTAACAGAATTACGTCAACATGTAGGAATGGGTAGTTATTATCGCCATTTTATGAAAGATTGTTCTTCTTTTGTGAAGCCTTGAAATATCCGTTTTTGATTTTACTGTGGAATACAGACCAGGACTGGGTTGCACAATCGTCTATTTAAGTTAATAGGCTATTAAATATCTAATTGACTATTAGTTAATAGCATTGCACGAGTCCCTATTAAGGCTTCTATTAACTAATAGACTTTTAAGTGACTATTAAGGTTTAATAGTTAATTAAGTCCTTCATAATTCCCAATATTCATTGTAACGTCATGAAGCACGCGAATTTTTGTGAATTTCTGCATTTTCACGACGTTGTCACGATTTCCCGGATTTTTTTCACGACGTAATTTAAAATATGGACGCTGAAAGAAGAAAAGACACTCAAACTGGGATTCATCGGAAATTTCATTGCTTAGACAGTTAGTGGAGAAAAATCTATTTACTATAAGGAACAAACTTTCCAACAGTTTAACAAATAAAGCAAAGATAGAGGTTTGGAGAAGTATCACGGGACAGATAAATGCACTGGGGTTACATGGTAGGACGGTGGCAGAAGTGAAAATCAAATGGCAAAACATGCAGTCAAATGACAAAAAGACATCACGATGTTCAGAAACACACCCATCAAACTGGTGGAGGACCACCAGCAACATCTATCAACCAGGAAAGTAAAAAAATCATCGAAATGATGAAAGACACTTCAAGTTTTGTCGGTTTGACAGGCGAAGAAAGTCCTGTGGACAAAGGTACTTTGATATTTTTTCTGCGAATCATATTTAAAAGATTGATATTTCAACTCTAAAGTTTATAGTTAATTCCCGTTTCCTTTTGAATACGGCAACTTCATCTTAAAATATGTAATGCCATAGACATTTAACGTCAAAAAATATTTGCAGTAAAACGGCTTTTATAGTCACAAGATCTTTAAAAAAAAAAATTCTAACTTAACCAAGAGTTAGAAATTATATTTTATAATGTGACTGTACACAAATTGCACTTGACTTTTTGTGAATTTCGCATGGTGGCGTTTTCGTATATTTTTCTTTTCCAGCAAAAGCTTCATCTGTGGCTACAAACTATCAACATTCAGTGTATATTTGAATATATCCATCTTTTTTATAAAACGTGTATAATGTTAAATAGTCAAGTACAATGTATACAAATTGTTTAGTCTCAAAGAAAACTGATAAGAAATTCTCAGCTGTTTATGGTCAAAAAGTGAAATCTGGGTACCAATGATTTGTCAGACCGTGAGCTTCAGACGTTAGTATATAGATATGAAGATATTGTATATATCAGCTCTTACATTGACCGTCGTGATAAAGTCTAAGACAGCTCTCCACAACCGATACCTTGCCCAAAGCTCACGGTCTGACAAATCATTGATGATGAGCATCCTTTCTCGGTATTTTTCGGCTAAATTTGCGGTACATGGAATCCAAGCACCATTTTAATTGTACTATTAAGAATTTAATAGCGCTCCTACGTTCTATTAAATTTAATAGTGAGTTCATAGACTGTGCAACAAAATTAATAGACTATTAAATTTAAGTGTACTTTTAATAGACTATTAACTTTAATAGACGTTTGTGCAACTTGGTCCTTGCCCTAAACATGGAAATGCATATGCCACGATGCATAAGAACTGAGTGTGATTGTACCAAACTGACCATATGGTTTGGTCTAGCTTATTTATAAAGTGTAATGCCACTGGCAACATACTTAATATTAATTATTTTTATTACAGAATGTCGGACAATTTGAACAAAAACAAATAAGGAGACTGTACCGCTGCCTCAAATGTATAGACAAAGATGGGTACGTTGGTCAGAAACACCGGGTGGTAGAAGGCTACATGTGGAAACTGCATGTTCCGTTAGAAATGGTGCTATACTACTGCACTCGATGCCTTTTTATGTGTCAAGAAAAGTGATATGCTGAAACATGGTCAGCATTTCCGACCTCATCAAATCCAGAAAGAAGAAATGATTAGCAGAGGTCAATATCAGGAAGGCAGAGCCTACATCAAGAGGAGCACTTTACCTTATCGATCTGTCATAGGCTTAGATTTGGAAAAGATGACTCGTGTTGAATCCCTGATAAGGACCGGACCTAGGGCTTCGAACGGATATACTCCAACATTTGGACCAATTCCTTTTGTACAGCAGGCTGAAGTGGTGGAAGCGGTACAACAAGCTGAAGTGGTGAAAACAGTATATCAGGTTGAAGTGGTGTAAACAGTACATCAGGTTGATGTGGTGAAAACAGTATATCAGGTTGAAGTGGTGTAAACAGTACATCAGGTTGATGTGGTGAAAGCAGTACGTCAGTTTGAAGTGGTGGAGGAAGTACAAGAACCAGAGGGTACACCACTTTCATCACCTGTGAGGAGAATTTCACGCGTGAAAAGGAACTGGAAGAAGAGCAACAGCCAGACGAGTTCGTTTTTGACCAGACGAACACAACTTCAACAACCACACATCCAGCAGAGGAGTGGAATATAAATCCGACAAGTATCTCTGGATTGAAATCATAATCTTCATCCTCCTCATCGTCGTCGAGTGCGTGCTCACATAAGGTTTTGTTAGAGAAATTAACCGAACAATCCACCAGCTTTACAAATACTGTAACAACAAAATTTGAAACAATGCAGAACGAAATAGTAAGATTGACAAGTCAGGTAACTGGACTACGATCAAAGACCGAGGCCAAAATCAAGATAACAGACGCATAAATACTTCCCCAACCCGTCATTATACCAGAAATCGATATTCGCCATACAGTCCAGCCCAAAAGAAGAAGCATTACACCTATGCCACGATATTCTCGAAGAAACAGAACTGTATGATATCTTATAACTTATGTTATTTATTTTTATTTCTTTGTTACATGTTTCTTTGAAAATTGTGTTTTCAAAAACTTTAAGTCGGGTAGTAATTGATTTTTGTTGGAAAGTTTTGAAATTTACATAAGAGGAAAACTTTACTTGTATTTTTTTTTTTACCTTTACATAATATTGTTTTTTAGGCTGTCAAAACTCCTTTATCTATTGACTACCATAACCAATTTGTAGGAGCACACATTCCAAAAGGGGGTAATGTGACTGGTACCATTTATCAATTGTACTTATAAAACCTATTTTCTTATAACTTTATAATGTATATTTTGAATGCTGTTCATTTCTAAATTTCACTCTACTAATTTAGAGACAAAAAATAAAATCAGTGTATTCTTTTTCAGGATTATTTATATGATTTTTATTCAGCTTCAAATAAACAATAACTAGCAGAATAAATTATTATGCAGTTGTTTGTATTATAGGATTGCATGTATCGTTTCCTATTGGGAGTTTTGGAATTATATCTGTCATTTACTGTTATGAGACGATTCCCGTATTTATTTACTTTCATTGAACCGAGTGTTGTTTTTACTCATATGAACATTTTTTTTATTGTGTCATGTGAACTTACTCAACTCTACAGTTTCCTCAAGTCATTTCGGTCAAAGGGAATTACAAGTTTTATGTCACAACATTTTGTTGGACTACATAACTTGTCGAAATTCGTTGACAGCCAAGCACCTAGCTCACATTTAGTGCCAACTTCAGCTATTACGGTACTAAAGCGTTTTCATTGGTCGAACAATTACGGAAGGTCACAAGTATTTTTAGCTTATCGAAAAGTATATTTGAAATAAGGTCCTTGTGTTAAATGAACAGGAAGAGCTCGTGACATGGTGACCTCCATAAGTTTTTCCCCTTTTATAGAAGAAAATAGTTAAATTTAAAAGTCTTAATGTAGTTAAGACAGGGAAACAGACGGAAGAAGCAAATACTTGGACAATTGAAAAGCATGTCACACTATAACAGAGCTCACGAAATTTCAAGAGGAAGATGAAGCCATTGATCTTTTTACTAAATAGAAAACAGATGGAAAGAGACCATCACGGAGAGATGGTTATTTCTGGGACCAAACCAATTAAACTGGACAGGAGTTCGAAAGGTCCAATACTCTTTGTAGATTAGTTTCCAGTATGATGCCGTTAAAGCCAAACGAAGGGCAACCAGCAGATATGGTCCAGAAATATAGAGTCGTTACTCACATATTGGTGAACCCTGTTTCAGTTTCTAGAACACCCTACTTCTGAAACACCAAAAAGAAGAAGAAGACCTGAGAAACAAAACTGTTGGTGTTTACCAATTAAAACTAGCTAAATCTAACACATATGAACACCTCAATGGTGAGAGTGAATTGATAAATTAAGATCTTGAAACTATGTCAAAGGAACATATTCAGAGCAGGCACACTTCAGCTAGAAAATATTTGATATGGATCGACTATGATGAGATTGAGGTCAAGGGCTGGTATTGTCAATGTAAAGCTGGTTCTAGAGTTGCAGGCACATATGCCCATGTTGCTGCTGTCATGTGGTATTCATGTTTTGCATGCTACATAGGCAAACAGAATGGAATTAAGAACTATTATTATACGAATGCAAAATAAAGTGACAACATTGTTATGCTTGATATTGGTCAGATATGTCATAGCTGAACTAATTTTGCAAACAGCACTGACGAATACAAAAAGACTGATAATACATTCAAGGTCGCCACTGGAACTAAGTCAAAAAATGCTTAACGGTATTGAACCTCTAACAGCTTCAAATTGTCATTTTCGGAAAACGTAAGCATCATTGAATGATATGATTTTTCTAATGGTATTGTTTCATAACTGAGTAAACTATTAATATCTAATTAAATCAAAATGCCTCCATTTAAGTTTTTAATGAATTTCCATTTTCACATGAAGATTATTTCAGAAACACGCATCAAGCGTACTGAAAACGCTTTTAAATGAATATAAGTCATTATTTTGACTGATTACAAGTCTTCATTTCAAACTAGGCGTGCAATTTCGCGTTCTTGTATCTGGAGATATTAAAATAGTGGCATGAACTTTAAATCAAATTGTAATACAAATTACCAATAGCGAAATTTTGACAGAGACTTGATTAGCAAAACATAACATTTTAACTTTGGTGTTTGTCTAAGTCAATCTAACAACATTTCCTTATTTCACATAACAGGAGACTTACACCTACGTTCTTGATCCATTTGGGTTATTATGTATTTTCGTTTTTGGCAATTTGTTTGCTCATTCAAGATGGATTTACAAAGACTTGGGTTGATGTATCCTTATGTTGCTTTTTACCACAAAACAGTGTTTATTAAAATGAAACAAGCATTGCTTCTTTGTATAGAAAAAAGTAGTTGGTGGGATGTTTTTGTCGTATTTAAATTTCAAAATAGATTGAAAATGAAAAATGAAACACGGAGGTGCAATGATATACATAGCACATCCCCAAAACGGGCGTATACAAATATAATATTTCAGTAAAAAATGGAAAACAACACGTTTTATAATTTATTGCGTCCGAAGCGCTTTTCTGTAACAGTAGATTTAATCCCCAAAAAGATAAGATTGAAGCCTTATGCAATCTTATTTGGACATTTTTAAAAAAACTTAATCTCGAACTTGTTAAAATGAAAGATAATAAGTCACTAAAACATTCCATCTAGATCAACAACTGCAGGGAGAATGATAAGAGCCAGACATCAATGTTTATGATCCTCCAATTGTAGATGAGCCTGCTGAAGAATACAAAAAAGATCAAATGAGAATTAAAAATAGGGATAAGAGACAAAAGAGGGACGAAAGATACCAGAGGGACAGCCAAACTCATAAATCGAAGACAAGACACAACATAGAAAACCAAAGACTAAGAAACACAAATCCTACCAAAAACTGGTAAATAAATACTATAACATTATTACAAACAGACAAACAATAGAACACGTGACACACCATAGAAAACTAAAGAATAAGCAACACGAACCCCACCAAAAACTAGAAGTGATCTTAGGAGCTCCGGAAAGGTAAGCAGATCCTGCTCCAGATATTGCAGCCGTCGAACTTACAGGTGTTTAAAAATCTCTCTTGAAATATTCAAACATTTCAAATGATACATATCTGTTTAAATTCATTGATAAATACGACGAATTATAACATAAAATGCAATCTGAAACTGAATGTATGTGTATTTTTTTTTTAAAAAGATCATTAACTTCCGGTTTGTCATTCTCAAGTTCTATATCTTGAAAAACAATTAACCTTCTTTTATAACTCATTTCATAACGAATTCTTTTGTTTCAATTTATAAGACATGTTTTCAAAACATTTCATACATCCCTCGAGAATAATTCAAAAGAAATATTATATTTTGTTGCTTTAGGCAGATATTGAATCATTTCGGAATGAGGTTGATGTTTAAATGTCCGATGAAAGTACATCATCATTGTGTAGGTGAAGGTCAAGGTTACTCAAATAATAGCTAGGTATTGATGTAAAAGATTGTTCTGATTGGATTTCATTATAATGATGTTTAAAAAATAATCTAAACTCTCCTCATAGGATTTTACTAATTGGTTTGTAATTGAACAAATTCAAGACAGTTAAGATTATTAGATCGAAAATAAAATGACAACGACATGGCTTAAAATGAAAAAGATAAACAGACAAATAATAGTACACCTGACATAACATAGAACACTAAAGACTAAGCAACACAAACCCCTTCAGAAACTGGAGGTGATCTCGCACACCCGTCGTGTTGCTCATGTTATTAAAACACGGTAAATATGACCCACAATGAATTGATAGCTATTGAAAACCATACTTTTTTTTATGTTCGTGTAGATGTGATCTGTTTTTCTCATCGTTTAGTTGAAGAAATAAATTAGGATTCCAACCCCTCCACCCAAACAGATTTATCGTTCATTATTATGCTCAGAAGTTTACAATAATTTTAATATCTATGAGGGTACGTTAGACTCATATTAAATTGTATGATAATATCACTTTGGGATATTTATTTGCAGACAATGGTTAATGGAAAAGGAGGGGAAATCTCTTGCTAGATATCAATCACACCAAACATTACCCAAGGTAACATTAATATCTGGATAAAAGATACAAACGTGGCAAATGAAACAGTTTTTACAAAAGAGCAATATATCCACTCTCCTCAGAATAGATTAAAAAATAGCTATCAAAATGAACTAGTGTTTTCACTCATGTACTGATGATATCTATAAAACAGGCATAATTGTTTTAACAACAATAAGATAATTTTGAAATCACTTAGATTTCATGTGTTTTACATGACTGTAAAACAGTTTTATTATTTGCAAGTTTTAGTGAGAAAACTATCCAGCGTCATACCAGTACTGAGTCCAACGATGCTGTCCAAAAGGTTGTCTCTTCAGGAGAGTGCTAACAAGAAGCAGGTTGTTGTTCCTAAGAAGCTTGATGATTTAGATGAGAGTGTGGTATCCATGGTATGTACAAGAAGAAACAGTTATAACTCAGCGCATAATTTAACCCCGGCAAACACCTTAGAGATTGTTCAGCAATTGTAAACGACAGAAATGAGTACTTTCGTTAAGAGATGGAAAAGGACCACTTAAATCTGGTTCAACATTCTCAAATACATACAGAGTAATGAAGAGCAATTGGAGATATATCTCTGGTAATGAAATGATTGCAGTATTACTAGAGGAAATATATACCAATGGTTATGCAATGAAAGGCAATGAACCTACAGCAGCTGTGGCAGATTTTTTTTTAATGATATGATAAGTAGTTATGATGAATCAACAGGTTCTACTACCAAATAATTTTGTACAAAATTATGAATGGGAACTGTTTAAGATACATTTCAGCAGTTTGAAACCTCTTTTGAACTTTCTTCTTTACCTCTCTATAGATCATGTCATGCGCTTGTAAATAAAACTGGTGTATGGGTATTAGAAAAAAATGGGTCCAATGCTGCAAAACAGACCCCTTTAAATAAATATTTATTCTGTCAAAAAAGTTTCACTGCTCATTGTATAGTTTTATTTGCAAAAGTGGCAAAGTCCCTGTTATATCAGGTGTAAGATTTAGAGCAACAACATCACCTTACAGATGAATATTGCAAAACCACCAATATTTTTCATTGGCATGACGGCAGAAAAGTTGCAGACATTAAATTTTTTGTTAAGTCGAGCAAGAAATGCAGGAACAAAACGGATTTTTTTAAGACGATTTAGACGTTGTTATTTTAATTTTGAAAACATGTCTCCGCAAGCTGGAAAACCTTATGCAGATTTCACCGACAATTTAAAATTTAAGTTTGATGATGGGGACCAGATTAAAACTGGTCTATCCCAAGGTGTGTATTGTGAATATTATGTGTAATATTTAACTAAGTGCTTGATGAATTCAGGGAAATGTTTGGTTTTTTTTTATGTATTAAATCGAGTTAATTAGTACAAGTTCTTTGTCATGCAGATAGCAGTGCTAATTTGATAGATGGTGTAACCATTCATAGTATTTTGAAAATTCCTACAACTTACAAGTCCAAAGAAATGAAAACTTCTGATGCCTCTACATGTGAAATTGAACAATAAACAGTGAAGTTTGAAAAATTCTAAAAGCGAATGAGGTTTCATTATTTGGATGTGCAATTTTACGTTTGGTGGAGTTTCATGTGTAGATGTGCAGTGCAAAGACGTTCTTATTCTATATATAAAGGGAATTAAAAAAAACCAAAAAACATCAGGTATGCATGGTGTACTTGTTTGGAATTTAATGATGCAGTTTTATTGAATACTATAGTCAGTCAAGCAGAGCATCACTTATTTAAAAAATGTCCATGGTGCTTTGAGAGAATATTAACTAACTCTGTTAGATTAGTAGTATACAATCATGATTGTGGTAAAATATGGTTAAAAGTAGTTTCAGAGAATGTCAGTTAACAAAGGACGACGATCGACGCTAAGCTCACTTTTCAGCCCAGGTGAGCTGAAAAGGAAACAAATGCATTAGATTTTCAACCTCATCATGTTTATTTTTTTGTGTAGTTATTTTCTCCATCGAAAAATAAATAAAGACCATGATAGATAATTCATTTTTAATTTTCCCTTTTTTTCAAAACAGAAATGCTTCAAAGCCTTATACAAGAAAGAAAGTATGACAGAGGAAGGAACAATATCGTACTATCGAAATGTACTTAAAAAATTATGTAAATAAACTCATCATAGATACCAGGACTAAATTTAGTATATACCCCAGAAGCGCGTTTCGTCTACTAAATTCTATACATAACTTTTGGACTAGTTTAAATCTCGGTCTATTTCTGAAATTGATTATTACATACTTTTGAATTTTTAACCCTGTATGCTAACATTGCTTATGTAAATTTTAAAATTGTTTGTATGCACATTGAACGACATGTGACGTATAAAATTTTCTGACGTCAGACACTCAAATCAATCAATGTGTTCGTAGATAGTAGATGATTTTGTGTTCTGTTAAATTGTTCCTTTTAAAATTGTTATACAATGATGACTGATGTACCCATATTTTGACTATTTGATTTATTGTGTCTGTTTATTTAACGCATTAATGTAAATATAACGGAATTTGACGAGACTGTCATTAAAGTGAGAGGGTTGGCACTATAGAACCAGGTTCAATCCACCATTTTCTGCATTTGAAAATGCCTGTACCAAGTCAGGAATATGACAGTTCTTGTCCATTCGTTTTGTTATTTGATTTTTCCATGTGATTATGGACTTTCCGAATTGATTTTATCTCTTAGTTCAGTATTTTAGTGATTTTACTTTTTAATTCTTATTGCTAATTTTCAGTTATTTTCCTTAAGGTAATAGTCCATTGAAACTGATGTTAGAAGAATTGTTCTTGCTGTAAAATATTCTGATGATAAATTGTCATCAAAGTAATGTTTTTAATAAATGAATTCTAAACTGAGTTAAAATGGTATTGACTAGCTAATTGCCTTTGAACATGGAACAAAATCAAGAAAGATGACATGAGAATCATTAATAATACCATTGGGTGAGTATGCGAACAACTGTAACAGCAAAGTACGTCATCTCCCGGCAGTCACATGTGTAGGATGTACAAGTACGCAGCAACGTTCGGTCAAAACTGAAGACGTTCAATGTGATGCATCTTTTGAAGATCTCTGTACTCAACGAAGCAATGCAATTCTTCTTTTAGCAGTCCTTAGGTGGCATGTTGCAAGAGAAAATATTTGTCCCTATCCAACATACCCTCATTTTCCAGTGGCAGTGACGTTAAGAAACAAAAAATCAATCCGCCAATCTGATACTAGAAAGTATTCTTAATTCGACTGTGAGCTGTTTTTCACGGTGATTGTGGTTATTCAATGGTTTTATATTGGTCTTCTTTTCCAATGTAATTGATTAACCTAGCGGGTGGACAGTATTAAAAGCAAAATAAACAAATACACCGAACTCCTGGGAAAAATCAGAAAGGAGAGTCCGCAATAAAAAGACCAAACACATTAAACGAATGAAAGAGAATTTTCACATACTTGACTTGGTATAGGCTGCAGGAATTTATGAAAACCTTCTTAAAAAATTTGTTCGATGTAGCAATATTATAAAAAAGTTAAATCACTAAAACTCTGAACTCAGAGGAAAATCAAATATAAAAACCCATAAAACACGAATGGACAAGAACTGTCATATTCCTGACTTGGGACAGGCATTTTCAAATGTAGAAATTGGTGGATTAAACCTGGTTTTAAAGCGCTAAACCTCTCACTTTGATGACATTCTCATCAAATTCTGTTATATTTACACTGATGCGTGAACTTAACTGACATAATAAATAAAATAGTCAAAGTATGTGTTCAACAATCATCATCGTGTAACATTCTTTCAAAAGGAACAATTTAACAGAACACAAAAACATTCATTGATTCGCGTGTAAGACGATAGAAAACTTTTTAAGTCACATATATTTGTCGTTAATATGCAAACAGTTTTAAAATTCGCACTGACAATGCTAGCATACAGAGTTCAAAAATCAAAAGTATGTAAAAATTAATTTCAGAAATAGACCGAAATATAAAATAGTCCAAAAGTTAGATAGGATTTATAAGAATCCACAAATAGTTAATTAAACGACGCGATTGAATGATTTTGACGTTTGAGGTTCAACGTATTTTATAATTCATAATAGAAATATAGACCATCATAATGACATATAATAAAACAAAATCAAATTGACGGGATCTTTTAAAGGACAGTCATGTTATAAGAACCAAAGAAACACAAAAAGTCGCATATACATAACACCAGTAAAAAATGAAGATGGTAAAAACCACATTGACGGGATGTATAAGTACTGAGCCACGTTAAACGGATATCACATAAAACAGTAAAAGTAAAATTAAAAATAGAACAAGTACGAATGAAGAACAATATAACACGTTGTTATGATGATAAACATCATCAGTACACAGAATTTATACATCAAGACCATTATGTATTATTAGTGAAGTTGATGGGGAATATTTACCAACAAGGTGTTGGTACCTTCCGATGAACTTGTTTATATAAGGGACGATCGAGACGTTCTTAGCCATACCCCTGGTTCATCAACTTCCATTCGGACACTGGTGACGTTTTACAAAGCATGCGTAGGAGCTGCATGCTCTTGAACATCGAATAAGTTGTGAAATATATATCACAGGTGAAGTTGGTATATTGCTACTAAGGTGGGGAAAATTTATAATTCCAAAATTAAAATCGTCTCGTTTGTCAAAGATTCAGGTACTGAGATGACTGTGTAAGTCAAATTCGAGATATTATGTCTAAAAATTAAATGTTCCTTGCATATATAAATTTAGTGTTTTCAATATCTTTATATAGAGAGAACGGTGAACAAGAGAAGGACTGAAAGGGGAACATAATAAACTAAACATTTGGCAGCCTGGCATATTTTGTTGCGCTCAAATGGTTCATTGTGCCTCAAACATCCTAAATAATATTACAGGCTTAATATACTTATTACATCAGACACGCGTTTAGCGTATAAACGAATCATGACTCTCAAGTGCAATTTGATAGGACGATCACAAGAACATTCAAATAACAATGATTATCGTTATCAAAGGTACCAGGATTATAATTTAGTTCGCCAAACGCGCGTTTCGTCTACTTAATATTCTGATACACACTTTTAATTTTGACACGAAAGAAGGAAGCATTTTTGTTATAAGCTAACACAACTTTAATTTGGATTTTATATTACAAAATTATATTCAAATCCAGCGGCTTCTTTGTTTATGACGTCATATTTTTATAAATTCATGTTTCTTGTCGCTAATGAATGTTGTATAAAATAAAAATCACAAAAATACTGAACTCAGAGGAAAATCAATACGGTAAGTCCATAATCACAGGGCAAAATCAAATAACAAAACACAACAAAAACGAATAGACAAGAACTGTCATATTCCTGACTTGGTACAGGCATTTTCAAATGTAGAAAATGGTGGATTAAACCTGGTTCTATAGCGCTAACTGTGTGATATGTTTGCATTTTAACTCGTCAGGGTTTCACTTTTCAATAACAAGTTAACAAGAAATCGTCTATAGAAAAAAAAACCATTGCACCAATGTCTCTCATAACATTTTATCTGACTAACGGTAGACTATAGTTTGTCGAACATTGAAAAGTGAAATCATAAAAATACTGAACTCAAAGAAAATTCTAAACGGAAAATGACAAAACCAAATGATAAAACACATAAAACAAATGGACACCAGCTGTCAATAATCCTGACTTGGTACAGGCATTTTAAAATGTAGAAAATGGTTGATTGATCTAGTGTCTGTGCAGAAAGTTATGGGAATGCCATAGACGTTCTTTATTTAAAATAAATCATCCAAGACCTTTTTGATAAATATTTCTTACCAATTTCACAAATAATACATGATAGTCTTGGAATTTATTACGTTTTATAGTATTGTTTTATTTGTCTTTGGCAGTTATTATTTCCTCTATTGAGTTTATTTTTGGTAATATCGTTGTGACGTGGATCTGTACTTATACATCCCGTCCGTCATTGTGCTATTGCAATTTTTTGTATTCTTGTCTTTCGTTTTAGTTATGTGTCGTTCTGTTTCTTTTTTTTTGACATGTTCTCTGTTTTAAGTGTTTAACAATATATCACACTGTGACTGTTGTTCCTCTAATTTTGACATTTATTGCAATGACCTCGGTTTGTTTTGTTCACACATCGCTGTCAATATGATGGCAGTATATGTGACTTTTGAAAGTGAGAAGTTTAGCTATCTCTAAAAACTGGTTTAATCCATCATAGTTTACATACGTAAATGTATGAACCAAGTCAGCAATATGAGCGTTGTTATCTTTTTGTTTTAAGTCTGAGCTCTCGATTTTGCCATTTGAGGAGGGTTTTTCCGTTTTGAATTTTCCTCAAGAGTTTGGTATTTTAGTTATTTTATTATTTCAATTGTAATATCGGTTTTGCTGATACAAATGTGCAACATAACATAATTGATGAACTAGATACTAAAGAAGGCAACAGTAGTATACCGCTGTTCAAAACTCATAAATCCATGGACAAAAACAAAATCGGGGTAACAAACTTAAACTGAGGGAAAAGCATTAAATATAAGAGAACAACGACACAACATTATAATGTAACATACACAGAAACGGACTAAGCATTAGACTAAATCCTATGAGAATAACAATTAAAAAGTAAGTTCAATACAAAGACATGAATTTGGGATAGATAAGTACCGTGACACGTCTTATAGTAATATGAGTTCACTCTCAAAAGTAAGAAAATACAAACGACCAACGTTAAAATGTAATACACACAGAAACGAACTATAATATAACAATGGCCATATTCCTGACTTGGTTACAGGACATTTTTATAGGAAAAAATGGTGGGTTGAACCTGGTTTTGTGGCATGCCAAGCCTCCCTCTTTTAAGAGCATATGAAATATAACATTAAAATGACAACACAACATTATAGTATAAATTATTAGAGCACCACAATTGACAAAGAAACACGAATAACAGCTAACAAAAGGCAACAAGTTTAAAACTTTAATACGCCAGAATTGCATTTTGACTACACAAAACACTAGACTTACTAGTGACGCCCAGATACAAGTACTAAGTTAAACAGCATCGAGGACCAAAAGTTCAAAAAATGTGTGCCACAAACGGCCAGAGTTTTCTTTTAGGAACCAGAACATCCCTATTATTTAGAATAATTTATACTTTTGCAAACAGTTTTTATAATATGACTATAACAAAAGATTACAAGAGCCAAAAACATTGATAAGGATAAAGTGTCCAATGTAATTTTCTCTATTAACATCAATGATGTGTAGTCTTAATTGCGATGTATTTATTGGCACCATACTGTGAGTTAGATCCCAGTTTAACAACCAAGGAACTCTTTTTTCCAATCACAAAGCTTTAACATTAATTTTTTAATGATTAAACTATATTTTTATTTACACTTCACAAACCAAGCAAATGTTTTGAATACTAGTAACTTAAGTTTTATTCAGTTTATAAAATTAATTAATTTCTTGAGTAATTTGACATAAAACAAATATGATAATACACAGATTTGAAAGTACCTAACCCTGGGGACATAATAGAAGATATGACTAATACTAAAATATCAAAAAGCAAGGAAACTTCTGGAATATTCAAACCACGATTCAAATGCCAAAAAGTACCCCAAACTATTTTGCAGTATATCAATTATCAGAAGACACCTCAAAGAAATCCACGAACCCGTCTCAGCAGACATTGTGTCGCGACTTTTCCCAGAAAATCTAATGATATTACACGCCTCAAATCGAAACACTCAGAAAAGACTAAAGAAGACAATAACAGTATTAAACACATTCCACGGGAAATGGCTAACGCAGTGGCAAAGTGGAGACCCCCTTTGAAGCCGTTCAAAAGAAAGGATGGAATGGGAAACCCCGAACATTTAAAATAGTAGCAGGTAAATCACCCTATGAAGACCAACAACCTTCCACTTCAAGACCACAAAGACCATTAACTAGCACCCTTGAACAAGACTTATACATATATAACTATTTACACCGCGGGTGGACGTTTCGTCCCCGAGGGTATAAACAGCCCAGTAGTCAACACCGAAGTGTTGACATGAATATCAATAATGTGGTCATTTTTTTTTTTTATAAATTTCCTGTTTACAAAAGTTTGAATTTTTCGAAAAACTAAAGATTTTCTTATCCCAGGCATGGATTTCCTTAGCCGTATTTGGCACTACTTTTTAGAATTTTGGATCTTCAATGCTCTTCAACTTTGTACTTGTTTGGTTTTATAAATATTTTGATATCAGCGTCACTGACGAGTCTTATGTAGACGAAACGCGCGTCTGGCGTACTAAATTATAATCCTGGTACCTTTGAAAACTAATTATACCTATCAGTCTCAGATACTTCTCTTTCAAACAATACACCACAACACACAACCAGATAATGAATATGGTTACGTTATAGACCTAACTAAGGAAGATTACATTGACCTGATAACAAGCAGCAGCGATGGAACAATTTATCTATATGAAATACTAGAACAATTATGGGACGGACACGTTTTTGTACATTCAATTTATAACATATGAAAGTGTACTTTATAAACTTACGGAGAACGCTTTTATTTTTTTCAGTATAAAAGGAATTGATTCCATCAGCAAGGTATTGAAAGCTATTAAAACTGATGATGTTTTCCAAGAGAGTTTCAACAACTTTGCTATATCTGCTTATCAAAAGTCCAAAAACAGCAGTTGAAAGATCCTTCAGCTTCTTGAATGAAACATGTATCTGTACCAAGAACTGCAACTTTCTATCTCAAAAACACAGATTTGAAAGTACCCAACCCTGGGGACATAATAGAAGATATGACTAATACTAAAATATCAAAAAGCAAGGAAACTTTTGGAATATGCAAACCACGATTCAAATGCCAAAAAGTACCCCAAACTATTTTGCAGCATATCAATTATCAGAAGACACCTCAAAGAAATCCACGAACCCGTCTCAGCTGACATTGTGTCGCGACTTTTCCCAGAAAATTTTCACCGGTTTGCGAACCAATTAAAGAAAATTTTTGAATATCAGCTATATCATCCCTTCGGACGCCATCACGAGTTGGTTGACCGTTATGGAATAACCGTTTCACAAATGATATCGGATATGTTCCTTACGTCGTTACTACAATCCACTTCCCTTTCATGAATGTGACCTACCGAATTAGACTATTTACCGGATTTGTAATCACATAAGCAACACGACGGGTGCCACATGTGGAGCAGGATCTGCTTACCCTTCCGGAGCACCTGAGATCACACTTTTCTATGTTGTGTCTTTTGTACTATTGTTTTTCTGTTTGTCTTTTTCATTTTTAGCCATGGCGTTGTCAGTTTGTTTTAGATTTATGAGTTTGACTGTCCCTTTGGTATCTTTCGTCCCTCTTCTATAAAGTATTTAAAATATTAAACATCTATTTTAAAATATGATTTATAAAACAATTTACCTATCTAATAACCTTACCAACACTAATTTCGTCCATGTTCCAAATTTCTTTTGGAGACAGATCTTTGCTGTATTTAGGCAAATCTACAAAGTACTTCCCAACCTTAATGTAACTCAACATCCTCGAGCGGACGGTAGCTAGTTTCTCTGGTTTACGTAGAACAAGAACAGGGTGACTACGACACAGACCCGCAAGCCAGTCCATTTCAGAGACACCAACTTTGAAATTGGTTTTCAATTTCAATTGACTACATACAGTAGCTGCTCTGCCCAACGTCTCCTAGACCTTGTTCAGCTAAACTCACAACTTTATTTACCATTTGTTTTTCTACACTACCAGAAATGACTGGTGTCTTGCCTAGCTTAGTGTCCACAGATTACTTCTCAGATCCTCAGTCGGCAAGTGTTGACTTTGGTACATCCAACTAAACGCTGGCTACCCTGATGGTCATGTCGCCAGATCTAACGGCTTGAAGGGCGCTTACTATCATTTCAGGACCATAAAGGCTATATATGTTTACCAATCCTAGGCCTCTATATATTCAGTTAAGGACAATACATGGACCTTGGTTAAAAAAGAAAACTGGTGTCATTTGTTTTGTTTCTGAATCAAATTTTGATTTTAAAAGCAGCAGTTGTTTGGTGATCATGGGGTTTGTCTCCACGAATACTCGAAGAGAAAAAATGGGAGGGCGTAACCTCATGATTGGTCTGGTAGGAGTGACCCGCATGACCCTCCAGCACCCACCCTTATGCTAAAAATATATAAAAACAAAACCGCCCTTATAATATATATTAAAAATCGCAAAAAAAACCCCATCCTTTTCATATGCATTTACATGTACTTTAAACAACATAGTAGGTTTACTTTGAACCACTTGTGGTAGTTCAATGAAATATGGTATGCAGTTGTATAAGAACAGGAGCATCTCCTATCAATAGAAATATTTCGCTCCGGCCACAGTCATGGTCTGTTATTAACTAATATTTTGCTTACTTTAAACCACATGTATTAGTTTGTTAGTATGTCAGTTTAAGGGGAAACATTAGTGGTAGGACAATGTCAAATTGGTATGCAGTTGTATAAAGATTAGCACATCTCATTTCAATGGAGATTGTTAAGCCATGTACAGTCATTCATGGTTAACATTTTAATTTTGTTGTTTAATTTCAACATTTGCATTATCAAAATAGCAAGAAGGAGAGACATATGTCTGTGTTAACAGTTTATGTAGTTATTAGGAGAGAAAAGTTCAGAACGCAAAGTTCCTAATCAAATGAGAAAATCAAAAGCTCAAACACATTAAACGATTGGATAATTATAACTTTCACATTCCCGACTCGATACAGGCATTTTCTTATGCAGAAAATGGTGAATTAAACCTGGTGATAGATGGTAAAAGGGACTATAGAAGGGACAAATGTTTTTTTATTTCAATAAGATCAGTAGGAACATTATTTCTTCAATAATGTCATTAAGATATTCTTGTACTGTATCTGGCACTGAAGAAAGAATTCTATTAGCAGTATGAACAAACTTTGAAACTGATTGTCTTCATCACTTTCATCTAAATAGTGCCACCCTTGTGGTCGTATTAATGCATATTTTCTTACAATACGGCGAAGAAAAACTTTTAAGTCGAAGAGTAGGTCGCTCTCAAAATAACATTCAAACAGATAGAGATTTTCTTTTTCACTTTCTAGTTTTAAAACTTTTGAAAATTTGAAATTCCAACTTCTCTCCTCATTAGACCAACCACTATGATGACTATATTGTTTGACGTCTGTAATAATTTGTTAAGAAAATACAGCAAGTTGATTTTTCTATGCTACCCACGTTTGTATGTCGAGCATATTATACACACCGGGGCCGATGTAGACATTTTTAAAAAGGTGAGGCCCAGATAAGGGGATGGTTGGCCTTTTTGGTTGCTCATTTTTTTAAATTTTTAAAGTGTTTTCTTTTCTTTACGTATTTCCCGTTTTTTATGGTGTTTTCTCTTGGTTTTAGTTTGTTACCCCGATTTTTTTTTTGTCCATTGATTTATGAGTTTTGAACAGCGGTATACTACTGTTGCCATATGGTTGCCTTTATTTTTCTTTTTTTCTTGGTCTGGTATTAGTCGTTGCTCGAGGGTCGTTGATGTTAATAATCGTTCTAATATTTTTCAAACTTGAATATTAATGTTGTGAACATGCCGATTTATAGAAAAATACAAGTCCGAGCGGGTAAAATCATACATGCATATGGCTTCACAACAAGATTTTTATCTCATTAAACAATTACCACAACTTTATACGGCAGTTACGTTTATATGCAAACAACATGTAAAAATACAATACTTTATTATAATACACAATAAATATACAACACAGTTTATTCACACAGAAATGCGCGAATAAAAAATAACAAACGAACAACCAACGTTCAAATGTGTTTGAATTGCCGATCGCGATATATTTAACAGGGGAAACTACGATCTATAGATAGGGCAAAGTATATATTTAGAACCTGATGCGGAGATCAGTAAAATACTATAGAGTGTAAAATGTATGCTGTTTACCTTTTATAAAATATGACTGTAACAAGTTAAAATACCAATCTTCTTATTCTTCAACGTGTATAACAACTTCACTCTTCAAAACCATATACACAATTACTGGGCGGAAGTTGCAACAACAATGATAAAGTGAAAGTACGGGAATAAATATAACGTTACGTCGTGTAAACTGTATTTTCACATCACTGCCCACCCCCCCTTTTTCAAAAATCATTTTGCCCTTGAAATTAAAACATTACCTAAATGTATCTTATTTACAGTAAAAAAAATCAACAATAACGACATAAAAAATACACAATATGCAAAATTTCTAAATTTCAAAATTACCTCTTCTGTAAATGCATATTCATAACAATTAAAACATAGCAATATCAACACAATTAAATCATTAGGCAATAATTCATCAACATAAATTGTTCAAACATTGTCAAATTTATTCATACAGTTTATCAACTGGTGACTTTTTTAATTGTACGGAAAGAACACCACGCTTTTTATCTTCATATTTTCTTTTCCCAGTCTTTTCTTCTTCTGTGGCGATGGTTTGGTTATGTCCTTTTCTGGCTGTCTCTTCATGACAAGAACGTTTGATTTCCAAAATGTTGCTTCCTCCCTAAGTTTCAATACCTCTTTTCTCTGATCCTTTAGTTGTTTCTCAAACTCTTCCATGTTGTCAGTTTGAGTTTCTGCATCTGTGGTTTTAATTGGCGTTTCTGTATTTGTAATAATTTCAACAACTTCTTCTTGTATATCAATGACGATCCGGGGATAGTTGATGGCAAGATCTTCTGTACCCTGATTACCCAATGTAACATTATATGGCATATTATACTGCAATCAGCTAGTTTACTGTACAGATAAAGCTATACGTATAAACGTTAGCTTTATACGTCAATGACCCCAACTGACCTATAAGCCCCGCCTCCTTATTGTATTTCATCAACAACATCACGTCACGACCATGACAACGTAAAGTAACAATTGTCAAACTTTTTTCAATTTAAACTTTTATGTCTTCAAATTGGTTATTTATATATCATGTTTATCAAATGTTATTAATTAAGTTCATTTTCCCTTTCTAATTCCTTAATACGCCAATGTCTTACCACCTGGACTACGCTCATAGGGAAATACCCCAAAATGGTACCTCAAGAGGGAAATTCCAAACACTTTTTTTAACAATTTTTGTTACATGTTTTTTTAATTTTTAATTTTTTTTTTCGATTTCAGTATAAAAACAATATACGTATAGTGTCTTGAAATATGAAATTTATTTGTATTCGGCACGAAACGGGAAAATGCTCGGTAGAACCTCGCATTTTCCCGTTTCTAAGCATCATACAAATAAATTTCATATTTCAAGACACTATACGTATATTGTCTAAGTGTTATTCATAAGAAGTGTTTTAACTTGACCATCTTGCACATCAGCTATCCCGGGATCGTCATTGATATACAAGAAGAAGTTGTTGCAATTATTACACAGTGTGTATTATAATAAAGCAGAAACTAGAAAATAGAATATGCAAACTATGTAATGAGGAAATAGAAGATGAGATGCACTTTCTTTTAACATGTAAAACTCTGGATAATGTTAGAAATCCCTTTCTTAGCAAAATATATAGTAAAAATAAAAATATTTCAAAACTTGATAACAAATCTCTTTTTATTTGGCCAATGGGAAATGAAGATAAAAACATTTTGATAATAATTTGTCAATTATAGTTTTTAAATATAAACAGAAATACAATATTAAAATATATTTCTCTATATAAAGATATAGAATGATATGCATGATCAAATATGCATTTACATAAGTTATTTCTTTTATATTTAATAAATTATTAGTATACTTTGATGTGTGCTGTCCAATAAAGGGACCAGAGTAACAGACAATTGGTCATATTATATTATATATACTGCAGCTGTGCTATTTGAGCAGTCAAATTGCATTGACCGTATATTCATATACAAAACTTTGTATTTTTTTACCCCAGGAGTAGATTACCTTAGCCGTATTTGGCACAACTTTTTGGAATTTTTAATCCTAAATGCTCTTCAACTTTGTATTTGTTTGGCTTTTTAACTATTTTGATCTGAGCGTCACTGATGAGTCTTATGTAGACGAAACGCGCGTCTGGCGTATAAAATTATAATCTTGGTACTTTTGATAACTATATACAGTCACTGACCGTATAACACCTTCTTTATGACGTTGACAATGTGTTTCCGTAGAGTTTCATTTATGACGTCAATAAAACATACAGGTTCGCGGAAATTTAACGTCGTCTGCTTCAAATTAAGAAATGATGTTTTTACCCAAAATACTTCATTTAGAACAGTTTTAAGAGCTGCAGTATATAAAGAATAACGATACATAGTCTCGAAATATCAATGTTATTTGTGCAAGGCTTAGAAACAGGTAGAAAGCGAGGTTATTCTATATATATTTTTATAATTACAAATTGGCTTCTTCATTTGCTTTAATATTTTATATCAATCATATTATGTACTTTGAGTAACTCTTTTTTTTTAAATTTACTTTACATTATGTTTGAAAATTATATTGTAATTATTCTGCTCATTTTGGGCGCCGTGATTAGCAAATAAAATATTTGTTTGTTTGTATGTTGGTTTCCTTGGAATATGTAATATTAGTTTTATTTTTAAAGTGTTTTCTTTTTACATATTTCCCGTTTTTTGTGGTGTTTTGTCTTTTTTTCTTGGTCTGGCATTGGTCGTTGCTCGAGAGTCGTTGACGTTAATAACCGTTCTAATATTGGTTTCCTTGGAATATGTAATATTTGTTCCACTTGTCTAGTTTTGAAAATATTTTGCTTGAAACCAAATTCACAAAATTTCCTCATAATAAGGTACAAAATCCCAACCCCCAAATACCAAACCCATTTACCTGTATACATTTCTTCAGGATCCGATCACTCTATCATATTCAAAGTAGAAACATGCCATACTAATTAGGACACCACAATGCATCATGTCATTACTGTTGATTTTTTTCACATTACATTTTTTACATTCTATTTTATTCTGATCTGGTGCACATTGTCAAAATGATCTGAAATTATACCAGCTTGTCGAAGTGATTGGAAAGTGAAACTAATACAGGGCACAACAATGTTGGTAGGTTTATTATTATTATTGTATAGATTGAATTTAAAATTACAAAATCAAAGTTATCGAATGTACCCAGTAAATCTGATTTGTAGAAAGGGTACATTCGGACAGAGTGAAAGGTATTTAATTCCGTTGATAATGATAACAATGGTTTTAAACAGAGAAATTATTGAAAACTGTAATATTTAGAAATGCAAAAGGATATATTTCAGCTTTATACTACTTGGATGTTCTTCAAAAATAAAGAAAAAGCAACAGTAATCTATTGAAGTTTCTGCATTCTAGGTTTATGAAAAATGGCGCCTTGTCACGTGATTTTGCATGAAAGCTTTTTTGGCCAATAATTTGTTCTGTACTGTTGTATGTATTTTGGGTGATAGCAAGTAGAAAGGAAAAGATGTATGATAATTAGCTGTTACAAAAGATTAAACTTCTGTTGATTGGACGAATAATTTTTTATATATTTTTTTACTTTAGTTAACAAAATGTCCGAATATACCCAGTCTTCCCCTAGATGTCTATGTATCGGCAGTATTATTTTTTTTATAGTCCGACCCGAGACAAAGTGGGCGTCAGCTCATACACAGTTCGATCCCGAAGTGTCGCCCTCTCTAATTTATCCATACACGCAAACCATGTCGGTACAAAACGACAAGTCCTCTTAGTGGTAATCCTAGCAAGGTTTCTGATGTCCCGGAGAGGGGAACAGGAGTTAACATAGGATGACGGCACTCCCGCGATCCTGCATTTCAAAGTCGTAAAACGTCCTTTCCACGGGTCTATCGGCAGCTATAAGCTCTGCGGGTTAAAATACTTCTGCTGTCTCTTTTGTTTGACTCCCAGGAAAATAATTAAGTAATCAAGACGGTTTTATCGATTTGGTCTGGTAATTGGTACTTATTACTTTACTACAATGCTTGGAATTACTTGCCCAAGGTGATACATGAACTGAAGACTTAACAAATGTTCCGTCGTATTTATGAACCATTTACCATTTTAGTGTATACCTAAATTACCAAACCGGAACTGGTGACTACCAAAATAGATAATGACGTAATTTAAAGTAAAGAATGCACAGGTATTCCGAATGTAAACACATAGACAGGAATGAAAATACGTTTTAGAGTTAACAATGTTAACAATGTTTAATCAAAGTAATAAACAAGAAATACACAATGAGAAATGTGTTAATTATCGGTAAGATTTAAACAATATATAACTAGATCCATATCGCGTGTCTCGGTACTTTAGCATC
This sequence comes from Mytilus trossulus, assembly GCF_036588685.1. Classification (NCBI taxonomy): domain Eukaryota; kingdom Metazoa; phylum Mollusca; class Bivalvia; order Mytilida; family Mytilidae; genus Mytilus; species Mytilus trossulus. The sequence continues at coordinate 2,650,010 of NW_026963302.1, read as the reverse complement.
CCGTTATTGTGCTGTGGGATATTATTGCATTCTTTTCTTTCGCACAGTTTATGCCCTTTTGAGATTTACCCTGCGTAACGGAATACTTTTCTTTGTAGGAGTAATCTCCTCAAACACTGTTTTTCTTGTGTCCACTAATCCTTCGCAACAGTAAAAGATTACGAAAATTTATTTTACAAAATTGCTCGTTATATATCCTTCGCATGATTTGTCCTATTTTGACCAAAGCGATACGAATGCTCCATATGAGAGTTTTTTCCCCTTATGCATTTGATATAAGTGATAGCATTTCTATCTTGTAAACCAAAAGTGATAGAGACCTAGGATTTTTTGATTCGAGGTCCTTGGTCCACAAAAATGAAAATAAACTCTCTACTTTAAAAGATCCCGTCAGTATGATATTGGTCTATTATATGTCATGATATATTTCTATTATGAATTACTATATACGTTGAACCACAAACGTCAAAATCATTCAAACGCGTAGTGGAATTAACTATTTTTGGATGCTCATAAATTCTATTGTAACTTTTGGACTAGATTGAATCTCGGTCTATTTCTGTAATTTATTCTTACATACTTTTGATGTTTTAACCCTGTATGCTTACATTGCCTATGTAAATTTTAATATTGTTTGTATGCACATTGAACGACAAATTTATGTGACGTATAAAAATAAACCCAGAAAATTACTCTAATAATAATGTACCTTTTAAACAATCAAAAAACATGTTAAAATGTAATATAAAAAAGTGTGTTTCAGAGGAATATGAAAAAAATACTTTAATTAAACTTTCAAAAATTGATTCCTCATCCAAACTTTGTCTTTATGGGAAATTAAAAAATAATTGTCAGTCTGAGGAATATTTAAATTGCAATAATTTTATACATAGGCAGTTACTCTCAAAATTTAGACTAAGTGATCATTCCCTAGGCATTGAATTAGGAAGGTACAGAAACATTCCAAGAGCACAAATATTATGTAAAAAATGTGAAGTCCTAGATGATGAGTATCATTTCTTTTTGTATTGTGACATTAACATATCTTTGCGTTCTAATCTTTTTGCCTATCTAAAAGACTATGTACAATTATTTCAGCATCTTGATGCATTCAATAAACTTAAACACATTCTAAACCCCATCCCTGAACTTGTTTGTCATATTGGAGTCTTCATTAAACAGTCTTTAGAACTGAGGGAGTCAGGCCCGTGTCAGGCAAGGTTATGATGGTGTTTTTTACATACATTTATAATTGAACTCTAATGTTCTATTATTCCATATATTGTATTGTATTATTTTATATTTCATTGTATTACATTGTATTTCATTGTATTGCATTGTATAGTATAAAATAATTGTTTCATTGTATTGCCTGACCCTCATGGGTGTAATTTTGCAATAAAGATATTTATATAAAAAAAAATCTGACGTCAGACACTCAAATCAATCAATGTGTTCGTAGATAGTAGATGTTTTTTTGTGTTCTGTTAGTTGTTCCTTTTAAAATTGTTGTACGATGATGACTGATGTACCCATATTTTGACTATATTAATAATTGTGACTTTATTTAACGCATAATGTAAATATAACGGAATTTGATGAGACTGTTATTAAAGTGAGAGGGTTAGCGCTATAGAACCAGGTTTAATCCACCATTTTCTACATTTGAAAATGCCTGTACCAAGTCAGGAATATGACAGTTCTTGTCCATTCGTTTTTGATGCGTTTTGTTGTTTGATTTTGCAATGTGATTATGGACTTTCCAAATTGATTTTCCTCTGAGTTCAGTATTTTTGTGATTTTACTTTTTTCTATATTAACAGAAATGCAACTTTTAGAAAAAAAACAATGGAACAACAGAAACACTGAAGTTCAACAAAAACTAACGCCAACATACATAGAAATGACTATTTGATAGCAATTGACACATTACTGACTTCGAACAGGTCATTTTAAGAAACAAATGTTGGGTTTATAACTAATTAGGTCTTTCCACTTTTCTGTGGAAAGACCTATTGTTTTTCTTCTGATTATTTTTTTTTCTTCCGCCTAATTTTGTTCTTGCGATAAACATTTGTTTCGCTATATTTTTTTAAATTTTTTTTTCCTTCCGCCTAATTTTGTTCTTGAGATAAACATTTGTTTCGCTATATTTTTTTAAATTTTTTTTTCCTTCCGCCTAATTTTGTTCTTGCGATAAACATTTGTTACGCTATATGTCGCTTAGATATTTGGTATATGATATTGAACAGTTTATGCGCTTTTGAAATTTACCCTGCTAAACTGAATACTTTTCTTTGTAGGAGTTATCTCCCCAAACACTGTTTTCCTTGTGTGCACTTCTTTGCAACCGTAAAAGATGACTACAAATTTATTTTATAAAATTGCTCGTTATATCCTTCGCCTGATTTGTCCAATTTTGACCGAAGCAATATGAATGCTCCATATGAGAGTTATTTCCCCTAATGCATTTGACTTAAGTGATATGTATTTCTATCTTATAAACCATAAGTGATAGAGACCTAGGATCTTTTGATTTGAGGTCCTTGGTCCAAAAAAATGAAAATTAGGTCAAGGTCCAAGTCATATTCTAAATTTTGTTTTCAGCTTATTTTCACTTATTTTCAAAAACCTTAAAAGATATAGACAAATTATTTTTAATAAATTGTTAGTTACGACATGTCGTAACACTAACATTTTGATTGCGAGAGTACGCTGACCGTAAATGGGAGTTTTCTCCCCTTTTATATTTAGAATAAAGCATAAAGTGATATAACTCATTATCCATGCATATTACAGACCAAGGGTCTTTTGATTTGAGGTCCTTGGTTTATGACCTTGAAATTGAGGTCAAGGTCATTAGCAAATTCGACGTTCTAGATTTTGACCTTTGCCTAAAATTCATATTTATACATCATAAAGCCATAGCAACTAACATTTAATCTATATTTCAATGTTTTCATATCGAAATGTATTGTTTGTGGTGGAAAGACCTTCAACTAATCTCTGAACAATTGGTTTTTAATTGTAATTGTTTTTGTTTTCGAATAACGGGACTAAATAGTAGTTCTGAAACCTTTCCGTTAGATCTTTATTGCTATAACCTACAAGTAGACTACTTCTAGCACTGAAAATCAAAGGTACGAGTATTTTGGTCCAATTATTTTATAAACTTTCATGTTATATTCACTGTTCAGTAATTTAGAAGTATGATGGTTTCTATTGAAGTTTATTCATTAGTTAAATTGTTAGGATATTTTTTGTAATTTTTTTTTAGATATATTATATCGGTTATCTCCTAACATTATCAGTTATTTTGTGTCACTTTTTAGAACCATCTGCCAATCTTCTGTAATTATTTTATATCTTAATTCCTTTTTGTCAGTACATTATCTCAAAGAAATTATCACAAAAGAACATATGTCAGTTTCTTCAATATAGTGAAAATGATACATGACATTCAACATCCGTCTCATAATCAATACTTCTACTTTATGATCTATGCTTCATTAGCAAATTTCATTTGCACTTTATATGCAAGGTTTTCTTTACGAACAGTCAATGGGATAACAAAGAAGCTACGAGTCTGATACACGCATACACTAAATAACAGTAGAATTAAAATTACTTTGTGTGGTATGCAATCTCTGGGTTTAATTTCATAATAATTAAACAACTTCGCCAACATTTAAAATTCATGTTGTCTTTTTGCATTTTAAGAGACCATGATAGGATTTCATGAGTTTGATATGGACAAAAGAATATGAACAATAAAACAACATCAGTTGTCCCTTTGCAAATATATCACATCGTTTTTTTATTTTACAAGTCGTTAGTTATTACAGGCTTGAATATAATCCCTGTGTTCAATGACCTGAAAAAGTTGGGGTCCAAATCTTAATCCACCAAGGAATTGTATTGGAAGACTTACTTTACAATTTATTGATTAAATTTACAAAATAGAAAGACCGAAACAAGAAATTGTGTACTAAATTTCAAGTTTATTTTTCTTAATCGGCAATCGTAGTCACTCAAATGTCTCTCCTACTCTAGTGTTAATAATTGAACTTTTATGATGGTGAACCAATATGTAATCGAGTGTCGATGGATTACTAAATGTATTTGTCTGCTCTTTGGATGTTAAACAAATCTGTTCTAATGTTAAATGATTTGTAACTGACATCTGTTGAATTTGTGTTTTTCAACATTTGTTTTACACCATTACACACATAATTTTAAAATTTCTAAATTAATGAGAAAAATAAAATAAAATAATTGATTTTCTTGACATAAAGTGAAACATGAAATTAAATAAATTTTATTAAATATTACTGACATAAAATGATTCAAAACAGTTACAGTGGATCTGAAGCTTCAAGTGCAAGAGATTCGCCAGTTTTAAGTAGTCAAAGCTCCCAAACGACATCTCTTGAAATATTATCACAATCAGCGGTGCAAGCACCCGATTTTCATACTATTGAAACTAAATTTGATGTTTTAACTGGTATTGTTAGCCATTCACACAAGGGATAAAGTGACCAAGCTGAAGAGAGCCAAAATTTCAAAAACCAATTTGATACTTATAGTGAATATACCAATAGAAAAATTTAAGACCTGTCATCACAATTTAATACCAGATTAAGTGACATGTCAAAAGATTTTGACACAAAATTAGAAAACCAATCTGTTGAAATTAACACTGTGAACCTTCATGGTGAAATGGGAGAAATCACTACAGCAATGGAAAAGCAAGCTGATTATAATTTAGAAAAGCTTTTCCCTTTAAAAGCTAGTTCAAATGATAAACCATCCCATTCAAATTCAAATAGTGATACCACACATCTTGCTAATTCTGGTCCTAGTGTGCATGAAATAAATAACCAAAATAAATCAAACAACCAAAACCTATAAAACCCTGAAAACCATACGTCAGGTCATATACCTAGTGCTTTTGTACCTATTGATAATACCAAGAACACACCGAGTTCAGATTTGTTTATAAAACCAGTACCAGTTACATGTCAACGGATTGACAAACCAATAAATGTTGTATCTAACCCTAGTATTAGTTTTAGTAACCATAATTCAGGAAAAGTTGGCTGTACCAAACCCAACAGTTATGACGGAAATGAAATTGGTCTGATTATAAAGTGCATTTTGAGATTGTTGCACAATTAAATGGATGGTCTAGTGAAATTAAAGTTTTAAAATTAATGTCTTGTATGCAAAATGAAGCACTTGCAGCAATTGGTGATATAAATACAAATTGTCCACCATCTTAAAGTGAGCTTATAATTTTTGTATGTGCCTGTCCCAAGTCAGGAGCCTGTAATTCAGTGGTTGTCGTTTGTTTATGTGTTACATGTTTGTTTTTCGTTCATTTTTTTACATAAATAAGGCCGTTAGTTTTTTTGCTTGAATTATTTTGCATTGTCTTATCGGGGCCTTTTGTAGCTGACTATATGCGGTATGGGCTTTGCCCATTGTTGAAGGCCGTACGGTGACCTATAATTGTTATTGTTTGTGTCATTTTTGGTCTTTTGTGGATAGTTGTCTCATTGGCAATCATACCACATCTTCTTTTTTTATATTATCAATATTTTAACTAGAAGGTTTGCACCAGAAAACCAGACTGAGCTGTACAAAACTCAAATCGACACAAGAATTAGTAAAAGGGTGGAAAGTTTGCCTGAACTTGCCAAGGATATTTAAAGACTTGTACGTTTGGCTTACCGAAGCTTTAGAGATGCATTGAATGACTATGACCTTACTTGAGCTCTTACCCAATCAAATATTAACGCTATTGATGATGCCCTTAATTTGGCTCTGAAATATGAAGCTTTTCATTCAAGTCATAGGAAACCTAATTTAAGGAAACTTACAGAGGTCAGCAAGTAAATACCAATTAAAATGCACCGAAAACCCATTTTAAAGGGGGAAATTCAGGAAAAGGGGCATGTTATTATTGTGGGGAACCAGGACATTTTAAGAGGGATTGTGAAAAACGCATGACTGATAATAATCAATTCATTCAGCAAAGGAAAAGTGGTCAATACAATAATAACCAAAGTCTTAACAGACAAAATAACCAACCAAAAAGTGAAGTCTCCACAACAAATTCCTCATTCCAGGGAAACTGTTAGTTGCTGGAAGAGAGGGTCACCTCCCAGCCGAACCTTGAAACGACCCGATATTTTGAAAGTGAAAATTCATGATCATGATGGGTTATTCAAGAAAGTTTAGATTTTTAGTAGAACAATTCATTGTTTACTTGATACTGGGGCGTCTATGAGTGTTTTTAATCCCAACATATTTGATTTTTGATAGTTTACCTGAGCATTGTAAAACCAAGTTACAACCATATGAAAATAACTTGAAAATGGTAGATGGGCATAATGTTAGACCATTAGGCACTGGTAAGTTACCATTATTAATTGACAATCAGTACATATACCAAATTTTTGTGATTGCTGATATAGATATACCTATTGTTCTAGGATATGATTTCATGTTTAACAATCAATGTGTGCTTGATGTACCAAATACAAATATTTATTGAATAGTCAAACTGTGGACTGTCATTTAGAGAGTCAAATACCTAGTTTGTTCAAAAAATCAATTGATGAGCAAGTTACTATACCCCACAATAGTGAAACCATTATTCATGCACTACTAAATGAGAAATTACCTTATGGTACAACCATGATTCTTGACAATACCAGTCAGTCTTTTAAGAATAAGGGTGTTTGTGTTGCAAAATCTATTTGTACGTTTAAGGGAGATAATTTACCCTTACGTGTCATGAATTTGACTGATATACCCCAGAGCTTATATAAAAATACTGGTGCCGGTACAGCTGAAACTATATGTTCAGAAAACATTCTGGGAAAATATAAATGCAGAACCTGAATTAGTTTTACCTGAACATATGCAAGTTGTAATGGAAAAGTGTAAAAGTAACCCCAAAACGAATCAATGCAAAATTGTAGTTGACCTTTTAACAAAATACTCTGGAGCTTTTGCAATGTCCAAAAAATGACCTAGGTAGGACAGATATAATCCAACATAATTTTGTTTTACAGGGAATTCTCATCCTATAAAACAAAACCCACGACGTGTACCTTTGGCTCAAAGGAAAGAAGTTGACGAAAAAATACAACGGATGCTTGACGGGGTATTATACGTCATTCCCAGTCACCATGGAGCTCTCCTATTGTAGTTGTTCGTAAGAAAGACCAGTCTATTCGCCTATGCATCGATTTTCGCTTAGTCAACGATATGTCTATCAAGGATAATTTTCCGTAACCAAGAATAGAGGTCTGCCTTGATGCGTTAAGGGGAAATCAATGGTTTAGCACGCTTGACCTAGCTAGTGGTTATCACCAAGTAGAACTCGTTGGAAGTACTTGATAAATTGCATGTTTATATTGGTGATTTTGAATCTGTTCAAAGTTTTGATTTTTCTACCCTGTTATACCACATTGCCTCACATTCTTATTAAGAAAAAAATCACACACCTAATTAAATGGGCATTCAAAAAATCAGAATGTGAATATATATGTTCAAACTCTTTTAAGTCATTTTTTAGTAGCAATAAACAAAAAAACTATGTTAATTGGACATGCTTTGATACTATATATGCCCTTGAATTTTTACTAGATAACATTTTTGTTCGCTTTGGGGATTCCGGATATCGTCAGATTATCGGAATTCCAATGTGGACTAACTGTGCACCACTTATTGCGGACCTCTTTTTGTATTGTTATGAGTTAAAATTTATGACAAAAATAAGCAAAGACCCATCAAAACAACATCTGATAAACAAATTTAATAATACTTTTAGATATTTGGATGATATTTTGGCTCTCAATAATGACGACTTCAGTATGTATATTAATGAAATTTATCCTGCTGAACTTACTTAAAATAAAGCTAATACTAACAATGACCACTGCCCTTTCCTCGATCTTGATATCTATATCACTAACGGAAAGCTGAATACTAAAATTTATGATAAAAGGGATGATTTTTCATTTCCTATCGTTAATTATCCGTTTTTAGATGGTGACGTTCCCTTGTCACCATCTTACGGTGTTTATATATCTCAACTTGCTCGTGTATGTAACAATGTTTTAGATTTTAACGAGAGAAATTTATGTATTACTGAAAAATTATTACACCAGGGTTTTCGATATCACAAACTAGTCAAAACATTTACTAAATTTTATCATCGGTATAAAGACATCATTCGTAAATATAGCTCAACATGAAGACTTTTTATACGTTCAGGTATTTCACATCCAATGTTTTATGGAAATATTCTTAATAAAGCACAAAGGTGTCAGTATTCACCTCAGAAACTTACAAAACCTTTGAATAGACTTATTAAGAAGGGATATAATTACGATAGTGTTGTCAAGTCATTAAAGATTGCATATTTTGGCGTTAATATTGAGTCACTGATAAGGTCTTTGCGTCGGAACTAAACACATTTATTCTAAAAACAGTTGTTGGCATGACACGGGTTATGTTCTTCTCATATATGTTATGATGGTATGATACTAAACCCCTAACGGGAAGGATTGTGCCTGATGTTCATATGATGAAATCATAATCTTTCAGTCAGTTTAATTGAAGTCCGGAGCTGGCATGTCAGTTAACTGCTATCAGTCTGTTGTTATTTATGTATTATTGTCATTTTGTTTATTTTCTTTGGTTACATCTTCTGACATCAGACTCGGACTTCTCTTGAACTGAATTTTAATGTGCGTATTGTTATGCGTTTACTTTTCTACATTGGTTAGAGGTATAGGGGGAGGGTTAAGATCTCACAAACATGTTTCACCCCGCCGCATTTTTGCGCCTTTCAAAAGTCAGGAGCCTCTGGCCTTTGTTAGTCTTGTATTATTTTAATTTTAGTTTCTTGTGTACAATTTGGAAATTATTATGGCGTTCATTATAACTGAACTAGTAAATATTTGTTTAGGGGCCAGCTGTAGGACGCCTCCGGGTGCAAGAATTTCTCGCTACATTGAAGACCTGTTGGTGACCTTCTGCTGTTGTTTTTTTATTTGGTCGGGTTGTTGTCTCTTTGACACATTCCCCATTTCCATTCTCAATTTTATTTATGGACCCTCAAGACGGTGCTAAAACAGCTTTTGTTACTAGTAAAGGCCTTTTGAAATTCAATCGCATGCCTTTTGGTTTGTGTTATGCTGGTGCCATTTTTTCCAGACTTATGCAGTATATCTTATCGGGGTTGCAATGGGAAATTTGTGTAGTATACCAAGATGACATCATTTTGTTTTCGAAATCATTTGAGGAGCACACTACCAGGCTCCAAGAAGTTTTCGATAGAATTCAATTGGCTGGGTTAAAAAATGCCCCTAAAAAGTGTTTTATTTTTCAAAAGAAAGTTTCATTTCTGGGACATGTTGTGAATTCAGATGGTATTTCACCAGGTTCAATTAAAATAGAAGCTGTACAGGCATGGCCTATACCAACCAATGTTAAGGATGTAAGAAGTTTTCTTGGAACCTGTTCCTTTTATAGAAAATTCATTAAAGATGTTTCAAAAATAGCCAGACCCTAACATAGACTTACAGAAAAGAATGCGATTTTAAAATGGAATGCTGAATGTGAAACTGCATTCAATATTGTGAAAGAGGTCCTTATAACTAGTCCGATTTTAACCTATTCTTGTATTCATAAGGAATTTATTTTAGACACCGATTCCAGTGGCACAGGGGTGGGGGCAGTTTTATCCCAAATCAATGTTGAGGGCAAAAGTTGTGTTTTCGCATATTTTAGTCGTACTTTATCTAAAACTGAACGACAACATTGTAGAAGGGAATTATTGGTTATGGTTTTAGCGGTGAAACATTTTCATCATTATTTGTACGGGGTCAAATTTACTGTGAGAACTTACCGCGGAGCTCTTAAATAGCTCAAAAATTTCAAGAACCGTGAAGGTCAACTAGCTCGCTGGCTAGAAATTTTAAGAACATATACTTTTATTATAAAACACCGTGCTGGTTTAAAACATGGAAATGCTAATGGTCTTTCTATGAGACCATGTGTTAATTGTAAACACTGTGATACCAGATATGTGACAGAAGTTAGTTATCAAATTGAGAATCCAACAATAAGGGCCATTAATATGTTGGATGAGAATGAACTTGAAGAAACCCCTATTATTACTTCTTGGTTTAACAATAAGACCCCTGATGAATTCAAACAAACTCAATTAGATGACCCTATTATTAGTAAAATTTTGACTTGGAAAAAGTCACCAGAAAAACCAAAGTGGCCGGAAATTTCCAATTGGAGTCAATGGGAAAGACTAACTGTTGTTGAGGGAATATTATATAGAAAGTGGGAAAATACCACCACCAATGATATAAATTTACAGTATGTTTTACCATGTGCAGATCGAAACCGTGTGCTTTTGTTGTTGCATAATGATCAGTTAGGGGAGCATTTAGGAATTAAACGTACTATCGCCAGAATTAGGCATAGGTTTTATTGGGCTGGGTATACCAGTTTTGTAGAAAGGTGGTGTAAGCGTTGCACTGAATGTCAAAAAAGTAACCAACCTTCCCATCATACCAGGGGACAGATGAAATCATATATTGTTGGGGAACCTATGGAAAGGGTATCGCTTGATATTTTAGGTCCAGTGACCCGAACCTATAAGGGTAATAAAAATGTCATTGTAGTGGCGGATTATTTTACCAGATATGCTGAAGCATATGGGGTATCAGATATAGAAGCCCAAACTGTAACAGATAAGCTGTTAAAAGAATTTATATGCCGTTATGGTCTCCCCATACAAATACACACTGATCAGGGCTCTCAGTTTACTTCTGATTTGTTTATACAAATGTGCAAAAAAAAAGAGATTGACAAGACCAGGAATAGTCCATTTCACCCCCAAATTTCAGGATTATTGGAAAGATTGAATCGTACAATTGAGGATATGATTAGTAAATTTGTGCCTAAACACCAATATGACGGGGATCAATATTAACCGTACATTATGATAGCCTATAGATCATTAGTCCATGAAACCTTGGGAGAAACACCATGTTTCATAATGATGGGCAGTGAAGTTAGGCTGCCAGTAGATTTAATTTAGGGGGGGCTTGTATATATATATATGCAAAAGCCTGTGAATATATTTATACAAAAATCTAAGGGCCATTGTGTTTAAAATGGATTTTATTTAATATTTTGTAGTATGAGTGATATAGTGAGACCCGGGTTTGACGACTGTGGAAAGAGATTCTCAGTTAGGGACGGCCTCCAAAAGCACAGAAGGAGGTCACATAGTACCGAATTTATAAAGTGTCGCTGGTGCCCATATTCACAACCAAAATGTGATGGCTACAGGGTAAGACAGCATGAGAAATGCCATGACAAATACACTAACCTGATAACTACAAAAAAACAATGTGTGTGAGACAAGGAGGGAGGATATATACACGCCAAAAGACAAATCCATATTCACTGACACAACCAGGCAACTTACCGAATTTCTGGAGGCTAGTATGCCTGAATTTTTCAGACTTGCTAGGTGTGGAGCCCCGTACTCCATCACATATGAGCAACTCCTCCAGAAGAACCAATTACCACTTCATCAGAAGAACCAATTACCACTACACCAGAAGAACCAAATACCATCCATCAAGATGAACCTGCAGATCTCTCCATGAAATTGAAACCAGGAAATAAATTGAATTTAAGACCAAAAGAGATTCCAACCGTAAGTAAATGTTGGGTAAGTAGGTCTCTTATTTTCAGTTCGAGGACGAAACCTTTTAACCCTGGGTGGGGGGTAGTAGTTCAGGTTGATAGGTTTACATGTATCATACTTCATTCTTTTCTTGTGTTGCTCAGAGAGTTAATTTCTACTTTCACTTTCATTTTCGTGTTCCGCTACTCTGAGCTGCACTGTTATATTATGAACGGAAGGACTATGAATATGAACACTTTATATTTCAGGTATCGCGGCCGTATTGTATTGTATGTATTATATTAATGTTTATGGGAAATATTGATATGACAGGGTTCGTTCCCACTATTCGACCAGGGGGTACTTTGACGTGATCCCAACTTTAGTTTGACCTGTATATCGCTTGTCCCTCTTGCTCATCTGATTTATTCAATCACGTTAAGGGTCTATATTGTAACCAGGGTACGTTCCCACTAAGGGTGATTCTTGATTAACCCATATCTCCCCTTTTCTCTCGACAATTGTGTATTTCTATTTGTTTTTGCGCCATGTTCTATATTATTGCCGTGGGAACTTCTGGTTTTAAGGACCAATCGGAATGGACAGAAAATACCTAGTTTCCAGAACCCGGTATCATGTATATTTAGAATTACAACCAATCGCTACGTTAATTTTATGGACACACTTATCGTTATAGTAGCGGACACACTTTCTGTGTCCGTGTCCGCAGACTTGTGAACCATTACCAGGTTAATGATAACCCCGATTTTTATGATATTTTTGACCTGACAAGTGACCTATATTATTTACTATAATACTATTAATAGTAAAACCACTTTTCGATGTTTACGCACGACGATTAACATCCAAGGGGGGCTCTGAACCGTTTTTGCTTTGGGATATTTATTTATAACATATATTGATTTATGACTGATTAAATAGTCATTGCTAAACATATAACTGTTTTTGTTATATTTTATCTAGAAATGAATAAGAAACAAGTGTCTTAGATTACTCAGTCCAGCTACTAAGGTTTGCAAGTTACCATTCAATGTTTCACGCTTACCAGTGAAAGACTTTAAAAGGCCTGCTACCAAGGTTGATTTGTATCTAGTGTTATTAAAGTAAATACACACACACACATAAATACGAGCTTCGTAATGCTATACCAGAGGCGTTACAATATGTCCTGTATCAAGTCAGAAAAATTGCAGTGCTTTCCTCTTATACGTGACGTGTTTCCCTCGTTTTATGCTTGTTACCTGGATTTCTCTCAATCCATTTATAACTTTCGAACAGCGGCATACCACTGTTGCCTTAATTTATGTTTAATTACCGTGCCTTGGTTTATAAATGTATATTTTTTTATACCCTGTAACTTGTATTGTTATATCTATTGATGACATACAATACATGAAATGCAAGCAGAAACAATATTATATATGTTGTAGCAAATACTGTAATCAGTGGCTTCCAGTGATGACTTCTGCCCCTGCAACCCAGTAAAATAGGGAAAATCCTTACAGATTTCATTAAATTTTTCCAGTGTCTCCGACCATAGTTTCAGTGGTGAACCACCGCCAGTTCTATGGTGGTTACGGGACTTTTCTGTATATGACTTTTTAGCCTCTTGGTGTAAGTTTGACGATTTTGTCTTGATTTCTTTTGTTGATCTTGGGTACACACATAATAAGATGACCCTTTCGGAAATGTGTTTCCATACAAAACGCTTCTTTTTCCTGCCCCTGGGACTTAACTTAAATTTGCCATTTAATATGTAAATCTTTTGCTGTAACACTTCCTTTATCAAGGTAATTTCAGAGAATTCAAAATGTTTTGTTCGATTTCTGGTCGTTTTACAAGCAGTAGCATCCATGACTATAGTTGTTGATGGTACTAACCTTGCAGACGACGGATGTTTACAACTAATGAAATTGTGTGAAATATTTATGGGAAACCAATATTTAATGATAGTTTAATGGCGCATCATTCATTTGATGATAATTTATAGTTAATGAGCAACAAAATGTGGCTTCGTGCAAACAAAACATTTTAATAGACTCTAATAGCATATTAAGAACTTAATGAATCTTTAAGCCTTATTGACTAATTCAGCGGATGGCACTTTCGTACAAATGGATGCAGTAGTCCTTTGTTCAACAGTTGACGGCTTCAAAGTTAAATTTCTGCTCCTACACTATTATTCTAAAAACTGAATAGCATGTACATGGTTTTATTAAGAAATATATATAGGATTATAATTCGTAAAATGAATTAAATCCCTAAATACAATTTTTTTTTCCCTTCACCAAATGTTACGTAATATTTCTTAATAACTATTTCTTTACTTTTATCCGTACATACCACGCACGCAACGACACGTAATAGACAAATATGTGACTGAGTGCGGAAATGTGAAGATAGTTAAAACACAAAACGTTTTGTTATCTCTGTTCAGCTACTTTTTCGCTTGTCTAGACTCTCAGAGATTTTAAGTTTTGCCTAAATTAATTAACATTGATTTGTTCACGGTTGTTCAACACGTAAAGTCCTTAATAAAATAGTGAAATCAAAAGCTCAAACACATAGTACAGACATTTTCTTATGTCGAGATTAAAAGAAGATAGCTATATGGCAAGCTAAAGCTCTCACTTTGATGACAGTCGTATAAAACTCAAGTGGTTTAATAGCAAGTTAATGCTCTCACTTGACTGACAGTCGTATAAAACTCTATAAAACTGCCAACAATGCATTACAAAATCAGAACATAATAGGTATAAAAGTTTAAGTAGGGGTATAGCTTTTTTGGGGAACAAATGCTCCTGGTTAATATTTGTTTCTGATATCTCGAAATTCGAGCCCAACTACTACTGGTAGTTGTCAACGGTGTCGACGTGTTTTTAAACACCAAAAAGTCGTAAGATTACTTGGTGAAACATTTACCAGGTACAGATCAAAGATGACAATCATTTACCAGTATATCTTCTTAAACCCTCCTCGGTGTACGATGTAAAATATGGTGAATTATATTTAAGATACAAATAATGATTGGTCGACGAAATCGGAATTTGTTAAATAAGACCCCATTTACACGGGCAACAAAATTGAATCGATCTTACAAAGACCAGTACGCGTTTACATTTTACAAGCAAGATCAATCTTATTTAATCCAGTGCGTTTACAGTACAACATAAAAAGAACCGGTCTGACCTTTAATTTTTCGATTTAAATATAACAAACACCTGAAAAAAGATCGATCGCGATTCTTTTAAAACAACCTCTAGAGGTAGACTTTTTAAGTCCGATTGAAGATCGATCTTCTTTGTCAGTGTAAACGGGGTCTTATTTCCTTGCAAGAGGATTGAGTCTGTCCTTGAAATCTCGTGGCCTAGGTAAGTTTCTATTTAACCAGCGATGACGATTTCCTAAACGGCGTTTATCGACAGCAGCCATATATAGCTAATTCTTAAGAAAAAGAAATTATCTGAATATTTTTTTGGCTGTCTGTTTTGCTGAGAATAAAACAATTACGAATATTCTCAGTCTGAGCCAAAACAATTTACTCAAATCGTTTAATGGCGCTGGGGCCTGATGAAATATAAGTAACCCAACAATTTCTATATGACAACTGTAAAACAATTCAATCGAGAAAAAAACAGCCTGATTTATGAAAAAAATAAACGAAATACATATATGATATATAGCATAAAACGTCACCACTGATTTAAAGGTTCATGATTGATTTATTTTAAAGCTTAAGGTTAAGTAAAAGTTTCATGAACAGGATTCAAATGAGACAAATTCTTGTTTTGCTAGCCAAAAATAATTTTGCGAAGTTTTTAATTCATGTTATTCTGACAAAATTAAATGTTAATATCGTAATTTAATTTCAATATTCCGCTTTTATTACTGTTTGAAGCAAAGCAAAATCGTATATTAATTTGTTTGAATTAATTATAGGTAATGCCCCTTATTACTTTAAAGTATCTATTTAAATAAGGAAATATGTTATGAATGTCAATGAGACAACTATCCACGAAAGTTAAATGAAGTGAATATAAGCAATTATAGGCAACCGAAAGGTCTTCAACAATTGCATCGACTTAAAAATATGAAACAATTCAATTAAAAAAAAAACACATCTTTTTATTACAAAACAATTTACGAAAATCAAATATGACACACATTAGCCAACGACAACCATTGAACTATAGGCTGTATTTACATTTTGATGACTATTTATGTATAAACAAACTAAACTAGCCTAGACAGACATTTAAGCCAGATAAAGTTAAAAGCATTGCATCCTTTAGCCATTATGTAATTACTACTCAATACCTGTAAATTTAGTTTAATATCGAAAATCTACAATTTAACCATTGATCCCTAATGCATTTATTTTAGCGAACTGTAATCGGAAAGAAGCTTAATTCATCATTGGCTGTCAGCACACATGTAATTCCTGTACTGTTATTCTTTTCTATTAAGTGCATTTCATTTTTTTTTTTTTATCTTTTGTTCATTTCAGTCGAAATAGACAATACTTTGAGGATATGGAAGTTTTGAGCTTTAAACGATGTTGCAACAATTCTCATCTTCATGTAGTAACAATCTAAATAAATATCTGAACAAGAAGACCAAAGAGTTTGCTTTGTATCATATTTCAATATTTACTGATATCAATTTTAGCTGATAGTGTTTGGTTTAGAATCACGATACACTTTTCAAACAGAAATATGTTTTCAAAAGTCAGATTTATCAATAGTATGCCTGGTATTATACCTCTGTTAAAACTAACTTAAAGTGTCTTGACTAGCAATTTCGTTTCGTATTAAACAGGCACGTGTAATACCCGGGAATTCAACTCCACTCAATGGCCATGTCATCTTTATATTACTCTCCAGAAGGCTCTGTCATTACTTTTTTTTTTTAACTTACTAAAGTATTTCATGTTAGTTCACCAGTTGTGTAAAAGAAAGGTATAGGACATTTATTTTCTTTTTTCTATAGCTAGTATATCATTTTTTCAAAATATAATAAAATATTGAACCTTGTCACCTCTTTTTCTTTTGTCCATTATTGACTCTACAGCATAGGTTTTGCTTTTCTTAATTTTTTTTTAAATACAAACAGATATAGTAAAGTTTTAAACAATAATGCAAACAAATGGCAATAGGCCTTACTAATTTGGTCTATCATAGTAAGATGTTTCTGATAGAGGAGAATAATATATTTCAATTCGCTTAATTGAAAAAATGTTGTGTGTTATTATTAGCCAACAATTATTCATTAATTCTTAAATACATTTATTTATAATAAAAACGATATTGAAATAATAAGTAATAAAGTATACCAACCTTTTATTGTTTTCACAAGTGTATGAAGTGATAATATTTTGCCGGCATCTTCAAAGAAAAGTAAATGATACAATAGTTACGGTTCTATAGCTAACATTTTTGTAACCTCATGTTTTATCGAGGATGGTATGAATGAGGCGTTAATAGAATGTTACAGTTTGTTGAATATTGATGGTATTTCGTACTTTTTGTTTTTAAGAAGAAAATAAAGTATAGTGATACTTATATATATATACGCCGAGTCTATCACTACTGTATTTTAGTAAGTTGACCAGTAACGACCACGTGTACGTAATAATATGTAAGGGTGAATATTAAGTCTGTAAATAAACTCATCATAGATACCATTATTGAAATTTTATATTAACGCCAGACGCGCGTTTTGTCTTGCATCAAACAAATTTAAAAAGGCCAAATAAAGTACGAAGTTGAAGAGCATTGAGGACCCGAAAATCTTAATAGTTTTGCCAAATACTAAGGTAATCTACTCCTGAGGTAGAAAAACTTAAGTATTTCAAAATACAGTCTTTTAAACAGTCAATTTATAATTATGACCATCTATACTATTAAACGAGAAGACCTCATTTTGGGTGTCGCTTCTCTTCTTTCCACAATAAATTAATCTTCATGCCTCTGTGTCCTATATGTACAGTGCATAATCGCATTTGTCATCCATTCATATGATTATCCCGATTGAATTATTTTGGGAGAAAAACGAGAAAAAAGGCGTCCGGATATGTTTCCGTCATTGGACGAATTTTTAAGTCAGATTAGACTTCAGGTTTGCGTTTTCTGTATACATATATACTACCAATCATACCCGTAGCCAGGGGGGGGGGGGGGTCGGACGAACCCCCATTTGAAAACAAATAAGCACTGTTAAAGTCAATGTTCTGTTCGAATTGTGACTGTTAGAGTCGAGTTCGTGAGTCCAACGAACCCCCCTTTGGAAATTCCTGGCTACGGGCCTGCCAATAAAGTGTATTTTCTGTCTGATATCCGTCATTGGACGAAATTCAGATTAGACCTCCGGCTTGGGTTTATTGTATACTTTGAAACAAATACATTTACTAGGAATAAAGTGTATTTTCTGTCTGATACCATTTTCAAGTTTACTATCCACGGCGGTCACAGAGTTTATTAAAAAGAGAGTGTCTGTATAATATATCAATGACCGCCGTGGATCGATTTAATATTAAACTGAGAATTGAATTTAAAAGAAAATACACTTTATTTATAGTAATAAATGAAGCAGGACCTTTTCGGGACGTCGGGAACGGGTGTTTTTAAGATCGAAATTTCAGGATTGACCATTTCGGGATCCGAGATTTCTTTTTTCGAATTTCAGGATGTCGAGATATTTAATTTATATTATATTCGGAACCTCGGGATTTCATGTTCTTAAGACCAGGATATCGGGATTAGGACCCCTCCCGGTGGGATTCCCCTTTTATGAATGTTCATAATATACCGATAAGCGATAAAATTATCCATGTGTCATTAAAATTAATAGAGAACTAACAAAAAAAGGATTTCTTTGTGGAAAAAAGGAGCAGCCGGGTT
Source organism: Mytilus trossulus (assembly GCF_036588685.1). NCBI lineage: Eukaryota > Metazoa > Mollusca > Bivalvia > Mytilida > Mytilidae > Mytilus > Mytilus trossulus. The sequence goes on along the minus strand of NW_026963302.1, from coordinate 2,631,356 downwards.
AGAAAAACAATTATCCTGTCCCAAATTACCTATGACTTTTGATACCTTTTAAATTCTCCAGTCATTCAGTTTTTAACAAAAAAAAGAAGATGAGATATACATGCCAATGAGACAGCACTCCGCAAGAGACCAAAATGACACCGAAAATAACATTTAAAAGTCACCTTACGGCCTTCATCAATGTGCAAAGCCGATACTGCATAGTCTGATATAAAAGATCCGGAAATGACAATGTAAAACAATTCAAATGAAAATACTAACAGCCTTATTTATTTACAAAAAATGAACGAAAAACAAATATAAAACACATAGACAAACGACAACCACTGAATTACAGGCCCCTGACTTGAATTTTCATAATATACTACATGTATGTTCATAATGAAATTAATAGAAAACAAAAAAATAGGAATTTTGGAAATAAAGAAGGAGGGTTAAAAGTACCCCAAGTACCTATTACTTCTAATACTTTTCCTGAAATTCACAAGTCAGTAAATATTTTACAAAATTCTTCCTACAACACTTTACATACTTTCAACCACGCTCTAAATGCCCGCGATTTCGCGGGTGTGTTCTAGTATAGATAAAGGCAACAGTAGTATACCGCTGTTCAAAACTCATAAATCCATGGACAAAAAAACTAAATCGAGGTAACAAACTAAAACCGAGGGAAACGCATTTAATATAAGAGGAGAATGACGACTCCACACTGAAATGTAACACACACAAAAACGGACCATGCATCAGACAAAATCCCACGAGATAAACAAATATAACATCAAAACCAAATATATGAATTTGGGATAGACCAGTACCGTGACACGTCTTATCTCAATGTGAATTTACACTAAAAAATAAGAGAAACCAAAAGACGCAACGTCAAAATGTAACACATATAGAAACGAACAATAATTTAACAATGGCCATCTTCCTGACTTGGTACAGGACATTTAAAAAAGAAATGGTGGGTTGAACCTGGTTTTGTGGCATGCCAAACCTCGCACTTTAATGGCAATGTTAAATATAACATTGAAATGACAACATAATATTACAGGACTACAATACAAATAAATAGGAGAACATCTTAGACAAAGAAACACATGACTAATAGATAACAAAAAGCATCAAGTTTAAAATTCAATATGCCAAAAAAACGCGCCTCGTCCGCACAAGACTCAGTGACGTCCAGATATAAAAGATCGAAAGTGAAAAAAAGTACAAAGTTGTACAGCACTGAAGATCAAAAGATGAAATGGTTGTGTCAAATACGGCTATGTTTTTATACTTGGATAATTACGGCTATGTTTTTATGCTTGGGATAAGAACATCCTTATTATTTAGGACAATTAATGCTATTGCAAACAGTAAATTTTATCAAATGAATATAAAAGAGATATACATAATGAAACTGAAGTATTTACTAATTACAGAAAACTAAACCCGAATACATAATGTTAAGACCAACGCAGAATAGACACACCCGACTCAGTCCAGGCCTCAACGCAATAAATCATAAAAATGACATCACGTACGATGGCGAAAAGGCACAAAAAATACGTTACATTTGAATTTATGAAATTTCTGAAACAGCACAAAAATGACGTCACATATGAAAAACTATAATTCAAAAGTAAGATAGATTTAGGATTGATTTAAGATTATATTAGAACTAAATACTGATATTACATTTTAACACAATGCATATTGCAATACTTATTAATAGCAACTAGAACACACCCGCGAAATCGCGGGCATTTAGAGCGTGGTTGAAAGTATGTAGAGTGTTGTAGGAAGAATTTTGTAAAAGATTTACTGATCAAGTTGTGAATTTCAGGAAAAGTATCAGAAGTAATAGGTACTTGGGGACAGGAAAATGTTTTTTTAACGCTCCTTCTTTATTTCCAAAATTCCTATTTTTTTGTTTTCTATTAATTTCATTATAAGCATACATGTAGTATATTATGAACATTCAAGTCAGGGGCCTGTAATTCAGTGGTTGTCGTTTGTTTATGTGTTTCATATTTGTTTTTCGTTCATTTTTTTGTAAATAAATAAGGCTATTAGTATTCTCTTTTGAATTGTTTTACCTTGTCATTTCGGGGCTTCTTATATCAGACTATGCAGTATCGGCTTTGCACATTGTTGAAGGCCGTAAAGTGACCTTTAAATGTTAATTTCGGTGTCATTTTGGTCTTTTGCGGAGAACTGTCTCATTGGCATTCATACCTCATCTTCTTTATTGTAAAAAACTTAATGACTGGAGAATTTCAGAAAAGGTATCAAAAGTCATAGGTAATTTGGGACAGGATAATTGCTTTTCTATCCCGGCTCCTCCTTTTTCCACAAAAGAAATCCTTTTTTTTTGTTAGTTCTCTATTAATTTTAATGACACATGGATAATTTTAGGGCTTCTCGGTATATTATGAACATTCATAAAAGGGGGGATCGCACCGGGAGGGGTCCTGATCCCGATATCCCGGTCTTAAGAACATGAAATCCCGAGGTTCCGAATTTAAAATAAATTAAATATCTCGACATCCTGAAATTCGAAAAAAGAAATCCCGGATCCCGAAATGGTCAATTCTGAAATTTCGATCTTAAAAACACCCGTTCCCGACGTCCCGAAAAGGTCCTGCTTCATTTATTACTATACATAAAGTGTATTTTCTTTTAAATTCAATTCTCAGTTTAATAATCGATCCATTGCGGTCATTGATAAATTATACAGACCCTCTCTATTTAATAAACTTTTTGACCGCCGTGTATAGTAAACTTGAAAATGGTATCAGACAGAAAATACACTTTATTCGTGGTATATATATTTGTTTCAAATTTTACAATAAACGCAAGCCGGAGGTATAATCTGAATTAAAATTTCGTCCAATAACGGATATCAGACAGAAAATACACTTTATTCGTAGTAAAAAAATCAACGGTACCAATTTTGTTGCACCAGATGCGCATTTCGACAAAACATGTCTCTTCAGTGATGCTCGTGGCCAAAATATTTAAAATCCAAAGCTTATATAAAGGATGAAGAGCTATAATCCAAAGGGTCCAAAAAGTATGGTCAAATTGTAGAAAGGAATCAGAGCTTTGCATGAGGGAGATACATTCCTTAATTTATAATAATTTCTAATATTTTGTAACAGCAAATTTAATAACACAAAAAAATCCGTATTTTCATGCCAGTACCGAAGTACTGGCTACTGGGCTGGTGATACCCTCGGGGACTAATAGTCCACCAGCAGAGGCATCGACCCAGTGGTAGTAATAAAATCAACGGTACCAATTTTGTTGCACCAGATGCGCATTTCGTCAAAACATGTCTCTTCAGTGATGCTCGTGGCCAAAATATTTGAAATCCAAAGCTTATATAAAGGATGAAGAGCTATAATCCAAAAGGTCCAAAAAGTATGGTCAAATTCTAGAAAGGAATCAGAGCTTTGCATGAGGGAGATACATTCCTTAATTTATAATAATTTCTAATATTTTGTAACAGCAAATTTAATAACACAAAAAAATCCGTATTTTCATGCCAGTACCGAAGTACTGGCTACTGTGCTGGTGATACCCTCGGGGACTAATAGTCCACCAGCAGAGGCATCGACCCAGTGGTAGTAATAAAATCAACGGTACCAATTTTGTTGCACCAGATGCGCATTTCGACAAAACATGTCTCTTCAGTGATGCTCGTGGCCAAAATATTTGAAATCCAAAGCTTATATAAAGGATGAAGAGCTATAATCCAAAAGGTCCAAAAAGTATGGTCAAATTCTAGAAAGGAATCAGAGCTTTGCATGAGGGAGATACATTCCTTAATTTATAATAATTTCTAATATTTTGTAACAGCAAATTTAATAACAAAAAAATCCGTATTTTCATTTCGGTACTGGCTACTGGGCTGGTGATACCCTCGGGGACTAATAGTCCACCAGCAGAGGCATCGACCCAGTGGTAGTAATAAAATCAACGGTACCAATTTTGTTGCACCAGATGCGCATTTCGACAAAACATGTCTCTTCAGTGATGCTCGTGGCCAAAATATTTGAAATCCAAAGCTTATATAAAGGATGAAGAGCTATAATCCAAAAGGTCCAAAAAGTATGGTCAAATTCTAGAAAGGAATCAGAGCTTTGCATGAGGGAGATACATTCCTTAATTTATAATAATTTCTAATATTTTGTAACAGCAAATTTAATAACACAAAAAAATCCGTATTTTCATGCCAGTACCGAAGTACAGTATATGTATGATAAAAGTATACAGAAAACGCAAACCGGAAGTCTAATCTGACTTAAAATTTCGTCCAATGACGGAAACATATCCGGACGCCTTTTTCTCGTTTTTCTCTCAAAATAACTCAATCTGGATAATCATATGAATGGATGACAAATGCGATTATGCACTGTACATATAGGACACAGAGGCATGAAGATTAATTTATTGTGGAAAGAAGAGAAGCGACACCCAAAATGAGGTCTTCTCGTTTAATAGTATAGATTAACTAGAATATTTATATGTCCAGTTTGTTATGAATCCAACTTCAAACGTAAATTATTGTACAGATTACATTAAACAAAATTAAATCTAATTAATGAAGGCGGTGATTAATTTTTCCTTCCATAACACATAAATATAATAGAGAAGACGTCAACACATTTGACAAAATCCGATGAGAATTACAAATATAACATTAAACATTTAAACTAAATACAAGAATTTGGGATAGACAATTACCATAACACGTCTTATAGTAATGCGAATTCACATTCAGCAAAACAGTCACAATCGGCATATCAATGATAATTCATGTCAACACAGAAGTGCGTATCGTTAACAAAAGCTATCGATGTAACCTGCAACCGACAATGGCATCATCTCAGTGGTTAGAAAAGTAACTCATCTTACGATTCTAGGATTTTCGTCAGTATCGCGTGTCCTTTAAAAAAAGACTTCATCATATTGCTGGAATAAACAAAACTCGTTTTTTTATATTGCTTAGACCGTTGTTTCCGTTTGAATAGTTTTAAACTAGTAATTTTGGGGTCCTTTATACAAGTAGCTTGTTTTTCTGTGTGAGCCAAGGCTCCATGTTGAAGGCCGAACATTGACCTATAATGGTTTACTTTTATAAATTGTCATTTGGATGGAGAGTTGTCTCATTGGCACTCACACCACATCTTCCTATATCTAATAAGAGTATGCAGTTGAAGAGCATAAAGGAACCAAGAATTTGCCAAATGAGCCCATCCAGATCAGTTAATATATTCCTAGGGTAGAACATCTTGAGTATTTTGAACAGTTCTAAGTTTTGTAAACTTTTGATTAATTCATATGACCATATCAATAATTATTCAACACAAAAGTGCTGGCAACTGAGCTTGTGCTACCTTGTCTTAAAAACATGCACAAGGACTAGCATCGACCAATTGGTCGTAAGAAAAACTTATCTGCTTACCCTTCCGGAGCACTTGAGATCACCCCTAGTTTATGGTGGGGTTCGTGTTGTTTATTCTTTGTTTTTTTTGTGTTGTGTGTACTATTGTTTGTCTGATTGTCTTTTTTCATTTTTAGCCTTGGCATTGTCAGTTTATTTTAGATTCACGAGTTTGACTGTCCCTTTGGTATCTTTCGTCCCTCTTTTATCATAGAAACAACCAGGATAAAAAAAAAACTATACTTTTATTTAAAACTAACCCAAATGTACACTTCTTCAAATTTATTAAACAGGCAGGTGTCTGCAGTAATATGTCATGCCACCGATAGAAAATTACCTTAACGATCCTCTGATTATTTCACTATGTCAGTTAGGTACAGTTTCCTTCGGCTCTATTGCAAATACCTTGCTAAACACGTACTATCAGAAAACAATTAGTGACATAACTTCTGACTGTATATAAAATATAACAAAATATCGATTTATCTTTAGAGATTGTGTTTCTAATCTACAATTTACTGTTCATATAAAAGTTGACAGTTATGCCCGTAGTCAGCACTTCTTGTGTTGACATGAATTATCATTAATATGGTTATATTTATAAATTATATGTTTACAAAATTTAGAATGTTTGAAATACAAGGCAGCACTCGCACCCGCAAAGTGGAAAGGGATTAGTAATATAAGTTGCAAAACTTGTTTCCCTATCCACTCTAAACAAATATGTTTAAACTAAACTAAGATGAGTTTGTTTACTACCACTGGGTCGATTTGAGAGGGTAATTTTTTACACAAAAGGTCTTAATCATATATCTTCTTAAGTTAATGTTTATATATTTAACAGCTTTGCTGTTAATTTCGGATCGTCTTTAGGATTTTCTCCATAGATATTTGCCTGCTAAGATTTATCACTATTAATCTCAGTGGAAGTATAGCAAAACTTTCTTTGGATACAATATAAGCTGTGTAACTTTTTCTTTGAAAAAAAACCTATTTTAAACCAAGTTTAACTTATGTAGGAATAAAACCTATGATGGTGTATTCATGTTATATAGTTTCGTAAATATTTTTCGTTGTTATATGAAGGTTTTTATTGTTGTGATGTTTTTTTTTTCAATCCAATTTTTCTGTATTCTGTGTTTTAATTATCAAGTTTTCTGTTCGTTCCATTTTTGTGTGAGTAACATCTTATGTTTTATTATCTGTTCATCTAGTAAATTGTTTTTATTCTCTTAGTGTAGGTGCATTATTCTCTCATTCATGCCATCTAATATCCTGTAATTACTTACTTTAATGTTTAAAATTTATCAATGTATTTAAGTAAAGCAAATGACAATACTTGTGATTAAAATATTACATTTCAATGTGGTTATTTCTTTGTTTTTCAAGTCATTAATGCAAGATTGTATACACTAGCTTAAACATTATGTTTAGTTCCGCTTTACATTAAGAAGATAATAAAACATGTCATTCATCATCCGTAAGATAATCAATATGTCTATTTTAACAGCTATATTAGACTAGAAGTACACAGACATTTAGAGTTTGCTATCTCTGGTAATAATTCAGGAATCTGGAAGACATGAGGAAAAAAAACATCCTTTAATTTAAGCAGATCGGGAATAACCAAAGATGTTTAACATAAAAGGAAAACGTATATTGTTGTAAAATAATCCGTCTCTATCGAATTCATAAAAACTGAATGCTTAATCTTGCTTGCATAATGAAGATTTTTCGAACATGGCGACATTAAATTAAAAGTTGAATTACGACACAACGCAAACAAGTCTTCAATCCAAAGTACATGTAGTTCACGAAATCGTGCGAGGGAAGAAAAGTACAGTACGTGCTGTCTCCCATTTAAAGAAGGACAGAATCATGAAAGACTATTGAATACTTTTTAACTGGAGATGTGTGTTTCCGCCTCAGCTATTACAATAACAAAAGTTATAAGAATGCATTTCAAAGTCATTTTTGGGCAAAATACTGTAAAAATCATTGATCGTAATATGAGGATTTCTGGGATTATTTTATAACAAACACTGAACAAATAGAATAACAATTATTTTATTGACGTTCTCAGATTATTTTAGATTTATGAGTTTGACTGTCCCATTGGTAGTTTTTGTCCCTCTTTTATGGTACATATGTTTTCAATTGATACAGTAACCAATATAAAAATTTTACAAAAAGACAAAAGATTGTATTTAAAAGTCACTTTGGGTAAAAACTCATCACAGATACCAGGATTAAATTTGTATTTACGCCAGACACTCGTTTCGTTTACAAAAGAAGAATAACAATCATGGTGCATTAGTTTTGAATAGGTACAGTTAACAATAGCAAAGTGATAATTCATTTTAAAGTCGTTTTTGGGCAAAAACTTAGAAATCTTCATAAAATGAGGATTCCTGGAATTATTTTATAACACACTGATAACAATTATGGTGCATATGTTTTGAATCTGTATAGTTACCAATATCTAAGTTATGAAAAGACATTAGAATGCATTTTTAAGGTTTCTTTTAGGCAAAAACTAAAAATCTTTTAAAAAAAGTGAGTATTTCTGGGAGTTTTTAATAACTAACACTGAACAAATTGTTAGAATAACAAGTATGGTAGATATGTTTTGAAATGGTACAGCTAACAAAATCAAAGTACAAAAAAAGACATACAAGGCATTTTAAAATCATAAAATCAAAAACTCAAACAAATGGATAACTACTGGACAATGCATATTCAGTGACTGACAATCAAGTACATTGTAAAACACATGGCAAATAAAGGCAACAGTAGTATACCGCTGTTCAAAACTCATAAATCCATGGACAAAAAACAAACTAAAACCGAGGGAAACGCATTAAATATAAATGGCAAAGATCAACTTGACTATTAGAGTACTCAATTTGTTGTTGTACATTGGGTGCATCCTCTACATAAATTGACAAGATTTTTACATTTATACGTACAGAATCTGCATTCCTAGCATATCCTACATACGAAAGTACTGAGAAAACATGAGCACAAGCACCCACCACTCGAGCACCCGCCTTACATTAGCAGCCTTTAATAACTGCAGGCCCATACTCAATCCACATCAATATAATTTGATGAGGTATCACGACTGTGGATTTTTGTCCGCAATATATCCTGTATATCATAATTCAACATAAAAATGTTTACGTGTATAGTCTCTTGCTTATTAAGTCTCCCAAACGAAGTTTGGAGACTTATTGTTTTTGTTCAGTTCTTATTATTTTTATTATTCTTCTTCTTCCTCTTCCTCTTCTTCTTCTTCCGCCGCTTTAAAAAATGAACTTGTCCGCAGCGTTTCTCAAAAACCGCTTGTCAGATTGACTTTAATGGGATTTCATTAAATGGTAGACTAATATGTCTAGGTGAGCCATCAATCTTTCGTTTGTGCATTGGGGTCTATTAAGGGGTATTTTGGGGGGTAGAAAGCTGGGAGGGTTTTACTATAGAACCCTATGGGATTTTATTTTCAAAATTTTTTAAATGAATATAACTTGAAAACTATAAGTGATAGATACATACAGTCTTCAGAAATGATTATAGGACAATAAAATAAATCACATGAAATATATGGGCATGCCCGGGGAGGTCATCCCCACCCCCTCCAATTTGTAAACGGTCCAGATCCCCACCCCTAAACCATATATATTCTTGTAGAGGACAATAAAACAAATCAATTGAAATAAAAGGGAAGTCCCTAGGGGGTCACCCCACCCCCTCTTGTTTGAAAACTTGTAAACGGTCAATATCCCCACCACTAAACCATATATATTCTTGTAGGGGACAATGAAACAAATCACATGTAATTAGATGGAAGTTCCTGGGGGTCACCCCTACCCCGTTCAATTTGAGAATGTACTATTATCTTGTTAACAGTCCAGATCCCCACCCCTAAACCATATATATTCTTGTAGGGGACAATAAAACAAATCAAATGAAATGTAGGTAAAGTCCCTAGGGGGTCACCACCACCCCCTCCTGTTTGAAAACTTGTAAATGGTGGAGATCCCTACTCGTAAGCCATATATATTCTTGTATGGGACAAAAAATCAAATCAAATGAACATGGAACCATATGAATGGGGAGTTATCGGAGCTTTGTTTGGGAGACTTCGTAACAGCATCCTGTTACAATTACTTCTTGTTTAAGTTGATTCACTCCAACAGTTATGTTAGTTAACTCCTCCTTAGAGGGAGTGGAAAATCCTTCCACAACATTCTCTGAATCCATACTGCAATTATCCTGTCAATTTTTTCTTCCACCACTCATACAAGTCATTCCCATTGGATGCTAACATCTTAAAATAATAATTATACAACATAAGCAATGAAGTTGTTTACTGGTATCATGTAATGTTTGATTTCAAATATCTTGATGATTCCATTTAATATTTTTATAAAATAATATTCAATTTTCAATATACAATATGAGACTATTTGACCAGCCTTAGAAGCAGGACGAAATTGAAAGGAATTGATGCGCCTGTCATACAAGTGAGAGGTTTAGCTAGCTATAAAACCAGGTTCAATCCACCATTTTCTACATTATAAAATGCCTGTACCAAGTCAGGAATATGACATTTGTTATCCATTCGTTTGATGTGTTTGGACACTTAATTTTGCCTTTTGATTATTGATTTTCCTTTTTGAATATTCCTCGGAGTTCAGTATTTTTGTGTTTTTACTTTTTTTCTGGACATTTCCCCACTTGTTTCGCGTCGATCACAAGTAAAATTGATACTTTTCGACATATAAAATGTATAACGTTTTTATCCTGCTACAAGTACAAATAAGACGAATAAAAGAGTCTCAGAATAGGTGTGGTCTTATATATGTTTCTGGCTTTGAATTTTAACGCGTGGAGTTCTGGATCACTACATGTATTTGGTGGCGATGTGACGCCATAATCAATTATCTGAGTAACCAACCAGAACGCTATGCAACACATCATTGAATATTTATTGAATAGATTCTTATTTACTCTAAGTCTATAACAATTATAGCAATAAATTGTGAACTTTATGCATCTCCTCACTTTCTAGCCAAAAAAAAAAGGACAAGGTGTTATATTAACTGCTGTTTTGTCTGTGCATTTTAAGATCTTCATGTATGTCTACACGTATTTAGATGTCGTACTGATTTGTCACTATTTTTCAATAGCTAGACTCGTAAAGGCTGATTGTTCGAAATATCACATGATGATGTTAACATCAATGTAATTTATTATTCGAGTAGGACGTCATTCATTGTTAATGTGGTATACTTTTTTCTATTCCGTTTTATTTTAAATAAATAAGATATGTTTAAACTAAATAAAGAAATATTCATGTTTTTTAATGTTATCTAAATTATACGCAAATAGGGAATGTTGACTAATCGAAAGATAAACCTGTGAAGTATTTGTATTCTATTAATTTATTCATGAATAACCTCTGTGATACTTATCGGACAATAAGGAATATCTTTGATGATGCTGACAGTTTGTGAATAATTCAATCTTTGCATCTCAAGTCATTTCATAGATTCTTTTTACTTCTTTATGATATACAAAATTGGCAACTGTACTTAAAAGTTTGAAACTTAATTCTTTTTATGTTAAAAAAGAAATAAAATATTGATAGACGACGTTAGTTTTAATGTGCCGATCCCTGTTTACTTACATGGACGAAACAATTGAAATACGTTAATAAATTTAGCTCAATAGTTCCTTTGATAGTAAGTGCACAATACTTTATTCTTTCAAATCCCAGGCGGTCACCCATCCAAGTACTAACCAGTGTTTCTGAATTATCAATATGCATATGTTATACCTCAAGGGGAGTGATACAAACATCTATCTGAATCATAATAACATGTATGCAGATGTTAAACTGACAAAAAAGGTTTTTAACAATAGACATTTAAAAAGAAGACAAAGTATTTTACAATCAATGGTGAATGTCTCTTCTTTATGTCCTCATCCAAGTCTTTAGCAACATACATTGTGCTTAAGCCTATGGAATTGGGTCAGCGATACCAAATTCTATAAACTCATGGATTGATATTTAGAGATATTTTATTATATTGACGTTACTCGTCTCTAGCGATTTATTTTTATATCAAGTGAGTCCAAATATGTCCCTTTCAGAATCGTGATGTACATGATTTTTAAAGGTTTTTGTATACTACTGCAATATTTCAGATTGATGAAATTAGTCTTAGTTTCGAGGAACAAACTAAAATATATTTTACGTCGGTTTTACCTAAAAAAAAAAGATGTACAGAAATAATCACAACTGTTTAACCTAAAAAACATGTGCTTTCTTGTACGTCGGTTGATAAAAGAATAAAGCATTGGCAATTTCTTTGGAAATTAAACTTTCGTACCACCTATAATTGTTAGACGAATTGTTACAAGCTTAGGTCATCTAAGGGAACTTTTTTTTAATTGTAAGATGAAAAGGTTGGTAATTCAAATATGCTAGTTATCTTGCTGTATCAATTAAATGCTTCATAAAACCTTTACGTCACTAACATTTTCGGTCAGAAATAAACTCGAAACTCTATAGACTTCACATAAAAAATGACTACACATTCTATAAGTAGAATGAACAACATATAATAGATTCTAATGAAGTACAAATATATGGAATTGGGTCAGCAGTATCAAAATGTTCAGTATAACTGGTATACATATATTGATTAATCGTTGTATACTTATTGTCTTTTGGCAAATATTACATGTTAATTCATGAGAAAAAAATATTTGCCATAAATCAAATAGGTTGACTATTCAAAGTGTGTCGGTCTGGATAAAAAGCAAGACGCCTGGACTAACAATGACATATATATGAGAGCATGATGGGTAGAGCCTACAATTTTGCCATGTAAGGGTGACCTTCAGACCAAATGAGTCATTGCAAGAATGTTTTAATGTGTGATATTGTTGCACTACTCCCGATGCATCAGGGTAACAGTCATACACACTTTTAAGTACGATTATCGTAAGTTCCGACTCAGAAATTAATCAATCAAAATAATTTTGTACGCCGAGTAATTTTTATGACCGAAAGACCAGATAATGTACTTTAAGGTAAAAAGTTACATTTTATTGATGCTTTCACTGTATCAAAATTAAGTCATCCTGACATTAGGAAGTAAAGATAAAAATGTTTACAAGCAATATTAAAAAAATCAATATTCTAACAAAGAGACGAATCTTCTTTCGTAACGTTATAACAAGGAGAATGTATTTTACTATGCAATTTATATAACTTGTGTAATTTAAGAAACACGAAGAGTGCAAAAGACCAGACATAAGGTTAAAATCCATAGTTATAGGGGAACAGGTACTTTAAACAAGTTTTCTCGAAATCAAGTGTAATTCAATGAGTCCAATTTTTGTATAAGAAACAAATTTCGAAAAAAGATACAAATGCTAATTTAGAAAATAGCAAATAACGTGGAAAAAACACACAAAACACTCTGAATATAGCAAAATTATCTGGACCTGATATTGTAAGTTTCTTTTTTGTGTTATGCATTTCTTATTTCCAACTAAAATTTTATGTTATATTTGGAGGATGTATTTCCAACATATGACATTATCCTCCAAGCTCGTTAACTCTGCACTTGCTAGGCTTTATACATATTTTGATATGAGCGTCACTGATGAGTCTAATGTAGACGAAACGCGCGTCTGGTGTATTAAATTATAATCCTGGTACATTTGATAACTATTAACACCACTGGGTCGATGTCACTGCTGATGGACGTGTCGTCCCCGATGGTACCACAAGCCCCAGTAGTCAACACTTCGTTGTTAACATGAATATCAATAATATCAATAAGGTGGTCATTTTTATAACTTTCCTGTTTACAAAAGTAATTTTTCGAAAAACTAAGGATTTTCTTATCCCAGGCATAGATTACCTTAGCCGTATTTGGCACAACTTTTTGAATTCTTGGATCCTCAATGCTCTTCGACTGGTGTCACATATGGAGCAGGATCTGCTTACCCTTCCGGTGCACCTGAGATTATCCCCAAGTTTTGGTGGGGTTCGTGTTGTTTATTCTTTAGTTTTCTATGTTGTGTCATGTGTACTATTATTTGTCTGTTTGTCCGTTTCATTTTTAGCCATGGCGTTGTCAGTTTATTTTCGATTTATGAGTCTTTCGTCCCTCTTTTGTACTTGTTTATAAAATGAAACGCGCGTCTAGCGTACTAAATTATAATCCTGGTACCTTTGATAACTATTTCTATGGTTACGTTATGTATTCGTCTTCTTGCCGATTTGCTTTTTTATAAATAAGTGGTTTTCAGTGTCGTGGATGAAAATCTAGTATTGCGATTACTTATGTTCGATGACAAATATCTTATTTATACTGTTTAAAAGAGGGACGACTTTCGTTTACCCTCTTCAATCCGAACAAAACGCAAAGTCTCGTGGGTGTTTGATTTGGACAGGTTTCACTCTAGTATGTTCATCCATCAATTATGTCAACGAAACATCTTTAACCTCCTTTTCCATCATTTATGTCATATCTCATATCAGTTTCTACATATATTGTTATCATCTGGTACCATCTGTTATAAATGTTAATGTACGTTTTTAATAGTATCCTTCTTGATGTGTCATTGTCTGAAAGAGAAGATTCACCCTTCATTATTGATTCGGCTATCTTTTTCTATTATCTCCAGTAAAAGATGAAGTTTGTATTGTTTACCAGGAAAAGTATAAGGAAAGTATTATTTTTATATTCGATAAAAGGATGTACGTCAACGAAAGAGCAATTAAACTCGAAAGAGCAATTAAACTCAAAAAAATAATTAAGAAACATCTGTAGGGCAACCTTTTGTTTTCTTCAAATTGCAAACAACGTTAAAAACCTTAAACTGCATTGAATAGAAACCGCAAATTTTATACGCGTGCATGCAAAACAATTTTCTTGATAGGGAGGTCAAAATACAGCACAAACAGCATATTCCAAAAGACCCAAAAAGTGATAAGGAGATTTTAACTAAACGCATTTGACTAGCAAGTCGACTATTTATATTTCAGATATTGCTATAAAATCTACACTCCATAAAACTTTGAATAAATTTTAACAGAAACATTAGTCTAAATAAATTTAAATATGTCATACGACAACTGTACCATATACACCAAAATGGTTTACCTTCTGCTTAAAGCATCTGATAATGACCAAATAACGAAGACTTATTATTATGTCATCAACTTTATTGTCATGACTATGAAAACCTTCTTTATTGATCCACGAGGACACACGAAAAACAGTTCTAATGTTATTCATAATAAGAGAGAAATTAACAATATTTTATTTAAGTAGCAAATGATCCATGAATATGATGTCGAGGACAGTTGTCATATGACAGACGAAAACTTCATACCATAAGGCATCTATTGATATTCAAAGTATGAAGAATCCATGTTTTCTACCTAATGGAATATTAAGATTTTAAGTAATTGGTTAACGCCAACGCTGGATAACTTTTATTAGGAATTTCGTTCTGCAATAATGAAATTTAACGTAAACATCCGAGTTTTAAATAACATGATATCTCACTGTACAAATATCTCGCTGTACAAACATATCACATAACTCGTTTTTAAACTTGCAAAAATATCTAAGTTACTATTTTTAAGAACCTCAATTCTTGAAATTGAACTTGCATGTCACAACAAGGTATAATGATTATTAAGTTGATTAATTCTAATATGACCTAATTTTCCACTGCATAGCAACAAGTCTGCGATTCTGCCTTCGAGAAATTTTAAGCATAATGTACTATTTTGATTTGTGTTATAATGGTTCTATAACTTTCGTCATCTGATTTTGCTATCTGCAAATCATGATAAGGGTACATTGCTTTTTGTCAGGCGACAAGTCATTAAGTTAATTCAGGAAGTAACCAAAAAGATTTACATCTTATTATACATTTTCTGATTTAATGCAGTTCGTAGTTTGGTTTGAAGACTTATAATTCATTTAGCAAAAGAAGATTGTAACTAAGGAATAAAGCATTTTCTATAATAAGTACATATGAAAAGATTTAAATGCAAAACGAAAACACATTAGAATGTCTCCATCTGGAATGTATATTTTCTAGTTGTGTGAATTTTAGGTCAGCTTGACTTGACAAAAAGTGTGAATTATCATGTAAAATTTTATAAATACACACGAGTTAATAAAAAAAAGACAATGAAGGACAAAAGTAGTAAACAGTTAACTATATGAATAACAACAAGTTTGCAAAAAAGAAAACTAAAAGATATTCAAGAACACAATAAACTGAATATCATAAGAGAGGGGCGAAAGATACAACAGGAACATTCAGACTCATATGTCGAAAATAAACATATTACATCATGGCTAAAAAGAAAAAGACCAATAGACAAATATTGTACTCAAAACACAACATACACAACTACAGAGAGCAACACGAACACCACCAAAACCTTGGGGTGGACGCATGCGCTCCTGAAGGGTAAGCATATATTTAGCAACACTACAAACTACTTTGTGTCAGACGATCGAAATATTTCATATTTGATTTGGAGGCGTGTTGTTTGAATCCCTTTCAATGTCTTTAAATCGATCAAATCTCAACGATAAAAGTATCGAACCTGGAGTTATTTCGTTTTGTGTAAGTAATAACAAGTTAAGTGATGTGACGAAAAATAAGTCGATTAAAATGCACATATTCCCAAAACCTTTTAATCCTTAAAAAACGGAAGGAAACTTATTAATTCTTGGATGTTAAATTCACCTAAAATTCATTCAAGAAAAATATTTCTACATAATAGCTTTAGATTCTTTTGAATCTTTTTTTTAAGCACTCACAAATATGTTTAACCTCACTACAATTTTTATTTGCATCTCGGGAGCCTATGTTCATTGGTTGTCCTTTGCACATACATGTAGTAGTATTATTCATAGTTGTTTTTTCATGTGATCGTCCTGAAAATGTATGAACTATTTGCCACTGTTGATTTTCCCATTGGCAATTATACCACATCTCCTTATTTTATGTAATTTTTTTCAATATAGTGTGTATTTATAGTTTAATTGTTCAAGATCATTTGTCAGTCATAAGCACCGATTCATCTTTATTTTACACAATGACTCAAAATCTTAATCTGAATCATTGTCTTCTTCTGGAAGGTATTTGAGAAAGTCTTCAATTACAACAGACAAGGGCAACTGTTCAAAATCTTTTTATTTTTATCTTACTTCCCCTAACTGGCACATTCTCTCCTGTGTAGCTTTTCTTTGTGCTTCTTGGGCATTTTTCAGTTTCCTCATTCTGTGCGACATCTCCTCAACCGCCTTTTCTCTATCTTAATTTCCATCTTATACAAATACATTCAATTCCTGGTCTAAGCTTACAAGCTTCATTTGATTTACCATCACGTCTTCCAAGTTTTTTTATGATGGTGAACTCCCTTTGTTTGAAGACCTTCCTCCCTTCAAGCAGAGTACTTATATAACTGTTCTTTACTTTCAATTTGGCTGGTCTAAACTGTGTCGGCAGCATCTGCCAATTCTTTCTTTATCCAATTACTCTAAATGTGCGTAACTGAGCACAGTTCTTCTGCCTTTATATTGAAGAATTCCCTACTTTTTTTTCTCCAAACCAATAGCGGGTTTTATCTAAAAGTCTGACCACAACTGTATCCCCTTCTCTGCTGCATTACGATATGTTTTTTTTTTAAACTCTGCCAAACATAATAGGCTTTTGTGAACCTGAAGAAAACATTAAACACACATGTATCAAAAATATAGTTTTATACATTTGGATGGAAGGAAGATGAAAGAATGAATGCAATAAAAGTCACCATTTAAAGGGATTTTCTTTTAATATTCACAATTCTCTAAGCCACTATCCAGTCATCTTCTTAGATTTGAATCAATGAAATGTATGCAACTCAACGAAGCCAAGAGTAATATGTGCAACTAAGTCAACCGGAACCTACCTTCCCTGACGGTTGCTTGCTTCATCTTATTTTTTTTAATTTTTTTGTGAAGTATTTTTATACGTCCATTGAGCAGGACGTATTCTGGTATTCTTTTGTCAGTCCGTCCATCTATCCGTTGTCAACATGTCGGACAATAACTCAAAAACGCTTGAACCAATTCGCATGAAACTTTTGTGCATAGTTTATATATATTGACGTGAACCTTCTTTCGTTTTTTATAAATTTTAGATTGTTAGTTTCAGAGTTTTGGGGGTTCTTTTTTTATTTAAAAAGAGGAATTTTAAATTATTGATACAGTGCACTTTTTATGGATTATAGCTCAAATTACATTACCTATTAATTATATCAACTCAGAAGCGCAACAAAATCATACCGATAACTTTTTCACCAAAATTAATGTCTTCTGATGGCCTTGTTGGGCATATTCGTTCATTGTAGTATTAATAACTCGGTATCGTACTTTGAATGAACTGGTATTGACAAATTTTTCGATGTAAAAGATTAAAAAAGCTACAAAAGGAACATTCGAACCTTATATGTATATGTCGAAAATAAATTGACAACGTCACGGCAATAACAAAAAGGAAACATCAAATTTTAAAGTTAAGACAAACAACAGTACACAAAATTCAACATAGAAAAATAAAGACTGGGCAACGCGAAACCTACCTACATACCGGTTTTACAAAGTCGTTATTGAAGATTTTATGCACAGCCGGGCGGAAATATATGAACAAGAGAAAATACGATCATTAAAATTAAGGCGATGGTTTATGGAAATAGGTGCACATCAATATATCATGCATACTATTCTTCTGTCTAAGGAATGTCAGATGAATGGAGAACAACAGAAATACAAGTTAGTGGAACAGAGGCAGATTAAGGAGAAGGCAGAGTGACCGTCGATTCCACTTTGTTAGAATTTTTTTTGTTTATGGGGAATCATTGAATCATAACTTAAGTGGCCCCCTTCTTATGCAGTTGTTGCCCCTTCTCCTCTTTTTATGAAAATAACTGGATCTACTAAATTGATGTAGCATATGTTTGCCAAACATACGTGAACACGCTGCTATGGCCTAGTGCTATATTACTGTATAAGTAAGCAGATGTTACTGATGTTGACATATAGATAAATTATTCATTGATGACAAGTTCACTTTAACATTTCATGGTTCGTATCACAATATGTAGGATCATAGGGTGCGTTAATTGTCGGTATTTGAAAAAAAATTAAATGATCAAAAACCTTACATAAATGTCTTGCTTCAGAAACTTTGAGAACCAGAGATGTATATAAATATGTAAAAATGCTAGGAGCTATATGACCTAAAGGTACCATAAAAGAAGAGTCCAAATCACACAAAGTAATCTATTAAGAAGTTAAAACCTTAGCATTTTAATAATATATTAACATGTATATGTTATAAGTGTGTACATATTGCATTTCTTGTGTTATTAAGAAATCTTATGAGCGAATGCTATCCTTCATGTTAATAGCTCGTGTCCATGCTTTCAATGAATCTAAATGACCAAGTAGAACAAACGTAGAAATACAATAGGAAAACTGGAAAAAAAACTTTTATGGATAAAGTACTAATACTTAAAAACGTAATATGAGAAATATCTTAATATCAAAAGGGAACTTGTGTCGCTATATATATAAACAATTCAATAAATTGTCTTTCAGTTATAGTCAGAAAACTAGAAATCCTCCATTTATTATTGAATAAAATCCCATAACTCGGAAACGTAAAATCTAGAATTTATAAAAATCGAAAGGGAATTTACGTCAATAGATACTTAAACGTTCATGAAAATTGGTGAAAAGCGTTTTTGCGTTATAGTTCGACTAGTTGACGACGGACGGATGGACGGACAATCGTGTGCAATAATAACGTCCCGTAAACAGGCGTAAGGAAATCACCCGAAGTCCATGTAAAAATATTAAACATTTCAAACAAAAATTCAAAATGCCTGATTGATGTACCAGACAACTCAACTCTGAGAGACAGCAACCAACCACAACCAAGTAATTACTAAAAGGTCATTAAATCCAGCAAACAGCAGACAGAAGTTTTTATCATCTATAGCTTCAGAAAACCTACCGTATTTTGGACAAATTATCGGAATTATTCGGTTATTGATACATACATGTAATAGCTTCGAAATAATTATTTGAATTGGCTTCGCAACTGATTTGAATCTAACACTACTGACGAGCTTCATGCAGACAACATGCGCGTTGGGTGAAAGCAATTTTATTAAGCTTAGTAACTTTCATGAAGTTTTATTACAGTACGGTACTTTTCGTGTTCTAATAAATTTTTCGATTATTCGTAATTAGAAGGTTTTTATTACCAGGTTTATCAAAGTATCAAAATCTAAATACAAAAAATTGTAAGCACCTTCCAATTAAATGAGTCTATTTAGAAATATATATTAATTTACTAGTATCCTCATTAGAGCAAATGAAGTTCAAAAGTAACATTATACAGATATATATACATTGTAAAACTTTTAAATTATTTATCAGATGCAAATTAAGTGTATATCAGCTTGGTTAATTTCATATAAAAATGTTTCAGTTAATATATATCGTTGTGTTTTGAGTCTTCTCATCATCTTTATTTTTCGCACGTTCAAATTAGAAATATTTTACTCGCGTCAATTACACACTAGTTTTTGTATACATTGATGAACTTGATTACTCATTAGATACCGCTTTGAGCGTAAAAGATATTTTTTTTGTACTTGATTCAGCATAAACAAAATTATTCAAATGCTAAATGCGTGCGTTTATAAGCTAGTCAAAATGCCAATTGCTAAACAATTACAAGACATCTGTTTTGTTGTTTTTCGAAGAGCGCCAAATTGGGTTACAGATGTTCTGAAAAAGAGGGACGAAAGATACCAAAGGGACAGTCAAACTCATAAATCTAAAACAAACTGACAACGCCATGGCTAAAAATAAGAAAAAAAACCCAGACAAACAATAGTACACATGACATAACATAAAAAACTAAAGAATAAACAACACGAACCCCACCAAAAACTAGGGGTGATCTCAGGTGATCCGGAAGGGTAAGTAGATCCTGCTCCACATGTGGCACCCGTCGTGTTGCTTATGTGATAACAAATCCGGTAAAAAGTCTAATTCGGTAGGTCACATTCATGAAAGGGAATTGTAGTTACGACGTAAAGAACATATCCGATATCATTTGTGAAACGGTTATTCCATAACGGTCAACCAACTCGTGATGGCGTCCGTAAAATTTACGAAGGGATGATTTCACTTCACCATTTGGAACTCTTGGTTTAATAGCTTTCTTTTGAGCAGCAACCCTCTATCAAGAAAAAGTCATGATAGAAAATGCTAACACGGGAACATCGTATCAATTGGGAGATATATACCCCGTATGCAGGTACTGCTGGAATGTTGCTACTTGGAAATGAAAAGTTCACAATTGGAAAGCTGAAATCATCTTTTTTGTCGTAAAGTTTTGTTTTCAACCTACCCTCATTGTCAATTTCTAGATGTAAGTCAAGATATGAAGCCGACTTAACTGTATCTGTAGGATATGAAGCCGACTTAACTGTATCTGTAGTATCCTTTATCTCTAGTTCGATGGGATAGATGCGTTTCACACAGTCACCAAATTTTGATTTTTTTGTGAAAAAACATCATCTATATAGCGGAAACTAGAGTTAACGGATATTGCTAACTTCTCTTCCTAAGAAGTTCCTGCATGAAGTAAGCCTCATAAAAATAAAGAAACAAGTCGGCAAGTAGAGGGGCACAGTTTGTTCCCATTGGAATGCCGAAAGTCTGTTGAAAAACACGTCCTCCGAACGTAAAAAATATGTTGTCAATCAAGAAATCTAACCTAATTAATCTCCATGTTGAAATTGTTTTCGCCATTCTTTGCAATGTCGTTTTCCTCAATCATGTCAGCGTGTCAACAATGTTCTCTTCAGTCAATTTATAAACTGTATTCCATTTACATAAACTCTGACCAAATACTATTCAATGGCAGATCATTTGAAGAGAAGTCAACTTTATTAAAAAAAAAAATTACTGTAGAACAAAAAGAAATTGTTTTTTCGGGAACTGAATATTTGGAAAGAATCGTTATTTTACGCCCTCCAGAGTTATTTCATTTCATTATATATATATATTTTTTTCAACAGACTTTTTTGCCAGCACGTATAATTGATTAGATGATTGTTGGTGATTTAAGCGCCACTTTACAAATACATTGTACAACTGACACTAAACCGTTATTGTATAAAACTCATTTTCAAACTTTTTTTACGAACTTCAACTCTTTTAAATTGAGCTTGCATGTCACGACAAGGTGTAAAGATTATTTAGTTGATTAATTCCAATATGACCTAATTGTCCAGTGTAAATAGCAGCAAGTCTGCGATTCTGCCTGAGAGACATTGTTTTACACAATGTACTATTTCGACTTGTGTTATAATGGTTCTATAAATTTGATCATCTGATTTTACTATCTGCAACTCATGTTAAAGTACATTGCTTATTGTCAGGCGACAAGTCATTAAGTTAATTCAGGAAGTAACCAAAAAGATTTACATCTGATTATACATATTCTGATTTAATGAAGTTCGTAGTTTGGTTTGAAGTATTATAATTCATTTAACAAAAGAAGATTTGAACTAATGAAAAATGCATATTCTATAATA
Organism: Mytilus trossulus; assembly: GCF_036588685.1. Classification (NCBI taxonomy): domain Eukaryota; kingdom Metazoa; phylum Mollusca; class Bivalvia; order Mytilida; family Mytilidae; genus Mytilus; species Mytilus trossulus. Next base: position 2,609,196 of record NW_026963302.1, on the reverse strand, counting down.
ATTACATATTTTTTATGGAAATATTCTTTATAAAGCACAAAGGTGTCAGTATTCACCTCAGAAACTAACAAAACCTTTGAATAGACTTATTAAGAAGGGATATAGTTACGATACTGTTGTCAGGTCATTAAAGATTGCATATGTTGGTGTTAATATTGATTCACTTATAGGGTCTTTGCATCGGAACTAAACACATTTATTCAAAAAAACAGTTGTTGGCATGACACGGGTTATGTTCTTCTCATATATGTTATGATGGTATGATACTCAACCCCTAACGGGAAGGGTTGTGCCTGATGTTCATATGATGAAATCATAATCTTTCAGTCAGTTTGGAGATGGCATGTCAGTTAACTGCTAGTAGTCTTTTGTTATTTATGTATTATTGTCATTTTTTTAATTTTCTTTGGTTATATCTTCTGACATCAGACTCAGACTTCTCTTGAACTAAATTTTATTGTGCGTATTGTTATGAGTTTACTTTTCTACATTGACTAGAGGTATAGGGGCAGGGTTGAGATCTCATAAACATGTTTAACCTTGCCGCATTTTTGCGCCTGTCCCAAGTCAGGAGCCTATGGCCTTTGTTAGTCTTGTATTATTTTTAATTTTAGTTTCTTGTGTACAATTTGGAGTTTAGTATGGCGTTCATTATCACAGAACTAGTATACGTATTTGTTTAGAGGCCAGCTGAAGGAATTTCTCGCTGCATTGAAGAACTGTTGGTGACCTTCTGCTGTTGTCTGTTCTATGGTCGGGTTGTTGTCTCTTTGACCATTCCCCATTTCCATTCTCAGTTTTATATTCAAGACGAAAACATATCTAATTTAACATTGCTTTGTACAAGACCGACACGCTGCGCATTTTTAATGTGCTATAGTTCATAAGATAACAGGAAGAAGACATGTCATCTTACTCGGATACATTATTTTAACATGGAGTCATCCTATGTTTGCTCTTACTCCTTGAAACTGGACAATGCTTTGAAATACCAAATTGAAAATAAATAACATGAAAGTACATGGTAATGCTAGTTTTCTTGTTGTTCATTCTTGTAAACGAAGGTCTTGTACAGATTGGTATCTCATAACAAGTCAATATGTGTATATTTTAATTATCCAACCTTGAGCACGTAGTATTCGACTTCCTGAATTTTTTAGTGGAGTGCTTATACAGAATGTGGACTTTCCAAAATTTGTCTTTCAATGCTTTGTTTCAATATTTGTATCAAGTTTTAGAATTTTTTTTGTTGAATACATGTTTTATTAATCCTTACCTTTGCTATAAGATAACAAAAAAATCGAGTTTTGTTTACATCAATATGTCATTTATACAATACCTTGTATAAAGAATGTCAGAAAAATGAGTACAACGTACAGTTATTTCGTCAGTGAAACAGAGGCAGATTTAGGGTGCAGGATATCTGGGACACACTCTTGATTGAAAAATTTGATTGATTGAATAGGAATCACTGAAGCATGACTAAAGCGGGAATCCTTTTAGGCAGTCATTGTCCCTCCCTATCTTTTTATGAAATCTAGATACGCCACTGTAAAATTGATACAGCATAATTATGTTAACCAAACATCAGTAAATAAGCTGCTATTGCATAGTGCTAAATTACTGTATAAGTAAGCAGATGTTACTGCTGATGACCTAAAGATAAATAATTCATTAATGGCAAGTTCACTTTGACTTTTCAGGGTTCGTTACTTTCGTAATAGAGCATTTGCATTATTCACGTATTTGCTGGCGTATCGATCCGTATCGAAGTATCGTATGAAACGTATATAAGGAAAGGATTAATTAAGTCAGGTTGTTCCCGATGAAGATATTTTATAATGATTAAAATACAATAAGAAGAATCAATCATATACAAAAAGTCACATACATATAATACTTATAAACCTAATATGAAATTAAACTAAACAAATTGGTAATTCGGGCCGCAAGAGCTGCACACAAACAAACAACCCTACTTAAAATATCCTTTTGATGTCTGTACAAAGTTCCAACAACTCTAAAAAAATGTTTGAGTAACCATATTCCGATAAAATGATAAATACATATCTAAAAATGTTTCTGGTGTTTCTCCTGTCGAATTATAAAATTGGCGACGTCGCAGAATTAATAATCCAAACACATTTCTCCCTGGGCGGTGTCATAGCCAGAAATTAGTACCGCTTTTTCGTATTAATATTCATAATATGTAAATGAGAATTGTACCACGTAATAACAGTTTGAGCTGGACTGGCTTGATATCACTAAAATCTTTAAAACACGGATATTATAAGTTGCCCGTCACAGAGTCCTTGTTTCACTAATCACTCTGGTATTTCCGTAAAGTTGTCAGGTGGTCAAAATCAAAACAATGAACTCGAATTTAGTCAATTGTTCGTGTTTTCGTGAGTTTATTCTTCTTGAAATAGGCCCATTTTAACTTTACGTGGAAACCTTAAGGTTAACGACTACACATTCAAGGTTTGGACTTGCTTATTCTTTGGACATTCAAGTTTTAAATTTCACCCGGCAACCGTGTTTTTCTAATGACCTTGTTAGTCAATTTTCAACACGAATTTTGCAAATTTGACGTTTCAGCCATTTTAGCCTGTATTTTATACTGCAATGTTAAAAGCCTCTCGCTTCGATTTTTAAAATAGCTCAGGAACCTTGATTTTTGCAAAAACAGTCAATATGTTTCGTTTCAATGGTGTATATTGTTGTGTATATTTATTTTCTGCCCCGGCAACCAGTCTATCACTTAAAAAAAAGTTCAAAGAGATATTTTTTTCAAAATTCCCTATCATTTCAACATAATTTCCGTGACCCGTATCCGATTTCTTCAGTATTATATGCACATAAGCGAAGTGGCGTTGATTTCTGGATATGTGGAGATGGGGGATCATCCCGGACAAAATAATATATTTCTAGAATTTGTAATGGAACGTTCAGGTGGAGCGGTAATCATCGAAAACAATTCATTCAAATATACATCAATAGGAGCTGAAAAATTTCGAAGCATTTCAAGGATTTTCAAAACGAAGTTCATACCGGCATCATTTCTAGAAGAAGAATGAAGAAGGAACCAAAATATAACAAATACCATTCTACAATGATCTGAAAACAATCAGAAAAATGAAAATAAACATTATAAAGTAGTCTTTAAAACACACAAATAGCTTTTATGTTCTTTTGTTCTTCTGCGGTTGTGACAATATTCAGCCAAAATATTTTTTTTTATATATGACATTGCTATTTCGTTTGTTAAGTCTCATGTTTCTAAAAAATATTTACAAATATCATTAAATAAGCCGTTTTGATTACGAATGACTGCAAAGTAGTTGTTTTTTCGAAGCTAAATTTCTCAAAACTTGCGGGAAATCTCATTCACTTAGTTGCCATGGCAACCACGACTTAGCAACATTTGGGTGGGCATTTTTCTTACTTTTTTATATGATCGCATGTTTTGCTAAGTCGAAAATCAGTGACTATGAGTTACGCCCCCCCCCCCCCTTTATCCCTTTATATAAAATGGTTGGTGGTTACAGAGAATTGTCCTTAATATCTCTGATCAAAATATATTTTTATTCGCAAAGGTTGTGAATGTTGTAAAATAATGGGGCAATAAATTGAGCGTTTTGATACGGGTTTTTTTTTCTGAATCGAGTACACCCATCATTCTTAAATATGACATATGAGGCTCTGAATGTTAACTGTGTCTGATTGTTTGAGTTGAACAATTTATATTGAAGAAGTTATAAAAATCCAAGTTTTTAATAAACACATATCTTTTACTAGCGATATATACGCCAATTTGTTTTCTTAATCCTGGATTTATGGAAGTGTTTGACAAACGCTAGAAACTGTCCTCGTGCGCCCATTTTACATATATCCGCGTACGTATCAGAACTGTCACAACGAGTGCACCTTACAGACGTAGACAACTTGAAAAAATGTCGGATAAAGATATGCGTATGTATCAACTGTACTTTATTCACGATTTTTATGTATTATGTGTATTAATTTTATACTTATATAAAAGTAAATATTACTTACCATAATTGGTGCTAAAAGTGAAGAAAAGGTGTGCTGGACTTGATTGATACTCTAAGTCCGATTCAGTTGTCGAGTTGAACAACCCCAACCCCCCTTTTCGGCAACTTGTATTTCATTTTTATTTATATATATATATATATATAGGAAGGTCGGTATGAGTGCCAATGAGACATTTCTCCTTCCAAGTCACAATTTACAAATTAAAGTAAACCATTATAGGTCAAGTTACAGTCCAAGACTACTCTGACGTCGAACGGCTGTTTTGCCAGACAAACTGGTGCCGTGGGACGTCAGAGCTCGTCCCATATCAAAAAGTGGATATTTGCCCACCCGAAATAGATGCGCTGCTTCTTTGCTTCTAGTGACTACTGACGGCCTTGGAATTATATAAATCGGGCATCAATCTGTTCATTTTTCATTTATCTCTTCATTTATTTAAGTTTCATCTACCTGCCAACCTTTATTATTCCATATTTTACCAGTTTTCACAGTGACCCATCGATTCAGTACACTGAATTACTGCAAAATATGAATAATTTGGTCAAAGTATACTTAATTCCCCCAAAAATGTGTAGATTATACAAATGATGTTGTAGAATAACCTTTTTTTTTTTAAAGATAAAGCATACAAAAAGTGAAGCCCTTCATTCCCCAATCACCACCCTTGTGTGGTAATAACTTTAAATAGCTGGAATTGAGAGTTAACACGTACAGGAACAGAATAAAATATAAAACGGGGTAGTAAAGCAAAAAAAAAACACAACTTGTGTAGCAATCAGTCGATCCAGATTTTTTTGGATGGGAGATAGGTTATGGGGATAGTATCGCTTACTTTTACGATATTATAAGCCGTTTGAAAATGGGGCCCGGACCATAAAATTCCATGAGAATTTTAAATATCTCCTAGATAAGGCAGGGCCCCTTGTGCCCCCTCTTAACTCGCCTCTGGCAATAAACACACTTTTATTTACACATAATGTTTCTATAAATTTTGTAAGCAAAGTGTGTTATTTATCCTTTCATATTTTTATTTTTAAACGATACACTTATCACAAACGGCTATAAAATACGAAGCATGTATGTTCCAGATATAAAACAAAGCAATAAATATTTATTGTTTTAACTATATATCAACAACATTTGGTTCATATTTTACATATGTTTAGTTTTAATTGAAATCAGGACTAAAACATTATTTTATACAAATCTGCCCGATACGTATACGTCGATCCGTGCACGTATTAGGATTCATGCACGGATCGACGTTTACGTATCAAACAGATTTGTTTACAATAATGATTTTACCCCGATCTCAATTAAAATTTAATGCATTATATAATATTTTCATCGGGATCAACTTGACTTAATTTATCTTTCCTCATATACGTGGTATACGATACATCGATACGGATACGACAGCAAATGCTCTAGTAGAGTGATACTCAGTACATTTTTTCAAATGAATTTATATGGCACTTGAAGACAATTCGTGTTTCTATAACCTTTTATGATAAAATCACAAATGAACAATATTCAAAGTTCCTTCAATGTATATGTAGTACAATTGATTTTTTTGGGGGTGTTTATTCATGTAAGATTTTTAAATACTTTAAACTAAAATTCCAAATGCCTGATTGATGTACAATTCTGAAAGACAGCAACCAACCACAACCACGTAATTACTAAAAGATCATTAAAACCAGCAAACTGTAAAAAGCAGAAGACAGGCGTTTTTATTATTCATTGTTGGAAAAAAACTTACCGTATTTCGGTCAAATTATTGGAATTATTCGGTTATTAATGCATCTATCAGCTTCGAAATATTTAAATTGGTTCCACAACTGATTTGAATCGAGCACCACTGACGAGTTCCATGAGCGAACATGCGCGTTTGGTGAACACAATTATAAGCCCGGTACATTTCATGATGTTTTATTACAGTACGGTACTTTTCGTGTTATAATTTCTTGTTCTGATAGTCTCAATTAGAAGGTTGTTTTACCATGTTGAGTAAAGTATCAAAATCTAGATACAAAAAATGTATGTAATTTCCAATCACACGAGTCTTGAATAGAAATATAATTCATTACAAATCTTTTTTTTTTTTTTTTTTTTTTTTAGAGCTAATGAAGATCAAAAGCATTGTGAAACTTCAAATATTTATCAGATGCAAATTAAGTATAGCAGCCTCCTTAATTTTACATAAAAGTGTTTTTAAAATTAGATTGATTACATGTAGTATAAATCGTAGTGTTTAGTGTCTTCTCAACATCTTCATTTTTTCACGTTCAAATAGGATACATTTCATTTGCGTCAATTATACATATAAATTTTTGGTGAATTTGATTACTCATTTTAAATTACTGCTTTAAAAGGTTAAAGGATACGTTTTCTAATTGTTTTAGAAAAACAACATTATTCAAATGCTAATTGCGTGCATTTTATAAGCTAATCAAAACATTTATTAACGAGACTTCTGTTTTTTAGTGTTGGTTTTGTTTTTAGAAAAACGGCGAAGGGGTTACAGGTGTTGTGAAGATTCAATGTAGAATTGACTGCCATTCTTTGCAGTGCCGTTTTCTCCATCTGTTCTGCAGTGTCAAACAGGTCCCTTTCAGTCAAAGACAATTTAGACTGTATTCGATGTAAACATTTGACAAAGTACTGGTCAATGGCAGATTAATGAAGGGATGGCAACTATATATATCTTTATTGCAAAATTACACCCATGAGGGTCAAGCAATACAATGAAACAATAATTTTAAACTATACAATGCAATACAATGAAATACAATGTAATACAATGAAATACAAAATAATACAATTATACAATATATGGAATAATAGAACATTAGAGTTTAATTATAAATGTATGTAAAAAAACACCATCATAACCTTGCCTGACACGGGTCTGACTCCCTCAGTTCTAAAGACTGTTTAATGAAGACTCCAATATGACAAACAAGTTCAGGGATGGGGTTTAGAATGTGTTTAAGTTTATTGAATGCATCAAGATGCTGAAATAATGGTACATAGTCTTTTAGATAAGCAAAAAGATTAGAACGCAAAGATATGTTAATGTCACAATACAAAAAGAAATGATATTCATCATCTAGGACTTCACATTTTTTACATAATCTTTGTGCTCTTTGAATGTTTCTGTACCTTCCTAATTCAATGCCTAGGGAATGATCACTCAGTCTGAATTTTGAGAGTAACTGCCTATGTATAAAATTATTGCAATTTAAATATATAGAATAAAACGATTAAATTGTTTTCTAGGGCTGAATATTTCAAGTAATTGTATTTTTTATTTTTACCCTCCATTTATCAGTTATTTCATTTCAATACTTTTTTTTATTTCATTTTATCATATTTTTGGCCAGCAGGTATATCAAAAAGGACTAGACAAGAATTATTGCAATTTAAATAGTACTCCCTCCTTTATATACAGATTAACTGATTAGGTATACAAAGCCATGCAACAAAAACATTAAACATTTATTTTCTATCTTTTTTTTATGATTTAAGCGTGTTGAAATCGTGATTTTTGACGCGACAATAGACAATGACGACGGAATATGTTCACTCATTTTATACCGAAAATTCTGAAATGTTTGATATGGCACTCGCAGACGAGAATTACAGAAAAAATACTTTAAATTTGTAAATATCCCGAAGTTTTATAATAGACCAGCTATTTCAACCGTAACATGTATAAAAGCAACTTTTACTTAATTACTTATCAAATCAAATATATGACAGTTCATTGTGTATTTTAAATACTTTAAATATAGGATCACTTTTAAAATCAAACATTCAAATGTGTATTCGACCTAATGTTTAAGATACTCATGCATAGATTTAAATTTCTAGTTTACGCTCTATTTCAAACAAACAGTTATATAGAGAAATAAATACTTTACGTTTGTTTATGTACATATATATTACACAAGAACACGGATTTTAAATGAATAAAATACGAATCAATTCGTACGAACGGAAACGGATATTCATGAGGATTTATAATTAATTCTTACAGTGGTCGTATTGTTTTCAGCTTGTATTCTTCTGTCTATGCCTTCTTACCTGCCTGATTTATATTGGTAAAGCTAACGTTTCAATTCGTTCCATCGATCGACAGTGGGTTTGTGTTATAAACAGCTATCTGTCTAATCCGTTGTCACATTGAGCGTAACACATGTTTCAGTGGAGAAGATCGTGGAGCGGAAAGAAGTGGATAATTTTTATGTACAAAAGTTTTTAAAACAAGGGGTACATCCTATTGTGTGATGGTAGGGGGTCGAGAAAACTAATTTTAGCATGGAAATCCTAATATAGGAAAGTTTTACTGACACGTTGGATAAAAAGTGTTTTAAATATTAAACTGTGCCTATCAAGAACGGTTTGCCTAAAACATTTAAATTACATTCTTGCATGCTATATTAATCAAAATGGAAGAAACAAATTCAAACAAAGACCCCATATCTGAAAAGACAGAAGAGGAAAGTGAAAATAAACAACTAGAGTATCCAGTTCATCCATCAGATGTGTTACCAGAGGAAAGGGTCAATTTTTGGAAACTATTTAAGGAGAACTGGTTGTCAATCCTTACAGACTGCCTGACTTTTGGAAGCTTTGGAATGGGTGTTGCTTTCCTAGGACCAACATTGTTTGATTTAGGATGCCAAACAAGCTCCGACCTTAAAGATATGAACTGGGTTATATTTGCTCAACTTGTGATGACATTGGTAGGATCAATTTCAGCAGGATGTTTGGCAAAGAGGTAAGAACCTATTTTTAAATTGCACGTTTTACACCATATACTTGGCACTTAATGCCACGTTGTAACCAGTTCTTTAAACCAGAGTAATATTTTTCCAATTTTAAAGTCACAGTTGTAGTGTACCGCTTTGCTGTAATTTTATTTGACAGCATTACCAAAGAAAAGGATAGGAAAAGTATACTGATGAGATAACTGGATGCATTATAATACTGTCAGTAGTAAAAATGTAACAACTGAAATACGTTGAATGTATACCCCATTCTCCGTTATTTATTTATGAATAAAATATCACATAGTGTTTGGTATATTAGTATCTAAATAAGATAGTGCTCTTCGACAAATAAATATGTCAGGTTTTGACCAGGAGCCTGTAATTCAGTGGTTGTCGTTTGTTTATGTGTTACATATTTGTTTTTCGTTCATTTTTTTTACATAAATAAGTTAGTTTTCTCTTTTGAATTGTTTTACATTGTCTTATCGGGGCTTTTATAGCTGACTATATGTGGTATGGGCTTTGCTCATTGTTGAAGGCCGTACGGTTACCTATAATTGTTAATGTTTGTGTCATTTTGGTCTTTTGTGGATAGTTGTCTCATTGGCAATCATACCACATCTTCTTTTTTATATTTGACAAATCATAGACACTGCATGCATAAACTGATGTCTCCATAAATCGGCCTTACCAATGGATAATTCATAAAACATCAAAAGTTTACAAAATTATATAAAAAATTAATGTAGATGGCTCGTCCTTGTTTTTGAATTTTTACGTGTGTTATGCAACAATGACTTCAACCTAGAACTAAATGATGCATGCAAGGTGTATATGTACCAAGAATTAAATGATGCGTGCAAAGTGTTTAGGTACCTATATTTAATTATGCATGCAAAGTGTATATGTACACTTCAACGTATCTCCAATCACAATAAACTCTTCCTATATAGTACTATTGATTGTAGTGAACTATTATAGTACCCTTGGTACAGTAGTGGCTCGTGTAAATACAAAAAAGTCATGTTTATAAATTACATGTAGGAGTGAAATTAAAATTGCATGACTTGACGTATTGTAAAGTGCTACAGGATAAGATAATACATCTTATTCTATACTTTAGGAAATGTACATGTATTGAAAATTTCTATAAGTCTTGATGAATCGTAGATTAGATTTACTCATTAAGCATTAATTAATGCAAGTTATCATAATGTATGAAAAGAGCTTCAGGTATGATTGCAATGCCTTATTTAATGACGAAAATTTTGGCTTATATTTTCATACAATATGTATCCTGTAATAAATGAAATTTTTGAAATATTATTGTCATGTCTTTATTGAATATCCTTTATAAGTTGATAAAACAAAATTAACAATTGCATTTGGAATTATTAAGCAATTTGCTGCACATATTAAGCATTTAAATAAATTTAAAAAAATCTTTCGATGGGATATGAATTACAATACATGCATGTAGGTCAATTGTAACTTTGTTTTACAATTGCGAAATACTCCATTTCATCTCTTGTTACTTCACATTTGAAACGGATATGCATTTTTTTGGTTATATTTCCGAAATTAACAGACATCTTTTATACAATAAAATCAGTCGACTTAATATGTTTTAATTAAGGATGTACTTAGGTGAGGTTTGGGAATTTGTGTCAAGTGATCGCACTTCTTGGTGTTTTTCCATACAGTACAAGGTAAAATATTTTCCCCATATAACCTATTTATTTTTTCATAAAAGACTTAATAGCTCATGAAAGGTCATTAAACAAAATTTTAGAAGATTCTTGATTTTCTTTCTTTTGTTTTGAGCCCAAATATTATCAATGCAAATATAAGGTAAAAGCCCGAGTCAGACTTTTCCCGCAATATTTTAAATCCCAAACATCTCGAAAAGGAGGTCTATGACCTATCAATATTTTTAGCTTATTTTTTATCCTTACCGGATGCTCTACCAGCTTATAGTATCAATTCTAAATTCTTGATTTTAGTAATTTTTATCTAAACTCACCTGAGTTCATCCTTAATGCATAGAAGTAACAGTTATACTTCTAAATTTTGTTTCATTCAATTAAAAAAAAGTCTTCGACACAGCAAGAAAATTCTGCTGGCTACCAAAACAAAATCATGTACTTAAACTCCACCGGAACAAAAATGAACCAAAAGTTAAATAAAATAAATGCGTTTTCCTTTGCTTCATCTAGAATAATCAAAATAACGTGACTGCGCGTATATATGTCACACAATGCGTTATATGCAAGTTGATTACAGACACATGACGTATGATGTATGACAGAGTGATTTGGTGTCAATGAGGAATTCTGTATATGTATGTTCACTTTATGTTGTGGGTGTCGTTGAGTTGCTGTCTCATTGTGTAGACCCAATACCTTCTCCTTTCAATAGCCTATAATTTTATTGCGCATACATAACTCACTGAATGTACCAATATCCAAATATATAATAAAACGAGAAAGTAATATATACTTACTTTAATATCGTCCGGAATATGCATGAAATATTTGTCATTGCATGGACACGAAGCAGACAACAGTTATACTTGAATTAACAGTATATCGAGTATGTTTTTTTTATTTATACAGAGGTTCTTGAGGTTACCGCTGTTTAAAATTCTTATATTGATGTATATAACGCAAAAAATCCAAATATTCATAATCAAGTCATGAAAACTTTATTTACACTATTCCCAAATAAACATAATCAAGTCATGAAAACTTTATTTACCCTATTCCCAAATAAACCCAAGCAAAAAAGGATGAAAACAAGCAAAGCATAACACTTCGTTGCGTCCAATTGGCATTTCTGGATACGCCTTCATCTGAAACACTAAGACATACTTATGCTTCTATTACATTAAAAAATGTTGAGAATGAAAAGCACGTTTTCGTATTTTTGTTATCTTGTAATTGACAAGTCAACACTAAAAGGATGTTAACAAATTGCTTTCAGTTAAAAAGGAAATTGAGATTGTCAGATTAATTCGAATGCAGTTGAAATTTCACAAACACAAAAGTGTTTTAAAGAACGTATTTTAGCTGTGTCCTACATTGATTATAAACTAAATTAGCTGCTTTGTCGTCTGCCATTCTCACGTCGTCATCACATCACATGTATTCATTTTAATTGACATACTCATTATAAGAGGGCCACTACAAATTCTAAATCAGGGTAAACGTGAACAATAATGTCTCCATAAACGGAAGAATTGTAAGTAATTTGCCATTAATATTAAATTACTGTACGATAATGGAATCATTTTTAATTAAATCTCCCAATGTTGGGCATCCGTTATTAACTATTATTTTCATCCTACATGTTTAGAGTAACAATAAGCTGATGTTCATAACACATTTTATTATTATGGTTACAATAAAGACAAATTCCCACGCTGCCTGTACATTTTATGCTTGATTCATTACGCACATTGATATTAAAACATATCAAATTGGCAGGGTTCGAAATTTGTACATTTTAGTGTATCTTTCGACAGGGATATCTACTGTGTCACTATCCTTCCAAAGCAGATCGAGGCTATGAATTCGAACCCTGCACGTGCCATGCAGGTGCATTCGATTCCAATCGCAATTGACAAGGATTTTCCAGCTTTCCAACCAAACATCAGTGGTTCTCGATGGCAATTCAACTTCTTCCACCAATAAAAATTGCCGCTACACATGAGCCAAAAGTAATATTACGAAAATCCCTGACTTCGAGGAAAGTTCTAAACAAATGGTCCCTAAGAAAAGACAAAATCAATAGCTCAAACACATCAAAAGAGCTGAGAGTGGCGTTAAACACAAAACATTCAATCAATCAATTAATCTGTCTATGGGAGTCACAAGTAAGGAAAAGCCACGATGGGCAGAGGGATGAAAACTTTGCAAGGATTGGTTCAACAAATTACAATGAACTTCGTCTAAAGTACAGTATTCTCTATAACATAATTCGCGTTATCAATTAATTTAAAAACGATCGACAAAGCTGTGATAGGAAATTATGTTGGAAAAGCTACATTGTAAGTGAAAGTTGCAGTTGTAAAAAGCAGCTTAATTAACCATAGAAGATGGATATCGTCACTGGAGGACGAGTCATTATCAATTTGAATTAACCTCATTCACCAGTAAATCGTCTTAAAAATTATCAGTAGATTAATTTTTATACAAATTATATCGGATGAAATTTATAGGATAAACACAACAAAGCTACTTCTAGTTTAATTAAATAAACCCTCTACTGGGTATTGTTAGGCTTGGTTGTCTCTTTTGAGCAATCTTTCTGTCGATATTCATTTCAAAAATTGTAAACATACTATAATTAGAAAGAACAGGAAATAATGGCGATTCTACATTTTAATAACAATGTATTTCACACTGGTGATATGAGTTGGAATAATTACATCGGATTAATAAAATTGTCAATATCATTCTTTTCCGGTTATCTAATGAAACATGGTGAAATGACTTGAATTATTTATTGGCGCCATCATTCATTTTTCAAGAGGAATAATTCCTAATTCGTCAGCCATCTTTATTTATAAATATTTTAGCAACTTCGCAAAGATGATCGGATCTAAATTGAACGAATGAATGAATGAATGGTCTTTATTCTCGTAAACCATAGACATAGTTACAGAGAAGATACTATTACAATGATGACAAATATTGAATTTATATGATATCCGACAAATCATTATATACTAGACTTATTTACAGACTGTGTTTGATATATCCATGACATAAAAAATAAAAAAATACAAAGCATGGCGATGTCTATTTCTTTAAATTCACGTCAAATGCCATTGGTTCTAAATACCAATATTTTTACTACTTTAGGAAAAAATGAAAAAAATGTTAAAACTAATAATTTATAATTCATGGCATGAAATGATGGCATTGACGTAACTGTTTTGTCATTTTGCAAGTTAATACTTAGTGAAAGTAGGATGCATTTAGTGACGTTGATAAATAATTCACTAGGTTGCGTGAAATAATTTTAGCAAGGTAATGTTTTCGATAAGCGATAAGAGTTAATAAGGACAACAGCAATCGCCACATTGATTAAAAACTATAGATAATGATCAAAACGACCCAATGAAATATTAATATGTATTAGATACGAGGGGAGTTTCAATTGTCTATCAAAAGAAAACTTTAACTGGTATGGTTGCACTGGATAGTAAGGCAGTGTGGAGCGTTTCATGTAATGGATGGATGGATGTACCAACAATAGCTATGACGTAATCCTATTAATACAGTCTGGGTATACAGTTTTCTATCTTCTAAACATGCACGCCGACACTGGTTGCTATAAGTGCATGCATATAAAAGTATAGAAAGACATGTCAACCAGACCTACCTCTTCACTCTGTCTCCGACCTACGCAGTTTTTTTATCTAACATATGCCATTGCTGTTTGTCCTGATTTATTGAACGGAGATGTCTCTGGCCATGAGAGAAGCATACAATGTTGATTTACTTTGTTTATCACTCTGTTGATAGTTCGTGCGATTCTGCTTGTTTTCGCCGATGTTATACCTGGTTCGTGAAATTTCAGCATGTATTTGTATTTTCTCATATAGAGCTGACATGTAGATTCATGGTATACCGCCATCTTGGATTGTACAAAAATCGGTCTAGTTATTTGCCCAAATCTGCAAATTTGGAGATATTGTTTATTTATATAAAGAAAACTATGTGATTTATTGTATAATTATCCATATTATCTAAACAAATATCAAATTTTGTGTTTTGAGAATCATTTTTCTTCTTCAAATAAGCCATTAAAGCGGAGATAACTCTATAAGCAAAAACCTTATACTGCACTAAAAGGGAAGTTTTTGATTTTGACTTAAAGAAAATAAATAAGTTCGGTGACACCATTTTTCATTTTTAACTTCTCAAAACATATCATAAAACCGATCTTTTCACAATTTCTTTTAAATTCTATCTGACATAGATTTCTTTTTATGCACTCAAATGTGTTTTTCATGATCAATTTAACTCAATTTAGGCAATTCAACGACTCATAGCTTGGTGAACCATACTTTTTATTATATTTTTGAAAAAAGCATAGTGAAATCTTCAATTTGGCAAAGTTTAAGAAAATTCTATCTCAATAAATATATATCCATGATTTACAATTGGCGGATTCAGGGGGCATAGAATGCATACTCCCTCCGCTGATGAAAATGTGTATCATTTTTAGCCTGAAACCGGCTATTATGTCCCCTTCAATTTCATCGAATTACACCCACTTTTAAAAGAAGCACTAACCACCCATCCCCTTCCCCTGTGTTGTCTAATTGAACGACGGAAGACGAGAAGCACGAAAGCACTTTTAAATAGCTCCGATGTAACTGAAAGAATCCGATTTTTTACTCGTTTAAAATGGCTGATTACAATGGAAAGTATACAGAACTAACCATTATAACGTTGGGCCGATGTTAACTTATATTAAATGTGTTAAATGCATGAATGTATGTTCCAGTATATTATATCGACCTGCAACTAACCTAAAGCTTAACAAGTCAAATAATAAATACCTTCTTTGAACTGGTAACAATATCCGACGGTAACGTACTTAATATGCACATATTGTGCAAATACTATTAAATGGGGATTGAAAACACCCTTACTGTTATTATACAATCGAACATAAAACTGGATTTATATATGTTATAATCATTTCAAAAGTAAATAAACAGAAATACATCCCCAGTTTCACAAAAATGAATAGATCTTCCTTAACTACATCCATTCAAACTAACTTTTATACGGTAATGTGTGCCTTAACGATGTGGTCGTTTTTTGAAAGAGTTGATATAGTTATAGATCATAGTGAATTCTACTCCAAGTCTAATCTACCGTACTCAACTCTTTATTGTATGATCCGCCTACAAAAGTAGAATTACAAAAAGTTTTCCGGTCTGTGCATCCGTCCGTTCTGTACTAAGATAAAGTGTTGATTTATTCTTGATAATGCTTTGGTTTAAGTTAATTGATCATGTTCACATCAACTTGAAATGTAGAATACATGCATATGACATGGTAAAGAAACAAATAAGGTTCTGACCTATATTTCGCGGTTTACTGAAAATGTGATAGCGATCAAAATACTTGTTCAAGCAGTTAAATAAATTGTCCAATATCCCTTATAATTTAACATACTTGCTGTCCTCGTCCAACATATTCAAAACAATAAATTTTGTTGTGATAATTAACTTGATTGAGCGAATGTTGTTTGGTTTACGTACAACCGCAAATATCGTTTACATATCCGTACTAAATCCAAACAAACAATGAGACCTTGCATGCAGCGATGGTAGACCGGGAGAAAAGACTTTATACCGACATATGTCTGTCATTAAAATGTATGAGAAAGGACATTATACAATTTGAACATGAAGCTTATTTTGTTTTGTCAAATGGACCATTATGCATGTAATCTGTGTTTGTTACCAATATTAGTCAAATTTGATTTTAATGAACATCAAGCTCCGTCGTTTATGGTAAAATTGTTTGGCTTTGTCAGATATCGAAAACATAGTCACGTCTGTTTTGATTGGCATTATTATTTTTTAAAATCCAGATTCGTATCTTGGGCGTGTCACACTTTATTAAAGTAAAAAGAAACTTTGCAATTACACTAAAGATGAGTTAGGAAGGGATTACTTGTCATGTTTTCTAAAGTGGTATACTGTTTTGAAATCCCCTTTTCAACTGACTTTTGGATTCTGCTTCGACCATAGCTTGTTAATGTATTGGATATGCTAAGCTAACAGCTACCATTCAAACTTGATGCATTTGGTACCAGAAAAGAAAAGAAAGACTACTATTTTCTATATTGAATTTCCTATATTCTCTCTCATATATAATACTATTAACATTTGAATTCTTAAGGAGACATTACTGATGTTCGATTAGGTAGAGACAAATCATGGTTACAAATATAAACTGGGTGAATTGTTTTCAAAGCTACAACACAGTTGTGTCGATATGGTTAGCGCCTCCTGGTGTGCATGTATCAGCTTCCATGCGAATTTACACTCAGTAAAATGACACAGTCGAGAATGAGACAGAATTACTGAAATAATTGACCAGCCAGCAAGTCGTACAGTAGTGGTGCAATACAAGACCGCTGAAAACGTGTAATATTTGTTGAATATAGTTAGTTGAACAGTTGCTCAAACATATGGCATTGCAGTTGGCATGCGCTTTCATAGATGCAACGTCTAACAGAAAAGAGAGTTTTTAAGTATACATATGGATACTTGTAAACTAAGAACAAAAAGCAGTAGCTTCAAAGACAGAAACCAACTGTGGGCGGAGAATCAATATATACTAGTATAAGGTTTCTGCTCCATGTGATATTATAGAACAACAAGTCTTTCACAGTGTTATTAAAAATGAATGTTGAATTATAATTAAAGATTTCCCTAACAACAGGTGGTAGCATCGGCTTAAAATGAAATATAAATTGAAGTCTAATAGTGGTGTTGTAATCATGTTTTTTTTAAACATTTTTACAGATGGTTCATCAATTATTTATATTAGTATTATTGCTACACTAGTTTTTTTTAATGTAAAAACAAAACTGTAGAATAATAAAAAACTAATTTTAAAGGATTATGAAATAATAAAAGCATGTGTTTTACAAGTAAAACCGCATGTAATCTATAATTGAAATTATGCGACATCAGGTACACAAACATGTAAAACAGCAATTCAGTGATTTAGTAACATGGTATCAAAGAAATTTAAGATGATGATAAATGTACATAATATTTTTTTTTTCAAAACAATGGTAGCTTAAATGTATTAGGTACACAAATAAAGTAAACAAATACCTACCCTTCTAAAGCACCTGCGTTCATCTGAGTTCTATGTTGGATTCGTGTTGCTCAAACTTGAGTTTTCTGTGTAATGTTTTGTGGCATGTACACAAAAATGTAACTTATCTTTTTTGTCATTGTCCTGCATGTCGGTTTTTTTCAACCATGCGATTTTTTCATCCCCATATTGGTGTCTTCTACCTATTAAAATTCAAGTTTCAAGCGAATGCACGACTACATGTACTAGTCACCGGGCAGCAGAGCATTACATGTTATCGAAGTAGGAGCACAACTGAGCGTAGTGTAACTCTGTGAGTTATGAACATATTTAATTAATTATATATGGCATTAGTCGTAGTTTTTGCACAGCCTTCATGTATATGTATCCCATCAAATATGAAACGATTTTGGACACGTTTTCTCCCCTGAAAAAAAAAACCGGATCAAGACTAAAGCAGGATGTGTTACGGAATTAGGTGTACAATTTTAGTATAATATTAAATATAGTTATTTATAACAATATCGAATGATGCATGGTTGGGTTCCAAAATGATACTAGTCCAAATTGGAACATGGGAAACAATATCCATACAATATTCGTGCCAAAACTACTACAAAATAGTACAGCCGTATTATTTAATTTGATATAGAATAAAATCCATACAAATGAAATTATCAAAATGCATAATTTTTTTCTAAAGACATTTTATTTACAGATGTACTAAGTCTTTTATGTTGCTTATCTGTATGTATGATGTTACAATAGTATAAGTTTTGAGTTTCAGTATCACGATAAAACAAAATGGAGTCGTAAACAATTAGACAGCAGACGCACTAATTTGTCTGATATCAATAATTGAAATCAAGAACCAAATGTAGCATTTAATGTGTTTTTACTTCAAGCTTCCTTCGTTTTGTAACATTGTTATATAATTCTAGAAATTTGATTTGATGAAGATTTATTTCTCCAATAATACGTCAACAAGCTTTAAGAACTCTCGCTACTAATCATGACTTGCGATCGTCACAGTGTTTTAGCTAATCAAGTTTCCTTTATACGATGGTTTCAAATCAAATTTCTTGTTGCTTTCTCTTATTGCTGAAATGAACATCAATAAGAGAAACGATTTAATAGAATTAATACTAAGAATTGTTTTTTCCTGAATCGTATATCAATATATAAATCATTTAATGGCGATCAGATATACAGTTTGTGTTTCGTAAACAACCATTTGTGATATCAGCATGCATATTGAATATGCTAAGTAAAAGGAATAGTCTACGCAGCAAAATTTAATTATTTCAACAAAAAATTTATTAGAAAGTTTCAAGTATGGTATATTTTTAAAGACAAAAGGAATTCGGTATCGGGTTTTCCTAGTGTTGAATCGAAGGTAGCTCGGTGGGCTATAGTTGATTTTATCCATGTCATGTAGTCTCCAGTGATAGTTGACTGAATTGCAAATATTCCATGTCACCTTGTTTCTAATGACTTTACAAAAGCAGAACGAGTTACATAGTTTGACATCACATGCTTTGATATGCTTGGGTCTAACGTAAGATATCTGAAAAGACCAAAAAATATTGCCAATATAAATAAAGAACACAGAAGTTGTCTATGGTGGTGAAGAAAGTCATGACTCTTCCGAGACACATACGGCGCAAATTTTCATTCTGGTATTTTGGTTTGTTTCCTGTTGCTCAGTCATCAGTGTTTATTGTAAAAGAAAAAAAAAAAGATGTGGTGTGATTGCGAATGAGACAACTGTCCATCAAAGACCAAATGACGCAGAAGTTCACTTTAACAAATATTTTTTTACGTTTTGTTTTTTATTTTGGTCATGGTACTGTACTGTTTTAAATTAGTTTAGCCGACTTTTGGTGTTCAATGACATCTTTTGGGATTTTTTTTAACCGGGCTTAAAAGTGGCGTTAGAACACCACCATATAAATCTAAATCTATCGAAAACTCAATCGATGTTTTAAAATAATAAAACGTTGAAACAAACTTTAACATATATATGTTCATTTAATGCATGTAAGCCATCTGTGAGCAATTGATTTCTTTGCACTGATTTTTGTTTTAATCAGCTTATCTTTCACTTGCAAAGATGCACGATAATGTAATTTGTATAGATTAAAATATTTTAGCTACAGTTGCAATAAGAAGAACTTTGAAATTATCAATCATTTTATTTTATCCATAGTATTTGTTTTACTGTATACACTTTTTTTCAACCCTTCAATGTAAATTGATAAATAGTGCACAGACAAAAATAAAAAAAAGTTGTAAGATTGATAACTTATATTTTACTTGCAAAGCTGCACGACAAAATACTTTATAAAGATAAAATTTTTTGTGTCACAGTTGCATAAGGACTTCGATCATATTTTACTTGCAAAGCTGCACGACAAAATAATTTATAGCTTTTTAAGATTAACATTTTTCTTCACAGTTGCAAAAAAAAAGGACCCTGAAATTATCGATAATTTTATCTATAATTCCTTTATACTTCTTTTACTGTATAAACACTGTTGTTCAACCCTTCATTTTAATTTGATAAATCGTGCACTGACAGTTTAACAAAATAAAAATAATGTTGCAAGGTAAATAATATTATTCTTTTGATTGAGAAAAAGCATCAGTTGGGATTAGAATTCTTTAATATAACAACTGATCGGACGTTCACCATTTAATACGGTTATAACACACAACATAAATTAATTCTTACGTGTACTTATGCAGTCCTTACAATGCCAATATGCATATATCATAAATAATCATTATAGTGACTAATTCACACGTTTGCACTATGGAAAGATATTAACCGTCAAGCGTTTGATCGTCCTGAACGTGAAATATTTGCCACTGGACACAAAGCTACAACAACAACGATAATATATTGATAATATGATAAGCTTATTAAACCTTATGTACTACAGAAAGACGCTCTGGTGGAAAAACCGTACGATAGACGTTTTATCCTTCCCGGTCTGTTATATATATTTTGATTCCTTGTTTAACATTCATTGCAATAACTTCTATGGCTTCACCGGAGATAAACCAAACATTTGACCGCCCTCACTCCAGGCGTGCATGCCACCAAAAAGTACCAGTGACATTCCTTTATATTGTAAAGATATACAACGAATAAGTAAAATATATTGTATTTTGCAAGCTATTGATTTGATATTAGCAGAGAGAATTACACAAAAAACATCGTGATATAAATAATTGCAAATCTATATGCTTGCTTTTTGCTTGATTAAAAAATGTAATATTGAAATGAATCCATAAAAAGATATGTATACATAAATAGACAATCGTGCGAGTAATGATATGGAACAAAAATAAACACGTTGCCCAAAGTTATTGTTAAAGTGCAACAACCAACACTAGACATTTGAACATGATATAGTTTCAATAAAGATTATCTATGTCTGGAATATTTCCGTTGTTAATTCAGATGATGGACTGAAGTAATATGCTGGTATCTTATGTCGTTCCCTGTCTTATTACCAAGAAATATTCACGGATATCCTGTTGCATGTGTTGACATATTAAATTATTTATTTTTGTATAGAAAACTGTTTATGCTTTATCATTTACAATCCATTATTATAAATCATATCATCCAGTATGTATCTATCGAACCTATTTGAAAACTAATTCATCAGCTTATGACTATATTATAACATACAGTAATTTTTGTAAACTTTAATAAATCCTGAAATTTCATTTTCGTTTTGTGTTTCTTTTTTCAGTGATTTTTTCTTAATTTTTATCAAATGATACTAGCATAACATCCACCATGCCATTGCTAAACGCATCATTTTTGTCTGATTTGTACATTTTGAATTTCTGAGAATGGAATTGTTGTATATATAGCGTGTGTCATAAGCTTTCCAATGTATAATAACATATCTTCTTCACTTGGGCAAATGTGATTATCACGTTTATCATTGATAAAAGTAAGAGTCTTTAAAAATAAGAGGTGTTATCCCATTAGCAGCTTTTGCAAACTGGTTCTGGTATCATGATAGCGCATGATTTTAATTTGTATCTTAAGATAAAAGAACGATCATAAAAATTTAAAATGAAAGAAAACGATAAATGTATATCTGATATGATATTAAAATTTAGAATCAATCAACGTTTGATGTTCTATAAAAATCGCTTGATACCTACCATGCAGGTATAAGAGTGTATGTCGAGTTTGCATTAAATTTCGTTTATCCTATGGGCTTGAGTAAATAATGTTCAGAAAATAATCCCGATCGTTTAGACCAACTAATGCATTTTTCATTATGAAACACTTAGTTCTTAATAAATAAATGGAACCAAAAAAATACGAACATGTCGATGTTATACTTTAGTATGAGTGTCTGGCTTACAATCGACAACTTTAGAATGACTTTCAGGTGAAATAGAAAGAAATACTGTATTGGTTTTAAAACTTTTTTTAAATAATTAGGATGCTATCATTATTTAAATCTGTATTACGAAAGACAGGTAGAATTTTTTAAAGTTAAAATTCCCTATTTCAAACACGACATTTTTAAATTCCAAGTTGACATTAACCAGTTCCAAGTTGACAATTCTCTTTAGATCCAACTTAAAATTTCTCAGTTGAAAATCCTTGTCAATGTGGAACCGAAAAATGTAAGTTGAAAGTAAGAAATGTCAAGTTGGGAGCAAAAAATGCCAAAATGGAAATTGCAAACTTTGCAAGTGAAATGTCTCCACCAGTCTTTCGTAAAATTCACACAAATTCCAACATACATTGTATTTTTGTTATAACAAGTCTGTTTATCTATTTCCGACAGCTTTTCTGGTGTCATTTAAGAATTGAATGCTTCTTTTTGTAAATTTATTGGGGTGTAAAAGCGTTGACTGAAGTAAATTTTGTATGAAGCGCGGAAACGCTTCATTCTAAAAATGTACGCACGGTCAACGCTTTTACAACCCTATAAAGTTACAAAAAGAAGCATTCAATACTTATAATTACATTTTTTAGCGAGGATTATAAAAACACGATTTTCATGAAGTTAATTTTTTAAATTCACCTGTGCACTTTATTGTGGAACCTCGTGTCATCATGAATGAAATGTTATTGTCTCATGCAACTGCTTACGGAATAACATGTGATGTGCAATTAGCCAATCAGAATAACGTATTATAATGAAACATACATCTAATGTAATTATTACATAGACAATAACTGTTTAGTGTTTTTAAATCTTCAGATGTATTTGTACGAGGCTTAGAAACAGGTGTAATAGAGATGATATTTAAAGACCCTTAACACTTATTGTGTAACATTTTTTGGCATTTATTTTCGATTAAAAATACCTTAAGGCCCGCGTAGTAATATTAAAATCACACATTCAGCTTAAGACGTGTTCGCAAAAAAAAAAGAATCTCGAATGGTCAAAAAAATACATCGCCCAAGATGAATAATTATCTATTTTAACAGAACATTTAATTTCAACAGTAAAAACACATAAGAAAACATTGTCCAATTTGAAACAGAAGTGTACGATTATCCTACGCTTCATAAATTTTAACTAAATTTGACATTCACTTAACATGCATGCTGAAATCGACATGAATGATTTTGTCCCACATTCAAGTTTTGAAATTGATGATTGTCGTCGTAACAATACTGCTGTCCATGTTCTTCTGTTATCAGAAAATTGGTTTAATTCTAATTGCTTAAAAAATGTCTGAAAGCAAACAGAATGTTTAAAAGTAATCGTAAGTTCTCATTTGAATGCGACTGCAATACACATTCTGAGGTCACGTGGGTTCATTCGACACTAGTCAAGCAGTGGGCGAAGCTTAAAAGCGATATATGTAGGGCTGAATCTGTGTAGTAATACACCAAATTGCAGGATAAATCTCCTTGACTGCCTCTCAGTTTATTTTTGGCTTGTAAATTGTCAATGTTTTGTAAAACATATGTTGTTCTTAGTTTTTCGTTTTTCTTAAAGTTTGTGAAGGTAACTAAATCAATCTAAAATTTCACTTTCCATCTCCGACCCTATACGTCCTGTACATTTAGTAGTTTACAGATTTGAATAGTTAAATTGCCATTGTTTATGTATCGCTGCTTTCTTTTCGAAGCCATCCTGTGTATATTGCATATAGGCATGGTTGGATTGCTGTTATTTATGTATCAATGCTGGTTTTGAATCTATTTTTTTTTAGACGCATTTTGATATGTTAAAATATGACATTTGATTTTTCAGAGTTTTAAATACTAACTTCTTTTTCAGAGCCGTCCCTGTGTATGTATTGCTACTTATTGGTATGGTTGGATTGCCGTTATTTATGTATTTAGTTCCATCTTGTACAGTGTTTGCCTGGTTATTAGTTGACTTGTTACTGATGGGATGGTGCATGGGCTGCCTTGATTGTGTGGCGAATTTGAGAATGATCATGAGATTTGGAACCAATGTTACGCCATTCTTGCAGGTATAGTTCAATGTTCAATTATGTATGTTTTAAAAATCTGGTTGACGAATACACTTTTTAGATAAATATTTTTTTAACAATAAAGTCAAGTCCATTTTTGTATCAGACAAAAGTATATTAGCCAACTAAACGTTTAATTTTATATTTCTTAGAGAAGAACAAATATCATGAACACACGCAACCTTTATCTACCTCTAACTAGGTAAAGGCACATAAGGTCTGTGGCTAGATTAGGCATGTTTGTGTTAATGCTCAACCTTCCCTGGTCTAAGGCAGGACTGGTGCAGCATAAAATCAGAACAAACGGCACATATCAGTCGAATATTGGTTTAACTCAGCAGACTGGCACAAAAATAACATAAAAACAAAATACTCATTATCGATCAAATTAATACAAGTTGATATTAATGGAACTTTTCATTGTCATGGTCTTTGCGCATGTATATTTGATAATCATGGGATTATATATACTAGAGCTGATCGACTTTGAAAAGCATTGATTTGACAGCGGATGGATAAATGTTATGACTTTAAGTGGAATTCTATGCTGGGCAAATCGCCTTTGTGTCAATTCTGTAGACTACTTATATCCCAGGACGATTCTCAAGTTAAGGCCAATTATCACTTCAATTTCCTTTTCGCTATACTCAGCAAAAGATAGCAATAAATAAGTAGGAATAACAAACGTAAACACAACGTAAAGAAGTTACTATTTCTGATGATATATTTCCCTTGATACCTCAGTTAACTTCCATTTCATCTGCGATGATAAACATACAGACAGGGTATAAAAAAAAGTCTAAAGCTTTATCAATTCGAAATAATACAATGTGGTAGTTTAAAAATGATGCAGGCACATTCCATAATTACATACAAGCACAAACGGTTTAACCATCAAAATTGAGAATGGAAATGGGGAATGTGTCAAAGAGACAACAACCCGACCAAATAAAAAAACAACAGCAGAAGGTCACCAACAGGTCTTCAATGTAGCGAGAAATTCCCGCACCCGGAGGCGTCCTTCAGCTTGCCCCTAAACAAATATATACACTGTAGTATGTAAATGTGTTAAAAAACTTTTTGTATGGGAATTCACCTATGGCGAGGTGTTCTGGAAAACTTAACTCTAAATCAGATTTCAGAGGAAAGGAAAATAGCATTTTAGCTAAGCTTCAAACGCTTGAAAAGATAAAAATTACCAGCATGAATTTTATAAATTTCTGAAATAAAACGGTTATGAACTTAAATTCTGCATTTCAAAATTGTTTTATGTTCACTCAGTACATTTTTTAATTCAAAGTGACCGTTGCTTCTCCAACTTGGAGATTATATAACTGTTGGAAGAATTAAACATACGAAGTAGATTTCGATATTTGGGTTATCTTATAGTTTTCTAATGGACAGGATTTTTTTAATAATATATAAGTTGTTATCTAATAGTTCGTTTACATGTACTGTGACGTTTGGTGTTTTTTTTTTGCTCTTCAGTGTTCCTGTTGTTTCTTTGAATTCCTCTTATACCGGTAGTTGATGTGTTTCCCTCGCTCTCAATCGATTTATGACTCTCGAACATAATTAGAAAAAGGGTAATACGTTATATCAATTGACGAAAAACGTTTAAGGTAACTACATGCATGTATTTGCTTTTCATTTTTTTCAGGCCATGCACTTTTTCTATGGTCTTGGTGCTTTTATAAGCCCAATGATAGCTGCACCATTCCTGGTTAACATTGATTGCACTCCATTAGTTGATGGCGTGACATCATCATCAAATAGTTTAAGAATAACCAGAGCACAACACCTGAGTAAATCCAGAACAGCCTTTGTTATTCTAGGAAGTATACAGGTAAATAACTCCCACATGATATTTTAGAAGAAATTGATTCCCTCTGGAGTAGGTAAATAAAGGCCATCAATGGTTGTTAATGTATGTCCAATATATATCATATATACGAAGTGGTAACAATTCTCTTATGGTTATGTACATAATTCATGTCATTGATTATCTTCAATAGTTTAGCGTAAATAAGTCATAATAAAATGAAAATACATTTCATCACGCGTTTTGTAACATTATCACGACCTTTGGGAGAAGTACACGTTCTTCTGCAAAATAAAAAGCGTGTTACAAAACAGTAAATTAGGTTGCCTGTGTCGTGAATCAAGATAAACCAACTACGCTTGATGTTTCCATTAATCTTGCAATAAATTTCGTCGTCAAGATTAAACGCTTATTATCCATGAAAGTCGACTATACATTAAAAGTTAATACGTAAATCATGTGTTTATCGTTAAAAGAAAAAAAATGTCCATATTATTTGTGCGTAACTTCAATAAAATGAACATGCCTTGACTTAGACGAGCTCATAGAGTAAACGCAAAATAACGCATGTAATAACAACCATACATTGTCAAAGAACAGAAAATTGATTCTACGAGGGATTAAAATTGATAGAAAAATTTAAAGCGAGGCTCGTTTCTTTTTTTGACAGAAGCGAAAGACGTGAAAATTCAGCAAAACTGTATTGATAAAAAATTTCAATCCTAGTAACTATGATGAATTTATTCATTCAGTCCTTTATGACTAACATACTAAGAAAACACATTTATAAAAGCATCACAGTAGGCTTTAAAAGTAAAAAGTGAGTTTCTTTTTTAATGTTAGTGTTTGTGTACATTCTAATATAATAAACATGCAATTTACAATTTTTAAGGGGTTTCTTGAGGAGAAATCAGGGAAGTGGAAATATTTAATCTATCTTATATATATAAAAAAAGAATTAAGTGTCTGTGACACCAAAGAAACCAACCCTTCAGTGTTTTGGTATTATTGCCAGTGAGACAACTCTCCGCCAGAACCTAAATGACGAGGTCATCCAACAGTCTTCAACAATGAGCACACCCATACAACATAGCAAGATAGAACTTTTTGCAGTGGGTTTATGAAGAATATATAACACCATTATTTCTCACTAGCCGTTCCATATCACTACAATTATAGTTATATTTAGTTTTAAATGCGTTGTGCCATACAATTTGCAATTCCCAGAAGATCTTGTTATTCATTTCAGTAAATTGAAATGGAGAGAATTGTTTATAGAATTTATTACAAATTCTGTTTACATCTGAATCTGATGGAATTGAAGAGACACTATGATATAAATAAAATATAAGGGGTCTCTAGCGAATCATTTCTACAAGAATTTATGATTTTTTTTTCGATAGTTTTCACTTTATTTGCATTTGAACGGCGACTGTACTTACGAATTTCTAATATAGGTTTGGCAAGTACATATATACTAGATGTATTTATTTTACCAGTCAGTTTGTTTTCAAAACGTATTTCAGCTTATTTACAATCTACTGTGTGACAGTTTACAGTTATTTTGCTATGTATATGCAACGGCTGTGTTGTTTGACATGAAGACTGATGTGTTGCCCGAGGTCTAAGGCTGAGGGCAATAGTTTAGTCGGAGGATCAAACACCAGCTGTTGACCAACAATTCAGTCTATAACTGATTTGTTACACTGTCAACCTATCAATTGTTTTTCATACCTGCGAACTAAAAAAATATTGATTCCTTATTTGTTCTATTTTAATCGCTGATCATCAAGACTCAGTAATTTCTTGATTTGCTCTTAGTAAGGACTAGGAGACAATTATTACGAGTCCAGCAATTTATTACTGTTCCATTCCCATAGCAATATGTACAAGAAGAAACAACACTTTTTTCAAATCGTTCTCGATAAGGACTGATATCATATGTAGCATATTTAAACATTATTAAATGTATGATACTTTCACAATAATATATTATGTACCTTTAAAACTTAAGGTTTTTTTTTTTTTTTGTCATATATAAAACCTCAAAACTTTTAAGTGAAGTTTCGTATTTTTTAAAGAATTAATTATTCAAACTTTTCTTTCAGCTTTTGATCACGTTTATTGTCGTTACCGTGGTAACACTAGAAAAGATGAATATAATCAAGACAGGTGCTTACGTATCCCAATCAACCAGCCAACATTCTCTTAAAACAGCAGCCTTAGAAAAAGGTATATATATACATCATTACAACCATCTTCAATCAAACCCTGTCTTACCTAAATGCCATCGAGGCTTCTTTTGTTGTGAATGAGTTCATTTGCAAATAAATTTCAAAGTTTTACTTTCTCATATGAATGAAGGCGACATAAATTAACAAAATAAAGTCTGTCTTTGAAACGGAAAGTTATTAAAAACAGAAGGGTTGTTCATAATCAGTCCTAATTTACCTTCAATTATTAACGTGGTCAAGTAACTACAATAAGTATAGATGTAGTCTAAAACTTGAGTTGTTTGTCAATCAAAACATTTCATAACATCTAAAAACATGTACTAGACGCACATTTATCCCCACAAAGGGTAAGACGTTACTGTAGTCGCAAAATTCGAGTTTTTTTTAATAAAGGCACTCGTATAAAATGACATACAAATGTCAATGCAACTACATTTAACAGTTTCAGATAGCCAAACATGATGCACTGGTTTTATAGCAACGATACACAGTCTTATAACTTATTTAAACATTCTAAATAATTCTTGAAGATTTTTTGTGTTATTATATAACTCGAAATATCCCATGAATCAATTTTGATATGATGAATATTGCTGTTTACTGGGAAAACAAGACAAGGAACACTAAAAACTGAATAATTTACTAGAAATCATCCATTTCCGTACAATTAATCTTGTAAATGAAGACATTTCAATTACTAATTGATCTGATATAATGAAAAAAAATGTTCTTTCAAATTAGATAACAACTAAGTACATGCACAAATAAAATATCTTAAAATCAAATGAAAATTGACGTTTTTAACACGCTGGGGAAGTTTTTTTTTTATTTTTTTTTTATTAAAATGACAAACAAACGAAGGACACTGTATACGCCCTTCTCGTTAGTGAGTCTTAATATATTGCAATTAACTAAGAAAAAGCCTTGTTTGAAGATGTTCTTTCAATATAAATAAACCACAAGATAAAATCTAACTACTCATCATATGGTTTGTGTACTACTATGTAATTGTATTGATGTAACGGTAACAGATGGCTTCGTATCCTTGATGTTTTCTTATAACTTTATTTATAAGGTTTCAATGTATAAGTTATGAAAGGCATGTTTTGATTCAATAAATAAATCATATTTATGTATCAAGATAGTGATTTGAACGGAAATAAATTATAGATTTTTACTATCTTAAGGATATACCAAATCGATCATGTTTTTGAAGAAGATCTCCAATTTTCGTGCATTTCGAATAACTGTTATTTTGAATCCTGTCGGCGTAAATTGTTTACAAAGTTCATTTATACTTGAGCATGTTTGTTATTGTGTCGCCTTGACATATGTGGATCAATTCTATCGTCTTGTGTTGTCATCTACATAATAATATATATTATTTATATTAATAGCTGTAAATCCCAGGATTATACATGTGGATTGTTTGTGTTGGAAAAGGGGAGGGGAGGGGCATTTAATTAAACAAACTGCTTTGTTGTGAGGCTTTCTGACACATACTTCCACGCGATACCAAAAAACTCAGGGGTATCTGATAATCAGTTAGGGAATTTATCTTTCCATTCGCTATTGTTAAACATAGGTCCTATGCAATGTGAATAAAAATATAAACAATTTGTTAGATATATGCCAATTTAAATAGCAGTATAGTCGGGGCCCTAATAATAGTACGAAAGGGTTACGAAATACAAATATTGGTAGTCTATTTTGTGCATGCCACCTATCGTAAATAGATTATCTTTTCCCCATGTAATAACTTTTCACTGTAGAATAGACAAGCTTGGGAAACGCTGTTCCCATCAATAAATACACATAGAATTAATTAATAGAAGTGAATGTGGACTATTGGTCCCTTTTGTGCAATCAGACTGTTTGGTATTTAATATTTTATATCTTTTGGGACAGATTTCTCTTAATGTTACAAATTATTATGTAATTTATAGTTTTACAGAAAATCGAAATATCAATTTGCTGATCACAGCAATTTTTTAAATATGTTTGGCCGTTCGTTATTGATTATTTCGGATATCAGTTTATTTTTGTAAAAAAAAAAGTTCTTTCATTAAATTATATAAAAACTGAAAATTAAGTATATTGTAGAAGATGCTGAGTGTGATTATAATTTTCAAAGGAATGCATTTTTAGTAAAATACCAATTAAGCGGAAGCTGTGAATTACAATTTTTGAAAATCATTGATACTCGTTTGTACTGTTCTTTTCATTTCTCCTGAGTGCAGACAATTATGTTTATTTCCTATCTATTTAACATGTATTTTTCTTTCAATCAAGGAAAAAGAAAGAGAGAAAAAAAAGTTATATATAGTAATTTAAAAGACCATATCCCCTAGACAATACAATTCAATTCGAAACTCCTTAGACAATTTATTTTATAAAGTGTCTATAATAGTTATCATAGGTACCAGGATTATAATTTAGTACGCCAGACGCGCGTTTCGTCTAAATATTAAGACTCATCCGTGACGCTCATATCAAAATATTCATAAATCCAAACAAGTGCAAAGTTGAAGATCATTGAGGATCCAAACTTCCAAAAGTCTATAAATACAAAAACTTCTTCAAATCAAGACCTGTTTGCTTTGTCAAGGTTCTTTTCAATTTGTCCGCCGATTCAGTTGTTATAGATATGGCTAATTTGAAATAAAATCTTAATAAGTGATTATTTATATGTACATTTAAGATGAAAGAGGAGGCGTTAGTTTGAAGCATATAATAATTGTAACCATTATGGCGTCAATATCACTGTTTATCTACGATGGGATACAGGTAAATATCTTCTGCATTAATGAATTTTAATTAAAAATATAATACAATGTTCGAATTAAACAAATTTAATGATCCGAAACTTGCTTGAGAGTCAAAGTATTTGCCTTAATATTACATTTTTTATTTGATATAGCTGAACAAACAATCGAAACAAATTTGTGCACATCATTATTTATTGGATGTAACATTGTATTGTAGTAAGCGACCTAGTTGAAAAGCATAGTAAAACAAACACCTACTCCTTTTGGTCTTTTTTTACTTCTTGCAGAGAGTTTTTATCGCGATTTCTCATTGGAATTATGTCTTATCGTTGCCATTAGTGTCTAATACATATATAAATGATACATATTTTATAAAGTTAACATATGCGTACACTCGCACTATGATAAGGTGCAATCACAAGGAGACAACTGGATGTATATCGAGTCTTGTTTTGCATTAAGTGAGCAAATAGTTAATTTCCATAAATCTTCATATGGAAGTCTACAATATATGAGTAATCAACATCAAGTGAAAAAAAAAACTAGAGAGGTGTTATTTGAAATCAAGTAATATAAAATGAGAGACAGAGAAAAAACCAATAACCTAGCTTATTACGTAACTGATAGGCAGCAGTAGTTTAGTCCATTACTAGCTATAAATCCAGGTTTATTCCACCATTTTCTAAATAGAAATTGCCAGTACTGAGTCAGGAAAATGACTTTGTTCTCCATACGTTTAATGTATTTGAGCTTTTGAATTTGACGTTAGATTAGGGTCTTTCCGTTTTGAATATACCTCGGTGTTCGGTAATTTTGATATTTTACTTTTTGTATTAAGAAGATACAATGTAAAATAAAATGAGGAACATGCATGAACAATAAACAGAGCAAGTCCTTCTTAACATGCGCATCACTCATTATGCGAATCCAAAATCAGTCAAAATGTCGTAATCAGGAAAGGGATATAATCGATTCATTTACAGTTCTTTTTGGTATCTAATGTTGAAAAAATTATAAAACATTTCGCTAGTGAGTTGAGATACAATCATCGTATCGATCAACAAATTTATTAAAAAAAAATAAAATTAAACAGGTTTACTCCTTTGTAAAAATAATGTTTTGCAAGACGGAAAAAAATGACTGTTCAGTATTCACAATTATATTTTCTTAACTTATTTTGTATTATAAAGGTCTGTATCATTTGTTTTAAATTGTAGTCATCATTTGGAGATTATATCTATTCTTATGCTGAAAAAAGTATAAACAATTTACGAAAAGAAGAAGGAGCATTTTTAAATGCATGCTTCTGGGTATGTACCTCATATATGAAAGAAATAAAGTTTCTTAGCAAACTAAAATTCTACACTAGACTTAATACAGATCATATTATCATAACGGGTTTTGTTAAAGCAAGCATGTTACATATATTCTGGTGCAAGAATGAATTAAATTGTACTGAAGGCATTTTCTCAACTGTATTAAACTTGCTCACTCATTTACATGATTAATGTTTGCAATATCAGTATTTACCAATTCTCTCTAGAGCTGTATGACTTTGTCAAGCTCTCACAATGTAACTGTCTGCATCAACTCATAATTACTTCAGCAAAACGACATTACTAGTATTCTAAAAACGGTGTACCAATTACAATTTTATCATTTGACATTCACAAAAAAATGTACACTTTATCGATTGGCACGAGTCCACACAAGCGGCAAATACAAAAAATTTATTTTGAGAAAAAAGATTGATGGAAATAGATAATGTACATCTTATTACAATCCTTTGCCTTATTATGCATATATTATTCATTTTACAGGGATGTTTTGCCTTTGGTCGTTTATTAGCCATTCCACTTGCCACGAGACTGACATCTTTGTTTATGCTGTCTATAAATTTGGTAAGGACATGCTGAAGTAAGCACAACAGCATAGTAATGAAAAATGTGTATGGAAGCCTCTTATATTTTCATTCTTTCAATATTTGCAGAGGAAATCAGACATGAAATCGAGCTATTTCTTCTGAACACACTTTAAGAAACGATTTGTTCCAAATGTTAGGGTTTTCGGTATATCTTTCAATGCATATTATTACGCATTCATTAGTTTATATGGATGCAGTTAACGATATAACACTATATAACATGTTATATCGTTACTGTAACATTACTGATAAATCTTACAAATTTAGCAACGCAGATAACTCGTTTTAAAGAGTTTAATGATTCAATGCATATGTCGAAAAACAAACTGACAACGCCATGACATAAAGGAAAAGATCAAAAGACAAACTACAGTGAATTAAAAATAACAAAAGAACCAAGGGCCGTTCAAAACTTATAAAATGATAGATATTCGACTTTGACGAAATGACCTACAGGTTTACCAAACTTGATATCAAATATTAACTTATACAAGTATCACAAGTCCAGAGACATAGACAAACATATATTACTCCACTTTCCGAACTCGAGGGAGAGTTGAGCGCTACAAATTTGCAAGTTTTCGCACGATTTATAGTCATTAATTTAAAGCAAAGAGGTTAAAATGAAAATGTTCAATACACATCGTTTTCACATTCTTGTCACTCAAAGAATAATTGTTGTATGTGTGTATCTTTTACATTTTAGGGAGGAGTTCTAGGTGCATCAACGCTTATGTTAATATTTCACACTGATAAGACAGTTATATATATAGGAGTTTGCTCTTTAGGATTATTTTTAAGTAGTATGACACCTACAGCTATATCATTGGCAGAGCAGTTTATAAATATTAATCGTAAGTATGAGAAAAAAGTAAAATCACAAAAATACTGAACATAGAGGAAAATCAATTCGGAAAGTCCATAATCACATGGCAAAATCAAATAACAAAACGCATCAAAAACGAATGGAAAAGAACTGTCAAATTCCTGACTTGGTACAGGCATTTTCAAATGTAGAAAATGGTGGATTAAACCTGGTTTTATAGCTCTAACCCTCTCACTTTAATGACAGTCTCATGAAAGTTAAATACTTAACACCAAAGTTTGAATAGAAAAGTAGGATAAATATAAGTGGAAGTTTACAAAGTAAATCACTATAAGTAATACATTGAACATTGCAAAAAGTGAAATAACAAAAATACTGAACTCCAAGGAAAACTCCAAATGGAAAGTCCATAATCAAATGGCAAAATCAAAAGCTCAAAAACATCAAACGAATGGATAACAATTATCATATCCCTGACTTGCAAACACGATTGAATCGTTTGAATCTAATTCATTTATCTTAATGAGAATCCTCAGATTAGTATAGTCTATAATAACTTTAAAAAGCTATACTTTAAGGATACAAACAAGACAAATATTATTATACCCCAGCTTTAAAAAAGGGGGGTATACTGTTTTACCTCTGTCTGTTCTTCCGGCAGTCCGTCAGTCCGTCAGTCAGTCCGTCCGTCCCATGAATATTTTTCGTCGCATTTTTCTCAGGAACTACGATACAAGGATTTCTGAAATTTGGTTTCAGGCTTTATCTAAGTCAGGTATACAATGTGATGCGTTTTCAGATTCATCACTCGACAACTTCCTGTTTACCGAACACTTGCATATTTTTACACTATTAATATTATCCACTTGCGACGGGGTTATCATCAGTGAGCAGTAGCTCGCAGTTTCACTTGTTCTAACAACAAGTCGGTCAATAATGAAATAATGTGAAGTCCTCAGTCTTGATCAATAGTTATTGACATGATTAAAAAATAATAAATACCAACCAGCCTCACCTAAATTGCATTATATGCAGGTTCTTTTCATGAATGTTTTATATACTACAACAAATTGTTTTCTTTGCTTGAATATGCAGTAAAGTTTCATGTTTCAATCCGCTAAACAAAGGATCATAAATATCAGAATTAAGCCATCAAAAGTTCATACTTTCCGTAACATATTTTTATATCTCTAAAACTTTTTCCATGACTATAAAGGTCGAGTGTTGCATGATGGTAATGCGGTCATCTGGACGTTTGGAATCGGGCAGTTAAACCTTTGCTTAAGACGAGTCCGTAAATAATCAGCCCCGTCCGGTCGATATCAAGACGCCCAAACCAATCCCTCTTATATAGTGGAGAATGCAACACTCTTGGAACTAAAAAACCTTACAACAACTCTGTAGATAACATGTTAGGATACATGGTTTTTGTTTCTATCTAATCTACCACTTTTGCCACTGAGTGGTAAGCAAACACCAATCAATAAATGTATATCTTTAAAACTTTAGGTCTTTCCACGAAACTTTATTATATATCAGTTATAAAACAACACTTGACAATTTGGAAAATCTTTCTTTCAGCATCCATTACGTCGTGTCTGGTAGTTTGTGCTGCCTTGGGGGAATCACTATGTCCAATTATCGTTGGAAACGTAAGTACATTAATATTTGTGTTTCTTTAAATTTGTGTTTCTTTAAATGTTTTATATTCCATTATTAGTCAGTTAACATTATTGAATATCTCTTACCTGATGCTTGTAGATTAAAGACGAAAAAAAATATACGTTTCAAGTTTGCACTTGCATGGGTGTAGATGCTTAAAACTATGTATGCTACATTTTATGCCATGCATACTCTTGATAAGTAGAAGATATCAAAAATTCTTTTTTTCTATTATAATAACTGACCGGTATTTTTTGAAAAAAATAACTTTCAGTCCTCAAAAAGGGACTTAATTTCTTTGGCTTCAGCATTCATGATTTC
Organism: Mytilus trossulus; assembly: GCF_036588685.1. Lineage (NCBI taxonomy): Eukaryota > Metazoa > Mollusca > Bivalvia > Mytilida > Mytilidae > Mytilus > Mytilus trossulus. The sequence continues at coordinate 2,573,464 of NW_026963302.1, read as the reverse complement.
ACAATAACTAATATCTAAATAGTATATTTTTTATATTTTCAGTTATTTGCATTGATTGGGCCACCAACGTTTTTGACATTTTGTTTGTCTGCTACAATCCTAGCTGTTATCTTTTACGTACTGTTAGTTCTTATAGGAAGGAGGACTATTAAATACAAAGGTAAACTTATTTAAGATATCTAAGAATAAACGTTTGTTTTTGTTACACTTTAGTGTTTCTGTTGTTCCATTGTTTTTCTCTTATAGTTGATGTTTTTTCTCTCTGCTTTTGTTTTTAACTCTGAGTTGTTTTCTCATGGTCGATTTACAGAACAGCGGTATCATGGCTTTTCTACCTCAGGCATAGATTGCCTCAGCTGTATTTGGCAAAACTTTGAGGTATTTTGTCCTCAATGCTCTTCAATTCCGTAGTTTATTTGGCCTTTGTAACTTCTTGGATTCGAGCGTCACTGATGAGTCTTTTGTAGACGAAACGCGCGTCTGGCGTATGTACAAAATTTGATCCTGGTATCTATGATGATTTTATATACTACTGTTACATTTACTTTTTTTTTTTGTAATTATCGTGTGGTAGTTATCTGTGGTAGTTTTCTTTAGTTCTTTCATAATAAAGGGTGTCACTTTAGTTGAGAGGATCCACTTACTTTCCCAAAGCACCGTTGGTGTTTTGGTACTGTTACAGTTGATTGGTCTTGACCCAAGAGAAAGTAAAAGTTGGGAAATGTTTCTGTTGATGAACATGCGGAAAATGCATTACCGTCTAACCACAAATGCATGTGCGTTGGTGATGACGTATCGTTAACACGCAACATGGGACTAAGATTTTACTTACCACGAGGCATACTAGATGACATGAGCCCTATTAGGCACAGCATAGGGAAGTATTTGGTTTTCAATGCCCTCTTCAAATTCGTATTTGATTTTGCCCTAAAACTGTGTTCATCCGTTGATCACTGTGTGGATGAAACGCGCTTCTAGTGTAGCAACTTATATATATATTTTCTGATGAATTTTTGAATAACCGTTATTTGTTGATTTTACAAATACTTTATTTCTTTTTTATAAACTTAAATTGATTTCCTTGATTTTTTCAGAAAAACCAAGAACATCGTTTATCTTTTTGTATGAAAGGAAAAAAGCTGGTGAAAGTTCTTTGATCATGCCATCATCTCTAAAGTATTACTCCAAGATGCAAGAAGAACCGGAAGAAAATTTACAGCTAGGCCCAATCAAATCAACGTCTACTGAGTAGATTTAAAATATGAGTTTTGACTGCTTTAAATTTATGTTATACATAATGTAAATGCTTTTAAAATCCGTCATACCCACCATTTTCAGATGATAAAAAAACCGATGCTAAGAACAATCTATTTTTGAAACAGTTTGGAAGATTGGCTTTATTTAATATTTCACAATAATGTAAGCAATAGTAAATTTTAGAAGTCCAATATTGATAGCATTTTAACAATAATATCGAAAGTTTTGTAGTAGTATGAGAGAATTATTAATTTGTTGTGGTGCAAGGGAGATAATGTTATACTCTTGTTGTAATAAAAACGTTGTTGTCAAGAGACAAAAAGTTAATAATGTACAAGAGCTTTATCTGTAACATACACTTTTATATAGTAGTAAAACAATTGATTCATACTAGACGGTTGCAAAATCTAACTACTTATAAGCTAATTTCTCAAAATTGTTGTCAATAGAATGTCATATTGGTTTGTGAGGATTGAAACTGGCTGTGAAGTTCATTAAATGTCACAAGTCTCTCACATAAGATTTGCTCAATAATTTGATTCAGTTACTTAACAAATGTCAGTAACTTAACTGTGTGGTTTTTAACGTGTCTGTGATATTTCTTTCTATGTACGATTTGTTAGTGCAATTACTAGTTTGTATTTTTTGGTAGGTTAAAAAACTAAAGTTAATAATGCATTGTATTAGATAAGCATTTGATATCAGGGGTGTTGGGATTTGAGTTACTTAAACGGACTTTACAAGAACTCAAAATTTAAAAAAAAAATGCTTGCTCTAGACGGAATGAAAGTAAATACTCAGTCCAACACAATGCAGGATTAAGTTGTGAAATAAACGTCTTTGTCGTGTGAATATAAAAGCCGGCCTCGCAACAGCTGTATATTAATATTTTAATTATCATATCCCTCCCCGAAAATCAAATGGTCTATGTTGGCAATTGAAAAGCAGATCATCCCGTGTATACACATATTCTTAACAGTGTTAGCCTTGAAGCTTTTCTCTTCCGTATAAAGGCTTATCTTTAAGAGGTTGCCATAAATTGAACTGATATTTTTTTTGGACAACGCTAATGCATTATAAAATGAAGGGACTACATACTTATCGTTAATTTTTCAGTGCTTCTTAAATTTGTTTATGTATGTATGGTTTTATAGTGAATAGATTTTCTTTAAAAGAAACGTGATTGTGCTTTTTCTATAATGCTTTAGTACAACACTTTGATTCGTTCAAAGTATTTTTTAAATCCGAAAATTATCTGTTGTTAAAAACAGACACGAAGAACCCAACTGTTTATATATGTCTCACCTGTATAACTTGTTAGATGTCTAAATGCGAAAATAAAAGTAGTTTTGCTATGATTGGTAAAGTACCATCACTTCTGTATGTATACAACAACATACAGTTTGATGTATTAATGATTGTGAATCAAGTACGGTTAGGTAATGTTTCTGAATTGAACATATATAATACATTCATCATAACATCGTTGTAAAGGGGAAACAGCGGTGTAAAAATAAACACGTTGTAAATTCAAAATTGAAATTCTGTTTAACTTATGTGTATTTTAATTTAAATTATATACTATAAAAACATGTTAAAATGATGTTGGTGCTTAGAGGTCACAGTAAACGCGGTTGCATGTATCTATACATTTCATTCAAAATATTCATGCATATACTACTCGGCTTCTGCAAGGCCTTATATGGAAATTGTTTGCCCTTATACTGTCCGCTTTCAGCAAACATATCATACATCTTGAATGTTAACTATAGAATTATAAATAAACACAAAAAAAGGCCAAAGATAAAGACGTTAGTTAATTTTACAAACGAAATTGTTTTGTGAAATAAGTTGAAAAATTATAAATATATATCACAATACTTTCAAAAATCATTCTAAATTTTGCACAAATCAAATAATGTACTTTTCCCCTAATACTGGCACTGTCTGATGTATTTATTTCATTTCAGCTATGAAATGTCATTTATTTTCAATATTTCTTTTTTTTGTTGCTGTCATTTTAACCCTAACCCTGCATTTAAATTAGAAAAAGGTACCTGTTACTGTTACATATACTTCAAGTATTTTTGATTTCTGTTTAAATTATTTTTAGACGTGTGTAGTATGCAAACTAAGCGCACACTAAACAGTGACAGGATAATAAATCTAATAACGGTGGTCACTAAGTGGTAGAAGCTGGAAGTTAAATCTAAAATACCCGTTTTTTTTAAAAGAAAGGAATTTACAAATTCATAATGGAAGAGTGCTTGATAACTCTTTGTATGAGCTGGCACAAATATATACTGAAAAAAACACAGTCAGTAAAATTTATGTTTATAATTGTAAATAGTGCAAACTTATGTTAATTGAGATAGTTATGTAGAGCTGTAGTTTAATACTAATCTACTAATATCAGATACTTAAATACTGTTAATCTTCATCAAGATTATATTTCGTGATGTTAATGTTTTCTTTATAATATGTTAATATGTATTGTTATTGTTGTCTATTTCTGTTGAAAATTCATTAAAATGTCTTACATTTTGAGTGTTGTTTATTTCTTGTTATATTATCTCCAAATATATCATACCAGTTGAAGATAGCATGAAACGTGTTCCCGATTATATTTTGAAAATGCACATTATCAAAAGAAATTGTTTATTTTTATTAATTAACCTTTTGAGACGAATACACATAACGGTGGTTCTCTAATACGTATAATGTATGATGTTCTTTTACTAAATTAGTTCAATCGAAAATACCTCCTTATTTCAAAGACCAGTCTGTACCAATAATTTCTTATACCTATACCAAACCTATTGCAACTAAAATTTTCAATTACAAACGCGTTTTGCAGGATCTCGATATTGACGACTTCAAGTCTAAACCTCCTGATTGCACTTGTGCTAGTTCCCAATTCACATATAATCCTGCTGGCCACGTTATTACCGGTGACCTTAACATTGTTAATAACACTTCTCTACGAAACGTGTTATCGAAAGGTCCGAAATATCGAGAGCCTAAATCCATCAATTGGAAACACAACTTTAAAATTTTGATGGATTCAGTCGAGGATTATGCCAGGCAATGGGCTAAGCGCGAGAAGGAAGACGTAGACACTCTATCCGAATGGATTAAGGCAGTGAGGTCGTTAATACAAATCAGAATGAAGAAACTGAATGGGTCCATCAATGCCCATGCTACGTCAATCTTCAAAGATCCAAATGTTGCTAAACACCTATCTGACCTCCATGATGAATATGTTGTTGTCCCCGCAGACAAAGCCCCAAATAACATCGTTTTTATCTGTAAAAGTCATTACATTAATTGCTTGATAAACGAATTAGGTATAGACAATTCACTTGGAAACCCAACATATACCCTCACGACACTTACCATAGAGGAAATCCTGGATAATCATAGGTCTGTTCTTTGTTCCTTTGGTATTTCAACCAAAGATGAAGAACTGGATCTTCCATCACTGTATTGGATACCTAAACTACATAAGTGTCCTTACAAACAACGGTATATTGCTGGGTCTTCCAAGTGCTCCACGAAACCCCTTTCTAAATTATTAACATCCATTTTATCAGCAATCAAAGACGGGCTTCAAAGTTATTGTGAAACTGCCTATTCTAGAGGTGGCGTGAATCAGATGTGGATACTTAAAAATTCCAAAGATCTTTTAGAGTACATACAATCTAACTCTCTTTCATCTTGTAACAGTATTAAAACATTTGACTTTTCTACTCTTTACACAAGTATTCCACATTCCAAACTAAAAGACAAATTAAAAGAGTTGGTATTACTTTGCTTCATAAAAAAGAATGGCCAACGTAGATACAAGTATCTTGTCTTAGGGAGGGATAAATCATACTTTGTAAAGAACCATTCTGAATCAAACAAAAAATTCTCTGAAACCGATATTATCAAGATGCTTGATTTCTTGATTGACAACATATTTGTTACGTTCGGAGGACGTGTTTTTCAACAGACTGTCGGCATCCCAATGGGAACAAACTGTGCCCCTCTACTTGCTGACTTGTTTCTTTATTATAATGAGGCTGACTTCATGCAGGAACTTCTTAGGAAGAAAGATAAGATGTTAGCAATATCCTTTAACTCTACTTTCCGCTTTATAGATGACGTTCTTTTTAAACAATTCAAAATTTGGTGACTATGTGGATCGCATCTATCCCATCGAATTGGAGATAAAGGATACTACAGATACAGTTAAGTCGGCTTCATATCTTGACTTACATCTAAAAATTGACAATGAGGGTCGGTTGAAGACAAAACTTTACGACAAAAGAGATGATTTCAGCTTTCCAATTGTGAACTTTCCATTTCTAAGTAGCAACATTCCAGCAGCACCTGCATACGGGGTATATATCTCCCAATTGATACGATATTCCCGTGCTTGCATTTCCTATCATGATTTTCTTGATAGAGAGTTACTGCTCACAAGGAAGCTATTAAACCAAGAGTTCCAAATGGTGAAGTTGAAATCATCCCTTCGTAAATTTTACGGACGCCATCACGAGTTGGTTGACCGTTATGGAATAACCGTTTCACAAATGATATCGGATATGTTCCTTACGTCGTAACTACAATCCCCTTCCCTTTCATGAATTTGACCTACCGAATTAGACTATTTACCGGATTTGTAATCACATAAGCAACACGACGGGTGCCGCATGTGGAGCAGGATCTGCTTACCCTTCCGGAGCACCTGAGATCACCTCTAGTTTTTGGTGGGGTTCGTGTTGTTTATTCTTTAGTTTTCTATGTTGTGTCATGTGTACTATTGTTTTTCTGTTTGTCTTTTTCATTTTTAGCCATGGCGTTGTCAGATTGTTTTAGATTTACGAGTTTGACTGTCCCTTTGGTGTCTTTCGTCCCTCTTTTACTAAATAATTCAAAATTTAGTAACTATGTGGAACGCATAAAGCTGTTTGCATATCCACTTATATACTTTACAAAACAGAACATAAAAAAATTAAAGACTAACCAATAAGTGGAGATTTTGACTTTGTATAAAATCTGGTATTAGGTCTTTAAATGTGAAAGCCTTATATTTGTTGAGTTTGGAGGATTTATATTTCAACAGACAGTCGGTATTCCAATGGGTACTAATTGTGCACCCCTGCTGACCGATTTGTTTTTTTACTAGTATGAATCAATCATTGAATAAATCATATTTCAGCCAATACTTACATTTCATATATCCCAGTGAACTTGAAAATAGGATACTACCGATACTTGAAGGACTGCTTCATACCTTGATCTTTTCTTCAATATTGACGCAGATGGACGACTTCACACGAAAATCTATGATAAACGGGACGATTTCAACTTCCCAATTATCAATTTCCCATTTCTCAGCAGTAACATACCCTCTGCCCCTTCGTATGGTGTTTACATATCACAATTGATACGTTATTCTCGTGCTTGTTCACACTATACGGACTTCATATACAGGGGTGTGCTCCTTACGCAGAAACTGCTCCAAAAAAGTTGTGAGGAGAAAAGCTTTAAATTGGTACTTCGAAAATGTTATGGACACCATCACGAATTGGTGGATCCATACGATGTGTCTTTGACCAAACTAGCTAAGGACATTTTACCCACATGGTAGATTATGGTTTGACATTACGTCGTATAATCTTTTCATTACCAAACGAGACTTATTATAATCCTGGTACTTTCTGTTCTCATCATAATTAATTTCTGAAAAAAATAGATCTATGTACTTTATCAGATTTTTAAGGTTTTCGAAGATTTTTGGCAAATTTGTCTCTTTGTTCACCCTAAATCAGTTATTTTCGTAATTGATTTATTATGAATTTTGTTTTATCTGATTATCATTATATTAATATTTGCATTTTTTTTTTTATTTTGGAATGATTTTAAAACAGTTGAAAATCAAAAAATGAGTTTTTCCAGTTTTATCGATTTTTGAAAGATTTTGGTACATTTTAGACAAAATCATCATTTATTCAATTAAGAATTGATAAGTTTTGAAATAATGTTAGTTAAGGATTTTGTCTTTTTAAAAAATAATTAAATGAGCTTTTTGGAATTTTGGTTCCTCAATGCTCTTCAACTTCGTACTTGTTTGGCTTTATAAATAATTTGATATGAGCGTCACTGATGAGTCTTATGTAGACGAAACGCGCGTCTGGCGATAAATTATAATCCTGGTACCTTTGATAACTATTTACACCACTGGGTCGATGTCACTGCTGGTGGACGTTTCGTCCCCGAGGGTATCACCAGCCCAGTAGTCCGCACTTCGGTGTCGACATGAATATCAATTATATGGTCATTTTTATAAATTTTCTGTTTATAAAACTTTGAATTTTTCGAAAAACTAGGGATTTTCTTACCCCAGGAGTAGATTACCTTAGCCGTATTTGGCACAACTTTTTGGAATTTTGGGTCCTCAATGCTCTTCAACTTTGTATTTATTTGGCTTTTTAAATATTTTGATATGAGCGTCACTGATGAGTCTTATGTAGACGAAACGCGCGTCTGGCGTATAAAATTATAATCCTGGTACTTTTGATAACTAATTATTCCCAATTGTGACTGTTTTGTTGAGTGTGAGTTCGCATTACTATAAGACATGTTACGGAACTTATCTATCCCAAATTCATGTATTTCGTTTAAATGTTTATTATTGCGTCGTTTGTTTTCTCTTATTTTTGAGTGTAAATTCACATTGCGATAAGACGTGTCACGGTACTTGTCTATCCCAAATTCATGTATTTGGTTTTGATGTTATATTTGTTATTCTCGTGGGATTTTCTCTGATTCTTGGTCCGTTTTGGTGTGTGTTACATTTCAGTGTTGTGTCGTTATTCTCCTCTCATATTTAATGCGTTACCCTCGGTTTTAGTTTGTTACCCCGATTTTGTTTTTGTCCATGGATTTATGAGTTTTGAACAGCGGTATACTACTGTTGCCTTTATTTATATTTGTAATTCTCATCGGATTTTGTCAAATGTGTTGACGTCTTTTGTATTTTATTCATGTTTTATGGTAAAGAAAATTAATCACCGCCTTCATTTATTAAATTTCATTTTGTTCAACGTAATATGTACTATGTTTTACGTTTGAAGTTAGGTTTCAAACCAAACCGGATATATAATATAGCTAATTGCTACCTTAGTTTGGTTATTTTAAGTATTGAAATCTGCATTGTTATTAAATGTAATATCAGTATTTAGTTCAAATATAATCTTAAATCAATCCTAATTCTATCTTAAAAATCAAATGTGACGTCATTTTTTTATAATTTTTTTACAATTCCATATATGACATTTTGTCGGGTTATGTAATTAGTTTATACTTCAGTTTTATTATATATCTTTTGTATAGTCATTTTATATAATTTACTGTTTACAAAAGTATAAATTATTCTAAATAATAGGTATGTTCTGGTATCTAACAGAAAACCCTGGCCGTTTTTGGCACAACTTTTTAAAACTTTTGGTCCTCGATGCTGTTCAACTTTGTACTTGTTTCGGCTTTCAAACTTCTGTATCTAGGCGTCACTGGTAAGTCTTGTGTGGACAAAATGCACTTCTGGTGTATCGAAATTTTAAACTTGTTGCCTTTTGTTAGCTATAATTCGTGTGTTTCTTTGTCAATTGTGTTCTATTTATTTATATTGTAGTCCTGTAATGTTATGTTGTCATTTGTCCCAATGGGAACAAACTGTGCCCCTTTACTTTCTGACTTGTTTCTTTATTATTATGAGGCTGACTTCATGCAGGAACTTCTTAGGAAGAAATATAAGAAGTTAGCAATATCCTTTAACTCTACTTTCCGCCATATATATGACGTTCTTTCACTAAACAATTCAAAATTTGGTGACTATGTGGATCGCATATATCCCATCGAATTGGATATAAGGAAAATACTACAGATACAGTTAAGTCGGTTTCATATCTTGACTTACATCTAGAAATTGACAATGAGGGTCGGTTGAAGACAAAACTTTACGACAAAAGAGATGATTTCAGCTTTCCAATTGTGAACTTTCCATTTCTAAGTAGCAACATTCCAGCAGCACCTGCATACGGGGTATATATCTCCCAATTGATACGATATTCCCGTGCTTGCATTTCCTATCATGATTTTCTTGATAGAGAGTTACTGCTCACAAGGAAGCTATTAAACCAAGAGTTCCAAATGGTGAAGTTGAAATCATCCCTTCGTAAATTTTACAGACGCCATCACGAGTTGGTTGACCGTTATGGAATAACCGTTTCACAAATGATATCGGATATGTTCCTTACGTCGTAACTACAATCCCCTTCCCTTTCATGAATTTGACCTACCAAATTAGACTATTTACCGGATTTGTAATCACATAAGCAACACGACGGGTGCCGCATGTGGAGCAGGATCTGCTTACCCTTCCGGAGCACCTGAGATCACCTCTAGTTTTTGGTGGGGTTCGTGTTGTTTATTCTTTAGTTTTCTATGTTGTGTCATGTGTACTATTGTTTTTCTGTTTGTCTTTTTCATTTTTAGCCATGGCGTTGTCAGATTGTTTTCGATTTACGAGTTTCACTGTCCCTTTGGTATCTTTCGTCCCTCTTTTGTAGCAATGTGTGTAAGACTGTATACATTTGAATAGGTTTGATAGTCTTCTCGAAAAGTTAAAAATTGATATTGAACACCCAACAATCAATCAATCATTTATTGACTTTACAAAAGTTGAAACAGGAAAAGAATTAAAACTGCACTGTGATGTTTCTTATTTTCAAAACATTTTGAAATAACACCATTAAAATTTCAGTACATATCAATATTTTTTTTTAGTAAAATAATAATGTTTTTAAAGCACATTTTCATCTCTTTTTGTAGCAGCTGCTGCAATTTCAGCATCATTTTTCTCTGCTCCCTTTGTTTACCTGCCTTCCTCTCTATGTTTTGCATATCGCAGCCAGTCTCGTATCACAGATGTTTTTATCGATTGCTGTTGCTGTTAACCTATTCTTTTAAACAGCATCTACAATAGATACAAAAATTTAAATGTAAACACGAATACATGACAATCGGCCACTGTGCTTCAGTCACATTTCAATTAATATTATAGACTTGTATAAGTTAAAAAATCAAAATAAAATCTATAAACATGTTATATATTTTTAGAAATGGTTGATGATACATCAAAATCAATGAGCCATTTGGACATCTTCTTAGGAACGACATCAAAAGTTTAATGAAGCACAAAAAACCTAAATTTTATTGTTTTTTCACTGACCCCCACCCCTTTCTTTTACTTAAATTGGGGAAAATTGATTGACCAATATGGATATATGTAACAAACACTGTCAGATAAACAAAACTTGTTGCTTTTATGTGAATTGAGCTATCAGCAGCATGCATAAACAAGAACGTGTCCATAGTACACGGATGCCCCACTTGCCCGTTAATTTTCTATGTTCAGTGGACCGTGAAATTGGGGTCAAAACTTTAATTTGGAATTTAAATTAGAAAGATCATATCATAGGGAATATGCGTACTAAGTTTCAAGACTTGAAATTCATCAAACACTACCTTGACCAAAAACTTTAACCTGAACTATGCACTTTCATTTTCTATGTTCAGTGGACAATGAAATTAGGGGCAAAACTATAATTTGGCTTCAAAATTAGAAAGATCATATCATGGGAACATGTGTACTAAGTTTCAAGTGGATTGGACTTTAACTTCATCAAAATCTACCTTGACCAAAAACTTTAACACGAAACGGGACAGACGGAAGGACAAACGAACGGATGCACAGACCAGAAAACATAATGCCCCTCTACTATGTTAGGTGGGGCATAAAAAAATAATAAATGTTTAAACATGTTAAAGAAAAAGCTTTATGACATCCTAGTTGGTGAAAATCCGGTCTTATTCCCCTGCCCTTTCCAGCTGAATGTGAGGGCCAGATCACGAGACAGGACATATTTCAGTATTCTGCGTGTGCAGTCAGCAACATTGTCTCCTCCAATGGTGCCAAGATGTATAGTCTGAAAGAGAATGATGAGATAATAATTAAAAACATTACAAATTCGCCTAAATCTTTTGAAAAGTAGTTTAAATAACTGAATGAAATGTTTCAAAATTTGCATAATAAAAACAATCAAATATATTTATTGAAGAATAGACCAATTGAATGATCCCTTTCTGAAAAACCTAGTTTAAATTGCTAAAATCAGAAGTACATCTAAACTGATCTCAATCAATGACTTTGTATAATAATTATTTTTTACATTTCTGGATCATTAAGGACCAATAGAGTTACTGTTTACGGTTCTGTAGCTCCTTAATATGTCCTTATGTAATATTTTTTTACTATATTTGATAGATCCGCAAATATTAAAATAATAACATTGCTACGTACAGCTTAGCAGCTATAAAGTTGAGTTCACTCTGAAAGTTTGTCCTATCATTTCAATCACAGAGATCAATATGTGTTATAACTTCCCTAAGGCCATAAACACATGTACTGTAGAGAACACATATCAATACTTACAATTCTTCTTTTGATTCTGAACGCTGTTGAACTTCATGTGAACTTGGTTAGCAAGAACGCATTATGACGTCACAAAATGACGTAAAATAAAAAGGTGATTAAATCCGAAATCTATAGACCACTTTCGAGTTCATCCGTCACTGGAATTACTCGTCAACTAGGCGCGCATATGTGACGTCATTTACCAGATAGAGGGGGTCGCCTCAACTTCCGAAGCAAGGTTGTCGGCTCTCCGAACTTACCCTTAGTCTTGCGTTTAACTCCCTTGACTTCAGCCGTACTCACCGTGTGCAAGATCTTGCAGAACGTGATCATCCGCATACATTTTTTCGTTAATTGCATATAAAGACATTCAAAACAAATTTTGATATTGACTTTTATGGTTCATTTTTTAAGGATATTTTGAAGCCATTTGACCATTCAGTTGAAAGTGCGTACATGCGCACTACTTTGTTTACGTTTTCGAAGTTGCCGACCGCCTGCCTGCAAACCTACAAATGTAGCTTACCGGTATGATTATGAAGTTTACTTTAAACAAAATAACATGTTTGGAATTATTTTATGAGATAATATAATTGTATAGATGCTTTGTCTGGCTTTTAGTGTACCATTAAATATAATCCTCGTTTCTGGATACATTGTAGAAATAACTTCCAGAAAAAAAATTAGGGGGAGTGTCATTTTGCACAAACTTTTAGCGCCTTTCTCATTGAAATATAATTAATGTGCAGGAGTTTGTAATCTAACAATAACGGTGAGATAGAGAAGAAAAGACAAAAACTCTACTGTAAAAGTAACTTTAGTATCATTCACCCTGATAAGTGTTACATTCTCATTTAGCCTACACAATCACTCAGTCCATATACTTCATTCTGGTTAATGTATCCTTGTATTTACCTCATACAAAGGCTATCTTTGTATGATAGTAATTGATAATATATACATGTAATTTTTTTCCCATATTTGTATATTGTTTTTAACAAGTGTAATTAAAGTTGATTTGTTTCTGGTTTAAATATATGGAGTTGAGAGGTCTGTCGGTTAAGTTAAAACCAAAAACAGGAGGACGCTGTAAAACACAGCCTACAGGTGGGGGATGTTATATGTAATTTGCCAGTTGGCTATGGTAAAAGCATAATTTTTCATGTCCTGCTAGGTACAGATTATGATATAGGTATAAGAATGTGGTTTGAATGGCATTGAGACACTGCACATAAAGCTATAAAGGGCACCATACATTATTACTAGTTATATGCCATTTAAACCGGAAAACCAACAGTTTATATTGAATCAACAAACATTTATGAACCACATCAACAAAAGACAGCCGCAAAATGTCAGAAATGTATTAATATGCCCCAACCTGTACTCAAACTGAAGCAAAAATGTAAAATACCAATTATAGAGAGACACACTATGCATACCAATTTGAGAGAGCTTGCTTGATCTTATTTTCAAGTGTTCAACAGATACATAAGTATGTACTTGTATGCAATTTGCATGCTCCTGACTTACACAGGTTGATTTTTCAGTACATTTGTCAATTGCTTATTACTTTCCAAAAATATCATATGTGAGTCATTGTGTTATGTATACAGAGCTTCTTAAACAGGAGAAGAGTGCCTTCAAGGTGTTGGTTGTGTGTCCTCTAACAGCACTTATGGAGGACCAGCTAGAAAGATTAAAGGCAAAACAAATAAAGGCCTTATTATTAAATATTCTATTTTCTGGCAATCAGCATCTGTAACATTTAAGTCAAGCTTGTAGTTCAACTTTTTTCAATATCAATAACTTTATTAAACCTTGATTTTTTTTAATTTCTGTTTATAACCAAAAAACAGTATACTCATAGCAGAATTTTCATTTTTTTTAATTTCTCCTTTTTCCTTACTTTACTAATGCAAGGACTTAGTTTTCCTTTCAAACTTGACATTCATATTTTGTCTGTGATCAAAGGTTTTTTTGAAATCTTTAATTTTGATTATTGATTTTTTTGGGTGTTTAAATGCCACTTTTATGCACTGTATTTAGGCTACTTCATGGCTGTCACTTTTTATAGAAGTAGGAGGCAACCTTGGTAAGGAAAACTGACAATCCTAGTTAATTAAGATTGAAGTAAACTGCACCCACTCGAGCTTGGTTGGAAACCTACAAAAGAGGGACAAAAGATACTAGAGGGCAAGGATTTGTATTGTGTCACTATACCAATCCTTGTAGAGGGAAGTCAAACTCATCAATTTAAAAATACACTGACAACGCCATGGCATCCCCCCCCCCCCCCCCCCCCCCCAAAAAAAAAAACCCAACAAAAAACGACAAACAATAGTTCACATGACACAACATAGAAAACTAAAGAATACGCAACTCAACCCCACCTAAAACTAGGGGTGATCTCATTGTTGACTGGCTAGTGATAACATAAGTAACTACTTCGACCAATCGGCCACTGAGGCCCATTAAATTGTCTTTGTCAAACCAACATCAATGTTGAGGTAAAACTCTGAAAAATTGGACGTAAGCATGTAACAGACAAAGATACAGTGTGATGATCAAAATTTTGATAATTATTTTCGATATTTTACAGTTGAATGGTCATATTTTTTCTCCCAATCAACAGGTAGATGCAGTCAGGGTTATTTTTTTTTTTTTATATCAAATAAGAATTATATTTTTTTTATAATATGCTTAATACATACTTATATAATCATGATAACGTCTTAAACAGAGTTTTGATAATTGATTGTCCAATAAGTATTGTTCTGATGTAATTGACTATCTTTTTGTTTACAATTAAAAATATAACATTTACAGACAGTCTGGATTAAAAATTCTGAACGGGATAATTTTGTTTGCATTCATGTATTGTAATGAAACTTGGACAGAAGCTTATGATCAAGGCCAGGAAAATACGCCCAAAGAGAAAGTTGGGTTTCTTTTGAATTCTGTACTTCAGTAATATAAAAGGGACTCAATTTTTGTAGATAAGAAAACAGCAATCAAAGGTGAGAAATAATGTTACATAACCCCTTACAAATTTTTGTCTTAATTTATATTTCTTTTAATTTTTTCTTTTCAGATATCTATGCTGATATATTTTTTGGTCATCCTGAAAGTTTTCTGAAATGTAAAAGTATGGTCAGTTTCCTACATGAGATAGATGATAAAGTAGGAGCCATAATTGTTGATGATTGGTAATTTTTGGTTAACTAATCATATTTATTTCAAATTCCATTTCATAATTATCATGTGCCATATATAGCAAAACAATATTTTGTGATCTTATAATGGTATGATGTCGTCATCTGCAAGATTGTTGTCTATGTCATCTGAAGACACATTATGGTTCCAGAAAAAAACTTAAGTTTAAGTCAATGGATCGCTATGTAATTTAAGAGGACGATTCAATACCACAAAAAAAAAGGTTGAAATTGATTTTGGGAATGATGGTTAGTAGGCCAAAACAAGCATTTTCTACTTTCAGGATAATTACTTGTGTAGTAGTATTTTAATTGCTCTGAAGTTGTACCACCATGTTGAATACCACAACTAGAATGTTAAGATTCATTTTTGGGGTTATGGTCCCAATTAACAGTGTAGGGGTTAAGGACCAAGAACAGGTTTTTTTGTGATTTCTGGACAATAACTTGTGTGTAAGTTAATAGATCTCTCTGTCATTGAACCACAAGGTTCCATATCACAAAATGAAGGGTAAGATTGTGATTGGGGGCAATTGTCAAATTCATGCTGGAATTAGTGGCTAAAAATGGACCAAAGCCAGCATATTTCTCGTTTCCAGACAACTTGTGTTTAAGAGTATCATGTATCGACCCCTCTGAAATTGTACTACAAAAGAAAAGCTTGGATTCAGTATAGGGGTAATTGCTCCATGTGAAGACACCAAAGTTTGGGGGTCCTAAGTTTTACAAGGTGTTCAATTTCAAATTTTTTTTAATTTTCAAGAAGAATCTTTAATTGCACAATATTGAGCAATAGAGTTGTAAGATCTTGACATTTATTTTGTTTCAGAAACTTTAACAATGCAAAACATTTGATCACAATCCAGATTCAGACAATATCAAGCTTGAATATTGTGTCCAAATTTACCCAAATGTTTCAGTGTTCCACATCGGTGGTCATATGAAGCTGCGCTCCGCAAAGCAGTTTTTTGGTATACACAACTGTGCCTATTCACTGCAAAATGCTATTTGAAATATATTCCAGTGCCATTTACATGTCAGTTCATACATGTATCAAGATCTGAAAAATGTGCATTGAAATTAGCTGATCCAAACTGGTAGCAAACAAATATTTTTCTTTAATTTGCATTCTTCCCCTTTGGTGTGAGCTGAATCAACTTAAATGCTGAATACTTGATTGCTTTCAGCTTTCAATGACAATCTATGCGAACATGTTGATGTTAAATAAAGTCTACATAATAAATTTGTAGAACACCTCTCGGCAGTCTTGGATGGTGTTAGTTCAAATCCAACAGTTGAAGAATGGATATACTTTTAACAAATCCTTGCATGCTTTCCTCTGGTGATGGCTGTAGCTTAGAAATGCTTTTTAGCTTACCTGGCCCGAAGGGCCAAGTGGCTTCTGCCATCACTTGGCGTCCGTCGTCGTAAACTATTTCAAGAATCTTCTCCTCTGAAACCACTAGGCCAAATACTTCCAAACTTTAACCGAATGTTCCTTAGGGTATCTAGTTTATAAATTGTATCCAAAGGTTTGATCTACCAACAAACATGGTCGCCATTGCTAAAAATAGAACATAGGGGTCAAATGCAGTTTTTGGCTTATATCTCAAAAACGAAAGCATTTAGAGCAAATCTGACAAAGAGTAAAAATGTTCATTAGGTGAAAATCTATTAGCCCTGAAATTTTCAGATGAATCAAACAACCAATTGTTGGGTTGCTGCCACTTAATTGGTAATTTTAAGGACATTTTGCAGTTTTTGGTTATTATCTTGAATATTATTAAAAATGAAGATAAACTGTAAACAGCAAAAATGATCAGCAAAGTAAGATCTACAAATAGGTTATTTATGACCAAAATTGTCAATTGACCCCTTAAGGGGTTATTGTCCTTTAATGACAATTTTTCACAATTTGTTCATCATATTTGCTAACTTTAAAAAATCTTCTCCTCTAAAACTACTCAACCAAACTTCAACTGAATGATCAGTAGGGTGTATAAAATAAAGCTTGTGGTTTTTTTTCTATTCCGTCAAAAACATGGCCGTCATGGCTAAAAATAGAACACAGGGTAAAATGCCGTTTTTGGCTTATATCTCAAAAACTCCAGCATTTAGAGCAAACTAGACAAGAAGTTAAAGTATTTATTAGGTCAAGGTCTACCTGTCCTGAAATTTTCAGGCGAATTGGGTAACTGGTTTTTCAGGTATAATGCCCCTGAATTGATGATTTTAAAGAAATTTTGCAGTGTTTGGTTATTATCCTGAATATTATTATAGATACAGATAAACTGTTAATAGCAAAAATGTTAAGCAAAGTAAGATCTACAAATAGGTCAATTGACCAAAATTGTCAATTGACCCCTTAAGGAGTTATTGCCCTTTAAAGACTTTTTTCACAATTTGTTCATCATGTTGACTTACTTTAAAAAATCTTCTCTTTTGAAACTGCTGTATCAATTTCAGCCAAACTTAGGCTAAATGAGTTTCAGAGTATCTAGTATAAATTTTATATTTTATTTCCTTGTATGTCAAGAAACATAGCTCCTATGGCTAGAATAGAACATAGGAGAAAATGATTTTTTTTTTTGCTTTTGAAAAAATAACATTTAAATAAATTGAAAAGCCAAAATAATCATTGATGAGATATTTAACCAAAAAAATTAAGGTGAGCGATTCAGGCTCGTGAGAGCCTCTTGTTTAATGTTTGCCTGCTTTTAGCTTATAACAAATACATTTACCTAAAATGATTTCTTTATACTAACATATCTTTGTAGATTCAAGTCTCCATAGTACAATTGCAGTACACCTATTTGGTGATATTGGTTCTAGTCCAACTGGTGATCACAAATACATATGCTTTTAACAAATCCTTGCATGCTTTCCCTCTTGTGATGGCTGTAGCTTTGAAATGCTTATTTTAATGTTTACCTGCTTCAAGCTTATAACAAATATATTTACTTATATTGCTTTCTTTATACTAACATGTCGTTGTAGATTCAAGTCTCCATAGTACAATTGCAGTACACCTACATTTATTTGATGTTGTTGGTTCAAATCCAACTGGTGACCACAAATACATATGCTTTTAACAAATCCTTGCATGCTTTCCCTCTGGTGCTGGCTGTAGCTAAGAAATGTTTTTTTTTAATGTTTATAACAAATTCATTTACTTAAAATGCTTTCTTTATTCTAACATGTCGTTGTATATTCAAGTCTCCATAGTACAATTGCAGTACACCTACATTTATTTGATGATGTTGGTTCAAATCCAACTGGTGACCACAAATACATATGCTTTTAACAAATCCTTGCATGCTTTCCCTCTGGTGCTGGCTGTAGCTAAGAAATGCTTTTTTTAATGTTTATAACAAATTCATTTACTTAAAATGATTTCTTTATTCTAACATGTCGTTGTAGATTCAAGTCTCCATAGTATAAGTGCAGTACACCTATTTGGTGATGTTGGTTCAAATCCAACTGGTGACCACAAATACATATGATTTTCACAAATCCTTGCATGCTTTCCCTCTGGTGATACTAACGAGTTGTTGTAAATTCAAGTCTCCATAGAACGATTGTAGTACACCTATTTGGTGATCAGTCAAGCCTCAAACATAAACACGTCGTTTTTTTGTTTTTGACTCACATAAGTCAAAAAATGTATTTATTATAAAAATGTACTTTGATTTTCAGACTTGTTTAGGTCTATTTATAATTATCCCTTTTTATCCCGTTTCGTTTAGTTTTTGAGCCATATATAGATGTCGTATGTGACAATGAGACAACTCTCCATCCGAGTCACAATTTATAAAAGTAGACCATTATACGTCAAAATAAGGTTTTCAACATGGAGTCTTGGCTCACACCGAACAGCAAGTTATAAAGGGCTCCAGTGTAAAACCTTTTAAACGGGAAAACAAAGGTTCAATCTTTATCAAGATGTACGTAATTAGTTGTGAAGTGTCATGGAAATGGATTAAAAAAAATAAGGATAAAGATCCCTATACGGTTTATAAGAAACTAAATGGAATACATTTGAAATAAATGTTATTTCTATTGAATTTATTAGAATGTTTTAAAACCAAACTTTCCTCCGTAAGTTAAATTTTATCGAATCTTTCTCTTACTTTATCTTTTGTTTAAGCAAGTCGGCTAAATTAAGGCTTTACAGCTAATTTCCTAATGGATGTAAAGCAAAACTTTGGTTGGCTTGCTTGCTTTGTTTGTTTGTTTAATTGTTTAACAAACTTTGTAAATAAGATTGACATTTTTAAACAATATGAATAGGCATAGTTTAACCTGTTTTTTTTTAATATTTGAATTAAATTGGGTGTAATCATAATGATTATCCAATAAAAGAAAAGCAAGCAAGTCAACTAAAGTCTTGCTCTACATGCTTAAAGAAATGAGCTGTATTAAATAAAAAAAATATAAAAAATTATACAGTGAAAATGCACCGCATATACAATATTAATGATTCGCTCCACAGTGAAAATGAAAGAATAGTATCATTATTCGACAGTAAACATGACTAGCATTACGAAATCATCATAGTGGAATTTAGTTAAATATGAAGAAACTGAATGACAAAACATATTCTACGTTATACAACTTTATTAATTGTATTAAAATGAATATGTTTTACTGCAACAACATCTTACCTGTTAGTTATAAAGCACCTGCTCGATCTGTTTGTGAAATGTCCTAAATATTCACCTATTTTGGTATATATTTCACAGCTGGATGGCTTTAGGCGCGATAAAACCTCGCTCGCATCTATTAATTTGTTTTATTAGTATTATGTATTTCTGAACATATACATTTTAACTAATTTTCTTCATTTTCTTCAAAAATTAAAAAAAGTTCGTCTGTTTATTTATCATTCTACATTAGACATTTACTGCATATACAGTAAAAATGATATTTTAGGATCCGCACTTTACATACACTGCTAAACCAGATGTTCTACCTCATTAAGTGTGGTTTCAAGTGGTTGCATTGTAAGGTTAATTAACCGATTTTCATATATATTTTTCTCATTCATATTTTTCTTAAGAAGACAAAGCTTTGCTTTTCAATGTTGTCATTTTCTGATTTAGATGCATGACCTTTTTATAAATTTGCGTGAATCTTGAAGTTAACCAATTTTGATAACTTATCGACTTGTTGGAGTCGATATCTGCAAATTTTTGATTCTGGTCAAATATTTCTATTAAAGTTGTATTATGTCTTGCATTAAAGGGAAACTTCGCAAAAAAATCAAAAATTGATATAATGTCCATTCTGTTTAAAAATGCTCAAATTTTTAAATATTAAAGTTTTATTCCGCTAGATAAGATATCACCATCGATTTTAAATTTTGAGTATCAAATCTCTGCCTTCCGCCATTTTGTTATCTTGTCCAAATAAAAATTACGATATGTCTATAAACCACAAAGAAACAAAACTACAGTAACCGATGTAGTCTTAATTACGTGTCGATATCTTGTCAATTGTACGGTTGTTTTATCTGACTAACTAACTTGATACGGAAAATGTTCTTATTCTTTTAATAACCATATAGTCTGTTATTTTTAAACTGTTAATATTGGAATTAGTTAAAAAGTCAAAGTTCAAATCATAAATAAGTATTCCGTGAAAATTGTTTTCGAAAATCTAATTCGTTCATAATTCTTTAAAGTAATATACTTTATTGGCAGCAGTCCTTTTGCGCCAATTACTGTTTTTCAGGGGTATCATTTGCGCCAAATTTTATTTTCAAAATGTATCAATTGCGCCAATTTTCGGAACTCATTTGCGCCAATTTACCTGTACACATATCTATCATAAATATTAATGATTACTTTATATTTATTCTTATTTTTGCACCAAAAGGTATCATATGTTAGGAGATATTTCACCATAAAGACGAGTTTCTGAAGAGAATTAAATGACTTAAGCAGCATTAGACAGTCAATGTACAGAGAGAGAATAAAACTGATTGCTTTGCTTAACAAAGATATGCGGATTGCCTATATAGAAACTATAAGTGTTTGCTCTTTATGTTTTAGCCACATATGTTGATGAAACAGAGCTTTGTTCCCACCATACGTATGGGCTTTATTATTATTATCAACTTTTATTAACTATTTTATGGATTTCATCCTTCAATGTTTGTGTTTTTTGGCAATAAATAGAAGTTAAAAGCTACTACATAGTACCCATGCAGCAGCAGTAAGAAAAACATAATTATGTTGCAGAAAAGGAAACATGTGCCGTGTTACACTGCCGGTTCCAAGTCCGAATAAAGGAGTAAGGAAGTAATTTTTTTTTAAACTGGCGCAATCGTATGTTTTATTTTTGGCGCAAATGATACCATCTAATTTTAAAACATGTGGCGCAAACGTAGCATTTGAGAAAAAAAGTTGTGGCGCAAAAGGACGCATTTTTGGCGCAAACGGATCTTTCCCACTTTATTCAAATAAATTAGGATCTTCGCTCCACTGATCACCCGCATGGCTTAAGGTATTACTCCCAAGGGTATTGTGAGGGGTGTAAGGTGACACGTCCAGGTATTCAAGCGATTTCCTGTCGGGCTTGCAAGTTCATGCATCGTTTCACTTCTGTAGGTATTGATCAGTGTACACGGCCGATAACTTATAACTTTCCATTTTGAACTATCAGGTGCATGTATAATATACATCTCTGTCTTGCGTGTCCGAAAGTGATATAATATACTAGTCATTACTTAACTCATACGCTTGTTTATAAATAAAATTTCTGGTGTAAAGAATATTATTTATAAAAAAAAATGATACAAAAAAAAAAAAAAAAAAAATTAAAATTGAAGATATACAAATATACGTATATTTTTTCCAAGGGTTAATTTGGGAAAATCAGAGACATATAATTGTATTATATGTCTCTGGGAAAATGTAATATTTACTCGTTGTCAATAGTAAAGGACATAGTTGGATCATTCCAGAAATGTTGATTAAAAAAATGTGCGCACTTGTCGAGGATTCGTTTATACGCCCGGATAGAAAGTTACGGAACTACAGCGCAATTTAAAATATATACATGTATACATTGAACATAAGAAAGAAACATACATTTTGTGCAAATTGGGGTAAAAGTTTTGTAAATAGACTAGTCCACGTATACCAACAGTATGTAATCATCCAATTCGATAGACTATTGTATACCAAAAGAAGAAGAGGACCAATTTGATTTAAATACAGGTCGATCTATAACTTGCTTTGGTTCATCGAAGTTATGAACATAGTAAAATCACAGATTTATATATCAATTAGATTGTTCTCGAATAAAGAAAGAAATTCGTCATCACCACAATTGTTCCGACATATGCAACTGGACGTACACTAATAATCCCCGAGGGATGTGAATATTTTCTAGGAAAGCTATTGAGTATTAAAGTTTCAAATCATTTTCGGGATTTATTTTCTTTCTTGATATTCAATGACAGCAAATTTAAAGAATAAACTGCTTGTCAGATATTTGTCCGCTTTAGGGGTATTCCTGCCAGTTGAACAGACTTATAATTACATTCAAAAATAGGGAAAGATGACATTAAATTTGTTGTCTTTTGTTTTTAAACATCTTTGGTCAAATAGTTATTAAGTATTATACGTTGTGAGACGAAGACTATTTTAATAAGGACGTCCCCGATTATGATTAAATTTGGTTGACGTTTTTCACACTTGATAAAGAATATCTATTCGTAATTTTTCGATTCCATTCCAAGAAGACCTTAAATTTGCTGTCAATTTTTTAAAACTTCTCAAGTAGAAAAATATTTGTTCTTTATTTGTTCATATTATATTCCGCTTCGGTAGAGTTATCTTCAGTGAGTTCCAGTTATTAATTTATACGTGGCTTTTAAAAAGTCTAAATTTAAGTGTTCTCATTCATTTATTTGCCTAATAAAGACAAATAAAAATACTTTGGTAAAGCTATTTATAATTTCTAAGTTCTCCTTTTTATTAGACATCAATCAAGGGAAAAGGTGTAATTCATTTCAATCGGACATATGATTTAAGTTTCCCGTCTTTAACCGAAAATTGTGTATTTCTTAGTAAATTAACTTATTTGAATTCAAATAAATTTATAATAGCACCAAACATAATTAAATAATTCCACGGCGATCAATTTTTATTTGTCACCAACTTGAATATATATTTTAAATATGTGTATTGAATGATCCCTTGTCTTATAATTCACTTATCCGAATAGACAGTCACACCTGGCAAGGTGTGCCCGAGAGGCGTGGTTAAATACCGAAGTGCAAATAACAATTTACCTTTCAACAAGCCATCTACGAGTATTGCCACAGAACCGTGAATACACACATCGTATCAACCAAGTCATAGCAGAGATAGTAAAAGGTCAATAAGAGTACACCAACATATTGTCTTTACAGATTATTGTACCTTACTTTGTTCACCTTATCAGTCCGAAAATATATTAATTAAAAATAAATTTATAACTTTTTGTGTTGTCTACAAAAATAATTCGAATATATACGTTTAACATAGAAAAGTTATCTCATGAATATGTACACTTGAACGCCTGTGCGTTTTATCTTCTTATTATCGGATGGTTATTTAGATAAAGCATAAGTCATCGGCGCGCTTACGATTACGTTAAAATATGATTAAAAACCAAGACTTTTAATGATTGTATTTTAAATCCCGGCATGCAAAAACCAGGAGAAAACGTCACGACCTACAGGAAGTTGTTAATATTTTTTCATTAAATATTGAATTTCTCCTTTATTACTGCACATATAGCGATAAAACTTTGTGAATATATATATTATGTCATAATGAACATATTTAAACCATAAGTAAAAAATCGTGAATTTTCCCTTTAAATTAAGATTTTCCTTAGTTAACACTTAAGTTAAGGAAACTCCGTCCTTTTTATCTAAGTGGAATACATAAAAAATCTTAAACGAAGTATTTCCTCAGTAAAATCTTAGTTGTTCATCATTTTACTATGTTACGTTCTATTGAATTGTTTTACATATCTGTATCAATTTAACCGAAGCTCTTTAGAATAAAAGCATGCATTGAGCTAGTATATTATAGCATACGGTAATTAAGGAATACTTAAGTTAAGATGTTTTATGCATACTGCCCCAGGATCCTTTATTTTTGACAGTTTGTAATAATATATATATAACACACGGCCAGCGAAAGCTCTATTATAGAGCCCAGGTGGTCGTATGGTCTAGTGGGACGGCTGCAGTGCAGGCGATTTGGTGTCACGATATCACAGTTGCATGGGTTCGGACCCCGGCGAGGGAAAAACCAAAAATTTGCGAAAGCAAATTTACATATCTAACATTGTTGGGTTGATGTTTAGACGAGTTGTATATACATTATGTACACAGCCATGTATCACCATCATTGATGGCGATCCGATGGATACATCTGTTGTAGAGTTGTCACTGACTCAGACGAACTTATGAATATATTTTTTTTCTGTGACTGTTTCTTACATTAATTTGTAGGATCCTTTACTATAGATAATTTAGCTGATCTGTAACAATTACATCTTCATGCCTTATATATCATGTACTGTCGTACGCCGCTAGATTAAAACTGACGAGGAAAGGTAACACACGGTCAGCGAAGCTCTATTATAGAGCCCAGGTGGTCGTGTGGTCTAGCGGGACGGCTGCAGTGCAGGCGATTTGGTGTCACGATATCACAGTAGCATGGGTTCGAATCCCGGCGAGGCAAGAACCAAAAATTAGCGAAAGCAAATTTACAGATCTAACATTGTTTGGTTGATGTTTAGACGAGTTGTATATATATATATATATATGGCCACCGAAAGCTCTTTTAAATGAGAGCCCAGGTGGTCGTGTGGTCTAGCGGGACGGCTGCAGTGCAGGCGATTTGGTGTCACGATATCACAGTAGCATGGGTTCGAATCCCGGCGAGGGAAGAACCAAAAATTTGCGAAAGCAAATTTACAGATCTAACATTGTTGGGTTGATGTTTAGACGAGTTGTATATATATATATATATATAGTGGTCG
Organism: Mytilus trossulus; assembly: GCF_036588685.1. Classification (NCBI taxonomy): domain Eukaryota; kingdom Metazoa; phylum Mollusca; class Bivalvia; order Mytilida; family Mytilidae; genus Mytilus; species Mytilus trossulus. Next base: position 2,548,417 of record NW_026963302.1, on the reverse strand, counting down.
TGTGGTCTAGCGGGACGGCTGCAGTGCAGGCGATTTGGTGTCACGATATCACAGTAGCATGGGTTCGAATCCCGGCGAGGGAAGAACCAAAAATTTGCGAAAGCAAATTTACAGATCTAACATTGTTGGGTTGATGTTTAGACGAGTTGTATATATATATATATATATAGTGGTCGTGTGGTCTAGCGGGACGGCTGCAGTGCAGGCGATTTGGTGTCACGATATTACAGTAGCATGGGTTCGAATCCCGGCGAGGGAAGAACCAAGAATTTGCGAAAGCAAATTTACAGATCTTACATTGTTGTTTGATGTTTAGACGAGTTGTATATACATTATGTACACAGCCATGTATCACCATCATTGATGGCGATCCGATGGATACAACTGTTGTAGGGTTGTCACTGACTCAGACGTACTTATGAATATAATTATTTTCTGTGACTGTATCTTACATTAATTTGTAGGATCCTTTACTATAGATAATTTAGCTGATCTGTAACAATAACATCTTCATGCCTTATATATCATGTACTGTAGTACGCCGCTAGATTAAAACTGACGTGGAAAGGTAACATATGCCCACCGAAGCTCTTTTTTTTGAGAGCCCAGGTGGTCGTGTGGTCTAGCGGGACGGCTGCAGTGCAGGCGATTTGGTGTCACGATATCACAGTAGCATGGGTTCGAATCCCGGCGAGGGAAGAACCAAACATTGTTGGGTTGATGTTTAGACGAGTTGTATATATATATATAAATATATATATAAAACGTCTGTAAAGCAGTCGACGATTTTCCCCACGAGGGCGCTGGATCGTTAGTAACGATACATGTACACAATAAATAAATTATATAAACGCCTAAAAAAGTGTACACAACAACTCCAAATACAAAAAAAGGTAACTATAAATGTAATTTTTGATAAATATTTCGGATAACATATATCCTTCGTCAGTCAAATTCATTTCACATCACGTCAGTCAGATTCTGATGTGAAATGAATCATATTTAAGTCTTCTTAGATTGAACTTTTACTAAATCTTGAAACTTATACAATAAAAAAAGTCAAACCGAACATCAGTGAAGACGCTTGCACCATTCTAAAAAAATGTTAAACATGTCATAGGTTATATGGCTTATTACAACAGATAGCTCACATATATGCTTTAAATACAAATAATAATGTGCGATTGGAACTAGCACAATTCTAAAACTTTATCGGGAACGACAATTATGATGATATAACATGTATAAGCATGATAACGTCTGTAAAATTACCAAATAGACAGCACTGAACGATCTAAATATTTGAAATTGAGAGTAAGGAAACTAAAACAGAGTCTGAATATTTAAACAACGCGAACAAACGGCCGTTGACATGTAATAATAATTTTAGACTGAGTATAACTAGAAGAACGTGGCTAGGTACTTATGCATCCCTCAAAAAATTAAGCAATTTAAATTGGTATCTTCAACAAATGAATTTAATAAATGAAAAAGGTTAAGAAAAAGAAACAGAGACTGTAATAATAAGTAATATAACCTGAATGTGAAGCTCTACACGGAGTCGAACTACATCTTTTCATTTATCCCATTTGGTGCCAAAGTTGTTAATTTTCTTATCCATACATATATTATATAAAATGACTGAATAAATAGTCAACGATAAATCTTACGGAGCAATTACTGAGGAAGGATATCTGTTATCCGAAATATCTAACATATTGTTCGTTTTATTGTGTTTTTGGTGATGTATTCTTTTAGACTATATATATATAACAAGTCTAAAAGAATACAAACGAGTCTTAATTGAAAACTACGTTAAACTTTAAACCTATGATTGCGTTGGATAAAAACCGCAATTTTTATACGTGTGCATGTAAAACAAATTTCGTTGAAGAAGGGTCTAAATACAGAACAAACAACATTTTCCAAAAGACCAAAAAAGTGAAAAAGTATATTTAAACAAAACGCATTTGACTAACAGGTCGAACAACTGATGTTCTTTAACCCTGCTGACTGCCATTGGCGATTGCCAAATAAAATTGATCACAAGATGTAACAAAATTGATCTTAATATAACTTTAATACTAAACAGAAAAATAATAACTTGTGGCCACGATGTTATACCATAAACACACGGTGTCAATAATTTATTAGTACACCAGATCCGGATTTCGACAATAAATGTCTCTTCAGTGATGTTAGGGATCGAAACGGTTTTTGGAAGGCCATATAAAAAGTACCCTCATTTTTTTTTAAAGTACCCTCATTTTTAGATAAACTTTTGAATTTTAAGAGTCAATATAGGATGAATGGATTATATAAACCGGAGGGAAAATATGATACAAGCACAAACGAAAAAATATAAACGAGTCTAAATTGAAAACTACGTTGAAACCTATGATTGCGTTGGATAAAAACCGAAATTTTTATACGTGTGCATGTAAAACAAATGTCGTTGTAGAAGGGTCTAAAAACAGCACAAACAACATTTTCCCAGAGACCAAAAAAGTGAAAAAGTATATTTAAACAAAACGCATTTAACTAACAGGTCGAACAACTGATGTTCTTTAACCCTGCTGACTGCCATTGGCGATTGCCAAATAAAATTGATCACAAGATGTAACAAAATTGATCTTAATATAACTTTAATACTAAACAGAAAAATAATAACTTGTGGCCACGATGTTATACCATAAACACACGGTGTCAATAATTTATTAGTACACCAGATCCGGATTTCGACAATAAATGTCTCTTCAGTGATGTTAGGGATCGAAACGGTTTTTGGAAGGCCATATAAAAAGTACCCTCATTTTTATTGAAAAAAGTACCCTCATTTTTAGATAAACTCTTGAATTTTAAGAGTCAATATAGGATGAACGAATCATATAAACCGGAGGGAAAATATGATACAAGCCGAAACGAAAAAGTATAAACGAGTCTAAATTGAAAACTACGTTTAAACCTATGATTGCGTTGGATAAAAACCGCAATTTTTATACGTGTGCATGTAAAATATATATATATATTATGTTATGATATTAACATTGTGTACTCTAGGTACAATTCAAAGCGACTGATGTATATTCTCTCTTAAATAAATAAAATACGGTATGCCAAAACAATATATATCCGACTAAACTTACTTATAATTTATATCAAAATTGAGAATGGAAATGGGGAATGTGTCAAAGAGACAACAACCCGACCAAATAAAAAACAACAACAGAATGTCACATTTAACGTTTAAAGCGACCGTTGATTATTTATACTTTCTTATTATAATTTCCCAATATGATCTTTATTTAAATTACAAGGTTAACAATGAGGACAATTAATTGTTTGCATTGACAAAGTGATGGAGTAACTGATTTTGTTTTGATTGTCTACCATTCATTTTGAAACGATTTTTGTCCCGGCTCGCGTAATCCATAATCTAGTCTGTCTCATGTGACATATATAACCCGTTTGGATTTAGGAACAAGCTACAATGTAGTATATACATATGTATCCATGTTATTCCATCCGTTCGGTATAACATGTTAAGCATGTTTACTTCATAATTATCTTTAATATCAATCAACAGTTTATATGATATCATATGTATACATACAATGCGTGATCACACTTACAGTTCGTGCTCCACAAGTTAAAATTCCATCTAAAACTTATATGCGTGCAAAATTATTCATCTTTATTTTATTAAAACTGCATGACCAGTCGTAACTTTCCAATTGAAACCTACTGACATCTCTTGTTTATTAAGTATCAGACACTTTCCCTATGTTACAGATTATGTTCACAAACATATCTGTGTTATTGCAACTCTACATGTGCAGTGCAACAATGAAATGTTATTATTAATAAAGATGATAGATCAGTAAACAGTTCAATTGTTGCTAATCACCTCTTTGAAGTAACTGACAACACTACAGTAGGATACATATTTTCAGACACAAAAGACAACTTTATTACTACTTCCGGTTTTAATGTTCGTCGTAAATCAGATCGAGTTTCTGTGTAATTTTGGAAAAATATATATTGTTGTTTGATTTTGGGTTAAACTTTGCTTTAGATACGCATACTTTTCAAAATAGTTCGTTGACCATATTAAAGTGTGGGTTCATTTGTTTGTCTTGTTCGGATGCAGTCTATAAATGATGGCTATGATATACACTTGTGTGTTTAATGACCAGTGATAGTTATTACATTTCATATTGAGGATGAGAATAAGCTAGGTAACTTGATTTGCATGTATATATATATATATAGAACATCAGTTGTTCGACCTGTTAGTCAAATGCGTTTTGTTTAAATATACTTTTTCACTCTTTTGGTCTTTTGGAAAATGTTGTTTGTGCTGTTTTTAGACCCTTCTACAACGAAATTTGTTTGACATGCACACGTATAAAAATTGCGGTTTTTATCCAACGCAGTCATAGGTTTGAACGTAGTTTTCAATTTAGACTCGTTTATATATATATATATATATATATATAAAATGACTGAATAAATAGTCAACGATCAATCTTACAGGGCGATGGATCATGTAATATGATTCTGTACACTACAAAATATAATATATAACAAGTCAAAAAGGGTACAACATTTATGGTGATGTTGTACCCTTTTTGACTTGTTATATATATATATATATATATACAACTCGTCTAAACATCAACCTAACAATGTTAGATCTGTAAATTTGCTTTACAGATCTAACATTGTTAGGTTGATGTTTAGACGAGTTGTATATACATTATGTACACAGCCATGTATCACCATCATTGATGGCGATCCGATGGATACATCTGTTGTAGGGTTGTCACTGACTCAGACGTACTTATGTATATATATGAACCTTAATTGTTCAAGGTAGTTGACCGACACACTGCTAGATTCAAAGTAACAGTTTCAACCGAGGTGGAGATGTCTCATTAATTAAGGTAAACTTTTAAATAGCTAATTAAATATCTCGATCCATTTACTCGTAACTGCTATAGAAATGTTATAAAATGTAGCTAATTATGTCATATACAATGTGCATTGTGCATTTACAAAGCATTAACACGGGGAAACAATATTGTAAAAGAACTTACTGTCCCAGAAGCTACATGTGATGTATGCTCTTTTTATGTAATAATACTTTAAAGTTTTTCAATTATGTTTGTAATATTGATACAAAAATTAACTTTGTATCCCTTGTGTAATTTGAAATAAGGAAACTAATTTATATCATCACGACATTTATCCCCATAACAATAATAAAATCATTCTATGTTGACTTCAACTTAAGGAGTATTCTGTGTCTTATTAGATCGGTGCAATTTTAATATTATATTACATTTGTTTTGAGGCAATTTCAAATTTTATTGACTCATCTGTTTTTTTTAATTTAGTTTTTATATCAATCGTGATTTAATATTGTTCAGTAGAACAAAAAAAACACGAAGACGATATAGACCACAATTAAGGGTAATAAAAAAACTAAAATATTTCGAAAAAGGCGAAAACTGACGACAAAGGAAAGATATCAATAACAGCCCATAAAGCAGGGAAAAAACAACAGAAAAACGGAAACCAAATCGGAAGATTAAACACACGTCTTTTATAAAACATAATATTAAAACAAATTCCGATATTATTTTCCTTTTTTTTAAGAATTCATCGTTTTTCTTTTTGGCAACGGTACGTGCTGTATATTATAACTAGAACTAAGGTTTTTGATGTTCTTCTTATGCTTCTTTCCAAATGGACTTACAGATCAGACCATAGGTCAATCGACAAATCTCGGTTGACATACCAAAGGTCTATCGACAGCTCTCGCGAAAATAGAAAAGGAATCATGTGCGCATGGCTATAGATCTATGCAGACGATTTGTAACATCTGGTGTTGGGAAAGGAAGAACACTTTCACATGTTTTTACCTGGATTTTAAAATGCTCCCTTCTAAAAATATCCTCATCTAAAATTACACGTCCTATTGGTTTTGAGCGCAGTTAATTAATTTGATATAATACATTGAAAAGATTTTGCATCTACATGTACATCCCCCAAGAATTTTTGGAAGCCGACACTATATATAGCTATTTGGTAAAACACTCATATAGGATCTGTATATCAATGAAAACATCACCACAACAATTCATTTAATATATCTGACATTATGAACTACAAGTCCTACTGAAAACATAATTATTATGTGCTCATTCCGGGAAGGAGGTATAATTTGCATAGCATAGGCATTAAGAGCACACAACTATTTGATCGACACATTTGATTCATGAAAAACACAACAAAGATTCATTGTTAATTTTTTTACTTTTTGGCATGTGTCATCGCCCGAGTCTTACATATCAAAATTTTAATGCACTCACAATAACACTTTTAGTACATTGTATATTTTGATTCAATTTCGTAAAATTCATGTATGTAGATTCTAAACATAAGCTCTTCCCACTTGTCAGTTTAATCCAACAGAATTTCAATAAGTGGAAACCGAATACAACCAATTTAAGTTTTCAAAAAAAGGATTACACTCAAACAATCCATGTAAATTTTATATAAATCGTCTTAGTTAGGCAGATTACTACAAATATTATGCAAATGGTGATACAAACACGAAAAATTGTAAGAACATGCATGTTTTTAGGTGTATGTAATCATATAAGGGGGTAGCCACGAAAACAATTCATCCGATCTTGGCAGCCATCTTGGATTTTCAAAATGACGTCTTTAAAGGGAATATACATCAAATATATGGTCCCTTTTGCTTGTTTTGAATTGGGACCGGAATCTCTATTTTCCAACATCCAATGAAAGATCACAAAAAATCAGAAATATCCTCCTTTGTTGTCTTAAAGTGGAAAAATCGATATTGGCGTTAATTCATAGCTTATGAAAGTTCTAGAAGTTATGGGAGATTTACAAAGAGAAGAACCTTAGTCAGGCATGGTAGTAGTTGATGGTTTTGCTATGGCCAATTGGATACCACCGCGTGGAACATATTTTTTTGATAAATATGCAAGAGATGGGATTCTGCCGTACAATATCTACGTGCACCTCACTTCAAAAAAATTCAAGAGTAGACGTTACCTTTGATATTTACATAGAAAAAGTTTTAAAGCATCAAACACGTAAAGTGAGGGGTGCTGGAACCAGTTGGAAAGGAGTAGGTTTAGTAAGACCCCTTTTTGGCAAAAAATATAGCAGTTTGAGAAAATTGTGATAATGTAATCTTTCAGCCATATTTTGGAAAGTAAAATGCTTCTGCTACATACATATGGGTTGTTTTTCAAAATACAATGCAAAAATATCGAGTTCTAGCATCATTAAGTCATGCTAAATAACTGAAATCTTCTGAAACCATCTGAAAAGTGACATTGTTTGGCATATCTGATAGATTTTTCATATTTAGGCTTGAATCAGAGCGTTTTTAATGACCAAATCAGTTAAAATCTTTCCAATAAACTAATCGAATCAATTGAAATAAACATTTAAGTGTTCAAAAAGTGTCCAAAAACTTTCGTTAGATGAACCTGAAATTTAAGGCAAAAATCGGCCCTAACCGGACCAACTCCTTTGTCGGCACCAAAAAGACTCCGTGGAAAGCTTCAGTTGGTTATTCTTCCTTCCAGTGGATGAAACAATACGGAATTGTTTCATTTCCTTGCCGACATACTTTGCTCGATTCCATCTGACAAAATTATTTGTGTGACAAAAGGCGAAAATATTATGACAAAAACTTTTGATTACCATAATGATCTCAGTCTTTGTTATTACGAGGAAGCATACACAAGGATATTTGTTCATATCAAAAGTGCAGCTAAAAAGGGGTGTAAGTCTTCAATGAGAATCAGCTCAGAGAATGATGTCGTAGTTATGGCGATGTCTCTTTTCAAACATTACAAGTAGAAAAACTTTGGGCTGCTTTTGGAAAAGGAAAATACCTGCGACGGCTTCTGATTCACGAAATTGGTCATGCTCTTGGTCCTAAATATCTGACATCAACGAATCCAGGCTTGAACTGTTCGCAAGCAAACAAAGACACAATTCCACCCACTAGAGCTGCACTGCCTGAGCACACTGAACGATCTGCATGCCAAGGTGTCAATGTATGGCCACATACAGTCACACATGAACAACATATACATAGTCCTGGTAATTAGGGATGGGTAAACGCATATGGGTTGTGTATTCCTAATTGGACACAATAACAGCAATTGCTGCTTCTTGCCAGGAGTTACGCAAATGTGGCTGCAGCGTGTCTTACATAATTACCGATATATCAAACGAACATTATAATCTTATATCATTACGACTATTATTTCACACGAATGTATGAATTTTTACGGCTCTAACCGGAAGTGGTGATTTATTTTTATTATTGCTGTCTGTTTGACATATTTTCATGAAATTTTATTGTATTTCAAATTGTTAAAATGACCTAAATCACGTTGAAAATTGTTAGGATATTTTTTTTCAATCTCCACTATTGAGCAAAATGATGTCAATTTTTAAATCAAGACGGCCGCCGTGAAAAAATTTAAAAACATGTTGGATGCCCCTCTTATATGATAAATTACACCCTAAGGAACGTCTGTGCCAAATCCTTTAATTGTATCCCCATTTGCATAATTTTGTCAAATTTCTGTACTACGCCGCCTCACTATCTATCCTTTTGTAGAAAAGGGTAACAAACCCCACCAACAACCGTGGATGCTCGTAGGTGCTCCGGATTAGTAAGATGATTCTTCTCTACATATGGCAAATTTATATAATATGTTTGCTCGAAGATATGCAATTAGGATTATTTTCAGTATATAATATTCACCACATTTAGTTTAATACGAAATAAGAGAAAACATGCACGGTGCTCTTCTCCGGGTTTGGATTCACTTGAACACTGAAATTCTGTTCGAAGTAAAATATAGTGGGTGCTGTACAAACAATTGAACGAAATTAAACATGTAATAATGATGCTCGCGAACTCTTAATATAAAAAGAGAAAATGTGATATAGTTGCCAACGACACAACTCTCTAACAAGAGACCAACTAAGACAGAAAGTAACAATTATAAGTCACCGTACGGCTTTTAACAATGAGCAAAGCCCATATCGCATAGTCAGCTATAAAAGGCCAAGAAAGGACAATGCAAAACAATCCAAACGAGAAAACTAACGGCCGAAATTATGTACAAAAGATGAACAAAAAAAAACACGTATAACACATAAACAAACGATAACCACTGAATTATAGGCTCCTGACTTGGCTAGGGCACATCTATACAGAATGTAGCGGGGTTAAACATGTAAGCGGAATATAACCCCCCCTCCCGCCCCCCCCCCCCCCACCATTACCTGGGGCAGTGGTGTAACATTACAACATAAGATCGAACTATAAAATCAGTTCCAAAAGAGCTCATCAGATGGAAACAAAGTGAACGTGACAAGGTATATTCAAACAAAAAAAGACAAGTACAAATCTAAAAGTACTCGCAATTTAATATTGACAGCTCGTTCAAAGCCACTAACAACTAATAAAAGAAATCATGCATCTAAGACTGAATCATCAATCAGTACACATCCAACATCCAATGAATTTAGTTTAAATACGTCATAAACCGTCATAAAAAAAACCCATGACAATGTGCAATGGAAAGATACAGGTATCGCCAGATTGTAGATCTATCAATGAGTTTATTTATGTATATACATGTACTCATACCGAATCTTCCTGTATCTGTGTAACGATAATATTTAGTTTGCTTTTAATTTACTGAGAACAAAATCAATATTAATACCAATACACATAATATTAAATGATATAATTAGTGTTGAATTGGTAACTTTTTAGAATAAGATTATTTAAAAGATAGATACATTTACCGGGATCGTTTATAATTTTTCGGGCAAGGCAAACCAATTTCCCGTAAAAATGAAGATGTGTCATCCCTTTTGATATAAGTTTTCTTCGGTAACAAACACACTCCAAAACCAAATTTTTATATCTATGGAAGAATTTAGTAAAGGTTTTAAGTAATTTTTGGTAACAAAATACCTGGTGCCAGTTTCACAAAGCTGTCTTAGGACTAAGTCATGTCTTAAGATGGTCTTACGACATTTATTAGTCCTAAGCGGGTTTCACAAAGCGGTCCTAAATTAGGACATGATCTCTTCAAGTCATAAGAGGATCATACGACATGTCCTAAGACATACATGTACATAAAATGTATCTTATGACTGGTCTTAGGATAGCTTCGTAAAACCGGCCCCTGGCTTAATAGTTTACCATCAATACATAGAATAGAATACTAGAATATTTTATTTACCAAATTAGATACCCAGGAGTGCATTTAGCATAAAAATATCACTGTACTAGTATACATATTTTTTAAAGAAAGGACGCCTACGGGTGAGGGAGTTTCTCGTTACATTTAAGAACCCATTGGTGGCCTTCGGCTGTTGTCTACTCTATGGTCGGGTTGTTGTCGCTTTGACAAATTCCCCATTTCTTTTCTCAATTTTAAACAATATCATTATAAACACTTACATATGCAATACACAGACAATTAATGTACGTATACATGTTTTCATACATAAATATATATATTCGGAATTCTCTAGTTTTATCCATGTTATGCCAGACTGGGAGCAATTTTCCTGGCTGTACCCCTTCCTTTCTTTTCATAATTTTAAACATATTGTTTAACAGTAGTTTTCTGAAAGTCTTATAAAATCCTTGTTATTTTTTCATAAATTTTAAAAGATAAATGTTAAGTTTATGAAAAATCTAGAGAGAAACATTTCCCATCAATTTTCTGTGGTCTATATCTTTAATAAGGACAGGGACCCTTCTTTTTGTCTGCTTTCAAAAAGTTACAGTTTTGTTATTTATATACTAATAATTCAAATAGTCTTTTTAAGATTATGTTATTTTAAAACAGAGTTACGAAGATCCTTAAATGAATTACGATCAGTTATAACAGCATCTTGCATAAGAACAAAAAATCAAACTTTTAACCTTCTACATGTATCTGCAATCTTTGGAAAAAACAGCGAGATTATCGAATGAAAAAAATGTGCTTATTATTAATACTATGACTGTTATTTAAATCAAATTAGTCACTTATTATTTAAAATGCTAAATACCTAATTTAATGTCCAATATTAAAATTGCTTAAATAAATGATATTAGTTCATTGTTTTCGTGCCAATCGTGAAATTATCTGTTATTTAGTTTGAAATAAATATGAAATAATCACGTGTTTGTCGTTATATATAAATTAGAACAGATCTTAAACGACTATTGACAAGATGGGTCGATGTTGCTGGGTGCTGAACTGAATCGAAGATGCAAACGATCATAACTGTACTAATTTCCTTTGGACTGTTTAGGCATTGCCATGCTGTTATAATGCCGGCAACAATATTCAACGGTAAGATACATGCATTTACAATTAATTAATTTAACATAAGAATTCAAACCACTTGTATATTCTATTTATGTTTAAACGCTGGCGCTGTTGAGTTATGTGTCTTGTAGTCCTTCTGGACTATGGTTAAATAGATAAATAAAATGTGGTATGATTGACAAGGAGACAACTCTCCACCACGGACCAAATTGAAATAAATTTTAAAAATATTTTTTGATAAAGATACTATTTTCATACTAAATAACTAAAGAGTAGTGTTGTTTCACTGAAACGATTTGCCGTAAAAGTTTACTAACGTTAACTTGTGTTTTTTTGGATAAAAAACACTTACATGTATATATTCGGAACTACGTTCGTCAAATTTCTCAAATGACTTTTCAAAAATGGTAAATATAATTGTGCCAAGCATTCATCAATAGTATTTTTGCTTTATAATTCATGTAATTAAATCTGATAAAGAGCGATCTTATCACATGCGCAAAATAGAAGGCTACACAAACCCACAATAGACTGCGGAATAAATAATAACCTACTCTATCTCGCAAAAGGAATAGAGTTTTTGCATTCTGTTATTGAAAGTAAAGTTGCTTTATATGACAGTATAATGTTTAAACATGTAATTTTAACATTGTTATTTTTTTTCTCAGATAATAACTGCATGTCTGATCTGTTTGGTACTACGTATAAAGGCACGATCAACTCTACCATAAACGGTTTGACTTGTCAGAAATGGTCAGCTGATACTCCTCACAATCACAGTGATACCTGGGTCGGAGACCACAACTACTGCCGAAACCCAAACAGTGATAAGGGTGGACCTTGGTGTTATACTACAGATGCAAACACACTCCAGGATTTCTGTTATGTCCCGCTTTGCGGTAATGTCAATTTTCTGTTTACTTTTTAAATATAATTCTATCTTATGCATACCTGTGTTAGGTTCATACAAATGAAGCATTCATCGATACAACTTCTATACATCTGGGATACACGCATTTTTTTCAAAACTTTAGTCGCTTTTGTCAATTAAGTAAAACTCGGAATTTAAATGTCAGATTGTGTGTACTGAATTTTATGAATCGAAGAGAACGAAACAAAGTTCAGTTCCAAAACTATAGAAAATGCATGATGATTAAAACAGATGTTTTATAACCTGATTCTGAAGATTAAAAGTACTCAAACGTTGTCAACAGAAATGGATTCCTTATTATGCAATATTTTTCTATCGTATTGCTTTGAAAAGTGTAATTTACTTAACTTTTTTTTTAGTTGGAAGTCCATTTGAAGAACGGAAATGTAAGTAGTTATTTTACGCATACACTTGTGTTTCTTTGTCTAGCTTATTTTCAAGATTCATTATTGACCTGATTCGGGCGTAGTCAGATGAAAATTACAAACGCATTTGATATCCTATACCATACCAGGTATTTCCTTACATCAAATTACTAAAATCTTTTACGAAATTCTTCCATAGATATAAAGATTTGGTTTTGAAGTTCGGTTATACCTGAAAAAAACCTTATATTAAATGGGATAGCAAATCCTCATGTTTACGGAATAAAATCAACGGTTCCAAATTTGTTGCACCAGATGCGCATTTCGACAATACATGTCTCTTCAGTGATGCTCGTGGCCAAAATATTTGAAATCCAAATCTTATATAAAAGATGAAGAGCTACTCCAAAAGGTCCAAAAAGTATAACCAAATTCGTGTAAGGAATCAGAGCTTTGCATGAGGGAGATACATTCCTTAATTTATAATAATTTCTAATATTTTATAACAGCAAATTTTAATAACACTAAAAAATCCGTATTTTCATGCCAGTACCGAAGTACTGGCTACTGGGCTGGTGATACCCTCGGGGACTAATAGTCCACCAGCAGAGGCATCGACCCAGTGGTAGTAATAAAATCAACGGTTCCAAATTTGTTGCACCAGATGCGCATTTCGACAATGCATGTCTCTTCAGTGATGCTCGTGGCCAATGTTGTTTACCGTGCCCGGAAATTTAGAAACGATCCTGGTAAACTTATCGATCCTTTAAATAACTTTATTCTAACTGGTTACTAATTCAACACTTTAATTAGATCATTGAATATTGTTTTATTGGTATCAAAATCAATCCTTATACCAATAAAAACAATATTCAATGATCTAATTAAAATGTTAAATTGTTGGTATTGTATGCTTGTTAATTTTAGTTCATATTCATATTTCGGAGTTTAGTATGACGTACATTATCACTGAACTAGTACACATTTTTGTTTAGGGGCCAGGTGAATCACGCCTTCGGTGCGAGATTTGTCGCTGTGTTGAAGACTCATTGGTGGCCTTCGGCTGTTTTCTGCTCTTTGGTTGGGATATGGTCTCTTTGACACATTCCCCATTTCCATTCTTAATTTTATATTAACAAAGCACTCTAATCGTTCAAATTTGGATATATATATATAAACAATGTTTTCATCGGTCAAGTTTTTTTTCTTAAGGTTAAGCTTTTACACATTCGTGTAAAACATGGAATTTATAAACACTCAATTAGATTAATAAGTAAATTTGTCACACCATTAGTGATCTACATTGTAGTTTATCGGTCAAAACTGTCACATTCATTAACAACATTTACAGCGTTATTTAAACACCTCTCATTAAAATTGATTTGAATTACGATTCAAGTAAAAGACCTGTAAATATGAAGTTTATCTTTAAGGATGAATCACTTCCATTTGTATGTATTATGTAAACGCTACAGCTGATACATTTTGTTTGACAAAATGGTCATTGCTCCAATATTGTTTACAGCTGTAAATCGCCGTTGCACTGGTACACATGTTTTAGGGGCTGGGAGTTGTTGTATGTGGTTTTGTTATTTGCGTTGTTTTTCAAATTTATCGTTTTAAATTTGTTGTTTGTCTTTCTCTCACAAACCCAAATATTGTAGTAAAATATAGGTACAACCTGCTGACATTTTCATTTGTTTAAAATATTGAAGGTTTCTCAAAAGATTAATAGTAAGACAATCATATGCGAAGAAAACGACACTGTTGAAAGTATTTCAAGTATATACATTGGTTTTTTTATTGTTTTATTGAAGTACAACCTGATAAAATATATTAATACAAATATGAAATACATTGTATATTGTCAGCCAGCCTTCATAATGTAGGCTTATGATGCACTCCACTTCTATTTGGCAACACTTTTGATAATTTTAGATCTCAATGCTATTCAACTTCGTACTTCATTAGGTTTTTTTTTTTTTTTTTTTTTTTTTTTTTTTTTAACTTTTTTAGATTCAAGCGTTACTGATGAGTTTTATGTAGACGAAACGCGCGTCTGGCGTATTTATAAAATTTAGTCCTGGTATCTATGATGAGTTTATTTACAACCACTGGGTCGATGCCACTGCTGGTGGTGATTTATTTCCCGGAGGGTATCACAAGCCTAGTAGTCAGCACTCTTTGAGCTGACATGAATTATCATTGATATTGTTATATTTATAAATTAACTGTTTATAAAATTTAGAATTGTTTGAAATATTAAGGATTTTCTACCTCAGGCATAGATTACCTTAACTGTATTTGGCAACACTTTGGGGAATTTTGGATCTCAATGCTCTTCAACTTTTTTTAGATTCGAGCGTCACTGATGAGTCTTTTGTAGACGAAACGCGCGTCTGGCGTATTTATAAAATTTAGTCCTGGTATCTATGATGAGTTTATTTCTAAAGTTTTATACTCATCTGCCCTAAGTATAAAATATTAATTTACTTGTACAATAAACAGGTAATTTTTTTTTATCTCATTATTGTTTTTTGTTCTGCTATTAGAAACGTCAACAATACAATTTGACACTATTTTAACATCGGCACTGAGTCAAAATTGAATTCATCCAGATCAGACATGTTTTCAAAGTTACAATTATTCAATTATATGTGTGTCTCTGGTTGACAATACATTCAAAATAAATCTAAAAGTTTTGTTAACGATTGAAAATTAGCTGTAACTTGATTGCATCTTGTCTTTTAATGCATTAATATGAATCAAATATATAAAAAAAAATCCTTAAAATATGTTTAAAGATTTTCAAATTTCTGGGGATTAAGGTATGTAGATGGAAATTCCCTGAATTTTAGACAGACTTATAATTTTAAATATAAAAAAGTAAAAACAAAATCCTTATGAAAACTCAGGTATTGATAAAATTCTTATACATGATGAACAAAATGATAGATGTGCTATAATATTTTAATCTCTGTAGTCAGATGACATTCATGTATTCTAAAATTCAATGCAACAAACAAATGACTTATTCTGTATCCACTTATGTAGAAAATATCAATGTGCTGCTATTGAAAATGCATTGAATGAAGAAAAAGTTAATGCGTTTATGTAAATGTATTAATCCTAAATTGATAATTAGAAAAGTAATTTACGGATGCAAAATAATACTTCATATTGAAGATGGTAAATTAAAGTGTACAAATCTGATTAAGGGGGAAAAGTCAATAGACTTGCACGTCATTTGGACTCAAGTGGATATTTTTCTTAATGGTATAGATCTGCTTATTTAAATATTTAGCTTATTTTTTAATCAAAAACTTTTATTCCCTTTTGATTTTCATATTGAGTGTATTGATATAACAATACATGAGTGTATTGATTTAACAATACAAACACAGATTGCAGATGTCCATTCGCGATATTCCTCACATTAAGTCATAAAATAATATCAAAGAGATTCTGAAGAATTATAAGTTACATAGTGCTAGTGACCTAATACAATATAATTGGGATAAGTAAACTCATTTATGTATTATTGTCATTTTGTTTATTTTCTTTGGGTACATCTTCTAACATCAGACTCGGACTTGTCTTGAACTGAATTTTAATTTGCGTATTGTTATGTGTTTACTTTTCTACATTGGCTAGAGGTATGGGGGAGGATTGAGATATCATAAACATGTTTAAACATGCCGCATGTTTGCGCCTGTCCCAAGTCAGGAGCCTCTGGCCTTTGTAAGTCTGGTATTATTTTAATTTTAGTTTCTTGTGTACAATTTGGAGTTTAGTATGGCGTTCACTATCACTGAACTAGTACATGTATATATTTGTTTAGGGGTCAGCTAAAGGACGCCTCCGGGTGTGGGAATTTCTCGCTACATTGCAATTGAAGACCTTTTGCTGTTGTCTGCCCTGTGGTGTGGTTGTTGTCTCTTTGACACATTCTACATTCCCATTCTCAATTTTATCATATACGATGAGAGCGGAGCGAAGTTTTTTTAAACATACAGATTGACATACAAATAGAGGAGCATACTATTTAGTTCCTGCAACTAATATGGCCACCTCAAATGTTGACTCTTTTACTTACCATGGACCATCAATTTTTCCTTTGATTAACGTTTTATTGGTATTTTTTGTATAAAAAGCACGAGACAGATTTTGAATTAGTGCGTAAGACATAATGATATTGTGTTGTAAGAATAAATTTTGTCAGAAGCGCTCAAGATAAAATGCTTCAAGTAAGCATCATTGAGCATCCAGACCAAATATAATATATGAACGACTCACAGCTGTGATACATTGTATGCATTTTTCTAAAGTGCTGGTGGGAGTGACACAGTCAGAAGGAATAACCTAAATGTATAATAGTTTTAATTAAAATTGAAAGTTCTTTTGTATACTAGTAAATATTTGTTTATGTCTCGGCACATCTGCAGTGACAGTACTGCATGCTTGGTTTTGTATACACGAACACCTTGATTATATTTAGGCGTATCTCATATTATTATTTAAAAAAATGAAGTTTATGTAAAAGAACAAGTGAAATTCCAAAGGATGCAATGGCTTTGTCAGTTTTTACTTTCGAATTATGAGATATAATGTTTTTATGGTCCTTTTCGCCTTTTTTTGAAGGGGAACACGTAACATATACGAAATTGTTCTAACAGTTCTAACAGTACTTGTTGCCGTATGTTTTGTAGTTTAATTTTGTAACATCCATCGGACATTTTAAATGTACAAATTTTTAGGAAACAATTTTGCGGAAGAAGTAGACGTGAATTATCTAATAAATCTTATATTAATTATCTATATTGAAATGTTTTGCGTAATCCCGCCACTTGAGCATTTGTAAATAGTAAAGATTTAAGGTGTGTATGTTTGTCTCTTTTCCCATTTATTTTGGACATTTTTCTTTTTTTTTCTTTCTCTTTCTGTAAAAACTACTTGCAGCTGTATGGTAAAAAGAAAATCACAAAAATACTGAACTCTGAGGATAATTCAAATGGGAAATTCCCTAATCAAATGCCAAATTTAAATACTCAAACAACTGTCATATTCTTGACTTGGTATAGGCATTTTCTAATATGTAAAATGTTGGATTGAACCTGGTTTAAAAAGCTTGCAAAACCTCTCACTTGTATGACAATCGCATCAAATTTACTTATATTGACACGGATGCGTGAACAAAACAAACAGTAAACATTTAATCAACCAATCAGAAACATTTCTCAATCATTAAATGAAAACAATCTATCAAAATATACTTTTTATTAGACATTTGATAATCGTATATTATACTGAAATTCTTTTGGTCATACCATATTCAACTTCAATCATTACTATGTTTCTAAGAAACACTTATCTGTAATATAATACACAACAGTTTATTGATAAATAGTTTTCACATGTCTTTCTCCTGCAACAACTACAAACCAAATATGCACAATTACATATCATTGTCCTATATCGATAGAATCAAACGTTTTCACGTATGTCAATGGCACAATTCATTGTCTTTCAACGACGAAATATTATTTCAATGGCACATTTCACTGTCTTACAACGATAACACCAAACATATGCACACATACCTATGCCACATAGCAATGTCCAACAACGGTAATACACTAATGGCAATATATACATCTCATTATTCACCAACCATTATGTACCAATGTCAATTATACATACATTTCCCCCACAACGATTTCACCCCCACTATGAACTATTATCTGTGTCACATTGTATTGTCCTATAATGATAGCCCCAAATGTATGCACTATATACATGTATTGTAATTGGATTGTGTCATTCTCTTACAACAAACTAGCACATGTAACAATGTCATACAACAGTAACACAAAAGTGTGTATATATATATATATATATCTAAATGCTGTTTAGTATACATATGCCCTTATGTAATCAGCTTATGTCATTGCCTTACGACGATTAACAATTAACAACCCACTTCCATTTTCACGAATGTGACCTACCGAATCAGACTTATTACCAGGCTTGTAATAAAATGAGCAGCACGACGTGTGTCACATGTGGAACAGGATCTGCTTACCCGACGGAGCACCTGAGATTAGATACTCCCAGTTTTTGGTGGGGTTCGTGTTGCTTAGTCTTTAGTTTTCTATGTTGTGTCTTGTTAACTATTATTGTCCTCTTGTCTTTTTCTTTTTTAGTCCTGGCGTTGTAAGTTTATTTTCGATCTATGAGATTGATTGTCCTTCCGGTTTCTTTCCCCCTCTTTTGAGCAACTGCAGTGTATGTCCATGACCAATGTCATTGTCCTACAACGATTACAGTAAACGTATACACTGTAGATGGGATGTACATGTATTGTCTATTAACGATTCAGCACTTTTGTCAATGTCCTACAAGTATAACACAGAACGGCAAAAATAATTAAAACGCTGTTTTGTATACATATTATACGGGTTTTTTTTTTTAGGTTAAGCCTGTTTTAGAAAAAATTAATCAGAAATTTTATTTTGATTTTAACACGATAACGAGAAGATTTAGAAGAACTGTCTGACTTATGATTAATTTGTTAACCGTAAGACGAAGATGAGATTTTTCAGGAAATGCAGTGTTGGTAATCATCCTAATCATTCGTCATATTGGAATGTTGCACATCATTTTTTTAATAACATATCATTGCAATCATCATTAAAATTGTTAATATCATGAAAAATTGTTATACTTCCTTGAAAAGCTTATAACTGATTGCATAACCCTATATATGTTGAGCAATTAAACAATTTGCTATGAGACATATTGTGGATTGACAAATCATGTAAAAAGTATCTTAATAGTTTAATGAACCCTGTTACCTCGCAGCTTACAATTCCTTTAGGGATACAGTAAAAAAAAAGATTATCATTGGTGCTGAGTTTGCATTATAAAATTACGATAACGTGTGACTTATTGATTTTAAAAATTTTTTGTCTGTTCAGATGACCAACACAGTTAGTCATTTGTGGTACATACATGTAGCTTCTTAAAAATAATTCTGGCATTCTTTGTACTGAGAAATGGTCTAAAAAATATAAGTTAAAAAAAAACCAACACTGTAATAATGGCAATGTAAATATGATAAATTGATAACATTTTTAGTTTAATATCAGTTATTCAAAATTTGTGTAGTTAATATTTCACAATCCAAGATAGTTCATATTTTTTTTATATATTAAGTTAGTAATTTTATGCAGATAGGACTCCCTTATCTTTTTACAATTTTGTTTATAAGAAAATGAATATCAAGAATATTACTGCTTTTAAATTAATATAAAATATTTTGTTTTTAGATTGTCCTGCTGCAAAATGCTTTAATAATGGGACATTGATACTGCAATCTTGTACCTGTCGCTGTCCAACTATTTTTACTGGAATATTCTGTGAAACAGGTAAAACTATATAAACTTTAATTGATTCAGATGTGCAACGTGTATTCCACTCGTTGATCATAATCGTAAGGATGATTAGAAATACATTATATAATATATTGGTATAATTTAAAAGTTATATAAAATATTTTTGATTAATAGATAACAGTCAACAGTTTGAAACCATTAGCAAAGAAAAAAAAAACGCAAGAACAAAACAAAAAACAAAAAACAAAACAGGAACACGGCGCTCACCCTGAGTAAGAGTCATGTATCAACGTAAAATATGCTATGGAAGTATATATGACTAAAATAGTAGTACTAAAGCTTAGACGACTGTAATTGTGTCTTTAGTATACCAAAGCCCACGGAGTGCCGGGAACACGCATCTTCTTCTCGTCATATTAGCTATTGCTCATTGTGCTGAAAGATCGAAAAGAAGAAATGGTTTTCGAGATATTCGAATTGTTTGTAGATTTTTCATTCAACAAGAATATGTAGAGAAACCAAAAGCATCACAAATAAGTGGAAACTCTACTACAGTGCAGTGCATGTGATGGTTGACAAAAAAAGTGTGCAGCGAAATTGATGTAAGAACTTCTTTGCAAGTGTTTGTTTTACATTTTCTGTATATAAAATCTTAAGTCACACCAAAAATGTCTTCATTGCTTGATCAAGTCTCGTTTGTTAAGGAAAACATTTAATGTAACAATGTTTACAGAGATACGAAAGAGTACTGGTAAATCATGTCAATTGATAAAGTAATACAATTACAATTTAAACGATAAACGTTTATACATTTAAGAAAATCTAAATGATTTCGTAATTAAATCGTTATGATTGAAATGTGTATACATCTTATATAAGGGCTTTTCATTTTAAATAGAAATAAAGTCGACGCAATGGCCACATGGAACATATGCCCTTCATTCTACGATGTTTGGATGTCCAGAGGGTAGTGAATACGGATGGTCTACTGGCTATATTAATTTTACACTGTTCGATAATTCGAGGAACTTCATTTGGAACGACGATGACCCGTATACATTTGAGCCACATATTCTTGGTCCGTACACTGAGCATGCAATGCAGATGAATTTTTGTGTCAAGGAATCGAACGTGACAATATTCGATGATGATAGTAGAGTAAACAGAACCTGGCATACTGGAAATTACTGTATATATAGGACTGGTGTGAAGTGTCCTGTCGGTAAGTGTATTTGAAAACTTAAATTAATGACGCATAGGAATGTGAACGGACTGATCTAACATTCAAGTAAAAGTAACGTTTTCCGGATACCTTTTTACTTAATGCTAGCGCAGCCACGAAATAACCAAATTAACCCAGGTTCTTTACATGAACTATGAAGACCAGTTTGCGGTTGCGAGTGCTGCCCTGTAGCGGCATTAGCCTGCTCTTTTTCGAAATCTACAAGGGTGTCTTTTTAAAACGTGCAAGAGAAATGGGTCTCTCTTATCACGGGTCAGCCTTTTATCCCCTTCCGCCGGACTATTATCGTTTTTTCAAGACCATACTCGCAACTGGTGTAAAGGGAGAGCCGAAAATTCAGTCCCTGAAATTTTCATCCCAGACGAAAATCGAACCAGGAACCTTTGTGTTAGAAGGCCGATGCACTAACCTCTACATCACGGCTCTCATAGTATACGTCGTTTTGTTCGGAATTTAAACTCTTAAAAACACATTGAGCTTTTCAGGCTTAGCACTTTTAAAGCAATTTACTCGTTGTTTAAGACTATGAAACTTCAAATTTTGTTGTCTTTATAAATACACTTTATAATATCAACTTCAACAACTTCTAGACATCAAGCTGCTATATTCTTACATTAACATTTCATTGGAATTTCACTTATTTATCAACTATCAATTACTTATTATGTTGATATAAACTGTAGCGGAAAGTTTCGATAACAATTTTAATTGATACAGCATTATTTAAGAAATACTATGCTGTTTAGTTACGTTACATCAGCATTGATTGTTTTGCACAACAAGACATCCTTTTATGGGTGACAAATACTGTCTCACTCATTTCACAGTTCATGAGATTCTTTTAGATGTTTCTGTCTTGTTTATCTACAGACGCAGAAATCTTTCCTTTACAAATAAACAACGTCGGTTACGTAGCTAGTACTTTAGTATGTTATTGACTCTTATTTCACTGGTTGTTAGTGCTGAACCATAGATCAGACAATCCCGTCGTCCTTCCTGTCTGTTGGTATAAGTGTAAGTTTTTTTTCAACAGGGAAACATATTCACTAGATCCTGATCTTGTCAGACGGTAAGCAGATAACCGAAATTGAGTTCAATATTCCGTTTGTTTTCGGAGTCACAATTATAAGAACAATTATTTAAATGGCCATGATGATTTTAACATCATTTAAACAGTCGAAACCAAACACATATCTTTTTGTAAGTTCAAGACTATATACATACATGGCTTGTACTCAGTAAGGTTCTGTTCGCAGCCTTTCAGACAATCTAGTAAAAGTTGTCTTGTACAGGGTAATAGCAATTT
This sequence comes from Mytilus trossulus, assembly GCF_036588685.1. Lineage (NCBI taxonomy): Eukaryota > Metazoa > Mollusca > Bivalvia > Mytilida > Mytilidae > Mytilus > Mytilus trossulus. The sequence continues at coordinate 2,525,764 of NW_026963302.1, read as the reverse complement.
CTTAACAAAAGAAATTGAACAAATCTTCATTGACTACGAGGGAATAGTCTCAATGGAACTGAATTTACTGCATAAGTATGAAAAAAGGCAACAGTAGTATTACGCTGTTCGAAAGTCATGAACTGATTGTTAGAAAAAAAAATCCGGGTTACACACTTTAACTGAGGTAAACACATCAATTATAAGAGAAAAACAATGAAACAACAGAAAAAAACAAAAAACAACAACCATGCAACATATACAGAAACGAACTATAAGATAACAACTGCCATTCTCTTGATTTGGCACAGGACATTTAAATACAAAATGGTGGGTTGAACCTGCTTTCGCGGCTAACCAAACCTCCTTCTTTTATGACATTGTTAAAAATAACACTAAAATAATAACATTACATGACAGGACTACAGAATAAATTAATACAAGAACATTACGGACAGAGAAAAACACAAATAAACACTACAATTGGAGATTTCGACATGCTAATTGTTATCAAAGGTACCAGGCCTACAATCTTATACACCATACGCGCTCTTCGTCTAAATAAGACCCACTAGCGACACCCCAATCAAAATAGTAACGAAAGCAAAAAAAAGTGTAAAGTTGAAGAGCACCGATGACCCAACATTTAAAATAGTTGTCCCAAACACAGCTTATTTTATGATCTTTTATCTATACCTGGGACAAGAAAATCCGTGGTTTTTAGAATAATTCGTACCCTTGTAAACAGTAAATGTATAAACATGACTATATAATTGATGTTCATGTAAATTTTGAAGTGCAGACAAATCATAGAAAGAAAATGAACACGTAAACAAACACTGTGACAGCACAAAAAAAAAAAAAAAAAAACAAAAAAAAACCGGCATTGTCACACGACGATAACGCTACAAAAGTGACGTTACATGTAATTTAAAAATGTTTGATATTGTTCAAAATCTGGTTTCTTATTATGATATTTGATGTACAATATATCACTTACAATTTTATTAATACAGAATTGTGTTATTAATTAGATAATTAACTGTATTATTTAGCAATGTCGGTATTTCTTAAGTTGCTCCGAACTAAAATCTTGTAAATGAACTGGGTGATTAATTATCTTTACTTTTACATACGAATAGAATATTTAAAAAAAAGAATTTTAACTACAAACAACAACGCATTCAACAATATCCGACCAGAATTAATAATACAACATCATAACTCAATACATAAATTTTGGATAGAAAAAACCCTGACACGTCTTATAGTAATGGTAAATTACACTCAGCAAAACAGTCAAATTCGGGAACAGATCACTTATAATTCCGTCATTTGATCTACACAATAAAGTCATACTTGCTTTAATCAAAGTATCTTATGAAAAGTTTGTTCATAAGATGTTTTTTTTTGTATTTGATATGTTGTCATAGATAAATAAGCTCTTTTTTATATCTTTTTTCATTTTAGGTTTTGATGAAGGAAGTTTAACCATCCATGGTTACAATTATAGTTTGGGCGGCAACCTACCATACATAGAGTTTGGTTCTTCTTCGAACTTCGCGCTTGTTTATTGCTGTAGGGAAGATGGAAATGTAAATCAGTCAGTACACCTTCCAAGTGAATTTCCTTTCATTTTATATTTGGTAGGTATTATTATAAAAGAATTAACATCTAACCATTGTTTATTATGTGAAATTGTTTCTGCGATATTTATAATTTGTTCGCTCTATTGCTCAAGATTAAGGAAAGCAACTTACGTTACAGAAATATATAAAGACCATCAACATGTGGAATGTATAACAGTCTTACAACAATAAAATATTAAATTATACAAGCAGATTTTTTATATTCGAATAATAACATTTACACTAGAAAAGAGTAATCACAAAACATCTTTGAAAAAACCAAAGAGACATTCATACTCATTATTAGAATGGCATACACACCCCAAAAGGCGCTAAAAAAACGCCTAACAATTTACAAAATATAACCTAGAATACACGATACTGAGACAAGACATAAATCCATTAAACAGTGCGAATTATCTCAGGTGCATCGGAAGGGTACGCATATCCTTCGTAACATATGGTACATTTGAAAGCACTATAGAATCACACAAGTGAGGTTCATGGGATTTATTCGGAATGCCTTGCCGAGGTTAAGAATAATAAACAAAGTATGTTTCGTTACTTTAGTTTGGTTTTATGCGCGTATTGGTTTGGTGTCATGACTTGATACACAATTAGCTTTTCTTTCCATTATTTATAGAAAGATTGACAAAACACGAACAAAATACGTTCTAGTTATGAATCCCACACGTAGATTTGATGTAATCTTTGTCTGTATTATTTGGATTATATTGTTTTAGTAAGTTTATGTTTTAGGGGCCGTCCACCATAACATGTCAAGAAATAGAGAACATGGATTGGAAATTAGAGGAATTTTACCTCCCTTACGACAATAGTTCTATGATGGAGGGAATTCTCCCAAATCTTTTATTACATCCTATGCATACTTCCCATATTGGTTTACCTTTATGCTACTATCAACCAAGGAGTAAGTATCTTTATGGAACCTTTTGAAACGTCATTCTCTATCCGTGATACATTTGCAACCCATATTCCTTTTTTTTCTTTTTGTCAATTATTCTCTTATTTTGTTTGTCTTGTATTCAATACTTTTTCTAATTGTTTTATATTCCATTGTCATTGCATTTGAATCATAAATCACTAGAACTAGTGCATTTATACATGAAAAAAAAATGCCTTTTATTTAATAATCTGATTTTGAAATTTAGAAAAATAATCATAATCAAAAAGGAGTTTCTTTTACCAATCCCAACAATAATGAGGAGTATGGAGGAAACAAATCTAAACATTCTAGAGTTATCATGCAAAATGTGTAACAAGGAAGAGACCATTAAGTATTGGTCCATTTCTTTCGTTGTTCAATTCGGAAATGTTAGTCAATCATAGCCAGATTTCGTTTTCCTGAAAATAATTTACATACAATTGAGAATGGAAATTGGGAATCTGTCATAGAGACAACAACCCGACTAAAGAGCAGAACATACGTAGTTTGCAAGTAGCGTTTAACTTATGAATATAAAAGGCATTCTTCATTTAGAAAGCAATTGTGATCGAGTCTTCCGCAGACGAATTCAATTTGTTTTAAAGAAAAACAAATATTTTACTCGAAATAAATCTGTTAATCTTTATTAACTTTCAAACATAGTTACGATAATCCATATGAAACATGATTTCACAATTATCTTTTTTTTAAATATATATATCCATGATAAATATGTTTGTGATTTTAATGCAATCATTTACAAATATGTGTCACGACGTCAAGATACGTAGTACATGTACGTTGATATTCCATCTTTTATGCTGAACTTGAAAGGAAGAAAAATAAATGAACAAATGGACAGTACCACGTTCGTGAATTTTATTTGTTTTATTTTATATAGGCAAACGAGAATGTATGTATAAAACTGATCATGGTGCCTCTTATAATGGCCATCTAAATATCTCAACATATAACAAACCCTGTGATAAATGGACAGATGTGAATTTGGACCTCGCAACGAGTACACGATGGATTGGAGAATTTGAAAACAACTTTTGTAGGAAAACAGAATGGAATCCACCGGGTTGTTATTTTAATAACAAAAGAGCAAATTGTAATATTCCAGTATGTGGTAAGTATTTCCATGAATGAGTAAAAATAAATATATTGATAAAAATACAAAAAAAAATATAGATCAAACTTCATTTTCATCCACCATACATATATGCAAATACATTGAAAGTATTATTTAAAATGCGGTCTTAACAAGCCTTTGTGACCGAGTAGTTAAAGTAGTTTATCTAGAATTATAACTATCATTGTTAACTCGAAGGTTTGGACTTCAAATCCTTCTTTGATAGATTACTTTTGAATCACATTCCTACTTTGAATTTTCAATAAAAGTGCACCATGTGTCAGGATGAGTAATGTGTACAATCAACACTGTGAGCACATTCGAGCTAGCATGTACATTTCTCTACGGATTAAACCAAATTTGTTTTGAAGAATTCATCAAACAATTATAAATTAAAGAAAAGCCCCTATCGCATATGTTTCGATGGTATTTATTCCTTCTATAAATGTAAATTTAATGAAAAATCCACACTTCAACTTTTCTAGTCAACCGCGTATACCAGCATTTCCATGGACAATCACGAAATCCACACTGATTGACTATTTTGGAATGATACCGCAAATAAATGTTAATGACATGACAGGCCATTAATGTTAAATGTTGTAAAATTTCGTAAAAATACAAAAATCAGCGCGGATCGGTCATTTACTTTATACCATTAAAAGACGCATCACTACCCCTCTCACCATTTATGAACAAAACGCATTCTAATCTAAGTTTTCGATCCGATTTTTTAAATCATGACAGGAATAGACCACTTTCGAGTTCATACGTCACCGACAAAAACTCGTCAATTATACACGCCTTTATGACGTCATTTACCAGATAGAGGGGCTCGCCTGTATCCCTGCACTATTTACGTTCATCAAGCGTCTTAGTGATCGTCTTTGTGCAGGATAAACTAGAAATAATGGTTGCTCTGTAGGTACTTACTGACATTTCCCTAATGACAGCAGTGTTGATTGTCAATTTTGAGAATTCAATTTGCCGAATAATTCGTACAATATAGAATTATAGTTTTCCAACCACTCGCTCAACATTGGAAGGAAGTGACGACGCCCCTAAACGCACAAATGACGATGATAAAGGCGCGTATAATTGACGAGTTTTTTCCGGTGACGGATGAACTCGAAAGTGGTCTATTGGTTTCTCGTAATGCGTAATTAACGATATGTAAAAAGGTCACGACACATTGACACTTAACTAGTGAATGCTTTCTGCAATCCAAGATCTATGTCAGTTGATATCGCTTTTTTAGATGAAAAAGTAAGATAAACTATACGAACCTACTAGAAAGCATCGTCATAGCTACTCTCTGTGCTAGAAAACGTAAAGAACTAAAACATGTAAGAGATTATAATAAATGACTGAAAAAAATTCTGCAGTTCATGTTTTTGGAATATGTTATTACATTACTCATAAGTGTAATTGAATGTAATACAAATCAACTGCATGTATAACATTAAAAAGAGTGTTTGCCCTTAATTATTCACCGAATCTCTCTTGGTGTATAACACTTCGCCCCTTTGGATGATAACATGACCTAGGTCTCCAAATATTTCCGATTTGATGACTGTCGTGTATTCAACTTGTTATATGTTGTTCAGCTTTAATATCAGCTTATACATCCAATATAATGATTATGGCTTACTGAATATAACTAACATATTGTTATGCCCACCTACGATAGTAGAGGGGCATTATGTTTTCTGGTACGTGGCTCCGTTCGTTTGTCCGTTCGTCCGTCTGTGCGTCTGTTCGTTACCAGGTTAAAGTTTTTGGTCAAGGTAGTTTTTGATGAAGCTGAAGTCCAATCAACTTGAAACTTAGTTCACTTGTTGCTTGATATGTTCTTTCTAACTTTTAAGCTTCTAACTTTTGACCCCAATTTCACTGTCCAATGAACATAGAAAATGAAAGTGGGAATTTCAGAATAAAGTTTTTGGTCAAGGTTGTTTTTGATAAAATTGAAGTCCAATCAATTTGAAACTTAGTACATATGTTCCCTATAGTATAATCTTTCTAATTTTCTAATTTTAATGCCAAATTAGATTATTACCCAATTTCACGGTCCATTGAACATGGAAAAGGATAGTGCGAGTTGGGCATCCGTGTACTTTGGACACATTCTTGTTTTTTTTTTGTTTTTTGTTTTTTTCAGAAAAGGACAACTTAAAAGTATTTGGGAAAGAACGAAGCTATAATGCAGCCCAACATCATGCTGATAGTTACCCTTCAAAAGCATTAGATGGTTTAATTAGTACGTGATGAAACATCGTTTGTATGATAAACAAATACGAAAAATCCGGGATACTAGTGGAATCATATTTTCTATGTTCCTACATAGTTGTCTTTTTTGACAGATTAAAGCATGCAAACTTAATGCTTTTTTTTATCAAGTTTTGAATTAAATAATTCGAAAACAGATTTATATTTTATAGAACTCATTAGGCTGAATGCGCTTGTCTTGTTATTTTTAAAATAAATAACTTTATAAATAAACATAGGCAAGAACTCTCTATATTCGAAAATTACAAAGATAAACACGAATAAGTTTCCCATCATTATGAATATAATTGAACGATTACATCCTAGCCGTCAGAAACAATAGCCAACGGATATAAACAATCGCCGAACATAACATTAAACAAAAATTTAAACGGCAAAAAAGGCAAAAATAATTTGAAGTCAGAAATCAACGACCACCGACAAATAACTGATATGGGGAAAACACACACAAATGTTACGGAATAAAAAATTGTTACAAACAGTCATTTGCAATATCTCTGTAATCCATTCATGAAATATTATATGTTAGGAATGATATATATGCATTTTGGTTTGGTTATCTGTTTTGGTGAATGTTACCTCGATAAGAAGTATCTGAAACTGAATATGGTGAAATGGTGCATTAAATGGTTAACCTTAAAAAAATGCAGATCCGGAAGTTAAATTCAAAAACAGAAAGTCCGTAAAAAGTGTTCAATAACATCAAACGTTGGGAAACAACAGAACGAGTAAAACAAAATTGTCAATTGGTACAGAAATATACTCGTTTTACAGGAACAGCTTGAACTTTTCAGAAAGACAGAACTTTCGCAATAAGAAATTTGAATTCATGTATTTTATATCAAAACGTAAGTTCTCAACCGACCATCACAAGTCTATCAGAAGAATGGAAAAGTTATTGTCATTAACAAATACCAATTCTTGTGACTTCCACAAACGGAACGAGTGAAATGTCATTATATTGCAAACACTTTGATGATGGCAGTTTAAGAAATATTTTAATTTGAATCAGAGTTGGTTTTACGAAGGTTTAGTTTGAATTATCTATTTCGCTTTAAAGTTTAAACTAATAAATTTGACAAGACTGTCGTAAAAAGTGAGAAGTTTAGCGCTATAAAACCAGGTTTAATCCACCATTTTCTACATTTGAAAATAATTGTACCAAGTCAGGAATATGACATTTGTTGTCCGTTCGTTTTTTATGTGTTTTGTCATTTGATTTTGCCATGTGAATAGGGACTTCCAATTTGATTTCCCTCTAACCTCAGTATTTTTGTGACTTTACTTTATATATTGACACTAACAGGTTCTGGAACATCATTTGTATCAGAGAGACCATCTTCTAAGCCATGGTTCTTACTTAACTTAGAAGAGTATATCGAAGTTCATGCAATCGTTCTTTACCGACAGAAAGGTAAGATAATCAAATGCACGAGAAGCGCAGACATATAGTGTTCTAATGAGGAAATATACCAGGGGAATGACAAAATGTCCAATTTAAAGTGTTGGACAAAAACACAAATATTTCAGATTGTACTGCGTAGATGCGTATTTCAAAAATCCCTTTGTTACCCACAACAAAAGTCCATTACCAATTACAAAATGTTTGGTCGAAAAGAAAAGGTACACTTTATAAAAACACGGAATTGAACATTCAATCAGAGTTATGCGTAAAGAAAACCGTAACTTAATATTAGGCTTCCTTGTTTATATTTACGGCATATTTCAATAAAACAGTATCCATCTTTTCATGCATGTACTCTCGTGATGAACTAGTTAAATATTCGAGAGCTTGTCCATCACGATAGGTAATAAAAAATTGCACTCGTCCTTGATTTAATTTTACCATATGTTTTAAGGTATCAAAAGTACTTTTTTCGTGAAATGGCACACGGCCAAAAAAAAATGTTTTATTTTGTTTCTGTTGTTGTCTATCCAATAAGATTAGTCTGTCGTACATGTATACACATGTATCTACACTATAGTGAATAACACGTCTACCTTTGCTGTCTGGTCTTCAAAGTAGGCCAACCGTAAGCGATTTCATCATCGCAAAATCAAAGGACAAGCATCAAATTTTGTGAAGAGTATTGAAGGAAATGATAACATTTGAGACAAAACAAAACTACACTTATTCCGGTCAAGTTATACAAAATGTTATTATTGACCCGAATAATTACAAGTGACTTAACAAGTTGTTCCCATTATTACAGTATGGTTCCCTGTAAACAACAGATACGTAGGGACGTATGTTAGTAAACATCGATGGGACTTCCTGACATATGGAGCATACAGATGTGACGATAACAGAAACCCCTGGAAACACAAAATATTTCGCTTTCAGTGTAAACGTCCAATTATAGGACAATATGTAAGCGTGAAAAACTTTGACTTTACTGAACCTGACCGCAAACATGGATACTTTCATTATTTAGAAATAGACGAAATAAAGGTTGTGGGAAGATGTAAGTATCACATTGTTCTTTTAATTTGTAAAATACGAGGTAAATACCGATAGAACATTATCGGATATGCATTCGTCCATCATTTTCTTGATACAGAAATGAACGTTCCAAGTCAGGAACCTAACAATGACTTTTCCATTCCTTTAAATTATTAGAGCTTTTGATTTTGACATTTAATAAGGGACTTTCTGTTGGGTATTTTCATTTAGAGCTCGGTATTATTTCGTATTATTTTTACAATGACCGATTTTTTTTAGCAACTACATCTTGAACGAACATCATTCCATCGAAATGAAAGGTAACACAGATGTCTAGAGTAGTTTGATCTGCTGCCAAGAACATTAACAAATATTGATTATTACAACAAGTGTTGCTGATTTATTAAAACAACTTCTCATTGATAATTCATAATAAAAATAATTTAGCTGACCAAAATCTGTATCACACGGGACATCGACACGCTCAATTATTTTCATTCAATTTCGCAATGCAAACAATAACAATCCATGATAGCTGCTATTCTTCATTATTTTTCAAAAAGCGAATGACTTTCTTTAAATAAAGTGTTTAATGTTTTCATTTGCTAGTACGATTTTAATCTGTTCTTAATAACATTAGCAACACTGTGCGGACGGCGACTTGGACTAATTACTGGTGACGTCCAGGATTATCAGATTGAATCTTCATCACATAAGGACAGTGATCATCAATTCACATTTGGTCGATTATTTCGTCCTGAAAATGGCTGGTGTGCACGTTCTACTGATAATACCCCATGGTTTATGGTAAGGAACAAACATGGTTGTTTGCGTATGTGTTGGGGGGGGGGGGGGGGGGGGGGTAATCCTGTTAACAGACCAGTCCACGAAAACTGGTTACAATTTGTATAAAACGTTCAGAGAAAATCTTACTATGTCTTAATAGCTGAATAAATAACATTTTGGTCGCTTAAAATCAAACAAGAAAAACGTTAAAACTTATGATTATATAGTGATTAATACATGGTCTTTTCGGTATTTGGTCAACGTATCAACCCTGGACCCCTATATCAGCCTGAGACGAAGTAGAAGTGCTGACATGTGTCGTAGGATGATACCCACGCCGATAATCATGGATATGGAAAGGTCATGTTTTAATCACTTGATCAATTACTTCCGAAAATAAAGAAGATTTACGCCGGAAGCTGATACGGATTTTTTTGCCCGGGCTGATACGACATTCTTATATATCGTCCTTATAACGCTTTGTTTACAAAGCCGTGTTATAATTTTGCACAAAATATGTTTGACACATGCGCAGAAACTTACTGTTTGCATTCTCGTGATTGTCATTTTTATCCTAATCAAAAGTATATATTTTAGCTTCTTAAATAAAAAGTGATTATGGATTATTTTAAAATATCATATTTTTACCTCGACTTTACTTTTTAAACTTATAAGATATAAAAAAATAAATATAAGCCCGGGCAATGACGATTTAGGGCTGATACTGGGTTATCTGTCTGTGTGTACATTTACGTCTTGTTTTCTTCCTGTCGTAACAAACATGAAAAAGCACTGTATTAGGGATGAATTATATGTTAAATAGAAATATTTCCTTAGCACCTGGTATTAATGAATTGAAAAAGGAAGGTTATTTCTTTTTTAGTTTCCTTTATCACAATCAGTCAAAATTATATTATCATAAATATCACGCAATCGCCAAACATTAAAAATCAGACGACGAATTGATATTTTGATATTAAAGATATATGAAACAAGTGAGTGGTGAAAAATTATGTTTATCCAATTCTTGATTCAATGCATGTATGTAGCATAAACTTAGTCCTCTGTGCACGAATTTATCATTTTTTACGCAAATATATCGTTCAATCGTAACTTTTCTCTCTCTCTCTGTCTGTTATGAGTTAACAAATATGGCTGCTCATTAAATGCCGTGTTTTGAAGCTGAAGTTTACCGATTGTCACCTTGTAGTAAACAAATAACAAAAAGCATGGGTAATGAGCACGTATTTTTACGTGATTGTTTATTCTAATGACAGATTCACGCGTATTGCGATCACCGGATTTTCACGAGGAGGGTTACGCTCAGGTCACTATGCATACGGAAAACATGTTGGCGAATTGCATCCTAGAAGGAAGCAATTAAAAATAAGTAAACTTCTTCTAAATGTGGACAGATTAAAGAATTTCCGGAGAAAAAAGTATATGTACATAAGTTGTATAATGGAAAATATCTATTTAGTTATAAAAAAAACATATGCATATTTTATTTTAATTTGATGTTTCTTATGACTTTAAACATTGAAATAACTTCAGATATATTTTTATGCTTTCTAGGTTGATTTAATAGTGCCATTGAAAGTACAAGGCGTAGAGTTACAAGGAATTAAAGACGGGCAAAATATTAAACTTATAAATTCTTTCAACATTTTATACGGAATTGATAGGAACAATCTTGCTATTTACCAAGATTCAATGGGGACAATGAAGGTAAGTTTTCTCCTCTAAAGATCACATAACCGTTTTTTGTAAGGCTCTTTTTTACGTATCCTCAAAAAAAATTCTATACTTTTTTTAAGCAAATTTGTTTCTGAAACGTGTTTTCTGAATTATTTTAGCCATTAGGAGCATAACAATTTAGAAGATGACAAACACACAGTGATATCATATTATCTTAGATTCGATTTGTATAAGAAAAAAAACCCACCTTCATTATATTGCCTTAAGCTAATTTTTCAATCGGTAATTGACAGCTACGTATACGATAAGGGGCGCCGACCTAGATATAAGGATTGACATTTTGTATTTGCGCCTGATGCCCGTTTCGTCTACTTAAGACTCATGAATGACTCTCGAATGAAAAAAGTTAAAAAGTCAAGATAAGGTAAGAATTTGAATAGCATACAGTTAATATCGATATGCGTGTGTGGAATACGCTTCATTTGGTAGGCCCAAAAAGACTAAACAATTTGAATTCCAATATATAACCAAAAACACGGTTGAGGACCCAAATTGCTGCATAATAAAATTAAAAAAAAAAAAAAATTAATAATATTTGAACGTTGTATTAGGAATTGTCAGCAATAACAAAATTGCAAATGAAAAAGGAAGTCCATTAACGGACTTTGTCTTTCTAACTTTGGCATGTATATTATGTTCGATGACATAATACCATGAATAACACAATATTGAATAGAGATACATGGCATGATTGAAAATAGGACAACTATCCATCAGAGTCCTCATACATTGGTAGTAATTATAGGTTACTGTAATGCCGTCAATATTGACAACAACGAGCTAACAGTATTGTTGGGTATCAAAGGCTACAAAATGACAAGAGTAAAAACATTTCAAATGAAAAAAGCGGCATGATTTATGAAAAAGACCACTAACGAAACACATATAAAACAGAGAGTTCCAGACAACAGCCACACAATCACAAACTTAGAACAGACATACATGTAACAAGAACGGAGTAGGCTTTAACGTGATTGTTAGCAATCAACCATTCCCTTACATATAACAAAAGCATACCATTAAAGAAGCTGTAAACATCCGTTGAAAATACATTGATTTATAACATGTAGATCGACACAAGGCAAAAATTAATTCAACTTAAAAGAAACCACTTAAAAGACACAAAGTATCAATCCAAGATTACACAAAATGTAACCGAGTTGCAGTTTAACTCCCTGTTTGTGCATCCCAACAGGTGTTCAGAAGCGATCCCTCAAATGGGGTATCAATTCAGCAGTTTGTATTTAACACAGAGATTTACAGCCGGTACATAAAAGTTGTCCCACTTGAATACACCGATGCATGTTTAAAATTAGAAATAATTGGCTGTCCAAAACAAGGTAAGGACACAATGATATATTTGTAAAATAATGTATTTTTTTATATAATAGTTTAAACATATTTATTTAGAGTGGATTGGGAAACAAGTTTTTGCAACTTATATTAATCCCTTTCCACTTTGCAGATGCGAGTGCTGCCTTGTAGCGGCATTAGTCTACTCTTTTTCGAAATCTACAAGGGTGTCTTTAACGTGCAAGAGATATGGCTCTCTCTTAACACGGCTCAGCCATTTATCGTCCCCTTCCGACGGACTATCATCGTTTCCTGAAGACCATACTCGCAAATGGTGTCAAGGGAGAGCCGAAAATTGAGTTCCTGAAATTTTCATCCCAAACGGGAATCGAACCAGGAACCTTTGTGATAGTAGTCCGATGCATTAACCACTACACCACGGCTCTCTAATATATACCTACTAAAAATAAATAACCTTTAATTTTTGTTTCAAATGATACTAATGAAAAATAAGAGATAACTGAATTGTATTTAAAGCTTTGCGGACGTCCATCGGTACCTGTATTGTCAAGGTTTACCTGGCGACGCGTAGTTATCTCGTTTCTAATGCAAACAATTTTATGATTAAATTTCAAGCATTATTTTAGTGTAAAACATTCATTAACGAAAATCCACGAAAAGGTGTTATCTTCTTTGGTCCATAAACTAGGTGACGTCATAAGTATGCTTCCGGCGTCAAACGTTAACACCGGGCATTTTCTGGCTTCTTGGTCGATTTGGAATGTAATAAAAGTTGATAAAAAGAAGATTTGTAGGTGCAACATGTGAATTTTCTTGCTTATTATTGTAGGAATAACATGTCAATATATTCCGCAATTCAAATGTCGGCTTCCTAAGTAACAGACGAGAAGATTGAGAATTTTACGCTTACTGTAATCCAATTACAACCATTTATACAAAATAATTGCAATATAATTATTAATCATTATTTATTATTTTTTCAGCAAGACGTGATTTTATGTGCAAAAATTACAAATACGATTTAGGCTTTGAGGTTCTACCATACCATGCGTTTTGGATGAACGAAGAGCACGATGCTATCCGCATGATAAAAACAAATGTTGATATTCAGCAATGTATTGGATACTGTCAAAATATAACATGTCTTTCTTTTTCATTCGATTACTACGAAAGATATTGCCTTTTGCATATTGGTCATAAATACACACGGCAGTTTCAAAAGTGGTGGGTAAATAAAGTCGATGTTAGTAACATCTATTACCAAAGATTGTGTTTTAAAGGTAAGATATTTCTTTTACATTCAAATTCTTACGTAGAAAGAATGATTTTCAACAAAATATGGAAACGATACCAGGAGGAATAAATCTGGCATTACTATGGTATAAAAACACGAAACGACATTCAATAAAACAAAAAAAAACAAAAAACAAAAAACAATCTCCAAACAAGCTTGATTGTTCGAAACACAGGCATTAAACCAAGTTAATAGTATGTTGACGCAACGGGATAAAAATAAGATGAAAATGCTTTCCAAATTTAGCTTAAATCATTACACAGAAAGCATAAGATTGAGCCGAATTAAAAGGATTTAATACCAATACAGTAAGATCCCAAGGTACGTAGCAATACACAGGAATGAGTGTGATGCTGTAATTTGGTTACGACGATTTTATTTGAATATAAAAGTTATTGTTCAATTAGGTTCATGTTTAGACAGCTGATGGCTGTTTAACCTTCAAAGTTGGTTTTGAATCAACATCAAGGTTATTTTGTCATGTGTTATGGGCTAAGATATATTTGGCGGTTCGATTTTTCATATCAAAAACGGCCATTGGTGAAGACAATAATTGACACGTTTACAGACACTTTTTTTACATGAACTTTTTAACGCAATTTTACAAATAAATGAGACGAAAGACCAATGAGTTCATTAATCTATTGGTATTTGTATTGTACTAGTTTCGAAACAAGTATCATTCTTCAGAACAAATTGATCGGAAAAATATATGACATGTTCACATCCCGTTATCCAAAATGTTATACATGTAGCAAAGTAACGCAGACTGTTTCCGTATATTCACTTAAAAGAAGATGCATTTAACAATTTCAATAACTGAAAATCAAATCTATAGAAAATACCGATTAAGTACATATACAATAAACATATTGCACAAGCAACTGACTTAAAATTTAAGTTGGTAGAGTTTTGACAATCATATTACATCTGTGAAAAATGATATTTCTCCATGATTTTTCTTGTAATTGTTTATTACAAATTTACATAGACATTTGCCAAAAAAGATTTATATGGATTTTACTCATTTTTCTTAAACTTGACTTTTGAAAACATTTAAATTTACTTGACTATACAACGTCTTCATCTTATCTTTCAGAGTTCCTAGAAGTTAACGAATGTGGCTCAAAAATATTTCTAAAAGACGAAAATGCAACAACAATTTTATCCCCGAGTTTTCCATTGAATTATGGTCAAGGAATACATTGTATTTGGTCTATTCAGTCTGAAATGTTTGTGGAGATTGAAATTGTCTATATCAAACTACAAGAGAAAATTATAGTGAATGATCTTCAAAAGGTCAGTATAACATACACATAAGTACATAATTACATTGTATACTGATTATCAAACATCTATAATATTTTAAATATTTTGCACAATATTTTTACAGAATGGAAACATACAGATATTACTAATTGCTACTCGTCACCAATAATGTGGCTTACAGTATATATAGTTTTATTTCACGATACAACCGTCTGTTGCCAAAATAATTGTGGAATCGGAATGATATAAAACCGTTTTGTTTTTTGTTATTACAAATTTTGAGTGCTAAAATTAACTTTACTCACATAACACATTGGCCTTTATCTTAAATGTCTTGCAGTGAGGAATGCAGATACGTTTAACAAAATGCATCCTTGGCATTTAGCTTATTTTGAATTGACTGGTCTTACAATTTTGTAATTTTAAAGTGAAGTATTGATGTATGCACAGATATTCATCAACGATAAATTAAACTATGAAAATTTCTTGGAAATATTCAATGGGATGAACTCCAATTTATCATTTTAAACCGTTTTGCAAATTCTACCTTGTTCCCAATTATCCTTTATCAAGGACAGAAAGCTCTAGAATAACACTTCAACTAAGAGTTAAATGGTTTACTATGAGACAGGTCTTGAGAGACGAAAAATACAAATGGGACAGTCAAACTCATAAGTCAAACATCAAATGACAACACCATAGCTAAAAATACAAAACAAAACGATCCCCAACATAATCCAGAGTTGAACTCATGTGCTCTGGAACTGTAGTACATTTATCTTTTATTTCAATATGAATAGGGATATGTAGTGTGATGGCCAATTATAATTCTATTTGTTGCAGTCAATATATGCACCATTATTTGGATTTATTGACAAAATTATTGATTATCGAAACAGACACGTCACTAGTACATGAACTTTAGTCTGAAACGGACATCCTGGTCTTAATTGGATCTTACAAATCCGAGAAACAAATAATTCCGTCATGTTCATCTTTTAGTCAATTCTAAGACAAACAGTTGTGGTAAATTCAGGACTATTGAGAAGCATTTCAAAAAAAAAATCAGTATAATGTTGTTGTGTCTAGGTAAATATAAGCCATTGAAAGAGAGACGAAAGATACCAAAGGGACAGTCAAACTCGTAAATCTAAAACAAACTGACAACGCCATGAACCATAACGCCATGAACCGTCTTAAAAAGAACTAAACAGATATTATTTGACTGCTAAAGAAATATCTGAACACTGCTGAAAGTTCCGCTGTAAATAAGTTTGAAAATTAACTGAAAACGTGAAAACGACGCATAGATTATTTCCTCAGTCTTTCAAGATCTATTCAGATCTAAATGACCGTTTCTGATCAAAATTGGTTTACTAGGATTATAATTTTGCACACAAGACTTATGTACAAGGAATGTTTAATGATTCGTACCAACAACCACACTATCTTAACCCAGTTTGAAGGAGTATCCACAACTTTTCTCCATGTTTTGTCCATTGTATGGCATCATCAATTGTTGATCACAGTCAATAGAATTTGATTAACTGGTTTTTGGCCTGTTGCATTACCTAATGCGTTACGTAATTTGTGAGGTCAACAGATAAATCGTGGGTGGATTTTTACTGATGGACTTGTACAGTTTCACGTGCGAGGTTTATATCTGAATATGTCAGCATTGCTTTTCTGCAAAACTTGTTTGTATTTGAACGTTTTGGTCACACGTTACACTGGGTACTACATTGTTATCATTTTTTTATGTACGTTAGATGGGTGTGTACGACATTAATCCAGGCGAATGTGAAGACACTTTAAGTATCAGAGACAAGAGTGGCAATACAAAGAATATTCTTCCATCTGACAAGAAATTAGATGGAGTCAAACTAATATCGGTATCAAATCAAATGACGATACAGCTTTCCACTTGTTTTCATTATGAAAGAAATGACGAAAAATCATTTGAACTGAAAGTATCTATGATAGGTATGTGCCGTTTGTATCATATATAAACAAGGTAGTATAAGATACATATTATTGAAATTAAAAACCGTAGTGGAGAAAACATTTTGATAAACTGACGAAAACAAAATAACAGTTCTCAACGTTACATAGAAAACCAAAATAAATAAGTATTATTAACCCACCACAAAACGGTATACCCCCACATGTTCGTCGGTTACTGCTCCACTGATAATATCTTCTGTTTTCTCATGTAAGAATACATTGATTTAAATCATATTCATGATGGAAATATGATAAATGTTATTTTAAGCAAACAAAAACGAACTCAACAGTTAATTAATAGAAGTAGCCTATACACCGTGGCAAAAAAGTAAATGCTTGACTATATCAACCAACATGATGAACGAAATAGAATTTTCAAGTCCATGACTTGGTAAAATTTATTTTCTCGAAATAACTTTTGGTTCAGATACAGGTTTTACCAGCCCACGAGGTTGTATTTTGAACATGTGGCACAAACAAACACAATTTCGAGTGTCTTAGTACAAATACCTTGTTTAAAAGAGAAATGTGAATTACTTTTTTTTTCAGATTTCCAAAATTTTAACACTTGGAACTTTGCCTTTTTCTTTGCATAAGATAATTAATGTAGACATACATGCTGTATAATATGATCAGTTTTGTGTACGGTTGTCTATCTTTATTGATAAAGAACTAATTTTAACAGATGCTACGGCCTCAAATTGTTTTAATTTCCTATTTCTAAAAATGCCATTGGAATAGCCCCAGCATACAAAAATTCCTTTTATTTATATTGAGGACGAATGTATGTAAAACCTTGACTTTTTTATACAGACAAAACCGTCAGATTTGTTGCAGAATTGTTAATGAAACGAAACACTCATTGGACTTAAATTAAATGTTAGTATTGTGTTTCTTCAGATTTACCAGCATGCGGCGGACTTGGTAGTTGTTTTCAGACATGTGACCTGCAATCGGCTTACATATTTACATCCGGGTTCCCAATTGGTTACGAACCTGGAGACTCATGTTTTTGGAAAATAGAGGGTTCATACGGTCAATATGTAACATTTTACATCACAAATCTTGATATTACTGATGATTCTTCTTGCGAAAAATCCTTTATTTCTGTTAATGATATCGACATTCAAGGACGTAGTAAAAACTTGGGAAAGTTCTGTAAGGGCAGTCGGCCCTACACTGTATTGGTATCAAGCTGGGAGAAACTATATATTGAATTTAAATCTTCAACGGATTTACAAGGAAATGGTGGACTTCTTGGAAAATATGAATTAAAGTCTTTTATACAGGACACATTTAATTTAGAAAATAGCAGTAAGTATGCAGTTTCTTTAAAATATATTATATAATTTAGTTCACGTATAAACCTATACTAGATCTTGTATAATGGATCAAGTCAGTGCTTGGTTGCGCTATAGAATAAGACACATTAATTGAAAACCAAGTTTAAAATGGTAATGAAAATTAAAAAAAAAATGATAACCACGAAAAAGTTCTTATTCACAAGTTTTTTTATGATTTATGATAAACCTAATCAAAAGGAGTAAAACTTTTAGGAACAAAAGGAACATTATAGCACAATAGATAAGGCGTTAATGTCCTTACTGTGAAGTATAACTTAACGAAATGATTTTTAGTAAACATTCCTTTGGCCCTTAACTGTTTGTTTATTTTATCGTCAAATTTTATATATCAAAGATTGTAAAGAAAATTGGTATGGATTTAAAAACAGTTGCTACGGGATGCAGAAGAAGATTTTTGGGATAACATGGATTGAAGCTGAAAATGAATGCGTGGTTCAAGGAGGACATCTTGTCAGCATAGCCGATCAATCAGAAATGGAATTTATTCATTACCTTGTAACAGTCCTTAGCAACGACCCGAATGAAAATCGTGCATATATTGGTATTTGAAATATACAATAATGATAATCGTGAACATAAAAGAAATAAAACCATTTTGACTCTTAAAGATTAAAATTTTTACACTAATGCGCTTAATGTTGCTCAAGTGAAAATTGTGCTTGGAAGAATATGGTATTCTCCAAAAGACCATATTGATAAACCAAAAAAAAACGTAATGGATGTTTTAAAACATTAGCCATAAGAAAAATTTTAACGAGAGTTGGTTGACCGTTATGGAATAACCGTTTCACAAATGATATCGGATATGTTCCTTACGTCGTAACTACAATCCCCTTCCCTTTCATGAATTTGACCTACCGAATTAGACTATTTACCGGATTTGTAATCACATAAGCAACACGACGGGTGCCGCATGTGGAGCAGGATCTGCTTACCCTTCCGGTGCACCTGAGATCACCCCTAGTTTTTGGTGGGGTTCGTGTTGTTTATTCTTTAGTTTTCTATGTTGTGTCATGTGTACTATTGTTTTTCTGTTTGTCTTTTTCATTTTTAGCCATGGCGTTGTCAGATTGTTTTAGATTTACGAGTTTGACTGTCCCTTTGGTGTCTTTCGTCCCTCTTTTCTCTTGGAGGATATCAATAATTTACACATACAATATTTTTCGAATATAACTAAATTGTTTGAAAAAAATAATGGTTCAACTTTATAAGCGTTTTTATATGAATCTTTAAACTACAGACACATATATTATACCCCTTACTGCAACTATTTGTTTTTTAATCAGTTTTGCAATACTCCCTTGTGAATCTTTATTCAGAAATTATGGACACATGTACATCTTTCGTATTTTTGTATAATAAAGGGTTACGGAAGAAGACGAATGGATATAATATTAATGATTACGTTTGGTCTGATGGCAAACCGATGACATTTACATCGTGGTAAGTTTATATTATTTTCTTTAAATTAACACAATTGTACTAAACGACATCAGATTAAAGGGCTAGGCTGCAATTTAATGTCCTTACCACTGAAATGGTAGTATTTTCATACAATTGACTTACCCTTCCAAGTATGAAGTTATAACTCAAAAACAGGAACCTCAATCGTAGACTATGGTGTGTCCTATCTGACTATTGGTTTATTTCTTATCGAAAACGTTGATTTTTGTTTTGTTGCTTAATTCACAAAATTGATGTTCTCCTTCAGAGTTGGCTAAGAGGAACATCAATTTCATTTATTACATATTATTTGGCCTGCTTCTTACTTGAATGTCCGTATTTCCGTAACCCGACTGTCATGAGGTCCAGAAATTATTGTTATTTAAACAATCACTTTTTGACCCAATTTATTATTACAACAAAATGAAGAGAAAGACATGCATACATGTTATGTTGAAGTGTTGTTGTTTTTTACGTCTGAGCCTACTGCTTAAGTGTGACTTATTCGATACCACTCTGATCAATGGTCCATTTAATTTATTAACAACATCTTGTTCAGATATTCTTGGTTCGAATTGTAATATAGTTTGATGTATGCTTACCTTCTTTTCTAATTCCAATAGGTACAACGATCCTACTTTAGGAATGCAACAGCCGAATGGTTTAGAAAATGAAAAATGCTCAATACTTCACTTGTTTAGTATTCATAACATGAACGACTGGCATGATGTTGCCTGTGCTTATGATAAAATATCTAATTTCATATGCGAAATAAGTCAAGACTTCCAAATTCAAGGTAAGATTTCTGTTATTTTACAACAAAAGAGAATAAAAGAACGAGACAAGGTTCCCTTTACTAAAGCATGTCTGAAGTAGTAAAATACGCAGAAGTCTTTTGATTTGATCGGCTGAGGGTATGTGAAATAAAGGAGTGTTTGGTTTCTGTTTCTTAACGTCAATGGAGAATACTTCATTCGTATTTTTGTAATTTAATTCGGATTTAAAACGGAGAGATACTATATTGATATACAATCTGTTTAACACAAGTAATAAAAAATGTAGACTCCTATTTGAAAATGATGGTGCGTTATATATGTTCAGAAACACTTTTTGGAGAGGGACAATGTCTGACCCCTTACATCTTACAAAATAACCCGTTTAACCTAATGGTAACATACATTAGCCCGGGTTATACTGCCTAATGAGAGAAATATAGTTATGAACAAATCTCTATACCCCACTTGACTCTCATTTACAATTAAAATGAGAAGAGGCTGAGGGGTCCGCATTTACCCATAGATAAATACTACTGCTGGAAATTGAAAAAGCATCGCGTGTGATACATGTAAGACAATGCACAAAAGTTGGCTACTAGTATATAAATGATGTTTTATTTGCTTAATATATAATAAAAAGTAATTAAAATGATTTTGACCATTATCATTTTATATGCATATCTCAAGATGATATAAGAAACACATGGAGTCATGTTCCAACAGAACAAGCAGACGATTTGTACATATGCGAATCTGGTGAATATATCTTAAATGCTTTTCTTTGTGACTCCGTGGAGGACTGTATCTCTGGTGATGATGAGCGGAATTGTTGTAAGTATTCGAACTTTTATAACTGTACAATTGTTCGAAACAAACAAACACATTGCCATATAAGCGAGAGGTTTTGCAGGCGATGATACCAGTTTTAACTAGTGATTTGTTCTTGCAATGTACTGTACCAAGTGAGTGTTTTTAACATGGTGTGAATAAATATATTTTAAGTGTCAGATTAATTTCAAACGTATGTCGCAATATGGGACGGGCATAACTACGCATTTTTGCACAAGAGATAGATTTCTAGTTTACTTCTATTTAAAACAATCAGTACTTGTATTATTATTAGAAAAAATAAGATGTAAAATAAAAAATCTTGACAATAAATATAATTTTGAGATCAACTACCAACATGAATTTTCTCAGATAACAAATAAAAGAAGAGGAGACAATTGGAATAACTCACCTCGTGCAATCTATTTCAGCATCGATAGATATCGGGGACCAGTTTACATTTGATGATGGCAGCCATATATCAATAAGTCTTTATTGTGACTTCATACTCCATTGTAAGGATGGGTCGGACGAAAATTATTGTGGTAATAATACTTTATTGCACACATGTTGTCTATTGATGAAAATGACTTAACTATAGTTTAAATAAATGTAGGTACTTTGGATACATATTCTTTGTCGTTGTTCGCTAATTATTTAGAAAACACCAAAAGACACAAGCATATTAATCATTGAATGGAAATATATATTTTCTGCACCGCATGTGATAATTGCTTATGTTCATATCGTGCACACGACTACACACACTTTAATTTAAATAATTTGAATTACAATTTCTAAGAGCAAAAATATGTGAAAAGTAGTGGATAAACAATCGTGATTTCGAAATGAAAATAATTTGGACTTTGCCAAAAAAAAAATATTTTGAACCTTTAAAACGCATTTTATTGTTTAGTGGTTTATAAGGTGAAAATATATACTGTTAATTACATCATTTTGTAAAACATCGAAACACCGGGTTTCAGAGGTTGATACCTGTGTGTTCTATCTGCAGATTGAAGTAACTACATTCACGATTGATTAATTCTATATAATTCATGACACACTGATTATTTTTTTATTTAGAGAGACGAGCCTGTTTACCTGATGAATGGCAATGTACCAACCGACAATGTATAACAAACCAACAAAGATGCGACTTTGTGGAAAATTGTTTTGACAAGTCCGATGAACTTAAATGCGGTAAATAAAATTGAGAATGGAAATGGGGAATGGATCAAAGAGACAACAACCCGACCACAGGACAGACAACATTCGAAATGAATAAGTTATGTTCCAATACCATTTAATGTGTTATTATATAAACGACAAAATCACAAAAAACGAACTCCGGGGAAAGTTCAAAACGGAAAGTTCCTAATCAAATGGCAAATCAAAAGCTCAAACACATCAAACACATGGGTAACAGCTCTCATATTCCTAAATTAATTAAACAAATTTGCAAATAAATAAATATGGGATAAGATCTTCGCCTACCTAAACTTACTTTCTTTCACTTTGCAAACAAACCCATGCTCGAAATCCAATAACATTTTTGCAAATGCTCATTATGACTACTTTAAAAAAATGAATTCTATCAAACTGGCATGCATCTAATAAATGTCATTAATCAAAACCACTTTCAAACTTTTGAATGATGTACTTGTTGTTACTTTATGCATAAACAATGACTACAATATGTTACAATTCGCAATTGAAATATTTAACCTAGATACGATATCCGTCCATTTTGACTGTTCAAATCCCTTTCCTCTAAAAACATTTTTGTCGTAAGCGTGTTTACAAACAAAAAAGAAGGTTCATAGAATAGCCTACGGAAACGCTTTACACTATATACACATCGGACATAGAAATAACCGTAGTTGTCCTAATCAAAATCAAAATAGTTGATGAAAGCTATACTTTATTGTAGTTTAAACATAGATAGGCATTATAATCGTGATATTTTAGTCCGAACTATCGCATAGGCAGAAATAATCACGAATATAGTGCCTACCCATGTAAAATAAGTAAAATAAAGTATAGCTTGCATCAAATTTTTCTTAAATATCGAATGAATGTCTTCAACTTAACAACTAGGGAGCCTTGATTCAACACCGTTTTGGAATCATTAATCCTCTTTAATGGACATACTGCCATTAAAAGTAATCTCTAGTTTAAAGATTCGAACAAAACGTTTGTTTTTCTTTCTTATTCTACCCTATGAATCATTAATTCATATATATATTTTTTAAACTTACTGTTATAAATGAATATTTCAGAAACATGTAGATTTGAAAGTTTTCAATGTTACGATCAGCAATGTATACCATCAACAAGAGTTTGTGACGGAATGATTGATTGCAGTGGGCTTTTTCATGAAGATGAATCAGAAGACTGTCAACAAAAAAGACAACATACTTGCAAAGATTGGTGGGCCAGCGGGGCAAAACGAAATGGAGAATATCTTATTGATTTATATCTAAATAGTAAGATGTTGTGTCTATGTGAATTTCAATTAATATATTCATGTTGCTGTTGACGATAGTTTTCTTATACAAATATTTGATTTGTCATTTAGGTGATCATTTGTCATCATATCTTTATATTCAAAGAGATTATTTTCATTTCCAAATGTAAATGTAAATTTTCAATTTTTAGATCGGGGTTTTAATCGAAGTCTAATTTAATAAACTAAAGTTATATATATATATCTATTACTTGCATATGATGACGTCACACGAGGTGAAGTCAAGATTACAATTTATTCAATCAATAGGTCAAATTCAATGTGTTGATGAAAAATAAAACATACAACACTAGATACCAGTATTTCTTACTGATATAGTATTAACTTGAATAAACATAATAACATACATTTGTATCACTGTTGCTACAATACAGTCCGTTTTATAATGTGTCTATCTGCTATTATATATAATAATGATATCAATTACACTTACTCGTTATTCATTTTAGAGAGTGCTTTGGTAGAATGTATATTCCAAGAGTCAAAAGATCAAATCCATGTAACGACTGTTGTCCATCATGATAACGAGGAAACTATAACTGCCATTACGAATGGATTCGATATAAGACCAAAATATTTTGCAAGTGATGCACATATTGTTAAGTTAAAGCAAATGGAAAAATGTCAACAGGCCCTAGAAGTATATTGTCATTTCTCACAAAACTGGATCTATAGATCATCACTAGATGGAAGAGAGATACATAATAAACAACATCAAGGGAACTGTGGATGTCCTTTTGTCGGCAATTGTAATTCGGATTTCAACAAGTAAAATATATTTTTTATATGATATTAAGAAAGTAAATAACAAAATATACCACGGGGAAAACGATGAAAAGACAACAAACCACAATAACAATAGCATTACATAGAGAATAATACATGGCAAAATCCGTATAGCATGCTGTATCACCACGAGAAACCAATATCAGTCCCGAGGGCTGATATAAGTCAAGTGGTGATACAGCATGCGATACGGACTTTGCCATATATTTTTCTGTTTATAATATATTTTAACAGAATCAGATTCATGAAATATCCGGTGTTATTTTAAATCGTCCGAAAAGGAAATTATGATTTTTCTGTACTTTTTCAGCTGACATTTTTTTTTAAAGACTTCCTTTGTTTCTTAATGTCCACATCGTAATGTCCCCGATAACCTTATTACATTTTTATAACATACTTTTTTAAGACCATGTATTTCAATAATTCACTTAAACGATACTGTTCTATCATTTCAACTACAAAAAAATATTACTAAGTAACAACATGACTAATTTATCATGTTTATATCAAGCTAGTTGAAATGGTAGGACATTTTTAAGTGGGAACAGCAACTGGACGTCATAGATCAAGCGTTTATGTCATTTGATTTATGACGTCACGCCAGGTATGCGATACAGGGTATTCGATACGGGTTAAGCTATGCGATACAGGGTAGGTGATACAGACTGGAAAAATAACCTTTATCAGATAAACAAAATTGCTGTATTTTGTACTAAACATATGATAAATATATCATTTACATAAACCGATAACATGAAGCCTTTAACAAATGATTTGTAATGTTTTGTTTCTTTTTTGTTTTGTGCTGATAAACCATTTTTCATCATAGGAGACCCCTTTGACACTTTTTGAATATGAAGAAAAAAAACAAAGACTATCATAAACCCGGTCATAAAATGCAACTATATCAGTTACGTTTGATGGGTAAGCAGCAATGTTTTACAGGGGTATTCGTAGTTCTTGTTAAATTTGTAGATGTCAACATCGATAAAAGAATGGACGGTTAGGAGGAAATGAACATTTGTAAAAGATAGATAAAGAACTGTTTAATACTTTTTTTGTTAAAATCTTAATTTAACAAATGTTCAGTCAAATAGAATGCTTTCACAATTATTTAATTTTTACAGTTATCCATCATTCGAAATTGTGTATAAAATAGTGACAGACAGTACCAGAAAGATAATAAAACTAAAGACCGCACACAACTACATGAAACCCATTCTAAAACCGAACGAAATCCAAAATGTGTCGAAAGTGTCAAAATATCGTTCCTGACTAATTACTGAACAATTACATTTGTTTTATTATCAAAAGTAATTTTTATAAGCATGTACTTTTTTTGCTTCAACACTTGTTGCGCTCAATAGAAATATATATATATATATACTGCTATCTTTATAAGAATGCATTTTGCATCGATAAAAAGAAAATGCAATTTGTTTATTTTTAAAGATGTAATTGTGGTACTGAACCATATGATTGGTACTCAGCTGATGATAATGAAATACGATCAGACATTGGTGTTCTAACAAATAACAAAGATCTTCCAGTTAAACGGATACGTACAGTATGGACAGCAGACGACGATACTTTCGTCAAAATTCATCTAGGACCATTAAAATGTGAAGAAGGTATTTGAAATCTAAATGATATAGTTTCAACATTAACAGCAGTATGTTTGTCTTCAGCAATTTGATATTTGAACTCAAATTACAAATGAATATCCGCAATATAAATTTAAATATATACTATGATATACGTTAATGACTGCTCAACCACAAAACAATAAAAACAACATACTATTGTATGATGGCAAAACTAGATCGTCAACAATGAACAAGTGTCAAGTCAAAATGTCAACTTCTGAATAATTTTATATTTACTAAAAAAAAATGTATCTAAATTTAGCTGAACTTTAAAGTCAACACTTGAAAATGCCAACATTAGGGTTAATTCGTTCTTATTCATTTTGAATTATTGAATAGCATCCATGTACATTTGTATTGCATTTCATACTATAGAAGCCATTACTACAAACGACTGAAATTATCGTAATCTGGTTCAACGTTACGAAATGTTGGATTATTGACAACGTGGACATCCTCAGATTGTTATTAAATTACAAATCGATATTCGTTTTTACCATCATGAAAAGATAGTCTCAACACTCTGCTTATTGTATAATTAACAAACAACAAAAAAAAATCAAAACATTCGCTACCTACCGTGTCTTATGCTTTTTAGCAACTATAGGTTTTGATTATTGGTGAAATTAATGTGTCTGTTGATCTATCGACTGTGATATTGTTACCATTTATTGCCTTTTATTATTGTCGTTGAAATAGATATTTCTTTTCGGGATTGATAATTATTTCAATAACTTCAGATCAAATGTACATTGTTTTACAAAATAATTTCGTTCACAATTATGTTTTATGTATATAATGTCTGGCGTATTTAATTTATAACACTAGTTTGATTGAATTAACATACACAATACGCACAAAGGGTAATATAGTGTTAAATAAACGCTTACGATACGTAATAAACTGAATTTGCCTTTTGCCTTTTCTGTTTGTTTTGTGCATGTTCTAACTTTGGGTCATGCATTGATACCCAAAATCATTCGTTTTTCAATAGTATCGTTTACAAAAGTTACAAAATGTTCAATTCATTTCAGATGTTGCAAAAGTGTCAACTGTTTATTTATGCAGTAGGGGACAAAGTGTACCATCAACTGTACTTTGTCTATTAGATTATGACGACAAAGGAGAACTGATTGGCTGTAGAGACCTGTCACATCTATCTAACTGTGGTAAAATATCTGATTCCACATCTTCTTTTTATCATATATAGCCCCATTAAAACACTTTTCGTGTGCATGGCTAATAAACGTAAGCAACTGCTTCAGTATTTTTTTGTAAAGTTTGATTTAAACAATTATTAAATTGAATCAAACTTAGTCTGAAACTTCCTTAGGATCAATAGATGTTAATGTATAATTGGTGTTGATACCTTACGTCAGTATTTATATGTTAGCGTGTTAAGTTTTTCAGTTTTGCTCTCTGTTAATATATACAACCACGGAACGTATATTTATATATTGGAAAGTATTTTTAAACCGATCATATACATTCCATTCTCATTCCAAATAATGACAGAAGCATGAATATTTTTTTTTATAAATATATAAAAGGTACATTAACGTTTACCACCTGAAAGACATGTTAAGGAATGCACAATTTATTGCTCACTAACACAATGCCGAGAACAAAATCTTAGTATGTTGTATGGGTTTTGATAATCGTTGAATATCGCAAAGTGACCTATAGTTATTTGTTTTTACGTTATTCGGTCTCATATAAGAAGAATCATAGTCAAAATCATTTTCGAGAGAATTATTTAAGTCAAATATTGTGCTTGTATAAAAGAAACAATTTTTTTTTCAGAACAGTTCCTTTGTCCTCCAGGATACTTTAAGTGCAAAAATAGTTACTGCATTCCACCGAAACTGTTATGCAATGGAATTCATAATTGCCCACTAGGCGAAGATGAATTTAACTGCAGTAAGTAAAGACTGTAAAGCAAATATATGCTGACCTAAATTGATTTTCAATATTGAAATTTAAAAACACCCAACTATATAAGTTGCAAAATATTCAAACAAACTTTTAAACAAATTTTCCTTTTTTCTATGAGTCAATGCGTCAACAGAAATAAGAGAAACACAAGAAATTATCCAAGGCAATATATTGTCCAAACATACTGAAATTGAATACACTGTACCCAAGTTAAAAATTGCTAAGTTTAATTATGTTCATCAAAACCATTGATTTGATGTAAAAACCCGAATGTATGTTGTTGAATATTTTGCTTTTTCATCTAAACATTAAAAAGTTTACATTAAAACTTAAAACTTTGAACTTGGATCAGGTCTTCTTTACATTTTTAATGCTTTTGCAGATATTTGAATACTTATTCTCATCTGCGAAATGAAATGCTGTCTTTTGCCATCATTTTACGCAAAAATAAATTTGACTCATGGACATGTGTTCAATAGGATTGTATTTTCACCTTTCTGATTTAGTCAGATTCTTTCAATCATTTGCATTTGCTACGCATATATTAATTTTATTAATGATAAATTGGAGTTCAAACTTGTGTATCGTTTTATTAGTTTTGTAAACTACTATATAACGTACAAAGCGGAGTACATTTTTTAATTTATATACTTTGTGATTCCACAGGCAAACCATTGTGTAGTGGTCTTTTTAGATGTCACAGTAGTAATTTGTGTTTAAATCCAGACAAACGTTGTAATGGATTTGCTGAGTGCCCACAATTTGATGACGAACTACTCTGTCATACAGAATGTGCAGGAACTTGTAAATGCAACGGATTGTCAAGAAAATGTATATTTGAAAATATCTCTGAAATTTCATTTCTCTCTGAAATTCGAAAAATTGACCTGAGTCTCTCAAATTTATCATCGTCTAGTTTGAAACTGAAAGATAATGTTCTTTTGGCAGAATTGAATGTATCTAGGACAGAGCTAAAAAATCTTGAAAGATTGGAATTTGGCGAATCTCATAACCTATTTTTATTGGACATATCTTTTAACCAGTTGACCGCTATTCCAAAAAATATTTTCAGAGGATTAACTCATTTAAAAAGTCTCCTTCTATTGGGAAATCATTTCCTTAAAAACATTTATCCGAAATCGTTTTCTGGATTGAGTAGTTTGCCGATGATATCGCTTCAAGAAAATAATATTTATCTGTTGACAGAAAATACTTTTATTGGTTTATCAAAATTAAAATCGCTTAATCTCACTGACAATAAAATAAAAATAGTGGAAGATCGAAGTTTTGCAAGTTTACAAAACTTAGAAATCCTAGACATACGACGAAATAGAATTAACACATTTCAGAAGAATATATTTGAAGGTCTTACTAATCTGAAGGAACTATACTCGGATGCCTTCGTATTTTGTTGCCTGAGACCGGATTCTGTAAGAGAGGAAGATTGTGTACCAGAAAGAGATGAGTTTTCCTCGTGCTCCGATATGATGCGCAATGACATACTTAGAACCTGCTTATGGATTATCGGTGGGTGTGGTTTATTTGGAAACCTGATTGTTATTGCTTACCGCATTTTTTACGACAGAAAATCGTTGTCAAAGAGTTACGGCATTTTCATAACTAGTCTGGGAACTTCAGATTGTTTGATGGGTATATATATGTTGACAATAGCTTCAGCTGATGTTATGTTTCGTGGAAACTACGTGTGGAATGACCTGTCATGGCGGTATGGAGTCGCTTGTAAAATAGCTGGAATTCTATCTACAGTGTCTAGTGAAAGTTCGGTAGTATTTCTGTTTTTGATAACTATCGATCGGTTTATCGCGGTCAAATATCCATTTGGGGAAATAAGGTTTGGAAAAAAATCAGCAATACGTATATCTGTTGTTGTTTTCATGACCTCCCTCATCCTGGCCATTGTTCCATTATATCCGGGATCATATTTTGACGGAAATTTCTATTCACGGTCTGCAGTTTGCCTTGCACTACCGCTCACCAGAGATAAACCAAATGGCTGGGAATATTCATTTGGAATTTTTATTGTGTTCAATTTTATCTTATTCGTGATAATTGCTGTTACCCAGTTAGTGATATATAAAGAAGTTACGAATCCAATTCATATTAGATCAACCAAGAAAAACCAGGACTTGACTATTGCAAGAAAGCTTTTCCTTGTTGTATTCAGCGACTTTTTATGTTGGTTTCCAGTTGGCGTAATGGGTAAGAAATAATATATATTTATATATATATTAAAAATTAAATACACAAAAAGAGTTTGAAAATCAGCATTGTCTATCGCTTGTATCCATCTTGGGACTTTTCAAGACTAGGAACGTCTTTATGAACGTCGTTATGGGGAACACATTAGTATAATGACGTAACGTCATTGTTTGTAATATACTAGTAGTATGACGCAACGTTATTGTTCATGTACATGTAACTACTAAGCATTAAGTTTGGCGTCAAACACTTTTATAAATTTTCTTTCTAGTTCTTTACGGTATTCTTCTGTTGCTTCCGTACATTTGAAGAACGGGAAAAATTTGAATTTTCCTCCCGCACAAATGTCTAAATGTTCGCTCAACGGAATTTGTCTGTACTCGGGTTGCCGTATATGCTGTTTATGGATCCTGACCCGTTCACACACAATATTTCCTGTTTGACCTATGTAGTTTTCTTTACAGTTGACACATGTTATACAATAGAGTAAATTTTCTGATTTGCAAGACATATTTGCGTTTACTGTAAATTTCTTATCGTTTTTGAAATATTTCGTACTGCCGATTTCTAAGTAAATATTATTGTCTCTGGAACATACTCCACAGCGTGAATCGCCACAAATTTGTACGGATGATAGTTTTTCAACTATATCAAATCGTGCTTTTGTAAGTTTGCGTTTCAAATTTTTCGGTTGTCTTCTACTATAAATGATCGATTCTTCTGTTACCAAATTTTTCATTGTTTCACTTTGATGTAAAATCGGAAAATTCGATTTTATAAACTTGAAGGCATTTGGTAATGACGGATCATGAGTAGTCACAAACGGGAGGACATCATCATCGGTTGTCTGTTCCTTCGGTGTCCTAAGTTGATTTGTAGACATTTTTTTGTCCTTCCGATACTGTCATCTATAAGTTTTAATGGATATTTCTGCTGTAAGAGATACATCTTCAGTTCTTCTAACCTTCTTTTGCGAAGAGTTTTATCTAATACAATTGAACTTCTTATATATATATATATATGAATATGTTTTGTAAAGTTGTTTTAATATTGTTTTTCCTTTATGAAATACATATAAAAAAAAATAGTAAGTACATTACAGATGGATTTGAGCTGCCCTTAGTAAGTAACTTATGAGGCCTTTAAACCACACATAATAAAATGTTTTTTATAAGAACAATATCAAACATAATACAATATATTGAGATAACAATTATTGAATGAGCAACTATATAAATAAGCAGATAAACACGAGCTGAAATAAACGAACATAAAGTATAAAAACGATATTTTCTGACATTCTTAAATCAATCAAAAATCAAGATTTTCATATAATCTTGAGCATATCCCATTGGATAAACCATACCCTTTCCATCGAAAGTGGTCAATCGCAATATTAATGCCTCGGTGAATAAATATATGTCCGAGGCAAATATAATTTTAGTCACCTCCCTCAAAACTATTGACTTATTAGGCGGTAGTACCTTGATTGCAATGAATTAGAGGAAATCTCATGAATTCATTAGGAAAATCAGGTAAAAAACCCAAAGGGAATTAGATGTTTTAAAAAGGAGCGACATCGTTTGGGCCGACAATGTACGCTTTCCTTGCTGTGCATGCATCTCCGGTCATACTGGTTGATCAACTTAAGGTTTAATGGAAATCGTGCTGTAAGGAAATAAAATAGGGATTGATAAAATAGAAATATCAGATTTAAAAAAAAAGAATTACCTTTAGTTTAGTATTGTTAACTGTAAAGAAAGAAAAATCTAACAGGACCAATCATTATAAAGATGCCTATGGTCGTCAGAAAACACTGTCAAACGAATTTTTAGGTAGACGTCCTCGATTAGAAAAACTCTTGCTTTGTTTTATGTTGCTTGTTTGAGTACTTTTTGTTTTATCGGAAAGAATGATGTCAGTGACATATATTTTATTTTCAAAAAGCTATTGACGCAATATAACAATCAGCATTATATTCAAAATGACTTGAGATATATCCATATTATATTTAAGATTAAATATCTGGAAATGAATTTGAGGATATAATGAATACTGAAAATAAATTACGGTTATCTTTCCTCCTATAACTATAAAATAACAGTTAAGATGCATACATAAAACAAAAACATTAAAAAGTCAATCATTCTCTTTTGGTAGATACGAATCGCCGTAGAGGACTTTTCGATTTATTTCTGCTGTTTTATAAGATTCATACAATTAGTATAGCAAGTGATAAACTAAAGCAAACACAGTATTTTCTCAAAATGTACAGATTGTAACAAAAGCAGAACAAATTCGTATAAATAACAAGGTCATCATCGTGGTACGACAAAAAATTAACACACTCTTATAGTAGAAAGTGTAATTGCGGTTTAAAATGCACGTTCTCGCAGTTTTGTGTGTATGAAAACTAATGTTTAAAGAGGTTTCATAAAATTATCTATGCAAGCATCATATTCCTTAATACAGAAATGTGACAATGCTTAAGTGGATTGTCGTTAAAGAGATCCAATCGACCTTGAAATAAAGGTCACAACAATTAAAACAATACTAAAATATATTTTGCTACAATTGCAGGATTGATGGCATTACGAGGACATTCCATTCCTGCCGAGGTTTATGCCTGGACTGCTGTATTTATTTTGCCAATCAACTCTGCTTTAAATCCATTTCTGTATACATTTGCATCTATCAGAGGGAACGTATGTATCGTACACTCTTGTTGTTTTTATTGTCCCCTTGCTACATTTATCCCTTTTTTTAAAAAGATAGCGCTTCTGTGTTAACATGAATTGCCTTTTATATGACCATAGTTATAAATTAACTGTTTCCAAATCATTGCAATGCTTCGAATTGTCTAGCCCAGGAAAAGGAAACACTCTCCGTCTTTTGCAAACCCTTTATGCATTGTGTGATATACATGCTTTTCAACTTTGTCAATTATTTAGACCGTTACATTTTCTTGATTCGACCATTACTGACGAAAATTTCGAAGAAGCAACATGCATGTATACGTAGTGTACACAGTTTAAGTACTTATATCTATGAGCAATTCATTTAATTAGTTGGGGACTTATCACGAAGATAATGGGGCATTGCTATGTACTTGTTCTGATTTTATACAGAAAGGCAGACAAAACGAGTACCCCCGGAAATTGTGGTTAACATACGGAGCTTTCATGCAGATGAAAAACAGTTTATAGTAGAAAAAACATTTTACAAACTTTATTAAAAATTAAAAAAAAAAATGCATGGCAACAAGTTATCAAAAAATCAGAATATTAATAAGATTTAATCTAGTCATCAACCTGTCCCTATGGTGTAGGCATTTTCATTTTGATAACAAACTTCAACGACATAAACCTGATGTATACATCACCACCAAACCAACTTGGACTAACATATTTGGTTTCTTTTTTTCAGATGCGTTTGCAGCAAAAGAAGGCATATCAAGCTGGGTCTACGACCTCGAAAAGGTCAAACGGTAAAAGTTTTACTACTAGTTGGCAAAATATAAAATGCATATAACCAAAGTCAAGCTGTGTTCAACATAATTCAGTGCCTGTTATAAAACAAATGTTTGTCCATGATACATCTGAGAAATATTTCCTTGCATACTAAAATAAAATATTATGATAATAATCAGTTGATTAAACTTTTTATCAAGTTTTTATGTTTAGCAGGGCAATAACACAAAATGCATATCCTCTTAATATATACATGTAGCACAAATAATTCTTGTTTTAAAAACAATGGCATTATGATCAAGAGTATGATAAACAAAGTTATAACGGTGAATCTTAAACTTAAGACAAATGAATTGCTTCATCCATCTAAATCAAATAAAATTATAGTTATGCTTCCTACTTTATCAATCTACAGAGATACATTGTCATAAATCTGATAAAACGATTGTTAAAATATGTTTGAACTTGTTTGTTTGAAATTCATTTCTTACTGATATAATTACAGTTTCTTGGGGCAATGCACAAGGCAAAAACAAAAGTGTTTCTGATACAGACGATGACGGTATGGTGGATAACATTGAAAAAATGGTCAGACAATTACTACATGAGAATAAAATCAAGGAAGATGACGTGCAGTATATAATAAGCAAACTCACTAATAACATAGACAACAGTAGCATAGTTGGGGAAAAGGTAGTATAATAACTTCACTTTTTTTTTATAATTGATAAAATTGGATGTATAGTTTTGGTATATACATGTAGCACATAAACATCTAAACAAATTATTTTTATCAATCTTTTAATTAGTTATTCAAATATTAAAAAAACATTCCTCGAACATTTAAAGAAAGAAACTGCTAATTACAAATTTATATATATCTTATGGGCGATGACATTGTGTTAAAAAAAAAAGTGATACAAAATTAATAGCTTCCATAAGAAATCAAAATCAATCCAAATCAATAATTAAAACAAAAACGTCAAATTTGGACCCGATTTTGATGGACCACGAAATTGTGTAGAAATATCAACGACTTTGTTAAAGTTGACCCGTAATTGCCATCCAACAATCAAAATGTGTATATCTGTCCGGTGGTCCTTCACTTGATAATATTATTCCACCTAAACATTTGAAAAATTAAAATCATCATCATTATCATCATGTTTATTAAATTTTACTTTCAGTTAAGCACAGTATGTAAACGAATTCCGAGTATTCAAACGAATAGACAAAACAACGATGGAGACGAAATAAGATATTAATTACTCAGCATGAAATTCGTTAACATAGATATTGTATGTTATTAATGAATATATATATAGCTTAATTAAATGCTCTATTTGTGATACCACGAAGAAGCTTAAAATTAATCTGCACGTGCTGTTCATTTTTATTTTACTTTGCCTTGAAAATAGATTTAAAAAATCATTATGTCTCTTGTACCTGGTAAATTCACCCAGAAAATTAGAATTTTCAATTTCTTTGGATATTTATGTTCTAGGCAAAAAAAGAGAGTAAAAAAAAACGGATAAAAGTTTTGAAAAATATTTTCAATACAACAGAGAGACAAAAGAAACCAGACGAACATGCTAACTCAAAAATTGAAGATAAAATGAAAACACCATGGCTAAAAAAGAAAAGCAAAGACAAACATACAAATAATAGGACACAGTCAAACATATAAAACTAATGAATAAGCAATGTAAACTCCACTTGGAGGTGATCTCAGGTGCCCAGAAAGGTAAGCAGATCTTCTTTCACATGTGTCATCCGTTCTGTTGTTTATCTTAGTACAAACCGGTAACAATTGTAGGTCAAATTCAAGAAAAGGGGAGGGGGTTGTAAATACAATATTAGTATCATATCCGCTGTCATCTGTGAAACGGTTATTCCAAAACGGTCAATCAACTCATGATTGCATCTGTAAAATTAGCTAAGGGACGATTTCAAAATCACCATCTCAAACTTCCAATTTAATTACTGCCGTATAAGCAGCAACCCTATGTCAAGATATCATGATAGAATATCTACCTATATTGGATAATAACTAAATGTTGTACACAATATAATTAAATATTGTTATCTCATATCAATATTGTATCGTTTAATGTAACTTTATTATAGAAAATTAAATACATGTAGTATATAATGATAAATATGTAGTTTCTTTTTTATGCTATTTCTGTATTTTTCTGAAAGGTTTTTAAAAAGGATCTCAATAATATGTTGTATGTTTATGTTGTTTTGTAAACATTAAAGACAGTATAATATGAATGTGTTATAAGTTTGTAGAATTTCCTTAAGATATGAATTCTTTGATTACATCAAATGCTTACTATATCCTTGATATTTTTTCATGATGTCTTCGAACATTCAGAACATATTGGTATAACAAATAAAAACGAACTACGACGGAAACTCTAAGCAAAAGAAAAATTAAAATTTTACACGTTTCTATTGTTATACATTTGTCATTTTAGTGCCTTTCATAGCTGACTCTCCTTTATTGGTATATGTAGTATATGTAAAACAAAATGGTGTTGCTCGTTGTTTAAGGTCGAAGGGAGACACATACATGTAGTTGTTAACTTCTATGGCATTTGTTTTGTTGTGGAGAGAGAGTTGTTTCAATCACAAGTCTAACAAATCTTCTCGTTTGATTTTCATCTGTAATAAGCAACTACATTCGACGGTTTCCAATAGCGAATCATGAAAATACTAATTCTTTATTATAAAGGAAATGTGGTAGGGTTTGCATAAAATATTAATCCTCAAAACAGTTGTTTAGAAATAACTGTAGTTGCTATTTAGTTTATTTTCAAAGCACTACATATTTGATATGAATGATAGAACGTTAATTTCAAAAGTTCCGCTATCACAACAACTGTAAATGTGTGAAGATCATGATCATAATTAAAATGTTATTGTTGAAGAAGATAATAACCTTCAGGAATACAATGTATACCATTGTGTGTGTATGGACTGTTGAACATTGCTCAATTCAAAATGCCAGTTATGTTATAAGTGCGTCGTTTCTTTTATAAGTTTTGATCAATTATGAATATGAATTGAGATGAAATTAAAAAATCACAGATGTTGAATTTACGACTTCACTCAAAAGAAACTTGTTGATATGATCGATTTACTATTAATTAAAAATGTTCCTTTTGTAAGTTGAATTAGAAAATCTAATTTGTAAGTATGAACCTGGGATATTATATATTTTCTTTTGATCGCCGATATGCATGTTGCCTTAAATAAGGGATCATAACAAAAATGCATATTGCTTCGATTTCATTTTAAATAGCTCCACCGTAGATACTAAAGTTCGTTATCAAAGGAATGAAAGTACCAAAATATATCACAAATGACAACAATATACACCCAACCAATAAATTCACACTTGAGGTACCTTATAATTATACATGTATGCCCGTGTTAAATTTATATTATATTTAACAAAACAAATATTATTTATAAAATAAGGTTGTTGTTGTTATTGGTTTTGGAAGGCGGCTTACTTATGTAGTAATTGCGCCTTAAATTCAAATAACATAAATATTATGTATATATACTTTCAGTCTTTAATTTATTTTTAGAATACGTTTTGGCGAGTAATTATATGAAACTTTGACGATCATGGTTGACTGAACTACTAGGAAATATATATATGTTGAGAGACAAACAAATAAAGTCAAAGTAGACAAAGTTGTCTTTTCTCTTACAGTTTGTTTTGTTATATCGCTCCTAATGTGTCTGTGTATTAACACATCTCTGTCTATCAATTGTTTGAGTTTTGGACGCATAGCAAGAAGGCACATCGAACAATCGAAATTTTTAAAAATGTTTAAGAAATGACTGTAATTATTTGTCTGTCTATGAAAAAAATAACGTATGAACTGCGGCGCACACTAAAAGCGTAGCAGGTCATTTTAAATTGTGCACTACATTTTTAAGTTATTTCGAATAGACAGAAAAATATTAAAAAGTAAAATCACAAAAATACTGAACTCAGAGGAAAATCAATTTGGAAAGTCCATAATCACATGGCAAAATCAAAAAACAAAAAACAAAACGCAT
This sequence comes from Mytilus trossulus, assembly GCF_036588685.1. NCBI lineage: Eukaryota > Metazoa > Mollusca > Bivalvia > Mytilida > Mytilidae > Mytilus > Mytilus trossulus. The sequence goes on along the minus strand of NW_026963302.1, from coordinate 2,487,838 downwards.
CAAAAACGAATGGACAAGAACTGTCATATTCCTGACTTGGTACAGGCATTTTCAAATGTAGAAAATGGTGGATTAAACCTGGTTCTATAGCGCTAACCCTCTCACTTTAATAACAGTCTCATCAAATTCCGTTACATTTTCATGATGCGTTAAATAAACAGTCACAATCAATAAAATAGTCAAAATATGGGAACATCAGTCATCATCGTATAACATTTAACAGGACACAACAACATCTACTATCTACGAACACATGGATTGATTTGAGTGTCTGACGTCAGAAAAATTATATACGTCACATAAATTTGTCGTTCAATGTGCATACAATAGTTATCAAAAGTACCTGGATTATAAACAATTTTAAATTTTACATAGGCAATGAGCGCAGACAGGGTTAAAAAATCAAAAGTATGTAAGAATAAATTACAGAAATCAAACTAGTCCAAAAGTTATACATATAATTTATGAGAATCCAAAACTTTTAAAAGGAACAATTTAACAGGACACAAAAACCTATCCACGAACATATACATCACATAAATTTGTCGTTCAATGTGCATACAAACAATTTTAAAATTTACATAGGCAATGTACGCATACAGGGTTAAAAAATCAAAAGTATGTAAGAATAAATTACAGAAATAGACCGAGATTCAAACTAGTCCAAAAATTATACATAGAATATATGAGAATCCAAAACTTTTTAGAGGGAACAATTTAACAGGACACAATAACATCTACTGTCTAAGAACACATGGATTGATTTGAGTGTCTGACGTTATAAAAATTATATACGTCACATAAATTTGTAAGCCATTCCTTATAATATCTTTAATAAAATGTTGAATCTGAATCTATAATTCGATTCTAAAATCAATTTTAATCCTGAGAAAATCATGAAAAAATGTTGATGAGGTCGTTGATCACATGACAAAACTATGTCTATGAGCTGATACACGAAACACTGTCATCCAATTACACGACGTGTTACATCAAAAATTAATTTATTATTATTTATGAAAAAATACAATCCTCGATTAATTCATCTCAATAACAGAGGGTAAACTTTGTGTCAAAGACGTCAACAAACTGTATAGTCTGATAAACATGGATACAAAATAAATCAACTTTTAAAACATATTTAATCTTAGAAAATAAATGTTTGTTTTGTTCGTTTGTTTCAATTTTTTTATTTATTTTTTAGTCATAACAACAACATATAAGATAGAATAGCATTATTTCGTTTTACATATTGATATAAAAATATGTTTTTGCTACATGTATGGACGATATCTTAAACTTTTATTAATATAATTAGGTTACTGCCTTCACGTATTCGACATATATACATATCATATAACTCATATTTGCATTCATATGTTACCTTTGGAAACTAATCCATCAATAAATTAACGTTGATGAGTTTAATTAGCAAGCTTACAAACACGCAACTTTTCTTTATTAGCTTTTAATAAAAAGAAGTATTAGCAGGCTGCTATATATTTATATGTTCATTTTGTCGTCTAACAACCGGTTAACACCCAAAAATGTACAGTTCAAACTAATCATCGTGCAATTAAAATTTCTAATATGTCATGAACCACAAATTTTCCGGGGATAAAAAGTTGTAAATGCTTTGATCTTTTATATTGAATTAGGGTATATAACTTCAATAAAAGAGAAGCGATGGAAATGAGTATTAAGATTCATAAGTCGGACAAAAAACACAACAAATACAAAATGAACGCAAGACAACAACAAAAAATAAGAAATAATTCCGTCATGTCATGCTCTATGCTCATTTTAACATGGGTAGGCATTCTATTTGTCGATATTTTACACTGAGCGATACAAAACACAACATAGAAAATAGAATCTGAGCAAACTCAAACTCTACCACACTTGATGCTTCACATGTTGCAACTTTCGTCTTATTACTATAAAAAATCATATGAAAATATGCTGTTAAGTCTACTTCAATAGATCACTTTCGGGTAGAAAGGGATGGATTTTCTCTAAGCTTGTTACTTTCAATGTAAGCATATATGCATCAAGATTGTTACGTTCAATGTAAGCATATATGCATCAACCCTCTATCAACATAAAAATCACTCATAATTTTAAGTTCATTGAAATAGGTTGGTTCAACCAAGGGCCTAAAATTGAAATAATTAAGGGAACAGATATAATTCATAAATAGGGGAACACAAACTAAAAGCTAATACGATGTTCTTTTACTCGTCCTAAGAATTTTCTTTATGTAGTCCGCCGCATGTAAATATTTTCCTTTATGTAGTCAGCCGCGTGTAAATAAAGGAACAAATCGAAATGAAGAAGAGCAATTGTTTGCTGTAAAACACATCCTTGCTACTGATAAATATATTATCAATCGATTTGACAAGAATTCAATGATATAAAGATAAACAACTATCAACCAAAGTTAAAATGAAGTTGATGTAGGCAATAAAAGATAACCGTAATGCCTGCGATAATGCAAGTTTTAGAGAATATTTTATTTGAATCATAGTTACGTTTTTTATAGTCTGATTTTCCCTCCTCTAACATGACGCTTTTTTCTACGTTTGAATTTCTTTTCATATGAAACAAAAATAATGGACAATTCTTTCAATTTGTCTTTTAGTTTTGAACTGGAAATATTCGTGTAAAGGGTACATGCACATATAGAACAGTAAAAATGTTCATAAATGTTGAGGTACTTGGATGACCCTGCAATATCACATTGTTTGTTAGAACACGTTCGGTTTATCTCAAATTTATGTATGCTTGACATATTCTTAGTTCATGCCGCGATGCTTAAATAAGTACAAATTGTCTGATTTAAAAAAAAATTAATTCAAACAAATCATATAATTGATGACGACAAAAATACCTGAATTAACAATGAATCTTTACGAATAATAAACTGATCTTATTTTTCCATTAGAAATGCATCGTACATGTGCATGTAGCTATATGATTGTGTTAGTTTTGAAAAAAATATGTACAAGTCCTGAAGCTTGTGTAAGAAATATTGTGTGGACTTTAAGGGTTGTGAATCATTATTGACAGAATTTTGACGTGACGTAACGTATGAAGTTTGGTGGTAAATTGACAGTACTAATTTAGAAAGTCTTACTTTTGATGAAAAACAACATTACATAATAAAATTAACGGTACCAATTTTCTTGCACCAGATGCGCATTTCGACAATACATGTCTCTTCAGTGATGCTCGTGGCCAAAATATTTGAAATCCAAAGCTTATATAACAGATGAAGAGCTATAATCCAAAAGGTCCAAAAAGTATAGCCAAATCCTTGAAAGGAATGAGAGCTTTGCACGAGGGAGATACATTCCTTAATTTATAATAATTTCTAATACTTTGTAACAGCAAATTTTTAAAATAACACAAACAATCCGTATTTCATGCCAGTACCGAAGTACTGGCTACTGGGCTGGTGATACCCTCGGGGACTAATAGTCCACCAGCAGAGGCATCGACCCAGTGGTAGTAATAAAATTAACGGTACCAATTTTCTTGCACCAGATGCGCATTTCGACAATACATGTCTCTTCAGTGATGCTCGTGGCCAAAATATTTGAAATCCAAAGCTTATATAACAGATGAAGAGCTATAATCCAAAAGGTCCAAAAAGTATAGCCAAATCCTTGAAAGGAATGAGAGCTTTGCACGAGGGAGATACATTCCTTAATTTATAATAATTTATAATACTTTGTAACAGCAAAACAGCATTGCTCATATTTTATAATATTGAAACGAGGTATCCACACAGTAGACGATAGAGTAGTGAATCCCTTTACGAAATGGATGTAGGAGCCTTTATGACACATTTTTAGAAGAAGAAAAGAAAGATAAAAAAGCAAACAAATGAATTAACTATATAAACAAGTAAAATATATTTATATTGATTAAAAAAGTTAATTCAATAAAGGTTTGCACAAAAAAAGACATAGTTTTGCTTTTGTGCATCCAATTGGCTGTTTAATATGTGTTTTCAAATGATAGTAACTTATATTACATAAAAGTGCAACATCTTCCATCTAATATCAGATAACATAATATATCTATTAAGAATAATTTTATTAAGATATTAAATGCCCTTCAATTGATGCTTCAACAATGATCAAAGCACATACTGCATAGTCATAAACATGTTTGTTTGCGCGCAACAAACACATCCCTGCCTCTACCCAAACAATCCCGCCTCCTTTCCTCCTTCACTGTACATGTTACAGTGGTGTACCAACACAACAATTTATCACATAAAATAATAACACAATGACACACATCAAAAAATGTCTCAAAACTTAAGTTTACATTTTAATGTTTGATAAAACAGAACTTTGAAAGTGTGCATTGAGTATTGTGCTCACAACAGTTATTGTCATAATAATGTTTACATAAGACTTATAAAGAAATTAAGAAGGTACCAAGACATATTTTACAGTTTACTTTAATAATCATGAAGGGATGGAAATAGCACGGAAGTTAACATAGGATAAACAGAAATTGATAGTTTTTTTGGCGAAAGACTTTAACGCTTCTTTGCATTATAGTTCTTCTATTAAAGCATACAACACAAAACTTTGATCGTCTTGCTTGCTATGATTGCTTGAATGTTTTCAAACAATAGGAAGGCGGAGTTTCAATAAATACTGGGATTTGATTGCACAATAAAAACTGACATGAATTGAAGTTAATGTTTATTGTCCAAACTAATTCTAGTATATAGTAAAGAGACTACTTACCTATTATTATTTGCAACAGCCAAGTTGATCAATGGTTTGCCTTGCATGCTTTTATAGAGAGCTGTAAATTCTAAAAAAAAAATTCTTGTTGTCGTAAATGGGTAAATCCTCAACAAAATCTCGATAACTTTGTTTGAACGAATAACGGTTTAAAATCAAATGTTCTTGGACTTTGATCCATTTATTAGCTTCCACCCTGAAAAGGCATGTTAGATGTTCGTATGCCGTTGCACCTTACGCACGTAAACTTTCACATTTCTCTTTTCTGAAGTATTTTACCCAATTCATACGTGACTACCACAACACTATATTCATTTTGTGTGTCAATTTGTTCGACAAAATTCGATAAGTAGCGATTCTCTTTAATGTCATGATAATCTGTCGCTTTCTAGATATATGCTTAGTATTTATTTCAGATGACATGGACTTCTTACCGTGGTGAACCTGCTGTCTTTCATAACTTTATTCATATACATATATTAATATATAAATAAAAAGCTGCAACTGGTATTTTTGCATTTAAAATGATATTCGTTGTAACAGTTATTGTGCTGAATGGAAACTGTGAGGGTCAAAATCTTAAATTGCTTATAAATGTTGCTGAACCAAGTTTCGTAATCTGATCTCAATTTTCTGAAATGTGCAAGGTAGATAGACATTGATCTTTTGTTTTTTTTTAACTCCGTAAGTTTTAGCCAAATTGCTTGAACTTTTGCAATATTACAGCCGATTTCAATGAGTGTGTAGACAAAGGTAATATCTTTGGTTATCTTGCTTGCTTACTGAACCGAAAAGTCATTGTTAGGTTATGTAAACTACCCTTCTTTAAGAGTAGTTTAGTCCGGCATAAACATCTATCTGTCTGTAGGACAAGGCTTCTTTGAATAGAAGCTGGTAAACCTTGGATGGAGAGTTGTCTCATTGGCACTCACACCACATCTTCCTATATCTACTTACCTAACAATGACTCCACGGTTCAGCTAACAAGCTAGCTAACAAGCAAGCTAACCGAAGAAATTATCTGTGCCTGCATACTCAATGGAACCGGCTGTAACTAAAAACTTGAATACATTTAAACCGACAGTGTTCATGTTTTTTTATGAATATTGTTTTTCCTATATATACTCTTGAAAATCATTTGGTAACATTTGGTCAAGTAGTTTCAAAAAAGATGTTTTTGTAATTGCGGACGCCAAGTCAATTCATGTACCTCACACGGCCCCTCGACACCGGTTTGGATTGTTTTTAACTGGTATGGCTTTTTAAAGTGAAATGTAGGTGTATAATTATTTTTTTTTAAACTCATATACTTGTTTTATACTCAATTGGTAGTATGAAGCTACGAGATATTTTAAAATTGAAACACAATTAAAAAAACAAACAGTAGTTGCAAATACTTTTAAATAGATTTTTATGGATAATGTACCCTTGTGTTACATAACAAAAATTAAAATTCTGCAGTTTCTCAATTTATTCACGGACTGATTTTACCTTTGACATTTTTCTTCTTCAACTAATATATCCAAAACATATTAAAACAAAATAAGTATGCAATGCAATCTATAAAACGGTTTTCATTTGGTATATTATTTTGGTAACGGCGTTATCATATTAACCTCTTCGAATTCGTCTATTCAATCCACAATTATAACTAGAATACACCCGCGAAATCTCAGTGATGTATTAAGTGATGATGTATATAAATTTATAACTGGAGAAAATTTAGGCAAGGTATCAAAAGTCTTAGCCTGGGTGTACCGTGTTGACAGAACAATTTTTGTAGCTTTCCCCTTTTTTCTAAAGTCCGTTATTTTTCCGCCTGTTTTTCTGTATACTATGAAAATACATTTACGATAAAATAAAGTGTATTTTCTGTTTACTACCAATTCCAAATTTACTTACTATCCACGGAAGTCGTTGATTTATTATAAAATATCATTGACCGCCATATATAAACTTGAAATTGATTGTAATAAGCAAATACGCTTTGTTCAAATTATAAGGATGATAAAAGAATACAGAAAAGGTGAACAAAATTGTTCTGTCCCCAAAAACTAAGGAAATTTTAAAACAGCGCTAAACGGAAGTATTGACTATGACTTAAAAGTCCGTCCGATGACGAAAACTAAATTATTTTCGTTTTCCTACCAAAATGACTCCAACTGAATAATGATAAGCGAGGGTGACACATGCGACTATGCATGGTACCCATACAACACAGCGTCATAATGTTCAATGTATTGGGGAAGGACGAGAAGCGACATACAAAATGAGGTCTTCTCATTCAGTAGTACAGAAGAAACGGACATTTAAAAAAATGTAGACCATGCACTATGGTCCTTCTGTAGCCGACCAACGGCACATGGTCTACTTTATTGTCGAAGGCCGTGCAGTGGTTTATATTTACTAACATCCATTGTATATAGAGTGTGTTGGATAGTTGTCTCTGTTGCAATCATATCACATCTCAATAATTTTATACATTGTACAACTCACTTTAAAAATTAGATGATGCCACGCAATAGTAATCAATATCCTAAATCAGTTATGACAAACCATTTTATTACTTATTATAACTTCAATATATCTTAAAAACTGTAAAGATATCTTATACATTTTATCAGATTTCTTAAATAATTGAGTATAACAGACTCTATTTTAAAAGAGTAAAATCCATTTTATTCCTTTTTATAATCTTTTTCAATGTTTACTATAAATGAATGCAGATTTCATAAAGAAATACACAAATTTTACAATATTCCATGTTTTTATTCTAATATTTGATAAAACTTACATTAAATGTTCGGGAAATTTCCCAAAATATATGAAAGTATTGAAATATTTGTGGTAAAAAAATGTATATGACAACTACTTATTCGGGAAATGTCCCGAACTCATTTTTAACATTAAATTTTAGGACATATATGTTGGCAAAGCGTTTAAAAAAAATAATCTGAAACACATTTCGGAAAATATCCCGACAAAAAAAAAACTAAGTACAAAATGTTTAACACAGATGTCTGCAAATAATATCGGGATTTATCCCGAAAAGTTCAATATATATGCTCGATCTCATGACTAATAATTTCTTTTCACATTTTGGGAAGAATCCCAAAAATATAAACTAAGTACAAAATGTATAACACAGATGTCTGCAAATATTTTCAGGATTTATCCTGAAAATTCAATGTATATCCTAGATCTCATGACTAATAATTTCTTTTCACATTTCGGGAAAAATCCCGAAAATATAAATCTTATATCAGGCACACACTTTATTTATTTTGGTGCATAGATTTGTTTTACCCATTTTGGGAAAAATCCCGAAATAAAATCTACAAGCCAAAATTTAGCATTTTGATTTCTTAAACATATTGGGAAATATCCTGAAAAAACAAAATCTTTAAGATTTTTATACAACACAGAATTTTGATACATAAGAAAGTTTTTATGCAAATTTGTTTCTAACATTTGTTAAAATATTATGATTCATAAAAAATATGTCTCACTTACAAAAAAAGTATTTTAATTATATTACCATACTTTTCATTACAGTTCAGAAAAAAAGTATTTTCTAAGAAATATAAAGGTTGCTCTCTATTGCACCACATTTGCAGCATATTTGCTATATTTGACAAAGTGCATATAATAGGTTAGTCTGATTAGAATAACATGTTTTAAAAATTAGTTCTGAATTAAAAAGAATAAGATTGATGATAAGTATGGTATATAATAATGAATGTATATATGCAATTACTACAGTCTAGTTAACTAATATGCTCACATATAGAACTAAAATCACAACAATGTTACTAAATAGTGGTTGCATTTACGGAGCTAAAAGGCATCAACAAGATTTACAGGATGTATACCTATACAAATAAGATGATATTGCATTATTACATTTATACAAAAAAAACAGTTTGAAAGATATCAGGAAGTCTGTGCAGTCCTTTAAATTATGTTTGTGAGTCTTTTTCTCTCGTTTATCTTCAAATCTGTGTCTTTTTAGACTCACACCAATTTGTCCTCCAAAGATTTCTATGTATCCTACAAAGAAAAGTCAATTCAAGTTCAATATTTTAAAGTCCTTCAGGTATATTATTCATGATTTTTTTTCCAGCATATTTTGTTCTTTCTTATAATCATGATAATAGATGAATTTGTTATCACATGTCTTTCATGGCTTACTGTATGTCATTTGTTTTGTTCAATAATTGAAGACTTAACGCACTAATGATATTTAAATTTTGTTTCTCTTTATGGCAGTTGTTTCCTAAGCAATCATACTGAATCTTTTTTGTTCTAATCTGGTGTTTTAATTTTTTGATGTATATATATATGTGTGTTACTTTACCGATTCTTCATGTTTTAACCTACAAACAAATGTGGCATTTATCGGCTTCGACACCAAAAAAATCAAAATAAGATGTTTAAAAAAATTAAATAGGGAATGTATCAATGGATCACCACAGATGATGCCCCTGCTTGTATATCATAAAAAGTTATAAAAGGACATAACTGAAGAACAGTAAAAAAGACTCCACCAAAAACACTTAATCTGATTTAGTGGTAATAGGTATTATGTACAAGTTCCATAAAATGTGATTAATGCAAACTTAATTTAGAGAACGGAAACAAAAATTCAGTAATTTATATATAATGACAAACACGTGATCATTCAAACTAAATGACAGATAATGTCACGCTAGGCTCGAAATTATATCTCATATAGTTTAAAATATATCTCATATAGTGTACAAGATAACTTAAAAACTTTATGATATCTTAGCTTATATATCTTAAAAGACATTTTTAACAATATATTATAGATCTCATACTTTTTTATTAGATATTTTATCTACTTTAATTTATAAGATGCGTTTTCAAGTTGAAAGACATAAACTAAAGTATATAGATATTTTGATAAATGAAATCTTATACTTATAAGATTTTTTTTAAATATTTCAAACATAGTTAATATATTTTATAAGATGTCTCGTTTTATTTTCTTATAAGATATGTTATAAACTCTATTCGATTTCTTTAAAACTATGACATATATTGTATACACTATATGAGTTACACAAAATACATAGTATGTATTTTGTGTAACTCATATAGTGTATACAATATATGTCATAGTTTTAAAGAAATCGAATAGAGTTTATAACATATCTTATAAGAAAATAAAACGAGACATCTTATAAAATATATTAACTATGTTTGAAATATTTAAAAAAAATCTTATAAGTATAAGATTTCATTTATCAAAATATCTATATACTTTAGTTTATGTCTTTCAACTTGAAAACGCATCTTATAAATTAAAGTAGATAAAATATCTAATAAAAAAGTATGAGATCTATAATATATTGTTAAAAATGTCTTTTAAGATATATAAGCTAAGATATCATAAAGTTTTTAAGTTATCTTGTACACTATATGAGATATATTTTAAACTATATGAGATATAATTTCGAGCCTAGCGTGACATTATCTGTCATTTAGTTTGAATGATCACGTGTTTGTCATTATATATAAATTAGATCAGATCTTAAACGACTATAGGCAAGATGAATCGTTGTTACCTGGTGTTGAACTGAATCAAAGATGCACGGGATCATTTCTGTTCTAATTTTTTGTGGGCTATTAATATTTTGCGATGCTGTAATTATGCCAGCATCACTCTTCAACGGTAAGATACATGTCTTTACTATTTATTAATTGAACGTTTATTAAAATAAGATTTAAACCACTTTCTTTTATTTTCTGTTTACTCTAAAATATCACCGAATAATTTTGTATTGCTTAGTTGTGTGTTTTGTAACCCATCTGAACTAAGATGGATATCAGTAAACATAGAAATATAATGTGGTATGATTGCCATAGAGAAAACTCTAAACCACACGGACCAGAGACCAAATGACATAAAAAGTAAAATCACAAAAATACTGAACTCCGAGGAAAATTCGAAACGGACATGATGGACAACAATTATCATACTTCTGACTTGGTGCAAGCATTTTCAAATGTAGAAATGGTGGATTGAACCTAGTTTTATAGCGCTAAACCTCTAACGTGTACGACAGTCGCATCAAATTCCATTATATTGACAACGATGCGTGAACAAAAATTTAAATTGTCAACATAGATACTTTTTTTTTATCGTATCTTATAACTAAGATCATATGTATTTTACTGAAAAATTCAAGGTTTAGCTACGGTAACTTTCATTTATTTATATTCGGAAATATTAAGTAAAACTCATATTTCATACATCTTGAATGGCTTTAAAAAAAGTTAACATAAATTTGTAAAGCATTAATCAATTATAGTATTTGCTTCATAATTCATTTGCGTGAAGCTTAAAGGTAGCAATCTTATTACAATGGAAAGTCTGCAAACCCCACAATAGACTATCGAATAAATTATATCTTAGCACTATCGCTACAAAAGGATAGGGTCGCCCACCCCAAAATTATTTACATCTACCTTCTAGTTCTGTTAACGAACTCTGTATTTGAAGTGATTATCACCATCGTACCTTTTGGCCGTTCAATTTCATTACCTGACTTACACGAAAGTTTATTGGTTTTCTCGTATGACATTTGAGTTCGATTTTATTGTTATTTTACTTTTTTCGTAAACATAAGCAATATTATTTTTTATTAGGCCCATTCTTAGACCAATGTAAACTATTTAAATGAAAACAAACATACGAATTTTTTTTAAGAAAACATTAAGTACATCAAAACTCATGGTTTTCATGTTCGAATGCATGTGTGTATACACCAATGAGATTAGAATATAACTACTAAAAAAACATAATATAGGATTAATACTCAAATTGAAAAACGCTGTTGATGAAAAATTTAGGCTTATATTCACAAATTAAAAATACTACAGGTTATTTTTGTCTGACCTTTAGCATGTTTTATATAAAAAATATTATTGTTTGACAGTTGCTTAATGCCCAGTGTAAATAATTTTAATAAGAAAATGTTATATGAGCGCCAATGAGACAACTATCCATCCAAGTCACAATGTATAGAAAATTAACCGTTATAGGTAAAATTGTGGCCTCCGACAAGGACCCTTAGCTAACACCGAACTGCAAGCTATGAAGTGACACATAATGACTAGTGACGAACAGTACAAACAGGAGAACTAACGTTCTTGTTTATATAAAAAAAAATCGGAACGAGAAACACCTATGACCCACACCAACAAAGGATAACCACTGAACAGGAGGTTCCTGACTTATAAGGACAGGTGCTTAGACTATTTGTGTCTGTTTAATTATTTGCAACTTATTGTTTGATCTTTTGTATGCATTCTGAGGATGACTGAATTAAGAACTAATAAATGTTATACCTGTTTTCCGCTACAAAATTGAAAAAAGAGGGGTTTTAACTAGTCAATCGTTTCATATGTAGGATTAGTGGGACCATAGTATTTTATTTTGACCTTTTATGAGTATTGCATGCTTTTAATGAATGTTGCTTTATATTACAGTATAGGTTTACAAATGTTATGTTGACACTAATATATTTTAACAGATAATAACTGCAAGTCTGATCTGTTTGGTACTACGTATAAAGGCACGATCAACTCTACCATAAACGGTTTGACTTGTCAGAAATGGTCAGCCATCACTCCTCACAATCACAGTTATACATGGGTTGGAGACCATAACTATTGCCGAAGTCCAATGCTGGCTGACGAAGGACCTTGGTGTTTTACTACAGATAAAAATAAACGTCAGGAGTTTTGCAATGTCCCGCTTTGTGGTAATGTCAAAGATATTATGTTTATCTCGTGAATAATAGAAATCTCCCGCCGCGATATAGCGTGGGTCGGAATTAAAGTGCCTTATTTGTAGTCTTTTTAGTATTCGTATTATCATCTTTTTTAATCATGCCTATTACATGTTTAAATAGTTATCAAAGGTACCAGGATTATAATTTAGTACGCCAGGTGCACACTCATCAAAATATTTCTGCTTTTTCTGTTTTTTATTATCTTAAAACAACTGGAAGCTCAATGCGACACATATTATCGGTATCAGATTCGACCCGAAAATTGTTAATAATTGTTTATATTACAAAACAAAAGGTCCTGAAGTGATATACTTTTTGATAGACGCCATTGTTTTATATAAGTTATAAATTAACGGTTATCGTATTGGACCTGGTTCATTTAGATATATAGATAATCAGGTCTACTGCATACATACAATAGGTTCAAACATTGTTCAATTTAAATATCAAACATATATACCACTTCCTACTATCGGAGATATAGCCACTTTTCAATATTTCATTTTCTAAAGGATTAAATTAGCCGGTCAATGAACACCGTTCAGAATTAAAACGTCAGCACTTTGAGAACATACTCACCCCTTCTCGTCCAATGAAAAGTCAGTGTTTTTCCCGCTCTAATTTTCATAGTACATGGCTTTCCATGCACTATGAAATGCTATACATGAATGACTTTTCATTGTAGGTTAATTATGAAAGTGAACTCTTAATATCTGCACTAACGAAGTGTACAATCCCCTGAGGTATTCCTTGTGAAAAAAGCCTACTGATTAAAGATGAGAGAAAAGATTATAACAAAAACATTTTGAATTTTAAAATTTCCATACATTTTCTAATGGTTCACATAATAATATACGGGTAGAATAAACAAAAAAATGAAATGGGGGTAACGATGTAGGTAAAATGATATTTATTTAATTTATATACCTAACATTTTAGTGAACTATTATTTTTTTTCTTTCAAGAAACAATGCCAGACTGCTGATACATAAAGCAAAGGATTTTTTTTCGAAAAACACAATACATGTAAATTTATCAATAAAAAGTAAGCATCTAATGTTAAATGGTCTGAATTCAAATATCTATACAGTCAGTTTTAAAATAATAAAAAAATCAAATTTCAAAAAGGGGATTTATATAGCATTGTGTGCTTTTTATAAATCAAAATATCTCAAACTATGCGAGTATCAAATTTTACCTGAAGCAGAAGAAAAACAATTGGTCCTCATAGATTATGTCAGAGCTATTTCATTCAATCCATTGAACTGATCATTACCTATGTTTTACATTCACTTCATTATAAAAAGTGAACTCTTATTTAGGTTTGGATATAACAATAAGAAAGGGTAATTTAGTAAGGTCACTCGAAAGTGTGAATAAGTTCTAAATTGGTCAGACAATACTTGGTCATATTTTATGAAGATTTAAGCCCTCGGCTCGATGAGATAATCTGATTTTTTATAATCTTTTATTGCATTGTTTCAAGAACTTAAAAGGTTTAAACTAATTCATTATTTTAATTTATTTCGCTTAACTGTTATTTTGTTTTTCTTAACATTGTAGTTGGAAGTCCGTTTGAAGAAAGGAAATGTAAGTAGTATAATGAATATTCAGCTTGATAATATTTGATATAAGAAAAAACAAATGTTGTGTAATGGCCAATGATACAAATCTCCTCCAGAGACCAAGATAACATAGAAGTTCACTAATATAGGTCATTGTACGGCGTTCTTTTATTTTGTTGACTTGTCTCAAGCTTATCAGACGAAAATTACAAAACCGTTTACCACCCTATAACATACTAGAATAACACTATCTCTTAATTATTACTTAACTTCCAACTTCAGTAGTTTATAGCTATTGCTTCATATATATTTATTTTTGACTTTTGTGGTTTTTTTTAAACTTTTTTGAAAAAATTTAACTTTTGAACAGTGTTTCATTTTAATCGACAAACGTTGAGAAAAATAATCGACAAAACGATACAAATGGTCAAATACACGAAAAGAAACCCACAGAAGACAAGTTACTTTCTGTTGACATCCTTCTTTCCTAAATTGAAATCGTTCAGCTTTGATTTGATAAAATGGGAATGATAAAATGTCAACTTCTGAGACAGACTTTAATTCTATCGCACAATTCATTGAATACAAATATGCCAGGCAAAAGCAGTATAGTCAATATGATTGACCCCGTCTCTTTACCGTGTTCTTCTTCATTTAAGACCACCGTTCATTATATTAACATGCAAAAAAAGTTTCTCACATACGAAATTTGATTAGTCCCTTCATGAAACAATGAAAGAAGTACTGGAATATTTTAAGCTGTGTATACAGCAAAAATAATTACTAATTACTATTTAAACTAACGTCGGAAATTAAAATGTGATATTAAAGCAGATGCGTCGTATTATTGAAAAGTAAATGTGTTTAAGCAGTTTGCATATGCAAATTAGTGAATCCTCAATTGCATATTAGAGCTGTAATATACGGATACAAAATGCTAGAATGAATACTTAAAGTGTACGAATCGGATTAAGAGGGAGAGTCAAAATTATTGCACGTGATTTTGTACACATTGACAATCATAGCCGATCTTTTTATTTTGATATTAAGATGAATTTTACGTTGACATTACAAAACTGCACAAAGACTGAAAAGTTTGAAATGAATTCTTGAAAATCCATGTTGTATTGTAATAGTCATAAAATCAAATTCAAGGTGACAATCTGAATTTAGTCCGAACTGAAAATTCTTTTTTTTCCCTTTAAATCAAATTCTTTAACTTGACAGCAAAACAACAAACTACTACAAATTAACCTGACATAATGTTATATATATATATATATATATTTGCATTAATGAAATAGCTGGTAAATTTGATGAAAATACAAGTTGATTTGAAAAAGTAATAACATAGTGTAAAAGTGACAATCCGAAATTAATCCAATATGAAAAAAAAATCTAGCTTTTTTACCTCTTAATTAAATCCTTAAATTTGACAACAATACACCGACATTTCACATCAATATATAACTCAAATAGCTCTACAGTTTAATGAAAATCCAAGTCGATTTGAAAAAGTAATGAAATAATTTAAAAGTGTAACTTCAGTCGAATTGATAATTCTAGCTTTTCTTTTTTACCTATTCATTAAATCTCTTAATTTGACAGAAATAATCCAAACTACAAATTATCTAGCATTCCATCAATCATCAATGTATAATTGAGATCTGTAGAATTTTATGAACATCCAATTTTATCTGAAAAAATAATTGAAGGTGACTATCTGAATTTAATCAAAAACTAAAAATTCTAACTTTGTTCTACCTATTTATAAAATACCTTTAATTTGACAGCAATGAATCAAACAAAATGATAACCTAAAATTTTATAAAATCAACACATAATTGAGTTATATGGACTGAATCATGATCAGACCAGTCGATAATTAATTTGAAGGTCAAGACTTAGCTTAGATCAAACAGGTCGAGATTGATCGAGACTGGAATGATATTGGTGGAAACAGGTGGAGACTTGTCGAACATTTGGCGAGACAATTTCAGACAATAAAAAAATCACCAAGTACTGAATCAGATCATAACGCTAAACAAGACCAAACTCTGGTACAAGTAAGAACAGTTAAATACTGTCGAGATTATGTCGAGTCTTATCAAGTAAATTATGTGATCAAACCTTTTTGTAGAGCACTGAATAAGGCCTTTAAGACACTGGGCAGTTTGTAGTGGCATTTACAGACACATTATATGTTATTCAGGTCTCAGACAGGGTATATACTGTGACATTCCCGGGTTAGAGTTTATATCCTCAGAGCCGAAGGCGAAGGGGATATAAGCCCTAAGCCGGGAATGTCACAGTATATACCCTTTCTGAGACCTGAATTACACATATATTACGGATTACCCCTGACTTAATATTATTTTCCAGTGCAGGTATTTGTTGACAACACATATATAAGTTGAAAAACCCAACCTGATATGTTAGGCATACGTGAAGGATTTTCTAATTTGCTGTGAACATAATTTTATCGTGTATGTTATAATTTATAATAACACTTTTAACATTAGATTTAAAAATTAAAAGTGTTAATTGCGTGATTTTGTATCAAAAATGTATTTTTGACTGAAGCACGTCATTATTTTCCCTCTGTGAGCCTCTGACAGTCTGATAGCTTTTGACTACGTCACATAGTAACCAGTGTTATGATGATGTTTTTGAGGTTCCAATTGGGGATAAAAACGTCGTATATTCCCCGACAGTTTCCTAAATATATACTGACATCTCTGTGTTTTTATCCAATCACAAATCTCGACACATTTGTAATCCGTAATATATTTTGATATCATTTCGCGATAGAATCATAATTTCGAAGAGATTCTGAACCTATAAGGATAATATATATTCTCATCATGCGAAGATTTTAGGAAATCGCCATTTGCGTGTCTTTTTAATTTTAATTTTAAGTCTTATTTTATAGGAAGAAGAAATTTTTAATCATAATGTTTATAAATAAGCATTTTTAATCATAATGTTTATAAATAAGCATTTTTAATCATAATGTTTATAAATAAGCATTTTTAATCATAATGTTTATAAATAAGCATTTTTAATCATAATGTTTATAAATAAGCATTTTTAATCATTATGTTTATAAATTAACATGATGTTGTTGAAAGTGTCATATTAAAATTATTGGTATTTAATTATATTCTTTTCAGGCAGAAGATTTGTTTTAAACCCACAGATTCACATAAAAAGGGATGGGCCTTCGATTCATTACTTACAACTAATATAGCATGTATACACACTGTCAATTTAGACGTTATATACCTATTTCATGAACCTGTATACTTTCTCCTTTATTTTGCTTTTTATTGTTTGTAGTTCAAAACTTGCACCAAGACCGATGTTTAGTTTATGCGTAAGGCATAATTTGTTGATAGAATGAATTTCGTAAGATACGCTCATTACAAAATGTTTCAAGATAGCGACTTGTATAGACAGCAAAGAAACTTAAAAAAAATGGCCATCGACTAGACATAACCAAATGAATATTGCTCGATTCTTTGTACACTGTACAAGTATACACCGAATGTATAAAAGCGTAACTCTTTATCTACTGCCAAAAAAATCAAGTTCACTGTCAGATAATAGAATAATGTGGAATTCCAAAGGGTTCCTTGGCGATGACAGTTTATTTAAGAATTTAGAGTTTGCATGAACCTATTGTATCGTCCTTTTTCTTTAAAGGGGTATTAACTGTCAAATTATTGTGCAGCGGCTTGACTCAAATTCTCATAATTGATTTATAACCATGTAAAACATTTATTCAAATTATAAAATAAAACTGAAATAAAACACTTACAGGGCATGGGCTGGATTAAATGTAGCCTCGTTTTGTATGTATTTTAGTCTTGGCGGTATCTGATTAACTATCAAGTTGACATTCAAAGACATTAGATCGCGCAATTGGATTATTCTATGTGTGTTTAATATCATATTATAGATAAAAGATATATGTTTATCATCCTTTTCACCTGTATAAGAATGACTTTTATTTGGATCGAATCATTGAATCAAATTTGTTACACTTTCACTGTTTACATTCTGTTCCTTTAAAAATCCGAACACGCACAATGTATGCCTAATCTATCTCTAGCTAAGGGGTTAAATTGAAGTTCGAACGAATACGAATCCAATGAGGTCTTAATTTGACAGATATAAACATATTAGCTGCTAAAAATGAATTATTATTTCACTATTTCACTTTCATACATGATTGAACAAACACAAATAATCATACTTTAGATTTTTTTTATATATCTCGTAGCTAGTGCAACTTTAAAAAATAACACGTAACTTCGAGTTATGATTCGAATTATGCGGAAATGTTCTTACAATAGTCGTTCTTGTGTATTGTATACGTCAAAGCTGTATCATGTTATTAGTTATTTTAATGAAATATTTTGCGGAAGAAGAACGTTTTGTTATATATTCTCGATTTTGTGTTTTCAGTAGAAATAAGATATCTAATAAATATTGAAAAAGATTATTAATCCAAATATTAAATAAAGGCATCCGAAATTTTCAGTCAAACTTAGCTTCATAAAAGCTACAATAACATGTTTATCTTCCTTTCTCAATATAACAGTTTTTAACTTTCTCAATCAAAGTATGAAAAAAGAGAAAGTCTTCAAAGTAACCAGTTCATGAATATTAAATAATGTTTCAGTTAGATATATAAAAAATAACCAAATGTTATCATAATATCAATAAGGGGTACACAATAAATTATTGAAAATGAATATTTATACTCTCAATAAAAAATTATAGACAATTTCACAGCAAATTATCATCTAGCAGGATAATCACTCAGAGCTACCTGTGAACTGACTTAATCAGAATCTTTTATAATTGAAAAAAATATTAAACATATCTTTCATGGTATACATGTTTCTCAAAAATGCCTACCAACTGGCACAATAAAACAATACTTCAAATTCCAATAATGATTAAAAAAAATCAAAATCATGATTGCATTTGCAAAACGTCAGAAAAGAAAATAGAATGGTATCTACATGTACACATAACATAAATAAAATTATGT
This sequence comes from Mytilus trossulus, assembly GCF_036588685.1. Classification (NCBI taxonomy): domain Eukaryota; kingdom Metazoa; phylum Mollusca; class Bivalvia; order Mytilida; family Mytilidae; genus Mytilus; species Mytilus trossulus. Next base: position 2,468,619 of record NW_026963302.1, on the reverse strand, counting down.
GTTATTTTGTATTTTATAAAACACTTTAATATAAAACATGCATATTCAAAATTGAGATAGATCTTTACAAAATACACCAACCTTAAATCTTCAAATAATTATTCTTGTTCACTTTTGATAGTAAAATTCATACAATTGTAGTGAGCAGTTTTGACCTGTACACTAATTACAAGAATAGAATGAAGTAAATACTATTGTGTGATATCTGTATTAAATATTTGGGCATAATGATCAAACTGTATCATAAATATGATTTGATAAAATATACAAATGCTATTATAAAAATTCTCTTTTTTTAACTCTATTTTATATAATTATCTTTCAATTTCACTTCATTTACTGAACTCTATCATGTCTGTACATAGAGAGACAATTGAAAAGTAAAAAATGTTGTTTTTGACACGTTAAACTTAAAAAAACTAAATAGATTGAATGGAAGCAACACGTTATAAATGTTAAGCGTCCAGAGCGATTACTGGTTTTAACTTCACCATGCATGCACTCCTAAAGCCGAATATCTGATCGTCAAGGATTACAAGAAACCAAATAGTTGAAGGGCTTTATCAACAAAAAGGAGCTATATCAATCTCAGACAAACTTTGGAGGATGGAGTTAAAACCCAAGATTCTTATAAATTCCAAATTTCTTAAAGGAAACTTTTAGAAATATTTGTGATAATCATGTCAGACCAAAGAACTGTCTACTGACTGATGATTCACTCGGGGACTGCTAAATTTACATATAATAAGAATGTTTAGTAAGCTTATTTATGTTTGTTGAATTATACAAGTTGCTGTGAGACTTATATTGTAGTGAGAAAAATATATTTGAATAGTTAAACATGTTTCATGGACCGTGTCACTCCACAGTTAAAACTCCACATAGGAATATTGCGAACATTATACTTTTCTAATGGTGTTCACTTAAAGAAGTATACTTTGATTGTTTTCAAGAGTAAATCTATAAAGATTTTGTTGTTCTCCTCATCATGTGTATTTTAGAACTTAATAAAATGTATTGAAAATTAATTGCTTTTCACCTAAATTTCGCTATACATATTATAAATAGTCATTATATTTATTATGAATATTCATAACCATAAGGCAACGTGTTTCAGGTAAAAACAGATTCAAATATTTCGTACTATCAAAGTATGCCTTTGGTGCCTGTGATCAACCTCATTAAAGTTTAGATCTCAAATTTCATTATGCTGAATTGTCACAAGAGCGGAAGTTCCGATTGAACTGACTTTTAATCATTATATTTAGGTATTTGACATTATTTTTTTTTAATTAAAAACCATTTACAAGAGACATGAACAACACGAAAAAACCTAAATAGTAAATAACAACCCGTTTTCGTTAATTTAAATTCAATTTGTGTTACCATTTCAAATGCCAAGATAGATCCATACTATTTTATGTGTTTTTAGGTGAATGATGTTATGCACATTGGACTTCCTTATCTTTTCTCAATTCTCGTTTAAAAAGTTTACTACTTCTTAATTTTAATTTGACAAAACTTTTATTCATTTAGACTGTCCTGCTGCAAAATGCTTTAATAATGGGTCGTTAATACTGCAAACGTGTACCTGTCGTTGTCCCACTATGTTTACTGGAATATTCTGTGAAACAGGTATGGAAACTTTAATTGATTTATTTGTGGGGAACGTGTATTCTACATGTGGATCATAACGGGTATCCAGGATAATTACAATTCAGTTTGATATCAAAATTTATTATATAAAACATTGAGATAATGTCAGAGATACAGATTATTGTAATATTTAAATATAATTACTGTTAAACAATAGATATATACATAGCTTGTGTTTAAACTATACACGTAAAATGTGTTCGTTATTAAATCGGTATGATTGAAATATGTAAACATATCTTTTAAGTAAATAAACTAATCTGATAATTAATTTTGCAGAAATAAAGATGACGCAATGGCCAAAGGGAACATATGCCCTTCATTCTTCGATGTTTGGATGTCCAGAGAGTAACGAATACGGATGGTCTACAGGATATATCAATTTGACACTGGTCGAAAACTCAAGGAACTTCATTTGGAACGACGATGACCTGTTTACATTTGAGCCACATATTCTTGGTCCATACACACAACATGCTATGCAGATGAACTTTTGTGTTATGACGTCGAACGTGACAATATTATATGATAAAGATGATGATGATGGAGTCAACCGAACATGGCCTTCTGGAAATTACTGTATATACAGGACTGGTGGGAAGTGTCCTTTTGGTAAGGGTATCTTTAAATTAGACACATAATTTGCGTCGTTTTTTTTAATATAATCCCTTTAAAAACCCGACTTTAAGGCTTTGTATCTTTAAAACAGTGTACTTGTAGTTTCAATCCATATTAAGACCATAAATTCTGAAACCATGATTCCTCTTTACATTTCCTTTATTAAATAAACTACAACAGCGACTAGGCATCAATATGTTATATTCCTACTTTGAATTTGTATTTTAAGTAAATTTAATATTGATTCCTAGTACTTGTTCTGTTGATACTTATTGATTTAGAAAGTTTCGATAACAATTTACAATGAATGAGAACAACACAACTTAGAAAAAACTAAATTGTATAGTTAGGTTATATCATCATTAATTTTAGGCATAGCAAGCGACGCTGGGTGGCAACTCTGGTCTTTCGCAGTTCACATTTCATCATCTTAATTAAGTGTTACATCAATCTTTTGTTTGTCTTTGTTATTTGTTACTTTTATTGTTTCGTGTGTATTTTTTTGCTAATATCCATTTGACATGGCTAACTACATATAATTCCCGACATTGTGTTACCTTGCTACGGTAAATTTTTGTATTCTTGTCTTTCGTTTTTGATTATGTGACTTCTCTATATGCCTTTTTGTTTATCGTTATAGAATTATTTATTTGTTTTTAAAGTTATTAAGATAATAACACAATGTTGACTGCTGCTTTTTTTTGCCTATAATGTCTGTTTGTTTTGTTCATACATTGTTGTCAATATAATGGAATTTTAGTGAGAGATTGAGCTAATTATAAATCATTTTGTAAATCCAGGTTTGTGATACTGGAATATAACAGTGGTTATTCATTAATTTGATGTGTTTGACCTTTTTTTTTTTATTTTTCGAGCTTTCCGTTTGAAATTTTATGGACGTTTGTTATATTTGTTATTTTGCCTATTAGATGTTTCTGTCTTGTCACAGTCCCTGAAAACTTGCTTGTATTAAATAAGAACATCGGGTTATTTTCTTTTTACTTTAATACAATATTGCCTCTATTTCCCTGCATATAAGTGCTTAAACATGCAATAGGCAATTTTCTCTCGTCTTCTTTATAAACTGTGTATTTGGTGTAAGTCCCAGCATTACTGTACCGTTCACACATAATGAATTGCAGACAGACAAGAACTGTTTAGTAGCTTTTTAGACAACTCAGTTTGTTGATGTTTTGTACATGTAATAACAAGTTAAGAACAGTTAAAAATGAACTGAACAGATAGTCATTGACGTCTAGCCAATCGACTAAATAGCACTGAATTTACTGCAGATAGTTCGTATGAAAATTGACTGCAATTTAAGACTAAAGAATAAAAAAAAGCAATTTTAGACTGAAAATAATTTCATAATTTACAAGTCTGTCTTTTTGGTTAACTTATGTTTGTTTTACTCTTATATTGTAATTTAAAAAGTACTTTTAATATTGCGTTATAGAAATTATCATTGATGAATTCGCTCCTTGTTTAGTATTTTTGTATTTTTGTAGGTTTTAATGAAGGAAGTTTAACCATCTGTGGTTACAATCATAGTTTGGGCGGCAACCTACCATACATAGTATTTGATTCTTTCTCCAACTTCGCGCTTGGTTATTGCTGTAGGGAAGATGGAAATGTCAATCAGTCAGTAGATCTTCCTAGTGAATTTCCTTTTATCTTATATCTGGTAGGTATATTGGAACTGAAAAAAACCAGGGTTTACCATTGCATTACTTTTAAATGGTTTCAGCAATATGTATAATTTCTTACATAATCACGATTATTGCTGACATTTACAAGTTTAACGGACGCAAGTTACGTTGCAGAAATATTAAAAGATGATCAACTTGTACAATGTACAAAGGGTCGACTAATACAAACAGAAATTATGGATTCCGATATCAATATATAGAAAATATGAATTACGAAACACTTTACAAAAAGAGAGGTGGAAGATCATAAAGGGATTTTAAACTCAAAAGTCGCAAAAATTGGTAATGCCGTTGTAACAACAAAAAGAGATCACAAGACCAACAACGGTTTACAAAACAAAACACAGAAAAACAAGGACTGACCGACACGGACCACACCTTGTACCTTGAGTGATTTCAGTTGCTCCGAAATGGTACACATATATACCTCTACATTTGGAACATTTAACAGACCAACAGAACCGAACCCAAAACTATTTGAAATTAGATTTTTCTAAAATAAGAGACATTTAAGAAGTGAGTAACATGATTAAGACCCGGCTTATTATATTTCAAGGATTACATTTTGATTGGTTAACGCACTTCGAAACAAAACCCATAGCCCCTGCGTGTTGCTAACCCATATACCCAGACCCAAACGAAACGGACGAGTACCGTACAAAACAGACGCAACTGGACGTTCGACGGACATTTCATCCGTTGGACGTCCGTTCAAAATGCCGAAGGGATAACTTTTTTTTCAATCCATTCATGTCCGTTAGACGTCCGTTCTTATCCGTTAGCTATAAACGTCCGTCCATATCCGTTGCATGTCAGTTTTGCGTACGTTTTATCCGTCGACGTCCGTTCTGTGCGGTGGAAAATTTTGAGCATGTTCAAAACTTTGAAATCCGTTCGAGCTATCCATTAAGGTGTGACCGATGCTTTAGGCTGCCATGATGATCAACATCGACGACAGACTGTTTATGACGTAGCTCTATAATCATTGAGCGCCAAATTTGAGCCATTCCAGTTTCACGGGCTTTGGATAAACAACGTCTTATAACGACTGCCATACACTCCGGTAAAAAGTTGTCATTGTCTGAAATTTCAATATAACTTCATTTTAATAATGAAAAAAAAACCGTTGCTTTCAAATTACACTGTGTGGTTAAATTCTTTAACAATCGTCGCAAAATGACTAAGACCGGGAATAAATTCGTTATATACATTAATATCTGCAGATATGAATATTTTCACACCCGTTGGTACCCTGCAGTACACCCTTAGTTTTGCCTCACGGTGAAATTGATCTAGTCAAGGGAAGGTATAGTAATGCAAAAGAATGTTCTTCAAATTAAGTTCGTTAAGAGGTTTCTTATGGTTTGTCTCATGATTTGATACACAATAGCCTTGTTATCACTATACATATGTAAAAGTTATGTTTTTACTAATATATGTTCCACACAAGCAGATTTCATATATTCTATGTCTGTATTATTTGGATAATATTTTTATTGATTTAATTTGTTTATTTTTTAGGGGCCTTCCTCCGAAAAATGTCAAGAAATAGATAAAATGGACTGGACATTAGACGAAGTTTACCTCCCTTACGACAATGATTCTCTGCTTCATGGATTGCTCCCTAATTTTCAATCACATCCTACTCATACTTCTCATATTGGATTACCTTTATGTTACTATCAACCAACAAGTAAGTATTTTTATGTAACCGTTTATGAGGGTCAGCATGGGAGTCCTTTATATCTTTAATTTTCGACCAAATTTTTCTTCATTTATTTTTTTTTATCTAGCAAGTTAATTACTATACTTGAAACATATGCTCCCCCCAATTTTTAGTCATTATTCATTGTCATGTTTTCTCTATTTTATTATTTCTCTATTTTATTATTTTCTATTTTATTTTTCTACCTGTTTTGCCTTTTGCCTATAATTATAATTCCAATCTTTAAACCCAAATTATCTTGTATCGAATGTAATCATACAAATGATAAAATGCAGTATATTTTTTTCATAAAATAAATAACCTGGCAAAGGACATGTTATGAAAATATGTGTGTTTCATGTAGTATACATTTTATTTTCATAATAAAAGAGTTTATGGAACAAATAACACATATTTGATTTTGATACTATATAATAACACAAATTCGATCAGAGAATCCATATGTCAGTCGTATTCGAAAACATTTGACCATGGCTTCAGATTATCTATTTATGGCTTTAACTTTTTTGTGTATAGCGTAAGAAGGGTGTAGAACATTGAATGATAATTAAGAATGTCCTAGAATGTAATGCAATCTAGATTTATCTATTTTGTTTGCTCTAATTGTCAGTTATAATTTGCAATTTGCCTTTGGCAGGCTTTTATTGTGCATACGAACATTATTTTAAGAATAAAATAACAAAAATAAGAAGGGTTATAATCATATTTTGTAAAATGGCTTTGTTGGAAAACTTGCATGATGATATGTTTAGTTGTTTACATATTGCGTCAAACATTTGTCAAATATGACTTTCAAAAGATCAGTAACTTTTAATGAAAACCAGACAAAGTCAAATATAGAAACCGAGTCTGCATTTAACATTTTTGACAAGAATATAAAAGTTTATAATAGTTTGAAAAACAAATACTAGCGCTGGTGCATGTCATGTAGAAAATTGCTTTCATTTCTTAATCTGATTTCTGAGAGAAATATACACTCGAATTAGATTCGTAGCAACCTCAGAAATTGTTTCTTTAGACACAAAATTTTACAATTCACATTTTGATTTAAATATATATGTATCTTAATATTATATTCATTTCGTGATATACTGTATTACAACTTAAAACGTGTCTCGGCAAATAGTAACATAGTATATGTTAGTTAAATTTCCATCTTTTATGATGATCGTCGAAGATAGAAAATTTATGAATATATAGACGGTACCACATTTATCTTATTTTTATGTTTTATTTAAAACATAGGCAAACGAGAATGTATGTATAAAACTGACAATGGTGCCTCTTATAATGGCCATCTAAATATCTCAAAATATAGAAAATCCTGCGATTTATGGACAGATGTAGAGTTGACCTTTGCCACGAATACACAATGGGTTGGAGAATTTGAAAACAACTTTTGTAGAAAAACAAGAATAAATCCTCCGAGTTGTTATATTAATAATAACCGATCGACATGTGATATTCCAGAATGTGGTGAGTATTTCGAAGAAATAGTTCGTATTAATATGTACAACAATATACAAAATTTAGAAAAACGAATATATCAAATATTCAATAAATTGTATCAGCCCTGCATGTATATAAGAAAAAGAGTAGGTCAGAATTAAACAATCTGCATCTTTAGAATAGTTGTTTTAGTATTTTATCTACAATGATCACAAGCATTGTCAACCTTGACGTTTAAACCCCTAGTGGAAATTTAGCGCTCGAACCCAATCTAAAATGTCTAATTTGACTAAACGTTTATTCCGAAACTCATTAATTGTTTTTGTAAACCTTTCTGTTCTAACGCAAACAAACAATTAGTTGATTTAAAAATAGTAATTTCAAGTTTGCAGCTGTTACTAAAAGAGGAGGCATGTATCAATTTTGTTTAATCTTTGTATGTATTGCAAATTAAATTTTTATAAAGAGCAGCAAAATATATGTATACATGAAATGTGTTTCCAGGAAAGAAAAAAAGGCTTTCAAAAATCCACAGGTCTAACATTTTATACTATACTAATCAAAACGTAAGTTCTGTGACTGCATTTTACAAAACTTTACGACATATAAATTTGCTAATAAGGTACCAATGCTTCTGTCATATGATACTATATATATATTCATATATAAAATGACTGAATAAAGAGTCAACGATTAATATTACAGGGCGATGAATCATGTAATTATGATACAGTACACTACAAAATATAATATATAACAAGTCAAAAAGGGTACAACATCACCATAAAATATCAATAAAATGATCAAATATTTAATTTTTCGGATAACAAATACATGTATCCTTCTTCAGTAATACCACGATGTAAAATGAATCAGGTCAATCTGTTCTAATCATAACACTATCACAACCTTGAAATTTATACAAATAAAAACAGTTTAAGCGAACATCAGAGACGCTGGTCTAATTTTAAAATTTCCAAACACGGCGCAAAGACTGCAAAAATATGCCAAAATAGAAATAGTTATTTACGATGTGAACTGTCACAACTCTTAATTTCCAAAGGTGATGACAGATAAGATGTTACGACAACTGCATGGATAGCACATGTATACAATTATACGAACTTTCTGACGGAAAGTTCACAATATTAAAAAGCATTGTTAAAGGTACGTTGTGTGTCAGAAAATATAAAGAAGTGAATTACATAAGAAACATACATGACTGGGAAAAACTTTTGCAGTATGTCGTATATTTAACTAGTTTACCATTACTTACAACAAGATATAATTGAATATTATTAAGAGCTACTGCATGTACAACTGTGCTTTACTTCGAAAATTGTTGAACGACTATCTACTCATTAAACACTTTCACTATCATTTTGAATGCACTCTCACCAACTTGCTGATATCATGAACTAGGTCTTTTAATACATTTGATTTGATAATTGTCATGTATAAATCTGCATGCAGATAAGCTTTGGTATGGAGCCAAGACCTACAAGATCATGTTAAATTCTATATGAATAGAACTTGCAGTTAATCTATTTATCTTTGTTTTCAGAGAAAGTCAACTTGCAAATATTTGGGAAAGGAAGAAGTTATAATGCAGCCAAACATAATGAAAGAAATATGCCGTCATATGTATTGGATGGCTTAATTCGTATGTTATGAAGTGACAGTTTTAAGTAGCAGAACAAATGAAAGAAATCATCAGAACACCTAAAACAACCCCCAAACAGCATGAAAAAACAAACTTGAAAAAGAATTGATTTACGAACCACTTCATTGAAAAATAATGACTACTCAATATGGAACCCTAGAAAAACGGTTGATCCTCCCATGTGCTTAGGAACAGGAAGCAGATCCTGATCCGCATATGGCACCGTTTTGATCCTTTATTCAAGAAGCGTCATTGTAATCAGCAACACTCTAACAATGAAAGCATGATTGTGAAATCAAGCTTTGGCATATCTCAATATCTTGAGAAATATACTCAGTATACTAGAGAAGCTTTAATTCTCCTTACATACATATAGAATGCTGAAGTAACGTCTTTTGTGGTAAACTTTAGTTCTCATCCGACTGTCATTGTCAGTTTGTTAAAGTGGGTCACAATAGGAGACATATTAGACTGTAACTGTGTATCCTTTATTTCAAGTTCCATACCATAGATGCGTGCAGCGGAGTATTGCAACTTTAGATTACTTATAAGGAAGACATTATTTTTGTAGTGAAACATGGAAAAGGTTCAGAACAAATTTTTTTTTACCTGCCAAAATCAGCTCTTACATACAATCTCATTCGTATGAAAAAGATACAAGAACGAGGATACAGATATTTCCCATAATAATATCAATTATCCTGATTAACAATAATTTCTCGCAATTTGTTTGTCTAATATTGTCCTTTTAAATTTCAGTACAATTTTTATAACGTCAATTGGAATTATCTCCCTTATTTATTACGTCAATTGGAATTATCTCCCTTATATCATTGACCTAATAAAAAAAACAATATTTGAGTTGCTTTATAGTCCTAATATTTTTAATCTTTCACAGTGTTACATTTAATATCTAAAATATATGTTGCTACTTGCATTGTCCTTATATTGAATTTGATGTAATATAAAATCAAATCAGGATGAATTGGTTACACAGTGTTCAATTGTCCTCATACGGAATTTATCAGGTGAATGAAATTCAATTCGGGTCTGGCTTCGCCTCAAACATCTTGGTGATGGCATTTAAATAAATATTTTAACGAGAATCAAAGTGATTTTTACAAAATATTGGTATGATTTATTTATTTCGCTCTTAATTCTAAACATCTTATATTGAAATTAACAGGTCATGGACCATCATATGTATCCGAGAGACCATCTTCTAAACCATGGTTCTTACTTAACCTTGAACAGTATATTGAAGTGCATGCAATAGTTATTCACCGACAGAAAGGTAAGCTTATTTACATAAACGTGAAACGAAAAAGATCAATTTGAAATCGTTCGACTTAGATACCATGATTCCCACAGATACTGCTCCAGTTGCATTTCAACAATTATTTTCCAATTACAAAATGTATGATCGAAAAGTTAGAAAAAAAATAATAATATGAAAACCGAGACAAGAAACATTAGAGTTGTGCATGAGGAAAAACATTAATAAATATGAGGCTTCAAATGCTATATCAACGTCACATTTCAATAAAACACAACCTTCAAATGCTATATCAACGTCACATTTCAATAAAACACAACCTTCAAATGCTATATCAACGTCACATTTCAATAAAACACAACCTTCAAATGCTATATCAACGTCATATTTCAATAAAACACAACCTTCAAATGCTATATCAACGTCACATTTCAATAAAACACAACCTTCAAATGCTATATCAACGTCACATTTCAATAAAACACAACCCTCTCGGTATGCAAGTACTGATGTATCGTGAAATATCGATCAAAAGCACTTGTCTTTGAGTTTACTTTGCCATATATATGTTCTTTCAATTTTGTTCTGTGCTCATCGATTCCAATAAAACTTAATATGCTGTTAATGTTTATGAATATATCTACACAACACGCTTGCGTTTGCTTTCAGTCCTTTCTATTGACCAACCCTAAGCCATGCTCTTATCACACAATGGAAAAATGATGTTTGAATATGAAAATATAAGAATTCGATAATTCCGACAAATGCAAAGAAATAAATATTGGAAATGGCTCCATTTGGGAAGCTACTCGCTAGGGGAAAATATAATATGTGTTAATGCAAATTACTACGACAGTTCCTGTTAATTGTGAGAAACGTATTCCCGTCTGCAGTATGGAAAAACATGCATATTTGTTTTTTATATAAAAGAAAATGTTCAAATTAAAAATTAGATTATTACCAATCAAAATCCAACCGTTTTGTATTAAATATTATTTATGAACAGATACAAATTAATTATTTTTTTATTGCAGTATGGTACCCTTTAAACAACAGATATGTGGGGACGTATGTTAGTAAACACCGATGGGACTTCCTGACATATGGAGCATACAGATGTGACGATAATAGAAACCCCTGGAAACACAAAATATTTCGCTTTCAGTGTAAACGTCCAATTATAGGACAATATGTAGGCGTAAAGAACTATGACATTACTGACCCTGGTCATGAAGAAGGCTTCTACCATTACTTTGAAATAGACGAAATACAAGTTCTTGGAAGATGTAAGTAACGCTTTGCTATTTTAATATGTTCAACACGAATTAAATGCAGTATATATGTTAGACTCAGATCGACGTCCGGCCTATACTCGACGTCTGTTCCTCAAATCGACGTCCGTCATCAAATCGACGTCCAAACCTGACATCACATTCTCAAATCGACGTCCAATATATTAATACTCTAATCAGACGTCATGTATTACCATAACCACGTTTGGTTGATTTTAGTCGTATTTAATCCATGTTAAATATCGCTAAATAATAAATTACTGGACCTAATTTACACTTATATATGTACATGTTTTGTAGGGTGCTGATGACAACTAAAATTTCAATCATTTATACATACTTTCTAAAAAAGGTTTTTTCCACCAGAAATAGGTTACATGCATATTAATGTTTATCTTGATTAACAGTTAATCCATTGGATCTTCAGACTAGTGGGTCATTCCTATTCATAATAATAATAAATGATAGGCATGTATGTGTATGTCAATGAGAAAGCAACCCAAAGACAAATCAAACGACATCTAGGAGCATAATGCAGGCCTTTACAATAGAGAAAATAAAGAAGTACACCCAATTGGTTTGACAGTATTATAATTTCGACTCTGTGAGTATTTTTCAGCAAATTTCTGAGTTTTACACCTGGAATCGTATATGCAAGAAATTGACATTATGTTTTTATATTGTGCTGTTAAACCACTGTTCTGGGTTTTCGATGGTTTATGTCTGTCATATTTGGTTTTCGGAATTGTTTTTTATGCCCCGTTTATGGGTATTATATTTCTGTGCGTCCATTCGTCCGACCATCTGTCCGTTCGTCCGTCCGTCTGTTCCGCTTCATTAAAGTTTTTGGTCGAGGTAGTTTTTCATGAGGTTGAAGTCCGATCAACTTGAAACTCGGTACACATGTTCCCTATAGTATGATCTTTCTTATTTTAATGCCAGATTAGACATTTTATCCCATTTTCACGGTCTACTGAACATAGAAAATTATAATGCGGATGCGTCATCCGTGTATTATGGACACATTCTTGTAATTATTAATAAGACGGTTATACATTTATTTGAATTGTTTACATTATTCATGTCATACCCTTTTATAGACTTTGCGGTATGTCTTTTTTTATTGTTGAAACCGTACGGTTGCCTTAAATTGCTCAAATCCACTTTATTTGAATTTTGGTGGGTAGCTGTCCCATTGGAAATCATACTGTGACATCTCTTTATTTTTATTTTATCTCAAAAATTCAAAATTTGATATTACATCCTGTTTCCATACTTAGTCTAGTTTTAAATAAATTTAGAAAAATACTTTTTTTAAATAGGTCTTATTTGTAACACATTAAGGTCTAATGGTTACAGCTGCTATCGGTCTAGTTCGATTTTGTAATTTGTGTCCAGAACGGACGATGATTAGAGAAGCAATACATGGGATGTCGATTAGATAGGCATAAATTTGGAATGTTAATATATTATGACGTCAGATTTGGACTTCAACTTGAGGAATGGACGTCGATCTAAGTATCACATATATAATGAGACAAGGCATCAAATTCACTTATTATTTATTGGCGCATGCACAACGCTAACAGGACGCGATGAACGTGACGACACACTCGTTCTTGGTGTTTTGAGAGTTGACGTGAAAATATTTTTTGTCACGGGAATCAAGTTTTCGTTTGTTTACCTTCAATTGTATCTTCTTAATGGAGGAACGATTTTTTTATTATCGGTAAATATTGTTGCCTCGTATTTACCATGTTTACCGCAAAATCACTGCATGTGATACAATAATAGTTTACAGTTGTTACCAGTGACAAATTAATGGATGTCAGAAGTAGTACTAGTCTCTTCAACTGACTTCAATAAACGTGTGTCTTTGCGATTTTTTTTGGCTTTTCTACCTTATATATATCTTATTCTTCATAAATAGATCTCAAGAAGACTTTAGATTTGAAAGAAGTGTGTTTTGGTATAGTTAAACAAGAGAGCTTTCTAAATGATATTTATTCATGAATTAACAACTTACACTGCAGCTTATGAATAAGTTACAAATAAAGAACAAATAACTATAAAATAAAGAACAGTCTTTATTATTTCCATTCACAAACCTACGACACTACAGTATTTGTACAAGTATTTTCCTTTTTCAGTTCGTCTTACTTATTGTTCATGTTCTGCATCAAAGCATCAATAGCTCTTTGCTGTACTGTTCTTATAAGTAATTAGAAAAAGAAATATACGCCGGCATTTACAAAATATTAGAAAGCAGTAAAGCAGTTGTAAAAGTTGCTTTTACAAATTAATAGTGAAAGACAACTTTGAACAACTTCATCTAGAAAACAATATCATTGCATCGTGATGAAAAGTTACTTATATATTTGTAGAGTAGCTTTATCTTTTCGCCAAGTATATTCAAAATCATTGTCTATTATAACGATCACGAAATCGTTCGACAGCAAATTAAAGTAGTTTAACTCAATGGAAAACTCATATAATGAGATAATTTGAAGATATTTGTAATAATCAAGATAATTGGTAAACATAAATATAAATCTTAGTTGCTAAGATTTAAAACAACGTCAAATAGATATTTAAAAAAAATAGTTTACCAGTATCTTTATCATCTGGAACACAAACACTGGCCATCATTTTCGTAAAGTAATGACATTTCATCTCCTTATGCAAACAATCACAATCCGCAATTGCTGCTATTCTTCTGTCATTTTAATCATGAGATCGACTTTCTTTTGATAAAATGTCCAATGTTTTAATTTGTTGATTATAATTTTAATATTTTCTTAATAACATTAGCAACAATGTGCGGACGGCGACTTGGACTAATTACTGGTGACGTCTATGATTATCAGATTGAATCTTCATCACATAAGGACCATGAACATCAATTTACCTTTGGTCGTCTATTCCGTCCTGAAAATGGTTGGTGTGCAAGATCTATTGATAATGCCCCATGGTTTATGGTAAGAAACATACATTATTGCATATCGGTTAAGAATTAGCTTCTCTTATTGAAAAGGGATTATACGATATTCTTTATTCCTCAGCAATAAGTTCCATCGATCTTTAACAAAACAAAACGGCCCAGAAAATTGGTTGTTAAAGCTAGGTTCACACTGCCGATCAGATCAACTCGATGATCCCGATTGTCCAAATTTCCACGACCAAGCTCAACCAAATTCTTGATATGGCCTGTTTACGACTTCTACCCGACCGCAATCCGACTGTACACGATCTTAACTCGACCATTCACGACTCCTAAATGATCCCATCACGACTTCATCCCGACAACAAAATGAATACATATTCGATCATTCCGATCAATTCCAATCTTTACACGATCTGTACTCGACTATATAGACCAAATCAACCATTCATGATCTCAGCCTGATCTCGACCATACCAGATCGTACATGGATATTTAATGCTATTGGCAGTTCTTCATCTTAATCAGATGACTGTATGACGATAGTGATGATAAAGCCTTTTTTTTTAAAAGAGGTATGTTCTTGCTTGTAATAACTCAAATTATGTCTAAATTACTCAAATTTTCTTTCATAGCTATTATTTCAATGAAAGAAAGCAATGTGATACCTAAATTTGAGTAATTTCAAACATTGTTTTGAGTTATTACAAGCAAGAAAACGTTTAGTTAATTGATTTAATGTTAAAGTTAGAAAGGAATGCATCGTTTCAACTAACAAACGACGAACGACAAACTGTAAACGCATTAGAAGCGAGTGTATAGTTTGCTTTCGTCTTATTTTTGTGTGAAATTACGTCAAAAACCTTCCAATGAAAAATACAAATAACTGTAAAGTGACCTATAGTTGTTATTAATAATTTCTGTGTTATTTGGTGTTCTGTGACGAGCTGTCTCATTGGCAATTGTACCACAACTTCTTTTGAAACCAACTTTGAAATATAACTTAGTCATCAGCAGTCTAATAATGAATGTTATTGCACAATAACTTTGAAATTCATATTTGAAAAATCCACCGATGCCAAAATTGCAGGATTTTCTTCCCTTCCGGAACACTTGAAATCTTCTCAGGTTTTGTTGGGTTACGTTTTGCTAAGTTTTTAGTTTTCTATGTTATGTGGGCTGCTATTTGTCTTCTCGTCGGTTTTCGTTTTTTGCTACGGCTGTGTCAGTTTGTTTTCGACCTTTGAGTTTGATTGGTCCTTTGATGTCTTTTGTCTCTCTTTTAAAATGTTACCTCTCCTTGCAAAAGTTAAGACACGTACTGTACATGGAGGGATTTATGTACAGTTAAAAAAAATGTTCCTTATATACTTTAGCGGAAGCAGAGTTATGAGAGTTAATCAGATCTGCACACAATTTTAGAGAATCGTGTAGCAGTCATGTGTTCTCGTGTACGGCCGAGTAGAGATTGAAGAGTGGTCGAATGTGGTCGCGAAGGGTATTGGTCGAATTGGTCTGGGATAAAATAAATATAGAAGTCGAAGTGATCTGGAAGTGATCGAGTATTGGTCGAGTTAATCTGAAAATGATCGGACTTTAGTCGAGCAAAGGTCGAAATGATCGAGTACTGATCGGTAAAATTTGTGTATTCCGTCCAAAGTCGATCTTTACACGATCCTTTCCCGATCAATTCGACCGTAGGTCGACGAATTCTCGATCTCTTCTCGAGCGAATTGCTTCTCGATCTTTACTCGAATGTTTTTGAAATGTCAAAAACTCTCGGGTAGAAAGTCAGATTGATGAAGGGCAAGGTCGACTATCCCGAGCATGTTTGTCGATTGAGTCAGACCAGTCTCCCGATCACGTAATTTGTCTTGATCGGGCTTGATTGAGTTGATCTGATCGGCAGTGTGAACCTAGCTTAACAGACTGGTACATGCTAATGGCCAGTGGAGCGTGTTTCTCTCTTTAGAAGGATTTCCCTTTAATCATACTTAACTGAAGAACTGGTCAACATCGTGATACATAGACTGTCTGTAGGCTCAGTCCTTATACTGGCTTAGTCAATACCAGTCTTGTTTGCTGTCAATATATTACGATAATGACCAGTTTTTCAATAACGTTTATGTAATTATCTCCTGCTATATACATGTACTCATCACCCATCATGCGATATTACACTCACTTGAAATGTCGTAAGCACATAATTGCTAAGTTAAAGATTAGACGTTTATATTGGTATCTAATTAATTATCTTAGACGGCGATAACTTCCAAAAATATATTTATTTTTTCTAGGTTGATTTGATAGTGCCCTTAAAAATACAAGGCGTTGAGCTACAAGGGATAAAAGCCGGGCAAAATGTTAAACTTATAAGTACCTTCAATATTTTACACGGAATTGATAGGAACAATCTTGCTACCTACGAGGACCCAAAGGGAACAATAAAGGTTAGTTGTGTCATCTAAAGTTACATGAACGTTTGTTGGGTGAAAAAGATGTCATACCCTTTTATTCGTTTATACCGTTTAGAATACGGTAAACATGGTCAATTTCTATAATTTCAATCAAATGTAGAAAAAACAATCATATATACTAGGATTACGATTATGTACGCGGAGCGTCTAAAAGACTTTTCAGTGGCCCTAGATTCAATGAAGAAAAAAAGACCCAAAAAAGTACGAAGACCTGAGCATTTAGGACCAAGAAATCTGAAAAGGTTTTTCAAATACAGCTAATGTAATTGATTCATTGTATAGAAAAACAAAATCAAATTTTTGTTAACATTTAATTTATTAATATTTAATATAACCATATTAATGATTATTGATGTTATCAAAGACTTGCTGAACTCTGATAAGATACCTTAAGCTTGTCAGCATGATCAATTATAATAAACCAGGATTTCTTTCTGAAACGTGGTTTATAAATGGAAATGGATAATATGTCAAAGAGACAACAACCCGGTCAAAGAGCAGAAAACAGCCGAAGGCCACCAATGAATCTTCAATACAGCACCCGGAGGCTTGAATTAGGTGGCCCCTAATCAATATTGTGAACTAGTTTGTAAAACAAAACTTAGAAATATATAAAATAAACAAATGAATGATTTTTGTGGTTTCTAGTTATTTTTGAAAGCCAAATACATAATATATTAAGGAGAATAACAGTTTACAGGAGGATAAACAAACAGTTACACCAAATTATCGTAGATTCAATTTATATGAGAAAGTTGTTATACAATAACAACAAAAAATACAAACTTGATATAGGTAGGATTCCACGACTGGTAATTGATAGTAACGAGAAGTTGCGTCGTTCTTGTAGTATAAAGAGTCATAACTAGTATCGATGTGGTGAAGACGCTTCACCTGGCAGGCTAAAAATTACCAAACAATTTGAAGCCAAATATTATATAGGTACAAGTGAGACGATCAAAGTCCACAATCGCTGCTTAATAAAATGAACAAAATTGAAAAATATGTGAACATTGTTATAGTAGTATAAGGAATTGCAAATAATATCAAAAATGTCATTGAAGATAAAAGGAAACAACCAGACTTTAGTTTGCTCCATTTGAAATGAATGTTATGCAGAGACACTATACCGTGAACCGAATAATATAAAATAGGGAGGTAGGAATGGTATGCTTGAGAATGTGACAACTATTCAGCAGAGTCCAAATAGCAATTCAGTAATTATAGGTCACTGTACAGCATTCAACATGTGCAAAAGTTTACACTATACTTCAACATGACAAAATGTACAAAACTTCAAACGAAAAATCAATGACGGCCTGATTTATGAAAAAAAACACTAACGAAAAACGTTATAACCGATATACCAAACATTTAACAACATCAACAATCGTGCAGCGAGTCACAGTCTTGGCAAGAAAATATTAAGAATGGGGTTCATAAAAAATTATGAGTGCTCAATCAATTCTTTAACTACAACAACAGTGCACCATACAAACAACTGTCAAAATCCGATGTACTTATAACATATAGATCGATACAAGGAAAATTAAATCAACTGAAATAAAACAGAAATATACAAAATAGCACGAGCCAATGTTTTACACTGAACCCAATTTAGTTAATTATAATCATTTTCTTTTCTCTATTCAAACAGGTGTTCAAAACCGATCCCTCAATAGGAGTATCAATTCAGCAGTTTGTATTTCACACAGAGATTTACAGCCGGTACATAAAAATTGTCCCAATTGAATACACAGATGCCTGTTTAAAGCTAGAAATAATTGGCTGTCCAAAACAAGGTAAGAGCACAATAATTAATGTGTAAAACAATGCAAATGTGTGGTAAAATATACTTATTTAAACACAAATGAATTAAACTTTTTTTCAAATGATACTATTTAATCATTGCATATTGAAAGTCTATAAATTCACATTGTAAAAACCAGACGTATAACATCTTTAGTAATCGGAGATCAAACTTTTATGCCGTTTCTTTTGATACACGAGAATGAAAGGGATACTTTAATTAAACAAAATAAGGGAAATGTCTACTAGTGAACAACCGAACGAAGACAAAAGCCAAAAGGATAATTTAGGCATGTACGTCTCCCAAAAGCTGTCAGTATGTAAATTTATTGTTCAACCTTTTGATCAAGCTATTTTGTATGTAGTTAAATTATAAAAAGTTACAGATCAAGTCTGACAATTGTTACGTTTGACAATTTTGACAGAAGAAATTGCCACTAATAGTCACACTAATATTTCATTAAAATATCTGTTTTCCGAACGATTTTTTTTACACAGCAGAATTAATTGACAACATATTTTAAGTACGTTATCATGTAATGTTTCTGTTTGGGCAGAATTTGTTTCCCTAGAATGTGAAATGTGTCAAAATAACGTAAAATTATCTGTTGTTCCAAATTTTAGATGTAATGCCTGAATTAATTGGTATGTACGTGATATATACTCGAATCATGCAGAGTTATCAATAAAATCAGAGTTACGTTTTCCAGTTGGACTAAGCTAATCTTCCAGTTAAATTAACAATATCCT
Source organism: Mytilus trossulus (assembly GCF_036588685.1). Lineage (NCBI taxonomy): Eukaryota > Metazoa > Mollusca > Bivalvia > Mytilida > Mytilidae > Mytilus > Mytilus trossulus. Next base: position 2,449,253 of record NW_026963302.1, on the reverse strand, counting down.
CGAAATTTCTCACCATTGTCATGGGCAAGAGCTGTCAATATTTACAGATAAACGGTCCAAAAGCATTTATGAACAAATTGAAATTTGCAATGAACTCAATGTAAAGGAGACAAACAACACAGAAGAATTTATGTGTTAAGTCATACAATCTTTTTGCTGGTATATAATATTGCATATCCAATAAGTTATCAAGTATTTGTTACTTGTCGCTGATACCTATTGAATATTATTATGTATTCATATCAATGACTTAAATAATCATATTTTAAACTTTTATCACTTTACAAAAAGGTTGTCCTTGTGGTGAATAGAAACTTCGTCATTAATTTGAATGTTTTAACATTTTTTCATAATTCTTATTTACAAATATTAGTCATTATCTGTCATTTTTTAGCAAGACGTGATCTTTGGTGCAAAAGTTACAAATACGATTTAGGCTTTGAGGTTCTGCCATACCATGCGTTTTGGATGGAGGAACACCATGATGCTCGTATGTGGAAACAAGTTGTCGATATACAGCAATGTTTTGGACACTGCCAAAATATAACATGCCTATCCTTTACATTTAATGACCACGATAAATCATGCTTAATGCATTTTGGTCAAAGATACTCACGACAATTTCAAAAGTGGTGGGTTGATAAACTCAATATCGTAAACGTCTTTTACCAAAGATTGTGCTTTAAAGGTAAGATTTATTCTTTTACATTCAAATTCTAACTTAGAAAGAATATTTAAAAATTCGGAAACGATACGAGGCGGAATAAAAATCAAATCTATAAACTGAATACAATCTGGCATAATTTTGGTCTAAAGACACGAAAAGATATCCAATCATAAAAAAAATGTAACTATGCAAATAAGCTTGACTGTTAGAAAGTTTAGCTGTTTTTATTTGAGAGCCACTGCTGCGTCTTGTGAAGATAAAAATAAAAATTGTATACAAGTAAGATAAAATACTTTTCAATCATTCCACAAAACATTAGAAATTAAGCCATAATAAAACGATCACAAAATTCATTTTAGATAGCAATTAACAGTGGTCCCACAATTTGGAAGATTTTTCAAATGTCAAAGATATGGTGCATTAAAGTTCTGTATAGACGGATGATGACTTATTCAGCTTTCACAGTTTATTTATAAGATCATCAATAAAATTGAGAATGGAAATGGGGAATGTGTCAAAGAGACAACAACCCGACCAAATAAAAAACAACAGCAGAAGGTCACCAACAGGTCTTCAATGTAGCGAGAAATTCCCGCACCCGGAGGCGTCCTTCAGCTGGCCCATAAACAAATATATACTAGTTCAGTGATAATGAACGCCATACTAATTTCCAAATTGTACACAAGAAACTAATATAAAAATAATACAAGACTAACAAAGGCCAGAGGCTCCTGACTTGGGACAGGCGCAAAAATGCGGCGGGGTTAAACATGTTTGTGAGATCAAGTTTATTTTCATATGTTCTGTGGCATATTTTTTTTGTTTAACTGTCCATTTATTCTTATTTGGTTTTGTTTACAAACGCATTATCACATGAACTTTCTATGCAATTTTTGGAAAAAATGACCTGATTTAATTTCTTGATACTCTCCACATCCTATATAGCAAAACTTGATACAAAATTATTGCAGATTGTTGCCATGGATCCGCCTCCAAATTACATTGAACCATTTTTTCTACTGAATATCAAATCTATGAATGATACTGCTTTTATACATATGCTAAAACATACGACACAAACAGTAAGCTTAATGTGTAAGAAAGTAAGTAGAAGGGATGGGTATTTTTTGATTTTATCTGTACAATGCTGGTGTATTCATGTTATTTAGAAAGGTCAGGATGTCTGTTCTACATGTTCCATTTTGTAAAACGTCGAGCTGCGCACGTCAGAAAACGTCCATAACGTCATGTATCTTTGACATTCATACAGCACCACATCTTATTTATTATGAGCAGGTGATAAATCATTTTACTATATAATTAACGCATGGTAAAATTGGTAGATATTATTTCAAATTCATTCTAGGATAAACATTAATGTCGATGAGTTGTAAAATCAATGATGAAACTGTTGTACTTGATTTTTGTTTTAATTGTTTATTGCACATGTACAGAGACGTTATTTTTTTAAACTCGTAGTAGTTTTACTCATTTTTCACTAGATTTGACTTTTGAAAATATTTACAAAAAAAAGAAAAATACTAAAATACTTAACTCCGAGAAAAGAGGTAGGGCCAATTTGTAGGGAATTTTTTTCACAGAAGAGCCAATTTCAAAAAGTGCCGACAGAATAAAAATTTACTATAAAAACAAAAATAAAAGTGATTTTGAATCAATATCTCGATTTACATATATTATCATATGTGTGATCAATAGTTAATTTAACCCTCAAAAAGTATGAAAGTCCAGTATGCGGAATTTCGGGTGTTTTTAGATGGGAAAAACAGGGAATCCACCCAGAACGACATTTCAAACCAATTTTTTTTTATGACTGTTGTAATTCATACTACTTGTTCCCTCAAAAATATAATTGGTTTAGTGTGTCCTTATTACATAAAAAAAACATTTTTTTAAGAAAAAATTGTAACATCGCTAAAGTGTAGCATATCGCTCCTTAATAAAAAAAAATATATGTGTAAGCATCGCCGTGGCTCAATCAGTAGCGCACAGAAATATACAGGTAAAGAATGTTCGGTGTCATTGAACTGTGAAATTGATAACAATGTAAATAAAAACAAACGTGGATTATCAATTGACAGAATTGAAAAGGATAAATGTAATACAAAAGGAAATGTACTTTCAGAATTTACTTTTAGTAAACCGAATTACAATGATATCTTATCTGATACATCTAAATGTGTACAATCATGTGATAGTATGAAAGAAAATAATGACAAAAGTAAACAAATATTTCGGAAAAAACTTGCAAGTGATATAAAATTAATTCCAAAATTTGTTTTGAAACAAACATGTAGTCGTAATGAAATATTGATCGGGAAAACATTGCGAAACCGTCTGATATTGTTTCATTTTGATGTTAAAGAGTTTGAAGTAATCGATTACGGTGATCGAGGTTACTACAAATTTAACAAAATGCTGACAGAAGATTTTCGTGATGTAAGAACTATAACAAAACTGATGACTGATGATGTGAGAAAAGGACTAGATGAGATGATAGAATTTGCGACAAATAAAAAACTGTAATTGTTTTATTATTTTATTATATGTTGATTTGTTAGAGAGATAGTTTGTATGGTGTTTGTGAGAATGTTGTGAAAAATTTTTCCAAATATTTTGATTATTTGTGTGATCTGTTTGTATGACTTAAAATAGCTGATGATTGACTCGATATTTAATACTTCGATTTTTTTATTGCGTTGTGGAATGGAATATCCAGCCCAGTGCGAACTACATTTTCTATTGTATTATGCCTTGTCCTCTGTCGGAAAATAAGACGTCATAAACATTTTTCACTCTTATTTTTCTTTGTATTCTGTGTAAGCTTTTTATCAATTTGAATGTATGTGCTGAATAGTAGATGAGCATGATAAGAGTGAGTTAGAATATAAGTATATGACTATTTTTCTATAGGATATGATATGATATATATATATGAGTCTATAACCAGAAAATTGTGTTCGTGACAAATATTTCACGCATATGTATCGTAAATGTAAAACATTGAATATGATTCTTTTTCAAAGAAAGGACAATAATTGATGTGTAAATAACTGTATTCTGTGATATGTATATATAAATTGTGAATATAATAAAGATAAAAAAAAACGCACAGAACTACTAATGAATGATGATTTTCAAGAAAGGGTTCGAATCTCGCTAAGAATATTTGCATTTTTTGTGTTGTTATACTAAATTTTAATGTCTCTATCATACTTTTCGTTTGTTTGCCTAATTCATAGAGTCATTCTGGTTCATTTTGACTATATAATTTATTAGTATATCATTTTTCATGTATTAAAGAAAAGAATATTGTATCGCTTATTGTGCGCATTCATATGACTGACCATACTTTTGAGATACTTTCTATTCATGTGTTTGCATTTATTACATATATTCAAGGAACAACTGCCGTCATACTGATGTAATTGCCTGTAAATAACCAATAACACGAGAATAGGCAATGAAGCCCAAATGTTGTGGGTGTAATATACACATAACTTAAAATAAGGTCATTGTATACAAGTTTCAAAACAACATAAACAGTTTTTCGAAACCTTTTTTGAACATGGTATTATATGTAACAAATGTAGTCAACAGCGATTTTGTCGCCAATTCACAAACTGTGTAGATACTAGCACTGAATTTTTTACCACCGTCCCTACACCGTTACCAAAGTCATTAGAAAATAAAACATCACAAAAGAAAAAATCAATTACACTACAAATCGTGGTTGTAGGTAAAACATCAAGAAGCTGTAGCATCTGTATCACAACGAAGGGCCGATTTATTAAAATCCCAGAAAAGGCAATATAACATGTGTTTGTAACACAGGGTGATCTATCACCAACTGATGTAAGATATTCTCCGGTTAAAATATATACATGTATTATCTTATCTTATCTTATAGACGATAAAACCTTAAAAGACTAGGATAAATACAGATATACATACATGTATATTCAGAATGAGAAAAACACGATTTGAATTTGTTCGATATAATTTGGCTCCTTAACAAGATACGTGATATGGTACCTTGCATAAAGGATGTTAACAATAAAATAAATCAATATTAAAAAATCAATAGTCTTGGCCTTTTTTTTGAAGGAATACCTGTTCAAGGTATGAAAATAGTTGATGTGACGTTTCTTCATGTACTATAATTAGCATCTATCGGGCTATTTTAAAATATGATTTACCTATCTTATCGAATTGAAAAGTTTCGGACAAATTGGCCCTACCTCTTTTAATTACATATACAATGTCTTTATCTTATCTTTCAGAATTCTTAGAATTTAACGAATGTGGCTCAAAAATATTTCTGAAAAACAAGAACGAAACAACAATTTTCTCTCCGAGTTTTCCATTGAATTATGGTCAGGGAATAAATTGTGTTTGGTCTATTGAGTCTGACAACTATGTGGAGATTGAAATTGTCTACATCAAATTACAAGAGAAAATTTTGGTGAATGATCTGCAAAAGGTCAGTATGACACATGTATGACACATGTATGACACACACACAAAATTTTACCAAAACTCCATAGCATTAAAAATAAATTGTACGATTTCAGAGTATACCTTTTTTAATTAGAGTTAGATATCCCAAATTTATAGTTTGACAACTAGCTGTTGTTCTCATCATAGATCGATTCGTTTATTTTGTGTGTGTTTATTTCGATTTGTTCGTGTGCTAAACATATCGTCCTCTCATAAAATATATAAGCCTCTGTTTTAAATGCACAATTCTGCAATTTAAGTGGGTAGTGTTCCAAATATAGAGATGTATGTTGACTATAGAATCATTTAATGTATATAGAAAAATGAATTTCCGATAGCAGTTTGAATATTCACCCCTGAGGCCGTTTTGCACCTAAAACGAACGCAGAACTTCCACAGAAGTATTGTACCATAATATAAAATCAAATATGTTGCAAAAGTTACAACTTAAAAATGAGCCGTCAGAAATTTAGATACCAAACGGCAAAGGCCAAAAGAAAATAGAAAAACGTGTTACTCTTGTTGTAAAACTGAACTTATTGTGCATATTGACCAATATAAATATGTCAGTGATGAAAAATACAAAAAAAAACATCTAGCAGTTACCTTAATTAATTAACAGAAAATAGTGTTGATAACATGTATAATATCCTATCTGTACACCACCGTCATATAAGTCTGGAAAGATTTTAACATAAACTATTCAATATCAGCTGTCAAAGATATATTTTCTGCCTGCAAAAAACGCGTACAAAACTACACAAACAGGAATAATTGTTTAACGTTACAATCATCATGTTCATTGTCGTGTCGAATTTCCTGTTCCATATATAATAACGACACTTTGGTTTAATCTAACAAGTAGACAACAATAGCAAAATATTACACAAAAACACACGACACCACACCTTCTGGTTTGGAAAAGTCCTTGTCTCACTCTTTCGTGTTGTTCATAAAAAAAAATGACAACGCCATAACGAAAAAATACAAAACACAATATAGAAAATCAAAGGCTAATCAATGCTAACCCCAACTCAAACTGAGGGGTGTACCTCAGGTGCTCCAAAACTGTACATCGCATCTTTTATTTCTTATATAGTAAGAATTTTTTTAGTCTGAAAAGGGCATTCGTATATTAACTGGATCTGAAAAGTCCAAACAATAAATCATTCAGTCGTGTTTAGCTTTTCAGAAAATAAATTTAATGCGGTAGAATCAGGACTGCTAAGTAGCATTTTAGACGAATCAATATGATATTGATCTGTCCAAGTAAATATAACCCCCTAATCAGTTAAATAACTGATATTAATTGACGGTTAGCAAACAATCTGAACAGTGCTGAATATACTGCAGTGGTTAAGTATGAAAAATAAGTCAAAACATGAAAACGACTTGATAATTTATAGATCGGTCTTTCAAGAGCTATTCAGATCTTAATAACCGTTTAAGATCAAAATTATCTTACAAAATTTATAATTTAGAATACCAGACGCGCGTTTTATCTACAATAGACTCGCCATTGATTCTAACCAACAACCTCGCTGTCTTTACCAAGCTGGATGGAGTATCCACATATTCACTCAAAGTTTTAACCAGTGTCTGGAATAATAAAGTCAATTAATTTTCATTAACGTTTTTGGTCGTTTGCATTACCTTATACATTTTGTATAAGCAAATGGTAATGTCTGCAGTTAAAACGTTAATAAATATATTTGAATAAGCAAATTGCAAAAGTGCAATTTATTAGTTTATACTTTTCGTTGTAAATATTGCGATCATGCAACACTAGTTTATAAGTCGCAAATTACACAGGTTGATGAATCTGAAATCTTGTTTTTGCATTTAAGATGGGTGTGTATGACATAAATCCAGGAGAATGTGAAGACACCTTGAGTATCAGAGACAAGAGTGGCTACACAAAGAATATTCTTCCATCCGATACGAAATTAAATGGAGTCAAACTAATATCGGTATCAAATGAAATGACGATACAGCTCACCACTTGTTTTCATTTAGAAAGAATTGATGCAAAAGGTTTTGAACTGAAAGTAGATATGATAGGTATGTGCCATTTTGTTTAATAGGTTAAGAAGGTAGGACAAAAAAAATATTCAAAAATAAAACAAATTAAAACATCTCCCCAAAAAAACGATAAAAGAGGGACAAAAGACACCAGAGGGACAGTCATTAATCGACAATAAATTGACAACGCCGTCGATAAAAATGAAAAAGACAAACAGGCAAACACTAATATACATGATACACCATATAAAACTAAAGAGTAAGCAACACGAACCCCTCAAAACACTAGAAGTGATCTTATGTGCTCCGGAAGGGTAAGCAGATTCTGCTCCAAATGTCACACCTGTCGTATTGCCAATGTTATAACAAGTCCGGTAAATAGACTTTTTTGGCAGGTTACATTCATGAAAGGAGAGGGGTTTGTAGTTACGACGTCAGGAACATATCGGATATCATTTGTGAAACGGTAATTCCATAACGGTCAACCAACTCGTGATGGCGTCCGTAAGATTTCAGAAGGGATGGTTTCAACCTCACCATTTAGAACTCTCGGTTTTATAGATATATACCTCGTATGCAGGTGCTGCTGGAATGTTGCTACTTAGATATGGAAAGTTCACATTAGGAATGCTGAAAACATCTCTTTTGTCGTAAATTTTGCTTTTCAACCGACCATCATATTCAATTTATATATGAAAGTCAATATATGAGGCCGACTTCATTGTATCTGTAGTATCCTTCATCTGTAGTTCGATGGGATAGATGCGTTCAAAAAAGTCACCAAATTTTCAATTATTTAGTGAAAGAACATAATTTATATCGCGGAAAGTAGAGTTAACGGATATTGCTAACTTCCTATCTTTCTTCCTAAGAAGTTCCTGTATTTAATCAGCCTCATAAAATCACTGAACAAGTCGGCAAGAAAAGGGCACAGTTGGATGCTGTGAGAATGCCGACGTTCTGTTGAAAACACATCCACCGAACGTAATGAAATGACAAAAATTGAAGAAAAAAGGAACAACAGTTCACAAAACGTTACATAAAATATTAACAAGAGTGCATACGCTGAAATGTCTCGCCTTCTTTACTTATCATTGATATTATGTTGATAGACCTAAAAATTAAGCTTAAATACAACTGTCACAAAAACTCAACATTATACCAAGAAAACGTAACATTGATCAATGAACCATTAAAATGAGCTCAAGTTCAGATGAACCATGCCAGGCAGACATATACAGCTAACAATTCTTCATTACAACAAATACAGTTTGACTTATTGCTTATAAATTAAGAAAAAGAAACCAAAACACTTAACACTTAACAATTAGCAATGGACTGTGAAAATGATGTCAAGGTCAAATAAAACCTGCGTAACAGACATACATGTAAAGATCATGAAATATTTCCATACACCAAATATAGTTGACTTAATAAAGTATTAGAAAAATAGACCAACACTCAAAAACTTAACTTTGACCACTAAACCATGAAAATGAGGTCAAGGTCAGATGACACATGTCAGCTAGACATGAACACCTTACAATCATTCCATACACCAAATATAGTAGACCTATTGCATATAGTATCAGAAAAATAGACCAAAACACAAAAACTTAACTATAACCACTGAACCATGAAAATGAGGTCAAGGTCAGATGACACATGCCAGTTGGACATGTACACCTTACAGTCCTTCCATACACGGAATATACAACACCTATTGCTTATAGTATCTGAGATATGGACTTGGCCACCAAAATTTAACCTTGTTCACTGATCCATGAAATGCGGTCGAGGTCGAGGTCAAGTGAAAACTGTCCGATGGGCAGGAGGACCTTGCAAGGTACGCACATACCAATATAGTTATCCAATTACTTATAATAAGAGAGAATTTAACATTTCAAAAAATCTTAACTTTTTTTCAAGTAGTCACTGAACCATGAAAAATGAGGTCAAGTACATTGGACGTGTGACTGACGGAAAGTTCGTAACATGAGGCATCTATAAACAAAGTATGAAGCATCCAGGTCTTCTACCTTCTTAAATATAAAGCTTTTAAGAAGTTAGCTAGCGCCGCCGCCGCCGCCAGATCACTATCCCTATGTCGAGCTTTCTGCAACAAAAGTTCCAGGCTCGACAAAAATTGGGAAATATCAACACACCAAATAGCGAATGCTCCAAAGGTTTAATTTGAATTGGTCTACTAATGACATTTTGTAGTTTATCCCTATTTCTGTTAAAATACATTGATAAGTTCTATCGAGGTTCGAATTTATCAATGTTTCATAAATGATTAAAAATGATAAATGTTTAAACAAAAACGGCACAAATGTAGTTCATTAACCCAGGCAAATATCAAACGTTTGATTATATCAACCTTTAAGACGACCTGATTTGGTACAAACATCTATATTTTAAATACATGGTGGGTCAGACACAGGTTTGACCAGCTGACGAAGTTGTATTTTAAACACATTGTACATTTTGTACAACTAAAGACACAATTAGATGACTTAAAGTATCTTACACTTGACGGTTTTTGTTAGATCCTGGTCCTATTGAGACGTAAATTATGATTTGTAAGTGTTGATTTCCAAAATGATTTCACATGGAATATTGTTGATGTTTTAGGGTTGAATATGTATTAATTATGAAGAATGTATATACACTCATCAGACATACATTTTCCCTGATATGGTCAGTTATAAGACTTAGAATGATTTTTGGTACATATATTGGATTTCGGAACTTATGTTAACAGATGAGACGGTCTCAGTATTGTTATTTTCTCTTTCGTTATAAACACGGATATATGTAAATATGGTACCTCTAAAGGACAGAAGACTGACAGAAAAGTTGCATCTACCCATAAGTGCTGTTGACGCATAACACTCAATAGACATCTTAAAAATGTTGATAATTATTTTTTTTAGATTTACCTGCATGCGGAGGAATAGATAGTTGTTTTCAGACATGTGACCAGCATTCGGCTTACATATTTACGCCAGGGTTCCCAATAGCTTATCAACCGGGAGACGCTTGTTTTTGGAAAATAGAGGGAGCATATGGTCAATATATAACATTTTACATTATAAATCTAGATGTGTCGGATGATTCCTCATGCGAAAAGTCCTTCATTTCTGTTAATGACATTGACCTTCAAGGACGTAGTAAAAGTTTAGGAAAGTTTTGTAAGGGCAGTCGGCCTTACAAGGTATTGATATCAAGCTGGGAGAAACTATATATTGAATTTAAAGCTGCAACTGATTTACAAGGAAATGGTGGATTTCTCGGGAAATATGAATTTAAGTCCTTTATACAGGAAAAATTTGATTTAGGAAATACTAGTAAGCACACATTGTCGTAAAAATATATTCAATTCTGTTTATGTATTATCAAATCTAAATCAGTTCTTGTATAATTGGTCTAGTCAGTGCTTGTTTGTGCTATTGTGTTATACACATCAAACGAAGGTCATGTTCTTCCTGAAAAAAACTTGATAGTGATTATAATTCAAAAATAAGAATCTCGAATTAAAGAAAATAACTTTTCAAACATTTTTCGAATCATTCATGATATACCTTTCAACAAGAATTCAATATTCAAAAAGAAAAATAAACAATTGAACTTGAAAAAAATAATTTAGAAGATGCCTTGCATTCATGCTCAAATATAACCACAATGTCCTAAATATAAATTTTTATAAACGGCTGCTAACCTAGTGATAATTACGTGGCTGCGTTAAACGTGAGTAAAAATGATGTTGACTATGCACTGTTTTTTTATTTTTCGTCAAATGTTATTTTTTTAAGGTTGTGAAGAAAATTGGTATATGTTTAAAAACAGTTGCTACGGGATGCAGAGGAAGACGTTTGGGATAACATGGATCGAAGCGGAGAGTGAATGCGTGGTTCAGGGAGGACATCTTGTCAGCATAGCCGACCAATCAGAAATGGAATTTATTCATTACCTTGTAACAGTCCTTAGCAACGACGCGAGTGAAAATCGTGCATATATAGGTTTTTTATATGTTGCTCTTTATGGTTAAAAGTGCCAACATGCTTTAATTAACATAAACAAAAATTCTTTGACTCTTTAAAATTAATAGTTTTAAACTTTGTGATGTAACGTGTGTAATGTTGTTCAAGTGAATATTGTGACTCGAAGAATATTGTATTTTCTTTAGATTATATTGAAATGAAAATGTGAGCGGTTTTTTAAAACATTTTATAAATTAGATCTTCTGTTTGAAGCTGTTAATAAATTCCAAAATTTTTCTATATAACTAAATTGTTCGATAAAAAGATGGGTTCTTATTGTGTGAGAAAAAAACAAAGGCATAAATATATAAATTGTTCATCCGACTGCAACTAAATGTGTTAATTCAGTTTTGCAACTATTCCCTTACGTATATATACTCATATTAGCTATCAAGTCTTCATATTCGCCATTTAAAAATTATATTTGAAGTTTCAAGAAAATATGAATATTTTAACATTATCAATAATATCAGTACCATCCATTTGATTAAAGAAGCTAAAGAGGCTAAGGGATGTCATCATAAAGCAAGTATTTCACTTATGTACATTATTTGCATTTTCTTTATAATAAAGGGTTAAGAAAGAAGACGAACGGATATAATATTAATGATTACATTTGGTCTGATGGTAGGCCAATGACATTTACATCATGGTAAGTTTATTTGCATTTATCTCTTTAAATTATCAAAATTCTACTAAAACTTCCTAGGTGAGGTAGTTTGGCCTGACCATACCACTAACACAGAGGATGTTTAATACAATAGCCCTAACGAACCCTGTCAAGTAAATAGTTATGTCCAAAAAAGAAAACATCGGCAGAGGTTGTCTTTTGTCATATCTTACTTTTTTCACATCAACCTTTTCACACATTTTACAAAAATATTAGTCGATTTTTTTTCATACGGGTAAAATCGATTTATTTGCTTTTGAAAAAATATATGACAGATACAAAGAACATTCAAATGGCATTTTTGTCACTTATTAATATAACTATTAAAATGCAAAACAAAAACATTGATTAAATATTGAAGCACAAAATTACAGGTGAGCGATTCATGCTCTTGAGAGCCTCTTGTTGGTAAACGTCGTCAAAAAAATACAATTGAATTTGCTAGAAAAAATGTATATCTGTTATACCCTTTTGATGAGATTTTTCTTGTTATCGTTGTAAAAATTATAAATTCGAAGACACCGAGGAATACTTTCCGGCAAACAGTCGTTCATTACAAGGATAACCTGCAATTGTCGATAATAAACATAGTAATGTGATTGAAAGTAAGAAAAGTTAACTTAAACTTGTTAAAAAAAGTAAAAAAATATATACATGGAAAAAAGATAAGAAAATACCGTACTCCAAGGAAAATTCAAAACGACAAGTCCACAAAAGCACACAAAATCATCAAATGAATTGAAAACAAGTGTCATAATTCAGACTTGATTTTAGGTATATGACCATGTATGAAGAACAAGAAGTGTCATTTTATATAAATTAATCTTTTGTACAATAATCTAAAAGCTTTCGTGATAACATCAGGATTATAATAAATATGATGCTTAGTTTAATTTGTATATAATGACACTATGGTAAACGTTTAATAACATTAATAAATATATCTTGTTCACACCATCTTGGTTCCCACTCTACCATACTTGTTGTATAGATATTTACTATTTTCTTTTCCCATTCGACTAGGTACTATGATCCTACTTCAGGGATGCAACAGCCGGATGGTTTAGAAAATGAAAAATGCTCAATAATTGAGTTGTTTAGTATTCATAACATGAACGACTGGCATGATGTTGCTTGTGCTTATGATAAAATATCCAATTTCATATGTGAAATAAGTCAGGACTTCGAAGTTCAAGGTAAGATTTCTTATACCTTCAAAATAAAAACAAAATAAAAAAGCGAGAACATGTTCTCTATACTATAGCATGTTTTCAACTTTAGATAATACAATAGACAGAAGCCATTTAGATAGGCTGAATGTATGTGAATTAATTATTTATTTGATTTATTTTCCTTATAAACATCGATCGAAAATACTGTATTTGAATTTAGAATGTGAAGCATAATATATGTACTCATATATATTCTAGACGTGTATAATACTTGTAGTTCGACTTTAAACCATTAATGAATGTAGACATTGAAATAAGGAGATATTGGAAAAGATCAGAAACATTTGTCTGAAGCCTTATATAGGTTCTGTACTTGCGGAGAAAATGATTTTACCTTTAAACGTACAGAGCATGGTATTAAATATCCCTTTCGTCAAAACATAACTACGTAATAACCTATCCCATATAACCAAATGTTAGCACACATTAGCCAGGGTGTTACTGCCAAATGGCGGAAATACAAGTACAAACATTTCGCTATTCCCCAGTTGACTCTTAATGAAAATTAAAAAAAAAAAGATATTCAATTACTGGTTAACATCAAACATGCATTTTATCGTGTGTTTTTTTTATTTTGTGATGTTATACTTTTGTCTCGAAAAAAGGGAAAAGGTTTGGTACCATTAAAACATATTATCCCGCTGTAAATGTTTGCACTTGTCCTAAGTCAGGAATCTGATGTAAAGTTGTTGTTTGTTTATGTAATATATACGTGTTTCTAGTTTTTATATAGATTAAACCGTTGGTTTTCCCGTTGAATGGTTTTACACTAGTAATGTTGGGGCCCTTTATAGCTTATTGTTCGGTATGAGTCAATGCTCCGTATTGAAGGCCGTACATTGACCTATAATTTTGTACTTTTATAAATTGTTATAAGAATGGAGAGATGTCTCATTGGCATTCACACCACATCTTCTTTTATCTTTACAGCATTTTATTTGAAAAACAATGCTTCTTAAACTGTTTTCTATTTGATAATATTTTATTGATAATCAAAATGTGGGGTGTTTTTTTCGCATGTCTTTAGATGACATAAGAAGCACGTGGAGACATGTCCCAACACAACAAGCAGATGCTTTGTACATATGCGAATCTGGTGAATACATCTTAAATGCGTTTCTATGTGACTCTGTGGAGGACTGTATATCTGGTGATGATGAGCGGAACTGTTGTAAGTATTCGCTTGAATCTTTCTAACAATGATAATGTTTGAAACAAACACTTAAGACACAATTTTGTCGAAAATTGAGATCCAAATGACAAAATTAGAACATAGTTAAACATGTTAAATGCACAACTTTTAGTTATTGCCAACATGCATGTTTACCTTCATAAAAAGAACCCTGAACATAATTAGATAACACCTCCTGAATTTTATTTCAGCATCAATGGATATTGGGGACCAGTTTACCTGTGATGATGGCAGCCGTATATCAATAAGTCTTTATTGTGACTTCATACATCATTGCAAGGACGGGTCAGATGAAAATGCTTGTGGTAAAAAGAATTAATTGTATGCATGCAGTCTGTTTATTAAATTGAAAAAAAAAATAGATTTTTGGAATTATAGGTACTTTTGGTTATTTGTTCATCATACTGTATAAAGTCAATTGTCGTGAATGTAAATTACGGATTTTAATATTTACGGAAGGAAAAATGTTATAAATGCATTTATGCAGACTTTGGCAGATCCAAGAAATCAAATATAAAAAAAAAGAAAAAAAAATCCCTCGAAAAATAAATTCAAATTGAGTACATCGGAAATAAAATTGTTAGCGTCAATTCCTTAGTATTACAAATGTTAATCTATTTAAACAAGAACATGAACGACCTAATATATTAACTACATTGTAAACAAACAAAAAATGCAGTGGTATCAAAAAATGGTTACGGAATGACAAATAATTTGGCAATCCCAAAAATAAAAAAAAAGAAAATGAATATCAACAATTATGTTAGTACCGAAACACCGTGTATTAAAATAAGATATTTTATTTATGACTGAAAATTCTATACTTTTATGACTAACTGATTATTTTCGACTAAACTTTGGTCATTTATTTTTAGAGAGACGAGCATGTTCACCTCGTGAATGGCAATGTACCAACAGACAATGTGTAACCAACCAACAAAGATGCGACTTTGTGGAAAATTGTTTTGACAAAACAGATGAAATTGAATGTGGTAAATGCATGCATAATTTATTTTGAAAATCAATTATTAATCGAATGTGTTGACCAGTTGAAGCCTGCATGTGGGTGTGAGATGTTCTTGCTGAGTCGTAGTGCCATTGATGGCGTTATTTTGTGTTTCTTAATTTTGGTTGGGTTTTATAGCTCGTTTATACAGTCTCCGTTCCCATTCTTAAGTTGATTTTGTTCAGAACAGATATGCGAAATCCAAAAGACTTAATTCAATACAATTTCTTCACGAATAGTCCCAAATGGAGTCGTTTTAAAAAACTTAAAAACATTATGGTTTGCTTTGCGACTTTATCGTCGATATTATTAACCTTAAAGCTTATGATTGTTTTTAAAGGTCATACATAAATGTTTTAGAAACCTGTAGATTGGACAGTTTTCAATGTTATGATCAGCAATGTATACCCTCAACAAGAGTTTGTGACGGAATGGTTGATTGTAGTGGACTTTTTCACGAAGACGAATCTGAAGACTGTCTACAAAAAAGACAACATACTTGCAAAGATTGGTGGGCCGGCGGGGAAAAAAGGAATGGAGCATACCTTATCGATTTATATCTTAATGGTAAGTTAGTATACTAGTAGATGTTTTGTCTTTTAGGAGACCAACCACTAGTCAATGATCATTACAGTAATAGAGATTTTCATTTCCGATTGTTGATTATCCGTATTTTAGATGGTTCCTCATATTCGAAACCACCATCTTATGGTGTTTATATGATTTCATTATTTTCGATTCGATCGTATATGTGACAACGAATTTGATGGTAACGACATAAATCTGTGAAACAATATTACACTTGGTATTTTTTTGAATCGCAAACGTTTTACTGAATCTAATTATCGGTAGGAGGAAATTATTTGTAAATACGAATGATTTAATTTTCAATGTAACACGTCTTCTGATTGACTGACATTATTTTGTTATCAGCCCATAGACATAATTTAGTCATGTGACTGTCACGTCGTCGACGTTTTTTCATGGTTTTCTAAGGTTTAAAATTACGAAATAATTCCTTAGTGTCATGCTCTATGCTCATTTTAACATGGGTAGGCATTATATTCGTCGATATGTTACACTGAGCGTTAGCGAGGTGTAAAATGTAGTCAAATATAATGCCTACCCATAGGTCGAAGCGTACGAAAATACCGTAAAAATGTTTGGCTTTTCCCGTTTCCTCCCCGAGGAGTCTGTGCATTACATTTCATAATTGATAACTACGAGCAGGGTATGTATATGTTGTTTTATGAAAATATATGATAAAAGTTTATGCTAGCTGCTTAAATGTATAAATTTAAAAGGATATCGATGGACATAACGTTAATATACACAGTAAGTTCGTGCGCATGTGTCAAACATATTTTTTATGCTCATTATAACACGGCTTTGTTTACAAAGCGTAAAAAGGACATCATATTAGAATGGAACTTAGAATTAAATGATAAGAAAGACTGTGATATTTTTTGTCTATTCGAAATAACATACAAATATGATGCACGCTGTTAAATAACACGCTACGCGCGTAATTCAGTTTGAAATAAATGTTTTATGTTATTTCTTCATAGACAGAAAAGATATTACAATCATTTCTTAAATAAACATGCATGCGTCATATTCTTTAAGGTATGGAACATCCAATTTGCTATGATGATGTTGTATAAAATGCACTCAAAAATGTCGTCATTCAGCTCAATGCTAACCAAACCTTTAAACAAAATTAATCAAAAGGGATTTTGCTATGCTACTATTGACAACGAATATAATCTACCGAATAAGACTATTTACCGGGTTCGAAAAAAAAACACGAGACACACGACGGGCGCACAATGTAGAGTATGATCTTCTTACCATTCTTGAGTACATGTACCTGAAGTTATCCCCAGATTTTGGTAGTACCGTGTTGTTAAGTCTTTATGTTTGAATGTCCCTCGCGTATATTTGTCCCTCTTTTATAAAAAAAAGTATGTATACTTGTATTCAACGCTTCAGTAACTCAGTAATTCATACAGCTTTTGCTCCCCTCTATCATCATTCAATGAAATATCCCGAGATAGTCCGAAAGGTCGATTATTTAGAGTAATGTCATTCTATGTGATATATCTTTTGCACGACCGATGCGTTAAATAATATATGTTGCCTTTCCTTTAGATAAGACAAAAATAATATGAACTTGATATTTAATAAAACAATCGATTTTTTTTCTACTTTAAATAGATTAAATCCTGGTTTTAATGGCGTTCAAAAAGTATTTGAGTCAATTGAATCTTCTTTATTGATAGGAGCATTAATCATTCAAAGTAAAAAAAAATGCATTTTCGATACATATGTTTCATAGAATTGAGATGTATCGCTGATTAAGAATTGAAACAATAAAATTTGAGAATCCTTATGATTTATTTAAATTTCCAATATCTCAATTCAAATACTAATTATAAGCACTTAGGATAATATCTACCAATTATTTTACTTTCCATTTGACAAGTGATCCGTCAGTACGACTTATGATAGGACGAACACCAATTTTAAAAATGGCAACGAAAACAAGGAAAAGAGACAAGAGATCGGCGCGTCATCTGAACATGTGTTACTTTTTAGTAATTTTAAATTTTCATTTTCATTTGCATTCAAAATTAGTTAAAATACATAAATATAAGATTACAACTTATTTTCGCTATGCATCGAAAAGCAGCTGGTTTTATCAAGTTTGCAACCAGTCTACCAATTTCAAAGGGAACAGATTTGTGTTCCAATTGAGTAACACCAAAATAGTATTACAGATAGGCATATAAAATATATGCCATAATTCAACAATGTTAAATTTAGAACCAGACGTAATACTAAAAGTTTTAATGAAAGTCCAACACAAACAAAAGTAATATTACGACCCCTTACAATAAGTTATCATGACGTCACACGCCGTCCACTTTAAGACTTTGAAATAGTCTTCTTTTAGTTTACAAAAATCCCCAAGTTTGGCTATATTTATTTGTGGACTGGACCAGATTTATAGGACTGATGATATATTTTTTTACCTTTCAAGTAAGGGATAAGGAAACGTAATATAAGGCATTGTCAACTCTGAAATAATGCTAGCACCCTAAAATTTCCTTTGTTTAATCAGTACTAATCCAAGAACACTTTTTGTGTAAACTGTAATTAACCTATTGAGGATTATCAATATTTCTTTTTGATTTGCCCTTAGTGCAATGCTTTAAGACAGATCTTGATTTGCCCTTAGTACAATGCTTTAAGACAGATCCTACTTAATTCCATTTACTTCATTCCTGATAATGTTGACATGAATATTGAATTATTCGTTTTTTTAGAAACAGATTATTTTCATATGATATTAAAAAAATCTGTTTTCAAAATCTGTTCAGAAATATATCAGTGACACTCAACGTTTTGTTCGGAATTTTTCTCCTCGACTTCGACATTAATTCATTTTACGCTTAGCAAGCTTACATGTAGTATCTTTTTCGAGCCATATATATATATATATTTCTAATAACTTCTAAAGGATATGTGCATGTTTGACGGCACTTGAATAAATGATGAATAATTGTCTATTATCTTAAATGTACCTTAGATTTAGTAAGTTACACTGTAAACATATATTTACTCATAAGTAGCATGCTCGTTCCACTATACTTCATTATTTCCAATACAGTTGACATAATTGAATTATACCTTGTACATGACATATAGAGAAAGCTGTTATAGGCTGTGCCTGTTGCTCAATCCTTTTCATATCTTAATGAATAAAATATGTTTAAAATCAAGTCACTTGTGGTATAGTCAGAATTATAGTTTGTTCCAACAATAGGTCAAAGTCATTGTGTTGATAAAAAAAAAAAACTCTTACTCATAAAGTATTAAATTGAATATTATTAGTTACATAGTGTGTTAGTGACCTCATAAGGTATATATGAGGTCATTAAAATTCCATATGGGATTTCGCTCTCCGAATTCCAATAACCACTTGTTAGCTTTAAATGTGTTATATGAATTTATTTCAATCTTTCGTTGTCTGTTAAAACCTTTAAGATATTTTTTCTCTCAGTACAGTTGTGCATTTCGAAAGGGACGTTACATCTATATTAACTGTGTATTGAAAAGCCGGGCCTACCTACTAACCTAATATGGAATATACACGGTCTCTACACGGTTGCTTTTAACCAACATTTTTCTAGAAATGTACAGGAGGTAAGATAAACATACTTTCATATCATTATTGCTAGAGATACAGTTCGTATTGAAAATTAACTGTCTTCTATGATTGTAACTATTTACACTTAACCATTTATTATTTTAGAAAGTGCTTTGGTAGAATGCATATTCCAAGAGTCAAACGATCAGATTCATATAACAACAGTTGTCCACCATGATAATGAGGAAACGGTTACTTTAAGGAAAGATTTAAAAATAACGCCTAAATATTTTGCTAGTGATGCCCATATCATTAAGCTAAAGCAATTAGAAAAATGCCAACAGGCCATTGAAGTCAAATGTCATTTCTCACAAAGCAAGATGTACAGATCATCGCTAGATGGAGTAGAAATACACAATAAACAAAATCAAAGCAACTGTGGATGTCCGTTTGTCGGAAACTGTAATTATCAGACCAACAAGTAAGATAAATTTGTATAGTATAAGATTAGGAAATAAAGAGACAAACCCATTCACGGGTTAATCGCTATATCTTTTTCAAAGGACAACATGATGATAAAAAAATAGTCGGAGATACGACCAACCAAAACACCGTTCAAACCTATGATTGCGTGGGATAAATACCGCTATTTTTATAAGAGTGCATGTAACAAATTTCGTTGTAGAAGGGTCTAAATACAGCACAATCAACATTTTCCAAAGACCTTAAGAGTGAAAAAATATATATTTTAAGAAAACGTATTAGACTAGCAGGTCGAACAACTGATGTTCCTAAATCCTCCGGAAAATGTTGTTTGTGATGTATTTAGACTCTTCTACAACGATGTTTTTACAGCAGTTTTAATCTAAAGGAGCTATTTTGTGGTGTTTTCCTTTACGTCGGAATCGAGAGAAAAAAGGAGGCAGTAACACCACCAAAAACTAGGGGTGATCTCAGGTGCTCCGGAAGGGTAAGCAGATCCTGATCCACTTGTGTAAAATAGGGACAAAAGATACAAATTATTAGGGGATAGTAAAAACCATTGTTTATAAAAAAAAAACATTTATAAAAAACAACTTCATTAAGGCGACACCATTAGGCAATTAATAAAACGAAGTAAAGCAGAACAAGCTTCAGACATTCGTCTTACACAGAAATAAAGACTGAGTAAAACGAACCCAGTCTAAATCGAAAAAAATCATATGTGTCGAAAGTGTCAGGAAATATTTCCTTACTATTCACATCCGTCATAATGTTCATGACAATCAGTGAAATGTATTATTCTGCAGTGTCAAAATAATGCAAATAGGTCTGGATTACGATTTGAACATTTCTCAACAAGCAAAACAAACAGGGATTATGTTTTCTTTATCAAGCCAACAATGATATCTATACTGAGAAAATTAACAATAATATTATTATCTGTAAGTGTATTTCTATGCTCATCAACTCAATGCTCTTCAACTTCGTACTTTGTTTGACCTTTTTGACTTTCTTGGATTCGAACGTCACCGATGAGTCTTTTGTAGACGAAACGCGCATCTGGCGTATATACAAAATTAAGTTCTGGTATCTATGATGAGTTTATCTATCATTAAGTACTCATGGTACTGTAAACTCAACTTATTTTCAAAAAATACCATCCACTTGTGACATTTAATTGTTTTTGTAACAATGTTCCATTTTGCGTAAACAGTATCTACGTTCTGTTGATATATTTTTCTATCCTGACTATAATGTTTTTGTATTTTGTAGTTGTTTTATAGACAGCACATGCAATATGTTTACTTTTGAAGGTGCTATTGTGATAATGAACCACATTCCTGGTACTTAGCTGATGATAACGAAATAAGATCAGATATTGGTGTTCTAATAAACAATACTGATCTACCTGTTAAAACAATACAGATACTTGATGAATGGAAATCAAATGTCGATTCCTACTCTCAAGTTCATCTAGGGCCATTAAAATGTGAAAAAGGTATCTTAAAATCTAAATGAAATATTATCAACATTATCATGAAATGGTTTGTCTTATCAGTATCATTAATAAATTACAATTGCAAATAAATTCCAATTTAGAATAAAATTACTGTATATGAATATTAAGCGAAACTATGATATAAGCACATAAGAGCTCAACAAAATGACACATAGGTGTTCAGCATCAATGCAATACGTCAAACCGTAAATACTGTCATGTATAGAATCAGCTTTAAAATTATTTGCTGAAACTATAAGAAATAAATCGTCAACACTTGCCAAGCCTTGGATATAAGTTAATATGATTTTCATTTGTTTGGACAGTCGAATACATTAATGTTTAAGACAAAAAGTATAATACATTTCAAATATTTTTGTGATACAAAGAGCTACATGTAAGGCCATTTTCCCTGGTGTTCTTTTTTTCGATTAGATAGGTAAATCATGTATAAATAGTACATGAATATACATCACATCATTTTTTGTAATACCTTGAACAGGTATTCCTACATAAAACAATGCCAAGACTATTGGTTTTTTTAATCGATTTTCGATTTTGTTTACAAGCCCTATGCGCATAAGGTACCATTTCACGTATGAGCATGAATTGTCACATCATTTTTATTCTTTTATTAACAACAACAACACATGAAAATGACCAACAGATTCATTCGCTTTCTGGTTATTTTTTTAAGAACCCGTCTGTTTTATTGATTCGTGACAATAATGTGTCAGTTGATCAATCTTTATTTCTTCTTTTTCGAGGATTACAATTATTTCTATAACTTCTCATACACACTATTATATTATTTGATACATCAATGCACTCATGAAAGATAGTGTAGTATTCAATAACCATTTACACTATTGATAAACATGCATGTACTGCGAGTACTCTCAAATCGTATTTTCTTGTTAATTCGACCTGTTGATACTGTTTATAATGCTTTTATGTTATTTTATATTTATATAGATCTTGTCTGTACACCAGCTTTGATTATTTGTAAAATCTTCAATTTTTCACTTATTCTTACAACATTTGTATAAACTTCAAGATTATATAAAAACGTTTTTTTTTCTAAAGTGAACATTGATTGGTTAAATATTTCTCAGTGATGTCCTGTGTTTGAATTTGTTTGTTAGCTTTTGGGTCATGAATGTTTGTCTCTAATATTTAATTAACTGTGCATTTGTATTCAGATATCGCAGATCAAATTTATTCGTTAATTGAGTAATCATACGTTTTTTGATTGAGTTAAGTCTGCCAATTGATATTTTATCGTATATTTTTTTCTATGTTGTGATGTTATGCTATTGTTTTAGAAAAAGAGAGAAGGTTTGGATCCATTAAAACGTTTAATCCCGCTTCAAATGTTTGCGCCTGTCCTAAGTCAGGAATCTGATGTACAGTAGTTGTCGTTTGTTTATGTAATATATACGTCTTTCTCGTTTCTCGTTTCTCGTTTTGTTTATATAGATTAGACCGTTGGTTTTCCCGTTTGAATGGTTTTACACTAGTAATTTTGGGGCCCTTTATAGCTTGTTGTTCGGTGTGAGCCAGGGCTCCGTGTTGAAGGCCGTACTTTAACCTATAATGGTTTACTTTTTAAATTGTTATTTGGATGGAGATTTGTCTCATTGGCACACACACCACATCTTCCTATATCTATGATACGGTTTTAAATACCTCAACAATTTTCAATACATTTTAGATGTTGCAATAGTGTCAACTGTTTATTTATGCAGTAGAGGTCAGAGTGTACCATCAAATGTACTTTGTCTGTTAGATTATGACGAAAGAGGAGAAATTATTGGCTGTAGAGACCTGTCTCATCTATCTAACTGTGGTAAATTAACAAGTTCCGCATTTCAACTACACGTAGAAAGTTTCTTTAAAATATGTTTCAAGCAAATATCAAAAAGGACAACAAGGTTTCTAACATAAGGTCGGTTACTGCTGGTCAAGAATTAGACTAGTAGGCTATCCATCATCTCATCAATAAGCCATTGCTTCAGTTTTAGCATAATTAAATAGATACATGATGTTTGTAAACTTTTATTTCAGAAATCATGTACTACCTAAATTACAGAATTCAATCCACAAATATGACACAAAATCAAACCGAAACAACAAATGAAAAATCGTGAATAAACAAATGAACGCTGAATATACAAACCCTGAGATACGTCTCATAGCAATACAAATTCACACTCGTCAAAACAGTTCGGGAATGGGTCGCATTCGGAACTAAGAAGATATCTCATGACTTAGGTGTTTAGCCGTACATTAAGACGTGGTAAAATGTCGTTAGTTTAGATATAGACGTATCATATAAGCTCGACCAATTCGTGAAGGGAATTGTCATTAGTACATTGTAGTATTCCTATTGATAGCCATACATTTGTGGAGTGTCATTAGTCGGTATTAATATTTAAGCCTTATGAATTGTTCAGCTAAGTTCTATATTACCTTAACTGGTTATAAGTATGTTTATAACTCTAATATATTTAACCATAACACGCGTTGTAGTATATCAATTTTTATTTTATAATTGATAGGTATTTTTATACCAATGACGTCATTGTCTTTTTCATTTGCAAATAAACCATGACAGTAACATGGATGGCTTTTTTTCCAAACACGTAAAATGTACATATCAACGAAAACCATCTGAAAGAAATTTTGATCAATGTATAATGTACTACTCACCAACTTATGTCAGGAAAAAGGATGACTTTCACGCTTTTTAATTCTTGTATGTGGTATGGGTTTTCAGCATCGTTAAATGTTACAAGGTAACCTATAATTGATCTCTTCAACGTCATTTTGTCTCTCGTGGAGAGTTTTTTCATTGATAATCATACATTGCACCAGATCTTTCTTTTGTATATTGTTTAATCATAGGAGGAATTTTCTTCCAAAAAAAATTACAGTAGAAACATTGTAAAGGTCCTTTTCCGGAGTATCTTAATGGTCAAGTTATGTGTCATTGAGAGGACGTTCGTTACTATTTGTCTATATATAAAACAAAATACAAAAGGTTATTTTTCAGAAAAGTTCCTTTGTCCTCCAGGATACTTTAAGTGTCAAAATAGTTACTGCATTCCTCCAAAGCTGTTTTGCAATGGAATTCAGGATTGCCCACGAGGCGAAGAGGAATATAATTGTAGTAAGTTAAGACAATATAGAAAAAATGAACTGACAAGATCTTATTTTCTTTGTTAAAAAACTATATTGGTTGAGTAGCAAAATATAAAGATTTAATATAAGTTTTTTTTATTTGAATCTTTGACAAACAAGTTAAAGGAAGATAATTCAGTATTTAATACCAAAAATCGTATTGCACTTTTCCACACTGATACGATAAAACTTTATATATTTTCTATTTTTCACAGGCAAACCATTGTGTAGTGGTCTTTTTAGATGTCACAGTAGTAATTTGTGTTTAAATCCAGACAAACGTTGTAATGGATTTGCTGATTGCCCACAATTTGATGACGAACTACTCTGTCATACAGAATGTACAGGAACTTGTAAATGTCACGGATTGTCAAGAAAGTGTATATTTGAAAATATCTCTGAAATTTCATTTTTTTCTGAAATTCGAAAAATTGACTTGAGCCTGTCAAATTTATCATCTTCTAGTTTAAAACTGAAAGAAAATATCCTTTTGGCAGAATTGAATGTATCTTCGACGGAGCTAAACGATCTTAAACGATTAGAGTTTGGTGAATTTCATAACCTCCTTTTATTGGACATATCTTTTAATCAGTTGACAGCTATCCCAAAACATGTTTTCAGAGGATTAACCCATTTAAAAAGTATTCTTCTATTAGGAAATCATTTCCTTGAAAATATTTATCCCGAATCGTTTTCTGGATTAAACAGTTTGCCGATGATATCGCTTCGCGAAAATAATCTTTATCTGTTGATGGAGCATACTTTTTTTGGTTTAACAAATTTACAATCACTTAATATCACTGACAATAAAATAAAAAGGGTGGAGGATCGCAGTTTTGCAGGTTTAGGAAAGTTGAAAATTCTAGATATAAGACGAAATAAAATTACAACATTTCAAAAAAGTATTTTTGAAGGTCTAATCAATCTTAATAAGTTATACTCAGATGCCTTCGTATTTTGTTGCCTTAGACCGGAATCTGTAAAAGAGGAAGATTGTTTACCAGCCAGAGACGAGTTCTCGTCATGCTCCGACATGATGAGAAACGATATACTTAGAACGTGCTTATGGATTATCGGTATATGTGGTTTGTTTGGAAACTTATTTGTTCTTGCTTATCGCATTATTTACGACCGAAAATCGTTGTCAAAGAGTTATGGCATTTTCATAACTAGTCTAGGAACTTCAGACTGTTTGATGGGTATATATATGTTGACAATAGCATCAGCCGATGTAATGTTTCGTGGAAATTACGTTTGGAACGACCTGTCATGGCGGTATGGAGTCTCTTGTAAAATAGCTGGAATATTATCTACAGTGTCTAGTGAAAGTTCGGTGGTATTTCTCTTTCTAATAACTATCGATAGATTTATCGCGGTCAAATATCCATTTGGGGAAATAAGATTTGGACAAACATCAGCAATACGCATATCTGTTGTTGTTTTCCTTACGTCCTTTATAATATCCATTATCCCATTATTTCCTGGATCATATTTCGACGGAAATTTCTATTCACGGTCTGCAGTTTGTCTTGCGCTACCACTAACCAGAGATAAACCAAATGGTTGGGAATATTCATTTGGAATTTTCATTGTGTTCAATTTTATCTTATTCTTGATAATTGCTGTTACGCAGTTAGTGATATATAAAGAAGTTACAAATCCGATTCAGATTAGATCCACCAAGAAAAACCAGGACTTAACCATTGCAAGAAAACTATTCCTTGTTGTATTCAGCGACTTTTTGTGTTGGTTTCCAGTTGGCGTAATGGGTAAGAAATGATATATGCTAAGTAGCATAATCTTTAACATTCAATTTTCGTTATGTCAAGCTGAGTGTACATTAAGGGAACAAATGTCTAGCCTAGTATCCAGAGTACACTAATTAAATGAGAAACAAGAAAGATAACTGGACAAACAGTAATAGAAGTTAACGAATACCCACCATTAAACGATATCTATGGACACTAAAAATTCAATAAAAAACCCAGATATTCATATTTTCCTAAGCGGTAAAAATAACGCCATGTAACAATAAACATTTTACGTATATAATGACATGCGAATAAAAACTATATTCAAGATTAAATATCTGGAAAAGGATTTGAGTATATTACGAAAGGTGAAATAGATTAACGATTATCGTTTCTTTTCGAACATATACTTAGTATACTTATAGAATAAGAAAATACTATTTCAGACGTATGTAAAACGCAACCTATAGAACTTTAGATGTCAATAACTCTCTTTCAATAGATATAAATTCATTTTTGGTTTATCATCATGAAACAAATCACAGTTTCCCAAGTTGACGTTTGTTAATACTTTTACTTAAGGGCATACGATACAGTTACAGGGGAGGTAATGACGTTGCTAACGTAAAATGTTATTTTCGCGACGTCAAACTGTGACATATCGGGAAAAGATGCATTTTTCGACTGACTTTTATCATTCAAACTGATTTAATTTGAAAACGAGTTCATGGACCCCTTTTTTTCAAAACAGCAATTTGTTTCATTTTGCAGGGATATTATGTGACCCAAATTTTATAAAACTGTAAATAAAGGATTTTTTTTAATTTTTATAAACATGTAGCAAAAAATGACGAATTTTCCTCAATTCATGAACATTTGATAAATATGAGTTATTTCTGAATAAAAATACCTAATTTTAGGATACTTATAAAATACAGAAATTACCGATTATTTAACGAAAAACAATTTGTGTATATCTTATATAACAAAAAAGTTATGTCTTTCTTTCAAAAAAGAAATTACGGCCAAAAATCTGAATTTTGAGCAAATATTCAAAATGTCGACCTTATTTTACTCAAAAAGAAGCACATGAAGGTATATTTTTTATTACATATTTGATTTAATCAGGTAAAAAATAGCCTATATGCTAATTTTCACGAACTTGTAAATACAGGATCAAAACTGTATCGTATGCCCTTAATATAAAGTGTACCAATCTAAAAAACAAAATAATACCTATCGGTAGGTGTTAGCATAAGAGTTTTTTATTTATTTTTACTTTTTTGCTTTTCGTGTCGAATTTAACATGCTGTTAATTTTGGAAATAACGGATGTGTCTCTGTTTAAGAAAAAAAAAGGACATGTATTATTTCAACTTCTTTGTTATGAGTGATTGACAAAATAGATATCTAAAATTTAAAAAGTAACAAAAAATTGATATCGGATGTTCAGATTTCATGTACCCAACTCCAATTTTCTCATAATTTGGCTAATCATACTGACTTGATTGGTTATAAAATTGGAAAATATTATTATGCCACGGCGTTGTCAGTTTATTTTCGATTAATGAGTTTGACTGTCCCTTTGGTATCTTTCGTTCCTCTTTCATAATTTGAATAATAAAGACTTATTTTATGCTACATTTGCAGGATTAATGGCATTACGTGGGTATTCTATTCCTGCCGAAGTTTATGCCTGGACTGCTGTATTTATCTTGCCAATCAACTCTGCTTTAAATCCTTTCCTGTATACATTTGCATCTATCAGAGGAAACGTAAGTATCTAATACTTTTTTCGCTTATAATTTTCCTTTTCTATCTTCAGTTCCTTTAAAGAAGCCAGCGCTTCCGTGTTGACATGAATGATCATCATAAATAAACTGTTCACAAAATTTATTTGCTATGGAAGTCTAATTGTCAAGAGCATGAATACAAATACATTAGCCGTCTATGGCCGACCCTTTAGGCATTGCATGCTCTAATTGCTCTTCAACATGTTCAACTTTGTTCTTTATTTATTATTCTGATTTTTTTTAATTCGAGTGTTACTAGTGATAATTTTTAGGTAGAAAAGTGCGTCTTATTACAGCAGTTTTAATCCTGATATAAACGTTGAGTTTATCTAATAATCTGGGGATTTATAAATGGTGACATTTCTGTGTACTTTTACTGATTTAATATGGAAAGTCAGACACAGACAAGACGAATATGTACCTACCTAAACATGCTAAATGTAGTACTTATGCAGAAAGAAAATATATAAAAAAGGATTGATTCAAAGCTTGACAATTCAAATTAAAAATACGTGGAAACCATTTAACTATCAAAGTGATCAACTTGCATAAACATTTCACCTATATTGTACGAATATTCCATAACAAACTCCAACAAAATACGTTTGACATATAAATACCTACTAAACCCACCTTTACGCAAAAACAAAATTGCATTTATATCTTTTTTTTCCAGAGGTGTTTGCAGCAAAAGAATACATACCTAACTGGAAATGTGAATTCGAAAGAATTAAACGGTAACATTTGAAACTTTAAGGGGCCGTAATATACAATTCATATGACCAAAGTGATGCTTTGTGGAATATAACCCAGTAGCTGTTATATGCGTCAACAGATAAAAAAAATTAAAAGAGTTTTGCAAAATATTTCCCTGCATACTAGAATTGAATATTGTCAATTATCAGTTGTTAAACATAAGTTGAACAAAATAATAGGCAAGCAAAGAATAATGAAACAATTCAATATACGACTGTTTTGCAGTCGTTATGATTTGTATAAAGTTCGTAGTAAGCGCTTTTCCGAGTTTTTATTTATTTTTTGCAAGTCAATTACAATGTCTCAATCATGAAATAAATAGCTTATTTCCGCAATGCAATTACGCTGCATCTATAAAAGAGGGACGAAAGACACCAAAGGGACAGTCAAACTCGTAAATCTAAAACAAACTGACAACGCCATGGCTAAAAATGAAAAAGACAAACAGAAAAACAATAGTACACATGACACAACATAGAAAACTAAAGAATAAACAACACGAACCCCACCAAAAACTAGGGATGATCTCAGGTGCTCCGGAAGGGTAAGCAGATCCTGCTCCACATGCGGCACCCGTCGCATAACTGACGACAAAGTACCAGCCTTTCTAGTTAAAAACAATTCTAGTTATGTTGATTAAGGTACATTAATATATATATACATTAGATGATTTTTCAATTCCTATCATTAATTATCCATTTTTAGATGGTGACGTTCCCTTGTCACAATCTTACGGTGTTTAACCTTTAAATAGACTTATCAAGAAGGGATATAGTTACGATACTGATGTCAGGTCATTACAGATTGCTTATGTTGGCGTTAATATTGATTCACTTATAGGGTCTTTGCATCGGAACTAAACACATTTATTACAAAAACAGTTGTTTGCATGACACGGGTTATGTTCTTCTCATATATGTTATTATGGTATGATACTAAACCCCTAACGGGAAGGATTATGCCTGATATTCATATGATAAAATCATAATCTTTCAATCAGTTTAATTGATGTTTGGAGCTGGCATGTCAGTTAACTGCTAGTAGTCTGTTGTTATTTATGTTTTATTGTCATTTTGTTTATTTTCTTTGGAAACATATTCTGACATCAGACACGGATTTCTCTTGAAGTGAATTTTAAATGTACGTATTGTGATGCATTTACTGTTCTACATTGGATAGAGGTAAAGGGGGAGGGTTTAGATCTCATAAACATGTTTAACCCCGCCGCATTTTTGCGCCTGTTCCAAGTCAGGAGCCTCTGGCCTTTATTAGTCTTGTATTTTTGTAATTTTAGTTTCTTGTGTACAAGTTTGAAATTAGTATGGCGTTCATTATCACTGAACTAGTATATATTGTTTAGGGGCCAGTTGAAGGATGCCTCCGGTGCGGGAATTTCTCGCTACATTGAAGACCTGTTGGTGACCTTCTGCTGTTTTTTTTGCTATGGCCGAGTTGTTGTCTCTTTGACACATTCCCCATTTCCATTCTCAATTTTATTATCCTAAAACTGATGTTAAGATCGCTTAATTTTGTTATTAATAACCGTAACACTTGTTTATTGTCATTTATCACCTACTGACACAATTGCAGCTTCCAGAAGAACTGAACAAGGCAAAGGCAAAGTTATTTACGATGAAAATACTGAAGATGATGGTTTGGCGGATAAAATCGCGATAACAGTTGAAAAATTACTTCATGAGAAAAAAATCAAGGAAGACGAAGCGCACTTTATAATAAGCAAACTGACCAATACCACAGACAAAAATAGCATAACTAGGAATAGGGTAATAACATATCTGCACAGACATAGATTACCTTAGCCGTATTTGGCAAAACTTTTTGGAATTTTGGATCCTCAATGCTCCTTAACTTTGTACTTTGTTTGGCTTCATAATTTTTTTATTTGAGCGTCACTGATGAGTCTTATGTAGACGAAACGCGCGTCTGGCGTACTAAATTATAATATTATAATAAATGTTTTGCATGTGTAGTTTATGGTCTATGTCATTAAAACATTGGAAAAGATTCTTGTACCTTTTAGTGTTTCAGTTATATATTTGAATATTTAAAAACATTTTTCGGAAGGTTAAACCAAATGTCGTCAAATAGAACTTGATTTATTCCTTATTGTTCATGACATTGTGCAAAAAAAATACAGTTATTATCAGAAAACAAATCAAAAATCAGTAACAAACAGTTAAAGGGATAACTATTGAATACATGAAAATAAAACATCAAAGTCGGACACAATTTGTATTTGCTACCAAATTGTGTACAAATATTAAAGAATTTATCAAGTTGTTCTTGAATTATCATTTAAAACACAAACTTTCAAGGACGATTTGACAAACTTTCTAGGACGATTTGACAAACTTTCAAGGACGAAATGACAAACTTTTAAGGACGAATTGTCAAATATTTGACAGATTTATGTTTCTCTAAAAAGGGGTTATCAGTAGTTTAATCTTATGTCTCAATACTAACAAGATTAATTACTGTGGATTTATTATTATTCGTTGGAGACCAATTTCGTGGGTTTCATGGGTACAGGTGAACCACGAAATCAAATGCTTAACGAAATGCATATGTTTAATAGGCTTTGTATACAGAGAAGGTCAAAATTACGAAATCAAATATCCACGAATATGCAAATTTTC
Source organism: Mytilus trossulus (assembly GCF_036588685.1). Classification (NCBI taxonomy): domain Eukaryota; kingdom Metazoa; phylum Mollusca; class Bivalvia; order Mytilida; family Mytilidae; genus Mytilus; species Mytilus trossulus. Next base: position 2,417,630 of record NW_026963302.1, on the reverse strand, counting down.
AACCATCTACGAAAATTGATACCCACGAAAATAAATGAATCCACAGTACATAACTGTCTCTCCTTAGTAAAGAAATTTCATATGTGGCGTTCTTGTGACGTTAAACTGTCTTAGTTCATATTTTTAAACCCTAAGGCAATTAGCAATGATCCATGAGTGTTATACAAAGTCATTGAAGAATGATTCGGAAATTTATAAACTAAAAAAAAAACAATTAGAGGCAATCATAATATCATATCGATGGAAAACTCTTGATCCATTCAAGTCTATAATATTTTGAACTGTGAACTCTCGAGGCAAAAATGTGGTTGAGTTATTGGTCTTCTAGAAACGTTTTATAGTCATATCGCATAACTATTTATTTTCTTGATATGCGTGTGTTAGATGCCACACACGTTGAAATCAATAACCTAACCATTATCATCATATGAATTACATTTTACTTTCAGTTAAGCACAGTATGTAAACGAATTCCGAGTATTCAAAAGAAGGAAGAAAACAGATATTAATTAGCATGAAATTCATGACAATAGATATTTCCATTGTATAATGAATACATAATTTAGTTAGATGTTGTAAACTCACACGATAGCCTAGAATTATAAATACATGTTGTTGATTTTTCATTTTGACTTGAAAACTGGTTGAAAAGAATTATATTGTCTCCTGTACGCTATACATTAATCCACAAGATTGGTGTTTATAATTGAAACCAAAAAAAACAGGTATTTTTATTTAAGAAAATGATAACGGAAAAAAAAATATTTTCTGTAAAAAATGCATCCAACGATCGATATTAGATAGTAATCAAATATTATACATAATATCCAATATCATTAAATATTGTGATCCAATATACAAAATATCGTTTAATTTTACACCAAAAACTCAAAAATTTACATACACAAATGTAGCATCTCATAAAGAATTCATTGTTTCATTAGCATGCTTTCTGAGTTTTGTCTAAAGGATTATTCTAAGTGATCTGTTCTATATCATGTATATGTTGTACATTTATGTCGCGTTGTAAACATTTAAAACAGAACAATATGATTGTGTTGTAAATTGTAGATTGTAAATTGTAGATTGTAAATTGTAAATTGTTGATTGTAAATTGTCGATTGTAAATTGTAAATTGTAGAACGTTTCATAAGAAATGAATTGTTAGATTGAAGAACATTCAAAACGGAGAGTCCCTTATCAAATGGCAAAATTGTATGGTCTTGATCTTCTAGAAAGAGGTTCAAAAAAAACAAAATAGTTTTACTACTTTTTTCCACAAATGATTTTTTCATGCAATCTAGAAAGAAACTATTTTAAAAAAAAACGACCCTTTTACAAAATTGAAAACAACACGTTTAATAATTTCTTACTTCCGAAGCGCTTTTCTGGATTTACCTTTTTTACAAATTATAAAAGTATGACCTTTTTGCAGTAATAGTTGTATCTTTCAAATAATGTTGTTTAATAAACTGTATTAAACGATATCTGTGTTATACTGTGATATGACTTTTGTATAGCTTATCATTATGTTTGACTGTAACACCTATGTCCTAGATTAGAGAGAGAGACTGACCCTAGCAAACATGTTTTACCCTGCAACCTTATTTATAAGGAGTTCCCAGATCTAGAGCCTATCGTTCAGTGGTTTTCCATTGTTTATGTCTTTTATAAGGGTTATTTAGTAATAAAAAATATTTTGTTATAAATAAGGACGTTTTTTTAATTGAAAGAATGGTTTCAGTCGTGACTCTTTAAACTCTTCCTTTAATAGCTTCAATGTTAGGATCAGCATTGTATCATATTATAATCGCTCGTTATTGTAAGTTCGATGAAACAGGAGGGTTCAAGATATGTCTCAAATTTTGAATCTTTTTGTCAGTGGACGTCATCTGATAATTTGAATTTGGACAGAAATATTTGGTCACATGCATAAAGCAAATATCAAGGTTAACTGCTACTTCTCGTGTTGACTCACATTTAATTATTTTCAAAAAAGGTTAACAATTTATCAATTGGAAATCTAAAACCAGATGCGCGCTTCGTCTACAAAAGACTCACCAGTGACGCTCGAATCAAAACATATGTAAAAGGCCAAATAAATTAAGTTGAAGAGCATTGAGGACCAAAAATACCTACACGTTTTATCAAATACAGCTAAGGTAATCTATTCCTGAAAAGCCTTAGTATTTCAAAATTTCAAAGTTTTGTTAACAGTTAATTCATTATTATTAACTTATCAATGATAACTCAGGTCAAGACAGAAGTGCTGACTACTGGGCTGGTGATACTCTCGGGGAAATAAATATCCACCACCAGTGGCATCGATCCAGTGGATGTAAAGGAACTCACCATAGATACCAGAACTAAAATTTTACAATTTTATCTTTAGACGCGCGGTGCGTCTTTAAAAGACTCATCAGTGACGTTTGAATAAATTTAATGTTTAAAAGGCAAAAAACATACGACGTTGAAGAGCATTGAGGACCAAAAATACCTACTAGACGTTTTGCCAAAAACAGCTAAGGTAATCTATTTCAGAGGTAGAAAAGCCTTAGAATCGACTAAAAATGCCACCATCTCTACAGATGAAAATGTAAAATTTTAATCGATCTATACTACCAATAAGGGACTTCAACAGTCAACCATAGATCGATAGAAGACTAACAATAACATTGCGCCATCAATGAAGACAAAATGTCAACTTTAAGCAAATATTTTATTGGTATTGTACATTCCCTGTTCTCTACCCTGGTTAAGCAACTTACCAGTACCTATCATGTGAATTTGTAATCATCTCATTCCCTTGTTCATGAAAGATTTGCTTTAAGAAGTCATCTAAACGTAAACAACAGACATTGCAATTAGGTAGATCAATCAAAGTCTTTAGCGACGTCAGAATACTGAAAATATAAGCATTTTACGGGAAAAAAACATGCTTGTGACACCGAAAATAATCACAACAAGGCAGCGTAAACAATCAATGATAAAATGAGTGACATATGCCATTTTTGTATTTAAGTACCAGTATCATTTATATACATCAAAACCTATCTAAATATATTATTGTACATAGTTTCAGTATGTCACTTATGTCATTGGGGCTTGAATATATCGTGATTTTACCACGGGTTGTCCCTTTATGTCGATAAGTTATCCCTCGCTATCGATCAGGGTAAAATATTTGTCATTAAGGGATGTGTAATGGTTTATGGTGTAAGTGGGAAGTTTACACCATCCAAGGACTGTATGAGCCTGTTTTTATGAATAATCTAAAAACCTAAAGCCATAAAATGTTTGTTGTTTTGGTACTATAAAATGGAACTTCTTTTCCTAAAATTACAAAAGTTATGAATATGTTTTTTTTACAAATCCATGCAAGAGATCAACGTAATTGATAAAGAAATAAATACCAGGTCCATTAATCAAGATGATAGATTAGTATATTGTTTTTTCATTGGCTATCAACACTGTTGTATGACTAATCATGTTACAGTAGGATGAACATGTACTCAAAAAAAGACTTTTAAAATCAGAGCTAGTTTCTGTGTTATTTTGTAAAAAGAAAGTCAAATGTTCAACAATGTTTTGATCCTTATACAGTGTAAATATAAAAAAGAAGATGTGGTATGATTGCCAATGAGACAACTATCTACAAAAGACCAAAATGACACAAACAGTTCATTTGCTTGTGTTGATTTTTGTCTTTTCTAAGTTGTATATAATAACTGTTGGCTTAATGAAAAGTGAAATTGAAAAGTACAATTACATATTCCGGATGGGCATATGGTAACTAAGTAAACATATGAACCTTGCTTGGTAGTAAGCCGACATATCCAAAGTAACCGTGTCATTCGAGATAGAGCTGTCTCATTAAGGTAAACTAACAATACATCACATATATCTCTTGGTGCTGCAGTGCTACAGAATTTTTTTTTAATCTTGCATTACACCAAGTTGTAAAAATTCTGATTGAGAATATAACTTTGTATCATGTGTGCGCTTTAAAAATAATGTGTTATATCACGGTATTTTATCCCCATTACAACAATAAAATCATAACGTGTTATCTTCAAATTAATCATTGTTATAAGCAATATGTAAAATAAAAGTTTTGAGGTTTTCTCTAATGTTATTGACTGATCTGTATTTTAAAATTAATGTTTTGAATTGTTCCTGATTTTTATAGTTGATGAAAACACCAAACAAACGTGAAAATGATATACCTAGAGTACATGCAAAAATGATAAAAGGCGAAAAAAGCATACTCACAATTTAATAAGTCGCTGACAATCTGGTAAAAGCAAGAACAAAACATATGTATCAAGATACAGAATCAACAAACAAATACAAAAAAATACAAGAAATGCTGGTGATCTCAGATTCTTCATCTCTATAAGCAGAATCTGATTAACAAGAAGCATTATATTTGTTGCCAGGACGATAAAGAGTTGTAATATACTGTAATATTCATAGATATGGTTACTTGATTAAATATGAACAAGGGAACATATCGTTGGTGCTCATATCCGGATTGGTATTCCCGTTTGAAAGAAAGACAAAAACGTTTTTGTTTTAAAAGATAACCACACATTGTTTTTTTTTTCTTCAATGTATTCTTATTTCTATATTTTATAAGTATTCAAAAAATGTATATTTTTTTTATTCAGAAGTAACTCATTGAATCAAATATATGTAGAAAAAACATCATGTTTTGCTGTATATTTATTTAAGTAAAAAAAAGTGCACTATTTACGTTATCATAAAAATTGGCACACACAATCTTTTCACGTACTCAAACCAAATGGCATTTTAAAAAAGAGGGGTCCATGAACTCGTTTTCAGGTAAAATAAGTAAGAATGATACAAATCAGTCGAAAACTGAATCTTTTCCCGATAAGTCATAGTTTGACGTCGCGAAAATTACAATTTACGTTAGCAACCTCATTGCCAACCTTGTAACTGTATCACATGCCCTTAAAGTGCTGTATAAACAATAAAACAAATAGTTATCAAAGGTACCAGGATTATAATTTAGTACGCCAGACGCGCGTTTCGTCTACATAAGACTCATCAGTGACGCTCATATCGAAATAGTTATAAACCAAACAAATACAAAGTTGAAGAGCATTGAGGATCCAAAATTCCAAAAAGTTGTGCCAAATACGGCTAAGGTAATCTATGCCTGGGATAAGAAATCCTTAGTTTTTCGAAAAATTCAAAGTTTTGTAAACAGGAAATTTATAAAAATGACCACATAAATGATATTCATGTCAACACCGAAGTGCTGACTACTGGGCTGGTGATACCCTCAGGGACGAAACGTCCACCAGCAGAGGCATCGACCCAGTGGTGTAAATAGTTATCAAAGGTACCAGGATTATAATTTAGTACGCCAGACGCGCGTTTCGTCTACATAAGACTCATCAGTGACGCTCATATCGAAATAGTTATAAACCAAACAAATACAAAGTTGAAGAGCATTGAGGATCCAAAATTCCAAAAAGTTGTGCCAAATACGACTAAGATAATCTATGCCTGGGATAAGAAATCCTTAGTTTTTCGAAAAATTCAAAGTTTTGTAAACAGGAAATTTATAAAAATGACCACATAAATGATATTCATGTCAACACCGAAGTGCTGACTACTGGGCTGGTGATACCCTCGGGGACGAAACGTCCACAAAACATTGTGTGTATGATGGTTTTGAATGAATAACGATCAGTAATGAGAGCAGCTTTACCTAAAAACACATATTCAAGATTTGAACCCTTTTGATATGCAAGTCTTTTAAAGAACGAGTTGCTCCAATGTTGTACTAAAAATTTGATATATTCCCCAAATATTTTCAAATTGCTTAATGAATGACTTCCGTTCAATGTTTTCGTGCCAAATGTGAAATTATCTGATTATTGAGTTTGAAATAAGTATTAATTTATCACGTGTTTGTCATCAGATCTAAAACGACTATTGACAAGATGGGTTGATGTTACTGGGAGTTAAACTGAAAAGAAGATGCAAACGATCAATTCACTTCTAATTCCTTTGAGGCTGTTCAGTTTTGTTCATGCTGTAATAATACCGGCTTTGGACTTTAACGGTAAGATACATTTAATTTCTTTAAGAATTTTAACTTACTATAAAAGAAGCCTTAAACCACTTCGTTTTAATTTCTGTTTATTCTTAAATGTTTCGCGAATAATTTTGATCTTCTGAGTTTTGTGTTACCAGTTAGATTGAAATCAATAAATATAAAATGTGGAATGATTACTAAAGAGACAATTGTCCACTAGAGATCAAATGACATGAAAGTTTAATTTGTTTTGATACAGCTCATGTGTTTGGCACTGAAACAATCCGTCGTCAAGATTTACCAACGTTAACTTTCATTTGTTTGGATGGACAACTTACATATTCCCAACAGACACGTAATTTAAAATTGTTGTGCTTGATACATTGACAATAAGTTCATTTATTTGGGCCATTATATATAACTACTAGATAAATTTAAACTAATAAATTGTAAATTAATTTACGTAATGCTTGTTATAATTAAGAAACTCTAAAATTCGCACAATTCATGGTTTTGATGTACGAATGAATGTGGTTATACACCGATGAGATTGAAATACAACAACACTTAATCCATCAAAGAGGATGAATCGTAGAATTGCTCAAAATTACAAAACACAGTTGATGAACAAAGGCCGTAAATGTGGAGCACAAATTCCTTAAAGTTTTGCCGAATATTAGGGAACATATTGACAATATCACGAATAATTGTTTCGATTGACATTTAACGTGGCTAACATAAATAATATTAATTAGAAGATGAGTGTCAATGTAAAAACACTCCATCGAAGTCATAATGTTTAAAAGTTTACAATTACAGGTCAAAATACGGCCTTCAACATAGACCTTTGGTTCTTACAAACTGCAAGCTACAAAGAGCACCAAATGATTAGTGTAAAACGATTCAAAGAGAAACCCAAAAAGTATATTCTATATAAAAAAACGAAAAACGAGAACACCTATGAATCTCAACAACATACGACAACCACTGAACAACAGGCCCCTGACATAGGACAGATGCATAGAATAGTTTTACCTGTTCAATTACTTTGCAACACAATTGGTTATGTTATCTTATTTGTTATGCATTTAAAGTTTAGTATGACGTCCATACTCATTGAACAAGTACACATTTAACTTACGTAACCAGCTGAGAACCGCCTCAGGGTGAGGAATTTGCTCGCTGTGTTGAAGACCTATCTATGGGTCCTCCCCGGCTGATGTCTGCTTTTTGGTCAGGTGTTGCCTCTTTGATACATTCCCCATTTCCATTCTCATTTTAATGTTAGGTTGCTGTATATTACAGTATATGTTTACAAATGTAATTTTGACCTTAATATATTTTATATTTTACCAGATAGTAACTGCATGTCTGATTTATTTGGTACTACGTATAAAGGCACGATCAACTATACCATTAACGGTTTCACTTGTCAGAGATGGTCAGATACAACTCCTAACAATCACAAATAAACCTGGGCTGGAGACCATAACTACTGTCGAAATCCAGACATTCATGAGGGAGGACCTTGGTGTTATACTACAGATGTAAACAAACGTTGGGAGTCCATCTTTGTTGTAATATCAATTTGTTCATTACTTTTGAAATACCAGTGGTCACTTGTGACTGAAATAAAGTACAGATGCCTTATAGTTAGCAATGTATTACTCGTATTGTCATCTGATTAAGTCATAGATATAGGAAGATGTGGTGTGAGTGCCAATGAGACAACTCTCCATCCAAATAACAATTTAAAAATTAAACCATTATAGGTTAAAGTACGGCCTTCAACACGGAGCCTTGGCTCACACCGAACAACAAGCTATAAAGGGCCCCAAAATTACTAGTGTAAAACCATTCAAACGGGAAAACCAACGGTCTAATCTATATAAACAAAACGAGAAACGAGAAACACGTATATATTACATAAACAAACGACAACTACTGTACATCAGATTCATGCCGATTTAAAGGTGCACAGTTTCTTTGTTTTTTCCATCTATGTGAACATGGTTTTCTAAATACAACTGGAAATATAGTATTGGTATCTGTATCGGATTCACCCGTAAATTGTTAACTTTTGTTAATATTAAGAAAACAAAAAAGCGTGATATGGTTTAATATTTTATCAACATTATGTATTTGTTATACAGAAAAAAAAGTATTTATGTATTTGTCTTTTTTATTACTTGCCGGCTAACAAACTGGATATGGCTATTTATATAAAATAGATTATCAGATCTACTGCATCAATATGTATCATTCATACATTATAAACTGAATATATGCAAACACTTCCTATCTGGGATAGAGCTGCGTTTCAATTTTCATTATTTAAAGAATTAAGGAACCTGTCAATGAATTCGAACTTAGTTATAAAATTGAAACGTAAGAGCTTGTATACTCTAGATATGAACAAATATACATTCCGAAATAAAACAAAGTGATATGATAGTCTGGCTTTTTATAAAAAAAAAATCTATTTTTAAGTTCTCAAACGTTCACAACGAATGTATCGTTTCAATTTATTTGTATATTGATTTTCTTAACTTTTATAGTTGGAAGGCCTTTTGAAGAAAGGAAATGTAAGTAGTTATATGTCATGTATGTATGTTAGGCGCAGACCTATGTGTATATCTTTTCTTATTTTTAACATTATTGGTTTGTTTTTCACAAACACGATTTTTTCAGAAAATTGACAAAATACAGTAACTGTTATAACCTGGTTATTTTATTGATCTAAATTATGCAAATTTAAGTATAAAAATCATTTATCAAACACATTCTAATTTTTATAGTATCCAATTTTCTGGATATGAAATTAAAATTTTCTGGAAGTTGCGGCAAATAGGCCGAATTGATAATATAACAAGAATGTGTCCATAGTACACGAATGCCCCACTCGCACTATCATTTTCCATGTTCAGTGGACCGTGAAATCGGGGTGAAAACTCTAATTTGGCATTAAAATTAGAAAGATCATATCATAGGAAACATGTGTACTAAGTTTTAAGTCGATTGGACTTCAACTTCATCAAAAAGTACCTTGACCAAAAAACTTTAACCTGAATCGGGACAGACGGACGAACGAACGGACGGACTAACGAACGGACGGACGAACGAACGGACGGACGGACGAACGGGCGGACGAACGAACGGACGGATGAACGGACGCACAGACCAGAAAACATAATGCCCCTCTACTATCGTAGGTGGGGCATAAAATATGTTAGATAGAAAAGAAGCTCAACTTGGAAGTTTCAATAAAGGTCTAATCTTTTACTACACATGGTGATAAAATTACTAAATGATTTGAAGATGTGTATATTTTTGACAATAGTGAATTCAAAAACAATACATTTAGCAAGATATTGACACATTACTATTTTAACTATCGTAGGAAATTGAAATTTGCTATTATAACAAATACATTGAATTAAGAAAAGGTTAATGCGTTTATCATGTTTAAGCAGTTTGTACATGCAATCTTAAACAAAATATTAGAAAAATGAATTTTATATACTGCATCCGATGTAAAATATAACTTTTCATTCAATTATTTAATAAATTTCACGAATCTGATCATTCCAGATGTATAATTGATATGTAGATTTTTTAATCATACAAAGATACTCCCTTTTGACTTTGATATGATAACAAAACACAGGTTCCAGCTGCCTTTTCGCAAGTTTTCAAATATAATATCATATAATAAATAAAAGGGAAAATATATTCTCACCATACAAAGAAAACATCATTTTCATTTTTCCATAATTTTTACTTAAGAAATAATTGATGCAAGCTATACTTTATTGAAGTTTTAACATGGGTAGGTTATATGTTCGTGATAATTTTTGCCCGAGCGATAGTGGGGGCTAACATAAAACGAATATACGTTTGCTATTAATCATGCAAAACTCGTTTAGTACTGACTACTGACCTGATGATACCCTCGGGGCCTGATGAATTAATATATAATAGCAATGTTTGTTAAGCTTTAAATGCGCTGTTCAATTAAACAAATTGCTCTGAGATTTTATCAAGAACAATATCGCCAATTTTAATAGCTTAGCATGTTAAATGGACCGAATTACCTCACGGCTGCAAATTCACAGAAGGATGAGATAACCATGATAACATTTGTTTACATTTTCTATGATGCGCATTCACAATTATACACTTTTAATTGCACATTTTTATGTAAAATCGGGATGACCTGTGATTTTTGATGTATGGTAAAATGTAATTATAGACCTACTGTGAAGAAAAATCAATAGGTAAATCCCTAATCAAATGGCAACATTAAAAGTTCAAAAACATCAAATGAATCGAAAAACAATTGTCGTATACTTGACTTTGTTCAGGTATTTTCTTACGTAGAAAACATGGAAAATTGGGAATTACACTGGAAAAAACATTTTTTTTAATCTATACGTGTATAAAAGGAGGTGTATGGTACATCAATGTAACTAAAATGAACGATATCATAAAAATCAAAAGACAACCAGATAGTATCTGTGGTCTTAATAATTTGAAGTACTAAAGCATGCAAAATATTCCATACTGAAAAATAAAATTTATTAAATAAAAAAGACATAAGATCGATCAGAATAACTTAACTGAAAATTTAATAACAATCCTTTTTCGTTAATTGAATTCATTTTTTGTTACTTTTTCAGATACGAAGATTTTTCCATATTATCTTACGTATGACTTATCTAATGTACAAGGGACTTCCTAATCATTTACCACTTCCAGTTTAATAAAAGTGTGGGGTTGTTTTTGCTGATTTTTAATTTTACAAAACGTCTATTTTTTTAGACTGTCCTGCTGCAAAATGTCGAAATAATGGGACGTTGATACTGCAATCTTGTACCTGCCGCTTTCCCACTATGTTGACTGGAATATTCTGTGAAACAGGTATGGCAACTTAAATTGATCATATGTGCATAATGTCCGTGGATTCTACAAGTTGATTATAAGTTGTAAAGGAGATAAGACTAACTGTTACATGTACTACATACATATTTAATATAAAATATTGGTATAATTTAAGAGATATATAAATTACTGTTAATTAATAAATATTAGAAATCGATAGTTTATCGATGCTTAAATTCAGTTAGAATACACAAGCAAAAGAAAAATCCAAAGAAATCGAAAATTTACGAATCAGGGATCAGCTGTTTCAACACAGTTAGTGAATCAGTAAAACTATGCTGATAAAGAATGTATTCCTCACATGTTAAATACATCATATTTTGGAGTAGATCGAAGCCCAAGAAACATGCACCTTCTTCCTGTAATATTTTCGAATGCTTACCGTTTTGAAATTCTTGGATGGATGAGCGATATTCGAGATATTCTGATTTGTTTATAGATTTTTGCATTTAACAAGAAGCTGCATAGAAACTTAAACCATCACCAGTTAATGAACTATACTATCCTGCAATGCAAGTTATGGATGACACAGTTTGTTGTAGCAATATTGTTGTAAGAATGTCAATGTAAGAGTGCATATATTTTCTGTAATTAAAATCAGAAGTTCAGAATCCGGTATTTTTTCGTGGCTTCATCAAACCTCTCCTGTTAAAGAAAATATCTAAATTCAAAACAAGTTTACATAGATAAAATTGAGTATTATTATAGCAAAAAGTAATATAATATCTGTTTCAAAGACATACGTTATTAAAAGTTAGTAAACTGAAATGGTTTTGTTGTAAAATCGAAATATGTATAATTCTCTCTAAAATAGATTTAAACTGATATAAGGGATTTTACTTTTAGAAATAAAGTCGACGCAATGGCCAGAAGAATCATATGCACTTCATTCGTCTATGTTTGGATGCCCAGAAGGTAGTGAATACGGATGGTCTAGTGGGTATATCAATTTGACACTGTTTGATAACTCAATGAACTTCATCTGGAACGATGACGACCTGTTTACATTTGAGCCACACATTCTTGGTCCATACACTAAACATGCTATGCAGATGAATTTTTGTGTCATGAATACAGACAGAACAATATCTGATGATGATAATCCATTCAACAGAACATGGCCCTCTGGAAATTACTGTATATACAAATCTGGTGGGAAGTGTCCTTTCGGTAAGTGTATTAGGAAACCTTAATCAGGAACTCATACATGTAGTATACATTGTTTTGTAATTCGTTTTGTTCTGAATTTAAACCCCAAGAAAAACCGACAGGTTTTCATGCTAGTATAGATATTTAGTTAGGGGCCAGCTTGAGGACGCCTTCGGATGTAATAATTTCTCGGTGCATTGAATACATATTGGTGACCCTCTGCTGTTGTCTTTTCTATGGTCGGGTTGTTGTCTCTTTGACACATTCCCCATTTCCATTCTCAATTTTATTAGTACCTTCAAAGTATGGTATTCTTCGCTTAAGTCAATAGTGTAATCATAGAAACATTGCCAATAAATTTTCTTTATAATATCAACTACATTAACTTCTGGACTTCAAGTTGTTCATATTTGTACATTAAAATTTCGTTTGAATATCACTTTACTTTTCATAATTTATTTTGTTTATACTAATGGATACAGAAAGTTTCGATACAATTATAATTGGGACAGCACAATTTAAGAAAAACTTAACTGTTTATTAATGTTATAATAAATCAGCATTCTTAGGGACTATTTTACAAGACAAGTATCTTGTCTTAGGGAGGGATAAATCATACTTTGTAAAGAATTATTCTGATTCAAACAAAAAATTCTCTGAAACCGATATTATCAAGATGCTTGATTTCTTGATTGACAACATATTTGTAACGTTCGGAGGACGTGTTTTTCAACAGGCTGTCGGCATCCCAATGGGTAAAAACTGTGCCCCTCTACTTGCTGACTTGTTTCTTTATTATTATGAGGCTGACTTCATGCAGGAACTTCTTAGGAAGAAAAATAAGAAGTTAGCAATATCCTTTAACTCTACTTTCCGCTATATAGATGACGTTCTGTCACTAAACAATTCAAAATTTGGTGACTATGTGCATCTATCGGAGATAAAGGATACTACATATACAGTTAAGTCGGCTTCATATCTTGACTTACATCTAGAAATTGACAATGAGGGTCGGTTGAAGACAAAACTTTACGACAAAAGAGATGATTTTAGCTTTCCAATTGTGAACATTCCATTTCTAATTAGCAACATTCCAGCAGCACCTGCATACGGGGTATATATCTCCCAATTGATACGATATTCCTGTGCTTGCATTTCCTATCATGATTTTCTTGATAGAGGGTTACAGCTCACAAGGAAGCTATTAAACCAAGAGTTCCAAATGGTGAAGTTGAAATCATCCCTTCGTAAATTTTACGGACGCCATCACGAGTTGGTTGACCGTTATGGAATAACCGTTTCACAAATGATATCGGATATGTTCCTTACGTCTTAACTACAATCCCCTTCCTTTTCATGAATTTGACCTACCGAATCAGACTATTTACCGGATTTGTAATCACATAAGCAACACAACGGGTGCCGCATGTGGAGCAGGATCTGCTTACCCTTCCGGAGCACCTGAGATCACCCCTAGTTTTTGGTGGGGTTCGTGTTGTTTATTCTTTAGTTTTATTTGCTGTGTCATGTGTACTATTGTTTTTCTGTTTGTCTTTTTCATTTTTAGCCATGGCGTTGTCAGTTTGTTTTAAATTTACGAGTTTGACTGTCCCTTTGGTATCTTTCGTCCCTCTTTTACGGGTGACAAATCTGGTCTCTTTTTAGTCTATTACTTTTACGGTATAGTCTATTTTCAATTTCATTTTGTGGTTGACATTCATTTTACATGACTCGGTGCTACTTTATGCCGTTATTGTGTTATTGTGCTGTCGTACATATTTCTATTTTTGTCTTTCGTTTTTCTTTATATGCCTTAATTATATGCCTCCTTGTTTTTTGTTGTTGAATATTTTTTTTATAGTTAATATCATGATTATAACATTATGTTGATTGCTGTATCCCTAATTTTTTATTTTACATTTTTACATAGTTTGTCTGCTTTTTTTGTTCAATATCATGTCAATATAATGAAATTTGAAAGGTTCAGTTAGCTATGAAATCAGATTTATTCAAATGTATGGCTCATTAGAAAATGACTGTACCATGTCAGGAATATGAAAATTGTTTGCCGTTAATTTAGTGTATTTTGCCATTTAATTAGCGTCTTTCCATGTTGGATTTTACTCGAGGTTCGGTATCTTTTATATTTAAGATATATCTGTTTTGTTTATCTACAAACACTGAAATATTTCTCGTACGAAATATAAAAAAGAAGATGTGGTATGATTGTCAATGAGACAACTGTCCGCAAGAGACCAAAATAACACTGAAATTAACAACTATAGGTCATCGTATGGCCTTTAACAATTAGCAAAGCCCATACCGAATAGTCAGCTATAAAAGGCCCCGATAAGACAATGGAAAACAATTCAAACGAGAAAACTAACGGCCTTACTTACATATAAAAAAAATGAACGTAAAAACAAAATATGTTACACATACACAAACGACAACCACTGAATTACAGGCTCCTGACTTGGGACAGGCACATAAACAAATAATGTGGCGGGGTGTAGACTAAATTCGCGTCTGGCGTATACTTGATTTAGTCCTGGTAACTATGATGAGTTTATTTAAACCTGTTAGCGGGATCCCAACCCTCCACCTAACCTGGAACAGTGGTATAACAGTACAGCATAAGAACGAACTATAAACATCAGTTGAAAAAGGTTTAACTCATCAGATGGACAAAAATACAAGTGGACGTTACCGGGTACTTATACATCCCGACACAAAAAGACATCATATACTTACTTTGTACTATATTACAATATTAACACAAGAAAGTTAAATAATGCAAAGATATTTTCTTTTATAAGTGGTGTGTGTTATTTTATTCGTGTAGTCTCGGTTTTCACGAAATGTTATTCTCATTAAATCCTACCAAAAAAATTATTCATTATTCCGCTGTCTTCAGAGTAACAACTAAATGTAGATAATCAATGTCTAAAATGGCCATGTTGATCTAAACATCATATGAAAACTAAGCACCAAATTGTCTTGTTGTAAATTCAGTACCGTTCAGAATCAAAATGTCGATCAGTCAGTAAAATCCTGTTCAGTAGCTTTTCAGACAATTCAGTATGTTGACGTAATGTACAAGTAATTTTCAAGTTCTAAACGGTCAGAATCAAACTAAACAGATGATCTTTGACTACGACCAAAGTGTTCAAATTGTACTTAATAACATCAATAGATACTTATGAAAAAAACTGTTTGAAAATTCAGAATGAATATTACTTTATAATTTATTATTCTTATCAACATAATAAAAGAGGGACGAAAAATACCAGACGGACAGTCAAAGTAAAAAAGTGATACTCGTTATACCGATATGTAATAACTAAAAGTATTTTTGATATTTTGTACCTTTTTTGGTAACTTTTACTTAAGGTTTTGACGAATGAAGACTTATCATCAGTGGTTACAAGTATAGTTTTGGGGGTAAACTACCACACAGAATACTAGATGATTCACTGGACGTCGCGATTGTGTACTGCTGTAGAGAAGATGGAAGTGTCAATCAGTCAGTGCATCTTCCAAGTGAATTTCCTTTCATTTTATATTTGGTGGGTATTATTGGAACTGAATAGACGCCAGGTCTTAATGTCCCATTGTTTATCAAATGGAATAATTGCTTATATTTAACCAGTTTTATGGACGCAACTTACTCTGCAGAAATATTAAAATATTATCAACGTTTACAATGTATAAAGATTCGTCCAACAACAAAATAATAACTAATGAAGGCAGATTTTATATATTCAGTTTATGATATCGGAACAGGAAAACAGAAATTACAAAAAAAAGAGATACGAAAGATACTCAAGGGACTTTCAAACTCATAAGTTGCAATAAATGACAATGCCATTTCAAAAACAAAAAAAGACGATTAAAAGACAAACAACATTTTCAAAACAAAACATAAAAGAACCAAAGACTGAATCAATCGCAAACCTTAGATAATCTAAGGTGCTTTGAATTAGTACGAAGATCTTTCTCTTCATGTGTAACATTAACAAACAAAATGTTTTTTTTTCAAAGAAAACTAGACGTATAAGAAGTGAGGGCTTGATATATTTTGGACAGGTCTAGCTTATGACTTCGTGTTTTAATATGATACACACAAGATTTTTTTCTTCAAAATAAAATAAAACAACAGACATAAAAAACGAAATATATTCTAATTATGTATCACACACGCATATTTCATATATTCTATCTTTCTATTGTTTAGATATAATTATGTTTTAGGGACCTTCCACCGAAAAATGTCAAGAAATAGATAACATGGACTGGAAATTAGACGCAGTTTACCTCCCTTACGACAATCATTCTCTGCTTAATGGAATGCTACCTAATTTTCTATCACATTCTACGCATACTTCCCATATTGGTTTACCTTTATGTTACTACCAACCAACAAGTAAGTATTTTTGATTAGGATCAAGATGGAAGGTCCTTTATGTCCTCAATATGTTTCTCTAGTCTATTTCTAATTGTTCACTGTTCTTGATGCCAATGCACATATACACATTTGTATGTTAGGTCTTTTTTTACCATTTATTTTCTTTTAATTATATGTCATTTATTCTGTACATTATGTTAACCACACCCAGACTCTCCTGTATCAAATGGTATCTGATTAATTGCCAACTGTAGTATGTTTGCATGTGTACATTTGTACATTACGGTTTGTTCAATCGAAACAATTTGCATCTTGTAGTGAGTATTTCGGACGACTTAAATAAGTGTTGAGAAAAAGCTGTCTTCGAAATAAAGCTAGCTTCTTTAATTTATTTTCAAATTCTGTTATATTGGTTTGGGATGTCCCATCTGATATTAAATTGTACAATTAATTATCAATTTGATTTTAATATATATGCATCTGAATTTCATATTTGTGAAGTTTAATGTAATAGTTTGTAGTCAGATGTCACTACATAAAGACACTTGAGGTGAATTTCCATTTATTGATCTTTGATGGAAGAACATTTAATGATCATATGGATGGCACCACATTAAGGAATTTTATTTGTTTTATTTCAAAAATAGAAAAACGGGAATGTATGTATAAAACTGATAATGGTGCCTCATATAATGGCCAACTAAATATTTCAAAATATGGAAAACCCTGCGATTTATGGTCAGATGTGAAGTTAGACTTTGCCACCAGTACACTGTGGATTGGAGAATTCGAAAACAACTTTTGTAGAAAAACAAGATGGAAACCGCCAAGTTGCTATTCTAATTATAAGAGAGCAAGTTGTAATATTCCAGAATGCGGTGAGTATTTCTAAGGAACAGTTAGAGAAATGTTACCACAGTTGCTTTTCTCCTATCTGTTTACAATTTGCACTTTTCCAAAAATTGGGCAGAATTTATCTTTGTTACGAAAAAAATGAATACTTGGACTGAGTAACGTTTAATCTTGTACAGTACAACAGACAAATATTATTGTATATAAGAAAATAATTATACTAGAAGTTTACAATTTCAATGTTCACTCGTTTTCCCCTGCTTTATTAATCATGTAACCGGTTCCAAAAAAAATCTATAGAAACACAAAATAAAAAAGTAATTGGGTTTTTTAACATTATAACACGATATGTTTATGACTCAAACATATGTTACTGAAACGAAAAATATATATGATTAATTTCATACAGGCAGCCATCAAATTCTAAGGATTTTTTTTCGACCTTTCTTCGTATGCAACCGAGTGTGACGTACCATGATTTCGTTGTTTGAACCTATAATTTCGTTCATTTTCAAAAAAAGTTATTGGATCGTATTGGTTTTGACAGTTTCAAGGAAAGCCGAAAGAGAAGGATGCATAAATTTAAATTGATCACCCTTTGTACTTAATGCAAAGTAGAATTATTATCATAACATATTGATGAGCAGCAAAATACACGTCTATATAAATATTACAAATTGAAATATTGTACACAAATGATTAGATGCAAATAAGTTACCCTATCAAAATGATAGTCAGGAATATGACAGTTCTTGTCCATTCGTTTTTGATGCGTTTTGTTTTTTGATTTTGCCATGTGATTATGGACTTTCCAAATTGATTTTCCTCTGAGTTCAGTATTTTTGTGATTTTACTTTCTATTATAATTATATATATTTTTTATTGAAGGACGCCTCCGATTGCGAGAATTTCTCGCTACATTGAATACCTTTTGATGACCTTCAGCTGTTGTTTTTTTTCTATGGTCGGGTTGTTGTCTCTTTGACAGATTCCCCATTTCTATTCTCAATTTAATCAAAACAGCTGCAGTGTGTGGAATAATTAACTAGTACCATAAAATTGAGGATGGAAATGGGGAATGTGTCAAAGAGACAACAACCCGACCGTAGAAAAAAACAACAGCAGAAGGTCACCAACAGGTCTTCAATGTAGCAATAAATTCCCGCACCCGGAGGAGTTCTTCCGCTTGCCCCTAAACAAATATATACTAGTTCAGTGATAATGAACGTCATACTAATTTCCAAATTGTACACAAGAAACTAAAATTAAATTAATACAAGACTAATAAAGGCCAGAGGCTCCTGACTTGGGACAGGCATAATATTTGCGGCGGGGTTAAACATGTTTATGAGATCTCAACCCTCCCCCTATATCTCTAGCCAATGTTGAAAAGTAAACGCATAACAGTACGCACATCAAAATTCAGTTCAAGAGAAGTCCGAGTCTGATGCCAGAAGATGTAACCAAAGAAAATAAGCAATAAGACAAAAAAGACAAATTTTAGTACACAAAACATAACAAAGAAAAGTAAAGTATAAGCAACACGAACCCCACCAAAAACCTGGGGCGATCTCAGGTGTTCCGGAACGGTTAATCAGATCTGCTCTATATGTGTCACTCGAATGTTATTATGAACCCACTAAAAAGTCTCATTCGATATGTCACATTCATAAACAAAGAAAAAGAAAAGGCAATGTAGTTACGACATAAGGAACATATTCGATATCATCTGTGTAACGGCTATTTCATAACGGTCAACCAACTCGTGAAGGCTCCGTGAAATACACAAAGGTATGATTTCAACTTCACCACTTGGAACTCTTAATTTAATAGCTTCCTTGGGAGCAAGAACCCTCTATAAAGTATATCATAACAGGAAATAAAACTCAAGAATATTGTAGCTTTATTTGAGATTTATACTCCGAATCCAGAGGCTACTGGAATGTTGATATTTAAAAATTGAAAGTAAATAATTTGAAAGCAGAATTCATCTCTTTTGTCTTAATGGGTTTTTTTTTAAACCTCATTGTAAATTTTTAGATGTAAGTTAAGATATGAGGCAGATCGAATGCATTACTATTTTACCACAAAATGTAATCGCATTGTTAAAAAACCACTCCTTCATGATTCAGTAGAATGATCCTGATGTATTAACTTCTCCTCTTTGTCTGATAATATAGCTAGGACTTGTAGTACATCCTATTTAAATTACTGTCATGTAATAATCGGATAATATGCAGATCAGCTTTGGCAAATTTTGTATTATGAGCCAAGACTCCCAATATTATTTCTAAAGCTATTTGTATAGAGCTTGCAGTTAATTTATAATATCTCTGTTTTACAGAGAAAGACAACCTGGAAGTATTTGGGAAAGGAAAAAGCTATAATGCAGTCCAACATAGTAATGGAAGTCCGCCTTCAAATGCATTGGATGGTTTAATTGGTATGTTACAAAACATCACTTGTCTAAAAACAAAAAAGTTGGTTCTACCGGTATAAAAGAATCCCTGGTTGAAAAAAGCATGTTCGCATATGTTGTCGTTAGGTTTCCACTTAACCAATGCAAAAATGCATTTCTACAATGAGTTTTGAATGTCCTGAATACATACACACTTTGTATGTTTACATAAATAACTGGATGAAGATTAATGGTCTGATAATAACCTGTAAATTGATACAATATGCAAATGATGTGTTGTTGGTCCTAACTATTTCTTAATTTCTAATGTACTGTTAAGTAGTTGACATCTGTTTTCTAAATAAGATAAAATAACTTCTAACTGATTATATCCATTAAGTTTCTAACATAGGACTATTCTGATGTGTGTGCATGAAACAAAATTTTGAAGATTTAACATACGACAGCGAAAACGAAGGAGAGAACATAATTAACTTATGATAACGCTGATTAGCTTTGATCATTAGCTACTATAGGCAAAATATATGTAAAGGGCAATGGAGACGCCGAAGATGACAAAAATAAATACCAACAAAATGAAAAAGTAACTCTCAGAAAAAACATATTTTACAAACACTAAATTAAGAAATAATGACTAATATGTTACCTACTAACACCGGAGATAATATCATGTGCTCAGGAAGAGGACACATATCATGCTCCTCGTGTAGCACTATTTCGATCCTTGATCCGAAAACATCATTGTAAGTAGTATAATTCGTTTATTGGTAGCATAAAAGTAGCTATAAGGGAATATCATACATGTAGCATATAGGAGAAATTTACTCAGGAAATAGGAGACTCCCGAATTTCCCTTACATGAATGAAAAGATCACAACAAGAAAGCTGAGGTTATATATGTTGTTGATTGTTTTTGTTTACAACAGACCGTCATTCTTATCATTGTCAATGTTTTATAGTAGACAATTACGACATAAAGCATTTTAGACTGTAATAGTGAATCCTTTATTCCAAGCTTCATACCAAATGTGCATGCAGCGGAGTATCACAACTTTGAACTACTTATGAGGAGATCATTATCTCTCTGTTGGAAAGTTGATGAAGTTCAAAAGACGGATTCTGATTTTACTTGGCAAAATAAATGCTTCCTTATAATCGTTTTCGACTGTAAAAAGGAATCAAGTCGACAAAACGAAGGGAACAGTTGTGTCACATTGACATTAACATTTTCATGACCTGCTCAACCGTGATGCACATAGTATGGATTTACACATAAATAGAAACCAAGCGTCTTCGTGATAAGTTCAAGAAATGTTTTTATTTGAATTAGAGAGGTTTGAAAGCAGGTTGTGTATATTAACTCGATTTGGCCCTTAATCTTAAACATATTATGGTGAATTACAGCTAATGGAGCATCATATGTATCAGAGAGGCCATATGTTAAGCCATGGTACTTACTTAACTTAGAAGAGTATATTGAAGTTCATGCAATTGTTCTTTACCGAAAACAAGGTGAGATTAATAATATTAACGTGAAACGGACAAAATGTTTTACCTAACCAACCGAATTATACCATTTACCGGATTTTTATCACACAAGCAACACGACAGGTGCCACATGTGGAGCAGGATCTGCTTACCTCTCAGGAGCACTTGAGATCACCCCTAGTTTTTAGTGGGGTTCGTGATGTTTATTCTTTAGTTTTCCATGTTGTGTCATGTGTACTATTGTTTGTTTGTTTGTCTTTTCTATTTTTAGTCATGGCGTTGTCAGTTTATTTTCGATTTATGAGTTTGGCTGTCCCTCTGGTATCTTTTCATCAACAACTTATTCTTCAGCTGAACTAAAACCACACTAAATCTTGCTTCCATAACCAAATATATGTATAAAATGCCTGATCATTAAGAAAAGTAAAACTAGTATGCTTTTTAAAATGACCATACACCCATTTTTCATGGCATGGCGACTATATGTCTTTCCTGAAACAAAGTCCGTTTAATTTCTTAATTCTATAGAGTTAATGCAGCGTTTCAGGTATTTTCGGGAATATTCCTATGAAAACCCTCATACGATGCCGTTTACTTATGTTTCAATCCTGTCTTGTAATAGTAGAAAGCTGTGTTTCAGTTTCATAATATTTTTTTGTTATTTACCACATGCGCATATAGGTCAACCTTGTAGCAAATATCTTAAGCAGATCAGCAATTCTGTTTAATTATTCGTATACATCTATAATGAAAAGAATTATCAAACAACAGTGAAAATAAACATGCAATCAAAGTTATGCATGAGAAAAATACACATTAGCAAAAGCGAGAACTCATAATTTTATTAGATTTGAGCCATTGGTTAATGGACCCAGATTTCATTTTAAGAGGTTTTTATCAAGGGTAATTGTTTTGAATTTATTTCTCCAAATATCTTTTTATGCAATTAAGTACTTTTTTATGAAAATTTTTCTCTAATTCTTGTGTGTTCATTTATCCGAATTGAACGTTTCATGTCTCCTACTTTTTGTTTTCAAGCCTTTCATGTAGGCCATCCTAAAGATAAGTCTCTTCACACATTAAAATGGTTATGTTCGAATATACAAATGATGATTCGAATTTGTCAATGTAGCCTATGTTTTGCGTTCATCATTTTGTGTTATCCCATTACCTTTGAGACAAATATAAAGAGCTGAACTCTCACAAATTATGAAGCAACTTTGGAGGATAAAAAGGATATTTCCATCGACCGAAAGAAAATGTTCAAGTTCAGGAATAAGATATAACCAACCAATCATTGTATATTGAATATTGCCAATGACACACAATTTGTTTCGTTATATTACAGTATGGTACCCAATAAACAACAGATATGTTGGAACTTATGTAAGTAAACATCGATGGGACTTCCTGACATATGGAGCCTACAGATGTGACGATAACAGAAACCCCTGGAAACACAAAATATTTCGGTTCCAGTGTAAACGTCCAATTATAGGACAATATATAAGCGTAAAGAACTTTGACTTTACAGACCCTGACGAAAAGCAAGGATACTTCCATTACTTTGAAATAGACAAAATACAGGTTGTTGGAAGATGTAAGTGTCACATTGTTTATTTAGGTGTGTCAGATATTCCATAACGATCAACTAACTCGTGATAACGTCTGTAAACTGAACAATGGGACTTTAACTTCATGACATAGATCTCTTGGTAAAACAACTATGATGCGAGCACCAACCCTCTAACAAAGAAATTATTATTAAATATACAAATCCTTGAATATTTTTTTTCAAGCTGAGAGTTAAATACTCTATATGCAAGGACTAAATAAAATTGTTATAATAAAATTGAGAATGAAAATGGGAAATTTGTCAAAAAGACAACAACCGAGCAGACAACAGAAAAGAGTCGCCAATAGGTCTTGAATGCAGCAATAAATTCCCGCACCCGGAGGCGTTCTTCAGCTGGTCCCTAAAGAAATATATATACTAATTCAGTGATAATAAACGACATACTTAACTCCGAATTCTACACAAGAAACTAAAATTAAAAATAATACAAGACTTACAAAGGTCAGAGGCTCCAGGCTTTGAACAACTTTTATAGTTCAACGCACACTTGAGGATGAGTTTAATCGATTATGTCTAAAAAACATACATTTGTTGTACCATTGCATCTGGATGAAAAGTTACAATTATATTTTTGAAGGGGAGCTTGATGTCATGTCAAGAACATTAAAAAATATTGATTATTACAACCACTAGTATCAAACATATATCATTCTATAGCAAAGTAGTGTAACTCAATGAAATGAGATAACGGAGATTTTTAACACCTAATATTGCTTCATTGGAAAACTTTAAAAATGAAGAAAAATCGGTGCTGTTCAGATTTAAGACTTCTGTGACATTCATACGTCGTAAAGTAATATCATTTCATGTCTCACTCCAAATAATAAAAACACCAAAATAACTGATATTCATCATTTTTTTCATTTTTTTTATAATGTTGTTGATCTTTTCTTTTTTTAAATTAGCAACACTGTGCGGACGGCGACTTGGACTAATTACTGGTGACGTCTATGATTATCAAATTGAATCTTCATCACATAAGGACAGTGATCATCAATTTACCTTTGGTCGATTATTTCGACCTGAAAATGGCTGGTGTGCACGTTCTACTGATGATACCCCATGGTTTATGGTAAGAAACATACATGGTTGTGTGTGTATTTGTTAGGGGTTATCAAGTTAACAGGCTACAATGTAGTCTACGGTTATCGGTAACGAAATCATTTAATGTAAAATATATTTATTGCTGAATAACTTAGCTTAAAATCTAACAAAAACAATTATGAACTTCAGATAATATACAAATATGCCTTTCTTGTTAATATGACCTGGTCATACAATTTGTAATGGTTTTTTTATATTTAAAATGTAGTATTATATTTTGTTTCTCTATTTTTTAATATATACCAGCTTTAATAAGTGTTCGTTATTTCTGTTCTCGTACTATGAACAACATAGTTATTTGTTTTGTAAAACATATTTCCGTTTTCAATTACTGTATACCTTACCTTATTTTCATTTTCCTCTGTTAATTCTTTTAATTTGCGTCATGTTGTTCAAGATTATGGTTGTTTTACTGAAACTTTTTAACATCTCATCCCTAACTTTATTGATTTTGTATTTACATTGTTTCATAAATCAAATGTATTTGTACACGTGTTTATGTTAGTATGTCTTCTGATTGAGCTAACTGTTTTAATTGATATGTTATATTGCGTCTTTCTATGTTGGGATGTTACACTATTGTTTTATGTAGGGTTGAATGTTGGTATATATGAAATCGTTTAAACTCGCTGCATTTGTTTGTACCAGTCCTTTGTCAGGAACCTGATGTTCAATGGTTGTCGTTTGTTGATGTTGATTCATCAGTTTTTGGGTTTTTAATATAGATTAGAGGCGCTTGAATGTGTTTACACTAGTCATTTTGGGGCCCTTCATAGCTTGCTGTTCGGTGTGAGCGAAGACTCCGTGTTTCAGGGCGTACTTTGAACTATGATCGTGTACTTTAACAGATTGTGATTTGGATGAATAGTTGTCTCATTGTCTCCCATTTCTCTTATTCTTTAATATATATTACCACATGATATTGATAAATTGAAAAAAAGGTCGGTTGTTAGTTCATTATTTCTGTTAATGATATTTTTGCGACAACAGTTTAAAATCTCATAAATCGATTTGGAATAGACAAATCACGAAAACAATAAATATCTTTGGGGCTTGCTGTAAAATAGCGAGACCAAATTATTTGACAAAAAAGTATCCCTCACTAAACATACATCACTCGCCATGTTATATCACATTCAGTAAAAAAAAAACGTTACACATAGTCGCTTAAATTACAGATAAGACGGCCATACTGGTATCTAAATACCCAAGATCGTGAGTGCTCAAACCTATAATTTTTGCTTCTAGGTTGATCTGATAGTGGCCCTGAAAGTACAAGGCGTAGAGTAACAAGGAATTAAAGACGGACAAAATCTAAAACTTATAAATTCATTCAATATTGTACACGGGATTGATAGAAACAATCTTGCTACCTACGAGGATCCAAAGGGAACAATAAAGGTTAGTTGTCTAATCTAAAGATCAATTGATCGTTTATTGATGTTTTGAATTTTTTTAAATAAGCACATATGTTATTTATGTTTATATTAGACAAAAAAATAAGTTTATATACTATGAAATACGGTAAACGTGGTCAATCTCGGTAATTTTAATCAAATGTAAATAAACTTTTTTTTCATAGACGCGGATGACAATTTTGTTCTCCAGATTCACTTTTACAAAATACTCAGGGACCTCGAATCTAGTTCAAAACAAATCAAAAGTCCAAATCAAGTACGAAATTGAAGAGCATTGCGGACCACACAAATCTGAAAAGGTTTGCTAACAGTTACGGTTGGTTAGAAAAACCTAAATATTTCGAAAAATTCAGATGACTTTAAACAGTAAATTTATGATTATAACCATATTAGTGTTCAGTTATGTTAAAACTGACTTGCTGACTACTGGTAAGAGATCAAGTTTTTCCTGATATATTTCGGTGGATTCTTGTAATGTGTTATAGCCATATAACTTAAGTATTAACCGATCATGATTAAGGAACACTAAACCCTAAAAAATAAGTAATATAATATCAACAAAGAAAAACGTATTTATTTACCGCTGATTCTTCGATCCGCGATTCCCACTTTGCCAGTGACTTGATGCTGCGTCGATCTAGAAGAATAGACATGAAAAAAATCAGTCGAAATGGCTAGACTCATAAAATGTAGACCGACAGAAGGCAAACAAAAAAATCAACTAAAAAAATATCAATAATACCAATAAAACCAATCTGAAAGTTTTTACAACCGTACGAATAAAGAATAATTCCATTTAATTTGTTTAATATTCCAACAGGTGTTCAGAACCGATCTCTCAATAGGAGTATCAATACAGCAGTTTATATTCGTCACAGAAATTTACAGCAGGTACATAAAAATTGTCCCACTTGAATACACAGATGTATGTTTAAAGCTTGAAATAATTGGCTGTCCTAAACAAGGTAAGAGCACAATGATGTATGTGTAATCTTTTATCTACACTTACTTAGAAAAAAATCCAAACCCTTTTTATGTAAGGTAAAAAGATGAATACACAATGAAATAAATATTTATTTTTATTTATCAGTTTTGTTTTATATTTAATTGGTTGTTTAATGAATACGTTAAACAGGTACATGTACCATGCACATATAAAAAAAAATTACGCGGAACATCATTTCAATATCAAAATCTGTATTAAGGTAATGAATCTGCTATAGATTTGGGATGGCATGACGTCACTGTTGCCATATATTATGTATCTTCCATTTCACTAAATAATTCAAAATTTGGTAACTATGTGGAACGCATATATCCCAACGAACTAGAGATAAAGGATACTACAGATACAGTATAGCCGGCCTCATATCTTGACTCACATCTAGAAATTACAATGAGGGTCGGTTGAAAACAAAATTTTACGACAAAAGAGATGATTTTAGCTTTCCAATTTTGAACTTTCCATTTCTAAGTAGCAACATTCCAGCAGCACCTGCATACGGGAATTTATCTCCCAATTGATACGATATTTCCGTGCTTGCATTTCCTATCATTATTTTCTTGATAGAGGGTTGCTGCTTATAAGGAAGCTATTAAAACCAAGAGTTCCAAATGGTGTAGTTGAAATTATCCCTTCGTAAATTTTACGGACGCCATCACGAGTTGGTTGACCGTTACGAAATAACCATTTCACAGATGATATCGGATATGTTCCTTACGTCGTAACGACAATCCCCTTCCCTTTCATGAATGTGACCTACCGAATTAGACTATTTACCGGATTTGTTATCACATAAGCAACGCGACGGGTGTCACATGTGGAGCAGGATCTGCTTACCCTTCCGGAGCACCTGCGATAACCCCTAGTTTTTGGTGGGGTTCATGTTGTTTATTTAAGGAATAACAGTACTGTAGTTAAAGAGAAGCCACCGTCAATTGTAGATTTGACAGAAAAAACGAAGATTTGCGACCGTCAAATCAAAATTGACGGTGGCAACTCTTCAACTACAGTACTGTTATTCCGATTCTAATGCATTTCAAAAAAAATAATATGATAAAACTTGGAAAAATGTCTAAATTTGACAAATAAAACAAAATGTGCGAAACTTCATAAATGATTTTGCCGCAAAGACGTCATGGGTAAACGTGACGTCATACAAATGAAAACTTACAAACTGGGGGTTATTACGTTACCTGTTCGCGTCAAATTCGGATAAATTAACAATAAAACGGCGAATTCGAGGTAGGTGTTGTTTTATTTAGGATTATAAAGTAGTAATCGAACATTTGTTGATTCAAAATAAGAAATGGTTGTTCCTCCTTAGTTACGCCTGGTCAGCTGTGGATTTGACGGCAACTTTTAGCCAATGAAATAAATTGTTACATACAAATTGCATTAGAATCTTTAGTTTTCTATGTTGTGTCATGTGTACTATTTTTTGTCTGTCTTTTTTTATTTTTAACCATGTCAGTCAGTTTATTTTAGATTTATGAGTTTGGTATCTTTCGTCCCTTTTTTGGAACCCAACATATATTTGAATCCTGCAAATATATCAGAAGGTATTTGTTTCTTGCCTCCTATCAACGTTCGCTCATGGGACTTAACTCTTTTTCTATACCATTTCAACTTTAAGCACTCCAATCAAAAAAGATTGTTCTAGTGCTGAATTGAAACTTCGTTACTAAGATGAATATGAAGCTGCTTGGCACTACTCTTCTTTAACATTATTAATCATTATATATCCTTTTTAGCAAGACGTGATTTGTGGTGCAGAAATTACAATTACGATTTAGGCTTTGAGGTTCTACCATACCATGTGTTTTGGATGAGCGAAGATCATGATGTTATCCGTATGATAAAAAAAGATGTGGATATACAGCAATGTATTGGACACTGTCAAAATATTACATGCATTTCCTTTTCATTTAATTACCGTGAATATTATTGCGTTTTGCATATGGGTCATAAATACACACGGCAATTTCGAAAGTGGTGGGTAAATAAAGTAAACATATTTAACGTCTATTACCAAAGATTGTGTTTTGAAGGTAAGATATTTTCTGTTACATTTAAATTCCAACTTAAAAAGAATATTTGAAACTTTGAATACGAAACAAGGAGGAATAAAAATCTATGAACTGAAGATAATCTGGTATAACTATAGTCCAAAGACAAGAATATATCTCCAATAATAAAACAAAGATAAAATCTGAATACAAGCTTGACTGTTAATACATAGGTATTTCAACATGTTGAACTGGTGTTGTAATAAAATTACTAGAACGTCAGGTGTAGACAAAACAAAAACTAGAGGCTCTAAAGAGCCTGTGTCGCTCACCTTGGTCTATGTGCATATTAAACAAAGGACACAAATGGATTCATGACAAAATTGTATTTTGGTGATGGTGATGTGTTTGAAGTTCTTACTTTACTGAACGATTTTGCTTCTTACAATTATATCTATCATGAACTTTGCCCATTAGTAACAGAGAACTATATTTGGTAAAAATTTACATAAATTTACCAAATTAATGAAAATTGTTAAAAATTGACTATAAAGGGCAATAACTCCTTAAGGGGTCAATTGACCATTTAGGTCATGTTGACTTATTTGTAGATCTTACTTTGCTGAACATTATTGCTGTTTACAGTTTATCGCTATCTATAATAGTATTCAAGATAACCAAAAACGGCAAAATTTCTTAAAAAATTACCAATTGGAGGGCAGCAACCCAACAACCAGTTGTCCAATTCATCTGAAAAATTCAGGGCAGATAGATATTGACTTGATTAACAATTTAACTTCTTGTCAGATTTGCTCTAGATGCTTTGGTTTCATAGTTATAAGCAAAAAAACTGCATTTTACCCCTATGTTCTATTTTTAGCCGTGGCGGCCATCTTGGTTGAATGGCCAGGTCATCGGACACATTTTTCAAACTAGAAACCCCAAAGATGATTGTGGCCTAGTAGTTTCAGTGGAGATTTTGTAAAAGATTACTTAGATTTATGAAACATGGTTAAAGATTGACTATAAAGGGCAATAACTCCTAAAGGGGTCAACTGACCATTTTGGTCATGTTGACTTATTTGTAGATCTTACTTTGCTGAACATTATTGCTGTTTACAATTTATCTCTATCTATAATAATATTCAAGATAATAACCAAAAACAGCAAAATTTCCTCAAAATTACCAATTCAGGGGCAGCAACCCAACAACCGATTGACCGATTCATCTGAAAATTTCAGGGCAGATAGTTCTTGACCTGATAAACATTTTTATCCCATGTCAGATTTCCTCAAAATGCTTTGGTTTTTGAGTTATAAGCCAAAAACTGCATTTTACCCCTATGTTCTATTTTGAGCGGTGGCGGCCATCTTGGTTGGTTGACCAGGTCACGCCACACATTTTTTAAACTAGATACCCCAAAGATGATTGTGGCCAAGTTTGGATTAATTTGGCCAAGTAGTTTCAGAGGAGAAGATTTTTGTAAAAGATTACTTTAATTTACGAAAAATGATTAAAAATTGACTATAAAGGGCAATAACTCCTAAACGGGTCAACTGACCATTTTGGTCATGTTGACTTATTTGTAGATCTTACTTTGCTGAACATTATTGCTGTTTACAGTTTATCTCTATCTATAATAATATTCAAGATAATAACCAAAAACAGCAAAATTTCCTCAAAATTACCAATTCAGGGGCAGCAACCCAACAACCGATTGACCGATTCATCTGAAAATTTCAGGGCAGATAGATCTTGACCTGATAAACATTTTTATCCCATGTCAGATTTGCTCTAGATGCTTTGGTTTTTGAGTTATAAGCCAAAAACTGCATTTTACCCCTATGTTCTATTTTTGTTAACATTTTCCACAAAAAGTACTGTTATAGATAGAGATAATTGTAAGCTGCAAGAATGTTTAGTAAAGTAAGATCTACAAACACATCACTATCACCAAAACACAATTTTGTCATGAATCCATCTGTGTCCATTGTTTAATATTCACATAGACCAAGGTGAGCGACACAGGCTCTTTAGAGCCTCTAGTTATTATATTTTTTTGGACCTGTTCGTATTTTCCTAGTACATAGACGTTTATTTAAAAGATTCGTCATAGTTTTACTCATATGTCATCAAATGTGACTGCTGGGGACATTAAGATTTTATCTTTCTTTCAGATTTCTTAGAAATTGACAAATGTGGTTCAAAAATATTCCTGAAAGAGGAAAACGAAAGAACAATTTTATCCCCAAGTTTTCCAATGAGTTATGGTCAGGGGATAAATTGTGTTTGGTCTATTCAGTCGGAAATGTATGTGCAAATTGAAATTGTCTACATCAAACTACAAGAGAACATGCTGGTGAATGATCTTCAAAAGGTTAGTATGACACACACACACACACAAACACAACATGTGTTACAACAACTCTATTGTATTTTAAGCAATTGCGCCAATGACAGACAGAATGTAAACAGTGAAGTTTCAATGCTCTACAATTTTCGTACTTATTTGGCTTTATAACTATTTTGATCAGAGCGTCACTGATGAATTTTGCGTAGACGAAACGCGTCTCCGGCATATGAAATTATAAGGCTTGTACCTTCGATAAATATTAACACCACTGCTAATGGACGTTGAGTCACCGAGGGTATCAACAGCCAAGTAGTCAGCACTTAGGTGTTGACATTGATATCGATTATATTGTCCTTTTTATAAAATTTCTGTTTTTAAAAGTATGAATTTACCGAAATAAATTAATACTAAGGAATTTCTTATCCTAAGCTTAGATTACATAAGCCTTAATTGGCACAGCTTTGTTTGAATTTTCGGTCCTCAATGTTCTACAATTTTGTACTTGTTTGACCTTATTACTATTTTGAATTTAGCGTCACTGATGATCTTATGTAGACGACACGCGCGTCTGGCGTATCAAATAATAAGCCTAATACCTTCGATATGTATTCAAAGGACAATATGAATATACTGTATTGCTATTCGTTACCAAAATATGGCCGTTTCATTACCCGATATAACCTCTTAATGCTAGGTAAAATTTAGAAATTTTGAAATTGATATACTTTTTACATTAATTTCTACCTTTTTGTTTTATAATAGTTAGGTATCTCAAATGTCTTATTTGTCGTCTAACTGATGTATAGACATGTGCTAAAAAACAACTCTTCCTCTCAGGTTAACAAATCTGACACCCTTTTTTCTTGTACTTCAGATGGGTGTGTACGACATTAATCCAGGAGATTGTGAAGACACCTTGAGTATCAGAGACAAGAGTGGCTATACGAAGAATATTCTTCCATCTCATAAGAAATTAGATGGGGTCAAACTAATATCGGAATCAAATGGAATGACGATACAGCTCTCCACTTGTTTTCATTTTGAAAGAAATAATGCAAATACTTTTGAGTTGAAAGTATCTATGATAGGTTTGTGCCATTTTGTATCAAATGTCAACAAGATAGTCTATAATTGCTGGCAAAAAAAAACACTTGGCTATGTTAACCAATAGGACGACTGACAAACGACTGTCATGTCCCTGATTTGGTTAAGACATATTTTTTTTAAATAAATGTACAGCGCATGAAATTGTATTTTGGAAATCAAACACAATATAGGGTCGGTAGTTGGGTTGCTGCCCCTGAATTGGTAATTTTGAGGAAATTTTGCTGTTTTTGATTTAACAGAAACGCAGAAATGAAACTTTTCATATTCAGGCTAAGTGCAACTTTGAAATAAGATAGTATTGTCCATGTTGTCAAAATTGCCTGAGTTTTTCAATGTACTGGATATAAATGAACAAAACAAAGATAAGAACAACTAGCAACAAAACATTTATATTTACACAATTTTCAAATGATTGATAATATACCTATGAAAAATTAGTAAATATTAGGTGGAAAAAATATTAAGAACCAATGGTATATTATAACAACTAATAAGGTTTTGTGCGTTCTAGCCTAAATGTCCTTATTTAGAAGTAGTACTAAATGAATAAAAGAATGTTTGCCCACGACCTGCTTTTTAATTTTATTGCCACATGCTATATATTGAAGGTTGTCAAGAAAATTGGTATGGATATACAAACAGTTGCTACGGGATGCAGAGGAAGATTTTTGGGATAACATGGATTGACGCTGAGAGTGAATGCGAAGCTCAAGGAGGACATCTTGTCAGCATAGCCGACCAATCAGAAATGGAATTTATTCATTTCCTTGTAACAGTCCTTAGCAACGACTCGAATGAAAATCGTGCATATATTGGTATTTAGTACATCACTATAATTCAAGGCGTCGACATACTATTTTTAACATAAAATTTACAATTTTGGCGCTTTAGTGTTTCTCTAGTGAAAACTGTGTCCAGAAGATTATTGTGTTCTCGTAAAGACAATATTAGTATGATAACGTGATAGATATTTAAAAACATTACAAAGTGACTTGGTTAAATGAGAAGGTACGACCTTCTATTCGAAGCTGTTTATAATTTACACAATTTTATTTTGATAAAACAATACAAACAAGCAATAGTTCAACTTTTGATTGATTTTTTTTTATCACTAGTATGAGAAAACTGCAGAAGTATTTAGAAACATATTTGTTTCTATTATCACATTAGAAATCAATCCTTAATCATCACCATTTAGATTAAAGAATTTTAAGATCGAGAGAGTATGATTTTGTTAAACAATTGAAAATATAAATCACATTTGAATAAAAACGTCAAGGGATGTCACAACACTGCATGTATGTATCATATGTACAATATTTGCATTTTCTTTATAATAAAGGGTTAAGGAAGAAAACTAATGGATATAGTATTAATGACTACATTTGGTCTGATGGTAAACCGATGACATTAACATCGTGGTAAGTTAAATCAACACAATTATACTAAACATTATCAACTTAAGGCTAGGGTCTGGACTGCAATTTCGTGTCCTCACCACTGAATGTTATAGATATAGGAAGATGTGGTGTGAGTGCCAATGAGACAACTCTCCATCCAAATAACAATTTAAAAATTAAACCATTATAGGTTAAAGTACGGCCTTCATACTTATGTATGAGTATTTAAAATACAAAAGCCTCGACTAATCCGCCAAGTAGGTAAAGGAAGATGTTGTATGAGTGCCAAACTCTCCATCCAAATAACATTTAAACCATTATAGGTTAAGGTACGGCCTTCAACACAGAGACTTGGCTCACACCGAGCAACAAGCTATAAAGGGCCCCAAAATTACAAGTGTTAAACCATTCAAACGGGAAAACCAACGGTTACAGTTATCAATGAAAAAACAGAAACCTCGCTTGTCGTTGTCTTTTGTCACTTCGTTTTTGTCTATTTCATGCCGACTGATTTGATTATGATAGAGTTTTTTTATTTCCTAATTTCACAACTTTAATTTCATCCTTTTTTTAAAAGGGACACCAAGATATATTGTATGGCACATGATATATGAGCTGTATTTTGCCCTATTACAAAATTTACAACGTATATATACCCGAGTTTAAAAAAGTCCGTACGAGAGGATGTCAAAGGGTAAATGTTGTCCTTTTGGTCAACACATCCTTCTGAGAAATAAAATGAACAAAGCAGACCATCTCTACCCATGTACTTCATCAATGTCAAGTAACGGATGCCTTTCTAAACAACAATTAATTTACATTTTATCAATATCTTGTTTAAACTATTTATTTTCAAATTCTACCAGATTTTTTGGGAGACTTACCATTTTCATTTCCTCATTTCATTAGGTACTATGATCCTACTTCAGGAGTGCAACAGCCGGATGGTTAAGAAAATGAAAAATGTTCAATAATTGAGTTGTTTAGTATTCATAACATGAACGACTGGCATGATGTTGCTTGTGCTTATGATAAAATATCTAATTTCATATGCGAAATCAGTCAGGACTTCCAAACTCAAGGTAAGATTGTTGTTACCTAGCTAAGGAATAAAACACAAGAACAAGAACAAGTTCAATAACTACATGTATTGCATATTTTGAAACATACATATATAAAGAAAAGGCAGTAGTCATTTGAATCGACTGAGTGTTTGTAAACATGTGAGGACTATTTGATTTCTGATTGTATTTAAAACTGCATGATAGTGTATAGATTGATGTTGGCAATCATACCACAACTTCTTTTTTATATATTCAACTGGAAATTACGGTACCTCACATATGTTTAAAAAAAAATATATGCCGTAAATATTGCCACCTTTTAACCCCTGAATGTTTCAACGTGTAGAGAAAATGATAACACCTATATACCGGTCAATGAATGTAAAGTTCCCTTCCTTTTCAATTCTCATCCCTCAATATCAAATGCTAGACAAAACGGCCCTGATGTATTGTCAAATGAGAAAAATCCGTTTATGAACATATTTATATACCCAAATCGTCTACATATTTATATACCCAAATCGTCTACATATTTCCATACCCAAATCGTCTACTCTCAAAGAAACAAATAAGAATGAGAAGACCCTGATTGCTATAAATCAATAAGGTGGCAACTAATAGACTAAACATTTTGTTAGACATTGTGTGTGATACATGATAGACACTGTCAAAACATGCTATTGGATATGTTGAAACGGTGTTCTACATGATAACATTTTATAAATTATCAAGATTATTTTGACCATAGTCGTTTTATATGTATGTCTTTAGATGACATAAGAAGCACATTGAACCGTGTCCCAACACAACACGCAGATGCTTTGTACATGTGTGAATCTGGTGAATATATCTTAAATGCTTTTCTATGTGATTCTGTAATGGACTGTATCGCTGGTGATGATGAGCAGAATTGTTGTGAGTATATGTTTGATACTAAATAACAATCATAATGTTTGAAACCAATACAAAAGACGAAGTTACCATCATCGCCATATACGTAGGAGGATTGACTATCGATAAAACTAGGTTAATCTGAACATTTCTTGCACCAAGTCAGAAATATGGCAGCTGTTTTCAAATAGTGTTTTTCTATATTAACTTTGGCGTTTGCTTTAGTTTGGTTTCAGTTGTTGCTTTATATTCCTCCAACGGTTGATGGGATCTCCTCAGATTAAGTTGGGACCCAAACTCAGTTCAATTGATATTTTATAGTGTGTCTTTCTATGTTGAAATGATACACTATTGTTTCTGATAAAAGAGTGACGAAAGATACCAGAGGGACAGTCAAACTCATAAATCGAAAATAAACTGATAACGCCATAGCTCTGATAAAGGTGAAGGTTGGTAACTATTTAAACGTTTAAATCTGCTTTTACTGCACCTTTCCTAAGTCAGTAATATGATGTTCAGTAGTTTTTTGATGTGGTTCATTAGTGTTTCTCTTTTATCGTTTTAATATAGAATAGACCGTTGGTTTTCCAGATGAATTGTTTTATAATAGCTAATTAGATGCCCTTTATAGCTTGCAGTTTGGTGCGAACCAAGACTCCGTGTTGAATGCTGTACTTTGACCTCTAATGGTTTACTTTAAAATAAATTGTAATTTGGATTGAGATTGTGTCATTGGCACTCGTACTACATCTTCTTAAAAGTATATCTTATTCATAAGACAAAACATGACGTCAACTTCAAAAGGTTAACCAAGACATTTTCAGTTTTTTGAATGCCTGTTCTGTTAGACCATCGCCGAAAAATAGTCTCCACAATAATACTTGCAAAAATCGGTAGAAAATACAAAAAAGAATGTAAATGTAGCATCATAGTCTTAAAACAGTCGATACAAATCTAACATGCATACGACAACAACACAAAATTCAACAAAAAAAAACAGAAACAAATATAAATAAGCCATACCAGACAAATATAATTAAGCCACATCAGACAAATAGAACATCAGTGATTCCAGTTTCCAGGTATTAGTAAAAGGGTTTTTATTCCCACTTTCTTTTGATATACCATGTTCTATAACAGTTACATATATACAATGATAATAATTGTATTCATTTTATTTAAAGGCTATAGATAAAGTATAAATTTATTTTTTAAATTTCTGGAACTAGATTGCATACTTTTACTAGTTTTGAGTTTAAAGGCTCTCTTAATTTGAAAAAAAATGTTGTGACTCTTTGTCACACTTTATAGAATATAAAACTCAACAAATTTTGATTCAAGTGAACAGATATTATAATTATCAAATTTCAGAAAAAAATAAGTGAAGTTTGAGGTCAAAGTTGTAAGTAAAGCAAGACCTAAATGATACAACCAATACCATGAATACATAGTTATATAGAGTTCAATGTACAATCTTTAATATAAGTTATTCATACCAGATTTTGCAGATTTTATTTTCCAATGCACTTCAACAGAGAAAATACGTCCCGTTCACAATCTGTTCTCTGAGATGCTTATGAAATAATATATAATATTAACAATAAAACTATTTCAAGTTCCACTAACAAAATGAAATTCTGCAGATAACAATTTAAAGAACTTAAATATGTGATAACACACCTTCAGAAATCTTTTTTTAGCATCAATAGATACCATGGACCAGTTTACCTGTGATGATGACAGTCATATATCAATAAGTCTTTATTGTGACTTTATACCTCATTGTAAGGATGGGTCGGATGAAAATACTTGTGGTAAAAAAATTTACATGTAGTATGTGTATTAAAATGAAAACCTCAAATTTTGATAAATGAAAGTACTTTTGATTATCCATGAGATACACATTAGCTACTAGGATAAATGAAAAGTGTACATATTCCGCGAAGAGCACATTTTCTAAATGCTTGTATTAAGGCGTTAGCAAAACTACTAAATCGAAAGTCTAAACTACATTTCTGTCTCTGCAATTTTAATATACTTATCCACAAGTGTCAATTCTTCAGTATTCAAACGAAAAGGAAGAAATTTGCATATTGTGATTGATTATATGGCTTGAGCCAAGGCTCCGTGTTGAAGGCCGTACTTTAACCTATAATGGTTTACTTTTTAAATTGTTATTTGGATGGAGAGTTGTCTCATTAGCACTCACACCACATCTTCCTTTATCTATTTCTCTTTCAAACATCAACACAAACTATCGGTAAAGGGATTAAAAAGACAGTAGCGTCAACAAACCACTGCAAAGAAAACTAAATACTTTGCAATCCGAATCCCGTCAAAACCAGGGTATTCAATTAATACGTTTGAAACATTTACAGTAGTAATAACACGTGATTTCAGAATGAACTTGATTAAGAAATCGGAAAATGAAATTGATTTAGAAATCGGAAAATGAATTTGGTTTGGAAATCGATAAATAAAGTTGCGAAACTATACCCGTTGTCTCATTTTATTAATTTATAAACTATAAATGAATATAAAGAATTACATCTAATTATAAGTATTTAAAGAATCAAAATCCCGGATATCAGATGCGTGGTGGTACCTGGCACTATCGGCACTATGGGACTTTCATTCGGAATTGATTAATTCTATAAAAGTCATGAGAAACTGTTTATTTTCAAAGTTTTCATTTAGAGAGACGAGCCTGTTTACCTGATGAATGGCAATGTACCAACAGACAATGTATAACTACCCAACAAAGATGCGACTTTGTAGTTTGCCAGCCTAAACAAACGATTGACAAATTCCCAATCTTGTCACATACGTATTATACGGTCATCGTTTTCTTTAACTCACAATATCGAAGAAATATCATCATTTAAACATCTTAATGCCCTTAAATCAATACATTTTATTGAAGCAGAAGCCCTCTTTCAAAGACATAATGACAGCATTGGCAATCCATTAAAGATCCTACATATTGAGAGAAATATACGCAATATGTAGGCACAGGTACTGCTAGAACATTGATACTTAAACATGGAAAGTTAAGATTTCTAAACCTAGTAAATTCTAGTATATGATACATTGGTATGATAACTATGTGAACATTCTACATGTCATAAACAACATACACAACTATATTATGCAATTTTCAAGTTGACTTTTATTGTCAACATTAATTTTTTGAAAAAAGTAAACACATTATGTTTGTCTTTCTTATATAACTAAATAGATTACCTTGTGTATGATTAACCCTTTGGATTTTTTTGAAACTAAATGTGAAATTATAAATGAATATTTCAGAAACATGTAGGTTTGAAAGTTTTCAATGTTACGATCAGCATTGCATACCCTCAACTAGAGTATGTGACGGAATGATTGATTGTAGTGGACTTTTTCATGAGGACGAATCTGAAGACTGTCTCCAAAAAAGACAACATACTTGCAAAGATTGGTACGCTAGTGGAGAAAAAAGAAGTGGAGAATATCTTATTGATTTATATATAAATGGTAAGATATTGTTACATATAAAAGTTTCAAATAACGTTCAAGGAATTATTGATGATAGTTCTCATATTTAATTTGTCAATAACGTGACCATTCACTATGTCACTAATGTTAATTTACTCTAATTCAGATTGATTATAACTGTATCTTTACCTTTAAACGTTAAATCTGTATCTTTCTCGTTGAAACCAAGAGTAAACTTCACTCCATTTTAATAAATTATTTTGCCTAAACCAGTTTAAAGGACTTTAAATCAGCGTCGAACTAAATATACCATGCAGACTGATTACGGTCAAGGAACGATAAAGTGAAGGAAAAATCTTTGATATGAATTCGTTGACTTTGCAAATATGCTATAAGTATCTGGTAATAAAGACAACTGACAACTGCCTGCATCATACAAAGTAGCCCTCCACATTATATATGTGCATGTCCAAAGTCAAGAGCCGTTAATGAAGTTATTTCAGTTTGTTGCTTTATATCATATTTGTTTTTTGTTCATTATATTGGGTTATGTCGTTACAAACATTTGCACAGCAAAATAAAAACCTGATTGAATTCGTTTTTACATGATTCTAGCTAAATTATAATAAAAAGTATATCGAATTCTTCGTTACGTAGCGTTATATAGAGTTGTAAAAGTGTCGACCCGCGCTATTAAAATGAATAATTCAATTCTTTAATGAATTTCAAACTACAACTACATGCAGAAATGCGCTTGAAATAAAAGAAAATTTATATTTTAACTTAATCATTGATATGTTTGAATACTAATTTTAGTCTCGCTTTCACTAATAGTTTTCCAGAAAATAACCTTAACATGAAAACTTGACAAATAACCTAGACTGAGGAGAAGTTAGCAGTGTCTAACTATACATTCAATTAATCAGTTTTTAATATACTAGATATCATATTGGATCCATCTTTTACAGTGATAATCGGAAAAATTACATCAAAGCTTAACCTGATTGACATCTGTATGACATTTTACCATTTTTTGTAGAAAGTGCTTTGGTGGAATGCATATTCGAAAAGTTAAACGATCAAATCCATGTGACAACCATCGTTCATCATGATAATGAGGAAACTATTTTTCGAATAATGGACGGATTCGATATAAGGCCTAAGTACTCTGCCAGTGATGCCAATATTATTGAGTTAAAGAAAATGGGAAAATGTCAACAGGCCATTGAAGTCACATGTCATTTCTCACAAAATAGAGTATATAGATCATCTCTAGATGGAAGCGAGATACACAAAAAACAAACTCAAGATAACTGTGGATGTCCATTTGTCGAAAATTGTCATTCTCATACCGACAAGTAAAATGTATTTTTTTTATAATTTAAGATTTAGAAAGACAAGAGATAATTAAAAACCAATTGTTCAGAGAACAATTGAAGGTCTTTCCATCAAAACAATGTATTTTGATATGAAAAGTTGTGAAACTAAGTTTAAAATGTCATTTCAATCGTCAAATGATAGCTCCTGGTAAGCTGATTCCAAAAATATATTGTTTCCATACATTTTTTTTAAATAAGGGAGATAATTTGTTACTTCCGGTTTGAAAAATGTTAGTTCCGATTATATTTGAATATTTGCTTGATACTAATTCCAAAAATATCTGGTTCTTTATACTTTTATATTAATAAAGTACAAAAAAATAGCTACTTCCGGTTTACAAAAGGTCACTTCCGGTTGTTTTTTTCAAGGTTAAATGGTTTGAAACCTTTTTCTAAAAGTTGTATATCTTTATCATGTATACATATAGAATAAAAGCAAAGGTCAAAATCTAGAACGTCAAATTAAGCTATGACCTTGAGATCAATTTCAAGGTCATACACCAAGGACCTCAAATCAAAAGACCATAGGTCTTAGTTATATTTAGTTAATGAGTTATATCACCAAACGCGTATTTTTAAATACAAGAGGGGAGAAAGCTCCCTTTTACATTCAACGTACGCTTGCAATCAAAATTTACATCTTACGACATGTCGCAACTAACAATTTAGTAAAAATAATTTGTTGATATCTTATACAGTCTTTGGATATAAATGAAAATTAAATATTAGAATATGACCTTGACCTTTGACCTTGACCTAATTTTCATTTTTTGGGACCAAGGACCTCAAATCAAAAGATCCCAGGTCTCTATCACTTATGATTTATAAGATAGAAATTCATATCACTTATATCAGATGCATAAGGGGAAATAACTCTCATATGGAGGGGTCATATCGCTTCGGTCAAAATAGGACAAATCATGCCAAGGATATAACGAGCAATTTTGTAAAATAAATTTGTCATAATCTTTTACGGTTGCGAAGGAGATGCGCTAACAAGGAAAACAGTGTTTTGGGAGATAACTCCTACAAAGAAAAGTATTCGTTTACGCAGGGTAAATTTCAAAAGCGCATAAACTGTTCGATATCATATACCAAATATCTAAGCGACTTATTGCGAAACAAATGTTTATCGCAAGAACAAAATTAGGCGGAAGAAAAAAAAAAAAAAAAAAATAATCAGAAGAAAAACAATAGGTCTTTCCACAGAAAAGTGGAAAGACCTAAATATACAACGGGAAAAACCATTATTAGATGACTAAACTACCAAAGCCTTGCACATACTTATATCTATTCCATTGCTTACTATCATATTTTTTTTAACTGATGTTTGTATAGTGTGTACTTGTTTTTTTGTGAAAAGTCATTTATTCATGTTAGAGGAGGGTTGGCGCGCCCGAAAATCATGGTCACCTCTCTCCCTCATATTGTATCTGCATGTCCTTAGTTAGAAGTGTATATTCATTAGGTTGGGATCGGTTGCTGTATATTCCATAATTAATTATCATGTTTATGGTACTGGTAGTTATTTGTCTCCTTAATCATACCAAATAATCTTATTTCATATTGCATCAAAACCAAATAAGCAACACAAACCCCAACATTAACTGCAATAAAATCGTTGGACAAAAGAAACCCCAACGAAAATCGGACAAAATTACATTTGTTTCGGAAGTCAGCGAAGAGTGTTCCTTGCTGGTCATGTCCCTCAACTTGTTCATGACGATAATAATTTAACATGGGTAACATGTCAAATTCTAGGAAAATATAAGGGACTATGACAATTTTGAACCGGCTAAACAGGCAAAACATACGTTCTATTTAGAAAACCAACAGTCGTACTTTTTAAAAGACATTTTATGTTAATTTTAACATGTTTAATTATACATAAGTAATTTTTTTATCAAAGGATGCTTTTATAACCACACACTCTTTTGCTTCCACAGTTTTTACACTCCATAGATATATCTTCCTATCCTGATTTGAATGTATGTTTTGTTAGATTATATATACTTTTAAAGATGTAACTGTGGTAATGAACTATATGATTGGTACTCAGCTGATGGTAATGAAGTAAGATCAGACAGTGGTGTTCTAAAGAACAACAAAGATCTACCGGTTAAAAGGATACGTGCAGAATAGACAGCAAGTTTCGATTCTTTCGTGAAAGTTAATCTAGGGCCATTAGTATGCGAGGAAGGTATTTTAAAATTTTAATGATATATTTTCAACGTTAACAGTAGTCAGTTTGTTTTCGGCAATATTATAATTTAATTCAAATTTCAATGGTATTACAAAAATATGAATTTATTATTATGATACTATACTTATATACGTCAAAGATTGGAGAAAAATACCAGAGGTACATTCAAATTCATAAGAAAAAAACACAGACAATGCCATGGCGTAAAAAAACAAACACAAGTTGTATCCTTTAACTTTTGTCGATATTCAATAGTCCAAACTAAAAAAAATCACAAATTTTGTTTTCCTCAATTTAAAAAAAAAATTAAAAAAAATTACGGGGTTGTAGTAACGACAATGTAAACATATCCGCTATTATCTGTGAAACGTATATTCCATAAATGTCAACTCGTAATGGCGTCCATAAAATGTATGTACCATAACGAAATCAACTACAAACATGATATCGTTTTCAAAAGCTTCACAATGTTCAATATATTTTAGATGTTGCAATAGTGTCAACTGTTTATTTATGCACTAGGGGACAAAGTGTTCCATCAAATGTACTTTGTCTATTAGATTATGACGACAAAGGAGAACTGATTGGCTGTAGAGACCTGTCACATCTATCTAACTGTGGTAAAATATCTGATTCCACATTTTCAACTACTTAGAAAGACCCATTTAAAAACGTCACGCGTTCATGTCGAAAGGGTAAACATTTTTAAATCATTAGGTCGGTTACTGCTTGTAATGTATCAGTCAAGTAGACTACAAATATCAAGTAGCCATTGTCCAGTATTAAAATGAGTATATAGATTCATCGTATTTTAAAATGTATATTTCAGAAATCATGTATTTGTATAACAACCTTAGTCTACAACTTCCTTGTAATCAATATATACGCGTGTTAAACATGTGTGTTGACTTAAGTCGTTATTAATATTTTAGCCTGTTAGATTGTTCAGTTTTGTTTTCTACAGAAAATGGCTGTTATACGAAAACTTGTACCATAACTGTTTGTCAGGTCTGTTATGTACAACCATGGAACGTTTTGTAGTATATCATTTTAATATTTGCTTGTCTTTATCACTTCAAAATAAATCATGAGAGTATCATTTAGTGGTTTATCTTTTATAAATATTTAGAAGGTACAAAATGATTACCATTTTTAAGAAAACTCAAGACAAAAGGTGACTTTTAAGCTTTGTTTGATTTCAATATGTTTTGATCATTGTTCAATATCGCACGGGGACTTTTAGTTGCTATGTTCGAAGTCATTTGGTTTCTGATGAAAGAGTTTCCTCATTGGCAATAATACGACATCTTTTCTTGTTCATATTGTTTAATTTTAGCAGGAACATTTTTCTAAAATCTCTGTTTTCTTTTTCTCAGAAGAAACATGGTAAATGTCCTTTCTGATGAGTTTATTTCCGAGCGTATATTTATTTTCAAGTTATGTGTTCGTTGAAATTACGCTTATTGGGACTATTTTTCTTTATATCGTAAAATGAACCAACCTATTTTTCAGAACAGTTCCTTTGTCCTCCAGGATATTTAAAGTGTCAAGATAATTACTGCATTCCTCCAAAACTGTTATGCAATGGAATTCAGGATTGCCCAAGAGGTGAAGATGAATATAAATGCAGTAAGTTTAGACTATAATAAAAAGATATGCTGACAAAAGAAAATGAACTAACTCAACAGATTTTACCTATGCATGCATGAACTAACCATTAAAAAGTATTCAATTTATCAAGCAGACGTAGTCCATGCAAGTATGAACTAAGTTAACGTTAAATGCCTTCGTCCATGCCTGCATGGAATACGCTTAGTGCTCAAGTTTTAATTTTTACATAATATGAAAAGGTTCAGCAATATTATCAAGTGTTTGTTATATATTTAACAAGATAAATTATGATGCACAATATTTCTTGAAACGGTTAATTTTAGGTTAATTTTGGGAAAAGTCAACTAAGAGGAGAAAAA
The DNA here is from genome assembly GCF_036588685.1 of Mytilus trossulus. Classification (NCBI taxonomy): domain Eukaryota; kingdom Metazoa; phylum Mollusca; class Bivalvia; order Mytilida; family Mytilidae; genus Mytilus; species Mytilus trossulus. The sequence continues at coordinate 2,373,288 of NW_026963302.1, read as the reverse complement.
AATGATAGTTACTTCAAATAAAAAAAATCATCGAACTAACATCATGCAATAAAGCGGTAAGGAGTAATACAGGTTTTCTAAACTTGATGTTGGTTTCCAGTTTTATGTTAAACCTTGTTTTTATTGAAATTCCAAACAAACTACATTGGTAAAGTTGCAAAACATTTTAGAAAGAATTTGCTCCTTACTCTGCATCAGTGTTAAAAGAGTTATACGAGTTACATATATCTCTTTTCAGTATATACTGGTCAAAGTAGTAATGTGTGTTTAAATCCAGACAAACGCTGTGATGGATATGTTGATTGTCCACAATTTGATGACGAACTAGTCTGTCAAACAGAATGTATAGGAAATTGTAAATGCAACGGTTTATCAAGAAAATGTATATTTGAGAACTCCTTAGAAATATCTTTTCATTCTGAAATTCGAAAAATTGACCTGAGTCTGTCAAATTTGTCATCGTCTAGTTTAAAATTGAAAGAGAATATCCTTTTGGGAGAATTGAATGTATCTTGGACAGAGCTTAACGATCTTGAAAGGTTAGAGTTTGGTGAGTTTCATAACCTGTTTTTATTAGACATATCTTTTAACCTGTTGACAGCTATTCCAAGAAATGTTTTCAGAGGATTAATTCATTTAAAAAGTCTTCTCCTATTAGGAAATCATTTCCTTGAAAATATTTATCCCGAATCGTTTTCTGGATTACAAAGTTTGCCGATGATATCGTTTCAACAAAGTAATCTTCAATTATTAACAGAAAATACTTTTACTGGTTTAAAAAGGTTTAAAATACTTAATCTCACAGCCAATAACATACAAATGGTTGAAGGTCGTGGTTTTGCAGGTTTACCAAACTTAAGAATTCTAGACATAAGAGGAAACAAAATAATGAAATTTCAGAAAAGTATATTTGAAGGTCTTACCAATCTAAAGAAACTATACTCAGATGCTTTCGTATTTTGTTGCCTTAGACCGAATTCTGTAAAAGAAGAAGATTGTTTACCAGCCAGAGATGAGTTCTCATCATGCTCTGACATGATGAGAAACGATATACTAAGAACGTGCTTATGGATTATCGGTATATGTGGTTTGTTTGGAAACTTACTTGTTCTTGCTTACCGAATTTTCTACGACCGAAAATCGTTGTCAAAGAGTTACGGGATATTTATAACTAGTCTTGGAATTTCAGACTGTTTAATGGGTATATATATATGTTGACAATAGCTTCGGCTGATGTAATGTTTCGTGGAAATTACGTGTGGAATGACCTGTCATGGCGGTTTGGAGTCCCTTGTAAAATAGCTGGAATTTTATCTACAGTGTCTAGTGAATGTTCGGTAATATTTCTCTTTCTAATAACTATCGATCGATTTATTGCAGTAAAGTATCCATTCGGGGAAAAAAGATTTGGAAAAAAATCAGCAATACGTTTATCCGTTTTTGTTTTTGTAGCCTCCCTCAACCTAGCCGTTGTTCCATTACTTCCTGGATCATACTTCGACGGAAGTTTTTATTCACGGTCTGCAGTTTGTCTTGCAATTCCACTTACTAGATATAAAGTAAATGGCTGGGAATATTCATTTGGAATTTTTATTGTGTTCAATTTCATCTTATTTGTGATAATTGCTGTTACACAGTTGGTTATATATAAGGAGGTTACAAATCCGATTCATATAAGATCCACCAAGAAAAACCAGGACTTAACCATTGCAAGAAAGCTTTTCCTTGTTGTATTCAGCGACTTTTTATGTTGGTTTCCAGTTGGCGTAATGGGTAAGAAATGCTACATAGACAAACGTGGTTTGTATGTTAACATCTTCCATTAGTATTCATCTCTGTTTTCTCAAATTGACTGAATTAAACATTAAGGACGCAAATTTCTAACACAAAGGCAACGGTAGTATACCGCTGTTCGAAACTCATAAATCGATTGAGAAAAAAACAAATCCGGGTTACAAACTAAAACTGAGAGAAGCACATCAAATATAAGAGGAGAACAACGACACAACAGAAACACTAAAATACAACACACACGTAGAGACGAACTATAAAATATTATACAACTGCATTTTTTTCTGATAATATCCAGATCCTGTTCAATGAATGAGCAACTAGAAAGATAAAAGGACAAGCAATAATAGAAATAAAAGAAAATCTTACTTTTTACGACAAGTTTGGACACTACAAATTTAATTACAAATCCAGATATTTATATATTCGTAAGCGATAAGCATATCCGCATTCATATACATCTGGACTATTCGCGTTATTATGCCAAGAGGTCAAAAGTGGAAATACATCGGTAAAAAACTTAAGTTAAAAATAGTTAAAAATATTTTAAATCTTACTGTTGAACGGATTGCTTGATATTACTAATTTGGTAATAAATAAGACGTAACGGGATGATTACTCCCAATCTCATAAATCTGTTAAAAAGATTAAGTTGTTAAGAACAAAAATTTGGGAATTGCATTTTCTAAAAAGGACAATATACACGTTTCTGGCAATGCATGCACCACTCGCCGAGCTTGTTTAATCAAATAACCATGGTTAAGGTAAACCGAAAATCCGGATTTGTCACTGTTAAACGTCAAATATGTATTCATGGGATTGATAATATGAAAATATCAGAGATGTTTATAAATTTCCATAGTTGATTAAAGTCAAAAGCAAATACTGTCAAACGAATTAAAGGAAGACGTTATCGAGTTAAAACTATTGCTTTGTTATTCTTCCTGATTTTTTTAGTTTGGTAGGGTTCGGGGCATTTTTAATTGAATTGAAATGAATGATGTCGGTAACATATATTTTCAACTTTATACATGATTTAAAATCCTGTCTTTTTTTAATGATAACGCAATATAAAAATATACAGTATACTTTTCATGCCTTATGACTAAAGGTCACGGAATAGTAAATAAGCTATGTTGTAGAACTTGATAAACATTTTGATTACAACTTTAGCTCGTTGAAAAAGGTCTAAAATTATTTTTTTAAATGCCATTATCTTTCATGTTTCTGAAATATTACTCGTTGAATCTTTTTTAATATACATGAACATTTGTTTAAAAGGCATAATAAGTCGGCGAAAAATGTGATTGTCTTAAAATATAAAATTTCCTATTTTGTATACACAGACATTCTTTTAAAAGACTTTATGGATTGTTGTTGCTATAAAAGTTTTCGCTTTAATGATGATAAATCATAATTTATGTTACATTTATAAGAATACTAATCACTTTTCTTATATTTTACTTGCAGGATTGATGGCATTACGAGGACATGTCATTCCTGCCGAGGTTTATGCCTGGACTGCTGTATTTGTCTTGCCAATAAACTCCGCCTTGAATCCTTTCCTATTTACGTTTGCGTCTATCAAAGAAAACGTATGTATTTATAATGTTATATTGCTTCTCTGATATCTTCATTCCTTTCAAATACATTTTAGGTTGTAATCTAGCATAAAAAAAAAAAAAATCTTTGCACTTTTTAAAATTTAATATGGAAACAAAGATGGATCTAGTAAGTACCACCTTATATTTTGGTTCTCATACGAATAAGTTTATGAATAAAGTTTATTTTTACAAGCTTGAACACTTAGGCTCATAAGATATTGGAAAAAATTATTAATCCAACCGATGACATAAATACAACTCACTGTCATAAACCTCTCCCTACGGTGTGGTGATTTTCTATTTTTAACAAAAACATGATAATTATACAAATCCTTATCAAACCATACAGAACTTTAATACTGTTTTACATACATTTCTTTTCAGAGGCGTTTGCAGAAAAAGAAAACATACCAAACTGGGTCTTCGAACTCGAAAAGATCAAACGGTAAATTTTTAAACCATAAGCAGACAAAATATACAATGAATTTAACAAAAGTCAAGCTGAACGATACATCAGCAATAAAATAAAACAACACATTACCTGCCTCATCCAGTTTTTTTTAAATTCTAGTTATATTTACTCGTTCGAAGAAGTCATAGACATATATTATCGTAATGATGATTATGAAAAACTTTTGTTATAAAATATTTGCGGAAACAGTCATATACCTCCGATTATGATTATGATTACACTTATATATTTACAGTTAGCATATCAATCGTGGGTCGTCTCAAAGTGTAAATATACTCATATGAGGTTTTTTCTTTAGTTGAATAACATGGTTTTTAAAAAAAATATGTGTATGGATTAAGTTTTATAAACGGTTATCATTTCTGGACATGATGCAAAGCATGCCGAGTATGATAAAACGGTAGAACATCATTTTATCTGTTATGTATTATCATGTGTAAATGACATAATTATAAAAGTGTCTTTCTATAACAGTATTGCCGTGACAATTCTTTGGGCGAGTATTGTGAACATATTGGAAAGGACTTTTGCAGTCAGTGCCCCCCACCCACCCCTATATATATTTTTTTTTACACATGGTGACAATGATGTAGAATGTATCAATGGCACTCAAACCATTTCCTTTTATTTCTATTCACATCATATTATATAAAAGAGGAGAGAATTAAAAAAAAATTGTAAAGTATAAGAAATGGGGATCGGTGACATCCAATAATGCGATTTGAATATGCGCTGCTTGAATTCGTCACCGACAACACCTATTTACAATGGAACAAACATCATTTGGTTTTACTATGTATCGATTTTTTTTTTGTTAATTTGACATGGCCCCTTGTTTTTCGTCATCTGTAACAATAAGTCAAAGTATAATTCTAGGTATAGACCTTGTTTACGCATAAAAAGATGTCTACTGTTGAGTCACAATTGTTTGATTGAAATGCATTTGCTACAGGCACAATAACAGCTTATTTGGACAATCTACGAGGCAAAATCAGAAGTTTCCACGATGAACCTACAAACGATGATGATACGGTGGATACAATCTTGACAATGGTAGAAAAATTGCTCCAGGAGAATAAAATCAATGAAGACGACGTGCAGTATATCATTAGAAATCTCACCAATAGCATCGACAACAGCAGCATAACTAGGAAAAGGGTATGATGATAGCTGCACTTTTAATAAATGTGTTAAATGTGTTACACACACAGTAGTTAATGGTCAATGACATATAAACATTTGAAGAAACGACTTTAGTTTTCATAATATTTATAAAAAGAAAAAAATCCTCGAATAGTCAAATAAAAATTGATTCGTATCTTAATGCTTATGAAACAGTATTCAAAAAGAAACTATTAAGACAAATGATACAACTATTATCACCAAGAAACCAAAACAGATCTCAATTACAAATAAAAACATTTCTAGGGATGCCTATCGCATGATATGAACAAAAGCATCAAAACCAAACGTGTGTACAAGTAATAAAGAATGTGCCCAAGTTAAACTTCATTGTCATAAAAAATGTGAAAAACAAACGGAAAGAGATGAGCTGCACTAAACCTTTCATATATCAGTCAGGGGCATTACTTAAACAAGTAACTTTTAAAGTTATGTTGAAAACGAGGCTATTTAAAAAAAACTTACATATAAGTAACTTTTCTAAATATTATTTTTATAGGTGACCAATAATACAAATTTTACTAGTTTTAACAATTTTTTACAGTCATCTGGTTATTTTTCCCTAGAAAAATAAAATGTAATCCTTTTGAAACACTAATTGCTTTTCTGACGCACTTATTTTTGATATCGACGCTTCTAGGTCAAAGATTGGTCTCTAGGGACTATTAAAATATCGTTTTCCTTCAAAATCTTGAAGGAATACAGATATAAATAGATAGAAACTTATGAATTAATTAACACTTGTAGTTATTTATAATTTGTAACCCAAATCAATTACAAATGTTCCTTATCTAAGTGTTATTACTTATTCTTTCAAAGATGTACAAAATAACTTATTCAAGCAATATTTTTGTCATTATTTGTAAAGTCACCCTATATGTCTATTCTTTTCTCAAATCTTACACAAGTTCTTAAATTAATGATATAAAATGATGTAAACATTCTTGAAAACTACATTTAGTTCCTGCTTCTATTGAAATTCAAAATAAATCTATTGAGTAATTTTATATTTTTCAAAAACAAATATAACCTATATACGTAATTAAAAAAGTTACTTGTTTAAGTCACGCCCCTGACTGTATATAACCAAAAGTGATATTTTTAATCTTCAACACTTATGTTAGTACATTAACAAGATGGATTTACTATAAAATTGAGAATGGAAATGGGGAATGTGTCACAGAGACAACAACCTGACCATAGAAAAAAACAACAGCAGAAGGTCACCAACAGGTCTTCAATGTAGCGAGAAATTCCCGCACTCGGAGGCGTCCTTCAGCTGGCCTTAAACAAATATATACTAGGTCAGTGATGATGAACGCCATACTAATTTCTAAATTGTACACAAGAAACTAAAATTAAATTATAATACAAGACTAACAAAGGCCAGAGGCTCCTGACAGGCGCAAAAATGCGGCGGGATTAAACATGTTTGTGAGATCTCAACCCTCCCCCTATACCTCTAGCCAATGTAGAAAAGTAAACGCATAACAATACGCACATTAAAATTCAGTTCAAGAGAAGTCCGAGTCTGATGTCAGAAGATATTACCAAAGAAAATAAACAAAATGACAATAATACATGTACATAAATAGCAACAGACTACTAGCAGTTAACTGACATGCCAGCTCCAGACTTCAATTAAACCGACTGAAAGATTATGATTTCATCATATGTACATCAGGCACAATCATTCCCGTTAGGGGTTTAGTATCATATCATCATTACATATATGCGAAGAACATAACCCGTGTCATGCCAACAACTGGTTTTGTTTAATAAATGTGTTAAGTTCCGATGCAAATACCTATAAGTGAATCAATATTAACGCCAAAATATGCAATCTTTAATGACCTGACAACAGTGTCGTAACTATATCCCTTCTTAATAAGTCTATTCAAAGGTTTTGTTAGTTTCTGAGGTGAATACTGACACCCTTGTACTACGTCTTCTTAATGCATGAATGTCGCTCGTCACTCATTGTGACGTAAAACTGTTCATTTACAATTTTGAAACAAAAACGGCAAATAAGTATAATGCGTAATCAAAATATATTCGAGAATGAGACCACTATCTAAAAACCAATAACAACATTTAGAGGCAGTCATATAAATTTAACAATAGAAAAGTGTCTAGACTCGACACCAACTTCTTAATTGAATGCAGTCAAAACCAGGTGTTAAATTTTGGACAAATCTTATTAAATCAACAAATGCATATCAACATTTCTCTTGTTCTTAAAGGATTTATCATTTTCCTGACCTCTTGATTATTTGTAATTCATCAACGTAATCACTATGGTTCGTTTGATCACAGTTTGCATCAGTCAAAATTTTATAACGGCGTCCAGTTTTCTACCTAACCTCTGTTTTCTATTATTGTGATGTCATGACAAAAGTGACCAACCATGTCTGATGACGGTAAGTAGAAAAAAAATCCGCGTTTCGCAGATTATTTCGAATGGAAGGATTGGGTCTATCTGCATATTCACTATTGTTTAAAATCCATTAGAAAAATCAGATTGAACAACCAACTATTGCGCAATGCGATATTTATCCACTCTCGACTATAAGAGAAAAGTTATCGTATCTTATGGAACGCCGGAACTGTCTTAAAGTGTAAATATTAAATGTGTTCTGCCGCTTTGCCGTTACGTCCTGTCATTTCTTTTTTATGTTATGTGCAGATGCCTTTATATCCTGACACGGCATCTCTGTGTTATGTCAAATTAGTAATTCGTTTGGTCAAACAATTGTATGATATGTCATTGCTAAACTTTGTTGTGTAAAATATGCATTACATTATGCTTTAACTACTATATATTCTGTGAATACTTCGGAACTTTATGATCAACCACCTTTACATTCTCTCATATTTTATCTATGTTGTGTCTATTCTTCTTTTACGTAAGTCAGTTAATAATTGCGTCCTGTCTCAAGTGTTATTGTTATGTCAAATGGTCGAAACGTTTTGTTTTTATTCACCTTTGTTCTATGTAAATCTCATGATATTATAGTCTTTTGGCGTTATGTTGCGTTTATACATATGTATATCCAGTGAAAAACATAATACATCATGGTATAATGCATATGCGTTTTGCCGTATAGTTGATACTCTCTGTGAGCATTCATTACGTCATGTGCAAATGCCTTTTACATGATGTGTAAACAACTAATACGTTTTGTGCAAACCTCGTTAACCTTATGTGCATACATCGTTCACCCTATGTGCAAACATCATTGACCTTATGTGCAAACACCTATAACGTTATGTGCAAATACCTATTAAGTTATGTATAAAAACTACATCGTTATGTGCAAACACTATTACGTTATGCGCAAATACCGTTTACATTATGTGCAAACACCGATTACGCTATGTGCAAATGCCTATTACATTATGTCCAAACATCTATTACGTTAGGTGCAAACACCTATTACGTTATGTCCAAACACCAATTACGTTATGTGCAAACATCTATTACGTTATGGTAAACGTTTTTTTGACACAGATTAATACAAAACGCATCAGTGATATACACTTTGAAAATTAAGACAATTGTAAGTTTTAGCTTTCGAAAAAGCTGAACTTCTTCGCTGTATTCTGTTTCAAGCTAATATCCATTGGAAGCTGAAAGTGAACTGAAGGTTATATGTGAGCGTTGGGTTGTTAATTTAGTATTGGAAATGTAGTATTTTTATATATTAATTGATATAAAAATGTTTTATAAATATTTAGATTTTTGTTCTACTTAAAGAGTGTGCGTTATACATCCCTTTACTTGTTGAAAATTTAAATATTTACAAATATATAGACACGATTCTCGAGATGTGTCTCTCTGGAGGTGTGCCTAAATTGACAAAAGTCATGAAATACATTTAATGCATTTTTGAAAACATTGTACAGGAACATTTTAAGCAAACAAATCGTACGACGTTACGCGCGATGTTCGTACCGTTTACGTTTTTGTATGTTTTGTGAATAAAAATGCGCTGCAGGTGCAGAAACAACGTATTTTAAGTAAAACAAAGATATCATTGTGCTGGATATAAATATCCTTTTTTCAATTATGTCCATTAAAACATGATAAAGCGCATTTCTTCGTGTTGTTGTGCATTTGATTCTGGATTTTGGAAAAATAATGGGCTGTCACGGGTAATATTTGATGACGAAAAATGAAGAAGAAGCCTTCTTTTGAACTTTTTTTCGCCGATTTTTATTATTTCGTTTGTTGCCGCGAATTGCCATGAAATGACAACCCACTATGATATATTTTTTTTACGGCTGATGGCGTCTTATTCTGTAACGCCATGCAAATCTGCAAAGTTTCCTAGTGTGCCATCTCCATTAATTTTCGAAACTACTTTAACGAAAACAGTTAAAAAATACGGATAAATGATGTCATCAGGTGAGAAAATGGTATAGCTAGTTTAATGCTATTTTTTGGTGATTAATTAATTTCAAAGGCAAAATCGATCAAACACAAAAACAAACAAAAATCCTACATTTTTTAATTTAGTGAATAAAATGTCACGCGTTTATTTTTTACAAAAACGTTTCGTCCAGTCGAAATAAACGAAAATAATGATTAGTTTTGAACTTTATAGTCGACAATCAAAGTCTTATATAGACATGTTATTTTCTAATATTTTCAAAATATCTATATTGATCTCCATAGCTTCGAACTGTCCGAGAAAACAATGTTTGAAAATTGGTGACTAGATGTCGCACGCATTAAATTTCTTACGGCGGCAACCTGACGTAGTTTTGAATAGCCAAAGCAACAAAAAACGTAGTGCCTTAAAAACACAGAGAACAAGCGCACAACTTAGTCGATTGTCGGTGCATATATTGTTCTACATATATAGAGAGATACTTTTTAAACTACGATTTGATTTATCTATACATTGTATGTTACTGATTTTTCTGATTATTTTTATCATCCTATGATATTGATAAGTGTTACCCTCAACCCGGAACAGATTGAATGTTTTATTTTTTCTCGCAAATTTTATATTAAGTGCAGCACTTGCAAGTTTAAACGAGTAAAACTTGGGTGCATAATTGTACGAGCATTTTTTTTCCGTTTCTATCTTATAGCACTCAAGAGTCTTCTTTAAAAGAATGTTTCGGATGATGCTCCTAATGTTTCTTCGAAAGGATACGAATATATTACTGTAAAAACTAAGAAAAAAAACTTACACTTGTCAGAAAATACACTAAACCGGGCAACATGTTGAATTACTTTAGAGAACTTTAAGACAAATTCGCTGGACATCAGACGGAGTAGAAAGTTTGCCTGATATTTCATGCATTATCACTTTATATTATCGGTTCAGTATAAGTCACGAAATTGTTTTTGAATGTTACTAAACCGACATTAGTTTCCAACACGAATATGACATTTTTATCCGAAATTATTCTTCGAAACTTCGTGAAAGGGACTTTAGGACGCAGCCGGGGGCTTTTTCAAGCAGACATTATCTTTTATTGCGGGAACGAAATAATACAATCTGCGGTAGATTTTTTTAAATGTTGCGGAAAACATTTAAACGACACTAAGTTACTGTATTGTAAGCGCCGAATCGGGAGTATAGATCGTGACACAATATCTTTTAAATCGTTCCTAATATTTAAAATCTCTATCAAGTCTTTTTTATTCTTTGAATGATGCTAATTTGACAGTTACGTATCTGTCATGTTATTCTTGTGAAAACTATTTGTTTGGTACTTACAAAGACTGCATAAATAATTCCATTTGAAGTATAAAGCCCCCATACCGACAATTGTCGAGAACAATTGAAGCGTAATTGGGGGTCCCGCAGAAGAGGTGGTATGATTACCAATGAGACCATTAACTCTCCACAGGAAACCAAAATAACACAGACATTAATAATTATAGGTCACCGTACGGACTTCAACAATGAGTCCATGCTGCATAGTCAGCTATAAAAGGCCCCGCAATGACAATGTAAAACAATTAAAACGGGAAAACTAAGAGCCGTATTTTATTTAAAAGGAACGAAATACAAATATGTAACACATAAACAACCGACAACCACTGAATTACGGGCTCCTGTCTACATGGACAAGGGACATGCACATACATACATAGTGTGGCGGGGTTAAACATGTTAGCGGGATCCCAACCACCCCCTAACTAGACAGGTACATTAACTTTATTTATTCTAGAAGTATTTTTGTAGCGTATAAACCATGAAAAATGTTAGATTTTAGCGATAACGTATGTTACGCTTATAGGCACGAGCATCGCTCGTAACGTCTACATATTGCAGATTAGCAATGCAAGTAAAAACGTATTAATGATTGATATTGTATTTTTTAAATTTCAGTGAGTATTTTATGCATAATAAAACGACCATGAATTAATAACATTTGATCTGAAATGTAATACACACAGTTAATTTACCGGCATCTGATGTCCTCAGAAGAGAACTTGGTGTCCTCAGAAGAGAACAGTCTGTAAATATTTATCTCATTTAAGCCAATAGTTGTTGCTGAATTTCAGCCACATCATGATGCAACCAAACATAATTTATATGTGAAAAGTAATTTTTTTCAAGATGGCATGTATATCGACGGAAACTAAAAGCTCTGCCCTGTTATTCGAAGCAAAAAAAGCTACATGTAAAAAACAAAGTGCAACCTTATTTCTTTACGGAAAATGTGAACGGAAAATAAGTTGATATAAAAAAAAGAAGACGTAGTATGATTGCCAATGAGACTACTTTCCACAAGAGACAAAAATGACACAGGAATTTACAATTTTAGGTCACCATACGGCCTTCAACATTGAGCAAAGCCCATACAACATAGTCAACAATAAAAGGCCCCGAAAAGAATATGTAAAACAATTTAAACGAGAGCACTAACGGCCTTATATATGTAATGTTCTTTTCCATCTGCACCAAGCGGGTCATTTCATTGGTCGCCATATCTTGCATACATAATTATAACATATGGGTTTGAAAGGCGCCAAATTACATTTATGAATTAAAGACTTTTGACAAGGTCAACACATTATATATGCGTCTATTTAGATTATATTGACTGAGGACGAAGATATTTTCTCGCCACCTCTTATCTTGTATTTTTTTTAATTAGCAGGGAGTTTTGGCAAAACTGAGTCCCGAGCCCCCTCTTAATCAAACTGTTTATAGAACCAACTAACTCAGCTCCATCATTTTCAAACAATCTGGTTCCGCCACTGGTTATTGATTGACAAATCAAAAAGAGAAAAAAAATAGGGTTTTTTTTTAACATAAATTAATAATATGAAATAAATAAACGGTACCAATTTTCTTGCACCAGATGCGCATTTCGACAATACATGTCTCTTCAGTGATGCTCGTGGCCAAAATATTAAAAACCCAAAGCTTATATAAAAGATGAGGAGCAATAATCCAAAAGGTCCAAAAAGTATAGCCAAATCCGTGAAAGGAATCAGAGCTTTGCACGAGGGAGATACATTCCTTAATTTATGATAATTTCTAATATTTGTAACAGCAAATTTTAATAACACAAAAATCCGTATTTTCATGCCAGTACCGAAGTACTGGCTACTGGGCTGGTGATACCCTCGGGGACTAATAGTCCACCAGCAGAGGCATCGACCCAGTGGTAGTAATAAATAAACAGTACCATTTTTCTTGCACCAGATGCGCATTTCGACAATACATGTCTCTTCAGTGATGCTCGAAAATTTCGTTTAACTCGTTAGAAACATAAATAAAGTAAAAACATCTTTAATATTTGGACACACGTACAGAAAAGTGTGTTACCGCATGCGGAGGAATATCTCAAGAACGTTTGCGATATCCCATGCAGAGTTATCTGTCTTTGCTCATTCTCTGCGTGGGACATTGAATGTTTTGCTGAAAAATATGAATCCCCACTCAAATGCAATCTATTAGAAAAATCGAAATATTACAGAAGAGTATCCACCATGCACTTGCACAGCACTATAATTAATATAGTGCAATAGAATGATATACAAATGGATGAAAATTATATATACATGTAACCGTAATTTATAAGTATCAAAATATTGTATAACAAAAAAACAGAGTTTACTAATTTGTATCACTTCTACGATGAGGGTGAATTTATCATCCACGCACAGAAAAAAAATTGTCTGTACTTTAACGTCACTTTCAGGTAACGAGATGTGATTTTATTTTCTGAGACAAGTGCTTGTGACCGTCCACAAGAACTTGCGGTCATCCGATGTTCAGTATTTCAGTACTTTGATTCATATCTTTAACATAAAGATGTTCTCAAATGGTAATAAAACATAACAAGGGTTTTATATTTTTTTTAAAATGTCTTATTGTCCTTATATTATCCTGATTCATTTTAAGAACTCAAATCGTATCAATGACAAACTGCACATTTAAAGATTTTTGAAACTGGGAGTTAGCTGGCAATTTTTTCATGGCGATTTAAACGGATGAACAAGAGGGTTCCGAAATTCCAATAATACAAATCATGACAAGTGAACTTTCTTAAGTTATAATCAGTAGCATGACAATTACAAAAGAATTTTAGACTTCATTTTTGTGTTAAAGTCTGTCACAGTTTTCTTTTCGTTATATTGGTGATTTTTGTTTAAAGAATTCTAAATATGTTACGTCGATTTCAAGGCGAACAAGATTGCACCAATTCAAGATTGTTTCCGCACTTTGAGGATAATTTGGATTGAATCATATGAACTTCATGCCTCACTAGCCATTTATAAAAAAAACCGTCTCGCTTTAACAGTAGCCGAGAAAAGGGGGACCGAAATATCTAAAAATTCGTAAGGGTTCAGCGGAACCCAGTGTCTCGACTACTTGTACTGTTCATCGCAGGCTCAACAAAAATGAGGAAAAAAGTCTATAAAAATACTCCTTTTGTTACGATCTTTGATTGTAAGAAGCTTCTGTCCAGGTTTGTTAAAAATACAGGCTAGTTTATGAATCTAATAAATGTTTTAAAAAAATGAACTTCAGACTGGAAGTCAATTCATAAGTAAAACACAGGTACAAAATCATAACAAAATTTCCTTCTAGATACTAGCTTTTGATCACGAACCAGCTGCTTTCCAAGTTTGGTACAAATCCAAAAGAGTATAAGAAAGTTATTAAAATTCTAAAAAAATTACATTATAACCACAGAGTGAATATGTTCTTTCACAGAGTGAATGTAATATTTTCTGGCAGAAAATTTTAGTTTATTTATAAGTAAAATACGGAAATATGGAATTTTATTTTTTACAAATTTTAATTCTGGATACTACATGTAGCTTATGATCATAAACAAGCTTCTGTCCAAGTTTTGTAGAAATCCAGTATAGTTTAAGAAAGTTATTACAATTTCAAGAACTTTAACCACAGAGTGAATATTTGTGGACGCCGCCGCCGCCGACAATGACGACACCGACGACGACGGAATGTAGGATCGCTATGTCTCGCTTTTTCGACTAAAGTCGAAGGCTCGACAAAAATGGCAATATTTAACGGAAACTGTCAAAAAATATTTTAGATTGATAACATTTAGATCCAATAGAATGTATTTGTATCAAATTTTATATTTTTTAAAATAAGATTTGTCAGAATAATGATGTGCAGCCTAGCAAATCTTCCTTTTATGAACATATGGCTTAATTGTGTATTTGGCTATATTTATCGAACCATTCGCGTTCATAACTAAACGCATCGAAGATTACCGTTTATACCGTATATCCAGTAATAATATTCATTGAATTTATGACTCTCCGTTCGGAAAATAAGTTTATGTTTCTAATTTATACGACGATATTCGTTGAAATATTGAACACAAAAATATATTCATATCAACAACTGTGGAATAATGTATTAAACTAAATGTACTTTGTCGGTAAACGTAAAATTTATTTGTGCGAGCTTTATAAACAGGACGAAAAGCGAGGCTTGCCGAATTTTCTCCTGTTTCGCAGCGAGAACTAATACATTTTTTATTTATGACAATGTACATATATTGTTTACAATTTACACCTGGTATTTGAGAATAAGTTGTTAAATCTTAACCATTGTCTCTGATTTTTTACAACTATTGAAACGCAGATTCGAAGAAAACCCCAAAATACTAATACCAGAAAGAAATCCATATTACCGATTGATCAACATGCAAGCGGGTAGCAGGAAAATTTATTTGTATTTGTACAATGTTAACAAAGCAAAAAAATGTTGTTTAGCTGTTATTTGTATACAACAACTAGCTAATAGCAGGATAAAAGCGAATTACTTAACTGTAACAATTTTTTTTTAAACTGAGGAAAAAACTAAATGGGTTAAATTTTTTTTAGATTAGCTGATAATGCTATATGGGTTTTTGTTAAAGGCCATAAGGGGATCTATTGTTATTTCTTTCTTTGTCAGTTTGGTCTTTCGTGGAGAATTTTCTCATTGGCATGCATACCACATCTTTTTTTTATAGATAGTCAGTATTTTCTGAAATTTAAAGGGAAAATTATGTTATGATGAACATTTTAGCAACGAAATTATTTATTCATTCTTATAGACAACAAAAGAAACTATATACACATCACTTATAAAACAAAGAATAGAAGAAAACAATAATAATTTACTAGATAATGTGTTGGTTTTTTTTGTATCGTTCTTGATGACACGATTCGAAAAGTTACTAGACCAAATACGGATAAATGAAAGTCATTATCTGGAGTTTCAAGTTGCGGGATTTAATTCGAGTATGGCCAGTGAAGGTGAAAAAGGGGGATAACCCTTTCATCCAGAATAATATATGTATGCGTCTTTTTTTGTGGATTACAGGATAAGGCAGTTTTTAATATGAAAAAACAGGGTTTTTTTTAGAGAAAATGCAGCTTTTTGTTAAACCCGTCTACCTGCCTGATCCAAAATTGGATCAAATTTTTCCAACATCCCTGTGAGTTTTAAAAAAAATAATTGTCAGAAAACAGGGCCGGGTCACCTGACCATCCCTTTATAGGACATCCACCTTTTCAACACGCCTTGTCAGGGACGGAGGAAATAATAAGTCTTAGGAAGGTTAATCAGAATAATATTCACAACAGTTATAAAGGAAATGAACGAAAATAAAATCTTAAACATTTTGTAGGATTCCTTAGCTGCTACGTGAATCGTGGGAGACGTCATTACATTTGTAGCATTAATCTAGTTCATATGAAAACCATACTGGGAGGGTAATAACAAATCATCCTGGTCTCTTTTGTAGAGTTGTCACATTGTCATTCGTACCACATCTTCTATTTTATATCGTTTTGTTCCTTTCAGTTGCATCTCTTGGAAACTTAGAGTCGTGTCTGTATATTTGTTAAAATTTTCAAACAAGTAAAGTGAACAAATTTTCAAATAAAATAAAGTATCGAAATGGGGAATGTGACAAAGAGAAAACAACCCGACCATAGAAAAAAAACAGCATGGATGCATAATGCACACTTTTAAAGTGGAGTAAAATAATTTCCCATAAAACTAGATACATTGTATGTATATAGCAGTTTTACATCAATCAATATAATTATAAAAATCCACAGTTTGTATTAAGAAAGGTAAATATTTTAATTTTCTTTATTTTCAAAATGCATGTCACAATGCATGTCACTGATGCGTTTTGTTTTTAAATCTGTGTCAAAAAAACGTTTACCAGAACGTAATAGGTGTTTGCACATAACGTAATTGGTGTTTGGACATAACGTAATAGGTGTTTGCACATAACGTAATGGATGTTTGGACATAATGTAATGGGCATTTGCACATAACTTCCATGGTGTTTGCACATAATGTAAGCGGTATTTGAACATAAAGTAATAGTCTTTGCACAAAATGATGTAGTTTTTGTACATAACGTAATAGGAATTTGCACATAACGTAATAGGTGTTTGCACATAAGGTCAACGATGTTTGCACATAGGGTGAACGATGTATGCATATAAGGTTAACGAGGTTTGCACAAAACGTATTAGTTGTTTACACATCATGTAAAAGGCATTTGCACATGACGTAATGAATGCTCACAGAGAGTATCAACTGTACGGCAAAACGCATATGCATTATACCATGATGTTTTATGTTTTTCACTGGATATACATATGTATAAACGCAACATAACGCCAAAAGACTATAATATCATGAGATTTACATAGAACAAAGGTGAATAAAAACAAAACGTTTCGACCATTTGACATAACAATAACACTTGAGAAAGGACGCAATTATTAACTGACTTACGTAAAAGAAGAATAGACACAACATAGATAAAATATGAGAGAATGTAAAGGTGGTTGATCATAAAGTTCCGAAGTATTCACAGAATATATAGTAGTTAAAGCATAATGTAATGCATATTTTACACAACAAAGTTTAGCAATGACATATCATACAATTGTTTGACCAAACGAATTACTTATTTGACATAACACAGAGATGCCGTGTTAGGATTAAGGCATCTGCACATTACATAAAAAAGAAATGACAGGACGTAACGGCAAAGCGACAGAACACATTAAATATTTACACTATAAGACAGTTCCGGCGTTCCATAGTATCTCACTCAGTACAGTGTTATAGTCTATATTTTAAAGACTTTGTTCAAATTGTCTATGTTTCTATGAATATGATAATTTTAGTATAAAATGCATAAATGGAAACACAGAAATATTGTATACCTTTATAAGATAGACTGTTATACTTACTTTAAAAAAAAGTTCGCGTATATCACATATTATTATAAACAGACATTAAGAAAAAAATATTAATTTATAATTTGAACAAAAATAATTTTTAAATTGCTTAATTTCTGCAAATGTATAGAAGTCATATATTAAATAATATATTTTATTTTCAGTTAAGCACAGTATGTTAACAAATTCCGAGAACTCATAAGAAGAAAGTCGACAACGATGAACACACAATAAGACATTAACTACTCAGCATAACACAACAGATATTTAATAATCGAATACTGAATAATTAAAGCAGAACTTTTCGAAGAATTCAAAAAGAGAAAAATATTCAACGAGTGTCCGAATAACACATCAATTCACGAATGGGCGTAGTAAATAATCTGTGTTGTGCGGCCACGTGTATCTCGCATGTGACATTATCAGTTTGTATTTCACTGGGAAATCGTTGTAATGCATCACAGCCAATGTAATAAATGTATATAATTTAATAAGAATATTTGAATCAGATGCTCTATTATACATGTTGTAATCTCGTGGTTATATGTTTTTCATGTCTTATGTTGTCTTGAAAACAGATTAAACAAGAATGTGTCCATAATACACTCGCACTATCATTTTCTATGTTCAGTGGACCGTAAAATTGGGGTCTAAACTTTAATTTGAAATTAAAATTTAAACAATCATATCTTGGGGAACATGTCGACTAAGTTTCAAGTTGTTGTGACGAAAACTTCATCAAAAACTACCTTGACCAAAAACTTTAACCTGAAGCGGGACGAATGGACGGATGAATGGACAGACGAACGAACGAACGAACGGACGAACGATCGGACCCACAAATCATAAAACAGTATGCCCCCTACTATCGTAGGTTGGGCATAAAATACCACTATTATGTCTCTTGTTCCTTGTTAATTCACCGTGAAGATTAGAATCCATTGCAACAAATATTTATAATATTCTTTGTAATTTCGAATTCAGCAAAAAAAGTTAAAAAAAAAATATAAGAACTTTTAAAATATTTTCTTTAGAAAATGCTTACATCGATCGTTATAAGATACTAACCAAATGTTGTTCGCATTAACGTTATTAACTATTGTTATCACATATCAACATTATAGCTTTTAACTTTATGACACAAACTTTAAAACATGTAAACAGCTCTTCTTGATGATTACATAGTTTCATTTTGATGCTATCTCTGTTTTTCTGAGGGATTATTTAAATGTATCTCTATAATACTTTTTAATATTCCTGTCACATCCAATGATGAATTTATAATTATAATTTAATGCTTTCATTGTTTTTCTGAAGGATTTTTTTAAATGTTCTCTAGTATATAATGTTGTACATTTCTGTCGCTTTGTTAACATTCAAAACAGAACAATATAATTTATTTTTTTGTTATAAATTGTAGACTGCACTTTCATTTCGTACTTTATTCAGCCTTTTTTACTTATTTATTCGAATGTCACTAAAAAGTCTTTTGAAGACGAAACACACGTCTGGTGCAAATATAAAACTTCAATCATGGTATCTATAAAGAGTTTATTTCGATGATTTATGAATTCTTATAGACTGCGACACATGCTGAGTACATCATAATTGATCATTTCTAATCATTTTTATAGACAGAAAGAAAAGTAGTATAACAAAACAACTGAACTCAAAGCAATGTCATAAATGCAAACAGACAGAATCAAAAGCTCTCAATCATCGGAACAAGTGACATGAATGAACATATATTTACATTTACACGCTTACTTAAGCACTTCTGTAGTAACAATACACCTAACACAGAACATCAAAAACTATGTGCAATAGCTATACAATAATAAATATTTTTCAAAATATGCTACAGCACATTCATGAGGAAGAAAGGGTTAAATCGACACTACCTCAGTTTTATAGTCTCAATCACGTACTTGGTTGATAGTTTCATAATTTGAAAACAGACTAGCAATACCATGGCAAAATTAAAAAAAAAGATCAAAAGACAGACAACAGTATATAATACAAAACAAAAAGCACCACAAACTCAATCAAAACCTGTTAGTGATATCAGTTTCTCCAGAAGAGTAGGCAGCTCCTGTTCCACATCGCTTGAATCATGTGTTCGCGGTCTTTGATCTTTAGATACGACAAAGGTAGTCTGATTTGAAATTTCACCAATTCTGACAATTTTAAATGACAAGTGACCTCAGACCAGAAGATGCTTATAATCCTGTGAATTTAAAAAAAAATGTATTTACACTGTTGATGTTATATTTGTAAATACGCTCGAGTTTTACCAAACGATTCATTGAAGAGAAGAAACGTTTTTAAATTGTTTTGGCAATCTTTATCATGAGTATAGCAGGATTTAGTATATATAATTAAAAAAAATCGTATTGTTGAATCATCAAACTAAACTCAACTTAGTAGACTATTTTAAAACATTGCTAGAAAATAAATCTCTCACTATTTTTATCTTTTAAATCAAAGAAAAAGCACATTTCTTATTAGAAAATACTTTATATCCGACAATCCCGTTATTTAAGTAATGTTTGTGCTGACCATGAATTATCATTGATATGGTTATATTAATAAATTAACTGTTTACAAAATTTTGAATTATTTGAAATACTAAGGCTTTTCTACCCCAGACAATTATTACCTTAGCTGTATTTGGCAAACCTTTAAGAAATTTTAGTCCTCAATGCTCTTCAATTTCGTTCTTTATTTAGCCTTTTGAACTTTTTAGGATTCGAGCGTCACTGATGAGTCTTTTGTAGACGAAACGCGCGTCTGGCGTATAAACAAAATGTAGTCCTGGTATCTGAGATGAGTTAATTTACAGATAACCATGCAGACATATTGTTTTAATGTTTGTACTTAACTAGCTGATATGTAAAATATTTAAACTTGTGTTGAAATGCATTTGGTATTGTGTTAAACTACTACATGTAACTGTTCGGTGAATTTTTCTTGTACGTACTTGAATAAAAGTTGTTCAACTATATCACTATTTTGTTAACACTGAGGTTGTGAGTTCGAATCTCACTCCAATCTTTAAGTTGATAAGCCAGGATTGTCAGTTTTCCTGGCAAAGATATGTGGTTCTGTCCACGAAATACCACAATAGTGTTGAAAGTGGCATTAACCACAAATCAATTATTCAATCATACAAGATTGACAATAGAAGTTATTAAATAAGTTTATGACACAATAGTATAATGTGTCAAGCATAATAAAAACAATTGAGCAGTCTGATCTAGTAGAACTTCCAACAATACTTTGAAAAGACCAGTGATGGCTTGTTAATGAAGAGATAGTTATTTTTTGTTAATTGTTGCCGTACGGGGATCTATGAGAGTCATTTTGGTCTCTAGTGGATTGTTGTTTCATTGTCACTCATACCACATCTGAAAATTCATATTTTGATTCCGTGGTTGTACAATGCAATATAATGGTATTTTTCTGTCACTATTTTTATTAAACACACACACACGCACGCATATCTTTCCTCTTTCCTCAAATTTCATTATTACAATATTGACCATTTAATCTATAAAGCCAATTATTTTAATGTGTCAGAAGTGAAGTTTTGTTTTAAATTATAATATTTAGTATTGGCATATGACAGGTGACCTTAATGTTAGTGATTACACTGTTAGTTGTTAAAACTACCGAAAACCCAGATCTATTTTTACAAATTTATCACAAAAGTGCATTTTCCTTTCACCTTAAAACTAAAACCAGTAGTGGCAATTGGTTATAGATAAATGAGAAGAGTTGACTGCTCGAAACATTTGAAAATATATTTTAGCTCATTGTAATCACCATTTGTTAAAAAAAAAAAGAGAAACGAAATACTAGTATACCAAATGACACTCAAAAGTTCATGACAAACTATCGAAGTCATGACAAACTATCGAAGTCATGGCAAACTATCGAAGTCATGGCAAACTATCGAAGTCATGACAAACTATCGAAGTCATGGCAAACTATCGAAGTCATGGCAAACTATCGAAATCATGGCAAAGGAAATGAAATACGACGACAAGACAAACAGCAGTCCACAAAACATATTGAAACAAAGATTGATCGAGCAAAACAAAGACTGATCGAGCAAAACAAAGACTGATCGAGCAAAAAAAAAAAAAAAATCATTCGGGATATTATAAATATTGTTTTTAAGAATTGGAACTTCTAAAATATTGTACAAAAGTGTGTACCGTAAATGACGATTCACTCGCTCATCCTAGATATATACTACGAACTTTTATTTTGAAAGACATATATATAACTTTATTTCCTCTATTATAGAGATTTGGTGTACATGAAATATATAAATCAGAAAATTACAAAAAGCAAAGAATTAAAGTCACTGTTTAAAGTGAATATAAGAAAGTAAAATAGCACTGTCTGTTATACCGATAACGGAAACATCTTCTATCGGTTGTAGAAATCTCTGCAATTATTTTCAACGTGACGAACACAAGTCTTAGAGAAAAAAGTTAATTCATCATTTTCTAATTCATATGACGTATTGCACGAGAGAATTGTTGTTGTGAATTCATGTGCCGAAAGACTGTCCATAAAAACACTGAACTGAATGGGATTAATGTTAATAGTGTCTTGCCATAGATCATCTCTTTTGACTTGAATAAAATCACAGGATGTCAGTAAGTGTTCAATGATATTCAAGAAGAACTTTCCACATTTGTCGCAAAGTAAATGTTCATCTTCATAACGTACCATAGAACATAAGTCAATAACATACTTGGCGGAGATACGAAGTTCGGGAAACTGTTTCGCGATTGTCCATGCTTTATGCGGTTTGATTGAAGAATGAATATGTCTAAACATATGAAAGTCATA
Organism: Mytilus trossulus; assembly: GCF_036588685.1. NCBI lineage: Eukaryota > Metazoa > Mollusca > Bivalvia > Mytilida > Mytilidae > Mytilus > Mytilus trossulus. Next base: position 2,350,655 of record NW_026963302.1, on the reverse strand, counting down.
ATCGCATGAAATTCGGTAATACCACCATGTTTCTTCACTTGCATTTATATTCTGATTCACAATAACTGACCACAGTTTTTTGGATGGGAAAGAACCAGTATTTGCAAAATTAACAATATAATCAGTAATGTTATATTTTTCGGCTGCTTTAAAGATGTCAGGTATAAAACCAAGTTGTTCTGGAACACATTTATGTTTGAATTCCATAAGTCTGTTTATCATTATTCGTTTTGGTAACGCAGAAGACTTTAACCTACATAGTCTACCAAAAAATAAAAGTTTACATCTGTTGATAATGCTTTCAACTGAAAACCAACCTAAAAGACTTGTACACTTGTCAGAACGGGTTCGTTTCGGAAGTCCTTGAATAATTTTACACACAAATCTGTGAGATCTTTCTAACATCGTAAGTTCTGTTTGAGTCAAATTGTTCCATAACTCACAACCATATAGAGCTTTGCTGTAACATATTTGAAGTATTATCCTGGAACACGTCAAAGGGTTTAAAATTGATGGATGAATCCCAGAATTAAGAACTGAAAGAGCAGTTGATCGTAACACTCTACAAGCATTCAATGTCTGGTCCATTGATCTAAATTTACAGTTCAGAAGAATACCGACATGTTTGGCAGACATCACGAGTGGTATGATGTCATCATATAAAGTAAGATTGCTTGAAACATTATTGTTCTTCTTTGAATAATGTAAGACGTTGCTTTTAGTCGGAGAAAACTTGAATGCCCATCTCTCGCTATATGTCTGACAAATGTTAATAAGGTGTTGCATTCCTTTTTCTGTTGTTGAGAGTAACGCAATGTCGTCGGCTTGAACAGAGCTGCTTACACTAATATCTAAAAGAACGCATCCAAATTTAGAGTCTTCTATGTCGCACAAAAGATCGTTTATGTATACTAAATATAACAGAGCTGATAAGACGCCACCTTGGCGAACGCCTCGTTTCAGTTCAAACCAACGAGATAGCCTACCATTGAATAGTACAGAACTGCGCATGTCACTGTATACTTCATCTATGAGCAGCCATAAATCACCGGTAACTCCATATTTATGCAGTTTATATAACAATGCGTCATGCCATACGGTGTCGAAAGCTTTCGTGCTATCTAACAGCACAACAATAACATCACTGTTACGTTCAATATAATGACGAATAGGTTCTTGTAAGTTAAATGAAGCGTGAATACTTGATAATTCCTTTTGGTATGCCATCTGAGATTGATGTGGAAACTTTATGTGCAAAGAGTCGAATCGAGGATAGAGAGACTTTTCGAATATCTTGGCGATACAACTTGTTAACGATATACCGCGGTACGAATTGGGATCAGTTTTGTTTTTATTTCCACCTTTGAATAACGGTATAATTACACTTGTTTTCCAATCTAGAGGAGTATAACGTGTTTGTATTATAAGGTTGAATAGATTGCATAAGTGTTTTTGCAATGTTTTACCACCATATTTTATATGCTCATATGAAACGTTGTCTAAACCTGTAGATTTGTTGTTACATAAACTTTTACAAATGTTGAAAATTTCCTCAAATTCAAATGGGTTGATTGGAGCTTTCATTTCCTTTTGCGCTTGTCGTATTTTATTCACTTCATGTTTTACCAAATTTATGTTTGCTGAATTTGTTAACTTGCTATCAAACTGAAAAATGGATTCGAAATGATCCGCCCATGCTTCGCATATTTCACTTTCGTTTGTATGAGTTATTCCATTTAAATTTAGCTCACGACAAAAAGTTTTCTGTTTACGACTGCTTTTTAAGACCGACCATACATATCTTTGATCGTTGTCGATAGACTCTTCCATTCTATTGGCAATGTTCATAATATGTTCGTTGTAAGCTTTATCCATTTCGTTTCTGAAAGTCCGTTTTGCATATTTGTAATCAGCAAAGAACTGATCGCTTCTATTGTGAACTTTTCCGTTTAGTATCCATAAACTGCGTTTATTTAACATTGTTTTGTGTGATAGATCTACGACTTTAGTCCAATAAGGCTTTATATGTTTCACAAATTTCTTATGTGGGAGTGTTGTATGAACATAAGGTGGTGTGGTATGCTTGCCAATACATTGATGTGCTCTTCTCAAAAGTCTTTTTGACAAAAGCTGACAACTGGGATTTGTCAGGATAAGCTTGCATTTTATTAAATTCAAACAAGTATATCACTTGTTTTGGAATCCTCTTCTAATGTACATAAAGAGGTTATTAGGCCATATAAAGCTTTGGATAATTATATTCATTATAACTGCGGGTAGTCAATGATCTTTATCAAAGGCCTATCTCCAACAATAAACATTTTGAAAAGCTTAATATTTCACGTGGTTTTTTTCTGGTATAATTCTTTTCTAAATATATTCAGAATTTTTCCACAATTACTATTCAATAGTGGGGCGGGCCCCTCTTTTATTTGAATATCTGCCAATAGTGTACACTCGTTCAATACACGAGGGGACTACCGTTTACTGCTTACTGGTATGAGAAAGCAATACTGGTATCCGTTCTGTAATTGTATTACAGATTAAATAGAAATTTAAAAATGAGAACAAAATTGGGAATGTGTCATACAGAAAACAACATGACCAAAGAGTAAAAAAAAAACAAAGGCAAGCAATGGCTCTTTAACATAGCGAAAAAATCCCGCATCCGAAGGTGTTCTTCAGCTGGCCTCTTAAAAAAAATAAGTACTAGTTCAGTGATAATGGAGACCATACTAAACTCCAAAACATATAAATGAATTTATCTGAAACAACGTTTGGCCAAATGACATACAAATATAAAGTAAGAAATATTTTATTTGGCAACAGTACAAAATTGTACGGCCACAGCTTGACAAAGAATTGGACTGCCGAAACCATTATTGACAAGTCCGTAGTACATGTATACAATATTATTAAACCTTATTGTCCATTCCTTATTCCCTATTTCCACATTATAGTCCATTCCTTATTGCTTATTTCCACCTTATTGTTATTCCTTGTAATTTAATTTTTCTTATATTTCAACATAATATCCTTATTAATATTATTGCTTCCAAAATATATCGGATGATGGCCCTGGGAAACAGAAGCTCAGCGGATACATAATTCCATTATGAGAAAAAACATACTTCATACAAATGTACGTACAGTAAAACTCAGTTTAAAAGAAGTGCGAATCGGGTGTCCGGATAGATAACAAAAGAAACCTTGTAAGTGTGTCCGCCTACACGCAATATTACCAATTCGGTCACTTTCATAATAGTGCTTTCGAAATCGATTTTTTTGCTGTAAGTCAATTATACAATAACAACAAAAAGTATCTATACTTTAAAATGATTCCATTAAATAGGCTCATTCAACAAATATTTAACAGACCATTTTAAAATATTTGAGAAATATCTAAACATTAAACTAATTAATTAGAAATAATAACGTTGTGACTAATTATTTATTAATCAACTTAATCAATTACAAATATTCATATTGACATTTTAGATAAAATAATACAAATTCTTTTGTGATTGAAATAATATCCCATTTTCCAATAGTTTACATATGAATGCAAGAACGCATCTAATAACAACGTTTGACTTCATTATTATATTTCAAACTTTTGTTCTTTTGTTACGAAAATCCTTGCAGCGACTATAAAGTCACTAATGATTTTGTTAGCTACGATTGTTATCACTAAACAATATGTGCTTACATTTGTAAATGTTTAACTTTTAAGTTGAAAAATCATTAACTATTAATTTAGTCTGCAGGGTAAACATTTTATTTGATAATGTTCAGGCATAACGACCATGATGCTGTAATCATTTAGTGACACAATTTACATTTATATCCGATCCTAGAAAATGAATTAACGACGTTACGTTCGTCTGTATGATATGGATGGGCGAACTGGAGCAATTATTATACTTTAAATCGCGAGTATTCACACATAAAAATAATGATCTATTTATAGTCAGATTCTCGGGTAGTTTATTACAGTATCTATTTGATTTATTCATAATTTAAAATACAACTAGAGAGTGTTCGATATAGCCAGGAATTCCGCTTTAACAGATCTGCAGAAGCCGTCTTAAACTTTCTGTTTCGTATACAGTTTTCTGCAAGTAAAAAAGCAAATTAGCGGTGTAAAATGCAATATCACGGCTTTATATTAAAGTCAGCCGCGCGGAAGTTTTACGGCTGCAATCCGTTTTAAGTTGACCGTTATTTTACATGTATATATGTGCCTCGAAGGACTACGGGTAATAATTATTAATTATTTAAAACATATATATTATATGTTACACTTACCGTTGTGACAAATTTGTCCGTTTCTTTTAATTCCGACATTTATTTGCTTAAATACTCTTTGAACTTTAAACAAGCTTCATTGAATTGCGAGAACTCTCAGGTATGACTTGTGCTTATAGTGGGTTTTTTGTTTGAGGGGGTGTATAAAATTAATACCCTGTCACGTCCGCTCTGTGTTTTAGATGCTTTTTTTTTTGTATTATTGACCTGATAAGTTAAGGACTTTTTAACGGAATTAGTTCTTTTGTTGTACTATAATTTCACTGTCCAATTCAAGGTTATGGGAAGGATTATGCGCCCGCAAAAATGTTTATCCGCGAACATATTAACTTGATATAGGAAGATGTGGTGTGAGTGCCAATGAGACAACTCTCCATCCAAATAACAATTTAAAAATTAAACCATTATAGGTTAAAGTACGGCCTTCAACACGGAGCCTTGCATTTCTATGCAACTTCTATGCATTTGATGTCTGGTGGAGAGTTTTCTCATTGGCAATTCTAGGAAATCTCTTTTTTTTACATCAGCAAATGAAATTATCAGTAGGCTTTACCTACCTTGAGCAACTAAAAACGACGGAAGCCACTCGTGAAGCATTTGAAACAACATACAATGTACATGTACTCTTCTGGAGCAATTGACCTCGTTCTATATTTTATGTGGGGCTCATTATGCTCAAACTCTGCGTTTTAGTAATTTTGTGTTAATTGTTTATATCGTCATTTTTCATGTTCGAAAGTGCATGTGGTAATATGTGTTCTCTCCACTGTCTGATTTTGATTTCCCCCCCCCCTTTTTTTTTATCCTATCACTATTTTTACAAATTGCTTCAAATCTCACGTGGTTTTTATTTGTTTACGGAAAATAGTGTGTCTATCCAACATCAAAAGTTGCATAAAACAAAATTGTTTATATATAAAATGGGAGGCGCATTACTGCAAATGTGTTGCTGTGAAAATAAAGGCGATGTAAATTTTGCGAGTTACTCTTCATGTTCTTCTAACTTCAATTCCTATATACAATGTAATTTGTTATGTCTCAGTCAAATATTTAAGATATACCGCTTTAAAACTTTCATTCAAATTTGTATCACTATAATCAAATCGGAAATGCATTAATATAATAAAGATTCACATGATGTTTTAACAGGATTTTCAAATCTTTGGTGAAAATATTTTCCTAGTTATGTTAAATGGACTTAAACCTGTAAACAATCTTTTTCTGTTAAAAGGTATATTGAATAACTGACACATACTATCATCTTCTAATTTGTGACAACATAAACTGTACGAGAAACGTCCATATTAATGTAGTTTCAATGAATTTATGTGTAACAAAACGTTATATGTTTGAGATAGCTTCAAGTTCGTTTACACCTGGGATTAAATTCATAAAACTTTTTTCAGTGCTCTAATTGAATTTTCAATTATCACGCATTGAGATATTTTAAAATGTTTTTTCAGAGCAAAAGAAAAATAAATGAAAATGAAACTATTCATGCATATCCCATAAAAATACAACTCTCAAAACACATCAAATTTTAAATGTTTGCATGTACATTTTTGTACGCTTGCCAAGTAAACACATTTAACCCATTTGTATGAACCGAAAAATCGATAGTTTCTAATGTGGTGTACAAATTGACACCTTAGAACATACACACCCCTTCTCGTCCAATTAAAAGTCAGTGTTGTGCCCCCTAATTTTCATAGTACATGGCTTTCCATGCACTATGAAATGCTATACATGAATGACTTTTCATTGTCAGTTAATTATGAAAGTGAACTCTTTTAAAATTAGCTGCACTAACGAAGTGTACAATCCCCCTAAGGCACTTTTCCTTGAAAAAATATCCTACTGATTAAAGATGAAAGAGCAAAGATTAAAATAAAAACATTTTGAATTTTGCCAATTTTCATGCATAATATAGAGTACACACACAAAAAATTGGTAAGGATAAAAATGCTATTTATTTAATTTATATACCTTACATTTGAGGGAATTATTTTCTTTTTCTTTAAAAAAAAAAAAAACACAATGCCAGACTACTGATATATAAAACAAAGGCTTGTTTTGGGAGAAACACAATACATTCAAATTTATCAATAAAAGTTAAGAATTTAATGTTGAATGGTCTGAATTTAAATATCCATACAGAGAGTTTTATATTTATAAAAAAAATCAAATTTCAAAAAGGGGTTTATCTAAAATTGTGTTGCTTTTTAAAATAAACAAAATCTAAAAATATATAAGTATTAAATTTTACCTTTAGCAGAAGCTAAACAATCTATCCTTCACATACTATGCCAGTGCTTTTTCATTTCACCCATTGAAATGATCATTACTTGATATGTTTTGTATTTAGTTCATTATAAAAAGTGAACTTGTATTTAGGTTTGAATATTACAATGGGAAAGGATAGTTTTGTATGGTGTATCGAAAGTGTGAATATGTTCTAAATTGGTCAGACAAATTAAATACTTGGTAATGTTTTATGAAGATTAAAGCCCTCGGCTTCGCCTTGGGCTTAAATCTCCATAAAACATGACCAAGCATTGTCTAACCTATAATACAATTGCCGTGTGAATTCATTTACTCATTGTTCAATGAAAAAAGAGTACATGGCATGGTCAACTTGATTGGTTTAAATATGCATGATAACCCTTACCTCATAGGAATTCACTATGTATGTGTCGGTTAGTGTATAGAAAGGTATATATTATGAAGTTTAGAGCGAGTGGCTTGCCCCAAGCTCTTAGTTTCATAGCATATACATTTCTATACACTATCCAATTTAGCACATATTTACAACTTGAGTAATCCTGTAATAATTCTGTTGATATATGTTTTGGCTGACAAGGTGTAGCTCATTTACGTATTAAATATGTGATTTCAAAAGAACATTGACTCCAGAATGAAAAGATTGTAGCTGCTGGTGTAAGTATGTTTATTGATATAAAGCTGCATTTTCTTTTTATACATGTACTTATTTACATGGTAAGATGACAAAATAAACTGACCCAAAGCATGCAATTCTTAAATTGCAGTGGAAGCTTTAAAGTGGAAGTTGCAAAGTGTTTTCAATATAATTCAAAAAGTAAAAATATGAAGTGAAGTTTTCTATCTCCAGAGAAAGAGATGCCTTTTTTTTTTTTATCTATTTTACTTGTCTATGAATATAAAAACAATCAAACAAGGACCTAAAGTATACATATATATATATGGTCCCAAATTGGGTTTCCCCAATCGGGCATGTTTTTTTCTTCGCCAAAACAATATATTTTTCGCCACTTTATTACTTTTTACGCCAAGTTACATACAAATTTTCCTTTTTTCCTAACTCACCCCACCCCGAAACCGTTAGTTGTCCCGTTTGAATGGTTTTGAACTAATTGTTTTGGGGCCCTTTATAGCATGTTGGTCGGTGTTGAAGGCCATACCTTGACCTATAATGGTTTACTTTTATAAATTGTTATTCGGATTGAGAGTTGTCTCATTGGCATTCAGACTACATCTTCCCATATCTATCATATGGTCCGACCATACGCGTGCGGTCCTAATACTCATAAGCATACTAGACAATTCGAATTCAGACGTACATACATGTACATATATTGTATAAGATGAGATGTATGTTTGTTCTTAAAAGAGTATACATCTAAGATATTTTATTATCTGTTTTTCTTGTATCTTGTATTATTTGTTTTATTGTTTAAGAATTGGAAACCGAACATGGCTAAATGCTACATCTGTGAGGAGGAGTCTTATTATGCAAATATAATAATTGATCATACAGCAACTTAACACATGATAACTTCCTTCCAATCAAAGAAAAGTGTCTAAAAAGTGGAAAATATGAATATTACTCGAGGTATTACAATGTTGTTTCTGGTGTCGTTCGAAACACTGGCCAATCTATCTGGTGATAGCATATAGTATACATATTTTGTATTCGTCTATCATTCCTAAAGGATCATAGTTAGGCTAATGAACTGTTCATTTCATCGTTCATTTATCAAGTTATTTCTAAATGAACAATGGAAAATAGTTGTATAACGCTCTCCAAACAGAATATTTGCATTAAATTGAAAAAAAGATTCATTTTGATGTGTTCTTGATGACTTATTGAGAATATATGATATATTGTCCTTCACTTAATTACAGTCATAAACTAGAAAAAAGTCATTTTATAAAGTCTAAAATACCTTCAAATTTTCTGTAAAAAACCCGGACTATTTGTCTAAAAACCCGGACGATTTCACAGTTGCTCTCGAAAAAACCCGGACAATAACATTAACACAGATATTTGTTTTTAATTGAATACAAGGAAATTGAGCTTCTTTGTTGATCAAAACATATACAGTATTCAATAGAAGCTGTGTAGTAATGTTAAGAAATGTTATAATTACGAAATATCCGTTAATAGAACTTAATATCGCATGTTGTATCACTCGAAAAAGCCCGAATTACACTAAAAAAATGGACCAAATCACTCGAAAATCCACGATCCTAGCCTGACACTATACCTACCGTGGATATAATAAATAACTGATACATATTATCATCTTCTAATTTGTGACAATAATATTATCATATAAACTTTAAGAGAAACGTCCATAGGTACATGTAATTCAATAAATGCATATGTCGTAATGGTAATTAAAGACGATGAAGAACCCGTAAATGCTGATACATTCTTAACAAAACCGAGTCTCTCGTTTCGTCTACTGTCCATTTAAACTTAATAAGTAAACATAATTATCGTTAGCCTGGCATCCCGGCCCGATATCTAGCTGATATAAGTTGACCTTTTCTTTATTTAGTCAAATTATGGCGACATTTGATGTTCAGCTATATTGCAATGGAATATTTGTTGAGAAAAGGGCAATGCCCACCTGGACGTTAATCCCTTATACTCAAGAGGTTATTCATGGTTGTTTTGGATACAAAATGTATCTGCCAGGTACAACTGTACGTATATAAAGCGACTTTAAGTCCACGAATGCAAGATGCCACGCTCTCTGTGCGTAAACATGTAAAAGGGGACTGGCAACAACCTTTTTAAGTGGTCCGTATGCGCCTTTTTTCAATACAAAATTTCATTACTCACAAATCATACCATCTTTTATCACTGCATATTCATCGCCCTTCGTCCAATTTTACGAAACCTGCCTTGTGACATTTTTGTATTTTTTTATCAGAACTTTTTTTTTATTTTTCAATTTGTTTTAACAAATTAATTTAAGTATTCCCCTCCTCATTTTTTTTCTTTTATTTTTCATGAAACATTTGCCAAATGACGCAAAGCAAACGTAAACAACAAAACTGCAATCAAGCTACTCAGTCAATATAGATGTAGTGATTTGAATGCAACAGTGAACGGCCGATCGTTTATATACAGTTTATAGCTTTCTTATGGCATTTTAAATTTTCATCATGGTCAAAGCCTTTTATCTTTAACACAATGGTTTCATAGAATTTTTTTTGATTTCCGTGTGGACATAAGTTGTAAAGATATAAAAACTCTTCGCTTTTTCAGAATATATTCTAAACATAATAATTCGAATTGAATCAAATTTAATGGGCTTATAATCTCAATTGAAACGATTATAAATATGTCCCAGTAGTTTTACTGGATAATGATGTAGTCTATTATGTACCGTTAAATTGCCTATAATTTCGTGTTGAAATTAATAATTAAATACCCACGTGATTTTGTATTATTCTGGAATTATATTAGATCTTATACTGTCAGTGTCAAGATGCACCAATTATTAGTGTTGATGAGGATTACAGTAGATAGCTGATTACACCATGTCTATCATCACCAATATTTTTATTTCATCTATGTTTTTTAGATCTTGTTTATCTTTCATTATGCCACTAGAAGACTTTAAAGGTAAGCAATTCATTATTATACTGACTTTTTGCATTATTGATGTTACAGTTGCATAGATAACTATATTATCTGCCGGACGTCCGATCGAGAACATTTTGATACATAAAATATTTTTTATTTGTTTATTGTCCTGATTTTCCAAGTGCACATTTGTGTTTCTTATTGAGAATGGACGTATTGGATAATATACATCGAATGAAATAGAAATACAAAAAAACATATACTATTACCTTTTTTATAATTCTGCTTATTATTTTTTTAAGTCTCAATGACTATACTAAGTTCATTATAAAGTGTTTTGATATCGAGGTATTACAGGCCATTTTAACCTAAATGAAATTTAAAATTTTACACAAGGGTCAATTAAAAGTTTTATAATGTTTTGAATTTCACAATATCTCATCTCCATGGAATAATCAACTTCTTTCAATTTACTAAATTATGCCTTATTTTTGAAAAAAAAGATGATTGAATCAGAAAGGCCTGCAGATCGACCTTAACACTTATTTGACAACTTTTGAAAATTTTGATAGTTTATCCCAAATATTTATAGAAACGACATTAGAAACCGGACACTAAAATATGTTTGGAGGAAGATATAAAGACAATAACTGTTTTGTCTTTAAATATCGGCTCAAAACAAGAGAAATAGCTCAAATACAGCTGATATACTAAATAGTTGTTGTCTTAATCCTGTGGAATTCATTTTGTTCATTTTGTTTCCCATCCCAATCGTTGAATTTGTTTTTGGATGATATCGAAATAACTTATACACGGACCGCAAAAATGATCCCAAAATTTAACCATCATGATGTACATGTACATGTAAATAGTAATTTGACATATAATAGCCTTTCGCTCGCAACATCAGGAGAATACCAAGAGGCTATTAACGTCTAGTAAACATGTACGTTTATCGTGTTATCTGTGTACCTGTATTTGTATATTATATGTAGTAGAAAGGTCGATTGCAGGATAACTGTTGTTTCGTCATTCGAGGCAAATGTTACGTTTGCACACAATACATACATCAAAATGTCATTATGACCAAAGAGATGTAGCGCTAAGATATACTTTGAACTTATTAAAATGTGTAATAAAAAAAAGAAGATGTGGTATGATTGCCAATGAGACAACTATCCACAAAAGACCTAAATGACACAGACATTAACAACTATATATAGGTCACCGTAAAAAAAAAAATAGCATATGATACAGATTCTTTGATATAAGAATTTTGATATATAATATTTTGACTGTGTGCGTAAAATAATCACAGAAGGAATTAGCCCTACCGTTTTTAAAATTGTGAATTCACGGTTTTTTTATGAATAACTAAAATTGAGGACAGAAAGTATTCGTAATTTTGACAGTATATAAAGATTCAACCTTATTTCTTGCACACAAAAAAAGAAATTATAATAATACGTTAATAACCAAACCATGTTAGAGATCATAGCAACAGATAAGATATCATAACTGGACCGATAAACCATCAGGGTTACAATGTTATAGGACATTGACCTATTTAAATCAAATCAAATGAAACTCAAACATATCATATTTGCTATAATTATCGAATATATATGTTATTTAAGTTACTCTAACTTCATAAAAGGGTCCGTATCAAATAATTTTAAAAGCAAAAGATGTACAAATATATGGGGAGGAATGTAATCAAAGTATCTAAATAGAATAACAAAAGAGCTGTTTACGGTCAATTGTGCATGATACACTTGGGATATCAGTTTCAGTTAAATCTACAAACTATAAAGTAAAACATAATTATATTTGTTTACATTTATATTCTAAGCATTCAAAATTTGGAAGCTTTAATGAAGTATACAAATGATATATATTGTCTAGCTTCATTTAGACATATTATAATATGGATTTCTTTCAAATTTCTTGAATATTTCTACACTTAGTACATTTCACAGGCACTATATAGTGCCTGTGGTACATTTGACTATTTTCTAGCAATTTTATTTTTCATATCTGTTTTTTTTTTGTTTTGTCGACTAATCGTACAATTTGGTCATATTCAAAACAAATTAAAAAAAAATACAGCTATAACGCGTGAAAGTGTTATTATAAGCAAATAAGAAGCAACTAACAAAATAAAGTTATAGATTTCAAACTCGGAATGTCCAGAAGGAATTACAGTAGTTAGTTAACTAATGACCAGGTTATTCAAATACTATTAAATCAAAGTTCATCTGTAGCATATATGTTGATTTTTAGAGATCAAACAATTGGACGAATAGGCGTTTGCAACAACAACAAAATACAACAATCCTTAAATACATGTATATATGATCCTAAGGGAAGCATAAATTGCGAAATGATCGATTTTCGTTTATTCCGCCAACGAATGCAATCGTATTTTGCATCCTTTATTAATGAAACTGATGAAGTGACAGAGAAAATTATTATTAATTTTTCTGCATCTATCTTTCAAAACATGAGTGCAGGTATCAGCTTTGAAAAAGCTAACTGTTACATTAATTTGCTAACGTAGTTCAGTTCAGCAGATCAGTGCAATCAGAGAGCAAATGCATAATATGTCATATGTCTCGATTGTTACTTTAGCTTCAGTCACACTCAAAACGTCCAAACCAGTCCGTAAAAAAATTGGAGTGGATGTGGCCTATATAGAACTTATAGCTCTGACCAGATTTATAAAATGGATCATAATGCGATCCTATATTGAGTAGTTATTTCTGAGCCCTTTGTCTTAACGCCAATATCGACTTTACACCGTCTGCAGCCCATTTACTTTATTTCAGATCGGGTAAAACTACACTTTCATCTCGTGAGGACACTTTTTTCATGTAGTCAAAACGTTGTAGGACATCTTGTATACGTTCAAAGTACATCAGTTCCGTTCATGGCATACCGTTGAGCACCATTCTCGATCAAACCCGTCTGTAAAGTTCGTAAACAGACCGTTAATAGATGTAACTACGCATAGTCCGTTTACACAGCTGGGGCGGATCCAGCCATTTTTTAGGGTGGCGGAACCCAGGAAAAAGTGGGGTTCTAACATATATCTCTATTCGAATCAATTGAACGTCCAAAAAAGGGGGATTCAACCCCCGGACGCTCCCCCTTCTCCTGGATCTGCCACTGTTGAATACAGTATAAAACCGCTCGGCATCATTTCTCAGAACTAAGTAAAAACGAGTTTAGTTTGACGGCAACAATAGACAAATGACATAAAAATGTAACGCCGAAAGGCTGTGTATTTATCCCTTTCAAATCTTAACAAAAAAAAACTGTTAAACGTTTGAAAAAAAATCAGGAAACTCCTATCTTTCAGTAGATATATGTTTCATTATGAAATGCATAATTTTTAAGAATTTTTAATTAGTTTACTGAACTGGTCAATTGTGTGTGCTACAATTTACAAAAAGAAAGTAAAATTACAAAAATTCTGAACTCCGAGGAAAACTTAAATCTGAAAGTCCCTAATCAAATGGCAAAATCAAATTATAAAACGCATCAAACGAATGGACAATTCAGCAACAGCTGTCATATTTCTGACTTGGTACAAGATACAGATAGTATTAACAGTTAATCTAACAGTTTTAGATATAAAACGATTAATTTGCGGACACTTGGAACTTTCGAACGAACAAAATATTCAAATTTTCAAAAATGTTCAAAATTTCTTAAAAAAGTCAAACAGATTTCTAATGCCTTGATAGAGCGTTATTATTACTTACACGGAACGTCATCGTTGTCATCAATTCACAAGTCATCGTCACAGAATTATACGATTTTTCAAACTTTCCTTTTCTCTTTTTATTTTCTCTCCTCTTTACTTATGAAAGCTAGTATTATATTGTATAAACTGTTTGTTTTATATGCATGCCCATTATATTATACTATTATTGTAATTTTATATTGTATAATGGAGAAGACTTCATAAGTATGAATTTTACTTGTGTCTAATCCATTTTGCTTTAATTCAGCAAATAAAATATGTTTAAACTAAACTATTAACAGTTCTAGAATAAAACACGTCCATATTGAATTGATTGCCATTTTCTTCTTTAACTTTATCTAATTCTTAGAAGAACGTAGTTGATGATTGTTAGCAGAATCTTAACTTGGTTGATGTATAGAATTTTCGCTAGGTATTTTCAGATTCCGGAAAGCGTTGTCCAGTGTTTTTTCATCACATTTATCATCTTTTGTTTCAAAAATATCATATTGCATTTTACTGTTTTTGTCAATAAATAGACAATTCACCAAGTATTACGTTTGTGGGTGAATCTGCTTACTTATTGGCATGGGTACAGCGAGTAAACGTCCCTATTTCTTCGTACAAGTGAAGTGCGATACTATTTTAAAAAGAATGGCGAGGACAAAAACACAACTCGAGCAGAAAAGATGTGATAGAAAAAATCCTTTGATTTTAGGGGCCAGGAGTATTTTGAAAATGATTAATGTAAATGTATACGAAAGAGAAAATAAATGTTCGCGCGGCAAAAAGAAATAAAATTATAAATCCGTAGAAAAATCCCATTGCCTCTTTTCCCCCTTAAAAACAAATGGCCGTCCCCAATGTTCATATCAACTGGACAAAGTCCCAGTAACGTACATTGGACCTGTCGATGTAACTTTACGCCTTGTTTGGTCATATTATTTCATATTGTACATATAAAAAAGAAGATGTGGTATGATGGCAAATGAAACAACTGTCCACATGAAACCAAAGATACAGGCATTATCAACATATGTCACCGTATTTTGGAAGTGACTCGGTACTTATTTATCCCGTCATTGTGTTTTGATTGTTCTATGATAATTTTTGTATTCTTGTCTTTCTTTCATTTTTTGCTAGTGTGCTTTGTCTGTGTATGCCTTTTCGTGTTTCTTTGATAAATTTGACTTGGATCTGTGCTTGTGCATACCGTCTTTATGTGATTGTGCTTTTATATTGTTTTTTGTATTGTTGTCTTATATGTTATAGAACAATGTTGACTGCCTACCCCTGTTTTTAACATTTGTATCTATTGTTTCTATTTGTTTTGTTCACACAAAGTTGTCTATATGGTAGAATTTGATGTGACTGTCATGCAAATGACAGATTTAGCTAGATATATAAACCCCCATTTTCTACATAAGAAAATGCCTTTACCAAGCCAGGTTATCCAATCGTTTGATGTGTTTGCACTTTTGATTTTGACATTAAATTAGAGACTTTCCGATTTGAATTTTCCTCGGAGTTCATCATTTTTGTGATTTTACTTTTTGTTATCCTATACAATTATTGTATGTATTCGAAGCTATCAATAATATAAAATCTTTAAACAACATCTTTGTGGTTCTACAGGTGCAGATTGTATAACTGATGGAATGAACAGTGTATATAGCGGGACAATAAATACTACCAAAAGCGGGCGAATTTGTCAGAAATGGTCTTTACAAATTCCTCATACACACGATAAAACATGGTTAGGAGATAATAACTATTGTCGTAATCCACACTTGTTTCCTGGAGGACCATGGTGTTTCACTACAGACGAGAATGTACCATTCGAGTATTGTGACATCCCAGTATGTGGTAAGATAACTACTTTTGTTCCAGTAAATAAAAAAAAAGATAAATAAATTATGATTGCAAATGAGACAACTCTCCACAAAAGACCAAATGACACAGCAATGAACACATATAGGTCACCGTACGGCCTTTAACAACGAGCAAAGTCAATACTACATAATCAACTATAAAAGGCCCCGAGATGACAAATGTAAAATAATTCAAACGAGAAAACTAATGGTCTAATTCATGTACAAAAAATGAACGAAAAACAAATATGTAACAAATCAACAAATGACAACCACCGAGTTACAGGCTCCTGACTTGGGACAGGTACATACATACAAAATGTGGAGGGGTTAAGCATGTTAGCGGAATCTCAACCCTCTCTCTTACCTGGAACAGTGGTGTACTAGTACAACGTAACAACGAACTATAAGTTGAAAAGGGCTTAACTCATAAGATGGATACAAATGGAAATACTACACAGAGTGGACGTGGTCGGTTATCTGTATATCCCAACAACAAAAAGACACTAAGTACAGATCTGAGAGTACTCGCTGTAACTGACAGATAGTTCAAAGCCACTAACAACTATACTGAACGACTTTAGAAACGCAACACTCATTTTGTTGATTTTTTTTACCAAATCTTTTTTGATTCTCTTACAACTACTTTTCATGCTTATCATGCTTCTTTCTTCTTACAAAAAATCAAAATCTGACTAACCTGTGGTTATTGAACATACCGAATTTTTGAAGTCGCACGAATTTCTTAAAGCGAAATTTTGGTCCCATGAAAGATTGTTTCAGTTTTTTGCTTTGTGAAACAGTTCTTTCAATCCTTTGCCTGACTTACTTTTTTTCTAAATGTTGCATCTCCATTTTGCCAAGTCTGAGAAATAAAACAAACAAAGAACTGAATTAACCCTTAAGAATACTGCAAACATGAAAACATAAATGTGCTGCAACCATATCGTATGACTTCAGAAACTTGTTCTACTGTCCTTCCGACAACGATACAAGTAGACAAGATTTGTTGCTGGCCATCAATGAACAGATCAACGTGTAGTGACAACGAAACATCAACAGAATTTGATTATGCAACGTCATTTGCCAATCATGTTTACGGCCGCAACGTCAATTGCTAACCAAATTGCCGAGTCCCATTTAGTACAGATTCATGCCATAAATGTTTCCAATGAACTGCATTGCCAAATAATTGACCGAAGGAAAACCTGTAAAGCCCTCAAATTCCAACAGCATAATTGCCAAAACCAATTAATGGGTTGAACAAATGCAAAATCAGAAGGTTTAAAACAGAATCCAAAAAATGTCAGGCAGAATTTGTTGACCTTTCTGACAATCATTTTGGCGTTATTAACAGGCAGACATCGCTTTTGACGTTGGCGCATACATTAAAAAATAACACAAAAATAATATTTATTAAATATTGATTTTGTAACAATAAAAACAATATGCAATGATCTAAAACACGGATGACTATGAGACGCAGTGAACCTATATTTCTGTTTATTTCTTTTTAATATCTTGTTGTAGTTGGAGAATAAGCCAATAGTTCTAATGACTGCTGACATATAGCTTGCAGGATTTTGTTTATCAGACAATAATAATATTCAAATTATATCTATTGTTTTGAACACCTTTAAAATGTAATTGACCGTACATTCTCTGTGCGTGTTTAACAATTAAGGAGCCTTGAATGTCTCAAATATTTACTTCCTGTACTCGTGATTTATTTTTCTGAATAAAATATGATTATTAATGATATCAATGTCGGAAACTTTCCTTGAATTGACTATTAATCATATTGTTTGATTGCAGAAAAACGTCCAAACGAAAGATCAATCGGTAAGTAGTTGTATACTGCATGGCTGAATCATTAATTGTTCGTTTGGAATTCGTCTAAATTTGCTTATTCATCTGAAACATTTTTAACGATTTTAGTAAAAGAACAACATTCAGAACATCTCCAAGACTATCGTACAAAATGTAACTAGTCAATGTGTTTCTTTTATTATTTTTGTGAACCTACTTACATTGTAAACTTTATTTTATGCGTATTTGACTGCCTATGTTGAATTTATCCAATCATACTAATGTTGAATTTATCCAATCATACTAATGTTGAATTTATCCAATCATACTAGTTCTTCATAAATCCTTTAAGCTCTGTGCCATGCGGAGGAAGCGCAAATACCAAAATTTAAAATCTTGCTTTGTCCAGACCGATATGTCCAGGACTACTTGCACTCAATATATATGTTGTAAGCACTAGCACACGGAGGTGGATTATTCAATATACATGTTTGAGTGTAAAACGTACTTTCTAATACGTCTAGTAAATGACAATGACCGTTTGTTCACACAGTATTATTATGATAAAATACATAATGATATCTGGTGTTTTTTTTACATGATTTAGAATTTTCTATTCATCTGTTCAGTCAGTTTAGTGTTTAAGAATAAATCATTCCACTAAATGTAAGGATTTTTTTTATAAACACCTGATTGAGTAGTTTTTGCATTACTGTGCCCCTCTCGAGTCATGGACCTCTGGTTTTCTTAGTCTTGTTTGTTTTTATAATTTTAGGGTTTTTTTTTATTTTGAGTTATGTGTGTCGTCCATTTTTTCTGAACTAGTATACACTGTTTTAAGGGGCCAGCTGAAGTCCGCCTCCGGTTACTAGATTTTCTAGCTGTGTTAAAGACTCATTAGTTACTGGCCTTCGGCTGTTTTCTGTTCTTTGATCGGAACCGAACCGAAAGAGTAACCTAGAAATATAGCCACATTGGTCTTTTTCTGACCTGTAGTAAAAACCTTACCAAAGTGAGACCTCCGCTATTGTTGAGTGGGATATATAAATTCGTAGCAATGTGCAATCAGAACGAAGTAAAATCGATGTATCATGTTGAGAGTTAGGCACGCTCTCTGAATGTAAACAACACTTACAACAACTCATTTAATATTCCGGTAGCTGGTATTTTCCATGGTAAAATTTCTGTTTTCATCCAACCTGCCCTCATTTCCAAGTAGAAATATAACTAGTCGTATCGTCCTGGTCGACTCGTACTTTTGCAGATTATACATATTGTAAACATTGTTTATTGGTTCATGTCTAGAACATGCATGTGATATTTGCCACTGAATCTTACGAAGAAAAAAATCAAATCGATCAATTTAAACAGTTTTTTAACAGATTGAATAATGCTTCATATGTTTCGTTTTCTTTTGAGTTCTTGAACAACCATCCGACATATATTAATAAAAAAATTTAAGAGGGAAAAACATACAAGTGGTACGCGGAGTTGTTGCAAAATCTCCAGGAATATTTGCTATGAAGGAGTAAATGAATTTTACAAGTGCATCTTAATTATGAAATTTTCGCCACATTTTACAATTTGATGTTGTATTTGACATGAAACCAACTGTACATGTATGTAAGAATCATCCATTCATCATTTCATATATGTATTAAATTGACTTATGACAATTCATCTTCCACTAGATTTAATTAAACAATAATTGGTCAAATTAAATTATGTATCATGACTCTTTGTCCTTTTCACCATTGGTCACACATTTGGGAATTACACTGTGTTTCCCTTGTTCTTAATTCAAGTGAAATGATTTCATTATATTCTAGTGTTTACATATTATACGTTATTCAGCGGGCACATGGAACTGTAGTTCTTATAAACGACAGTTCAATGCTGGTACATGTAATTACTTCTCGAAGATCATCCCTTGATAATCCGAAACAAAAGAAACTGAAGTAGCTGTTAAAACCCTTGAATTATTAATTGATTCCAGGATTAACCTTATACCCCCGATGCGTATGTCAATGACTAGCATAAATACATTTACAGTTAAAACAGTTGTCTAGACAGCAAACTATACTTGTTGTTTAAAGAAAACGTCGTTATTAGTTTGTTTTTATTTTTAATGAAATCTGCAGATTACTCAATTTTTATTTATTTAACGTTAACATTTGACTTTTTTAAGACCGGAACCTTGAAACGGTTTTTTTATTTTTTTTATTTTTTTTATTTTACTTTTGAAGTTGCAACTTGACTTTCCTTTATTTACATTTGTAAACACATATTACACTTCAGGCATAAGCATCTGTATGTTAAAGTTCATGGTCATGAATAATGTTCTTAAATTATCATTATCACACATACATTTAAAATCGTTGAAATGACATCGTAATAGCTTTCATGATATATAATATAGCATGAACATGAACTTATATCATTTTAAACGAATGGGTTATACGAAAGAATAGTGGTTATTGAGTTGAAGGTTTTACGGCAGGTTTTTGGACTCTTTGTTGGGCGCGAAGCTATATTATCGATCATTATCCGATGGATGGGCGAATCAGATGGCAGCTCAAGTTGTTTCCGCTCAAAATCTGAGTGCAATTATACATGATGCAGCCGTCTTCTATATTAAAAAAAATGTAAATATGCTACATAAACTTATTAAACTTGAAGGTTATTGAAATGACACAAGCTGTAAATACTCTGACTGTCAACATAACCTATATGTACATGAACACTTTGACAATATAAATTGTCGACACGCTGTAGATATTTCTATGGTCACCAATTGCACAAAGTTAAAAGCAGAATTGCTCGCTCCTGGATAGAAATAAATAAAAGTTTATTGTAACAGTTAAATTGTATGGGTGCCGCATGTGGAGCAGGATATGCTTACCCTTCCGGAGCACCTGAGATCACCCCTAGTTTTTGGTGGGGTTCGTGTTGTTTATTCTTTAGTTTTCTATGTTGTGTCATGTGTACTATTGTTTTTCTGTTTGTCTTTTTCATTTTTAGCCATGGCGTTGTCAGTTTGTTTTAGATTTACGAGTTTGACTGTCCCTTTGGTGTCTTTCGTCCCTCTTTTAAACTTAGAAAATATCCGTCTTATTTCCATTTTGTTGCTTAATTCAACAAAACTTACCTTTACTTCGATGATAATTTTGCGATAATTTACATCCCTTGAAATAATATGTTGTAATAATTCTTCACAATTCAGTTTACATACACTGTACATAGATTCGAAAATAATCAGTTTATATGGACAAGGATCAACATGATGTTAAAATTTGAAAAAATTAAAATCGATTTTGCAGGTTTTACATTTTATGATTGAATTTTAGATTGTCCTGCGGTGAAATGTTATAATAATGGAACACTCCTACTGGAAACATGTACTTGTAGCTGTTTATCACCCTTTTCTGGACTGTTCTGTGAAACAGGTATGGATTAGAGGTTACACATATTTGCTTTATTGTAACTTAAGTACTGTTATTTCAACCGATGCTGTACTGCCGCTTTGTTATACAGAATTTTGTATAAACAACTATTGTTTTAAAATGCATAGTTGTGTCAGCATTAAAAAGTTATCAAAAGTATCAGGATTACAATTTTATACGCCAGACGCGCGTTTCGTCTACATAAGACTCATCAGTGACGCTCATATCAAAATAGTTGAAAAGCCAAATAAATACAAAGTTGAAGAGCATTAACATTGATATTGAACTAAGTTACAGAACCTAATATGCAACACTTACCTATAGTCAAGAAGTGGCTTAATGCTATACTTTGCTATTGCACGTTATTAGCTAAGAGGAAGTCGTGTAGACCTTTTTCGTGTGAAAACACCGGTGAATTACAATAACTCCTTTAGTTCTTTTGTACAATGCAATTAAACATTATAACTCAAAACTATGTAACTTCGAGCTAATCTAAAATATTTAAGGGGGTGCAGATGTATTGTTTTATAAACCTTTACATATCATTGAATATGATTTAGAAATGAAGCCAACACAGTGGCCTGGTGGAAGTTATGCACTTTATACATCTATGTTTGGCTGTCCTGAAGACGTTGACTACGGATGGATGACGGGATATGTCAACATGACACTGCTGCCTAAATCAAGGAACATGTTTTGGAATGATCTTGACTGGTATACATTCGAACCCCATATTCTTGGTCCGTATACTCAGCAAGCAATACAGATTAATTTTTGCATTATGAACTCAACAGCTGATAATCCATGGCCAGCTGGAAATTATTGCATATACAAAACTAATGAAATATGTCCGATCGGTAATATTATTATTAAGTAACAATGTCATTCCTATTAATTGCATCAGATAAAAAACAAAATGGGAAAATTATGTTTTTAAAATTTGTTTACTTTTACTGAAAAAAAGCAACGCTAAAAATAATGCTAATGTTCTCTGTGGTCCCAGATATTATAAACGATGAGTTCCATTCCGATTATTATGCAGCAATCACAATGACCGATTTTTAAGGACCATGTCTTATTGAAACAAAGAGGAAATTGAAAATACGTCACCGGGAAGAATGTAATTCAATACGTCTTTATGATTGTGTCACTTCATTCTTGATTTAGCATTGCAAAATCCTTCAAAACCTCATATATAAACACAAACCTCCTTTGTATCTTAGTTGATCTCGTTTTAATCGTATTTCCATAATACATATAAATAAGAAAACGATGCTTGCCATTAAAATAATCAATGTTGTATCCTCATGAAACGGTTTATAAATTTTCATATCATCTATAACCGGCTAATCTTCTGTGTTTGAACGATACTAAAATCATTCAAAAATGTTTTAAGACGCAAACAATTTAAAACGTTAAATATTTCATAGATCCGAATATTTATAGTTGCATTATTGTAGTTTGTTACATTGTAATTATAGTTATTGGTTCGACTGCATTACTCAAACAACTGTCTTAATTTCCATATATATTACGTCAGGTTTTAACGAAGGAAGTATGACAGTGCGTGGTTATACTTACGACTTAGGAGGAGATCTACCAGATTTGAAAATAGACAATTCTACAGACCTGACTTTAATGTATTGTTGTAGAGATGACGGAAACGCCGATGAACCTATACAATTGCCACACGACTTCCCTTTTATTTTATTTCTGGTATGTATGAATTATAAATTTGATTTTTTTGTATCTATGGATAACAAAATGATTCTTAATAGAATGCAACAAGTGCTCAACCATTTGTTTTTGTTATCATACTAATATTATAAAACGGCTGGCACATGGTGAAAACCACTTGCATGCGTCATGCCTGTATCATCTTTTCGTGTTTCTACATATAAAAAAAATAAAACATTTTGTTAATCTTTGATAGAATTCAATGGAACCAATATCGATTTAAACGAAGATTTCTTGTGCATAATGCTATTTAAAGAAACCATTTTTATTTTCATGTTTAAAGACACCTGTCAAAATCTCTGGAACCAATGAGCTAATTATTATTTTGAATAATATTTGTGATGTATGTCGTTGATGGAATATGTTTGTTGTTGTGTTGTGGTTTGCATGTTGTGTCGGAATATTATATTATTTGTTTGTGCGTTTCTCTGTACATGTGATGAACGTTATCGGGTGTCCATTTGCTATTTTTCTGTCACGTAGTACAATAGTGTTATGATTATAGCAATACTTTTTAACATTGTCATTTAGCATTAAACCAGGTTCAACGCATCATTTGTTTTAAAATGTGCTGTACCAAGTCAGGAACATGGCAGTTGATATTGAATAGTTTGTTTCTATGTAATGTTTGTTGGCGTAGGTTTTTTGTTGTACTTCAGTGTCCATGTTGTTCCTTTGATGTCCTCTTATAGTTGATGTGGTTCCCTCGGTTTTAGTTTGTAACCCTTTTTTTTTTCTCTCTCTATCAATTTATGACTTTTGAACATCTGTATACTACTGTTGCCTTTATTTGCAAAATTTATTTTTTCTTATACAAAAAGAGTTATTTAACAAGATCCGTAACAATGTGCATATGGTGGACGTCTTCAAAACGTTAGGTCATTTTTAATATATGGAAAGCACGACGGGTGCCGCATGTGGAGCAGGATCTGCTTACCCTTCCGGAGGCACCTGAGATCACCCCTAGTTTTTGGTGGGGTTCGTGTTGTTTATTCTTTAGTTTTCTATGTTGTGTCATGTGTACTATTGTTTTTCTGTTTGTCTTTTTCATTTTTAGCCATGGCGTTGTCAGTTTGTTTTAGATTTACGAGTTTGACTGTCCCTTTGATATCTTTCGTCCCTCTTTTAAATCGTTTACTAGTTTAATGGTATTTGACATTTTTTTAAGAAATTTTATTTTTTGCTTGACAATAATTCTAGGATGATGTTCTACAAACCAGTGCAATGACTGTTTGTGGAACCCAAGCAAAATTGTCTTGATACTCATGCTAGCATTGGAACTATTAAAACACACGTAGGTTCATCTTATATCTTCATTTCGTTTGTCCATCTGACAAGAGCCCGTCTTGCAATAAAGTATGCCTGTACTTTCTTTTCTGTTTTTATAGATTAAGTTTACGTTTTCCGTTTTGTTAATATGTTTTCCACAAAAACATCGAAGTTACGAATCGTTTCATCGTTTAAATTCGTCACTATTTTTCGTGAAAGCACAACGCTGCTGACATAAAGAAATTTCTACTATGGAATATACTGAAGAAGGTGGGGAATTCGACAAGGATTTTCAACTGACGTATAAGATGTTTTCTGTCAACAACAAAAACGCGTGTTTTGAAACCCATTAAAAGTGTAAAAAGAAAGCGTTATACACCTATTGTAATTTTAGGGGCCAACTACCGACACGTGCCAAGAAGTGGATAAAATGAAATGGACATTGGATGGATTTTACCTGGTCAACGAACATCTTAACTTTGAATATGACGGATTGCATCCTAATTTTACTGCCCATGCTGTTTATCATAGACATGTAGGCATACCGTTGTGCTACTATGAGCCATTAAGTACGTAGTTATTTCATTTCAAAAACATTAGTCAAATGAAAAAATCGTTTTTTATATACTAGTATATCCAATTTATAATGACTTATCCCAAAACCTTTAATTCTAATCTTCAGTCACAATTCTGCGGTAATTTCAAAATAAACTTCCGTGTTTTACACTTCATCATATCATTTTAAATATTGTAATGAATTTCTCATGTTATCATTAAACGTGTGCCATCATTTAAGGTAGACATAAGTTTTCTCGAATTAAATATAACTGCATATATACATATGAACAGTACTTAAAAACATTCATACAAAAAGCACACATTATATACGAATGTATCATTTAACTGAAGGCCATGCAAAGTTGATGTATATATGAACATGTACCTACAAATGAATCACACATACTTTAACTAAAATTTTGATAGGTGTATTTCTTCTTTAGAGAATCATGAGAGATTTGTATGGTTAATTTACATTTTCTCTGATCAAAACTTTAATCAGTGTCAAATAAAATGAAATATTTTTGGAACAAAGGAGGTGTAGATATATGAGACAATATCTGAAAAAGTATAATTTTTGGCAATAAGAAAAACACAAAACAAATGTCTTTAGA
Organism: Mytilus trossulus; assembly: GCF_036588685.1. Taxonomy (NCBI): domain Eukaryota; kingdom Metazoa; phylum Mollusca; class Bivalvia; order Mytilida; family Mytilidae; genus Mytilus; species Mytilus trossulus. Next base: position 2,325,438 of record NW_026963302.1, on the reverse strand, counting down.
CGCGGTATTTTAACAGCAGAAATCGAAGGACGCACATTGAGGATCTAGGGACTGTTGTCTGTAATTCAAACATTGTTAAATTGGGTAACAATGGCAATTTATAAAAAGGGTCCAAAAAATAAAGTTCTTTCAAGTTACCAAAGTGAATCAATTTTAAAAAGTTTCTAATGGGAATAAGGAATAAGTCTAAGACACTAATTGTGGTTTTCTAGTATATACTGCAATAATTTATCCAATGCCAATTATTGATTTTAACATTTGCTATACGAAAGAATTAGAAATATATTAAAATATAGTCAGATATGTCAGTAACATGAAAGAATTATGAGTAACATGACAACGGTAACAGGACGGAGTTGGTAACAGAAAGGATTTTTTTGGTGAAAAATGGGACATGAAAATAAGACTTTTTCAGATAGTGTCTCATATACAAGAGGTCATTGAGAAACCGAACATGACAATGAAAAAGAAAAACACTTCAAAAGTCAGTCGTATATCTGAAAATTCTATTAAGATTATGAGCAAAAGCTTTCTTCAAATGTCAGGTGGGTCAAATTTACTTGTGTTGCAATGATTAAAATGACCATTATCATTATACAGGTAAACGAGAGTGTGTCTTTAAGACTGACTTCGGAGCTTCATATAAAGGTCACGAAAATATTACGAAATCAGGGAGGCACTGCAGCTTATGGAAGGATAATAGCCTTGATTTTACTACAAGTACCAGATGGATAGGGGAATTTGAAGAAAATTACTGTAGGAAAATCGATATGGGATTGAAAACTCCCCCTGGTTGCTATATTGGTGGTGAATTTGAAAGCTGTGATATTCCAGAATGCGGTAATCTAGTTACAATTATGATAATAAGTTGTATAATCTGGACTGCTTTTTAATCAGATAAATGTTCTCTGTTCTTTTTCAATGGTACAATCCGATTTCTTTTTGTCAACAGTCTCAATAATTTTCGCTTTAAAGTGTGTTCAATATGCGTTAACTGGAATGAACATATTTTCGTCAGTTTAAATGTCTAACATCATTATTACAGTTTATTTGTTTTAATTTGTAAAAGATTTCTTATCGGAAGACAGGAGATACCTAAATGTAACCTTTATTTCAGAGGACGACCCAGAATATTTGGAAATATTTGGAAAGGGGAGAAGCTACAACTCAGCACCATCACTTAGCAGCACACCTGCTTCTTATGCAGTGGATGGTTTAATTGGTAACACATAAAAATATTCCCTTTTCTGAGAAACCAAAGGTTACTTTACATTGCACTTTGTCAGGTCATCCCTCTGATCGTCTTTTAATCTGTTTGTCCAAGAATTATTTTGAACTTTATACTCATAAAATTTCAATTTGTTGATTGTTTTTTTTATTATCATATCTTATTGCAGCAGTTGTCGTCAAAGGACACAATCCTTGAATAATCAATTTTTGAGTAATCAGATATTTAGCATAAAGAAAAATGATGAGACTACCAATACAATCAAAGTAACGATCCGGTTGACATTTTGCGAATTTGAAATCAATAGGGTCTTCCTTAATTATACAAAGGTGGTCGTCTGTATGCATATGTCAGCATTGAATATTCAATCTTATTATATTCGTCGTTTCTTTACTATACTCACAAAATATTTGTTTTAGGTGTATATGACTCGATTTTAATGTATATCTGAAGAAATTCATTCAAACATTAATATCTTAGTATAGAAATTTAGACAAAAGAAGATACCGATAGCAAAAATATCGGGATTTATATTCTATATAGAACAATGTATATTTCATAAAAGTTTTATAATATGTTTGTCTTATGATGTATAGTAATTTACGGAAGTAATGATGTCAAATAGTACACGTAAACGACATTCAATCGGCGAAACATTGCTATCAAAGCAATTTCAATCCGTATAATCGTTTTCATTATAAAACTTCATTGATGTCAACTTATATAAATTTAAAAACGAGTCTATGAAGTTTTGTTTCAAACAAGTGAAACGAATTTGCTTATATCAAGAAGAATATGTAAGGTTATGGAATCAGACAGGAACCAACAGAAGAGTAGAAACTAACGAAACCTTCAGCAAATCGACTTTTCCAATATCAAATACAAGCAGTAACATTTAATGAATACTTCGTCATCAAATAATACCTACTTTAGGTCGTGAATTTAAAGGTGATCAATCAGAACCTTGGAGTATATTGAAGATGGACGTCTTTCGTTAGCTCTGCTGTTTTTATATTGTAAAAGTATCTTTTTTCAACAGGTGCAGGACTAACTTTTAGAAATTCCAGATCGTATTCTAAGCCATGGTATTTACTTAACTTACAAGAGTATGTTGAAGTACATGCAATCGTTCTTTACCGAATGCAAAGTAAGATATTGATAATCGTACACATACATATGTCGCATGCTATGAGATCAAATGAAAGATGTCATCATATCAGGAAAATATATTCAGCAAACTTATTGCTTTTGATGATGCAATTGTCAATTTGTCGGAATATATCAACAATTGCCTGACAAAGAATGCTATCACAATATCAAACACACAGTTTTAGATTATCAAAAATACTGAGTTAAATTAGAATACAAATTTATAACTATTAGAATAATTAACCTAGATTGACTGTACAAATACTCGTACTTTAGAAATCAAACATTCTCCTTAAACAAACAATGACAGAAGTATGACTGTGACAACTATAATGAAAATTGATTTTTTTATAATGCCAATGTCTATATATAAATAAAAAGGATATGGTATGAATGCCAATGAGACATCTCTACATAAGTTACCAAATGTCACAGAAATTAACTACTATAGGTCACCGGACGCTCTTTAATAATGAGCAAAGTCAATACCGAATAGTCAGCAATAAACGATACCAAAATTATTAATGTAAAACCATTCAAAGGAGAAAAACAACGGCCTTATTTATTAGCCTGATATATGTTCTCATATATATATACAGATTTACAGATCTAACATTGTTGGGTTTATGTTAAGACGAGTTGTATATACATTATGTACACAGCCATGTATCACCATCATTGATGGCGATCCGATGGATACATCTGTTGTAGAGTTGTCACTGACTCAGACGTACTTATGAATATAATTATTTTCTGTGACTGTGTCTTACATTAACTTGCAGGATCCTTTACTATAGATAATTTAGCTGATCTGTAACAATAACATCTTCATGCCTTATATATCATGTACTGTAGTACGCCGCTAGATTAAAACTGACGAGGAAAGGTAACACATGGCCAGCGAAAGCTCTATTATTGTAGAGCCCAGGTGGTCGTGTGGTCTAGCGGGACGGCTGCAGCGAAAGCAAATTTACAGATCTAACATTGTTGGGTTGATGTTTAGACGAGTTATATATATATAAGGATGAGAAGTAATTGTTTAAATGAAAGCCGTAATTGATACAACAAAAAGCACATATTGATAAGGAAATTAATAAATAGTGAAAAGTTTAAACTCTGCAAGTTTTTTTTTTTGCAATAGCGAAAAAAGAATAAGATGGACTTACAATGTCTGTATTTTCAGTTTGGTTTCCAGTAAGCCACAGATATGTAGGAACGTATGTTAGTAAAAATAGATGGGATTTCCTGACATATGGAGCATATAGATGTGAGGAAAACCGAAATCCTAGGAAAAATGCAATATTTAGATATCAGTGTAAGCGTCCTATTGTCGGACAATATGTCAGTGTGACAAATTTTGACTTCACTAATGAAAACGCTAGACAGGGCTACTACCATTTCTTTGAAATAGAAGAGATTCAAGTGATAGGAAAATGTAAGTTTAAACACAATTGGGTTTTTTTTCTCAATATTTTGGCATCAAGTACATTTAAGAGACATTGATCGTCGAATTGCGTAACTGGTGCAGTAAATAAGAAGCAACAGTAGTATACAGCTGTTCGAAAGTCGTAAATTGATTGAGACTAAACAAATCCTGGTTACAAACTAAAACCGAGGGAAACACATCAACTATAAGATGAAAACAACGAAACATCAGAATTCGAAAGACTGGAGGGCAACAAAATAACAAACGACATTGCAACACACAGAAACGAGCTATAAGATAACAACTGCCATTTTTCCTAACTTGGTACAGGACATTTTAAAACACAAAATGATGGGTTGAACCTTGTTTTGTGGCTAGCCAAACCTAGCGCATTACAGGACAGGAATACTAGTACAGTACAAATAAATGAAAAACATTCAGGACAGAGAAAAAAATCAATTGACAATACATTAGTACGTTTCGACATGCTAACCACCGAATAAAAAAGAAAATTGTAACTGTTCTTGGTGTTACTTTTGAACCGAACGTTATATTTACGTTGATGACTTCTGGGTTCTAATAATAAGTAATGGCTCAGAGACTGCAGAGAACATTTACTCTGCTAGGTATTTGTGATACCAGAATATGAAATTTAAAACGAAATATTGACCATGTTTACGAAGTAAAAAGTTTTTAAACTAATCTTCAACCATGTATATATTATTTATAATTATTAAAAGAACTTGTACCGATTTAGACTTAAATAGTTCTAGATCAATGTCACATGATTATATAAAAATGCTTGTTATATGTGTCCTAAACATTGTCAGTGTAACAACGCTGTACCAATTTCATTGAGGCTTGAACTAAAGTTGTTCTCTATTTCATCAGCAAAATAGGATAGCCAATTTCAAAATTCAACATAATCTCAGTTAAATCTCTTATATATAAGTAGTGTGCTGTGTTCTTGAGACAGACATAAAATATTCGTTATGTCAAATAGATTTCTGTCAGGTCTGAAAATTCTTCTTTTAAAATATCTGTGAGTCGAATTTGATGTGTATACTCAATGATGCTGACCAATTTTTGGTTTTTTTTCAAAGCAACAATGTGTGGACGACAATTAGGTCTCATATCCGGTGATGTTTACGATTACCAGTTAGAATCGTCCTCGAGGAAAGACAAAGATCATCTATCAAACTATGGGCGTTTATTCTACCCAGAAACTGGCTGGTGTTCTAGTTCTGATGATGTTTCTCCATGGTTTATAGTATGTTAGTCTGTAATTAGAGAATCCCAATGGTTTATGGTACATTATTTTAAAATGAATTAATACCTTTTGTAATCCTATTATCAATATTTCAAATATAAGATGTTTAATCTATTTAATTGAATTGTGCTTCTTTACAGATGTAAGTTAACGTCACTCATTGGGTGACATTAAAGAGAGACGAAATATACCAGAGGGACGAGTATGGTACAGTATTCGACAATCGATTAAATCGACAATATGTGTTTTACTGTATCAATTCTTTGTCAACTGTATTCGATTGATACATCTTGTCTATTCAATCGATTGTCGTCACTTTTTAGTACATGTTACATATAGTTCAGAATAGAACTTTAAATCAACCTTGTCGAATGTAATGGTCGTATACGGATTGACAGATTTGATCAACGCAATCAACTCTACTGTTCTCTCCTGAAGGATGTACGATCGTATCGATCTTGTTCAATCGTTACGATTGTGTCACAGTTGATCAATCTAATCAACTCAGTCAACTCTATTTTTTTTACATTTTAAACGTTGCACGATCGTATCGATCGTATTCAATCGTTACGATTGTGCCACAGTTGATCAATTTAATCAACTCAGTCAACTCTATTTTTTTTAAATTTTAAACGTTGCACGATCGTATCGATCGTATTCAATCGTTACGATTGTGCCACAGTTGATTAATTCAATCATCTCAGTCAACTTTATTTTCATATTTCAAACGTTGCACGATCGTATCGATCGTATTCAATCGTTACGATTGTGCCACAGTTGATTAATTCAATCAACTCAGTCAACTCTATTTTCATATGTCAAACGTTGCACGATCGTATCGATCGTATTCAATCGTTACGATTGTGCCAGAGTTGATCAATTTAATCAACTCAGTCAACTCTATTTTTTTTATATTTTAAACGTTGCACGATCGTATCGATCGTATTCAATCGTTAAGATTGTGCCACAGTTGAACAATTTATTCAACTCAATCAACTCTATTTTTTTATATTTTAAACGTTGCAGGATCGTATCGATCGTATTCATGCATTACGATTGTGCCACAGTTGATCAATTGAATCAACTCAGTCAACTCTAATTTTTTTTAACGTTGCACGATCGTATCGATCGTATTCAATCGTTACGATTGTGCCACAGTTGATCAATCTAATCAACTCAGTCAACACTATTTTTTATATATATATTTAAAACGTTGCACGATCGTATCGATCGTATTGAATCGTTACGATTGTGTCACAGTTGATCAATTTAATCAACTCAGTCAACTCTATTTTTTTTATATTTTAAACGTTGCACGATCGTATCGATCTTATTCAATCATTACGATTGTGCCCCAGTTGATCAATTTAATCAACTCAGTCAACTCTTTTTTTTATATATATATTTTAAAACGTTGCACGATCGTATCGATCGTATTGAATCGTTACGATTGTCCCACAGTTGATAAATTAAATCAACTCAGTTAACTCTTCATTAAAATTACAAACTAATTTTGAATGTTGATAAATATGGTCAACTCAGTCAACTCTGTATTTTAATAGATATTCTTAAAAACTTAGTCTAATACAATAACATACGCATAAGGCGCTATGCGGCGTATATTGACACAGCATACGGCGCTATAAGGCATATTAACACAGCTTTCTGCGCTATAAGGCATATTAACACAGCTTTCTGCGCTAGAAGGCATATTTAATACAGTCTTACTATTACTCTGACTTAAACCCTAACCTAAGTCTGATACAATAACATAGCCTATGGTGCCGCTCGGCGACATATATACATAGCCTACGGCACTAGAAGGCATATAACCCTAAAATAAGTATGACACAATTAAAAAGTCCATGGCACTCTATATATATATAGCTAGGTGTTATATTGTGTAATTTTCAATTCTCAGTGTGTGTTTTTCATTTTTGTAATCTCAGTGCGTCTTTAGGAAATCTCAGTGTGTAATTTTTTATTCTCAGTGTGTAATTTTCAATTCCCAGTGTGTAATTTTTAATTCTCAGTGTGTAATTTTTATTTCTCGGTGTTTTTTTGAAGTCTTTAAATCTTAGTGTGCTTTGTTGTAATTCTCAGTATGTGAATTTTTCGAAAAAAAGTTTAAACATAGTTTTGACGAGGACGGATTGTCATAAACATACGCATACGGCGCTGGCGGCGTATTGACACAGCCTACGGCGTTAGAGTGCATATTTAATACAGTCTTACTATAATCTAACTTTAACCCTAACCTAAGTATGATACAATAACATAGCCTACGGTATATTATATTGACACAACCTGCGGCTCTAAAATCCGTCTGTATTACAGTCTTACTGTCACCCTAACTCTAACTCTTACCTTAGTCTGACACAATAACATAGACTTCGGTGCTGGGCGATACATTTACACAGCCTACGGTGCTACAATTAAGGCACATCAACACAAGTCTACGACGCTAGATGGCTTATATTTGGTACATTCTTACTGTTACACCAACTCTAACCCTAACCTAAGTATGATACAATAAAATAGTACACGCTCCTAAGTGTCATATTTACACAGCCTACGTCGCTAGAAGGCATATTCATTACAGTCTTAATATAACCCTAAATATAACCCTAACCTATAGGTCTAACACAATAACATAGCCTACGGTAGCACTCGGTGACTTATAGACACAGTCTTTTGCGGTAGAAGTATATTTAATACAGTCTTACTATTACTCTAACTTTAACCCTAACCTACGTCTGATACAATAACATAGCCTATGGCGCTAGGAGGCATATTGACACAGCCTACGGCGCTAGTAGTCGTATGCAGTCTTACTGTCACCCGAACTCCAACCTAAGAACAGTATACAGTAATATATATGTTCCTGCTCCAACCCTAACCGGAGTCTGACACAACAACATGGACTTCGGTGCTAATTTTAAGCGATAAATTGACACAGCCTACGGCGCTAAAAGGCACATAAACACAGTCTACGACTCTAGATGGCTTATATTTAAAACAGCTATAAAAAAAATTGTATATGCGCAATTAAGCCATCATATATTTACATACTACAGCACAAGCAGGCACATTGAACGATCTTACCTCTAATATTCATTTGATAATAATTTTCATGTTTGTTTACTCACTTCAGTTTCTTCATTTTAATGATCTATACATACTACTGTCATAAACTGGCTACTAAAATACACATTTTTGTGACATTCATATTTTTCTCTCCTGAAACTGTTGCTATGAACCTTCTTCAAATTTGAATTAATGTTAAAAATGTTTTATCAGCAAATTTTTATGCTTCAACTTTTGTATATCTGTTTCAATTGTGTGTACATTTTATGTTCACTATACTAATATCTCCGTACCCAATCTGACATATATTATTACCATAGAGTTTATCTCCATCAGTGCTGAAGTGGGAAATACAGTAATACAACTTATTTTGTTAAATCTTTATTAATAAAATTTATTAAATAGTTTATACCATTAATGAAACACATTGAGTTGATTGATTCGACATATAACGTTCAATCGATATCAATCGTATCGATCGTTACGATCGAGTGACGTCTTCATCAAAATACATTGAGTTGATTGATTCGACATTTGACGTTCAATCGATATCAATCGTATCGATCGTTACGATCGAGTGACGTCTTCATCAAAATACATTGAGTTGATTGATTCGACATTTGACGTTCAATCGATATCAATCGTATCGATCGTTACGATCGAGTGACGTCTTCATCAAAATACATTGAGTTGATTGATTCGACATATGACGTTCAATCGTTATCGATCGTATCGATCGTTACGATCGAATCTTCGTCATAACACGTATGCATTGAGTTGATTGAATCGACAAACTATGTTCAATCGTTATCGATCGTATCAATCGTTACAATCGAGTATCCATCATTAATACATTAAGTTGATTGAATCGACAAACAATGTTCAATCGTTATCGATCGTATCTATCATTAAAGTTTTGTTGAATAAATCGATCGTTAATGTGTCTATTCAATTCATTCTTTTTAATTGAATTGAATTAAAACCTGAAGGAAAAATCAGCTCTTGTCGAATCAATCGATTGTCGAATACTGTACCTTAATGAGAGGGACATTCAAACTCATAAGTAGAAAGTAAAATGATGACGCCATGTCAAAAAACAAAATATACATCTCTTAACAACACGCAACAATTTCATTTAATATTTTCAATAAATATATTGTACATACATACATGTACATCATATTAAACTTAGAATTTGCTAAAATCTTCAGGAACTGTATTTTTAAGGTTGATTTTATTGTGCCTTTAAAACTCCAAGGTGTTGAGCTACAGGGAATAAAAGACGGTTCAAATGCACAATTTATTGACTCGTTTAAAATAATGTATGGTAATGACAGGAGCAACCTAACTTTTTACGAGGACCCGATCGGAACAGTGAAGGTTTGCTAAAAACTTTTATTTTTCATTATTAAAATCGAAATTTATGAACCAACAAAATATATAATTTTTCAAGAAATATTTATAGAGACAAATTTGAGATTTTGATTTTGAGACAAATTTAAGAACGTTTTTCTAATTTTTTTATGTGCTCTCTATACATGCTATACAAATATTCACCTACTTTCTATGTCTTCAATTTGTTATATTTTAGAAATTAAAAAAGATAAATGCATTCCTTCTTCGATTTTCAAAGATGTATGCAAAATTTTACCAAAATCTGTGACATAGCCCATTTACTGTCACTTTACCTTAAATGCTACTGACATAATACATATTTTTTTTTTTAGATATTTATAATCAATCCGATGACAAGCCCACTGTCTATTCATCAGTTTATTTTTAATAAAGAAATTTATGGCAGATACCTTAAAGTGGTTCCAGTGGATTACAAAGAAGCATGTTTAAAACTTGAAGTCATTGGTTGTCCAAAACAAGGTATGAGAAAAAAAAACGATACATAGACGGCACACGCAGATGAATTTTAGTCTCAAGCAGACATTTTGAATTTAATATTATCTGAAAAGTCTGAGCATTAAAGTATTTACTCATTTTCATTCTTTTAATTAACCTTCAAACGTTACCATACGATCACATATAGTACTGTTCATAAAATTGAAAATAATCTGAATGGATACGGATAAATAAACACTATTGACCAGTCTATATAAAGCCTTAACAGATTCAATTGGCTTAAAGTAAGAACAATAATCAATTCACCGCAGTGGAACACTCTGAAAAGGAACTAAACTCACTGCAACTTTGAGATAAAGGACAGTAATACAATCGCTGTTTATTTGCTGGTTGTGTATTATTTTGTTGTGCATGTACTGGTTGTTTGTCAAGGATGGATACCCCATATCTCTTTGTTGTATTATCATAAAAGAAAAGTATGACATTAATTCAGAAAAACATCACAAAGGTCTTTAATTTTCGTTTTAATTGGTCTCTAGTAGCGTGGACAGTTTATAACTTGCTTTTTAATTTAAGACACTTCTCAAATTTATACAATTGGTACATAGTTTTACCAAAATGAAGTACATTACACTATTGTCAATCTTAATGAAATAGAATAAGATCGTGTTTTAAATTGAACTCAATACACTACTACGAGGTAAACGTGTTCTCGGGCTATCAATTAGGAAATTATATAGAAACTAACATTCCACCTCTCACAGGCAGAATAGATCTTAGATTAATTTGTCTTTAAATTTTTATCTCCCTATTTATCATATTGTTCGTAACGCTTTAATGGATATTTATAGTCTTGAAATGTTAAGTTTCAGCTAAATAAGTAAAGAACGAATACACAAAGTTTAAACAGTTATTTTCATTCAATAAATGGAATACTATAAGTTTTCCTGAATAGGTCAAAGACGCCGGCATGACATAAACACAACAAATCTATGATGATTTCAACTTGATATATAACGAATACAGGACAATGCTGTTGATTAAACTTAACACAATCATGGTCCTTATGTGTCCACATAATTAATATCACAAATCAGTAACAAGTACCAGGGCGAATCTGATACCTCTACAAACAGTATTTGTCACATGAAATATTGAGTTGTATGTCTGTTCTGACTTCTTCTACTATAAAAGGAGCATCACCATGGGTAATGCTGTAATTGAGAACATATATCACACTGTGTTGGTACATATTAAATAAGAGCATTTGACAACCCAGCTTCCCGGCCTGGTTGTGACGGTTCTTAATACATGAAAGTTAACCTTCCCCATAACAATAAGTGAAGTGCATTAAAAAATTCAAACACACTCACATTATTTGCTTCCACCTTAATAAATACATTATGATTGCATTATATGTTTAATCGTCGTGATAGCTTTGCAATAGTGTCATTCACTACAGCCTTATGGTTTCAACATTCCCATAGTTCAATGTTAGTACTTCTCGTATTTTCCTACACTGTGGGGGACGACAAAAAAGACATACTAGTAGTTTAAAATCAATCATATACAAAATAAGGAAAAGATCACCCTGGATGCCGCACAAAACCCATGGAAACAAAGAGAAACTCGATAAGGTATACTTGGAATCATAAAAGATACTGCTGAACTCTTAGTTGTAGAACCAGGACAGATTAAAACATACAAAGTTTAAAAGCTGGAAGAACTGTGCAGTATGACTTTGTCAGGTGACAAACTAATTTCAAAAACTCAAAGCTAAAAATATGGCTTTGGTTCTTTCCAATTCGTTAACTTGCAATGTACGAATACTTTCTTGCGCAACTCTAACCAATTCTTACTACAGAGCAGTCGGTTACATTTCTTGTAGAGTTCTTATTACTGGATGACGACTGACAACTGCGCACGCATCCGCACGTTATCCTTTTCATCCGACACTATAAATTGACTCCAAGTACGCATTTGCTGGTGGACCTCTCATTTTGTTATCTGTAATAAAGTGTCTGTTCTTCCCTACGCTGCGAAATGAATGTTCATTCATTGCTGAACCAGACTCCTTTCAGGTGCCTTTCCTTTTCTCCTCAGTGAAAACTTGCAAGTCTTTTCACGCGTTAGCAGTGCACCAGGTGAGGACGCTTAGTGCGTATCCCGTTTTCACGGGTTGATATTTGTCGCAGACCTCTGGTATATTACACGGATTTAGTGACCTATGGCTGATGGGATCCTGAGACGATCAGAACGATGACGATTATAGCTGTACAATCAGATTGCTGGCATCATTGTGAAAGTATAAAATTCGTGCTCTTTGAAACAATATAAAGTCTAATCGATATTAACTGGCATAGACAGAACAACACCGATGTGCCAGTTCGCTATGTGTATCTTTGCATATCTAATCTGGTTTAAAAAAACCAATCACATGACTAAATGCAATTAAACGGTTAATGGTCCTTTGTATGCATACCCGATAAACCAGCTGAAAAGGGGCATGGATTGTAAGTGAAACTGCCTTAATTATTCCCTTATATCTTACACATGATGACGCAAACAAGTTATGTTTTTTTAACTGCCACTCTAAGAAGTTTCAATTTAATAATCTGACATTACATTATAATATGAGCATATGTTTCAATTACGAAATTTCTTTATAAAACAAATATTTTGTACAGAACAATTTTTTTAAGAGATATTACAACATGTACAAGAAAAAACTAAATAAAGAAAAGATCAGTCCGTTGCTATACTCTATTAGTAATACAAACTACTTAATTGACGAATTAAAAAGTCACACCCTATAGAAAGGTACCCCCTCTTACTGTCTACACTTAGACTAATCGAAAAACAGTTTTATTTCAACTACAGTGTTAGTTAAAGGTCAAGTTACAGTAAATAGACTATGTCACATATTTCAGTATTAATTTTTGCATACAACTCTGGTTCGATGAACTTCAATTGAAAATCGAAAATATAATGCATTGATCGCATACTGTAAACCAACTTATTTTCGCGGATACTTTATTTCGCGTTAATCCTTTCTTGCCTATTCCGCAACTGTTTAATTTCGCCATATTCTAATTTCCGGATATAGTTTAAAAAGGAAAGATCTAAGTTAAAGCATATTCGCGACGACTTATATTCGCGTTATTTTCCTACTCGCGAAAGTCGCGAAAAGTAAATCGCTCAAGAAAATAAGTTGGTTTACAGTATATCATTTAAAATATTACTGTTTGAATTCTTACAAAATTAGTGAACATTTGTATAGTAAGCACACACAATCGACAATTTTCTATGGGTTTTTTCGCCGATTTTATATGCCTTCTATACAAGTATTCGCCAATATTAAAAGAAATCAATGTGCAATATTTCAGTTAATAAAAAGATGAATGCATTATTTTTTCGATTTTCAGTTGAAGCTCACCGAGATAAGGTTGTATGCAAAATCTTCGCTTATTCGGCGACAAAGCCAATTTACTGCTCCTAGACATTAATTTTACATAATATACATTTGTTAAACGAACTGAAAAAAACATTCTGAACTAAAATTCAGATGTTACCTGAAAACATTTGCATTTACAATTTTGATTTTATATCATAAAAAACTAGGAGATGAACGTTAAAACAAACGTGTACTTTTAGCCACTGTTTATAGTTTGATGTGCTATTTGCAGTGAGACGTGACTTGTGGTGTAGAGATACAAAATTCGACTTTGGTTTTGAAGTCCTCAGATATCATTCGTTTTGGATGGCCGAGCATCATGATATAGAACGTATGGGCAAAACAGGAATAGATTTGAAACAATGTTTTGAACGCTGTCAAAATATATCTTGCACTTCCTTCTCATCTGAGTACCCGAACAGTCGTTGTACACTACATTTTGGACACAAATATACTCCAGAGTATCATAGATGGTGGATTGAGGGTGTCGATCCTGGAAATGTCTACTATCAAAGACTGTGTTTTAAAGGTTTGAATTATTGATATTTATGTAAAGGATTGCGTTTTATCAAAGCCTGAATATGAATTTAAATCGCATTATTAGTTAGGCAAAATAAAAATAAAATGCAAACTACAAACAAGCGAACAGAGATAAAACGAAATATTATTTAGAATTTGAAATGCAAACACATGAATATGACATCAAATTGACCGTTGTAACAAAATTACTGTTGATTATTTATTTTCTTGGGTAACAATTTTACTGGTATGAGGAAAACTTACATATTCATGGAAATTTCATTTCGTTGATTTAGCAAAGTCGGCACTTATTTCTATAGAAAATGTGTAATTCATTGAACATTAAAATTCGAGTTTCTCCTGTACGAATAACACTAAAATTGATAACCTACGAATATTAATGAATCCACTGTATAATCTTGTTGAGATTATCTTATCAAAACTCTTTTGAAGTACATTGCAGGTCATAAAATGCATTGTTCAATGATTTGAGCGCTATCACCTCTTTTACATTTTAGTTTGTTGTGTCGATTGGTCAAAGGCCAATTCGTGTACTAGTTGTAACTTTCCGACTATTTATAATGTTTACCAAAAATAAAATTAAAACTTTCAAAACATCAACAAGAAGTTTGTTTTTCAGACTTTTTAGAGTTCAACACTTGTGGTGGAGATGTATTTTTGAAGAATGATAATGATGAATCAACTATTTTATCTCCAAACTTCCCCTTCAATTATGGTCAAGGATTAACTTGTGTTTGGTCTATTCATTCCACCATGTTTATTGAAATAGAAATTGTGTCTATTTCACTTCAGAGGAGAATTCTATTAAGTGAAATGCAAAAGGTATGTATGATAATCGCTTAAAATGTCAAAACTTTTACAGCTGTAAAATCAGTAGAAATAATTGTAAGATAACAAATATGTTTTCTCAAAAACGTGTGTCGAAAGTTGCCTTGTTCTGTTGTTATGTCATTTCAGTAGTAGTTGGTTTATTTTTCAACGAAATCTTATTCCCTTGGATAACCCACCTACAGAACAAAAATAATGTGTTGCGATCAAATTAGCCTTGCAAAACACAGTTGCGTATCTCTTATCAGTTCTGTAATTTGTATATATGGCAACGTTATTTCATCTGAGATCAGCATTGATAATCGTTACCGTTTTACCTTTTGCCAATGAATTTAACATTTTAAATTAACAATTATTTCTTTTTCTTTTATTCAGATGAGTATATATGACATTAACCCAGGGCAATGTGAAGACTCACTGAGCATTATAGATCACGACGGATATGGAAAAACTATTCTACCAAATGAAGATCAACTAAATGGAGTCAAGCTATTATCTGCGTCCAATAAAATCAAGATACAACTAACATCCTGTTATCAATATCAAAGGAATAATCAAAAGAGTTTCGAATTAAAAGTATCCACGATTGGTGTGTATCATTATATTCAGTATAAAGTGTGAAGGGAATTTTTGAAACGTGCATTCAAAAAGTATACTTTTATGAAATGATAATATTTCCATTTGCAATTTTAAATACGCATAGTATATCTTTTAAGGACAAGGATTATGCTCACAATTTAAACTTAAATAGTTAGTCAGTTATGTTTTGTTTTTTTATATTTTGGGTTATATATTCTGGAGGGGTATTTGCGAAAAATACCAGTCAAGGGACTATAAAATTTCCCGAGCCGGTAGTCGCGGCAATTCGGTCCCAAGACTGGTATTTTACCCCTCCATAACATCATATATAGGTTTAATTACACTGAATATATTTTGATTGAAACACTTTGTACAGGTGAAGATAATTTTGTTTAACTTGAAAGCTGTAATTCATTAACATGTTTTTCCATAATTTTGAGGAAAAGAGGATATTATCAAAGAACAGCGTGAATTATACATGGTGTAGTACGCGTTAGCTTTCTTCTTTTATGTAACGAAAGATTTTGACGGGAAAAACTTGAGAGGGTCAAAATTGAATATCTAAAATGGCAAATACCATTTGCAACAACTTCGCCGACAGTGGTGAAAAACAGGCAAAATCGTTTGAAATGAGGAAAAATATTCGAATACGCGAAAAATACACTGGATATTAACAAATCAAAATATGGCTTTCTTATATAAGGTGTAATTAAACAAAATATATATTGAGCTCCACCTATCCTTCTTATTTTGTACAAGATCATATGGTACGTTATTTCAGAGATAAAACTATTCACATGAACATCAATTAACTTGTAGAATACCCGAATGTGTTCAATCCTTCTATTGCAGCCTTTTATATTTTCAGCAGTAAATGTTATAGGTTATTTGCTATATCAAACGAATAAATTTACATTTTGTTTTACATTTAGTGTAAAGTAAACTTAGAGTTTCAACTAATATTTTCAATTTCTCTATGTAATTTGATTTTTTTATCCTCACATGGTATCTTCATCTTTCTACTATACAAATATATGGTTGAAATAGGGAGTTCAGTGGGAAGCAAGACTCAATGTTATGCATTTTATTGATGCATGATTTAAATAACTATCGTCCATAATCTTATTTTTACATCTAGCATTGTGAATATGGGTGATAAAAATAATGAGGTTGTTTTCGTCTGTTTTTACATTAAGTAAGATTTGGTATATGCTTCAATGTACAAGAAAATTTCAACACAAACGCATGCAAATGAGTTAAGGATCGCCATTTGATGAATTTTAATTGTGTGTTAACTAGACACATTGCGATAATAGGAGGGTCGTAATATGTGAGCCGTCATGGCATTATGGCAAATAACGTTATTAATCTGGTCAAGTAATTTTTATGAAACTGCTGTATCTCTATGCGACGTTAATGATAGATCATGGATGTGAAAATCTATTTTCAAAAATGTCGATATAACCATTTAGATTACATCAAATTGCAGGATAAATTCAATATTCGTACATAAACAGAATATAAAATGTATTTGTACTCGTTATGTGTTTGTTTTGTATTGTCATAGATCTGTTATCGCAACTAGGATGATTGCATTTTGTAAAAGACCACATTACAACCTTTTAACATCGATTTATGTGTGTGAAAGAGTGTGTATATCATTGGATCATGTCTCATTTGCGTATATATCCCAAAAAGATCTGTTTATTTAATGATGTACACCTTTGAGGAGCCAATAGTTTCTAGAATTAAACTTTTTTCTAAACCTGAATGTTGGGTTTCTAAGACAGTTAAAAGATAATTCATGAAGAAAAAAAATCATATGATGGTGCGCTTTTATTTTTTGATACGGCCCTCTGAAAGTACCCAATTTTGTTGATTTTTCTATTTTTCATCATTTTTTACCAATTTTTGGGCTATTATTGTGAAAAAAAATCTAAATTCCACAATTGAACTTGTTTTCATACTCTCAATAAAGATGAAGTGGACCAATCTGAATAAATTCAACTCAAAACATATAAATAGGTGTTAGTATAAGATGGTTTTATCATATTTTAATGCTTTTTCGTGTCAAATTTACCATGTTGTCAATTTAGAAAATTTGTGATTTTTCTCTGTTTTAAGAGAAAAATGCATATTATTTCAACTTCCTGGTTATAAATGATTGAAAAAATTACTTATCTAAGAAATTTGAAAAAAAAAGTTATATGGGATGTTTAAGTTTATGGTAAAATCATTATTTGTTCCCTTCACCCATTTTCCTCAAAATAAATTTCACTAAAAAAGACTGACTTGATTAAAAATAAAATTTGAAAATTTAATTTCTTAAAAACTACTTATGGGAAATACAAAATTCTTCACAGTGTTAGTTTGATTATGATAATTATCAAATTCATTGCTATTTTCCACTTGTATCACATGTTTCGGAAATAAATCTAGAATGAGATTTCAATGAGACTGAATGAGACTGAATGAGACTGAAATGTCAGAAGATTACATCCTTAAACTTTAAACAAATATTTTAGATTTACCAGGATGTGGCGGACTAGACAGTTGCTTTAAAACATGTAACCAGCCTTCAGCCTACATTTATACACCAGGATTTCCTATAGCTTATAAACCAGGCGAGGCATGCTTCTGGAAGATCGAAGGCGTATATGGTCAATTTGTAAAACTCACTATTATCAACTTAGATGTTACAGATGACTCATCATGTGAAAAATCCTTTATTTCTGTTTATGATATAGACATACAAGGACAAGCAAAATCCTTAGGAAAATTTTGTAAAGATAATCGCCCATACGAAACATTTATATCAAGTTGGGAAAGACTTCAAATTGAATTTAAAGCTGCTACTGATATTCCGGGAAGTGGTGGATTTCTGGGAAAATATGTCATGGAAACTTTTATACAAGAGTCATTCGATGTATCAAATGACAGTAAGGAAACAGTAAAATCACAAAAATGCTGAATTTAGAGGAAAATCTAATCGGAAAGTCCATAATTACATAGCAAAATCAAATAACAAAACACATAAAAAACGAATGGTAAAAAACAGTCATATTCCTAACTTGGTACAGGCATTTTCAAATGTAGAAAAGGGTGGATTAAACCTGGTTTTATAGCGCTAACCCTCTCACTTTGATGACAGTCTCATCAAATTCCGTTTTATTTACAATGTATTTGTACTCGTAATGTGTTTGTTCTTTTTTCCCCTTTATTAAGTTCCATTGTGAGACAATATTACGTAGTTTAAACAAAAGTTACAATGTGTTATAATGTTTTATAAACTTGTTGTTAAAATTATTAAGTTGAAATTTTTATTTTTAAAAAAACGAATAAAATGGGATAAGGTTTAGAACACCATTGTCTTATATACAAGAAACGCACGTCTTAAATTATAAGTTTGCAATCTAATACTAGTTTTTGTATAAAAAAAATTAACAAAGATTCTGCACTCCGAGAAAAATAATTTTAATCGGAATAATTTTTTTTTCGAATGGCAATCAAAACTTTAAACACATAACACGAATGGAAAAAAATATATTCCTGACTTGGTACAGGTATTTAGTTATGTAAACAATTGTTGAGCAATCCTGGTTTGAATCAATTTTATGAATATTTTGACGTTTTTACATCGAAAAAAAACAACACGTTAAATAATTTCTATGCGTTCGAAGCTATTTCTCGTTTACCTGCAATTGAACAGTCATCAAACAAAACTTTTTAAGAACACCTGAAGGACTCATCTGATTCTGTTAAATTAGTTCATTGGACATAGTTTACACATTTATCTTACCTAGACGTATATAGAGTATGCATGTATATATATTGAGACATAGAGACGTTAGTTTCTTATGTTTTAAGAATAAAGTTATATAATATCAATAGGTTGCCCAGACAACTGGCATGCATTTAGGAACAGTTGTTATAGTTTACAGAAGAAAAAATTTGGCATTACATGGATTGAAGCCGAAAATGAATGCAAGATTAACAACGGTCATCTTGTTAGCATAGCTGACATTTCTGAAATGAAATTTATTCATTACCTCATTACTGCTTATAAAGATTATCTAGAAGGTGATCGTGCATATATAGGTAGGTCATTCATAAGATATAGGAATATATATATATATATATATACATGTACGTAATAAAATGTACTCCACTGCAAAACACCTACGAGTAAAAATATATGACAGTATATAAAATTGCTATAAGCAGTAACAATTTTAATTAACAAAAAACCTTCCTGGGTACTATTAATTTGATAAGAATTAGCATATATTGTCAAGACTGCAAATTTTGTCGCAATGCGAGACATAGCGATCCTTCATTTCTTCGTAGACATGTTTATGATCAAAAGCTAGTATGTAGTAAGAAATTTTGTGAAAAAAATATTTCCTGTTTTTCCGCATATTACTTATAAATGGACTTAAAATTTCCTCCAGTTAACTTTATATCCAGTCTGTAGGTAGCGTTCTTAAAACATTTATTAGACTCATAACAAAAGGCGAGACACTAGGTTCCGCGGAACCCTTACAAATTTATCAATGTACTATGTAATGTTCCAAAAGACTGCGCCAAGAAGGGATCTTAAGGTTTTTTCTCTGCTGTCAACATTTATCATTGTTTATCTAAACTAGTGTGAGAACATTTCTGAATAGTATTCAAGTACAATGCATGTGACTAACATCTGCAAAATAACACGAACATGAAAGTTTCTTTTTATCAATATATTACTGTATGATAACGACACTTGTTTTGGATTAACAGTCCTACAGTAGAGTGAAGCTTTTTTGTGATTTTCAGACGGGATAACTGAACATCAACGTCAATGTTTTATAATGAAGCTCACAATATTTTGCAAAATAAAACAAAGTGTTTACGTTTACTAGTCGTATCTGCTGTTTAATTTTTCAAATTAATTCTTTCAAAACTTTCACAACAAAGGCCTGAAGAAGAAGACTAATGGTTATTCTATGAGGGACTATATTTGGTCGGATGAAAAACCTTTGACGTTCACTGCATGGTAGGTATAATAATTACCATTAACACACACATAGTTGTTTGTCCAAAATGGAATGGTTGGCCAAGTTTAATAGAGGTCCTCCATCATGTCATGCACAACTGCTGCAAAAAAAAAAATTAGACATGAGTTATCACGGAAACATATTATAAGGACGAGATACTTGATAAGAATGATCTGCATACCATTTAACGGGTTTTTCGTGGGGTTCGTGTTACTTAGTTTTTATTTCTATGTAATGTTCAGTGGCGGATCCAGGATTTTTCATAAGTGGGGGCCCACTGACTGACCTAAGAGCGGGCCCGCTCCAGTCACGCTTCAGTGATTCCCTATATAAGCAACCCAAATTTTTTCCCAAAAAGGGGGGCCCGGGCCCCCTGCCCCCCCCCCCTAAATCCGCCTCTGAATTGTTTTATATAATTGTTTGTTTTTTGGATTCACGTGTGTCAGAATATTGTTTACACATACATAACTGTCCGAACAGTCTCTGGAATGACAAGCTCTATACTGGTCATTTGATATAAATATCAGCAAAGATAAATCGTTGCATTGAACACGTCTCATAAATGGCGTTTAATGAAACTTTACGGAATGTACAGTATTTGTAATTAAGGTTTGTTGGATATAACTTTTAACTTTTAACTTTTTAAACTTTCAAACCGAAACTTACAATATTACTTCTTCTATATATGTATTCCCTTTCTTTTATCGTTGTTTTGGTCTTTTATCAAATAATTGACCCCGATTATCACTAAATACACATACATTGTGGGAATGTTCGCATGATGCAATGTATTTTTTTTTATCTTTAAATGCATATTTAAATGGATTTTAATTTTTGTTAAACAAATTTTTTTTTTCATTCTTTAAACAGGTTTTTTGATAAAAGTACAGGATTTGCACAACCAGATGGCTTAGAGAATGAACAATGCTCAATAATTCAGCTGTTTAGTATACACAATATAAATGCATGGCATGATGTTGCTTGCGCCTACAACAAAATATCAAACTTCATTTGTGAGACAGAAACTGTTCCAAATGTTAATGGTAAGTCATTCTTCACTCCTAACAGATAAATGGCTGTTTCCAAATCGTGCTTTTTCAACATTTATCTTCTCAAATGTATGCTTATTTGACACAAAATAGTATCTACATGTATATATATCATTTCCTGCATGAATTTGAAATGTCTGTTGCAAACGAATAAACACTTTTATCAGTTGCATAGAATTTTTTTTTGTCGTTTCTAACTTTCTTTTCGTGGTTCAACGTTCAATGGATATCAATCAATAATGGGGTTATTTTTTGCATGCGATCACGAAGTGTTGTTCTCTGTCTCCAATAACTAATTATCAAATGAGTACACTACACGATGTTTACCCTAAAAGCTACAAATTTTAATTGTCATTAATTAATTAATTAATCAGAGAAAACAGGAATATCACCTTAAATCTTTTTCCACTAAATATTATAATAACATACTAGCTTTTATGTTAATTAAAATGAGTTTTCATGGAAACAGAATTAAACAAGTTGATTCTCTCATTTTGATTAAATGCAGATAATATCAGAAATTCAATAAATCAAGTAACAGCACAACCCGATGAAATCCTGTACCTATGTTACTCTGGTGAATATATTCTAAATATATTTCAATGTGATTCGGTGATAGATTGCATTTCTGGCGATGATGAACAGAATTGTTGTAAGTATTTTGTTTTATTTTCAATATTCGTTTTTGTATATACATTTTATGAGTATTGTTTTTTAGCTAGTAATTACACTGACATATATTAAATGATTCCTTTTCTACTCTTTATATAAGAACTAAACTTAGTTTAAATGCAAGCCTATGGAATGATATGTTTAAGTTGGAAAAGGCTATATTTTGAACTAAGATGGCGTCAAATGAGATTAGTCTACAATTATAAAAAGAGACGATTTTGTTTCAATCAATACTGATACGTATTTAACTTGCAGTGTCACAGTTGAATTAACGTATGATTCCAAGTTTGTTGTTTCGTCGGATTTCAGTGTTTTTGTGAATTTACTTTTTCA
This sequence comes from Mytilus trossulus, assembly GCF_036588685.1. Lineage (NCBI taxonomy): Eukaryota > Metazoa > Mollusca > Bivalvia > Mytilida > Mytilidae > Mytilus > Mytilus trossulus. The sequence continues at coordinate 2,302,939 of NW_026963302.1, read as the reverse complement.
TATCATTACAAAATTTATCAGTATTGTTTAATTTTTTTATTTGTTTCTTTATCACAATAAGACGTTGTTAATTAGATAAATAAGATTAATAATGAATTCTTTAAGTATAACAATGTATTAGTATTTGATGCAAAGATTTATGTTATTATCGTATTTAAAATGAATTGTCAATTATTGTACCTGAATCTTTACTTTTTAGCCCCCCTGGCCCAAAGGGCCAAGTGAGCTTTTCCCATCACTTGTCGTCCGTCGTCCGTCGTCGTCCAGCGTCGTTAACTTTTACAAAAATCGTCTCCTCTGAAACTACTAGGCCAAATTACACCAAACTTGGCCACAACCATCATTTGGGTATTTAGTTTAATAAATGTGTCCGGTGACCCGGCCAACCATCCAAGACGGCCGCCATGGCTAAACATAGAACATAGGTGTAAAATGCAGTTTTGGGCTTATAACTCAAACACAAAGCATTTAGAGCAAATCTGACATGGGTCAAATTGTTTAACAGGTCAAGATCTATCTGCCCTGAAATTTTCAGATAAATCGGATAACCCGTTGTTGGGTTGCTGCCCCTGAATAAGAATTTTAAGGAAATTTTGCTGTTTTTGGTTATTATCTTGAATATTATTATATATAGAGATAAACTGTTAACAGCAATAATGTTCAGCAAAGTAATATTTACAAATAAGTCAACATGACCGAAATAGTCAGTTGACCCCTTTAGGAGTTATTGCCCTTTATAGTCAATTTTAAACCATTTTTAGCTCACCTGGCCCAAAGGGACAAGTGACCTTTTCCCATCACTTGGCGTCCGGCGTCCGGCGTCGTCGTCCGTCGTAGTTAGCTTTTAGAAAAATCTTCTCCTCTGAAACTACTGGGCCAAATTAAACCAAACTTGGTCACAATCATCATTGGCGTATCTAGTTTAAAAAATGTGTGGCGTGACCCGGTCAACCATCCAAGATGGCCGCCAAGGCTAAAATTAGAACATAGGGGTAAAATGCAATTTTTGGCTTATAACTCAAAAACCAAAGCGTTTAGAGCAAATCTGACATGGGGTAAAATTGTTTATAAGGTCAAGATCTATCTGCCCTGAAATTTTCAGACGAATCAAACATTCCGTTGTTGGGTTGCTTCCCCTGAATTTGTAATTTTAAGGAAATTTTGATGTTTTTGGTTATTATCTTGAATATTATTATAGATAGAGATAAACTGTAAACAGCAATAATGTTCAGCAAAGTAAGATTTACAAATAAGTCGACTTGTCCAAAATGGTCGGTTGACCCCTTAAGAAGTTATTGTCCTTAATAGTCAATTTTTAACAATTTTCATAAAATTTGTAAATTTGTATTAACATATTCCACTGAAACTACTGGACCAAGTTCATTATAGACAGAGATAACTGTAAGCAGCAAGACTGTTAAGTAAAGTAAGATGTACAAACACATCACCATCACCAAGACACAATTTTGTCACGAATCCATCTGCTTCCTTTGTTTAATATTCACATAGACCAAGGTGAGCGACACAGGCTCTTTCGAGCCTCTAGTTTGTAAATCTTTGTTATCTTTTACAAAAATCTTCTCCTCTGAAACTACTTGGCCAAATCAATCCAAACTTGGCCACAACCATCTTTGGGGTATGTAGTTTCAAAAATGTGTCCCATGACCAGGCCATCCAACCAAAATGACCGCCATGGCTAAAAATAGAACATAGGGGTAAAATGCAGTTTTGGGCTTAAAACATAAACACCAAAGCAATTAGAGCAAATCTGGAGTAAAGTTGTTTATCAGGTCAAGATTTATCTGCTCTGAAATTTTGGGATGAATCGGACAACCCGTTGTTGGGTTGCTGATCCTGAATTGGTAGTTTTAAGGAAATTATGCTGTTTTTGGTTATTATCTTGAATATTATTATAGATAGAGATAAACTGTAAACAGCAATAATGTTCCGCAAAGTAAGATTTACAAGTAAGTCAACGTGATTGAAATGGTCAATTGACCCCCTGAGGAGTTGTTGTCCTTTATAGTCAATTTTGAACAATTTTCATAAAAAAAAATTCTAACATTTTCCACTGAAACTACTGGGCCAAGTTCATTATATATAGAGATAATTTTAAGCAGCAAGAATGATCACCATCACCAAAACACAATATTGTCATGAATCCATCCTCTTCCTTTGTTTAATATTCACAAAGACCAAGGTGAGCGACACAGGCTCTTTAGAGCCTCTAGTTAATCTTCTATGAACGGCATGCCATTTTTCAATTTATTCCAGCATCTTCCTGTTCCAATGACCAGTTTACTTGTGATGATGGCAGCTGTATATCAATTAGTTTACATTGTGACTTTATTCAGCAGTGTCAGGATGGATCGGATGAAACATTTTGTGGTAGTAAAATTAATTGTTTAAGGAAGTATAGAATCAATTATATTGAACCGGTATGTGTCATGTGTGTTTTCATGATTCGAGGTTCGCAATACTTTTATATTTACAGCTAACATTTTTGTATTAATGTTCATTAATTTAATTGTATATAGGTTATTTGTATTCCATCAGGTGTCACTAAAACTTTTGTTAACATTTAGAACAGTACACCTTAATAAGCTTTTATAAAGATTCGTATTCTTCATCTGAAAACTCTTCAAAGCTAAATAAATTTATATCATAACCTTTTTAATGTTGATGAAGAATCAACTGTTTGTTCGTTGGCTTAAAATACACTGTTTTATTGTATTTGAGAAGACTACACAATATTTATTCCTTGGTTAGGTAAGCATAAGTGTGGTTTATTATGTCTGGTTATGCATGTATAGCAGAATATGTGTATCCTGTTGAGGAACCGGTCATTTTGAATTCCGTTAGACTCTGTTTTTGCCTTTATATCTTAATAGAATTTTGTCATTATTCAATTCATAGACTACTTAAGGATGTATTCTTCTGACTTTTCAGTCTCGTTCAGTCTCGTTGAAATCTCGTTCTTAAATTATTTCCAAAACATATGATAGAAGTGGAAAATATCAATGAATTTTAAAAATATTATAATCAAACATAACTCTGTGAAAAAATTGTGTATTTACCATGAACGGTTTTTGAATAATATAGTTTTCTAATTTTATGACCATTCAAGTCAGTAATTTTAGTCAAAATTTTGAGAAAATGGGTGAGGGATACAAAAAATGGTTTTACAAGAATAATATACATCCCATCTCATTTTTGTCTTTTCAAATTTCTTAGATATGTATTTTTTCAATCATTTATAACAAAAAAGTTGAATTAATATGCATTTTGTTCTTTAAAATGAGAAAAATCATAAAAATACAAAATTGGCAGTATGGTAAATTTTACACATAAAAGCATCAAAATATGATAAAACTTTCTTATATTAACACCTACCTATAGTTTTTGTAAGTTAAATTTATTCAGATTGGTCCACTTCATCTTTATGGAAAGTATGAAAAAAAGTTTAATTGTGGAACTGTGATTTTTTTCGCGATAATAGCCCAAAAATAGGTAAAAATCGATGAAAAGTGAGAAAATCATCAAAATTGGGCATTTTCAAAGGGCCGTAGCAAAAAAAGAAGCACACCACCATATGACTTTTTCTTCACCAATTGTTGTGTTACAGTCTTATAAACCTAAAAATCAGGTTAAGAAAAAAAGTTTAATTCTAGAAATTTTTGGCTCCTCAGAGGTGTACATCCTTAAGATGTTTTTTTTTTATATTAGAAAGACGATCATGTTCAACAAACGAGTGGCAGTGCAAAAATATGCAATGTATTCCTGTACATCAAAGATGTGATTTTGTTCCTAATTGTTATGACAAATCTGATGAGATACTGTGTGGTGAGTACACTAGCGTATATTAATTCATACATGTTTGCTTTATAAATGTACATTTTGTTGTAGATGAATATAAATGTCTATCAGTATATTTCGTGTTTTTTCAAACTCTTTAAAATTCTCTCTGAGCAAAAATCTTTCAATATGCAATAAATATCATTTAAAAACAATATGTCAAACTGTGCCAGATTTATCCAAAAAAAAATTATTTTAAATACTACTCATGATGAAATGAAATTATGTAATTGGTTACTGAGGGAAATTATGACAACGCGAAATCTCGCAATGCCTTTCGATTTCGTAACTAAAATAAATTTTCTTATGATTGAGACGAAGAAGTGTTAAGGTCTGAATTTATTCAAACTTATTAAAAACCTATCTCTCATCGCTCCCGTTTTCGTACGCGACATATCTGAAAATGGGAGCGATGAGAGATCGGTTTTTAATTAGATTGGAATTCATCTTTACAATATCATATGTATAAATAGTTATCGAAGGTACCAGGATTATATTGTAGTACGCCAGACGCGCGTTTCGTCTACATAAGACTCATCAGTGACGCTCATATCAAAATATTTATAAAGCCAAACAAGTAAAAAGTTGAAGAGCATTGAGGATCCAAAAGTCCAAAAAGTTGTGCCAAATACGGCTAAGGCAATCTATGCCTGGGATAAGAAAATCCTTTGGTTTTTCGGTAAATTCAAAGTTTTGTAAACAAGAAAATTTATAAAATGACCACATTAATGATATGCATGTCAACACCGAAGTGTTGACTACTGGGCTGGTGATACCCTCGGGGACGAAACGTCCACCAGCAGTGGCATCGATCCAGTGGTGTAAATAGTTATCAAAGGTACCAGGATTATAATTTAGTACGCCAGACGTCCGTTTCGTCTACATAAGACTCATCAGTGACGCTCATATGAAAATATTTATAAAGCCAAACAAGTAAAAAGTTGAAGAGCATTGAGGATCCAAAAGTCCAAAAAGTTGTGCCAAATACGGCTAAGGTAATCTATGCCTGGGATAAGAAAATCCTTAGGTTTTCGGTAAATTCAAAGTTTTGTAAACAAGAAAATTTATAAAATGACCACATTAATGATATTCATGTCAACACCGAAGTGTTGACTACTGGGCTGGTGATACCCTCGGGGACGAAACGTCCACCAGCAGTGGCATCGACCCAGTGGTGTAAATAGTTATCAAAGGTACCAGGATTATAATTTAGTACGCCAGACGCGCGTTTCGTCTACATAAGACTCACCAGTGACGCTCATATGAAAATATTTATAAAGCCATACAAGTATAAAAGTTGAAGAGCATTGAGGATCCAAAAGTCCAAAAAGTTGTGCCAAATACGGCTAAGGTAATCTATGCCTGGGATAAGAAAATCCTTAGGTTTTCGGTAAATTCAAAGAAAATTTATAAAATGACCACATTAATGATATTCATGTCAACACCGAAGTGTTGACTACTGGGCTGAAATAAAAACAGTTTATAAATAATCATCTTCGTTTTGCTTAATATTTTGATAATATCCGATGAGAATCCGTATTCAACTTTTTCGTTGTTATTTGAACTATCAAATTTAGCTCATGGTTTTCTTACCATGATGAATGCTATATAACCTACTTATTAAGTTAAAATCATACCTTTGCGTTAAAACTGGCTCGATCATTATTAATTTACTGTGATCGAATATCTGTTTTCCATGTAATTACACACTGATATGTTCTTTTTGAAGCCACGAACTTACTTTTTTTCTAATTTCGCCTCACTGAATACGACTTATCATCGATTGTTTAATATGTCATGGGACACGAATTGCTATTGCTTACGGAGCACTCGAGTTTAAGTATGATTTTAAATATATTTGTTTTTCTCTGGGTAGTGTTGTGACTTTATATTGTCCCCTTAATATTTTTGCATCTTTTTAAAATTAATATGGGATTTTTTTCCAATAATGCATTATGTATGAAACTTATGAAATGAAGTTATCCTTTAATACATAGACAATAACTGTTTAGTGTCTTTAAATATCAGCTGTATTTGTACGAGGGTAGGAAACAAGGTGTATGCGAGCTTTTAGCGAGCTACTACACCTGTGTCGAGCTGAGTACACATACAGCTGATATTTAAAGACACTAAACAGTTATTGTCTTTATCCTGCAATTAATTATGTATATTGTTTGTGTTTTGAAAGACACAAAAACTAACATATTTAGCATTTATTTTCGATTTGTAATCCCTTGGAGGCCCGCGTAGTAATATCAAAATCACACATTACGCTAAAGACCGGTTCGCAAAAAAAGAATCCCGAATGGTCAGCAATAATACATCGCTCAAGGTGAATAATTATCTATTTTAACATAAAAACTAATTGCAACAGTAAAAACAAATAACAAAACATTGACAAATTTAAAACAGAAATGTACGAGTTGTCCTACGCTTTAGACTTGACATTCACTAAACATGCATGCTGAAATTGACATGGTTGATTTTGTAACAGTGATACACATTCAAGTTTTGAAATCGACAATCGTCATCTTCATTGGAATGCAAATGGAATACACATTCTGAGGTCACACAGGTTTAAACAATACTCAGTCCGGCAGTGGGCGGAGCTTTATAGCGATATCTGTATAGTATACAGATACAGCATAGCGATATCTGTAGGGCTGTATCTGTAAAGTAGGACACCCAATTGCAGGATAAAATACGATATATGCTCTGATTGGAGTTGTATAATTTGAATTTGATTTAATAATAAATACACGGTTGGCTTTTGTTTTACTAATTTGGTTAAAATCTAATCAAGGACTGAACATTCAAGAGCATCAAAAACCTGTCAAATTCTACTGTGTCGATTTTCTTGTATGTTTAAACACAGTTGGTGTGGTTGTCTTTCAATTTTATGTCATGTTATTATTTGGTAAATCATTTATACAATCATGTATTATAGAAATTTGTGGATCAAACAGTTTCCAATGCTACGACCAGACCTGTATACCGTTTTCGAGAGTTTGTGATGGAGTTATTGATTGTAGCGGGCTTTTCCATGAAGATGAATCTGAAGACTGTCTGAAGAAAACACAACACACTTGCAAAGATTGGTACGCCAGTGGTTCGAAGGAAAATGGAGTATTTCTTATTGATTTATATCTAAACGGTATTATTTTTAAGTTATAGTTGTAAAATGCATGTTATTTATCTACCATGTCTAGTTCAATCAAAGATAGATAGTGTGAGGTGAAAGGAAAAAATACGACAAACCAAGTAATGCACACAATGTTATTATCATTATACATGTTATATGAATGTAAAAGGTATGTAACTGATGTCTGTAGGTAGACTTTTGATCGAAATTATTCTCCATTTAGATACTCATGCCCATAGGGACGGAAAGTAAAGCATAACACATATCAAGTTGTATATGAACAAAATGCTAAATAAACAACGCGTTCAAAACAATTACAGGTTAAATTTTTGAATTATATATTTTTAACAAACGAGGAGTTCTCGATGGCCTAGCGGTCTAAGTAATCGTACTTCTGTTATAATATTTGTCAATACTGAGATTGTGAGTTCGAATCTGGCAAGTGGAAAGTGACTTTGAACGTACGTTTTCCGGCCAAAGGAGTATGGTTCTCACTGAGTGCTCCTGCACCCTTTACCAATACAAACTGACGTCCAAGAAATAGCACAATAGCGTAAAAATGGCTTAAAATACCAAATTATCAATCAATTTAACAAACGAAGGCAATTAATAGACTGGAATTTAACACAGAAGCATATTACAGGTCTGATGGTATCCTTCATGATGAGAAGTCAACCATAATATCCTATTAGTGGTACAAAAAGGAAGAATTTGGTTTTCTGGAAGTTTTTCTTAGATAGTATTATGTGTTTTATTCACAAAACGAAACGATATATATTGATAATAATATAAGAAATTCAACGTTAATGCATACAAATCAAGTTTTCTGTATGAAAATTGTATGAAAGGAAACAAATTAATAAAGATAGTTATAACAATTTACACGTATATTTATAATTCTTTGAAATTTCTTCAATTTGTTCATATTTTAGATAGTGCATCAGTAGAATGCATATTTGATGAATGGGAAAACTATACCCAAATAACAACGATAGTCCACCATGATAATGAGGAGACAGTTACGGCCACCCTAGACGGATATGATATAATACCTGTCTATTTTGCAAGTGACGCACATATTGAAATCCTAAAGGGTATTGGCAAATGTAGCCAATCAATAGGCGTTTATTGCCATTTTTCCGAAAATCGAGTGTACAGATCATCCCTAATCGCAGGCATCATTGACAACAAAACGCCCCAGAATGATTGTGGGTGCCCATTCGTTGGAAATTGTGATTCTGATGTTAAAAGGTATTTTCTTTTTGTAAAAAATACCCAATGAATCATGGTAATCGTTGTAGGTTTAATCAGTATGTCTCCTTATCTCTACCTTTGTTAATTGGTCTTACATAATAAAAGGATTTAAAATATATTGTTATATTTTTAAAACATTGTTAAAAAGAGATCTTTGAAATTTGTTTTATTCCTATACTTTTGTACCTAGAATACCAGTAGTGGATCGTCACATCTGATATACAAGCAATATCTAAATTCCTTTCATTATTATTTTTATTCACAGTTTTCGGTATATCTCACATTTTTTATCTGCAATCATGGAAAGAAATTCTAAGGTTGTATATTTTTTACAATTGTTGGCAAATAATGATGTGATTTCATAACTGTAGCAAATAAACGTTTGAGATGTGTATACGTACCTTGAGTATAGATTGTGTCTCTGTTAACATCCTCAAACAAAAGACGAAAATATTATATATATAATGTCTTGTTTAAAAATTTTATTAATAAATAAGTAACTTTGATATATACTTTACATTTTGATTCAGATGTAACTGTGGAAATGAGCCATATGATTGGTACACAGCTGATAATAATGAAATACGATCAGACATCGGAGTTATATACAACGAAACACAACTTCCTGTAAAACATACCTATACACTGCCAACGACTACTTACAATAAATTGCATCTTGGACCTTTAAAATGCATTGAAGGTATTTTATATAAGATTCGTAAAATTATTTGTTTGTTACTGGGGTATGAAGAATACACATTTTAGTAGTTCTAGCATTAATTAAGGTGTTATTCAAATGTACATGTCGATAAAAAAAAACAATGAGAACTACATGTACTCTCTTTTATCTGATTTTTTAAATCATTTTATTTGGGTTTTTTTTGCCTGTACCCTAATAGATACATGTATAGGAAGATGTGGTATGAGTGCCAACGACACAACTCTCCATCCAGTTAACAATTTATAAAAGTAAACCGTTATAGGTCAAGATACGACTTTCAACGAGGAGCTTCGGCTCACACCGAACAACAAGCTTTACAGGGCCAAAATATAACAAGTGTAAAACAATTCAAACGTGAAAACCAACGGTGTAAACTTAATAAAAATACGAGAAACACGTATAAATTACATAAACAAACGACAACTACTGTACGTCATATACGTCCTGACTTAAGATAGGTGCAAACATTTGCAGCGGGATTAAACGTTTAAATGGTGCCAAAACTTCTCCCTGACACAATACTATAACATCACAACATAGGAAAACACACGATTAAAAATATCAATTGGAAGGCTTAACTCAATCAGAAAACGTAAATCTGGGAACAGTATCTAACGTTAATATATATGTTCCTGCTTAAATTAACACACTATTAATGAATAAATTTGATCTGCGATACCTGACTGCAAATACATATTTAAAGTTTATGTACCCTTCTGTAGCCATTTTTGTACGAATTTTTCAAACCTCAATTGTATCAAAACTACAGATAAAATGAATAATAGAGATAGGCCATTTGGTACATATTCCAAGGGGGAAACTTGATGCAAAGCATTATTTTTTACTGTTTCATTGCATTTGATAGAAAAAGAGGACTTTGTGGCAAATAAATCAAGATTTTTATAGAAAATCCACAGCCTTTAATACAGAGATTTTTGTTATAAAATTTGAAACATAAATTACTCACTTGATTTTCTATGATGTGCTAGTGTATATTTTTACAAAAAGTTCTAAGCAACCTGTAAATTCCAAAACACCTCGTGCTGAGTCACTAAAGTCGAGCGCACCCTAAAAGGTGTACTTGATTTTGGCCATATTTATATTTGTTTTAGCCAATAACTACATTTATAAACTTGTTTTAAGGAAATTAATGCTAGCACTGCATGCAATAGTCCTATATCTATCAGTCATTGAATTGCCAATTATGAGAGTTCAAGGATAAAGGCTGTGGATTTTCTATAAAAATCTTGATTTATTTGCCACAAAGTCCTCTTTTTCTATCAAATGCAATTGAACAGTAAATAATAATGCTTTGCATCAAGTTTCCCTTGGAATATGTACAAAATGGCATATCTCTATTCTTCATTATATCTGTAGTTTGATACAATTGAAGTTACAAATATGGCTACAGAAGGGTACATAAACCTTACTAAACTTATTAGAGATAAATATTTAAGGTCAAAAGTAAATAAATGGGTTAAATCAAAGCTATGGTAAGATACCACTGTGAAATATTTAACAATTTTTTGAAAATCATCACTTTTGAAAATAAACCGGTTTCATATTCTACACAGGTAAATAAAAAAATAATTGTGTCGTTAAGTATAATACTTCGTCAAAAAATCGTCCGATAAGGAATACCAAGAAAGTTCTGTAATATAAATAAAACTCGTCTAAAACTAAATCTATATGGGGTGAATATCAACATTAAAACTATACAATTGGAGGTAGATAAAACTTCCTGTACAGATGCTAGAACAATATTTACTGAGAAATTGAATAATTTTGATGTTCATAGTACGAAGAAGTGAAAATAAAGATATTCCAAATAATCAAAGCTGGTATATAGACAATATCCATATTAGCATAAAATGACAAAACATCATTACAAATAGTATAAATACTCATTTTCTTGTAACCGCTTGAAGTATTATTAGATCATTTATTTATTTTAATTTGATATAAATCCTAAATTCAAAAATTCCATAACGGTCTCATTCTACATTTTTCACAGAACAAAAAGTCTTATTGTTTAAAATTAAATTCCATATCAATTTGTTTTTTCAATAATTGTTTATAAAGTAAATTCCATATGTTAATTGTAGATTTTCAAATTTCATCGAACATATTTCGCTGTAGCGGAGGGCAAACTGTATCATCAGATGTTTTGTGTAAATTAGATTATGATGAAAAGAAGGAAATTATTGGTTGCAGAGATTTGTCACATCTAACAAGCTGTGGTAATAATTTTGCACCTTAGACACACCAACACATTTTTTATCCAGCTATTTCCCAAATCACGTCTCTTTTGTGTTGATATATAATATTTAGAGATATTTTCATTTTATTTTTATTAGGGTTCGAAATTATTATGTTATATCCCATAGGGAAACAGTTGGTAATGTTATCAGTAAAGGTAAACGTTGTAGCGTTGACCCTGTCCTAGCAAGGCCTAACGTGCAGGGAAGGGATATAAAAAGAGTAGTATAAGTTTTAACTCTAAGAAATTCGGGGCATATTAAGGTTGAAAATATGTTGCACACCGCTATCTTTTTACCTTTGAATGAAATTATTATACTAGTTTACACCAATTTTCCATTATAAAATATATTTTTTCCGAATCTTGCTTCATAGTAAAGGTGGCGCAGTTTAAGCCGTAAAGGGTGTTTCTATGGGGAATGTTTATTTAAATAAACTTCATTTAATTTTTTGTTTAATTTACATGCTCTTAAACATCCATTTGTAATTACGTATAATATATTAAAATTGTCCAGTCCAATATGTTACGGCGTTTAATGTTTATACATTTTAGAAACGTCTCAGTGTCCTCCGGGGTATCTTAAGTGCCAAGACAGTTATTGTATTCCACCAAAACTTTTGTGTAATGGAGTTCAAGATTGTCCAGCCGGAGAGGACGAGAGCGGTTGTAGTGAGTACAATATCTGGAATTTCTCATTGTTGTTGTGATACACCAAACCATGTTTGATAGATATTGGTATACTATATCGTCTCATAAATTATATTGATACGTAAATTTATTTCTATAGGTGGTTACTGTCTAAAAGTTTAAGTTGTTTAAGGGTTTAAATCTGCTTATTATCATCAGCGTGATTTCTGGTAACACAATTTTGTTTTCAAATTTGCCATAATATTCAGCTATGTAAGAAATATCTCTAGATATGCCAGCTAATAAGTTAAGAAATATGTTATTCACAAATGAAATATTAATTGTAATTTTGATCTGGGCGAATTTTGTTGAATACCACTCTAATTGACGCCGTTTCAGCGCCACAGATTATGTTAATTATATATGAATCCAATTATTTTTTTATTTAAGGAAAACCTGCGTGTGATGGACTTTTTCGATGCCATGAAAGTGATATATGTTTAAGCCTAGACAAACGTTGTAATGGGTTTGCTGAATGTCCACAGTTTGATGATGAACTGCTCTGTGATATAAATTGTACAACAAAATGTAAATGTGATGGTTTGTCAAGTAAATGTGTGCTTGAAAACATGTCAGTTATTTCGTTTCCTCCAGAAACCAGAAAAATAGACCTGAGTATGTCTAATTTATCAGCTGTTGATATCGTATTGGAAAATAACTTTCTTTTAGCTGAACTAAATCTATCATCAACCAGACTTCGTGATCTTGAACGCATCCATTTTGGAAAATTCCACAATAACCTGTATTTATTGGACCTATCACTAAATCAGATATCTACAATACCTAGTTACACATTTGAAGGAATGATTCATCTAAAAATACTTCTGTTCGCAGGAAACACATTACTTGAAAACGTCTATCCACATTCATTTGCAGGATTACCCAGTGTATCGATGATGTCACTAGTACAATCTAACATTTGGTTGTTACGAAGTAATAACTTTATGGGCGTTGAAAATTTAATAGCACTAAACCTCTCGCATAATAAAATCGGAAAGGTTGAAGATCGCACTTTTATAGGATTGAACCAATTGAAAAGTCTTGACATAAGAGGAAATAGTATGACTGAATTTCAAGAGGACATTTTTGAAGGTCTAACAAGTCTTGAAAAACTTTACTCGGACGCCTACGTATTTTGTTGCCTAAGACCAGGTTCTGTAAAGGAGGAAGATTGTTTACCAGCAAGAGATGAATTCTCATCGTGCTCAGATATGATGAGAAACGATATACTTAGAACCTGCTTATGGGTAATTGGATTATGTGCACTGATTGGAAACTTGATCGTTCTTATATACCGTGTTATTTATGACCGTGGTTCATTGTCAAAAAGCTATGGTATTTTCATCACAAGTTTAGGTACTTCAGATTTCATGATGGGTGTTTATATGTTAACTATAGCATCTGCCGATGTTATGTTTCGAGGGAACTATGTTTGGAATGATCTTTCGTGGCGGTATGGAGTCCCTTGTAAAATAGCTGGAATTATATCAACGGTCTCCAGTGAAAGTTCGGTATGCTTTCTCTTTCTGATAACTATCGATCGTTTTATCGCAATCAAATATCCTTTTGGTGAGATACGATTTGGGAAAAGATCAGCTGGGTGTATTTCATGTTCTGTTTTCATGATAAGCTTCATAATAGCAGTCGTACCGTTAATTTTACCTGGTTCATACTTTGACGGAAATTTCTATTCACGATCAGCAGTTTGCCTTGCGTTGCCGCTCACCCGCGACAAACCGAACGGCTGGGAGTACTCATTCGGAATTTTCATTGTGTTTAATTTTATGCTGTTCTTGATAATAGCTGGTATGCAGCTAATAATTTATCGAGAAGTCACAAATACTATGAATAGTGTTAGATCTACAAAGAAAAACCAAGACTTGACAATTGCAAGGAATCTCTTTATTGTTGTGTTTAGTGACTTCCTATGTTGGTTTCCTGTTGGTGTAATGGGTAAGCATCTGGTCTCGTTCATATTATTTATACATAATTAACTAATCGTAATAATGTATAATGATAATAATTGTTTTAAATTTGAATATATGCAAGAGAAAATAAATAAATGAATAAGCAAGTAATTTAAAAGTTTTAGACGAACTGTGTTTAAATGGTATAATGTTATCATCTTTTTTATTCGGAGGTGTTCTTTTGAATAATTAATTGTTTATATAAGTAAAGCAGTAAGAGGTTTGGTTTATTATGATTTAAGACGTTTTCTTGTTGCTGTGTCAATTATCGATGGTGTATTTGGTAAGTGTATTCAAACACAAGTTATGTTACCTTTGATAACTAGACTAAGTATGTATCTATGAATAGCAATACTGCGTGTCTTTTGAAGAAAATAAGACTTTATTATAATTTAGAATATCCTTTTCACAGGTTTGATGGCACTAAATGGACATTTGATTCCTGCTGAGGTTTATGCATGGACTGCTGTATTCATTTTGCCTATTAATTCCGCTCTGAATCCTTTTCTGTATACGTTTTCGGCTATAATTCGAACAGTAAGTTAAAAAATAAATATGGCATGGTATTTTAAATTCACTCATCATTGGTACAAGGATTGAAATTTCATATTTACGCCAGACTCGCGTTTCGTCTACAAAAGACTCATTAGTGACGATTGAATCAAAAATTTTAAAAAGGCAAAATAAGGTACGTAAGAAACAATAAAGGGTAAACGATTTCCAAGTTACTTTTTTATGTCTTGATTCCCTATATTTGGAAATTGACTTGTAGCTTATGTCAAACATGATGAAATATTGCATTTTACATTAGGCTTCAACCAGTTGATTGCCAAGAAAGGAACCCGAAGGAAATGAAATCTAGAATCAGCGTACTGTAGTCTGTTATACAAATGTCTACTCATTGTGAAAAAAAAATATTCATAGGATAGAAATTAAAATATTAGTCACTATATCAATTATTCAAAATGCAATGTATTTAAAAATGATAATCTACTCTTAACTGACTTTTTGTGGAAGTTGCAGATAAACAAAAACAGACTAAACTATTTGAACAGTTAGCTATTTTAATCTTGTGTACACATGTGCCATATGAGTGTTTTCCTGTTTCGCCGTTATTTCAGTTCAACGCTTTAGTTGTGTAAATCAATACGATGCAATACAATGAGGTTTTTTTTAAAGTCAATGCACATCAATCTTTATATACTTCGAAAATCTTTCACATTTGGATTTGCACCATATCATGTGGTTCAGTACGGTTTAGTATGTAACATATGTTTACTAATGTTTAAAATTGTTTTGTTTAGGGTAAAATCGAAAAAGTGCAAACTGTTATAGTTTGTTTTACTATTTTCGTATTAAGTAACTCATTTTTTGTGACATATTCCTTAATGAAATTTCAAACAATAAAAATTATCAAGTAAGTATATTTTTATTTTTTAATTACCTTCACAGTTTAAATTACCTTTATTGTTCATGAATTGATCATTATATGTTTGAATCGAAAACTGTTTTATACTGACTAACATTCTATGAAATGTCTATTGAAATTATGTGTTCAAAACAGTCAGTAAACCTTTTGTTTATATAATGTTTTAGAAACGTGTGCGGAGAAGAGCATCCAGTCAGAAGTGCCTGACAAATCAGATGTCAATCGGTAATATCAATTATCTTTTTTTATTCAAATCAAACAAACTCTTAGTGCTGCATTACTATAATTTATTGAATGTCTCTCATTATATCAATCTAACGCAGTTGTAAGAAAAACAACGGGGGGTGTCTTTGAACGATAAAGTCAAGTTTTTCATTTAAACATTTTCAATATTATGTCTTTGTAAGGGACGACATCAAAAGTTCAATGAAGGATAGAAAACTTAATTCACATAGTTTTTTCACTGACCCCCCTACCCCCCTCTTAACTTAATTTGGGAAAAATTGATTGACCCATATGTATATATGTAAAAATCGATGTCGGATAATCAAATCTTGCAGCAGTTCCACCCCCACCCCCAAACTATTTGAATTGAGTTTTTTTTATCTTACATTGATCTTTTGATGTCGTCACTAAAATGTAATATTTTTATGAACTGCTTACATATATATAGGAAAATATGTTGGTGTTGGTCAAGTGATTTTAAAACGGGGGAAATAAACTCATCACGAATACCAGGACTAAATTTAGTATATACGCCAGACGCTCGTTTCGTCTACAAAAGACTCATCGGTGACGCTCGAATCCAAAAAAGTTAAAAAGTTTCAGTAAAAATAGATTTACTTCTTTGATCATGGATACATGTATATTTTCCTTTACATACAATGGAAAGTGATTTTTACAGTGTTTTTAATTTTTTATATGAGTTGAAATATGAATATATATAAGTCAAACATGCAGAAGAAAAATCAGATTTTAGTGAAAGCAGGTGCACAATTATGTTAAAGAATCTCTTGCAATGCATTCATGCTGAATTGGCTGTCTGTACTAAGTCAAGAATATGACACTTGTTTTCCATTCGTTATTTATGTGTTTTGTCATTTGAATTTGCCATGTGATTAGGGACTTGTCGATTGACATTTCCTCGGAACTCAGCATTTTGTGATTTTACTTTTTGAACTTTCGAAATAGTTCAAAACAAATATCTCTTCACAATGCATGAATTTTATTACTCTTTTGTGGATATTTGTAAACATATTAACCGATACAAGATCTATTTCGAATGTGTTCGAATTCGCGTTCAAATCAAAGAAGACGACGAAACATATTACTAAAACCAGGAAATAACAATTATTCTGTTTATTTTTATTTTTATTTTTTCGTTTTGTAAATAGTTTCTAATGGTAATACCAATGAAAACAGCAGGGACTCGTTTGATAACATAACAAGTAAAGAAGGTCTTTTTAAGAAGATCGTCAAAGCTGTAGAACATTCCCTCCAAAATTCTACTTTGGATGCAGATGACATAGAAACACTCGTATCGCAACTGAACAGTGCCACAGAATCACTTACGAAGACATGAGCTGGTAATTTTAAAAGTATACCTAACCCATTTTCATGAAGACAATTAAAATATTGCAAAGAAATAATATGCTGCTTAATTGTTCATGACTAGTCATGGACCTGATGATTTTCAGCTGTATGCCTTTTTACTTGTTTGTTGAATATAATTGCACGGATTCGTGTTTTACCTTATAAATCGCATTAAGTTCCAAATTTATCTAACGTCCATCGGCAAGTAATAGACAATCTGTATTTCATTCAGTGATAGTGTTCCAGCTGTTATTTCAATGCAACAGTTCTAGAAAAGCACTGCATTACATGTACGTGAAAAAAAGTGAAATGCTCAAAACCGGTAGACCTTCAACAGTCCACTTGTCCTGTCGTGTTATCGTATACAATAGTATCTGTTTAACGGCCTGTGCAAATTGTAAAAGGGTTACTACGGATTTTGTTTACTTTAATGTGTTTGCTCGACTATCGGTTGGTTTATACACATACACTTGTCAACAAAATAACAATGTATAGATATAAAGATATAAAAAGATGCGTGCATATGAGACAACTTTCCATCCAAGTCACAATATGTAAAAGAAAATTACAATAGGTTGCAGTTTGGCCTTCAACACGAAGCCCTGACTCACATCGAATAGCAAGCTTTTAAGGACCACAAACATTACTAGTGAAAACCATTCAAACAGGAAAACCAACGTTCTATTCTATATAAAAAAAAAAGGCGATGAACACTTATGAACCATATCAAAAAAAACGGCAACCACTGAATATCAGGTTCCTGACTTAGGACTGACATATTAGAAAAATATGACATGAAATAGAATATGTATGTAAATCAACTATAATGAGACGAAATCGGCACTGTCTTTCAAAGATTAGAATGCTTTCCGAAATTATATTTGAATTTAATCACGGTCTTTATTGCTGTTTTGTGGTGAACTGAATAAAATTTCGACTGACGAAATAACTAAAACATGTGAAATCTCTACAAATTAGTAATTCTCTGTATAAGTAAAACAAATTTGTACATATGTAAGCTAGATACTGTGTGTTAAGGGCATACGATACAGTTTTGATCCTGTATTTACAAGTTCGTGAAAATTTGCATATAGGCTATTTTTTACCTGATTAAATCAAATATGTAATAAAAAAATATACCTTCATGTGCTACTTTTTGAGTAAAATGAGGTCGAAATTTTGTACATTTGCTCAAAATTCAGATTTGTGGCCGTAATTTCTTTTTAGAAAGAAGGACATAACTTTTTTGTTATAAAAGATAAACACAAATTGTTTTTTGTTAAATAATCGGTAATTTCTGTATTTTATAAGTATCCTTAAAAATTATGCATTTTTTATTCAGAAATAACTCATATTTATCAAATGTTCTTGAATTGAGGAAAGTACGTCATTTTTTGCTGCATGTTTATCAAAATTAAAAAAAATCCTCTATTTACAGTTTTATAAAATTTGGGTCACATAATCTCCCTGCAAAATGAAACAAATTGCTGTTTTGAAAAATAGGGGTCCATGAACTCGTTTTCAAATTTAATCAGTTTGAATGATAAAAATCAGTCGAAAAATTCATCTTTTCCCGATATGTCACAGTTTGACGTCGCGAAAATAACATTTTACGTTAGCAACGTCATTACCTCCCCTGTAACTGTATCGTATGCCCTTAAGTTATTTTATTATATATTGACAATGCATTTCCTAGTATAGCTTATTTAGTTGACCTGTTTATTACTGAATAATTGAAAACCAATATTGAAGCATTAGTCTTGTGCGGATAAATATCCTATATCATAATGTCGTTCGTGCTAGTACATGTATGTTATCATGAACTTTTTACGTTTTCAATAACAAACACTACAATAGGTGCAATACAGTTTTGCCACATCTCTGTTAGATCGCTGTCATGTTATGATCATATTTTTTAATACAAAACAGATTTTCAAAATACTAAGTAGAAACACACTTAGCAACAAAATATATACTATATTTTTTTTATTTTTTTTGACAGATCGATGTATAATTAAAGAAATAGGCAATTAAGAACACTACAGAAGATACACACAAGATATGTTTATTATACTGCATATAATAACATCTAAGTACATCCGATTTGTATATAGAAAGACGTTTTGTTGTTATGGATTTCTAAAAAACTCGCACCATTTTCCAAATGTTGATAAACTATGAAATTGTTTATAATATTTATAAATTTTAGTCCTGTTATTTTGTTCAATAAATATTTGAAAAAAACATATCTTCCTGGTATCATTAAATTAATCATATTTAGCCGGAAACGGTTAAAATCAGGAGATGCGGTATGATTGAAAATTAAACAACCATTGATAAACACTAAATAACAAAGATGTGAACAAAAAATGAATGTTTTCTTTTATCCGATTCTATGAGTGGTGTATAAATAAAGACGGCAGTAGCATACCGCTGTTTGATAGTCATAACTCGATAACCTATTCGGTTAACAAACACCGCGGGAAAAACATCAACTGTTAGAAACACACGACGGAAAAACAGAAACACTGAACAACATAAAAAGAAACGGACGGTAGATAACAACTGTCATATTCCTAACTTAAACATGACACTTTAAGAAACAATGGAGGGTTGAACCTGGTTTTGTGGGTGGACAAACCTCCTGTATACATCAATGTTTAAAATACCGATAAAAGTACAACACCACGTTAGAAGAATATAGTTGTAACTAAACCAAGTACACTCAGAACAGAGAAATACGTAAATGAATAATATATAATCATTAAAATATGTAAACTGCAGAATAACAATGGACGCCTCAAATGAGTTTACGACAGCACAAAAAGCAACCACAAACAATTAAAATTTGCGATGAATCATATAACATAACACTAACCTCTACATTGGATTAACATGGCGGTTTACATGCACAACACGAAACATCCTTTAACCTAACGTCACATCCGGTCGCGCTCCTTTTTAGAAATAATGCGATTATCTCAGTTTTTCTTTGTTGTCCTGATGATTTATGTAATTTTTACATCAATAAACTAGTGTTGCATGAATGTTCATTATTACAAGGTAACGTTGTTAACAATTTACTTACAATGTTAGTATGTTTCAGTATGTACAAAAAATGGCTTATTACATATACTTGTTATAAATGAACAACAATAATTGTTATCCTAATATTTTTTAATTCTGAAGTTGTATTTTAAATTATCACAGTTCAAACACAATGGCAGCAGCATAATGCAATGACAACCTGTACGAAATCACCGTCCATTAAATATACAATAAAATGTCTGATCCAATGCTAATTACGTCAAATTGAAAATGAATGTTTTAAATACATGACGAGAATATCAAATAAATATTTTAAATATTTACAGTGAATTTACAATGAACACAAATTGTATAACCAATAATATAATAATTTAAATAATAATGTGTGTCTTTCTGCATTGAAATTGCGTGTGAAGTAGAAAACTATAAGATAAGTTGTATTGTAACAAATGTTCTTCCAGAAAATGATTCTGAACACATGTGTCAATTCAAAATCCAATAAATTATATGAGATTCACGTAAACGTTGTATGATTTTAATGAGTAGTGGTGGTTCTCAAAACGTTTTATATATCTTTATCTGTAGAATCCATCTTATTAATTCAGCTAATTAGTAAATTGACTACATTTCTTTCGGATATTGAACTCATAAAAACATGTGTTAATATGTTATGAAACAACCGCTGTATATACTAGTTTTATAGCTGAATTACAAGAGAACATTTGGTGATTGACAAATTCTTTATTCGCAGATTTAATGCCACTACGAATCATGTGTCGTCATACTTTCTAGTAGGCTTTCAAAATCATCGGACTCCTTCATGAATCTGTAATAAAAAAACCATCATTCATATATTTTTCAACAAATTCAAGCTACAAATTTCTAAATGTTTATTTTATAACTCACGAAGGCTTGAAGGCTTCCTGGAAGTGCTTTCTATATTTTGTTCACATGATCATAATATTTTTTTTATTATTATTATTTTTTTCATAAAACAAAGTTAAATAAGTAATTTAAGAATAAGGGCGTACATTTTTCTTAATTTTTTTTCTTTGTTCAAAAACTGAAAGCCTTTCATTCATACGTTTATATGGTAACTTATCGATAGGGAAACAAGGGTTATCGTTTCAGAATATTTTTCATCGTGGGTTATTGTTTTTTTTGAAATCGCAAAAATATAAAAATGTATAACAAGAATACCAAACTCAAAGGTAAATTCAAAAAAGTGGGAAGTCCAAAAAAACTGGCAAAATCAAACGATTCAAACCACTTAAGGAGGTAGACCTAGAATAAGGGAAGTAACTCTTAAAATAATCAGTACGTTTGTGTTAACCATTTTCATAAATATACTCTAAGCTTCTAGGTTACATAGGTTATTTCCAATCTGTTTCAGGTAAATGCTTAAAATACATTGATGATACTTGACTTTTAAAAACGCATAACTGATTTAAAGAATTATCTCCCTGAACCAAGGTCTACCCCCTTAACGAGTGGAAAACTACTGTCGTAATTCTGGGTTGGTGAAGGCATTTTCTGAAAACAAAATGTATGCTTTACACTGGTTTTATAGCTAGCAAAACCACTGCTGGTCGAATAACGTGCAATACAATGGCTATTCACTAATACACACAATGTAATTGTCAATATTATATTGTATTTTGCAATGAGTAATTGTTGAAATGAGCTTTCGAAAGGAGCTCGGGATATATACTGTGTGAAGTATTTTAGATAAATTGCCTGATGTTAACTTCATTTTGACCAAAAACAGAAAACATTCATTTTACATGAATATTCCAATGGTATGGTCACAGGTTGTCTTTAACGTGTTTCAATAGCAAATTACATTCTAAATACCCTTCTTGAACATCTGAGATCACCCCCGGTCTTAGTGTGTGTACCGATTTTACAATTCTTTATTTTTCTGTGTTTTTTAGTGTAGCTTTTTGTTCGTCTTTTCGTTGTTTATATACTTTAAAGGCATGCTTGTGTCTGTCAAGATCTTTTTATGTTTCCTGATAGCACGTTGGTTTCATTAGTTCCTTTTTAAGGTACAAATTAATCGTATTTTCCGGTGTATAAAAAAGACACTAAGAGACAAGATAAAAAAACTAAATGCCGTTTGCCTCCTTTTGAATGGATTTTATATGGATCTTTAAACACCAAATTGTATATGTATCTTGACAAGTCGATAAAAACAATCTAATAAGTATTGTAACACACGATTACCAATGTGTCATTAAGGTGCCAGAACATAAAATATGTATAGCATGTAGTAATATTAACGAACTGCTAGTAAACCACAATCCTACCTGTGTAATGATTCTTTGCTTGAATTTATTAATCCGTCTGTTTCTAATTGTGTCTTTTCTTTAAATATTCTAAAAATAAACGCAAATCCAATTATATTATCAATATACAGTAGAAAGCAATTTAGACTGTCATATAAGTGGAAGGATTAGCTAGCTGTCAAACAAGGTTTTCTAGTCCACCATTTTCTACCAAAGGATATGCATGTACCAAGTCAGGAATATAATAACTGTTTTCCATTCGATTGGTAGCTTTTGATTTTGCCATTTGATTATAGACATTCCGTTTTAAATTTTCTTTTGAGTTATGCTTCTTTCCTCCTTTACCTTTTGTACTGTTAATGATTCATTATAAGCCAACTATTTGTTTTAGTTTGCAATCGTGACACAGGTAACACTTCTCTTTAGTACAAACGTTTTCATTGGACTGTTCGTGTATAGGAAGTTTAGGACGCGTACGCAAAAAGTCTACCTTTCTACATGTATTTGATGGGGACAAAAAATTCTGTTTTTGTTCTTGTTTTTCTTTTCATGAGCATGCATGCGTTCGTGTCGCAATTCAGTTATTCTAGCTTAAACTAAACTATTATATGTCGTTTCTTCGAAAACAACTATTAAATACTAAATATCATATTTATTATATTGGATGTAATAAAAATTGGTGGTTTTTTTTAAAGAAATACTATTAGTATAGGAAAGGTTTTTCAAGTTATCATGATTTTATAACTAGTTAGTTCGTTCAATGGTCCAAACTATCACTTGCAGAAAAAAAATACGTACGATTCTAAATCTTCTGAACAACTGATAGACATCTTTGGGGTGCATGTATCTCGATATAACGGCTGCTGAAATGTATATGTTTTATCGTTCATTTCGGTATCTTATTGTTGTGGAAATAAATAAGTATACATTTTCGTAATACCAATTTAGGTGTTTTTTTATTGATATATACATTCATTAAACATTCTTTTTTCAACTTTAAATTTCTAATTCATGGATATCTATAAAAACAAGTGATTATACATATTGCTGTTAACTAAATCTTGTCCATGGCTATAATGCATGAATGTGAGTATTTTTGTTAACGCTTTAACATTCGGCAAAAATTGCACTATTTTTGCCGCAGAGGAACGATCAAATTTCAATCATTCATAACTTTCTTATTACTGTTAGTAGACTTATCAACTAAGACTTTTTATAGAAAATAGTTTTTCAGTAATATTAACGACAGGTTTGTATTTTTTTTTATCATGTTTGATCACGTGATAACCAGTCCAATGTCACGTGACAACAACAACAAAATCGGAAAATAGTAAAATTTCGATTCAAAATATCCTTTTTTGAAGTTTATTTATGGAAATAGTATCAACTGATCATTCAAATACAATGTTAGGAATAACATCTCCACGAAAAAGAACCCTTAATGGTCTATTTATATGAGAAACAGCAATTTTTATAGCCAAACATGCTATGTGGTGATTTGGGTCAAAATTGCTATTTTCGACCTTTCTGGGTAAAAACGTAGCTAAACTGTGCAACTGAAGTGCATCCACACTTTTATCCCCACAATCATTTAAAAGACAGAAAACCTAAAGTCTGGCAGCCTCAGCATCTCTTAGTTACCGATTTGTAATAGATTATCTTAAAATGTATGTCTCTATCATGCTATACACGACAATAGCCAAAAGACACACAATTAACTTTGTCACAAGGAAAAAAGCATTTTCAATTTGAAATTAGAATTAAATTAGAGTCAAGTCAAGATATTTAATATTGGTTTTGGGTTTTTCTAACCGTGCATTCACCGTGCGGGATGGGAACCCGGATCGCTTGATTACTAGCCTTAGATGCATCCCCTCAGCTACGGAAGCAGACGGTTAACTATGCTTAAATTCATACTTATTTTCAATGTCATTTATAATCTTTATTTTTAAGTTGACCATTAACATGTACAAATATTAGATTATAATAAGATACTTGGAAAGACGTAAAAACTGCACTTTTTTACATTTTTTAAAGAACACACAATGTGGAATGGTGTGTAAACCAGAGGAAAATCGGGGAGATGTTGGAAAAGAGGCGGGGGTACTTATGATTTAATGTCAAAACCAAGTAACACAAGTAGTAAGAAATGCATTTTATTTATACTATTTGGCCTCTGGAACCACATTATGCACGGTTTTACTGGTATGGGCAGAAATTCTAAGAAATAGTTGCTGAAAGTTACTGACATGTTGACAATGTTCACTGTTTGTATTCGTTTTTCGTAGAAATTAATAAAAAGAAAACTTATTGAACCTTCATTTTATAAAGCTCAACAAATAACTGAAAGAAAACAATCCATAATGAACCGATTTTTGCGGTTTATAGAAACCAAACACAATGTTTTGATAATTCAAGATTTACACAATTCTAAAGTTTTTTCTATTAAATGTTAGTGATTTTTTTAAAAACGATGATAGTTTTATTGCTTTATTTTACCATCAAGATCAACCTAAAATACACAACTTGCGTTTTAACGTGTAGCTAAATCTCACAGGTTTCATTTAAGCCCTTGGTGAAATCTGTTGATAGTCAAATGACGGAGAACTTAATCCAAATTTTACGCCAAAAAGTGCTTTTGACCCGAATTCGGGTCATAGTAACGGTAAAGAGTTAATATAATTTTGCAGTGATCTTTAGGTGATATTTTGTTTTTCTTTCAATTGCAGATATTGTTTTTTATATGACGTTGTTATCGTGAATATACAATATCCATTTGCTTCAAGGTTTTACAATTTAAAGTGTTATCTTCTGTAGATATTGCCTGAAAGTTACCACATTGATTGTAATGGTGAAAAGGTTTAAGATAGAACTTTAGAACGAGCTTCTTTAATTAAATGTAGGATGTTTCATATTTCTGATTATTAGCGAATCGGTTTTTTTAAAGTTGGAGATTGACTGGAGGTTTCTGACGACGGTTTTTTGAGAAAACACAAATCGCTAATATAACATATCTTTAATATAAAGCATACACTCACCGTTGATCCATCAGCAATTATGTCTTTTAACTCTTCCATGTTTCTCGACAATTCTCGAAATTTTTCATTCAAATGTAGCTCATTTCTGAAATAAAAATGTACCATAATATGTCATCAATCGATTTTTTAAATAAATAAAATTTCTGTATGTTTTAAGCAGTTGATATAACTGAATAGCAATTTTTCTTTTAAAAAATTAACTTGATTAATATGTGAACATTATTAGTTTTTTTGTTGCGACAACGTCCACTGATATTTATGACACAAGCACCATTAATAACCCTTAATGACATACTCATAATTTTGATCTAAAATTTAATTTTGATCGTTATGCTTCCTAAGCAGATAAAAGTTATTGTCTGATATAATAAGAGATTTTTAAGTATTTTATACAGTTTCCTAAATTTCACCCTAGGAACAAGGTCGAAGCTTTTTTGGTTGAGAGATAATGAATCTGCATCTAAACCCATAAGAGGCATGTGGTTTGATCTCTGTTATGAATATGACAGAATAATATTCTTATGACTTATCTGACCATTTTACAAATATATCACAATCCGATGACGTGTTTGCCTGAATTGTATGTGATATGTTTAGCAAAAGTCACATACAATGTCAACGCACGCGTTCTTAATGTGTGTGCAGTTTTTTTTATTTCAGAAATTGCAAATACATTTATGGACGAAGAATATCGGTGAATATCTACCGGCTCTGATTTCTGTTCGTCATTTAAATTGCATTGTCGGTTTTGTCGTCGTTTTATATCGTAATTACCCAAGAATTACTTGATATTGCTTACGAATATTTTTTATTCATAGTTATAGAGGTTTCATTATAACTTTGTTTTCTATTTACGTAACAATGACTTGGATATTTATTTATCTTAGTTACAGAGGGTAAGTTATCAATTCGTTTTCTAATTACCTTAAAATGTCTTGGATATTGTTAACGAATATTTTATTATCACAATCACAGTGGTTTACCCAATGGTTTCTGGCTTTGTATACTAAATTCAAAATACTGTCTCTGAAAATATAAAAACAAATAATGTGAAAATCAAAACAAAAAGACTAAGGTTACTGATTTTTTTATTTGTTACATTTCCATTTTCATTTATAATGCATTTCCAAGAAAGGGTTATCTTGTTTTCATATACAGTCACCAATAGTTCAAGTTGGTTTTTGTTATATATATTAATAAATAGTTATCATAAGTACCAGGATTATAATTTAGTACGCCAGACGCGCGTTTCGTCTACACAAGACTCATCAGTGACGCTCATATCAAAATATTCATAAAGCCAAACAAGTACAAAGTTGAAGAGCATTGAGGATCCAAAATTTCAAAAAGTTGTGCCAAATACGGCTAAGGTAATCTATGCCTGGGATAAGGAAATCCTTAGTTTTACGAAAATTCAAAATTTGTAAACAGCAAATTTATAAAAATTACCACATTATTGATATTCATGTCAACACCGAAGTGTTGACTACTGGGCTGGTGATACCCTCGGGGAAGAAACATCCACCAGCAGTGACATCGATCCAGTGGTGTTAATAGTTATCATAAGTACCAGGATTATAATTTAGTATGCCAGACGCGCGTTTCGTCTACACAAGACTCATCAGTGACGCTCATAATAAAATATTTATAAAGCCAAACAAGAACAAAGTAAAAGAGCATTGAGGATGCAAAATAGTCCTCCATCCTAATATCAAGAGAAAAATATCGTACATTTTTAAAAAAAGTCCTTGTTTATTTCTATGAAAAAGGTATCTAGCTTCGATAAAGGTTTCTATAAAGTTATTTCCTTTGAAAATCGTTAAAATGTGACATTTTTGTTCATTTGGATAAAAATATTACGAAGATGGTTAAGTACCAGCCACCGTTATGTTTAAAAGTAAATTACAAAATTACAGAACTTCTAACTTAAGCACGTTTAAGGAAAAAATGAAATGTTTCGTACCTTAAGTTTTTATTACGAACTAAATCTAGAGGTGTTTTCTCCCGCACGACAGAATACTTCAGAATATCTGATAATGTATCTTTTGATGTCTTTAAATAGCTTTTTAAAGTTCCAATACTGTAAAAAAAGAATTAAAACATATAAACAGCTTAGATTTATCGTGGATTTTACTTACTTAAACACAAAGGGTGTTTTTCAATGTTGATTTTTTTTTATTAGACTTATGTGATTAGAAAAGCAAGATGCACTAAGAAACACAACTGTTTCTCTAATGCATATAAAAAAAGAAGATGTGGTATGATTGCCAATGAGACAACTCTCCACAAAAGACCAAAAATAACACAGATATTAACAGCTATAGGTCGTCGTACCGCCTACAACAACGACCAAAGCCCATATCGCATAGTCAGCTATAAAAGTCCATTATTAGGAACACAAGTTAAAATCTAAAGAACTGTTTCTACAAATGACATATTTAGAAGGGAAATGTAAATCGTAAAAAAGTAAATTAACCAATGAAAATGTACTCCAATGACAATGCAAAACAGAAATTCCCTTATCAAATTAAAACTCAAAAGCTTAAACATTTCAATTGAATGAAAAACATCTGTCCTATTCCTAACTTAGAACAGTCTTTTTCTTGTGTAGACAATGGTGGATATAATCTGGTTTCATAACTAGTAATTATAACATTAACGGTACCAATTTTCTTGCATCAGATGCGCATTTCGGCAATACATGTCTCTTCAGTGATGCTCGTGGCCAAAATATTTGAAATCCAAAGCTTATATAAAAGATGAAGAGCTATAATCCAAAAGTTCCAAAAAGTATAGCCAAATCAGTGAAAGGAATCAGAGCTTTGCATGAGGGAGATACATTCCTTAATTTATAATAATTTCTAATATTTTGTAACAGCAAAATGCCAAATTTTAATAACACAAAAAATCCGTATTTTCATGCCAGTACCGAAGTACTGGCTACTGGGCTGGTGATACCCGCGGGGACTAATATTCCACTGTAGTAATAACATTAACGGTACCAATTTTCTTGCACCAGATGCGCATTTCGACAATACATAAACTGCTTACTTGTATAACAGTTGAAGTTAATTTCCTTAATATAATCAACAAATGGGAAAACTATTTTACTTATATCTATTAACAATAAAAAAAAAGTTGAAATAATCCTCTATATTAATGAACTAGTTATACAGATAATATTGGATTCAATTTTGATAAGTTTAGTATTTAATAATATAACTTACCATTCATCAGAACATAAGGACGTAAAATCTTTCGATTTTAAATTTCTTTTCATAATACTTGACACATCATGTATTCTCTCTGTTATGTATTCTGTAACTTGTGTGATCTTTTAAAGGAAAGGAAAATATGAAATATATAATAAGACTAATAATTGGTCGTATAAATTCTTATACATCTTTTATTTTACATTTTTATATGAAGAATATTTATGCTAATGTATTTGCGTTTAACATCCAGTTGTCCAAAATAACACTAAAACAGTCACGTTGTTGGTTTGACATGGCTGAAAATCGAACCAACGAGCTCCCACACTCGAAATGAGCACGCTACCACAGACGGTTAAAAAGACATGGGTTAAGAAATAACTCAAACACGATTATCATAATGTTTCTTTATTCTACGGTGATAATAACGGATCCTTCTTTACTTATATCTTAATTTCAAGGTAGTTACAAACAAACATTCTTTGTTTAAACAATAATGTTATTAATAACAGACTTTCATATTCCTAACCGGTAACCGGCATTTTTAAATGAACTGTTATGTTGATCTAGGTTTCGCAACTCATGAAACTTCACATGAGTATGAAACTAATTGACTTCACATCTTGACCAAGCTAGCACAGGTAAAAGACTTAACATATGTATCATAGTCAGTCAATAAAAATTATGTTCAAGTATAATCGATAACAATATGAGACTAAGGGTCAAATCATCATTTTTTTCAGATTGATAAAATTATCAATAAGCAAATATGGTTTAAGTATCTCCTGGTATGCAAACAACATTTTAATATAACTAATCAAAGTAGCGGTAGCAAAAATCAAGTTCAGAAACATGAGGGATATAGACCAGAGTAAATATGGCATGTCTTTGACATATATTAATAGAACACTTTATAATAAATGCAGAAATGTAAGAAATTCTTCAGTCAGCAGATATGTGGTAAACGTACCTCCATGGTTGATTGGTGTATTGAACTGTTCTGTGTTCCTCTTGCTCTTAATGGACTGTCTGTTTGTATTGAATACATTTGTGAACTACACGGTTTTGATCGAGAAAGTCTTTCATTTGCAATCATTTTTAATAACTCAAATTCTTTTTGTAAATCCTTTAACTTTATTTCATTACTATTTCTGAAAAAAAAACATCAATATAATCATATGAAAAACGTGTACAGAATATAAATGTTGATAGTTTTTGTACGGACATTTTTGGTATTTTTTTTAACATATCATGGAGTTAATGGGTATACTGTAAAAAACACTTTTTTCGGAGTTTCTTTTTTTTTGTTGGATATTTTACTTTAAAAATATGTATCCAATTATGACTATTTATGATGCTCACCAAATTGTGTCGATATAATGGCACTAAAAACAACTGGCATACAAGTTGAAGGGTAAAGTATGTAATGGATGGAATATAACACATGTTTTCATTCCTTTCAATGATGACGTATATAGTATGAACAGCGGTATACTACTGTTGCTTTTATTTATATAGTCGAGAGTTAATTTAAAACGATTTCACCATACTGCCAAACACTCAAATATTCAATGAAAGGGTCTCAAAAATTCAAAAAAATATGGCTTGAGTCTCTTCCTCTCTTTTGAGTGCTTTGGAATCGACATACCGGTAATGTATTGCATACCTTTCATGAATTATCCGTTTATAAATTTATAAAATATTCAGAATCTTAAAGATTCAAATTATCTCAGGCAAAGTTTTAGCTATTTGTTGTCTCTTTACTATTATAAACACAGCCATTAAAACTTTGGGGTTAAGAGTTCCTGCTTAAATTTTACCAAGAGAGATCACAATTTAAATCTTCAATTTATGTATGTGTATCGTTACCCTAACCGAAGCTCCTGTCACCTTCAAGTAAAGTGTATTTCAATCTTATAGTGTCTTTACAAGAAGAACAATTAAGAGGTATCTTACCTTAAATCCGATCGAAAAGTTTGAACACATTGTTTAGCTCGATGAATGTCCTCTACGGTATTGCACAAATAAGCTATAATACAAGCTGCTTTCCGACCAACCTTTATTAGCATTTCATTTCGTAAATTCGCATTGTCCAGCGTTGAAATATCTATGAATGTACAAAACAAAACATGATTGATTGATTGATTGGTTGATTTATTGATTGATTGATCGATCGGGGTTATTGTCTAATTCTTTTGTTAGCCACACTGTTCACGTTATATAGTTGCCAACATAGGAATATTTGACAATAACACTTTGGTGGTGAGGCCGCCTAAAAGGCACCCAAAAGTTTCGACAATTTGCAATGAGATCAGCTCAAACAGCTGTGAATTAATGATGTACGAATCTTTTGTTTTTGTTGCACTTCATTATTCCTGTTGTCATTTATTTTTCTCTATAGTTGAGTTATCAATCGAGTTATGACTTTATGACACCGGTATACTACTGTTGTTGCTATTTAGTACATAGCGTTTATCTTAAAGTATCCACCAATGACAAATTCATGGTTATATATGAATGCATTTACAACGCGAACGGGTGTTTGAATTTAGTTTTATAACATAAAGTGAAGGGATTAAAAGGGAAGGTTTCCGTGCATGTATTTGGTTTAATCCACTTCATTTTTGGGTTATTTCACGTGAGGCTATCTGGACCATGTGGTGAGCGTCATTTTTGGGTTATTTCACGTGAGGCTATCTGAACCATGTGGTGTGCGTCATTTTTTTTTTTTTTATCTTTTTAGTACGTTTGCCTTTACGGAGGTATCAATGTTGTCTGTTTCATTGTCCATGATCGTTGATCCTTGATATTTTCATTGCCATTTGGAATTACCATGACTGAATTACGATAAATAAATTTGCTACTAAGCCTGTCATAACACGAATAATAAACTCACCATTTTGAATTCGTGAGGAATTAAAAATATCAACATCAATAGTGGAAATTAATAATAAGGGATTTTCCCGTGATGTCACTGGTAAATCTTTTATTGTTGTGTCCAAACTAAGATGTTCAATATTTGTTTTCTCAAAATAAATTGTTTGGTAACGTCTATCAATATCAGTTTCGGTAGCAATCATTTCATAAAGCATCGATAACCTGCAATGTATTAAATTTGATTAATGGAATATATAGTTTTAGAATATCAGGCTACTCATATAATCAGGCTACTTATATAACAACATAATATAATTTGCATATGTCTCAACTAGAAAACGAAAATATTATTACAAAATTTTAAGATAAAAAAAAACTTTGCGCCAGAAAACAATAATAAGATGCGGTAATATTAACAAAGACACACAAAGCTAGCGAGCACAGAACAAACTTTGAACAATTACTGTAAGGACTTCAACGAGGATCGGACCGAATCCATCTCTTATTGATAGCTATATGAAAGAACCCAGCATAACAATATTTGAAATAACTTAAAAGAGAAAACAAATGGTATGATAAACACTAAAACTGAATAAAGAAATGTCCGAGATGTAAGCAGACACAAAGCTAGAAATGAATGTATTATCTTTTCTTTTAATAAATTTGGCAGGCCAAAATATTAAAAGATGAAGGGATGTATAACGTGCGATATATCGTTTATTGATATGCCTCGATCTACTTTGTGCCTCACATTCCAGATGCAAGATGTAGAACAAGTATTCACTGTAATATTCTAAATGAATCAATTATTCGTAATGACAAAAGTGAAATAATCTGTGTGTTTTATTGAAATAATAGAAAAGTGTTATTCACATACCTAGCACTTTTATTCAAATAAACGGTTAAGTATTGACAATCACATATGTTCAAAATATGGATAGGCATCGCATTATTTAAGTTATATGCTTCCTGGAAAAAGGTTTCGTAGGACCACTGGTGTGCGTTGTTAGCTTCCAACAATCCGGACATCAAAGGAACCAATCTTGATTTAAGACCACTAAAAAATTCAATAGCATTTTTAAGTCTAATTTGAGGTGTATAATCTTATTATATCGATTCAAAATAAGAAAAAAAGGCTGAAATTGCTATAAATCTTTAAACTATCTGTACAGCACTGGACTATTATTATGAGAAATTATATTGATGTACCTGGTAAATAAATAATTGGTGTTCTCCGTCTTTCATTTACTTTTCTTGTTGAATATCTTTTCATTGTTGAACAATGTTAACTAAATAATCGCACTAATGATATTTTGAAGACAGGCAGTTGATACTCACAGTATATTTATTTAACATCAAGATTGCAGTATTCATGTATTTTTGTTTTTAGGTAAAGCTAATTTGAGATGATTTAAACTGATCTGTTGGTTCCATTTCTGGTTTTGTTGGAAATTCTTGTGTACAAAATTGAAGTATTCATAAGCCTTAGGGTTATTGTTTTAAAATTTAGCATAAGATTCGTATTGTTCCATTTCGTGCACTTTCTTCTTAATTTTTGTCTTTTAGTTCATTAAAAGAGTGTTCACTGTTCTGTCAATGAAGGCTCAGTTTATTTTTAATTTTGATATACGTTTGGACTTAATATCTCAATAATTTGTGCCTATAAGTCATGAAGACGATTTTTTTTCTTAAGAAGGCGTGACTTCCAAGTAGTTTTCGAATTGTTATTTCTTTTTTTCCATCCTTAGTTTCAGATATTCTTTTGTACGAATACTTGCATGATCATTCGTCATGATCTATTTACAAAGGGAGTTGCATTTCGAAATCATTACAATGACAAAGTGGTAATTTAAACAACAGTCCCACCAAAGGCAATATTTATGACTTTAAGATTAAAACGCAAATATTCAAATATCAAATAAACTATAGTTAAGTTTTGAATAAAGGTCATTTCCTTATGTGCTTAGATCCTTATCACGATCATTGTGTATCTTTATATGCTATTAACTGAAAGTGTTCGATTTGAAAAGGTTTTGTTATAAATGAAAGCATTAAATATTTGTATCTTAATCTATCATATATATGTAGACCAAATTATATATTTGTCATGGTCACATGCATTCAAATAAAAATTTCCCTATTCCTATTTTTACTTCCTGGGTATCGCCCTACATTTATTGATATGGTACTTGACACTTAACTTCCGGGTTGTTGTCTTTTTTCAGTTGATATTTCACTTTCTATTGTTTCAGCGTTTTTAAGATCAAACAAGGGTATTTGAATAAATACCTTGATATGTTACATGATGTTGGAAACTCAGAACTCCATTGAATCTTTCCGTTTTCCGTTTCCTGTATACCACATATTTTTCCTCTTGGTTTTTGACTAATTATTAAAAACCTTAAAAGAATATTTCATTATGTTACTATTGCGTAAAATATATAAAATAAAATGTAATTCCGATATTTCCTCATTGCATAATTTAAGAAAATTTGATACTTCTGAAATTTGACAGTTTGCATTTCCTCCCGAAAGTTTCAATTATCATGCTCTTCCGGTGTTGCATAAAATAAAAATATAGTCTTGTTAACGAGGAAAACTACCTCGGATTTCAATAGAACAAAACAGGATTTTTCCAAATTGCAGTACTGATATTCTTATCTATTTGAAGTTACAATGAGACACTAACAAACAATGGACTTTTTTTTAAACTAAAATGATTTACCAATGTAAATATAACTCTAACGCGAAAAAAAGAAAACTTCCTTTTCTGTCCTTTTGTCATTATTCTATTCATAATCTCAGTACGGAAACGAAATGATTAAAGGTTCATATATGAAATTTATCATTGTTTCAACTTAATTTTGACATGAGAACGATCAAAAACCCACTATCTGCTGCAATTTGCTTTCTTACTTCGTCAGAAAAAATAAATTAAAAAAATAAATATAAATATCCAACAATGCTAATTATTCAAATGTATTCATGAAGTTGATGCATTTTTTGTATTAATATGTAAATTATTATTACTTACATAGTTTGCCTATTCCTCCTTGCGCCGCCATAAGGTTTGAAAGGAACATTACCCGTAGCAGCATGAAACAACGTTACCCCTAATGCCCATTTATCAACACATGAGTTCACCTTCACATGACTAGATTTCTGTATAAAAGCTCCTTTATAAAGTAACGGATGCTGGAAATAAAGATTTGTTATAATTAGTACTTGAAAATCGGGTAAATTACAAATTAAAATGCTAATTATTTGTATGCTTTAATATACATATGTATATGTAAGTATGTATTGTCAAATCGTTTTGACAAAAACAAATTATAAACAACAAAATGTTGGGTTTTGGATATATATAATATATATTGTTAAAGTGTACATACATATATAATATATATATATATATGTATGTACACTTTAACAATATATATTATTTATTCAAAATCTTCCAGTAAATAATGGTTTGTAGTTAAATCAACAGGAAAATACACTGGTATGGTGATTACTGATGTTATTTTTTAGGGGAATCACAAACGCATTTAGTTTCCTCCCAAACACACCTATTTGACGTTAATCCCATGCAACCACATTGTATCTCTGACGTATTTACTACAAGTATATGCATTGTTTAGGATTTGCAATCGGATTATGTTCTTACCGCAATGCATCCTGAATACATTCAGTATATAAGTTTCACCACATGTGAGAGAAACTGCAGTACATATTTTTACTTTGAGTGTAATGTTGTTTTACACTATCCCTTGGTTTGTGAGTTCAGTCGAGTATAACGTGTATATGTTAGAATAATATCCAAATATATCTCTTTAAGCATTTATTGCAAAATATGTTCATTCTAAATATAAAGCTTATCAAAGTAAGATATTGATCTGTTGTTATCAAATTTATCTTTTTTACAATTATACCGATTGCTTAAAATAATCTGTCAATAACAATAAAGGTACCAATTTTTCTGCACCAGATGACCATTTCGAATGAATGTCAAATGAATAAAGAATGTATAAAAATTTAAAAGAAATATATATACAGAAAAGAAGACCCTTACTTACCACCCACCAACCCCATTATGACCCGTATAACTAAATATATAGATACATTCTATTAGAAATAATTACCAGATATTCTTCTGTACCCGCCAATGAAAGACACATGTCTTCGTCGTACTGTGATTGATTCTGTCTTGAGGATCCAAAATCAGATATTTTGAAGGTTATTCTGTTAAAAGAAAAAATATTAAAATAAGAATTACAAAGTTAAAATTTGAAAATAATTTAAAAAAAAAAATAGATTAAATTGTTTGTTAGATTAAAATTGAAGAAAACGTTGGATTAAAGATGATCATGATAGCAATAAATCTGAATAAAATTTATACTAGTAACGTATTTTTTTTTATTCCTTATCTTTGTATTTAAAGAGAATACCAATAGTTGAATCCAAATTATATTGTAAATTGTATGATTTCTAATTTACTTTCCCTCTAACATACTGAATGGGGTGGGGTGGTTTACTTACGTATTTGGCACGGTTTTAGTAATGAGTATATTTGCTGGTTTGATATCACGATGAACAAAGTCTTTGGAATGTAATTCTTGTAATCCGGAAGCTGAAACAGATATTATGAATAAAACAAGTTGTTTAAAGGCAAAACTACGAGTTGATTGGAACTTAATGCTGAGACAAATGAGACAACTGATAATTGGTACAAAATACAAAGGGCCTTACACTATTTATTACATTATAATTTATTGCAAAACTGTGATACGACACAAAAGAAGTCCTGATAGTGCCCTAGACAAAAGACAAAAAGACAACATAATTTTTATTCCTCAGACACAGACGTGTACAAGAGGTCAAAACATAATAAAGTATACATATAAATCGACAGCACAGTAGTGAACGATAATAGAATAATAGTGGTAGAATGTGTCATTACAAAATGTATGTCAAGCTTTAAACGAATTGATAATGTTGAAACATTTTTATTCAACATCTAAAGTGATTTTCGATTTTATCATAAGTATTTGAAATGTTTATTTTATTTTTGTTACATTTAAAACCCGTCATTAATTCGTCAGACACTTGACTATAAGTAATCTATTATTACTCTCTATGAAATAGCGTAGTATACTTAGTAGTCAATTAAAATGTTAAATAATATATGACAGGCTAGATATACACTTTCCATATTTAAAATATATTTATAAAATAAATTATATAATATAGAAAATACAAAATATATTTATAAAAGAATTACATGATACAGAAAAAAAGACCCTTCCTCACCCCCTTCCAACCCAATCATGATCCTAATATCTGAAAAAAAAGGGGGGGAACAACTCATGTCTTTGCTGTACACCTTTCACAAAAAGGAGTGTACGTTGTACATATACGTTTCCAATTCAAATTTTCACAAAACCATGATTTATAAATAACGAAAATTAAAAAGGGAGACATTACTTGGAAGAATGTATTTCAATGACAATATATTTGTGTATAAGACAAAGAAAACTGTTTCTAAATCTTCTCGTCTGTAGGTAGTAATCTTTTCTTTATTCGTCTGTTTTAAAAAATATTTTTGGAAAGAAAAAGTCACCCCTTGATGACTTTTATTAAACTCCTCTTAGATAAATTTTTCACAAATTTGATTAATTATTTCATTATCAAGAGTCAAGAGTGTGGAAATTTATTTCAATTGTTGCTTTCACGCGTTCCTGAGATAAATCTATGATATTCAAAATTGAAAAAATACCCTCATCGAAGTGATGATTATCTGGACTAGTTTGTATCATTACCATACATTGCTTTATCAATGGATAGATGAAGCAACAGATCAGTATATTACTAAATATGGTCAAATGATACTCTATTTCTATTCTGGTCTATTTTAAAGACCACGTAGAGGTTTATTAAAGGGAAATCTAGAACTTATCTATATCGGATGTGCTATACAATTAATAAGGAAGTCATAAAGTATTTATTTTTAGTACCCTCTTGTTGTTAATCAGTGATTACCTTAGAGTCCAACATTTAATAGTGTAATTTAAAACATGTGATTTGAACCTATCCGGGTTTTTTTTAACACTATACTTTTTTATCTGAATTTATTTTGTGCAATCCGTTTCCATTTCCTTTCTCGTGATTCTGTACTTGGTATTGCAAAACTAGTTTTTAGTATTGTCATGCAGACATAAACTTGTATTGGCCAGATAAATATTTCTACGGCTCCCTTTTTTTTTTTACTATTTCCGTTCCCTTCCCGCTCTCATTTACATAATTAACTAAACCTTTTAAAACATAAAAAAAATATTGTAAGCTCATTAAATCAAATTTAAGAAAATTATATGTACTATGAAATACCAAACAATTGTTCTCTCAAGGAGTTAAACAAATAAACATAAATTAATTCCTTTGAAGTTTTCTGTTACAATTTTTTTCTACTTTTGTCGTTGAAATATATATTATAAAATATATGTCTGTGAATTCTTTACAGGAAAGCACGTAAATGTCGATATAATTACTAAGATAGACAAAAGCATGCTGATTGCAAGTTTTTATAAATTGGAATATAAGTGAAGTCTTCCAAACATCAAGGGACGGGAGACAGAACAGGGTAGACAAGTCTAACAGATAACCAATCTTTAGAATAGACTACTTCGAAAGGAGGGTAGTATACCTGACCTAATAATGAGTCGACTCTACGGTTCGGCTAACATGCAACTAATCAGAGCTATTACCTTTGCCTACACACTCAATGAAATCGGCTGTAATTATGGGACAAATAATTATAAATGAGATAATAACATTTTCGTATTCGTATTCGTATTCGTAATGAGGCGTATTCGTACAGGAACAATAATTTCTACACATGCAATACAATATGCCCTGATCTATTTCATACCTAAATGGGTTAGTAATATTGTGAAGAGAATATCGGGTAATCCGTTCATATATTCTGGTTCCTGTAACATGGTTTGTAAACTTCCGCCGGAACAAAATTCCATAACAATTACCGTTTTATTTGAAACCATCTGAAAATAGATTACAACAATTTATCAAAGTTTGATTTAATATTTTAAGATAGTAGTTGTACAATTAGAATTCAATATTCCAGCTGTAGTAAATACCATTAGTTGTGATCGGGAGGACATACCCGTGACTGCTGAACAACTATTAAAAATCGTGTAATTATAGACTGGTTTCTTGCCTTTTCTGTTCTTTTCGTTTTGTTATTGATTTTCATATAAAATTAAATATTTGAATATTTGAATATTTCCTATTTATATCTTCCACATGCATAACTAATTCCTTTTACGGGTTTAGCTCTACACTTTCTGTTATTTATTTTTTTTCAGCTCCTCCAAGTTTGTACTAGGTTTTGGATTTTCAAATATTTGACATCGAGCATCCCTGATATGACATTAATGTTGGAAATACACATTTGTTGCTATAAAATCTGTACCATTAATATATTCATAAACTGCAAGTATCATTTATATTCAAAGATTCAATCATGTTTATATGTTTAATCAATTTTAATCATGTACCGTGTTCAGGGTATGTGAAAGAAAATCTGTATGTTTTATTATTTTTGAATGTCCTATACCGAGTTATATCTTAATGTTTGTATGATGTATACCTCATCTTCAATGCCAAACAGCTGAACAATATTCTTATGTCGGAAAGACAGCAGAGCGTCTGTTTCCCGTTGAGTTGCTTTATCGGCTCCTGTACGTTTCGGTACTTTCAAAGCTCTTTTATCACCAGTCACCTGTAAGTAAACAATAAAAACATTCAGATTGGAACTATAAAACAACAACAACAACAACAACAACAACAACAACAACAAAATATGAACCTATGTTTTGTAAAAGTTTACCAACTATGAATTATATTTGCCGAACATGATTTCCATTGAAACATCTGTACGTAGAGACAAAATGTATAGAGAGTACATGTACAAATATTAGTTCAAACATTTGTGTCATTTGAGTAAATTATCTTCTCTATTGTCAATCTTCCTTTCCTGTTTATTTGAATGCTACTTTCCATTGCCTCCTTATTATGCTTTTCAAATATCAGATAAGTCGATATCTGTAATAATTTAAGTTGAGCTACAATTGATCCATAATCGAGTCTCCTTATATGGCACTCTTTATTATAGTTTTATGTATGCGTAAGGTTTTGTTGCTTACCATATTTGTATAAAAGAGTTAGGTGTTGTGGTTTTTTTTAATGTTCTTCCAAAAAATGTTAGTGCCCAGGTTCATTTTAGCTCACCAACTCAGTTTTCTTTTATCTATTCTCTTTCACTCTTGTATTTTTATCATT
Source organism: Mytilus trossulus (assembly GCF_036588685.1). Lineage (NCBI taxonomy): Eukaryota > Metazoa > Mollusca > Bivalvia > Mytilida > Mytilidae > Mytilus > Mytilus trossulus. The sequence goes on along the minus strand of NW_026963302.1, from coordinate 2,263,213 downwards.
TATATTCCCTTCAACTAAGATCTATAATTGCTGATTTTTAAGCATCTATAAAATGTCTTTATTTTACTCAAATATTTTTTTCAGGATGTTCCTCTTGTATTTTGAATTTTTGCCATATTTTTGGAATCCTCTGGTTTTATCCATGTCTTTCCCATATTAAAAATTGTCCAATAACCCCTACTTTTCTTTTCATAATTCTATTTCATATAGTTTGAAAGAAAAAACATATTTAAAAACTCTTGAAAGACTTATTTCCCGCCATATTTTCAATGGCTTATATCTCAAAATCTACCACACATTTTTTCTTCTATTTTAGTTGCTTTAAATGTATATACTTTCACTTTAAACTGTCTTTTGAAAAGCTTGGAATTTTGATATAGAGTGGCGAACATATTTGCTTCGGTTGTTTCATTTTTAAGGCAATGTAACACCAGCATACCTTATTGTATCCGAGAAATACACAAGAGAATGCTCCTTGTCCCAATCTATCCTTCAAGCTGTAATAATGGTTAACAGTTTCTCCTACATATTCCATTCCTTGCTTTGTAAATTGCCATTTCCTTGGTTACAGTCTTAAAATAAAATTTGAACGTAAATAATCATCTCCTTGGTAACAGTCTTGGGTAGAATTTGTCCATAAATTGCCAAACCCTTTGATTACAATCTTAGAATAAAAACTGTGCATAAATCAACACCTCCTTGGTAACAGTATAAGCTAGAAAACAAATTATACGTAAATCTACATGGTTACAGTCTTAGTCAAAAATTGTCCGTAAATTGCCAAACCCTTTGGTAACTTAGAATAAAATTTGTACAAAAAGATTTAAAATATGTAATGTATTTAATGAGTTCTACCTTATAAACTTTCTAAACTGGTTTTTCAACAAACACTAAAGCTTATTTCAGTATAAAAAGTTATTCTTATTATTTCTTCCGCGTTTTTTTACTTGTTCAATTGTATTAATAGATTCTAGGTATAAACAATGCTTTCATTCACGTGTTCACACTAATGATATTATTGTCTTTCCAGAAAAAAAATAACTTAATTTCCGTTTATGAATGAAAATTTTCAAAATGAAAGAAGCTACGTAATTTGTATATATAGGAGGCCGCAAATAGTGATCGATATTTCGTGGTTATCGAGTTTATTAAGTTGATCACAATTTATCATTATTAGCACTTTTAAGTGCAAAAAGTTAACTCATCTTGTGGAAGAATTAGTACATTTACATCAAAATGTGTGGTTGTTATTTAGATATGGCATACCCCCTCCCAACTAAAATGGTTTTTAAAACACACTTTCTAAAGTCTCAACTATATGGTATTTAAAGCTCCGTATACGTATTTTGCACTTTAAGTTACTTGTATGTATTGTGCTTTGAAGTGATAAAGAGGAAAGAAGGATACAATACAATATCATTTATATGTCTATTTATGGCTGTCGTATTGTGTATAAAAATGCAGTTTTGAAAGCTCTTCCGTGATTTTTCAAATTGTTGAATGGACAATTTAATTATAAGTTTATCAATTGAAATAGCATCCTGAAAGGAAATTCCTTTCATTCTACAAATTAATAATTTAAAATGAAAACTTTCATGGAAAACTAAATTTAGAAACTTTAAATGTAGATTACAAACGTAGGTACATTTGTACATATAAGTAATACGTAATAACAACTTTGTCTGCTAGGTTGACAAAGTATGATAAATGTATAAGTACATTTACCAACTTTGCTCTTTGTAATTTTGAGCATAATTAGAAACAAAATTATAACTAACACAGATCTAGTTGTTTTTCTATCGTCACAGTCATACTAGTATAAGTTACACAGTGTACTAGTGTCCTAGTGAACTAACACGACATATATATATATAATATTGGGTCAGTAAATTCCATATGCCGGGGATGAGAACGAATGTGTAACGTAACCAATAGTATTGTACCTGCTATACATTTCTAGGAATATCATTGTTTAAAAGCGACCGCGTGGAGAACGTGTACATTTGATATGGTGTAAGTAGGCGTGACTTAAGTAAGATAATGGTTCATGTTTTAAGAAACAGTAGGAGTAGCACAATGCTGCTGTAGAACCTGATCAATTGTTCATACAAACATTTTCAAACGACACTCTTACAAAGTTTCAGAAAACCTCTGTTTGTGTTATCCCTTAAATTGTTAAAACGATAATGTTCATTAATTTTCGAAAATCAGTAAGGAAGTTATTGGCGGCATCTGTTAATCTTCGGTAGTTAAGGTTGATCACTCGTGACCTTTGCTTGGGAGTGCCATAAGGTTTGACGGATATATATAGACACGCAACTACATTCTAATGAGGACGCACTCGGAGGCTTTTTTCAGCTGGCCCCTATACTCAAATCAGTAGTTTTTCGGTGATAATGGACGTCATACTCAACTCCGAAATGTGAAAAAGAAAATTAAATTAAAAATCTTATAAGACACAAATGTCAGAGGCTCCTGACTTGGAAAAGGTGGTATAATGCGGCGGGGATAAACATGTTATTCGGACCCCCCCCCCCCCCTTTTAAAACAAGAAAGCTCTGTTAAAGTCCACATTCTGAGTGAATTGTGACTGTTAAAGTTGAGTTCGCGAGTCCAAATAATCCCTCATAGAAATTCCTGGCCACAAGCCTGTCAAACCTCCCCTATACCTCTAGCCAATGTAGAAAAATCAAACACACAACAATACGCACAGTAAAACTCGGTTTAAAAGAAGTCCGAGTCCGATGTCAGAATAGGTACAAAGTAAAAAGCTTCTGTTATTTGTTTCTCTTATTTTTTTTTCAGAATATGATCCTCTCTGTTCAATCAGTTATATAGAACACATATAAAGCTTTTTTTCTGCTTTGGTCGGGTTGTCTCTTTGACACATTCCTCATTTCCATTCTCTATTTTATTTACACATTACTATTTTCCCTAGCCGAAATACTTGCAGCTGAACGTAACGTGGTTAACCAATAATAACTGAACATCAATTTTATCAATTTCAACTTCTATTAACGAATCTTTTTTACCTTTTGCCACATATATTTGAACCTCTCCTTGCAATTTTCAATTTGGTTGTTTCATTTGGCTCATCTTTCATCTCATTTTAAATAAACTGACATCTCCGCCTGTAATTGCGGTAATGATTTTTAAAGTATGTGTTCTTTCTGGGTTAACCTATTCGTGCGCTTACAACTGTTTCATACATGTATTTTTCAGTATTACACGGACAATTACGATATTTTTTTATGTTTTATGTAACACTCTTTTGGCGCTTTTCCAGCTGTAACCATCAATTTTGGCAATTTGTCAGCAGGGAAAACCGACTAAAGATCATTCTACTTATTATATAAAGTACCCATCAAATTACATGTCTACAACTGAAAGACGACCCTCGACCTTATACATACATGGAGTATAAGGCAATAAATAACAAAAAATACATCAAATGCATTATAACTACATGACTCGCTTGGATAACACTTCTGACATATATTTTTAAATAGGTAATGATGTCAAAGATGGGACATTGATATTTGTGACTTCTCAACGCTGCCAAAATGTTGGTCTGAGCAAAATGATACTGGATCCAACATGTAAAATTAACGATAACAACGATTTTACTTTTCATTTAAATTGTGTTTGTTTAAATATTCACAGTACACAATGGCAAATGAAAAATAACTTCAAAAAATAACATTAAAAAATAACTCTTCGCCTACTGCAATAAATACTGGTAAGTCATTGACAAGGCCAAAACAGAGATAAATATCGACCCCCCCCCCCCCCCCCCTTCCCCTTTCTTTAACGCTAAACAACTAATGTAACGTGCAAGACAAGAAATGCAGTTCACCCTTATGTATATATATAACTTATAACAGCCGGAACACATCTTTCTTCTCCGTTTCTCCCGACAATCTACGGTCTGCGTTACACATGAACTGTTTCTTTGTTTGAATACTTAATTATTATAGTTTTTTTATCAGCGATAACGAAACGAAAGTATATCGCTGAACATTTTATTATTATGGTATAAAATGTGAATGCATGCGGCAAATCTAGTTTCAATATTTCATTGAAAATAAATTAGAAAACTACTAGAAGAGCGGTTGCGTTTTCAAAATAATGTCTTACCTTTTTACATTACATCTGCTGTAGTACGTCAGCGGGCATTTTAAAATAAATTGGAAATCCAGATGACAACGCGGAAAATCCGCTTGTACTTTTAGAAATCAAATATTCAAAATATAAAGATAATATTACTCGAACTAAAATACTTGATATATAATTACCACTTTAACTCGTCAATGGTGATTATTAATATGAATGTATTTGCATTAATATTTTCCTTTTAATTTGATACTAAAAATAGAAACTGGTATTCCCCGGAAGTAAATCATATTGTAAACATAAACATGATAACCAAATCAATCGTAATATTGATTTTAATAGAAGATTATATAGAACATTATCTTTTTCCAATTCATGATTGTCATAAAGTGTATGATAATTTAAATTATGATTGCATTGTACGTACAAATCTGAATGATCTGATAGTGTATATTTTCAGCAAAATTCATGTAAAATAATAGTGTACATAGGCCTGTACATTGTAAAGTCTACCTTTGTAAAATTACGGTAGATAAAGACTAGTTCCTTGTTCATTTCGTTTATTCTCGGGAAAAAGGAATGACATTTATTTCATTGAACTTTGTGGTTTGAGGTTTCGACATGAAAAGATGTATTAATATGAAAAATTTTCTGAGAAAAATGAATTGGCTTAATAGGTCAAACTAATATTAAATACATGTATAGGTAAACAATTAAGTAAGAAAGCTAAACATTTAAACAATTGAAAATTTTGACTTTAAATATGATATATAATTGATATTTTAAAAACACTAATATAAAAACATAAAATAGCAAAAAGCAGGTCACACTTTGACTTTTTAATATTTACGGTCCTTAAACTTTGTAATTACATGTATACTGCTTATTGGCCTCTGGAAGACGAAACGCTCGTCTTGTCACGTACTAATCATAGGCGGATCCAAGGGCAGGGGTTTAGTTTAAAATATAGGGAACCACTGACGCATGACTGAAGCGCCACCACTTTTTTTTTTTATGTCAGTCAGTACATGCCCCCCCCCCCCTTTTCACCCTTTTTAAAAAAAAATCTGATTCTCAAATTTTTATGAGTTCGAAATGAGTTTCGAGATCATTTAAAAAAATTTCAGTTCTGGGCTATTGTTTTTAAAAACCATATTTTATAAAGTAAGCGGAGAGAAAATTTAAAATTCAAATTCAATATCTATAAATTTATCAATTATCAATCTTTCAAAATCATCATAACTAGTAGTTATTGTCAATGAATGTTTACAATAATAGCTATTACGGCTCTTTTCAGAATAACGAATATTCGACATGTTCATTTACATGCACTCTCGTACAACTCTGTTGCACTTCTCTCACTCTGATTATTCATAGTGTATGCAGAACTTGGCAGATACCCTATTACTATGTCTGTAAAACTGCGAATGATTAATTTCTGGAGTAGACTTCTTAATGGAAAAGAAAGTAAAATTTGTGCTGTATTATATAAACTTGTATTTTTATATTATAATGATTACGGAATAAACACTAAGTGGATATCATATATAAAATATTTTTGATAATTGTGGTATGTCCAATATATGGAATGCACAGTTTGCTGATAAATGGGTGTCAAAATGTATTGAGCAAAAACTTAAAGATCAGTTTCAACAAGAATGCTTTGCGTTTGTTGCCGAATCACCTAAAACTTTATGCTATCGTATTTTTAAAAATAATTTTCTATTGGAAAAATATTTTTCTGTTTTACCTTACAAATTCATTTATACATTATGCAAATATAGATGTGGTAGTCACCACTTGCCGATTGAGTCTGGAAGGTTGCAGGGTTTACCGAGAGAAGATAGAATCTGCCGTCTCTGTGACTCAAACGACATTGGTGACGAATACCATTATATTATGAATTGTGGATCTTTTATGTTTGAAAGAAAGAAATTTTTACCTACACACTGCTGGTCTAACCCTAATATCTATAAGTTTGATCAACTGTTTAATTCATGTAATATTGTAATATTAGAAAAACTATGTAAATTTATCAAAGTTATAAATGTGAAAGTCAGTCCTCCAAGTTAATTTCATTGTATTGTTAACACATGCTTGTAAAAATTGTACCTTATAGTTATATTTATGTATGTTCTAGTTTAGTTTAAACAATATTTTATTCAAATAAATTGAATTGGATTGGGCAACAGGCATAGCCTATGTAAGAGGGCTTACATAGGTGGAGAGGGCTATGTATGTTCTCTATAACTATGTAATTGTAGTTTTATGAGAAATAAAGTATTCGTATTCGATTATGCGAATTAGGTACAGCACACTTGGATAGTAAAATTTACATGATGTGGTGTGAAAAAGAAATTAGTTTGTTTGGGTAAAGAGAGATAACTCTGTATTAATATTTTTGCCAAGTAGAGAATGGTTAAATATCAGTATTCAAAATTGCTAGGTGGTTTTTTTCTCTCAGCAAAATAGAGTTTTAAAAATCACACATTAGAGAAAACATTGGGTTTGTCTTAGTTTCTCGCCCATATCAACAGTTTTTTATTGAAAAAAGGATGAACATTCCTGAATGTCTGCTGACTGATCTTAAAAACGCAACACTCGTTTTGAAGATTTTATTTACCAAATCATGTTTGATCCGCGTACAGCTACTATTTATGCTTAGCATAATTCTTTCTCTTTCGAAAAAATCAACATCTGACTTACATGTGGTTATTGAAAATACCGTATTATTGAGATGGCACGAATTTCAGAAAGCGAAATTTCGAACCAATAAAATTTTTTTCATTTTTTTTCACTTTGCGAAACAATACTTTCAATCCTTGGCCACACTTAAATCACGGTCATAAATTTTTCGAGCATGATTTTTGTACTCAGACTCGAAAATCAACCAATCAAATTGCTGGATTTCATGTTTCGAGCATGATTTTTGTGCTCCGAGCACTGAGCAAAGTTTTATGCCTTCAAGGCCTGACAACTTGATGTCAGAAACTCGTCTTACTGTCCTTCCTACAATGATACCGGAAGACGGGATTTGTTTAAGCCATCATTGACCAGTGAGAATGCACCGTCGATAGAATTTGCTTACGCAACGTCGTTTGTGACATAGGTCTACGGCCGCAACATCAACTGTTTATCAAATTGCTGAGTTCCCGGATGATTTTGCACACATTTGTGCCATAGATGTTTCCCATTAACTAAACTGCCAAAGAATCGACTGCAGAAAAACATGTAAAGCCTAAAAGTTTCAACCGCATAATTGCCAAAACCAATTGTAAAGGGTGGAACAACGGCAAAACAAGAAGTTGAAAACATAACCCAAAACGTTACAAGCAGAATTGGTTGACCTCTCTGGCAATGATGTTGGCGTGTGTTACAAGCAGTCATTGCTTTTAACGGTGACACGTTTATTGGTAAGAGAAAAACCAGGGTTTCAGTGTTTTCCACAATATTTGAACATTGAAAATGACGTGATCAATTCAACTTTCAAACTGGCATTTTTTTAAAAAACATTGAAGTAATGAAATAACTTTCTGTTCATAATAGATATAGGAAGATGTGGTGTGAGTGCCAATGAGACAACTCTCCATCCAAATAACAATTTAAAAATTAAACCATTATAGGTTAAAGTACGGCCTTCAACACGGAGCCTTGGCTCACACCGAACAACAAGCTATGAAGGGCCCCAAAATTACTAGTGTAAAACCATTCAAACGGGAAAACCAACGGTATAAGTTTGTTTACCAAAAAATGCATATTTGAAAATGGGAATTAAAAAGAATAATCAAGTGTTGCGTTTCTAAAGCCGGTCAGTATATATATATATGTGTGTGTAATCAAGAATGACATAAATACTTTTTTCAATTCAATTATGACTTTTTTTGTACTCTTAATAACATTGTACATGTATACCTGATAATGAGTAATCATTAAATTTTTTGCAAGTGAAATATTTATTTATGGTAAAATTATATTTTAAGATATGACATTGACAATGTTTAACGGTTCAAAAATGGCACAAAATAATGCTTTTTTGTTTAAAAAGAATTCATATCTTAAACTAGTTTCCCTCTACATTGTGCTTCTAAAGTTTTTGATTTTAGGGATCATATTATTATGGGCATCAATTAGGCGATTTGAATGTTGAAAATTAAATTTCATGGCGACGCGTTGAGCGTTTTTCTTCATTAGTTTTATATTATTATTTCATATCCAACAGCCTACTTATTGGGGTAACCTTGGGGTAAATATCTGGTCTAAGGATAAATTCGTCATGACGCATGAAGCAATTATTATGTAATCTTAATATATACTTTAAGATGAATTACAATTTATCTCGAGTCCTCCTACATAACAAGCATACATTTGATGAAGTTATACCACATCCTTGTATTTAAAAATATAAATAGATAAAACAAGAACTAGTCGATATTACATAGAAACTAACCAAAATTAAATGATTAAAGTTCAAAGTAGACACGTGAACGTTTAAATGTCACCGCAAAGCATATATATGTTTTCTTATAAATCTTCGAAGTGTTCCTCCATGCAGAGGCGAATTTAAATGGGGTTTGTGTTTTTTTGTTTTGTTTTGTTTTGTGTGTGTGTGTGTGTGTTTGTATGTTTTTGTTGGGATTTTATTGTTGTGTTTTTTTAGTTTTTTTCAAATTATTTGTTTGTTTTTTCTGTTTTGGGAGGAGGATATTTTAATGTGTTCACTTGTCAATGCTATATATCTTGCTGACATAGTACATAGTGCATCATCTGATTGTCATGTTCCTTATCAAGATCAGGGTACCACTTAAACAACTTTAAATGCAGATTTATTTTATTTAGCCTGGTATGTAAAAGGCAACTGCAATTGATAAAACAAAGAAAGATATAGATAAAATTTTCGTTTGATTTCACGAACACATTTTTAAGAACATTTATTTGTTATATCAGTATGTTTTGTCATCGTGAGAAATATGTATCAGTAAAAGTTCATGGATATCTGTGTGCCCAAAGAATTCTTGATTTGATTACGCATGCTTACCAGAAAAATGTTAACTTGAAGGTTGAGAAGAATTATTACATATATAACCAGAAAAACAGTCAAAAAACAAATCATAGATACCAGGATTATATTTGTATTTACGCCAGACGCGGGTTCCGTCTACAAAAGACGAACTCAAAATAGTTAAAAAGGCCAAACAAAGTACAAAGTTCTATATTACGTAATTAAGCAAATACATATTAATTAGTTGTTATTGGTTTTGAACGCGCGAGTACTCTCAGATCTGTACTTATTCTCTATTTGTTGTTTGGATGTTCTAGTACCCGTCCATGTCCAATCTGTGTTTTTTTTGTACAGTTGAGATCACTTCTAACCTCTCATTTAATCTCTCAGAATCTGTCAGGAGAACTGTTCTGGGACAGTACGTAGAAATGTCAGCCTGTCAACGTTTAGTCAGTTCTAGATAGAACATTTCTATGACAAATTATTCTGACATGGGAGGTTAGAAGTGATCTCCACTGTATGTCTACCGGGTGCGGGAATTTCTCGCTACATTGAAGACCTGTTGGTGACCTTCTGCTGTTGTGTTTTTTTATTTTGGTCGGGTTGTTGTCTCTTTGACACATTCCCCATTTCCATTCTCAATTTTATTGTATCCATCTGATGAGTTGAGCCTTTTTTAACTGATTTCTATAGGTTGTTTGTAAGTTATGCTGGTATACCACTGTCCCAGGTTATGAAAGGGTTTGTTTCTTCATACTAATTTAACCCCGCAACATTCTATATGTGCCTGTCCCAAGTCAGGACCCTGTCATGATTCTGCAGTTGTCGTTTGTTGTTGCGTTTTATAATTATTTGCTTTTTTTATTTTGTACATAAAGTAGGCTGTTAGTAATCTCGTTCGAATTGTTTTACATTTGTCATTTATATAGTTGACTATGCGGTATGCATGGGCTTTACTACTTATTGAAGGCCTCACGGTGTCCTATAGTTATCCACTTATGTGTCATAGTCTCTTGTGGAGAGTTTTCTCATTGGAAATCATACCACATCTTCCTGCTGAAAGGAGAAACCAAGTTGAATCCACAATTTTCTACATAAGGAAATACCCGTACCAAGTCAGAAATATGACAGTTGTTATTCATTCCTTTGATGATTTTGAACTCTTGATTTTGCCATTTGATTTGCGAGTTTCTGTTTTGACTGTTCCTCAGACTTCCGTATTTTTGTTATTTACTTATAACAAAATCAAGTAATGAAAGACATACACATACTATAAAATTATTATGAGAATGAAGAGAAAATTATACCAGAAAAGTGATTAAGATACCAAAGAAACTCCATTTCTCCTGGAAGAGAGAATGCCAGGCAACAATGAAGAGGAAAGGCGAAAGACCTTAAGGAATTTTTCAACAAGATTGTAGAAACAGATATTTAACGACCATGAGGAGTTTAACTAATGCTGACAAGCTGAATAACCACATAAATATTTCAGATAGCACACAAATATGAACAAGCAGTATCATAAACCTGTTCGTTAGAATAATTCTATGTGACTTGAGGAACAAGAATATGTCAATCAAATACAATATCTAAAAAAAAGATAGCCACTACAGAAATTTCATGACGTACAAAAATGTAAGCATGAATATCAAGCAGAAACTATTTTTATCAAGAACATTCTTCCAATACGTAAGGTAGAGAGACGGTTTACCTGTATCGATACTCTATGATCACGCAAAGGATGAAACCACATGAGACGATTGGATTACTCATTAACAGTTTTTAACTTTCTCGCAATAGTTTCAACCTTGGTCGATGAACGTTGATGCAGTATCTAACTCGTTTGTATTCACGGTAAGACTTTTGCTATTACTTTTTTTCTTGCCAATATTTTATGATCTAGAATGCTCGTCTTCAATTGAACTACTCAGATAAGTATAATGTGCCGGGTTATATTAGCTAAATGAACTGACCATTTTATTGTTCTCAGGATTATAAAAAAAATAGGGAACAAACATTTGATTTTAAGGAGGTGCTATGTTTTTCTAAATACAAAAAAATATCCTCAATTTGATTAAAAAAATTATCTGGCCAAGGAGATGACAAAAAAATTATTCTGAATCTAGATTATCCCTATACTTTATAGTGTTAAATATTGAAAAAAAATAATTTATTGATAGCGTTTGCGCATTAAAATTTTTTTTGATTGAAAACAAAAAAACATAGAACCCCCTTGTTATGCCCCATTTATGGGCATTATGTTTTCTGGTCTGTGCGTCCGTTCGTTCGTTCGTTCGTTCGTTGCAATCCGTCTGTCTCGCTTCAGGTTAAAGTTTTTGGTCGAGGTTGTTTTTGATGAAGTTGAAGTCCAATCAACTTGAAATTTAGTAAACATGTTCCCTGATATGATCATTCTGATTTTAATGCCAAATTAGGGTTTTACCCCATTTTCACGATCATAGAAAATGATAGTGTGGATGGTGCATCCATGTACTTGGGACAATTTCTTGTTTGGAAGTAAAATGGTTGCTCCCTTAGCAAATAGTTTTGACAGAAGAGTTAATACAATTGGAATTGTGATAAGTTAGGTATGATGGGAAGTAACATATACATGTACAACTGTATTCTTATTATTTGATTGATTTATCTTTACTTAAAAACAATCTGAAGGAAAAAAATATTCTAAGAGTTCACAACTTAAGAACCGTGTTATCGAAAGCTTAACATGAACAATTACAGTAAAGAGATATGTTTCAGATGTAGATAAAAGTTACTTTTCAACAAATTGCTTAAATCCATCAAACTAAGTGGGAATGATATCAATATTAAGAGTTCAAGTGAAGCATGTCAATGTTTATGTCTGATGGAAAGATACAAGTTGAAATGAAAATGTAAAACATATTGTAATAAAAAATTATCAATTCGTAAATAATAGAAGCTTCTGTGGTGCATGGTAATACAGGAATCCATATTCAAATATGTATCACTCGTTTAAGATGACAGTGGCAAATATTTCATGAATGTTTAGGACGATACAGATCGACCAATTGAACTTAATTGTATGGAATTCTTATTGGACAAATGTTGAAATGTTTTTGTATGTATTGACTCAGTAAACATTTGAAATGAAACTTATTGTTAATTTTTTTCAACTCCTTTTATTTCAAAGGTCTTTTTTTTTAATTATTATTTCATTATGTCGGGGAACTGTCTTAATAATTGCCTTTAATTTTTTTAACTGTTCAAAACTTCAATCTAATTCCTGTTTGTATTTTATCTGGATATTTGAAATAAGTATTCTTCCTTTTAAAAGTTTCGGGGTAGTTGTATCTCATTTATAAAAACTCTTTGTTTTGATTGTAAATAGACCCAAATAATAAGATTTTCTTACAAAATGATTTATATTAATAATTTCATTCATCATCATTAGGAGTTAAGAAATTCTACAATTGCATTAATGGTCGGGAGAACTTTGCTAAATTTGAGACGGTTTTCGTGTAAAACGTGTTTTCGTGTAAAACGAAAGTGGCCGCATTCGTGTTCACCCTTAATATTTAAATGTAAGTTGTATTTTATGATAATACATAACATATATGAAGGTTGAGGTTGAACACGGATGCGGCCACTTTCATTTTTGACAAAAACCATCTGAAAAGTGACATTTTTCGGCATATTTGGTAGAGGTTTCATATTTCAGCTTGAATCGGTGTGTTTTTATGACTAAATCAGTTAAAATCTTTCACATAAACTAATTGATTCAAAAACAATAGACACTTAAGTGTTTAAAAAGTGGTCAAAATCTTTCGTTAGATGAACCTGAAATTTGAGGACAAAATCGGCCCTTACAGCACCTACTCCTTTACTAGGGCTGTAACAATTGGTGTCTTTTAAGTTCTAATTCGAATGTCATTACCTACATATTTTTGAAAAATTAGGTCAAGGACCTTATTAAACTTAAGTGAAATCTTAGGCGTTTTATAAGTATAAGGGGTTATATGCACACCACTGTAGTTCTGTTGGCGTGATTGAAAACAACTAATTTTAAGGAAAATACTTAGTTTAAGCTTTTTTTATATAAAAAAAAGAAGATGTGGTATGATTGCCAATGAGATCCACAAGAGACCAAGATGACACAGAAATTAACAACTATAGGTCTCCGTACGGCCTTCGACAATGAGAAAAGCACATACCGCAAAGTTTTTTTTCTCTAACTGTAGTTACTTATTAACATCAATAGTAACAAGTATTAGCCTTTCAAAAAGGGCTAGTCGTCTCTTAGCTGATGAAAATAGAAAATGCTCTCGCTTTGTAGATTAATGCATTTACTAGAACTTTGTAGATTAATTCATTTACTAGAATAGCCATGTGCATCAATCAACAAATTTTACCACACACGTGAGGTCACACGTTATGAAATAATATATATGTTTAACGTTGTTGTTTACGAAACTCCAGAAGATTCGGCTATTTATAGATAAAAGCTACCTGTGTACAATGTACCAATATCATGAATATGCATGATTAATGACCAGGCAAAGTCTAATTGCTTAAATAGAGTGGACACATCCGATACTCTACGGGATTGAAGGACAGTTACTAGGTTTGGATTGTCCTAACCAATCAATTAACTTTGATTATTCACGTATCGTAATATTTTCCAATCAGGTAGTCAGAAGCATTCACGCACTGACTGTTCACCGTTCAATTCTTATTGTGTGGTTCTGCAGTTGTAAACTTGATTTCTACTGGCTGCCTTGCCATCTGCTAAATAACCATGTTCGCCGTACACAACCCAATCAAATTGTCCCAATAGAAGAAACCTTCTTACAAAACATGTGCCTGTAGCCAATCAGAAATCGCGTTGTAATATGTTGACCTTTAACCAATGTGCTTAAACTATTGACCTGAAATCATGTGTGCTATAAAAAGAACAAAGTAAGGTACACGCTGTCTTGTGATAACCTTCGTGTATTGCCCTACATAAGGCCAGTTGACTTGTTAGCCTGTCCGCTTGTGGAATTTTCCACTGTCTAAATAACCATGTTAGTTGGGTCAAAGCATGATAACTTATATTGTGTGGTTATGCAGTTGTAAACTTGATTTCTACTGGCTGCCTTGCCATCTGCTAAATAACTGCCATAGTTTAATTGTGCAAATGAGAAAGTTTAAAATTATTTGACCAAGAACAATAATATTTTGATAATAAATCCTACAAGACAATGTTAACTTAAGTAGATTTATGCATACGGGCCCTGATTTATTTATGGTCATGCATGTATCAATTTTAACGGGTGACGATGGATCAGAATTTAAGTTAAGGGTGTACTTGGGTGAGGTTTTGGAATTTGTGTCAAATGTTGGTGTTTTTCCATAGAATACAATGTAAAATATTTTGCTCCATAACACCCATTTATTTTTACATATAAGACTTAATAGCTCATGAAAGGTCATTTACCAAAATTTAAGAAGATTCTTGAATTTCTTTCTTTTGTTTTGGGACCCAATAATACTTATGCATATATAAGGTAAAAGTTCGAGTTAGCCTTTTCCCGCCATATTTTAAATCTCAAATATCTCGAAATGGAGGTCCATGACCTATCAATATTTTTAGCTTATTTTTATCCTTAATTGATGCTCTATCCGCTTAAAGTATCAATTTTTACTTATTATTTTCACCTGACCTCACCTAAGTACATCCTTAAGATTGGTGTTCCATTTTCTTAAATGAAGCGATAAAGCATGAGGATGTATAATTTCAGAAAGATAATACATCTCGGTGATTTTTTAAATTGTTAGTAAACATCTACGTACGCATGTCAAATTGTATGTCGCCCACATTATAGCCACAAATAAACATATCATTTTAAATATCGTTACAGGTAAAACAGTTATGCCATATTAACTGCCATAATTCAAAAGATGGAGAAATGTAGAAATGAGCGAGTTACATGGACACGATCATTGGATTTTGTTATTTCTTGTATAGGATTTGCTGTTGGTATGGGAAATATTTGGCGCTTTCCATATTTGTGTTACAGAAACGGCGGAGGTATGATAATTATGCACTTTCATATCTAAATATGTCGTTATTATGTTTATAAGTACGACAGTGGGGAAAAAATAGAATAGATACTTTTAATTCAAAATACAAAATAATGATAATAATAAGACAAAATAGTGATAATAATAAGACAAAATAATGATAATAATAAGACAAAATAGTGATAATAATAAGACAAAATAGTGATAATAATAATAATAAGACAAAATAATGATAATCATAAGATAAAATAGTAATAATAATACGATAAAATACTATGCAGCATAAACGGATATACCACAATAAAAAAAAACAATATATAATGCTAACAAATATCATAAACAAAAAGAGCACGGCTAAAACGAGTCTTTTGCTGTTTAGTAAACGATGTAATAGTTATACATTAGTATTTTACTATTTATGTGACTTAATGGTATCTACTTATAAAGCTCAAGAAAAATATGCATAAAAACGTTCTCAAATTTGCTTGAATATTAAATATAGGTATCAAATCAATAAAAATGTATAAATTAGATCAGATTTTCAATGGTACTTGTACCTATCTAGAAAAAATTATAATATTTAAAGTGTTACTTGTATGCATCACTATTCATATTAATATTAATGTATGCATACATTTCAAGCAAAGAAAGACATAAAATAAATTTCTGTTTTATTCAAAAATAATGCTTTATACTATAAGTATACAAACAAGTTATCAAAGGTACCAGTATTATGATTTTGTAAGCCAGATGCGCGTTTCGTCTACATAAGACTCATAAGTGACGCTCATATCATTTTGCCGAATACGGCTAAGGTAATCTATTCCTGGGATAAGAAAATACTTAGTTTTTCCAAAAAAATCAAAGATCTATAAACGGAAAATTTATAAAAATGACCACAATATTGATATTCATGTCAACACCGAAGTGTTGACTACTGGGCTGGTGATAACCTCAGAGACTAAACGTCATCCAGCAGTAGCATCGTCAGACGCGCGTTTCGTCTACATAAGATACATCAGTGACGCTTATATCAAAATAAGTACAAAGTTGAAGAGCATTGAGGATCCATATTTCCAAAAGGTTGTGCCAAATACGACTAAGGTAATCTGTTCCTGAGATAAGAAAATCCTTACTTTTTCGAAAAATTCAAAGTTTTGTAAACGGGAAAGGAGTATTTCAGATGTTTTTTTTTTTTATCGAAAATGAAAGTGGCCGCATCCGTGTTCATCCTTAACCTTTATGTATGTTATGTCTTACTATAAATTACAACTTACATTTCAATATTAAGGATGAACACGAAAACCGTCTAAAATGTAACTAAAATGATGGAGTTATGAAGATTTCAGTAATTTAGCATGACTTAATGGTGCTAGTACACGATATATGTGTATAGTATTGTCACAAACAGCCCATATCTATGTATCAGAAGCATTCTTCTATCTAATAAATAACTAAAAGTTTACATTTTAACAATTTTGTAAAGCTGCTATATTTTTGGGCCAAAAAGTGGTCTTACCGGACCTACTCCTATATAAAAATGATAGATCAATCAAAAGCATTTAACATTCAATGTGTTCTCAAACGTGTTTTTGAGTTTATCTTAACGAATTTGTAATTACAAGGTATATTTAAATAAATCAAGAATTTAAAATCGATACTTAAAGTCGAAAGAGCATAAGTAATGGATCAAAATATTAAAGCTTAAAATACTGATAGGTCATGGAGCTCCTTTTTGAAATATTTGATTTTTAAAATATGTCGGTAAAAGGCTGACTCAGACTTAAACCTTAAATTTGCATTGGTATTATTTGGGTCTCAAATCAAAAGAATGAAAATCAAGAATTTTCTGAAACTTTGGTAAATGACCTTTTGAGAGCTATTAAGTCTTATATGAAAAGATAAATGGGTGTTATTGGGCAAAATATTTTACCCTGTATCGTAAGAAAAAAACAAAAAGGAGTCCAAACTTCTGAGACAAATACAAAAACCTCGCCTAGTTGATCCTAAGTACATCCTTCAGTGATATCTTATATAATTCGGACGTTGATTGATAATTGAAATAACTATAATATTGCATAACCTATAAAAATCAACTCTTGGGCTGAAGTCGTTAGATAATTTTAAACTAGTGTTAAATAGTATTCATCTACACTTATTTTAATTTTAGGAGCCTTTTTCATTCCTTACATTATAATGTTGGTATGTGGCGGAATTCCAGTATTTATGTTGGAGGTCGGGCTCGGACAGTACATGAGTCAAGGTGGCTTGCATGCATGGAATATTGCACCATTGTTTAAAGGTAAACATTTAAAATATGCTGCATGTTTTAGAATAATAAAATTTCATCTGCCATAAATTTATAGAGTTGGCAACATCTTGGGGTTTCGAAAGCTATTCACAAATTCGATATGGCCTAATGAACAGACGTGTTGCTAATCTGGTAATTACACAACATGGGCACAACAGTAGTGACCAGTGAAGCAGGAACACATTACACTTCCAGAGCGCAAGAGTTCACTCGATTTTGATGGGATTGTTGTTTTAATCTGGATTTTTTGTAGTATATATTTAATGGATTATACCTTTTTTGTTCATAGTAATATTTGCCGTTTTAAAAAAAAGTATGATTTTAATAATCTTTTGTACCTACTTTAAAACAATCCTTCAATTGCTTCAAATTCTGCATGGTTTGATTTTTTCATTTTCTGAAGAAACCCACTTTCATCACTATAAATAATAAGTTATATTGTGACAGATATTTGACATAAATATTGGAAATAGCTGACGTTACAAATATTTATTAAATTTTATTTAAATAAGAAAGGTAATGATTTTTGTTAATCACTATGTATACAGTGGAATAACGCATACAGTTCTCTGGTCATTTAAAGATTATTTATTAACACCAAAGTCAAGTTGACCTCTCTATTATATATGGAACATTTACTTATGCAACATTTTGACCTTACTTCGAACAGTAACCATAGTAGGTATTTTCTAAATAAATAGCGATAAAGAAAGCCACGTTGGCATAACATCAATTAAATGATTGCTATATAAGTAGAAATTCTGCTTTGAGACGTCAAAGTTCGAATTTTGAAACTTATAGGTGTCAGTCGATCCCGGCCTGCCTCTACATCGGCAACAACGCCCGGCATGCCTTTAAAGCGGCAGCAATGCCATGTACCATCGTAGGCATTGTTCCCAGCTAGTTCTCCCACCAAGATGTCCACAGCAAGTTTCCCCGCAACATGTAAAGATCCCAACATCAGCTCTCACACATGTATGTCGACAGTCCGGGGGAAAAAGAGCAACAAGAAGAACAAACTACAGTACAGAAATAACACCTTCTTTTTATTATAATAGTTATATCAATCATGAAAATTCTTTCGAATTTCTATTCAAAAGATTCTTTAATTCATCATATAAACTCACTATTTAAATCAACCAATTTAAAAAACTTAATTTGCTCAATAAAAAAGAAAACAAGTGGGAGTTTGTTAACAAAATTTATATGTAATGCAAACCTACCATTTATTGACAATACTCTTATGCGCGTCTGGCGTACTAAATTATAATCCTGGTATCTTTGATAACTTTTAACACCACTGGGTCGATGCCACTGCTGGTGGACGTTTCGTCCCCGAGGGTATCACCAGCCCAGTAGTGAACACTTCGGTGTTGACATGAATATCAATAATGTGGTCATTTTTATAAATTTCCTGTTTACAAAACTTAGAATTTTTCAAAAAACTAAGGATTTTCTTATCCCAGGCATAGATTACATTAGCCGTATTTGGCACAACGTTTTGGAATTTTGGATCCTTAATGCTCTTCAACTTTGTACTTGTTTGGTTTTATAAATATTTTGATTTGAGCGTCACTGATGAGTCTTGTGTAGACGAAACGCACGTCTGGCGTACTAAATTATAATTCTGGTACCTTTGATAACTATTATGTATACTTATAGTATAAAGTATTATTTACAATACAAACACATTGACGAGATGAATAATACAGAAATTTATTTAATGTCTTTCTTTGCTTGAAATGTATGCATACATTAATATTAATATGAATAGTGATGCATACAAATAACACTTTAAATATTATCATTTTCTCTCTCCATTTTTATTGATTATTATGCTTACATTTTTTAAATAAATTTGTGAACGCTCTGATACATATTTTTTCTTTGGCTTAGATAGGTACAAGTACCATTGAAAATCTTATCTAATTTATACATTTTTATTGATTTGATACCTATATTTAATATTCAAGCAAATTCGAGAACGTTTTTATGCATATTTTTCTTGAGCTTTATAAGGAGATACCATTAAGTCACATAAATAGTAAAATACTAATGTATAAGAATAATACTTGTGTGTATACTGACCCGATATCACTTTTCCTCATGAATATCTAAATAGAAAATGCCGAAATAATATTTAATTATTCATACGTCCTCTTCAACCTGTTCTTGTTTCCAATGCATACAACGATGCGTGGATCGACTCAACCTTGTTTCTTTTGCAATTATTGGAAAAAAATATTTCATGTGTTAATACTTTTTGTTTGCAACCTATAAATCATTATGTTTAATACTAATGGTTGGTATTTTAATTTAAGTCCATACTCAAACGAATTCGTTCACCATCGAGTGTGATTTTCAACAGGTAAATATGTACATTTCATTGTGTTGTATATTTCTCAGCGAGCGTGATATGAGGCCTTTTTAAAGGGGATTTTCCCCAATATATAAATCAAATAAATAACCTTAACGCATTAAACAACCATTAAATTTGTTGTTTTAGATTGCAGTATAAAGACAATAATAGTGTATTGACTTGACATATCAACGATATAAGGATGAGGACCGAAACGGGGAAATAGCTCGGCGCAGCCTCGCATTTCCCCGTTTCTAAGCCTCATCCTTATATCGTTGATATGTCAAGTCAGTGCACTATTATTGCCTATTGAATCAATTAACATTTAGTATGACTGAATATATGTGTCATTGTAAAATAGGTGAAATAGTACCAGATTAGAATGACACATATTTTGACATTTCATATAAGTATAGCTGTAGAATCTACTAAATTTATAATTATTATGTTCGTTACAATGTATGAAGTAAAATCACAAAAATACTGAACTTAGAGGAAAATCAATTCGGAAAGTCCATAATCACATGGCAAAATCAAATAACAAAATGCATCAAACCCGAATGGACAAGACCTGTCATATTCCTGATTTGGTACAGTAGAAAATGGTGGATTAAACCTGGTTCTATAGCGCCACCCCTCTCACTTAAATGACAATCTCATCAAATTCCATTATATTTACATTCAATTTGATGCGTTAAATAAACAGAGACAATAAATAAAATAGTCAAAATATGGGTAAATCAGTCATAATCGTATAACAATTTTAAAAGGAACAATTTAACAGAACACAAAAACGTCTACTATCTACCAACACATTCATTGATTTAAGTGTCTGACGTCAGAAAATTTTATACGTCACATAAATTTGTCGTTCAATGTGTATACAAACAATTTTAAAATTTATATAGGCAATATTAGTATACAGGGTTAAGAAATCAAAAGTATGTTATAATAAATTTCAGAAATAGACCGAGATTTAAACTAGTCCAAAAGTTATATAAAATTATATAATTTATAAGAATCCACAAATAGTTAATTCCACTACACGATTGAATGATTTTGACGTTTGTGGTTCAACGTATATTGTAATTCATAATAGAAATATATCATAATGACATATAATAGAACAATATCATACTGACGGGATCTTTTAAAGTACAGAGTCACGTTATAAAAACAAAAGAAATACACAAAAAAGCTGCATATATAAAACAAACCACCCAAAAAATGAAAGCCAATACAAACACATTGACGAGATGTATAAGTACCGATAAGTACTATAAAACACGTTGTTAAGATGATAAACAACATCAGTACGCAGAATCCATACTACAAGACCATCGTGTATTATTTGAGAAGTTGATACGGAATATTTATCAACAAGGTCTTGGTACCTTCGGGTGAACTTTTTTAGAAAAAGGATGAGACGTTCTTTGACATTCCCCTTGTTCATCAACTTTCTACTCAGACAATAATGACGTTTTACAAAGTCTGAGTAGGAGCTGCAAGCTCTTGCATATCGAATAAGTTGGGAAATATATATCCCATATGCAGGGGAAGTTGGTATATCGCCACTAAGGTGGGGGAAATTTATAATTTCAAAATTAAAATCGTCTCGTTTGTCATAGTGTATACATTTCTAAGTGGTTATTATTTGTTGTAGTCTGTGCCTCCGTCCGTTCCGTTTGTCCCGCTACAGGTTAAATTTTTGGTCGGGGTAGTTTTATGAATTTTAAAGCCAAATTAGAGTTTTTACCCAAATTTCATGGTACACTGAACATATAAAATGTTATTGGGAGTAGGGCATCCGTGTACTATTAACACATACTTGGTTTTAGATTATTAGATCATGTTATATTTTATATCCAATTTGACGTACATGTACGAGGGTGCATGTTGAAGTGGGATCCTTCATTTGTTTATACATTTTGCTTTTTTGTAGGTATAGGTATTGCTATGACAGTAATACTTTTTCTGATGAACATTTATTACATCTTTATCATGGCATGGGCCGTTTTTTATTTCATAATGAGTTTGACAGCAACATTACCGTGGTCTCACTGTAATAATTCATGGAATACTGAGAGGTAAGCTAGTAAACTACCAAACATAAATGGTGTTGCGCTATGCAAGAGATCTTTTGAATAAAAAGTCACATACATTTGTAGGACTCCAATATATGACAGATTCCAAATATATGGCGAAATCAAAATTTAGGGCTAAGATGACGTAACAAACGCCAAACAAAGTTTTTTGTTTTTTTTCCAAAACTATCAATCTTGAAATAAGGGACGACCATTTAATATTCGGGGGGGAGGGGGGCAGGAATTTTGAAAATAAATAAATCAGCCTTGATAATAACAAAAATAAATAGTTTGTTCTGTGGTAGTTTGAAAGTAAATTACTTGACTTGCAATGTATTGAAAAAAAAGAACTCAGCAGGTGTAATCGAAAGTATGTGATGGCACCAGATTCTTCATAAATACATTTTTTTCCACACAAAAAAAAAATAAACAAAAATCGGGAAACACATCCCAATTTTGTTATAATAAAAGTATAAATATTATTTAAATTTACTTGAAATGTCTTAAAATTGGTTTCATTTAACTTGAGATATATTGTCTCAGGAAATCTTACCTCACTTTTATTTTAACAGGGCCGTAACTACATTGAGGCAAATGCCTCATGTAGAAAATTTCAAAACCAAAGGCTTGTCTCAATTTCAAATTGTGTTCACGGTAAGTGCCTTGCAAGAAGCAAGTTCTATTTTCCCTCAGATGTAGCCCTCATTTTTCGGGATCAATGTTTCTTATTTATTTGTCTTTTGTTCATTGATTGCCTTTCTGTATTCTGTTAGTGATGCATTCCTTTTGTAATCGTGTAATTTGGTTATAAACTTGATCATGAGTTTAAAAAAAAACAGGCAGCCACAGACTTATCTATGTGAATTTCCTTTTTTTGCTTGATCATGCACATTGGTCTTTTGAGGTTTTCCCTAGAAACTTAAGTCTTAAACTGAATTTATAAATTTTGCTTTGAGACCAAAATATTGTCAAAAAATGGTTAAACAAAACTTGTATTTTCAAAGTTATGAATATGTCTTCTGAACACCAGGAAAGCATGATTTTGCATCATTTGTTCTATAGCTTCTTGGGCCTTCGGTGACTCCAAAACCTTTCAAAAAAATGTCTTCGCTTGCTCGGCAAAATATGTTTTCCAAGACTTTTATAAGAGGCTAGTTACAAACAAACTTTAATACTATGTATGTATGAAATACATGTATACGCAGTTGAAAATATAAAAGATTCATTTCTGCAGAGGATGATGATAAATTCTGATTAAATTATACATAATGACTTGACTCTACATGTATTATTTATAATAAACAAATCTTTTAAAAATTGTATGATTTTGAATATCATAAAATTTAATATAGTTGTGAAAATGAATAATCAGTCCCTTGCTTTAATGAAAATAAAAAATCCTGCTTCAATACTGCAGAAAATGAATAATCTGTCCTCTTAGTTTACAAAAATAAATAACCGATCAAAAAAATATCCTCCTGCCCCCGCCCCCAGATAACAAATGGTCGTCCCCTTATACCTAATTCCCGGGGGGGGAAGGTACATATAACGTCACAAAAAATAATGTCAGATCTGTAAATCTGCGCATGCAAAAATAGTTCTTCCCTAGTTGAGATTCGAACTCATACTCCTGAGATATCTCGGTCCCAAATCACCTTGCACTATGCCCGGCCCGCTAGATTACTCGACAACCTGGTCCTGACAAAAATCAAGCTTTTGGTTGCCGGATGTTAACTTTCTTCGGCAGTTTTTATCTAGCATCATAACACCGAATCTTACAGATCAGCTGAATTATCTATCGAAGATGACCTTACTAAATGAATAATTGTTGGATTCAGTTCTAAACTTGGGTTTACAGAAATATAATGCACTTGAAAAAAAAGACAATTTTATTTTTAAAAAATACGCCTACATTATTTCTTTAGAAATATAAAAACATAATCGCTTAAAAAATCGTTTGACTTAAATGTGTGTACATTAAGAGACTACCAGATTGCTACCAAAATATCTAAACGAAATTATTAAATGAGCTTTTTAAGCTCTCATTAAATTTAAAATGTTATACATGCATATTTTTAATGCGTCCTAAGTTACTTTTATTTTCTTTCAAACGAAAAAACGATGCAACGGTTCATTTAAAACTCATATTTCGAAGAAAAGAAAATCGACGAAAATACAGACAAAAGTCCACAAAAAACTCCATTATTTTACTATGATGATAAAAAAAATCAGCTGATTTAGACGAATCGTTGTATACACATGAATTCTTATTATAACATTAACGTTTGACAACCCACAATCTAAATTGATTCAATTTGATGGTCACGAAAGTTTAAAATTACCATTTCACGACTGACGGGAAAAGGGATTTCAACCGTCTCGAAAGATTTCTAGGATACCTTAATATGACACGGACCCTATATTTAAAACGAATACATAACTGCTTTTAAATTTATATTTTCATTGCATTGGAAGATGTTTGTTTTATTTTTCTAATTTATCTTGTACATGTAAGGTCGAACAGATCTGTATTAAAATGTACATACCACATGTATGGTAGTGATATCAGCACAGTGAACCGAGTTCGTTGCTCATAACACGTGTATAGGGAGCAACCAATTCACTTCAAAGTGGGTTATGATTTTTTGTGTTAACCATGATAATAGCACTTCAAATGGTTAAACCAATTGTGTGTTACATGACTGTTTCGCATAGAAATGGTTATTAAAACCAATTGTGTGTAACATGAAAAGGACATATAAAATCGTCAAGTTGTATTCTTCTGCAAGTAAAGTAACACTTTAAAGGAAAATACATAAAACACCGTAGTCCAAGGAAAATTAAAAAAAAAGCCAGAAAGTCCTTTATAAAATGGCAAAATCAAAATCACAAACGAATTGAAAACAGCTGTTGTACATGTATTTGTATGGAATGTGACAGCTGCCTTAAGATGAAAATAATCATATCATTAATTAAGGATTGAGTTATAAAATGTTCTTCAGCAAATTGTCTGTACTACTACGACATTTGATTTATACTACTCTGTCAATTTGCTATACCACTAAGATAAATTTATATCTTATAAAGACATTTTGGTATAACATGGAAGTACCTTTTCACACTATTCAATCATTTTACTGTGTCATGAATACCATTCTTTAATTCAACGAAGACATATTGATATAACATGGAACTACCTTTTCATACTATTTTTAATTTTACTAAACTATTATGCTTTCATACATGTATGATATTGACAATTATCGCTATTTTGTGCATTTTTCCTTTGATCTTTTTTGTGATAGTTTTCATATCATGATACTCGCTTGTGATGGAAAATTATCGCTAGAAACTAAGCAGACACGTTGCGTTTCTAACGAAATTGATATGAAATTGACAACGTCGTCATAGGTAATATAGCGATAAACAGATTATCATTGATCATCTAAACTCGATTGCCTTTCTCGCACTCGCCGTCCCGGCTCAAGCAAGAATATTAATCTCGTTGAGATGATACAAATAATCTCTAAATATCATTAAGATTTTTTTCATACAATTTTGTCAGCTCACTATATTAGAATGTCATGTTTTTGGTGGGGTTCGTGTTGTTTATTCTTTAGTTTTCTATGTTGTGTCATGTGTACTATTGTTTGTCTGTTTGTCTTTTTTTTTCATTTTTAGCCATGGCGTTGTCAGTTTGTTTAAGATTTATGAGTTTGACTGTCCCTTTGGTATCTTTCGTTCCTCTTTTACTTGATAATAAAACTTGTCTTCATAAGATAGAAATAAGATAGAATAGCATGAACAAGTTGCCCCATGATATTTCGAAATGATTGATTTCATCGCAATTTTGTGCATTTTTCCTTTGATCTTTTTGTGATAATTTTTCAAATGATGCTGCTCGCTTGAGATGGAAAATTATTGCTAGAAACTAAGGACGCCCGTGGCGTTTCTGATGAAACTGACATAAAATTGACAACGTCGTCATAGGTAAAAAAGCGATAAACAGGTTATCATTGGTCATTTCGGCTCGATTGCTTTTCTCGGTTTAACCGTACCGGCTCAAGCGAGAGAAAAAAATCTCGTTGAGATGATCAACAATAAACTATAAGTATACAACGGTATCGTAATAAAACAGTAACATTGCATGATAGTATAGTAAAGTGACAAAAAAGTATGAACAAGTTGTTTAATAGTATATTTTAAAAAAAATACAGATCTCTGTGGAAAAATCGCATCGGAAGCCCTCATCAAATGGCAAAATCAAAAGCTGAAACACATCAAACGAATGGATAACAACTGTCATATTCCTGACTTTGTATATACATCTTATAAGTAGAAAATAGTTGATTAAACCTGGTATTATAGCTAGCTAAACCTCTCTTTGTATGACAGTCGCTTTAAATCCCATTAAATTGACAACGATTTGTAAACAAAACAAACAAACATAATACTAGATATAAATGTCAAATATAGGGGTACATTAGTCAACATTGTGTAATAATCTTAATCACTATGAAAACAAACAAACATGTAACAAAGGAGCACAAAAATGCATATAGACAAAGCACATTACCAGAAATGAAAGTCAAGAATGCATGAAAATACCATTCCACATTAAAAAAAAAACAATAACGGAATGTATAGAATCATATTCAAAATAGTGTGGCTGTGGTCATTGATTGACGACCTAGATTATCCCATTGACTGGGATAGATTAGGTGAACGTTTGTCTGTAACGACCACTGCTCACTACTTACTTATTATAGAATTTAAACTGTGGTGTCACCAAAGGTTCTTAACGCCTTTAATATTAAAATAATTCGAAAAATTAATTAGGAATACCCTTTATGTTTTGATTTATAGTATTGATATAAATCAAAACATCGTGTTATTCCTGATTAGTCTTTTTCGAATTACTTTATTTAGGTGTTAAGAACCTTTTGTCTTTAACAGGTACATAGTGAGCAGTGTTCGTTACAGACAAACGTTCACAAAATCTGTCCCAGTCAATTGGATAATTTTGGTCGTCAATCAATGACCGCAGCTTAGTTAGAATTTGTCATTGGAGTTCGAAAAGTAGCCATTGATCATTGCTGATATAAATTTGTCAAAATGATGACATAAAGCCATAGTTTGTTATTGTCCTTATTGTCTTCGTTTTTTTAAGGTGTTATTCTGGCGAGAAGTGGAATTTTACCTGTCCTGGAAATAACTGTACAGTAAATTTGACATCTGTTGATTCAACTGTAGAATTTTGGGAGTAAGCATGCAATGTACTTTTTAATTAAGTCAAAAAGATTAATATTTTGAGTAATAGGGATTTTAGCAAGGAAGGCAACTAAAAGTTGGTTAACGAATCTTTTCTTGAAATCAACTTCAAAAGGAAGGAACGTCTGATAAATAATCGGGAATTGAATATGTTTACAACAAAATAGTATTAAGCTGCAACACGAACAGTCCGAATTTCACTCTTTTGCCATTTTGACACAAGTTTTAAAAATTTCTTTACCCAATGGAATCATGTTAAAAAAAAATACTAATCAGTCATTTTAGTCAACTGGAAGATTAAAAAACGATTGGCTAGGAGAAAATACATGTGATGTTCGCTTAAGAATAATGTATGGTATATTTTAAAAACGGTAAGGACTCTTAAATTTCTTAACATTCACCCAGATGAAACAGTTGAAAACAATTTAGTTTTTTTAACCACAGAACATGTTATACATTTTATGTTACCATAAACATTGTACCCTAACCTGTACAGAGGGATAAGTTAAACGAGCTACTTCTGCCAAACCTTCCTTCTCCGGTAAAAGTTCATGAATTGAATAAATATTTATCAGGTTATACAATTGTGTGGATTGTGCTATTCCTAAAAACATATCTTCATGAAAGGGGTTTACTCATGTATTACCAAAATATTTTGAAATTTTGATTTTTCATCATCGCCGGAATATATGCATTTTTTACTGTTTTTAGGCAATAGACACGATACGCTTGATCTTTTATGCGCTCTATCAAAAGTGATGTTGTTTGTTCAAACGTCTTAAAGCGATAGAATAATGAAATTGAAATGTATTCAAGTATCAACCGCATCTGTTGTGTCAGTTAAATGCATTTCAATTCTAAAGTTATTAATCGATAACCTTATACTTATTAAGTTATTAATCTATTTACAGTGCTTCCGCATCTAAATTATCATTTGATTTCGAAAGTTCACTTTTGCAACGGTTTTGTTGAGAATTCTATCGTAACCTTTTCACACTCCAAGAACACGAAATAATCAAAAGATAATAAAATCATTTTTCATTTTAAGAAATCATGCAACTTGCTCGTATTCTACTTTTGTAACGGTTTACAGGACCGTCAAAACTTCCTTACAAGCTTCTCTTCGGTCAAAATATTTGCTGATTATATTTTTTTATCATTAAAACACCGTTGGTGTATTGATTCTCTAAGAAGATGCTACATTCCAAGCATTGCGTACTCTATAAGACGGATGTCCAATAAAACAAGGGTTGTATCCTTAATTTGATGACTTATCATTATAAACTAGTAACTGTTTAATTATGAAGGAGTAATTATTTTAATAGATAAAACAAAAATATCCGGGTAAAGGTTACTATGTGAGGTAATTAATCGCAAAGCCATTTATTGGGTAAAATGTTTCCATATTGAATCAGATCAGGATGTAGACCACACTTGCACTTTACTAGTCATGTGGGTCGGTACTGCTTTCATTTTAGGAGACGTGTTCTACAGATTACAGATGGTATCGATAAACCAGGCGGATTGGTTTGGGAAACAGTCCTTTGTTTATTATTTGTTTGGATTATGGTGTATTTTATTGTTTGGAGAGGAATAAAGTGGTCAGGCAAGGTGATAAAAAGTAACCTCATGTATCCACATGTATATCAGAGGCAGCTAAGTTCTAAATAAACTCCGTAATCTTGGAATATATCATTTTATATTATTATTTATTTCGATTTACTATATTGTACAATTTACTTTTAATCGGAATTTGTCCTCACATTTTCTTTAGGTATGTCTGCACAATTCACAAGACTCCATTTGTGAGGTGTTTTTTTTTAACAAATTCAGCTGAATTGTTATTTTGTTTTACACGCGTTTCATTTGAATAAAAATTATCTGATAAAATCCCGTGGCACCGATATAAGAGGACACGGTACGACATTGTACAGAGTATATCGAGAACACTAGAGAAGTAAAGACCAACTGTACAGGGCACCCACATAACTATTCAGCGGCTGCGTTATAAAGTGGGCGTTACAAATACAATGACAAATTCGGGACAGAATTTTTTTTTAAATTTCATTATTTTTCAAAGACAGTATCGTTTCTTTTTTTTCTACATATATATGAGATGTGATTTCACATATTTCAGGTTGTTTATTTCACAGCTCTATTTCCATACTTGATACTGACAACATTGTTAATAAGAGCAGTAACATTAGATGGTGCTATCTATGGGATTAAATATTATCTAACCCCAGACTTTAGTCGACTCTCTGACCCGCAGGTAAATAGCATAGTTTTGAAAAGAAAATTTAACTCAAGTTGTTTTTTATATTTGTACTTTTTTTATAAACTTTCTAAAAGGATAGTTTTGAAAGTTTAGTGTTAAATACTTCACATAATAAAGCCAAAACATGTTTTTTGTTGGATGATTAATCTCGACAATATAACCTTCGATACATATGATGGAATCATATACTAGTAAGTGATAATCATGATTCTCGATCAAAAGATGCTGAAATCTGTTGCCTTACCTCTCGTCTATTTTTATTACATCTTTAGGATTTTTTATCATAATGTAGCATTTTCTTTTTCATGGAAATAACAATTTTTATCTTTTGCGTATGAAGCTTTTCAGGAAATTCAAATCAAAGGATACCGGTTTATTAAATACGGTACTTTATGTCTAGCTTCAAACGTCTCCTACCGTCTAGTTAAAAATAATAACCTGCCTGGGATGTATACTCCCGATAGTATCATTATAAAATCATACCGTTTTGTATCCTTTGTACTAGAATAAGTCAAAGATTTGTATAGTAACTATACAAATCCTTGAATAAGTGTTTTAAAAAAGTAATTATTTCCATAGAAAGTTCTGCAAAACAAAAATTTTTAAGCTAACATGTACATTTTCTAAATTTAATTTCAAATTTTATGAAGAATGTGTATTATTTATACTTACTTTTAAGTAAGAAAAATAATAAAAAAAAAGTCATAAACAAAAATGAGTATTAATGTTTTATATAAATTAAATCTGATAATTTGATTACAGGTTTGGATTGACGGCGGAACACAGATCTTTTTCTCATATGCCGTTGCACTAGGCTGCATGATCACCCTTGGCAGCTATAACAAGTTCCATACTAATTTTTACAGGTAGAGAGGAAAGTAGCATGTCAATGTCGCTTAGAACTGGTTAAATCAATAGTTTGTAACATGACAATGCGACTTAGAAATGGATAAACCAATAGTTTGTAACATGACAATGCGACTTAGAAATGGATAAACCAATAGTTTGTAATATGCCAATATTAATGCGACTTAGAAATGGTGAAACCAATAGCTCTTAACATGACAATTTCACTTATTAATGGTTAAACCAATAGTTTGTAACATGACAATTTCACACAGAAATGGTCAAACCAGTAGTTTGTAGCATGACTATGTTACTTAGAAATGGTTTCACAAAAAGTTTGCAACGTGACAATATTACTAAGAACTGGTTAAATCAATAGTTGTAACATGACAATGCGACTTAGAAATGGATAAACCAATAGTTTGTAACATGACAATGCGACTTAGAAATGGATAAACCAATAGTTTGTAATATGCCAATATTAATGCGACTTAGAAATGGTGAAACCAATAGCTCTTAACATGACAATTTCACTTATTAATGGTTAAACCAATAGTTTGTAACATGACAATTTCACACAGAAATGGTCAAACCAGTAGTTTGTAGCATGACTATGTTACTTAGAAATGGTTTCACAAAAAGTTTGCAACGTGACAATATTACTAAGAACTGGTTAAATCAATAGTTGTAACATGACAATGCGACTAAGAAATGAGTAAACCAATAGTTTGTAACATGACAATGCGACTTAGAAATGGTAAAACAATAGTTTGTAACATGACAATGTCACTTAGAACTGGTTAAACCAATAGTTTGTAACATGACCATGTCACTTAGAACTGGTTAAACCAATAGTTTGTAATATGACAATGTCACTCAGAATGGTTAAACCAATAGTTTCTAATTTGACAATGTAACTTGGAAATGGTTAAACCAATAGTTTGTAACATGACAATTTCACTTAGAAATGGTTAAACCAATAATTTGTAATATGACAATGTCACTCAGAATGGTTAAACCAGTAGTTTGTAATATGACAATGTCACTTGGAAATGGTTAAACCAATAGTTTGTAACATGACAATTTCACTTAGAAATGGTTAAACCAATAGTTTGTAATATGACAATGTCACTCAGAATGGTTAAACCAGTAGTTTGTAATATGACAATGTCACTTAGAAATGGTTAAACCAATAGTTTGTAATATGACAATGTCACTCAGAATGGTTAAACCAATAGTTTGTAATATGACAATGTCACTTGGAAATGGTTAAACCAATAGTTTGTAACATGACAATGTCACTTAGAAATGTTTTAACCAATTATGTGTAACATGACAATATCACTTAGAAATGGTAAAATCAATAGTTTGTAACATGTTTTGTAACATGACAATAGAAACGGTCACACCAATTGTGTGTAACATGCATCTATATAACTTTTTTACATGTAACATGACAATGTCATTTGGAAATGTTTAAACCATTTGTGTGTAACGTGACAATGTCACTTAGAAATCGTTCAAACAATTCTGTGCAACACTGATTCCCTTCGTTTGCCTTGGGGTTATTTCACAGGCACATGTCTTTAAATTGAAATGACTACAATGTATATTATATACTATAAAGGTGTGTCTCAATTAATATTACCTATTTATACTTTAAAGATGATGTACAAATTGTAAGTGCCTGTGGTATTGTTTTTATTTCAATTTCGGGGATGTTTAAATCTGTCCGTTTGTTTTTAGGCAGTGTATGGTGATTGCATCGGTGAATAGTGGCACCAGTATTTTCGGTGGATTTGTTGTTTTCTCTGTGTTGGGTTTTATGGCTAAACAACAAAATGTTGATATATCAGATGTTGTGGATGCAGGTAAGTGCAACAACATTATCACTAAAATTGAAAATAACACTTTAAAACAAATTCGTCTACAGCTTGTTTGAATTAACTTTTTATATAAACTCTTTGAATTCATAATCAACTTTATAAAATATCTGTTATCCTCTGCTATTAAGCCTAAACATTAACCCTCTATGTGCTGACGAACTTTAACTTTTACTAGCTTGTGGAAAATACATGCACTTATTAAATATTCATCAACCACGTTCATTAAAATGGAAGAGGTGATTTGTGTATATGTTAAATTTTATGAGTTTATAGCATCAGTATTATAGCATTGACCTGTATCCAAGTTTTCATTTTCTATTATTTTAAACAACGTTATCGGTATGCATAGCGCTTATTATCTAATTACTAAAATGTGATCGTCACTTCTGTTATTTATTATAAATATTCAAACATATAATATTTTTAAACATTTTTCGTCCTAAAGTATATCGTGAACAAAAATTCGACAGAATTTTTCTATTGAGATGAAAGCCGTATCATTTAACCTGAAATCGATTACGATGTATGCGCCTTATATAAAGGCAACTGTAGTATAATACCGCTGTTCAAAAGTAATACATTGATTGAGAGAAAACAAATCCGGGTTGCCAACTAAAACTGAGGGCAACACATCATCTATAAGGGGAAAACTACGAAACAACTGAAACACTCAAAAAATCTGACGAGAATGTTACACACACAGAAACGACATTTTAGGAAAAAACGGTGGGTAAAACCTGGTTTGTGGCTAGCAACCATTCCGCTTTTATTTCAATGTTAAATATAACATTAAAATGACAACATTACATGATAGGACTACAGTACAAGAACATTCAGGACAGAGAAATATACAAATAAACAACACAATAATACATTTCGACATGCTTATAAATTATACTAGTCAACAAAAGAAACGATACACTATGAAATAAAATTTATCAAAAAGTATTAAACTTATATTAATAAAACAAAATGAGATACAATATTTTAAAAAGTTGCTTTGTATGCACATGTTATAATGAAATTCAAAATTTGTCGGAAAGTATCTAAACGATCCGTGTAAACGATCATAGGGTGCAAATTAGTTTTGCGGGATGTTAAAAAAAAACGACATAATTTTCTATGTACTAAATAAAATTTCATATGTGTTTAAAAATAATCAATATGCTCATCAAGTTATGTTCATGTTGTAACTAATGGGTTGAAATACTATTTTTTTTCAAATTTTTGGGGATTTTTTTTTTTTTAAACGGATTTATATTTCCATAATGATTAAGTATTACTACCTTCAGTATTGGTCCAATGAACGGAAAACTTTATCTTTAATTAAAAGAAAAGTCTTGTATCGTTTCTTTTGTTGACTAGTATAGTTATCAAAGGTACCAGGCGTTGAACCATAATTTTGTACTATAAAGATGTCGATTTCGAAGATACATGTAGTTCTCGTTTAGTCTTTAAATACCGGGTGTTGTTACATCACTGATTTTATTACAGGTCCGGGACTTGCATTTATAACTTATCCAAAGGCTGTTACACAGATGCCTGTATCGCAATTATGGGCAGCTCTTTTTTTCTTCATGATTTTTCTGATTGGAATTGATAGTCAGGTGCATGTTATGACGTATATCTTCATGAATTCTATGATTTAAGGCCAAAAGCTCATAATATATTACAAAATAGAGGTGACATATACCAAAAGGATATTCACTCTTAAATCGATACTTATCTGACAATGTCATGGCATAACACGAAATACGATAAAAAGACTTGAAACAACAGTACAAAAAACACAACATGGAATGAAAGACTGACCGACACGAACACAACATAACCCGTGGGTGGTCTCAGGTGCTTCAGACGGGTAGATTATTCCTGCTTCTCGTGTGGCATCTGTCGTATTACTCGTTTAAGTACAAATCTGGTAATCAAGACTAATAACGTTGGTTACATTCAAGGAAAAGAGGACGGGATTGTTATTACAGCAATTTGATCATATCGACGTCATCTGTGTAACAGATATTCAATAACCGTCAACCAACTCGTTGCGGCGTCCTTGACACTTTATTATAACATTACAAAACAGTGGGTTATATCCACTTTTAAGTGTTTTCAACACACTTTCTAAAATTCGAATTAGCAACAAACCAAATAATACGTTTATTTTATTATATAAACATAACAATTATATTTAAAGTTTATGATAAAGTTAAAGAAGCGTTAATCCTTGAATATCATTTCAACATGTTTGTTTCAGGTGTTAAAAAAACACCATGATAATGGCGGTTATACCTTCAGCGCTTACTTTCTTATGATAATAAAAATATAAGCGGTTAGTCCAACGAAACGACCATTCTGAAAAACAAAACACAAGTATACCGGTCAAAGTTAATAAAGCCATCACAGTTTGTGTGTCATACGAAGAGAATTTTACTCTTATTCTTTCCTGTGTGCTGTGTATACAGTTAACAATTTCGCAATGACGGCCTTCGTTTCAAAACAGAACATAAAATATTGAAAAGTACAAAATAAATATAGAAGAAGTACATACGGTAATATGAAAAAATCCCGTTGCTAAACTAATTATGTACATAATCTAACTATGTATAAAACAACATTAAAAAATCGTCTTTAAAATGTCAAATGTATTGTTGTTTTTGTTTAGTTTGTAGCGGTAGAGGGATTTACTGCAAATGTTATGGATTCTCTTCCTAAACGTTTCAATACCCCGAAGTCTAGAATGGTTATAGTGGCAGGCTATTGTTTTGTCAGTTTTCTAATCGGTCTATGTATGACATCGAGAGTAAGTTTTTTAGAACAGAGTCATAGGAGGCACGGAATCGATATTTATAGACACCAAAAATATAAGCAATCTAAATTTGTTGTGCGTTACATCTGTTTCTTGCATATTCTTTAGTCATTACATTATGAAAATCCAATACGTTCACTTGGTTATGTGAAAAAAATCTCCTGTTTCTGTCACAACAGTATGAAAATCAAAACATGTTCACTTGGTAGTGTAAAACAGTATCATGTGTTTCTTGTACAGTATATGTATATTCACCAGCTTAACTTTTAGAAAAAATGACTATGTTGTTTGTGGTAAAAAAAAAAACATCAAGTCTGATACAAAATTCCCAAACATGGTCAACAATTAATCATAAATAATGAATTACTAAGCACAGTTTCATTTTCAATCGATTTAGACGGATGCAAGAGCCTCAAAACATACCTCTTTTCAATGATATTGCAAAACAAACAAAACCATTAAACTAAAGATTACGATAGAGTTGACTCCTACAAACAACATGGGGTTATGCAAACAAATAACAAAGTATGGTTCCAACAAAATAGTGTAGTATAGTGTCAATGATGATAACTAAAAAAGCATGATATGGTGTCAAGATATAACAAAGTATAATGCCAACAAATAACAAGATATAACGCTAACAAATAAACAGATGTAATGCTAACAAATAACAAGGTGTAATGCCAACAAATAACAAGTATGATTCCATTAAAATAACACAGTGTAATGCCAACATGCATATGACCAGGTATGATTCAAGCAAAAACCTATGTACAGTGTATGTTGCTAGCAAAATACAAGGTATGGATCCAACAAATAACAAAATACGATGCTTTAATATGGTGACAAGTTAGGATGCCAAAATCGGATGTATGGTGTAATGCCAAAAAAACAATACAAATTAAAGTAAAACTATGATTCCAAAAAGGAATTAAGGTGTTAAGTTTATTGCAAGAAATAACAACTATGATTCCAAAAAAGAATTAAGGTGTAAAGTTTAATGCAAGAAATATTCCAGTATGATTCCAACAAGAATATGGTTTGATGCCAACAACTAACGTGGTGTAATGCCAAAAAAAAGTGATGTAATTTCCGGAGCTTCATATTAATTAATAAACCCATTTTGTGAAACTTATCAATTTATAACCACATGTCACTTGTATACTTTATATAGGGTGGCATGTATGTTTTCCAACTGTTTGATTATTATTCTGCGAGTGGAATGGTATTGTTGTTTGTATGCTTTATGGAGTCAATTGTCATTGGATGGGTTTTCGGTAAGTAGTTTGTTATAGTCAAGACAAGTACTGTTTGTTATACTTTTTTTGTGTTCTTCCTAAATATGAGTGAAATATTTGTCATTCGAATTTAATATATATATATATCAATTAATCTCACTTAAACAAGTTGGGTGTTTTGTCAGTTCTATGGTATATATATTATAACGTCAATTAAGATAGCTTTTCCCCCATAAACTAGTCCGACATTACTCTGACGTCCAACCGCTGTTTTGCCAGACAAGCAAATGTCGGATTACCATAAACCTGCATGAATTTTCTTACCCGAGGTACTAGTACGTCAACTGAATCTAAGTACTTCTCTGAAACAGCTATAACAAGT
Source organism: Mytilus trossulus (assembly GCF_036588685.1). Classification (NCBI taxonomy): domain Eukaryota; kingdom Metazoa; phylum Mollusca; class Bivalvia; order Mytilida; family Mytilidae; genus Mytilus; species Mytilus trossulus. The sequence continues at coordinate 2,226,598 of NW_026963302.1, read as the reverse complement.
GTATTTTCAATTTGTGGGTTTGTATGTGTCTTTGGTATCTTTTGTCTCTCTTTTAGAGACTGTAAGTTACCTTGAACGCTTCTCGACATTAAAAAGCTGATAATTCCAATGGTGTTGTCGTTTTTATTGCAATAGTCGTGTTTCCAAAACTTTTATTCATCCACAATTTACTTCACAGTCAAAAGTTGTAAATCCAGTAAGTCCCCCTTTTGGCCCCAAAATATAGCAGTTTTACGAAATTGTTAAAATATAAACTATCAGTTATTTATTGGATAAATACATAAATATGGGCCTTTTCTTTTTACAAAACTATGCCTATATATCGGGTACTAGCACAATAAGGTCATGCTAAATTACTAAAATCTTCATAATTCTAGCATTTAAGTTAAATTTTAGACAGTTTCTGTGTAAAACGAAAGTGGCCGCATTTGTGTTCATCCTAAATATTGAAATGTAAGTTGTATTTGATTATAAAACATAACATATTTATATAAAGTTTACGGATGAACACGGATGCGGCCACTTTAATTTTTGACAAAAAAAATCTATAAAGTGACTTTTTCTGCATATTTGGTAGCTTGAATGGGATCGTTTTCAATAACTAAATTAGTTAAAATCTTTCACATAAATTAATTGAAAAAAATAGACACTTTTTAGAGTTTATAAAATGGTCAAAGTCTTCCGTCAGATGAACCTGAAAGAGAACAAAATCGGTCCTTACCGGACCTTCTCCTTTGTGTTGTTATGCATGGCTGGATATACTATTTCTATCCATATTGCTTTAGGAATAAATGGTCCTATAATTTTTACAGGTGCAGACAAGTTCTATGACATTATCGAGTTAATGATTGGGTATAGAATCAACAAGTGGCTTTTAATATGTTGGAAGTTCTTAACACCAGCTATAACTATGGTAAGAGTAAAAGGTTGATTTCTATTTTTAAAAAAATGTTTTTGACAAGACATGATGGTAGGCGATATTCGCATTTTTGCGCCTGTGCGTCTGTTTAATTTAGAGTTTAGTATGGCGTTTATTATCTCTGAACTAGTATATAATTTGGGTCTGTCCCAAGTCAGGAGCCTCTGGTCTTTGTTAGTCTTGTATTATTTTTAATTTTAGTTTCTTGTGTACAATTTGGAGTTTAGTATGGCGTTCATTATCACTGAACTAGTATATATATTTGTTTAGGGGCCAGCTGAAGGACGACTCTGGGTGCGGGAATTTCTCGCTACATTGAAGACCTATTGGTGACCTTCTGTTGTTGTCTGTTTATGGTCGGATTGTTGTCTCTTTGACACATTCCCCATTTCCATTCTCAATTTTACAATTATTTCCGAAGGGAAAACAAATAAAAAAAGGCTACAGTCTTGGTATGTTCTTTCGGTATTTGAAGCATGTATACTGCGTGCCACCCAATCTCGATAGGATTAGCTTAAACTAGAAGTTACATGGCCGATGATGCTGGAGGTCCAAAACCTAATACAAAATTGAAAGATCTGAAAAACCAAAAAGTACAAAAGTAAAGCATATAGCACTGACAAGGAATCAGACCTATTTATGATGGAGATACATTCCTTAATTTGAAATAGTTTCAAAATTTTATAACAGCAAATTATAGAAAAAGAGCACATTCTGTGTTTGCATGCCATTACCGAACACTTTTATATAATATTTTGTGTCAGATGCTTTTTAATGTAATAATTTTAAATTGTTTTTTTCCTTTCAGGGTATATTGATGTTTCAAATAATCACATTCAAACCAATAAAGTACAATAACACATATGTATACCCAGAGTGGGCCCAAGCATTTGGAGTTATGCTTGCAGCGGTATCTATTATATGCATTCCAACGTATATAATCTTTAAATTATTGAAATCAGAAGGTTCTTTAATTGAGGTATGTAGACATATCATTTTTATAATGATTATTTCATTCATGTTTTAAATAATGACACTTTAATCGCGAAGACCGTCTACATTAAACGAATTCTTTATTGTGTATGTGTCTTTCAGGTATGCATTGCCATCGTTTGAATAATACCATTCATCAATTCCTGTTTTTATTTAAGACACCAATCAATCACAAACATGAGAACAACTCTCCCCTGGGACAGTGGTGTAACAGTACAAAATGAGAACAACTCTCCCCTATAGGACAGTGGTGTAACAGTACAAAATGAGAACAACTCTCCCCTGGGACAGTGGTGTAACAGTACAAAATGAGAACAACTCTCCCCTGGGACAGTGGCGTAACAGTACAGAATGAGAACAACCCTCCCCTAAGACAGTGGTGTAACAGTACAAAATGAGAACAACCCTCCCCTGGGACAGTGGTGTAACAGTACAAAATGAGAACAACTCTCCCCTAGGACAGTGGTGTAACAGTACAAAATGAGAACAACTCTCCCCTGGGACAGTGGTGTAACAGTACAAAATGAGAACAACTCTCCCCTAGGACAGTGGTGTAACAGCACAAAATGAGAACACACCATAAAAATGAGTTCACCATGTTAAACTTGACCACTGATGCTCTATTAAACATTTAATATAAAACAATATATTTACCAACACAAACACCACCACAAAATCGTGTGTAAAATTAAGTGCTGCTTAAAGGTCGGCATGTCCTGCTCCATTTATAATGAGACTCGATATTATCACACGACTCACGAAACATTATAAGGACATACAGTACAGTAACAGAGCAAAAATGTAAACAATTGGGGAAAAGTTTTCATAACATAAAGTGAAATAATTTATTCATATTATCTCAAGATATTATAAGACTATCTTACATTGGAACACAATTGAACCATCGTATTCACAGTTTTGTATATATATAATGGTATACTACTAATGATAATTTAATTTAATGCGAATGGTTTTAAATTGCAGCGATTCGTTTCCACGAAAACACCAATACTGAAAGCTAGTCGAATACCACAGAAATGGAAAGCTGATAAAAGCCAGTTGTTCTGGGCTTGTGAAGATGACTTGGACGGAAATTCCATGCCGTTATCTGAGACGTTTGTCGATGCTTAATCAAAACATGTACAAAGAATTGATATGTTCAAGATAACGCTAATGTTGATGACTTGATATAATAATATCATGATATTATAATGTACAATAATATTTTGAGTTTGCCTCAAGATTATAGCTTGATGTTTTGCTATGATTTTTTTAAAGAAAAGGTCATGTGCAAAATAATTTTTCAATGGACTTTTTATTCAAATACCTCATTTTCCTATTTTCTTCAATAAACTGGTCTCGAAGCATCTGTTTATCTCTTTAAGCCTCATAAGAAAAGAGCATGATCTGCTTATGAATAAAAGACAGCTCGGAAAAAAGGCTCAACAATGCTTCCATGCATAGACTTATTGTAAAGGCCTTTAAGGTTTCTTCTTGTTACCGGCAAACAAATCCTGACTTGTATCATTTCAATCTATGAATGGTTGAGTGTTCGAATATCTAGTTTGAATACCACTTCCCACAAATCAAAAGACAAATGAGATTGTTTGTATTGTGGTCTATATGATTATATAAAAAGTGCATGACACCCGTACGAGGGACCGATTTAAATATTCTGTTGATTCGTAGTTATGAGTTTAGTAATGTGGGTACCGTCATGACGAATATCGGTAAAATAATTTGGTTTACAGTTAGATTTAGAAGAAATACCGACATAGCTATTAATACAATACTTAATATCTAATTACTAGCACAATTCTATCATAATAGTATTGTAATTTTTATTGTTATATATTTAAGATCATTTAATACATCAAATATCATTATTACAAACTTAATTATTATTGCAAACCCTTATACTATTTTTTGGAAATTTAAAAAACAAATACCTGTGATGTCACTTTTAGTGCGTCGATCTAGTCCGGTGACATACAATGCGTGGTTTGATAGTACTGCTTTTATGTGCTGACCTAGGTTGATTTGCGTGTTCGTTTTTATTCTGTGGTTAGTCACCACTTCGGTGTTGATATAGACGGTATATCCAACTTCCGAAGCAAGGTTGTCGGCACTCCGAACTTTCCAACAGTCCTGCGTTTAATTGCAAATTGATTGGCGATTATATGAGCTTCGGTCCTTGCTTGGAAGTTGATGTATTATATCTTTTGCATGGTCATTTTTATAAATTTACTGCATGTAATGTAAAAGTATGAATTACATGTATTCTAAAAATTGAGGATTTTCTTATCCAAGCCAGATAACCTTAGCTTTATTTGGCACAACTTTTTTGGAATTTTCGGTCATCAATGCTCTCCATCTCTGTTTTGCCCTCTTTACTATTTTGACCCGAGCGTCACTGGGTAGTCTTATGTAGACGAAACACGCGTTTGGCGTATAAAATGTAAAGCCTGTTAAATTCAATAACTATTAGCTTTCGAGTAATGTTCTAGCTACTGTATTGTTAATGTGTGTATTTCTCTGTCCTGAATAATCTTTCATTTATTTGTATTGTAGTCCTGTCATGTAATGTTGTCATTACAAACCTGGCACCTTTTGTTAGCTATTATTCGTATGTTTCTCTGTCCTATATGTTCTCCCGTTTATTTGTATTGTATCCTATCGTGTAATGTTGTCATTTTAATGTTATATTAAACATTGCCATACAAATGGGCGGTTTGGCGTGCTACAAAACCAGGTTAAATCCACCATTGTTTTTTTTATTAAAATTTCCTGTACCAAGTCAGGTAAATGGCAATTGTTATCTTATAATAGTTCGTTTCTGTGTGTGTGGCATTGTCTTTAGTGTTTCTGTACGTTGTTTCGTTGTTTTTCTCTTGTATATAATGTGTTTCCCTCAGTTTTAGTTTGTAACCAGGATTTGTTTTCTCTCAATCGATTTATGACTTTCTAACAACGGTATACTACTGTTGCCTTATTAAAATATGTATTTTGATCTTTTCCTATCTTCCAAGCAACCGAAATAGAAAATATGAAAAAAATACTGGAAATTTCTACAGAATCATGTATCTTCCAAGTTGGAACTGAGAACTGCTAACTTGAAACTGAAAAAATGTCAAGCTTGGCTTGAGCTAGGACTATATTAATATACTAACTTAAAGTAATTAGTATAATAGTCCCCGGCTTGAGAAATGTCAATTTGGGTGCAGAAAGATAAAGTTGACGATAGAAACGTCAAGCTGAAAGTAGGGAATGTCAACTTGGATCAATTTAGAACTGAGAAAGTTTTTTTTTGTTTAACGTTGAAGTGAGAATTAAATGCCGAATAATCATGCAGTAAGTACATGGTAGCTATATTGTTTAAACTTATAAAGCGGCCGCGTTCTTGTAACTTCTTCAGGATTAAAGCCAAAGAATATTCAAATTAAAGAAAATAAGTTGAAGTATTACAAAAATAAAAACACAAATATATAATTATATAGATATAGATAAATCCTGTCCACAAATAAATATTTAAAGTTCTAACATCACCAAAACCTTGTCATAAAATCTAAAATATTTCCACTTTCATGCAGTATACATCTATTTTAACATTTCCTGCGACTAGGTAGTTCTTACTCGATCCGCGGGAAAAGGGAGATAATAAAGTGTCTAACACATTTATATTTTCAACTTTTTGGTGGCAAACTATCATCATTATCATTCACATGTCATACTGAAAGATCTCACAAATGAATACTGACGAGTCGAAGCCCTTCGAACCAAAAAGGTATTTATTTATACTTGATGTTTAAGTTATTTGTCTCGAGGGGTTAACACTGGTTTAATAAAATTAAGAATGGAAATCACATGTTTTTAAGGTTCATCATAACAAACGAATCCGGGTTAAAATAGTCGGTCAAAGAGCTCACCATAGCTCATGTTTTCTCTGTTATAATGTATATATATGCTGACTCTAAATAAAATTTACTTACTTACTTACGTCCGTCCGCCCTGATTCTGGTTCGCCCTAGTTTCTGTTCGCCCCAAGTGCGTTCGCCCTGATTTTATTTTTTAGTATATAGTGTTGCGTTGTGTGTATATAATTGAATGTTGAAGTCAGTCTACAATTTCGCCGAATATTAACCATGTTTCATGTTAATTACTTGTCTAAAGCTAGCTGCTACATGTATATACTAGGTTACCAGTTTCGTTACATTTCAGGACTACAAGATATTGTGACTTCAAGGTATTTAGGACTAAGTTTGTATCTGTATATGTAATTATGTTACTAGGAAATATAAGTTTCTGTGAATTTCAGCACTACATTGTATTTTTGAATGTAAAACAACTGAAGACTAAATTATTTGACATAATTTGTATGTAATTAAATATGTTGAAGTTTACATTTACCGAATATTTATTTATGATGTATTCTGTGGCAGGGGCGGATCCAGCCATTTAAAAAAGGGGGGTTCCCAACCCAGGACAAAGGGGGGGTTCCAACTATAATATATGTCCCCATTCAAATGCATTGATCGTCCAAAAAATATCGTATTTTTAAATGTAAAACAACTGAAGACTAACATGACTAAGTTGTTGTCTTGCTGCTACGAGGATAAGTTTCTGTGAATTCAAAGACTACAAAGTACAATGTATTTGGCATAAAACAACTAAATTCAATCAACAGTAATTAAAAGTAATAATAAAATAAAGTGTAACAATGCAGCCAAGAATTTTATTTAATTAATATAAATTTGGCAAATATTCTGTATTTAACTTTTATAGATATACATAAATTTTAATATATATAATTATATTTCGTTCATTGATGTAACATTTACATATCATAAGTGAATATAGGGCGAACGAACCCAGGTCGAATGGACTATCAGGGCGAACAAACTCGGTGCAAACGAACCTAGGGCGAACGATCCCGATACCATAACAAACAGAAAAACCCCAAATATGGCTGTATTTACATGCCGAAAAGTACTCTGAGTGAAGACTTACCTGTGTAGTTGGAACAGTTTTATAATGCCTGGCAACCACTAGATATATTTAAGTAAAATGCATTTAGATAACAATCTCTTTTGGATTTTGATGGGCATTTTTTTTTTCTTCATGCATACTTACTTACTTACTGCCCGGTATGCCATCGGCATAAGGTGTGAAAATTAACTAAGTTGTGATACAACTTTGAGATGTCCCCTTCAAGTAAAAAAACGTTTGTATTATTTTGATTGACATGGACTAGAGGTATCTTCACAACTACCATGACTACAGGTGAGTTAAAAGAGTTTATCTGAGTCAGTTAGTGGACAGTATTGAGGTAATTTAGGGTGTTTGTTTATTTTTACACCTTCTGCAGAAAGTAAAAAAAAATGCCCATCAAAATCCAAGAAAGATGTTTTCTTTCTTAAACACAAAATGCATTTAACTTTAATGACTTTTATATATATCTAGTGGATACTAGGCCTTAAAACTTTCCAAACAGCACAGGTAAGTCTGTCATACCTGTCAACTCACCCGTTTTTTGCGGGTGACACCCGTTATTTTCACCTCTCACCCGGGAGTTTTTCTTTACCCGGCGGGTCCCGGGAATTTCTAACATTACCCGTTTCACCCGGATTTCTGACCGGAATTGTTTCCGGTATTTAGAAGTAATACGACCTTCGGTTTTATCGGTCTTTTTCAATGTAACCAAAAGTCAAAATGTAGGACTGTTTACCTGAGCTACGTAACGATATTTTCAACAAGCTACAAGATGAGTTCAGTGACTATCAGTTGACCCCATTAGATTAACTTCCACTTTGCACTTCCCCTGAAACTGACATTGGTACATGTTGGGGAGAAATGTCCAAGTTGCATGACATTTTTCTTAACAAGCCAAGATTTTTTGTTTTGTCAAAACTTGCTAAAACATTACTGGTTTTGCCAAACAGCAATGCAGACAGTGAGAGGGCATTTTCTTTAGTAAAGAAAATAGCTTCAGAGTTTAGGGCTGATCTTAATAAGGATACATTGTGTGCTCTTCTTTCTTGTAAAATGAATACACATTTGCATTGCTATGAACTGAAACCAAGTGCAGTTCTTTTAAAGAATGCCAAGTCTGCTACTATGGAATATAACCATAGTCTGAAATAAACTTGTATGCATGTTCTAACTGTTTCATATACATATTGACTATATAAATTATATGTAAACATGTTTTTGTTCTTCAATTGAGCCCGCAAAATGTTGTACGCGTTATGACCTGAGATTTTTTTTCTCAATGCAGGTCATGACCTGACTTTTCATTTTCAGAGGTTGACAGGTATGAAGTCTGTACACAGAGTAGTTGTCAGAGGTGAAAATACGGCCATATTTGTCCATTTGTTATGATGAACCTTAATACTATCCACACCAGTACGAAAAAGAAAGTTTGAGAAAGTACTAGATATTTATTTATTTTGCAAATGATGTCCTTGTACTGATGAAATTTTAGTTAATGTTTTGACTAGTTTATAACTATATCTTTTTTAACTATAAGGATACTAGCATAGAGCCACATATTGTTCATGCATATTCAGGTTGAAAATAGCTTGCGTTGATTTGAAAGACCTATTAAAAAAGAAAGTCATATTTCTACTGTCAGAATAGCAAGGGAAAAGTGGGTAGGTTTAAAGTTAAACAAAACACTGGTCGGCCATCTTAAAGTAAAGGGATCACATTATTATACTATATCTCGACTCCATTTTATAATTTAACATGAGTAAGGATAGTCCAAGATTACTCAGACGTACTGATTAGAGGAAGGAGAGCTGGACATTTTTTCAACACATATTTAATCATTGTTAATTGTACTTGTATAATTAAATTGTGAAATGAGTTATCCAGTTATCTCATTGGCAATCATATATGCCAGATCCATTTTAATACTTCTGCAGATATGCATGTAAACCAGACACTATTTATTGATGTAGTCAAGTTGATTGTATTGCTGTTCTTTATCTTGGATCTGAACAGTCATGACAGTAAACAGTGTTGATTGCATCAATAAAGTACACAATAATACTAATATTCAAGAACAAATATTACATCTCCAAATGCTCCATTTACTGCCAATGGGGAGAGATAATTGATCTGGTATTAGTTCTTAATATTCATTTTGATATTTTGTGTTTTTTAATCATAGGCACTTCCATGAGAAGGTCAACTATCCATACATGTATATAAGCTTTTACATGATATCTTACTTGTCAACATGGTCATCAAATACTGAATACTCAAATATTTACTTGCCACTCCACTGGGTCTGTGTACATTATATTTTGCAATGTAACTTGCAAAACCCAGAATGTTGTATACCTCCTTAAGTGTCGATGTGGCATGAAGTATGTTGGCAAGACAGATCAGCCATTCAACAAATGCATGAATGGTCATCAAAGTCACTCAGACTACTCTTGCAAGCCGGAACCTACCCGTAAGTCATCATTTGAGATCACCTGGGCATGCCCAAGCTTATCTCAAAAACCTTACCAACACAGTTATAGACCACAACGAGGGTTCGTCAAAGGTCTACAGAGTAGCTTGGGAAAGATTTAGGATAAGAAAGTTAAGGTCAGTTTCCCCAGAGGGCATAAATGAAAAAACATAGAATGAGTCACTCTTTTTCCTGTCATCACTTGTTTCCAGTAACTCCGGCTTCTGTACTGGCTTTACAGTTTGAAGATTTTAAAAAAAAAACACCAGTAGAAATTACAGAGCTCCATTCCTTTGGGATGGATGTATAGGTACATTTATATAGCCACATTCAATTATTTTACCTTATTAAATTATTTTTCTAATCATTATTAAACAATTCGTTTGGGAGGCTTAAATGTGTAGTTTCTGTTGCAACTGTCCTATACTGTTGTCAAATTTGAAATATAATATCAACTTGGATTGGTTAGGGCATTTTAAAAAAAAATATATTTGGGGGACTGCTTCCCATGCAGTTATAACATCTCAACTGTCACAACCTTTGGAAATTTAGAGTTGTGCCAGTTCACATCGCAAATAACTATTTGTATTTCAAATGTATTTGGCATATCTTTGTAATCTTTGCGCCTTGTTTGGAAATTTAAAAATTGTACCAGCGTCTGTTATGTCTGCTTAAATTGTATAAACTTTCAAGATTTTGATAGTGTCTCAATTTGAATATATTGACAAGATTCATTTGACATTATGCTATTACCGAAGAAGGATATATCTGTTATCCAAAATATCTTATATTTGTTCATTTCATAGAACTTTACATGTATTTAATGCCGGTGATGTTGTACCCTTTTTGACTTGTTATAAGCTTGTAGATGTATATACATGTACAAAAATAGATATGGATAAGTCAATCTTCCCATGGATAGAAACAAGTGCCCTTGGTTTAAATGCAACAATCATGTACATATAAAGATTATGATATTTTCACACAAAATTAATCATAGTTATCTCCCTTTGTCCATTTTGCACAGCCCAAACTATTATAGATTTATATATTGAAAAGTTATTTGTACTATAATTTTATTTGTGTGAAATAATTTCTTCTTTTAACATACATGTGTAGTGGTATTTAATAATCAGTCTTTTGTTGCCATGTAATTTTTACTTCTAGTTGGGATTTTTCAGAATTTGATCAGAATTAACATGATTAAGCTAAAAAAAAAATTTGTGTACTCACTTTAGGTGATATGCTTTATTTCCCCCTAATAGTGCTTCTCTACCAAACCTAGCCCTATTTCGTCAACTCGTAATTCAACACATTTATTAAAGGTATTATGACATGTTTGAAAGGAATTTCTATATATAATAACTTTCAAAAAAAAATTTGAGAATGAAGATCTTTTTTGTTTGGCTTCATCAATGATAAATAGCTCTCGAAATATAGGTTCTACTTAAATTGTTGGCAAAAACTTTGGTGCCATTTTGGGGTGGTTGGACATAGGCTTACAGGCTGGCAGGTATGTGGATCCCTGACATTTCACAGTAAGATTACACATGTATATATGTTTTTTAAAGTTGTGTGTCTTATATAATGGAATCGATTGAGTTTGTTTCTCATTTTTCCAGACTTTGGAACTTATTCCTTTTTCAACTAAATTTATGTAAGAGGATACAAGTTTTCAACTTCTAGACTACGGTTTTACACCAAGATCTCTAAGACTTTTCAGAAGATTACACACATGTTAAAGTTGTGCAAATGCTTTTTTACAGTCATTAACCAAATAAATGTAAGATTTCTGACTTGTAAATCTACATACCTTTTCATTCATATTATTTAATATATATAAGCATAAGACAATGCTGTTCAAAGTGTAATAAATTGCAAAACTTCATTCATGGTTGAAAGAGGAATTAGAATTTGACAAATTTGTTATAATGGTAAATTCATTAAGAAGGGAGAAAAAACTATTCTAATTCTTGCATATATATTATCCAAATTTGTGAGAACCGGAAGATGCCAAATAAAATTCACAGACATAGTTTAATGTATTTATTAATGCATGCCTATTACCTGAGCCTATCACATAACATTTTCTACAACAAATTTAATTTAATTAAAGAGTGAATTAAACAAAAGTTATAAATATTATTTCGCTGGTTTGGCATTAAGTGTTAGATATTTTTACCATTGCACATGTTGCATATGTTTTCAATTAGATCAAATTAACCAGTACTAATACATTGTATACAACCTATTAAATATCTAAGCTTTTTGCCAAGTTATATTAATAATTTCATAAGATATATAAGTCATATGGCACATAAGATTAATGTAATTTGAGATAACAGTGTGCTTTTTCTCCACAAAAACAAACAATATTGATCATGAGAATGTAAAATTAAGTTTGAAAATTATTGGAGCCAAGTTTATGTTATTAAATTTGATAACAATTTGGGAATTTGAGATAAAAGTATAAATTTTAACTTCTGGTTGTTTTTGTTATGATTTGTTTTAATGGACATCAACTTTTTAGGTTTTTGTGTCCACATTAACTTAAATTCTTATAGCCACAATTTCCAAAAAAAAAAAGTCAAGTTACTAGTTGCAAGATTATGATTTAAAAGTTTTCCATGTATGAGATTTTCCTCATTGTGTTGATAACCCCATTGGTGGCCATCAGCTGTTTTCTGCTCTTTGGTTGGATTGTTGTCTCTTAGACGCATTCACCATGTCTATTCTCAACTTTATTTGAGGATATTGAGATCATACGACAACTGTTGTTTATGTACTGTATATAAAATGCAACCTTATTTCCATTTCAAAGAGATTTAGTGTGTCAATTGAAGCCCCATAAGGAGTTAATGCCTTTTAATGACAATTTTACACAATTTGTTTATCATGTTTTCTAACTTTTAAAAATCTTCTTCTCTGAAACTATAGTGACTAATTCCAACCAAACTTAAGCTGAATGATCATTAGGGTATATAGAACATGTAGAATGAAGTTTGTGTTTTATTATCTGTTCCGTCCAAAAAAATAGCCATCAATTGGCTAAAAATACAACATAGGGGTATTATGCAGTTTTTGGCTATTATCTCAAACACGTAAGCATTTAGAGCAAATCTTATGAAGGTAAAATTGTTCATTAGGTCAAGTTCTCTCAGCCATGTAATTTTCAGATGATTTTAACAACCCATTGGGTTGCTGCCACTAGATTTGTAATTTCAAGGAAAATTTTGCATTTTTTGGTTATTATCTAGAACAATTTTATTAATCCTTGTTTTCAAAATTCCAATAGGGAACATACTTTATATAATTGTTTAAATAAACCAATTATTCAAGACGTTTCGGCCAATGGCCTTCTTCAGTTCTTTATTTTTCCTCTCAACTACATGGCTGACATTACATTCAAATTTTATTAATGATAAAGATAAACTGTAGACAGCAAAATTGTTCAGCAAAGTAAGATCTGCAAATAAGTTTATATGACCAAAATTGTTAATTAATCAATTGACCACTTAAGAAGTTATTGCCCTTTACAGACAATATGAATTTGTTTAACAAGTTTCCTTACTTTAAAAAGAATGTTTTTGTTTGAAACTTAAGCTTACCGCTAAATCAGTTTCAGCCAAACTAATGGGCTGAATGAGTTTCATAGTATGTAGTATAAATTTTGTATATAATTTTTATCCTTTGACATCAATTAAGAAACATAGCGGCTATGGCGAAAATGTAACAAGGGTAAATTGCATTTTTTTGCTTTTGAAGAAAATATGACAAATACAAAGAATATTTAAAAGGAATTTTGAAGCCAATGATTGATAAATATATTAAAAGCAAAAGTAATAATTGATGAAAGATTTAAGCAAAGAAATACAGGTGTCTTTTTTGTGTTTCAGGCTCTTGAAAACCTCTTGTTATAGTTTTTATTCTCTCTCTCTCTTTCTATGAATGTAAGTTTAAAAGTTTTTGAATTCATATTTATGTCACAGACATAATCATGATAATTCACTTAATAGGTGAAAAAAAATCTTAAACAATTACATGGATTAAACATTTGTATATTGAATATTTATAGACATTACAAATTGCATAGTTCATATAACATTATTTCATGTCAAAAATTTATGAAAATACATATTTCATTTTCAAATTGTCAATTTTAACATGTTGTTATATATATCACGAAGAAGGGAGAAAAAGTATTCCAATTCTTGCATAATTATCAGAATCAGGTTAAACCTGAGTTATTTAAACAGATAGACAAATTCCCAGAACACCTGACATTACATTGTACAAGTACAAATTGATGTTTGAGTTTACAGATAAGGTGAAACTGCTGTAACATATGATACTAATCACTCTAAAACAAATATTTATATTGTCTTCTTTCATCTCTAAAGACTGCATTTTAACATTGCTATCAATTACCAAATATTTAAGTAATTTGTATATATTTCCTAGCAGAAAATATATAGTTTGGAAGGAGGTGAAAAAGATTTGTTTGAAATTTTATGGACCTCTAATATATATTAATGGATTGGAAGTGATTTACTTTAATATTGACGTGTCGAGGAGCATGGCGAAACAAGGTGAAAATTGAGATGTTCAAACAGGGAATTATAGATTTAGATAGAGATAATTACTGCATCTATTAATGGGACATTGTAATTACAATTATATAATTACAATGTTTTTTATCATGCAGTTTAAGCATTAATCTTGTGCTCCGAAGTATATATATAATTCAGATATATAATACATTGAACTACATGCAGGTAGGATTGGAACATATAGATCTATTTGGAATGTAAAATTTAAGCTCGGACTTTTGGTTGACTTTCAAATGGAGTTATTAGTGTACTTGATTAATTGTTTTAGACCTCGTTTACATGTGGCAGTAAAAGAAGAGGATGGATTTGAGACCAATAAAGAAAATAACTGTCAAGATGAAGAATATTTCAAGTAGGTGTTTAAGAAGATTAGCTGCATTTTAATTCCATTTAAATGTTTAATTTAGCATGTTTAGTTTTAATTTTTTTAAATAACGTTGGAGAAATGTCTTTTAACACGATGTACAATAAAGGGCAGACAGGAAGATGCAATTGTACATTTTAAAGTCAATATAAGTATTTTTTTCAATTTAGCTCACCTGACCCATAGGGCTTTGTGAGCTATTGACACCAATTTGTGTCTGTCTGTATGTATGTAGTAAGACAATTAAGATTTTCATCCATTTGGCTGACACTGTAAAATTAAACTCACTGTCTGTCTGTCTGATGTCTGACAATTTAGATTTTCATCATCTTTTCTGACATTACCAAGCCAATTTAAACCACTGAACATTGCAGATATGTTAATGCACATATATTGAAGATCCTTATTAAAAATTGAAAAGATGAACCAGATTTGGGAGTCTGAAACGAAAATACTATTGTTAATCTAGGTTTTTGTCATATTGGTTTCTCACTCAGGTTTTCATTGACTGTTTTTACTAACATGACTTCAACGTTTTTAATTTTTGATTTTGTATTGTTTTGTATTTTTTCAATCATTGGTATTTTTAACTTACTATACAATTTGTGTGTTTGCTCTTGAAGGCAGTATAGTTAACTTGGAATAAAAAATATAGTCAATTTTGATCTGATTGGCATTATAATAATATAATAATAAAACCATTAAAAAGTGGGAAGTCAATTTTGCAATGAGGAAAAAATTATTTTAATGCAATTAGTTTGTAATGATAATTTGTTTTGGACGTTGACAAATATTTTGAGGGGTTAGATTCCACGTTCTACCAGTCTGTACTTAAAGAAAGCCACCATTTTGAATTTCATTTTTTTGGGGTATGTTATTTCTCAAAAAATAAACAAGATAGTCACTTTTTAAGCCTCAAAACGTTCTTTTTGTCCATATTTCAACCATTCTGAAGCGTACGAAAAGTAAAAATATGCTTAGTATTCATGTTTGACATCCAGAGTATACATATAATGTCACATTGTTTAGATGCTAAAGACGATGCAACAGTTTCACAGACTTTTTCATTTATGCCATTTTTTACCAAAATATTTATTAAATGACATTTATTTTAATATGTGGCATTAGAATGGAGATAACTGTATTGTATTTTAAGCTTGGCCTTCATAAAACTTGATTTTACTGTGGCAAATATCTGGTTACCTATCTCTGCTCTGCTTCACTAGGTTAACTCAATTTGCGACAGTAAAATCTACGTTTTAAATACGAAGGCCAAGCTTAAAATACAATACAGTTATCTTCTAATTTTCAGCCCAACTTAGCCCGAGTAATAATGTTAAAATTAATGATTGTGTAGAAGGAGTGGATAGATATAAGAAGATATAGTATGAGTGCCAAAAAGATAACTCTCAATCCAAATCAAAATTCTTAAAAGTAAACCATCATAGTTCCAAAGTAGAAACTTCAACACAAAGCCTTTAGCTCACACTGAACAGCAAGCTATAAAGGTAAAACCATTCAAACAAGAAAACCAACAGTCTAATCTTTATAAAACAACAACAAGAAACACTTATCATGCTTAAGAACCACACCAACAAACGACAACTACTGAACCAACTTTCAGAGGTGTTTACATAGTTGGCTCTTTATCATGTTTATAAGTCTAAATTTCTTTTTATGGCCCACCTACGATAGTAGAGGTGCATTATGTTTTCTCGTCTGTGCCTCCCATCGTCCGTCCGTGCGTCCGTTCGTCCCACTTCAGGTTAAAGTTTTTGGTCAAGGTAGTTTTTGATGAAGTTGAAGTCCAATCAACTTGAAACTTACTACACATGTTAACTATGATATGATCTTTCTAATTTTACTGCCAAATTAAAGTATTGACCCCAATTTCATGGTCCACTGAACATGTAAATTGATAGTGTGAGTGGGGCATCCGTGTACTATGGACACATTCTTGTTCTATTTAAATTAATGCAATCATCTTGTTCGAAAAATCTAAAGATTGAGCATAATGAACCCCATCAAAAGCCAGGGGTTAACATCATGTGTTCCATAGCAAATGAGTTCCTAATTAACTTAACAAAAATGTAATAATCCATTAAGCGTTTGATAATTCTGTACAAAAACAATTGTTTGATGCTGACATTATTCTGTGTTTTAAAGACATGAATGCTTTCAATCAAAATTAGGCCTGATGAGACTGATAGTAAAAATGTTAAAAAAAATTAAGTAAGAACTGTTTTCAAAGAAGATCCAGAGATAATGTGTATTTCATGGTTGAATTTTTAGAAGGAAGTGATTACATCTAAAGGGTAATCAAATTCTTGCTATACTCTTGTAATTATGATTGTGACATTACCATGATTACAGGAACATTCTTTGATGTGTCTTTATGAGTCATTTTTATAAGATCTTTCAGAATCTGAATATTTAAGTGAAAGTTTGTACTGAAAATCATAAAATTTATTTTCAGAGAGATTTGTAAATACTTTATAACTATGTAAACATATCCTACATATTTCAAGGGGCACTGGGTAAAAGATATATAAGAAATTTGATGTTTTTTGTTCAATCATTAATGAAAGTGAAATAGTGGAATAATAATTTGCTTTTAGCAATTATGACAGTTATAATGGTTCCATTTTGACAACATAAGCTAAGAAACATTGATGATGAATTATTCACTTGCAAGTGAATAATTCAACCTCATTGAATCCATACTCCTGTAAGTTTCAATTTAACCCCTTAGCTCGGAATGGATACCACATTCATTGTGCATGTTCAATTATTTAAAGGAAAAGAATGTCAACATTGAGAGTGAAACAAAGGTAAATCATTTGATTATCTGATTTGATCCACAAAAAATCATTCTTATACAGGTAAAAACAATGATTAACATGGTTTTCTCCAACAACTAAAACTGGACACCACAAAATAGCCCTAAGGTGGCGCTTAAAAGTGTCATTCATCTTACAAACAAACAATCAATCAATCAAAATTGTGTAGTTCATACCTGCATGGGAAGTTTGGATAGAATGATTCTGTCAACTGTTGTCCAACGTCACTTTTACAAAAATTGTCTCCTTTTAAACTACTTGGACATTTAATTTAGAACCAAACTTAGCCATAATCATCATTGGATACCTAGTTTGGAAAATTTGTCTGATGATTGACCATAGCCATCATGACCAAAAATAGAACATCAGGGTAAAATACATGTTTTGAAAAAAGTTCAACAAGACAAGCTCTTCTGATAATGAGGGGAGGGCAACAACAATCATAGCTAGAGATAAACTGTATACAGAAAAAAAACTCTAAGCGTTACAATATCAACATAACACAAATTTGAGTCATGGCCCTTGTCAGATGAAGATACACTTAAGATTCAGGTAGTTTTTGTCGAGCCTGCAACTTTTGTTGCAGAAAGCTCGACAAAGGGATAGTGATCCGGCCGCTGTAGCGGCGGAGGCGTTGGCGTTAGCTAACTTTTTAAAAGCTTTATATTTTAGAAGGTAGAAGACCTGGATGCTTCATACTCTGTATATATATGTCTCATGTTACGAAGTTTCCGTCAGTCACATGTCAAATGTCCTTGACCTCATTTTCATGGTTCAGTGACCACTTGAAAAAAAAGTTCAGATTTTTTGTAATGTTGAATTCTCTCTTATTATAAGTAATAGGATAAATATATTTAGTAAGTGCATACATTGCAAGGTCCTCATGCCTGTCAGCCAGTTTTAACTTGACCTCGACCTCATTTCATGGATCAGTGCACAAGGTTAAGTTTTGATGGTCAAGTCCATATCTCAGATACTATAAGCAATAGGGCTTGTATATTCAGTGTATGGAAGGACTGTAAAGTGTACATGTCCAACTGGCAGGTGTCATCTGACTTTGACCTCATTATCATGGTTGAGTGGTTATAGTTAAGTTTTTGTGTTTTGGTCTGTTTTTCTCATACTTTATGCAATAGATCTACTATATTTGTTGTATGGAATGTTTGTAAGGTGTACATGTCTAGCAGGCAGATGTCATCTGACCTTGACCTCATTTTCATGGTTGAGTGGTCAAATTTAAATTTTTGAGTTTTGGTCTTTTAATCTTATACTATATGCCATAGTTCAACTATATTTGGTATATGGAAATATTTTATGATATATATGTCAGTTGCGCAGGTTTAATTTAACCTCGACCTCATTTTAACGGTTTATTGCTCAGTGTTAAGTTTTTGTGTTTTGGTCTATTTTTCTAATACTATAAGTACATGTAATAGGTCAACTATATGATGTATGGAAGCATTGTTTGCTGCACATGTCTGCCTGGCATGGTTCATCTGAACTTGACCTCATTTTTATGGTTCATTGGTCTTTGTTTAGTTATCTTGGTTAATGTTAAGTTTATGTGACAGTTTTTAATAAAGCTATATACTTAGGCCTTTCAACAAAGTATCAATGATTAATAAAGAAGGCGAGACATTTCAGTGTGTGCCCTCTTGTTATTTAGGGTTTGAATCTTGCAAGGAATGATTGAAATATAGATGAGGTTTGTAAAGGCCGATAAGTGCTATGAGGAATTTAAAAAAAAAAAGTGATTATGTTTGAGTAGAACATTTTGTATACATAACATAGCTAAAAGGTATTAAAATAGCCTTTCAGCATCAATACTTGAAGTAAAAATGCATACAAATGATGTACAAAAACAGCCCCTTACTACCCTCATAAATGTAATACATTTGTATTGGGAAAAACTTTTCTTATGCATCTTGATGAATATATCAGGTTCCTGAACAATATTAAGCTTCAAAGCCAGACTTTTGTTTTATACAAAACAAAGAATCATACTTTCGTTAAGAAAATTTCAAAGTAATAATAAGTTCCAAAAATGAAAAAAAAATATAATGTATTATTTAAAGTTTCAGGAACTAGATTGATTTTAAATTAAAATTTTGAAATTAAGTAACTTTTCAATTTCCTGGTTTCCCCCAATAAGATTAAATTTTTAGGAGGGAAAGATATTTTTATAAATTGCTTAGTGTATTAACATTCATAATTGAATTTGATGTAATTATGATATAATGCTGCATTTCAATAAATCCACATTACCAGAAAGATGTCATACTCTGTTCATGTAATTGAAATGTTAGAAATTAAAAGTGAAAACATGGTCCCATGGTGCAAAATTTAATGCATCTTTAATTGATAATTTGTAGTTGTAAGACTGGGTTAATTGGTGTACTAACTTCAAAAAGATTCATTTTCACAGGTTTGAATTTCGGGTTTGTATTTTGTGTAAAAAGGATAATAATTATTTATTGCAGTTTCTGAAAATCAATAACACAGTGATGTTGTATTACATGTATTTTGCTAGTACTACTAAATAATAAATTAGTATGGTTTTACTATATAAGATATAATCTTAAAAAGCATTATTCATGGTAGAGCACATTTTCAAAGGAACTCCTGCAACTGAAGATTAAAAAGAGATGAGGGATATACACATCGCTGAGACAGCAATCTGAAATTATTATTTTTTAAATCAGAACTGAACATGGCTCAATATAAAGCCATCAAATATTATCAGTAATAAAGTGTGCTAGTGACCTATTACGATATATATGGGGTCAGTAAATTTCATATGGGGTGAGAGCAAAGCTTGAATCCCCACATGGAATTTACTGACCCCATATATACATGTACTGTATTAGGTCACTAGTTCACTATGTAACGAATTTATCTAACTGACTACATTTGTATCTTAACGTGTGAAATTTAGACTAGTGACCTATCAAAATGAGCAACTCTTCAATACTGTTAGCATTAAGAAACTATATACTTCAATCGATCCTACAAAAACAGATACCAACATAATAACAGCTTGTTAGGTTTTAAGTCATAAGAAACCTCAAATCAAAAAAAATAATGCATATGTTTTTTTATAACTCAATGGATAGTTTTCATTATAAAACTGATGTACATATACTTTTTTCTGAAGAAATTTCTTTAATTTATTCATATTAAGAAGAAGTTAACTTTATTTTAATTTCTTCCTTCCAGGAAACAATTCCCTGACATTTTTTCCGTATGCAAAGTGACCTCAGTGTGACCCATCTCGTTAAAATCTGGTGATCACAATACGCATGGGTGTCTTTAAAATAAACTATTATCTGAATTTACATGTTAAACACATGCTCAATTTTCATGCTTTGCTGTTGATTTTTTGTCGATTGTTTACCAACAGGTGACAATCGTTAATCTTCGGCTTCAAAACACGAACTTTAATTACCTGCCATATTTTCACAACAACACTGACCGATTGAAAAAAAAAATCAACATTTGCACGAAAAAAATTATAAATTTGTGCACAGAAAACTAAGTTTATGATGTTAGTATGCATTGGTTCAAGAATAGGAAGAACATTATTTTTCACCGGTCACTCGTTTCTTATGACTTTAAATGTGTTTTATGAATTTATTACAATCTTCAAATTTCTTCGTCTCTTGAAACTTTTAGGATTTTTTCTCAGTACTGTTTTGTTTTTATTAAGGGATGTTACACCACTACTAACCGTGTATGGAATAAGCCCCGCCTTCCTACTACCTTATATGGTATATAAAGGGATCCCGGATGTAACACCACTACTAACTGTGTATGAGATAAGCCCTGCCTCCCTACTAGCCTAATATAAAATATAAATGGTCTCCACCAGGGCGCTTTTAACCAATCACATTCCTACAAATGTATAGGAGGTAAG
Source organism: Mytilus trossulus (assembly GCF_036588685.1). NCBI lineage: Eukaryota > Metazoa > Mollusca > Bivalvia > Mytilida > Mytilidae > Mytilus > Mytilus trossulus. Next base: position 2,205,500 of record NW_026963302.1, on the reverse strand, counting down.
ATAAACTTTAATATATTTATGTGGTGTACCATTTATGTAGCCCTAACAAAGTTATTGGTAAAATAAACAACTTTTTGGAGCATAGGGTCACCCTTCGAAAATTCCTTGTGTAAGGTGACAACTTGCTTTAGGCCACATCAAACAATCTAGATTTTATTTTTGATCCAATCTTTAGGATCACAAAAACAGTTCAGTCTGGCCTAAGAGACGGTTTGTTTAAAAAAGCCACAAAAAATTATGAATTGCTAGTATTTGTTTTTCTACTCTCATATATGTTGCTGTTTTAGCTCATAGCTTCCATATTCCTATATTTACCTGATATTTTGTCCTTGACAATCACAGCTCATAAAATTTCCTTTTATTAATTATTCATTAAAGGTTCCCATCTGTACTCCAATGTTTACCTTTATAATTTCAGAAGTTATGCTGATATATCGATACATGAAGAGATGTTAAGTGACGCTGTTAGAACAAATGCCTACAGGTTTGTGGAGATCACACAAGAAGTCTTGTTAATTATTCATTGTAGGTTAAGATTTATTACTACAATCAATCTGGTAATGTCTGCTGTGTGCTTAATTTGCTGTATTATCATGATCTTGTCTCTTTTTAATTGCTTTGTAAATCTACTTAGCGTAATTTGAGTTTGATTAATTAAATAAGAATGGGGTATTGGCATGAGCACGATTTTCACAATTATAGTATTTGGGTAACTATTTTGAGCTTATGTGTACTTTAATTTGTGTAATTACCATGTTTTTAAAAATTCCAAAAAGTAGATTTATCCTCAAAAGGAAATGTAAAATAGTATAAAAATTTTACAAGTTATTAGTTACTTTCAATTATGCAATCCCCCCTTTTTATTTTATATGAAAATGAATCAATATGATGGCTGAGCATCATAAACAAGTTTCTTATTTGATAAAAGTTAAAGAGCTAATTTTTATAGTCATAATATTACTAAAGTTGCCCTGATTAAGTTGATACATGTATGCAGTAAGATATTGATTATGGTGCAGAACCATTTCAGCATATCAACATGATCAACTTATCTATTTAACTTTGTTACTTTGCAGATATGCTATACTGAAGAATTATGAGAAGATTCGAGGAAAGATTGTGGCAGATATTGGTGCAGGGACAGGCATTCTTAGTGTGTTCTGTGTACAAGCTGGTGCTAAAAAAGGTTCGTCCCTTTAGTTATATCCAATACATTCTAACAAGTACAAATTAAAAAAAAAGTGAAGAGTGGTCAGATTCTTGACTATTTACCTTAAGGGCATACGATACAGTTACAGGGGAGGTAATGACGTTGCTAACGTAAAATGTTATTTTCGCGACGTCAAACTGTGACATATCGGGAAAAGATGCATTTTTGGACTGATTTTTATCATTCAAACTGATTTAATTTAAAAACGAGTTCATGGACCCCTATTTTTCAAAACAGAAATTTGTTTCATTTTGCAGGGAGATTATCTGACCCAAATTTTATAAAACTGTAAATAGAGGATTTTTTTTAATTTTGATAAACATGCAGCAAAAAAATGGCGTATTTTCCTCAATTCATGAACATTTGATAAATATGAGTTATTTCTGAATAAAAAATGCATAATTGTTTAGGGTACTTATAAAATACAGAAATTACCGATTATTCAACAGAAAACAATTTGTGGTTATCTTTTATAACAAAAAAGTTATGTCTTTCTCTCGAAAAATCAATTACGGCCACAAATCTAAATTTTGAGCAAATATACAAAATTTCGAATTCATTTTACTCAAAAAGTAGCACATGAAGGTATATTTTTTATTACATATTTGATTTAATCACGTAAAAAATAGCCTATATTGTAAATACAGGATCAAAACTGTATCGTATGCCCTTAAGTGGTGGGTATGGCATGTATTATACCTCCTCATATTATGGTTCAAGACTGTAGTAATGGTCAGCTACTGTCTTGCCAACTTTGTGAACACTTCTCTTCAGAGGTCCAATATTTGGTTAGACATAATCATGGGTAGATGACTATGCTATGCTGTCAAATTGGATTGACTGTTCTGCAGGAGTCTGCTCTAGAGCACTTTTCATATATACTTGTTTCTTAGAATAAATGTATTGCATATTTGTTCATGATACTGGAAAACTTTTGTGTGTGTTTTTTTGGTTATACATGTATTGCCTCAAGACATTTTTTTTTACCTTACACTAACATTTAACTGATCATCAAAACATATATATTGTACAAAACCATAAAACATGGATTATGATTACATTAGAAATAAACTCCCTCATCTAAGGCCCAAGCAGCAAACACAACCTGACACGAAAATAATATTCAACATTGAAAGATTTTTTTTTATGCCCAACCTACGATAGTAGAGGGGCATTATGTTTTCTGGTCTGTGCGTCCGTTTTTTCGTTTGTCTGTCCTGCTTCAGGTTAAAGTTTTTGGTCGAGGTAGTTTTTGATGAAGTTGAACTCCAATCAACCTGAAACTTAGTATACATGTTCCTTATGATATTATCTTTCGAATTTTAATGCTAAGTTATAACTGATAGTTTTCCCATTTGTTAGTGGATACATCAAATACCGGTACCTTATCCCGGCCTCGTTAATAGTTAGTAGTTAGTTATTAGTTGAAAGATACTTTATATGTATACCGTTTTTGTAGTATTTGCAATAGAAGCTAGCAGCATGGCAGAGCAGACACAATCTATAGTAGAAGAAAATAAATTATCTAACCGAATAACAGTAATCAACAAAAAGGCAGAGGTATGTTCTCTATTCAGCTTAGAAGAATTTCTATTGCCAGACACCACATCTAAAATATGGAATTTAAAATAAGTCTTGTCAATAAGTTGTGTCAAAATTCTAAATTTGACTCCAAAGATACATTTTCAAGGGACCAGAACTGGCATTAATTATATAAAATGCATCAACAAGTAAATGAAAAGTTATATATTTCTTTTTTATATAGTCTATTCTAGTGCACTGCTATACAATGTTGTTATAAGTTTATTTGGGATTTGAAGAAATCTTGCTTCAAATATTATGTGCAACTTCATTTTATACTTTCTGATTGCTTGAAACTGGCAATATCATATTGAATTTTGAACTAGGGTTGCAAGCTTTCCTGCTAAAGGTCTGTGGTTCTTTCCAGCCACTCTGTCTTCCTCGGCCAATAAAATCTTGTAACTTTTTTGTGACCACAACAATTTGCATAAGTTTAAGACATCAGAAATTCTCAGGGTATTTTTATGCCCTATTTATGGACATTATGTTTTCTGGTCTGTACATCTGTTCGTTCATTCGTTCGTTTGTCCTGCTTCAGTTTAAAGTTTTTGATCAAGGTTATTATTTTATGAAGTTAAGTCCAATCAACTTGAAACCTAGTACACATGGTCCCTATGATAGGATCTTTCTAATTTTAATGCCAAATTAAAGATTTTCACCCATTTTCACGGTTTATTAAACTTAGTAATTGATAGTGCGGATTGGGAACTGGGGACACAGGACACATTCTTGTTTAATGTAGACTGAATTTAAAATCTATAAGTAGAAAAGACCATATTAATTTACATTAAAACTTGAGTAAACCAGACCCTGAATAAACCGGATTCCTGTTCAGTCCCATTTTCTATCCTTCAAAGTCTTTGTTAAAATACTCTTTTTAAACCAGACCCTGTGTATTCCAAATGCCAGTTTTATGATGCAGTTTCAATACTCTTAATTAAATCAATTATTACCTGTCTAATTAATTTCAAATGATCGATATGCAATCAAAACATATTTGTTTATTTGATGAGACTTTCAAGGTAATAAATTAGCCAGGTGATAAAATGTGAACTTAGTGAACTGTATTATTTATTATGACGTGTCCATTAAACAAGACACGCCGAAGACACATTTTGTATTAAACTTACGTTTTAACTTGGATAAAAAAATAAATCACGGAATAGGAATTTACATTGTGTTTTGGAATTCCTAGGAAGTCTGTTGTAAACCCCTTAACCAATGAACCTGATAATTAAGAGCACCCGGATGACAACAATCAATATGTATTGAACACTGTACAACAATATCTCAATGATGATGAAATTTTAAATCAAGACACACCAACGTTTTAAATTAATGATCATATAGGTAAATCTAAAATCTCGTCTCACAATCCAAACCACGCGAGTATTATGATGCAAATAAAAAAATGAAAAACGAAGTCGCAGACTAATGCTACCAAGATATATTTAATATACGATAAAAGAGGATATGTAAATCACCGTGAAAATATATTTGTTTTTAATCGAGGAACAACCAGTTGCTTAAATTTCTATAGCCAATGAATATGAAAATTCAAAACAACGATCATATGTAATTTCATTGTTGTGTTTTGTATTTTATTTTATCAGTTTATAATTTATAATCAGACATAACTTTTACATGCAATATATCGGTCCTCACAAGTAATTTACTTCCAGTCAAAACGGAAAACTGAATAAAGAGTATCACTGTCCAAATCCGCCCTTTTTCATAGTCCCGTAGCCGGCCCATTTATATAGGTTTTACGGTACCAAAATTTTTTTTATACAGAATACAAGAGATTTAAAACTGTCTCTTATAGTCCCTTATTACATGTATTACAGCAAGCAAGTTCTTCATGTTTTGGAGAAAAAGCAGTCTCAACTTCCTCCAATCAAGGGGAATATTCTTTGAACTTGTTTCAATCAAGAGTAGTAACTAGAAAACCTTTACTCATCAGGGGGAATAACAAGACTTAACCTGACAAGCAAGGGAGAAATAAATAGAGAAGCCTCTCACTATTTCAGGGAATAACCAGACTCAAGTCCTCTTCTTCAATGGGAGTATCAATATTTGCCTTTTCCCTACCATGATAATTAAGACTCATTTGTTGAGAGTCAATTTAAAGAAATTAAAAAAGAATGACACATTAGAAAGATATAAACAATCTTGTTTAAAACAAGCACAAGTTTTTATGACGTATAAAGATTCTTTAATTTGAAAAGATATCATACATTTGATAATGCCTTGTTCATCTTTCATATCATGCAGCACCTGACTGCTGTAGCCTTGATCTATCAAAGGTTGATACCGGTACTCCCTTTCTCGAGTTTATTCTATGTTAATAATATAAATCGAAAAATTATTAAGCATGTTTAAGAAAATATCTGAATAGATGATAATTAGATACAATAATCGATGTTATATAAGTAATTATGGTATTATAAAATCTGAAAATATTTTCCCACTGATGTCTATACATGTTATCACAAAGATGACAAATTTATCAGAAGATAATTACGTCCATTTCCATTGATTATTAGTATAATTTATGTCAACGACCACATTAGTAGTACACCAATTATTCTCCAATGATTACGTATGGATTTAGGAATATTTTTGAGTTTCTTTCAGATAAATAATCCTATTTTGTTCAAAATTATCAAAAAATCATTTTGGCTGGACTTGGAATTGATTAATTAATATTTTTCTCCTTAGTCCCATTTGAAGGTTTAAACAAATATGGAAAATTTGAAAATAATATTTGTTTAGGTGAAATGAATCAAATAAATGAAGAAAAAATCAATGTTAGTTGTTTTCCGTGTAAATTGAACAAATTGAATAAATCTCACCCTCATTTCACAGACGAGTATTAAAGTGCCATTATTAAATTTCATATTTGCTTTCCATTTGATCTGTTTTTTAGAATATTTTTTTTGGCAAGCTGGCTTGTTATAGGAAATAATGCTTTATTGTTTGATGTTGAAACTGAAGGGCTTGTTACACACGTTCGACATAATGTATATTGATAAACAAGTAGTTTGAATTGTATTTTTAATTGTTTCCTTTTGAAAAATTTGTTCTTTTAAATAAAAAAAAAATGAATGGAAAGTAAAGTGCATATATATAGATATAGGAAGATGTGGTGTGAGTGCCAATGAGACAACTTTCCATCCAAATAAAAATTTATAAAAGTAAACTATTATAGGGCAATGTTTGGCCTTCAAACACAGAGCCTTGGCTCACACCAAACAACAATCTATAAAGGGGCCCAAAATTACTAGTGTAAAACCATTCAAACCAGAAAACCATGGTCTAATCCATATAAAAAACATTCAAGGCCAAAAAGCAAACAAACAAGTCCAAACAAACCCATGGCAAGACACCACTGCAAATATTTAACAACCCGTAGAACATAATCACTTTTGAAAAAAAAGTGGTTTTCATAATATATACAGGTAAATATAGGATTTAGTTTGTGGCATATGTATTTGTTTTCAATGGAGGTTATAACCAGCATATTCCTTGCCTACGTGATCGTACAAAGTATTTCTATTTATTGCATAGCAATATAATATTTCCCACAGAAAGTAACCAAAAGTTAGCGTGCAATAAATTGTAATATTGCACTAGTGCAATAAATCTTCAAATTTCATGACGTCGTCAACGACAAGATCTAAGTTAAACCAATTTTTACTTTCAAATATTATATTGCTATACAATGAAAGGGATATTGAATGAATATTGGGGGATATTGTCCCTCGTAGAACATATATTGCACTCGCAAGCTCATGCGATATAAAATTCTACTCTGGACAATATTCCCCAATATTCATGCAAAAACACTATATTATTATAGATTTCAATTTACAGTATAAGACTTAAAAGGGGATCATTGATGTCAATTGCAACTTATAGTGTTGATTTATTTTAAGATCTTATTTTTCTGATCATTTATGCATCTAAGAGTTTCTCTCTATCTTCTTAGTTGCAATACTATAAAAATGCAAGAAATGGTTAAAAATGTTCATTTATGGGCAAAAATTCCTGTATCCATCTTTTATAGTTTTTGCCAAAAAATACAAAAATGGGTAAAAATCATCTTTAAAGGCAATAACTTGTATAACATATGTAAAGGGCCTGGTCAGTTGAAGATTTTGACCATGTTGACTTATTTATAAATGTTATTATTTCTAAAAATAAAAGATTCTATATAATAACTCATTAACAGCTTGACAATGTTAAGTTGTAAGTTATGGTCATTGTGATCTCTCAGACATCTAATAGACATCTTATGAGTTCATGGCATTTTCTTCAAAATTTTTGCTTTTAATAAACATTGTTTGGGCATTAGATGCATTGCCACTTTTTTCCCATGTTGAGTGAGTAGTTGAAAAAATATGATGCTATATTGCATGAATTATACAAATTAAATTCTTATAATTAATTATAAGCACTGCTGTCATTAGGGAGTTGTGATAAAGTACATATGGAACAATGTTATTTCTAGTTTATCCTGCATAATGATGAGCACAAAGGCACTTGATGAACTTTAATAGTGCAGGGAAACAGGCGATCCCCTCTATCTGGTAAATGACTATAATATATAAAGGCGCACACAATTGACGAACTTTTCTGATGAAGGAAGTACCTCGAAAGGGGACTATTACCGTCAATTTTTCAATTTGTTGAATGGCCTTAAAATTTTTGGACACATTTTTCTCATAAGATACTGAACAGAATTACTTCATATTTTGCTTTTCAGATCTGTCTGATAACAACTTTCTGTTTTTCCATTACTCTGAATTATGAGTGAGGATATGCTAAGTAAAATAATGCATACAATTTCTTGATTTATTTGCTTTGATCCTTCATTTTATTATCAATGTTCTTTTAACAGGATGTGGCCTATCCAGAAAAGTTAGATGCTATTGTCAGTGAATGGATGGTGAGTAGTAATAGCATCAAGAATTGAAAAAAAGGCCAATTCACTAATTAACTGATATAAGGCCTATGTAAATTTAAAGATTTTCAGGTTTCCCCTGTTTGGGAAAAGAAATTTCTGACATATTATATATACTAATGACATAAAATAAATAGACAGCTTCAAAAATGGTGATACATTGTGGGAACATCCCTGTTTTCACTGATTCACATTAGTCAATTTGTCTTATACAGGAATCATTACACTGTAATGTACGGTAATTGAAAAGGACAGAAGTTTGATTTATGAATTTGTGTGGCCAAAAAAAAAATTCTCTTATTTAGTTTTCCTATTATGATAAAAAAGTAAATGATGAAGAAATGCAACTTTTCAAGTGTACACATCAGATGATTATAATACCGTATAGCTGGTTATTTTCGCGGGTGTAAAATTTCGCGATTTTCATTGAACAAGGTATACGAAATATTTTGGCAGTTATTATTTTGGCGCATTAAGAACTTGTATTCATACCTTTGTATGTACACCTTTAATTTGGCGGAACTTATTTTGGCGATTTTGTTCTATCAGCGAAAATAAGCGAAAATTTGCACCCCGCGAAAATAACCCGCTATACGGTATTGCATAATTATTGTCACATACATCCTTAGGAGAAAATCTGAATCAGTATCTAATGTATATATTATATATGTGTATATTTCAGGGTTACTGTTTGTTATACGAGTCTATGTTGCAATCAGTTATTGATACTAGAGATAAATGGTTGAAAAAGGTATGTACATCTTCTTGTCCTGAACATGTATGAAATAATTGCCACTTGCAGTTAATCAACCAACAATTAATTCATAGAACTAGGACTATTTACCTTTTGATCATGATGAACTCAGATTACTGCAATAAGCATGAATAATTCCTAGTGTAAAAAAAATTGGTATGAGGAAATGTTTTTTAGTGAATTTGTGCCAAAAGCTCTATATCATTTTGAACTTTACCTTTATGATTTTTTTTCTCAAAAACCTTCTATGTGGTAATTTTCATAAATTTACTGTTACCTAAACATTGAATTTTTCGAAAAACTAAGGTTTTTCTTATCCCAGGAATAGATTACCTTAGCCGTATTTGGCACAACTTTTTGGAATTTTTGATCCTCAATGCTCTTCAACTTCGTACTTGTTTGGCTTTATAAATATTTTGATATGAGCGTCACTGATGAGTCTTATGTAGACGAAACGAGCGTCTGTCGTACTAAATTATAATCCTGGTACCTTTGATAACTATCTACAAGAGCCACTTAAACCAGATTGTTTGATGTGTCTTAGTTATCATTTGCTATATGCCTTTCTTGCTTGAATGACAGTAAGTTGATTATTTGGCCCCATTCCCTCAGTCTTGGTCAATTGACTAAAAATTTTGCATTGATAAATGCGAAACAAATGCATGAAATGGCAGTTTTATGTATTCTGCTTAAACTAAGGTTTACAACCAATCTAATTAAAATTAGATGTCCATACCCTCTTATCTTTTATGCTTGGTCGCATCGGCCAGGCAATAATGCAACCAAGCATATAAAAGACATGAGAGAGTGTGGAGATTTAATTTTAATTAGATTGGTTTACAACTCCCTTGTAATGTCTGTAATTGAATATAGAACATTTCTGTATTAATATTGATTGAATTATTGATAAACATTTCATAAAAAATTGAGAATATCTTTCTCAATAAATTTAAAGACCAATGGTTTGATGATTAAATGTCAAATAAGAGTAGCAAAGTACATACTCACAGATAGGAATTTGAGAAACATATTTTATTCTTATTTATTTTGTAGGAAGGGTTAATGTTTCCCGCAACTGCAACGCTGTACATAGCTGCATATAATGATGAAGAATATGATGCAAGGTAAATTCTACAGGTAAAAACTGTATGTAAGATAAAAAAAAGTATATCCTCAAACAAAACCAACTACCATTGATATAATATTACTCCTTTATTTAACCCTTTCCTCCATTATGATGCCTTTAGACATCATCTCCTTTACTCCATATTAACACATGTGTAGTACCTCTGTTGAAACGCTTTGACTACAAAATGTCTTCATCATAGGAATATCAGCCTTAAATTTATTTGATAAAAAAACAATTTTGCAATGCATTAATACTTTAAAGCATATTTTCAGCATTTTATTGAAAAATCCTATGCAAATCTAGACTGCAAAAATAATGTCCAATGAGGAAAGGGTTAAAGACCTTAAGATATCTTTCTTCGTGGGAGTGGAGACATTTTGATATACTGTGCCCAGTAGTTGTTGGCCAGAACTATCATTTATTATCATAAGACATCCATACACACTAGACCTTGTAACTGTAAATGATTTCATTAGACTAGAATTGAATTGAGTTAGTTGCCTAGTTTTAAGGTGGTACCCAACACCTTCATCAAAAAAAATTTGGCTTGTTTAATTTTCATAAAATTTTGACAGAGTATTATTAACACTGACCCTTTGACAAAAATTTTAAAAAATCCAAAAAATTAAACCAACCATTTTATCAGAAAAATTACACTGGTTATATAGCATTTTGACAAACACTAATTTTGATCATTGAGAAGCTTAACATTCCCATAACAACACAACGTAATTAAAACGTTAAGCTGATTTTACAGAGTTATCTCCCTGTAGTGTTAGGTACCACCTTGATAACCCTGCTCGACAGAGTCAGTGTATACACTGTAAGTTAAAGTTATTTTTATGAAGTAACTACCTAAAACTTTATTGTATGCAAGATGAAAGAAGGTCTGTATTAAGAAAATATGGTATATATTTAGAAAATTAGCATGTTAACTCTTGTATTTGTAGATTAGATATATGGAATGAGTTTAAATCAATGTACAAGGTTTCAATGGAGTCTATGAAAAAGTGTTCAAAGAAATGTATATCAAGTAAGTTGGACCATTACATTATATTTACAGGAAATAGTGAAAAGGAGCTAGTAGTGCTGATATATATTAACTTGTATATTAACTACAAAGTAGAAAGATTTGGATTCCTGTGTGGATGAATATACTGTTAACTCAACAACAAATATTTAACAATAATGCTTGAAAAAATATTTACATGTATTAACTTCAGTTCACATTATGATATTTACTTTTTAAATATAGATGCAGAGCTCCAGATAAGCTGCGTATTTGCGTGATCACACAATTCAAAAAATAGAAAACCCAATGCAATTGCCCATTGCAGGGTTCAATAACCCAATTAATTCAAAGGAAAACCCAATTATATGCCAAAACCATGAGTTCTCAACCCTTTTGTTGGCAACCGTTTGCGTTATTTACCCTTATCTGTTTTCACTTGTTGCGTAATCTATAAAATTTTTATTATATTTATAATTGGAAATGTCCTTTCGTTCTAAAAATAGATTCCTGCATATCAAGTAGCTGAAATGGGTCCCTGTTGTCATTTTCCCTTGCTCAAAAGGTACACGTGGTTTTGAAATCATTTCGATCTTCTCGGCGTTTATCCGATTAGCGTGCGTCATGTTGTCATATTTTTTTTTCGAATTGCTCGAGATTTATCATGACATACATTTACTTATCATTGTTAACTACATAAGTGAAATGTATAATGAGAGAAACAATTATAATGTCAATATATGAACTGTGTAATATATATTATAACATATTTTTTGATACATGAGCATAATATTTTAATACATAACTTTAAAGAGGAGGCATGCTGTCAAAAATAGTATTATAATTAATACTATTAATCTATGTTTTTGTTTTTCTTTCAATGCTACATGTTTGTAGTGTAACTGTTTATTGACTATCGTTTTGTAATTTTAATATGCCTGTTTGTTTGTTTTTTTGTTGTGTATTTTAGTAACAATCCTATTGTTTGGATTTCAAACTAATAAAATTCTTATTCTTATTATTCTGACATACATTGAATTAAAACGAAAGTGAATGTCTGATAAAAATATTGATGTTTTCAGCTTCTTTTGCATAGCTGGGGGAAAGATATGATGATAACAACACTCAGCCAGTGTTTTTAGGAAGCGTCCGTCGAATGCATGGGTGTGTTTGCGTACCTCAACGAGAACATAATTTGCTAATAAACACGGGACTTCGTCAAAAACTGAATCAGTTGCCGTTAGAAAATGTGAAAGGCCAAATCAATTATGAAATGATATGTAATTGGAAACCAAAAGTTCTTATAAAGGATGAATTAACCCAGATTTATGTAAATTAAATAAAACAAAAACATTCAAGTATAGTAAGAGTTTATATACTATTTTTTTTCTTTCGTTTTTATACGGTTAACAAGTGAATACACACACAGGTACTCCTCTCAGAATTTTTAAATAAAGGTATATAAGAGAAAAAAAGATCTGAGACGAGTGCTTGGGAATGCACATATCCGTTATATACAGTTTACATTATAAGTTGTGAGAAATTACAAAACTGGCAGAAGGTTAAAAACGGGACACAAATTAAACCTACAATTGCTCGTCAGTGAATTAAGAAAATAAAACAGCTATAGCACATATTATTCAAAGAAAGAAACATACTTAAGGTGGTATGGGTGTCTTTCGCCATCTTGGATTGTAAAAAACAGAGAATCTAAGGTCCATATTTTCTATCAAGTTAGCAAAATTTGATGCAGGAATGCAGATATTTATTTGAATTTTCATTTAAAAGAACCAATTTATAAGAATGTAACTTAGAAATATTAATATTTTGTACAAGTGTATATTATTTTTGGTTATTTTTGAATATTTTCAAATTTGCATTTTAAGGAGAGGTAACTCTAAAACAGTGCATTTTCTGAAGGACTCTACATGAAATTTTCCTATTTTGTCTTTTAGCCGGAAAAAACGCACGGTGACCCTATCTTTTCTTTTGATATTCTCAAAGCATTGTCTGAAAGCTATCTTTTCCTAATTTATTTTACAATTTTATCATTTCGTTTAGTTTCAAATCACAAAATATTGTTTTTTCCTGTATAATCCATACAAAATTTGTCATTTTGTCACAACCTGTAACTTGAGAAAATGCGCGGTGACCTATCATTTTTATAATATTTTTGAACATGTATCAATAGATACTACATTTTGACAAAGTATGAACAAATTCTATCATTTTTATTTTAGACTCCCATACCACCTTAAGATGGAAAAACATCCGGGGTTGATATTGCCTAAATATTCAATAGTGTGTTGATGAAAAAACCCAATACATTAAGGAGCTTGGTGGTGAAAAACCCAATTTGATATTTACTTGAGGGGTGAATTGGAATTGATAATGCAATTGAAAATCTTTATCACCCAATTACATAAGAAAATGGTGGGTAAAAACCCCAATTTGTGAATTCTTATCTGGAGCTCTGTAGATGCCAAATTAGTGTTTTTACGGTGGATTACTGACCATGCAAATACTGTGCTCAAAGCTGGGCATGGTGTCCTACGTACACATCTTCATATTATTTATAACAAGGCTAATTTGGAGACATGATATATGAAGATTGTATAAAAGTGGAAACCTTCATCTATATATATATAATTTGGATAGTTAAAGATTGTGGCCACCACCAACTATTATTTTGGTTATTTCTTTCATTTGACTTACACAATAGATATAGAAGATGTGGTGTGAGTGCCAATGAGACAACTCTCCATCCAAATAACAATTAAAAAAAAAAAGGAAACCATTATAGGTCAATGTTCAGCCTTCAACACGGAGCCTTGGCTCACACCAAACAACAAGCTATAAAGGGCCCCAAAATTACGAGTGTAAAACCATTCAAACGGGAAAACCAACGGTCTAATCTATATAAAAAAAAAAGAGAAATGAGAAACTCGTATAAATTACATAAACAAACGACAACTACTGTACATCAGATTCCTGACTTAGGACAGGTGCAAACATTTGCAGCGGGATGAAACGTTTCAATACATGCCACATCATCATGCATGTACTCATAGTATTAGAGATTTCACTGTAGATTAGAGCTCTCACACACTGTTTACATTATGTTGTTTGTTTCAGGAAATGTAAAAGTAAGATGTGTACCACCTATGAGTATTATGTCCCATGGTCAAACAATCTGTTCTATAGATCTGAAAACAGTAACAGTGCAAGATCTACATAATATCAAAGTAAGCTGATTAGTCAATGATGCCACTTGGACTGTCTTAGGCCATAGTTATTTTACTTTTAGCTTTACAAAACTCTCCTCCTGGGTAGGAGCCTCAGGACAGAAAAAAAAATCAAAAGATTTTCTTTTTTTTTTTTCTTTTTTCTTTTCTTTTGTCAATACACTGGCAGGCGGAAAAAAAATAAAACATGGAAATCATATTTTTCAAATTCATCAAAATTATGGCTGGAGATTTCATGAAACTAAAAATTAAATAGCTAGGGCCTTAATACCGTAAAATACAGACCTTAAACAAAATAAATCTTCATTTCAATTTGTATTGTTTCAAAATTATTTATATTACAAATTTTTAATAATTTAACAACATTCTATGTGGTTATAATTGATTTGTAATATACATTCATTCATTTAGTTCTGATGTTATAACACTATGGACAAAACTTTAAGACTAAATGAGTTGTACATGTTTTTCATTTTGGAAAATATTATTTTTTATATTAGAAAAGTGTTAGGCCATTAATGCATTGAAATTCTGAACTAGCTACTTGTAAGTAATAAAGTACACTTTATAATTCTATTTTAAAGTATTATGATTGCTCTAATCTGGATTATAGTAATAAGCAGACAGAATTAGTGAATTTTATAGGCCAAATGGGAGTACATAAAATTGTAATCTGTAAAATGCAATAAAATATTTTCTTCAGTTTGCATGTAGTAGCTGAAAATAAATCCTTTAAAGCTGTTAAATCAGAATGCGACACATGCATGAATATTTAAGTGCACAATGCATTGATTATTATGTTCTAAGTCTAATCAAGCCTGTTATGGTAAAACAAATGTATTGAAGAAAAAAATTGCAGTTTTAAAATTTTAAAAAATATACAGAAAAAGAAAGATAATTCAAACATGTTGTAATTCTTTTTTAAACTAAAAACAACTTGAGATGATTATTATAGATTATCATTGATCATCTCAAATAGATTTATTTTTCGATTGAGCCATAAATCAAAAGCGAGAAAAACAATTGAGTTGAGATGACCAATGATAATCTGTTTATCGCTATTTTACCTATGACGACGTTGTCAATTTTAAATCAATTCCTTTAGCAACACCACATGCCTCCTTAGTTACTAGGGATCATTTTCCATCTGAAGCAAGTAGCATGATATGAAAAATTATCACAAAAAAGATCAAAGGAAAAATACACAAAATAGCGATAATAAAAAAGACAGCATAAAGGTACTAAAAATAAAAAGAACACAGTAGAGTTTACCAAAATAAAATTCCACTGTATTGAACATAGATACAAGAGATGGTGTATACTTTAAAATTGTATGAATAAAGGAAAATTGGACATCCACCTGACAAATATAACCAACTAACATTCAAAGGGAAACATGCAATAGAAAGGTGTTTATACAATATGTCAAGGTCATAAAATCATTCTGAGTCTATAAAAGTTGTGAATAACTTAAATTAGAACCTATCAAAAAAATGCTATCGAAAGCAAATTCTCCGATAAAAAAAAATTGCTTTTGAAAAATTATAAACATCAAAATCTAGTATCAACAATGTTTTGACTGCAATTGTAAAACTGCCTGAGATAGCCAAAGCTATAGGTTAAGAGACCAACATCAATTAACAAACATGTGTTATCTTTTCTTTTACAGAAACAATTTAAACTAGAATGTTTTGGACGATCAACAATACATGGATTCATCACCTGGTTTACTGTCACGTTTCCAGGGGACATAACTCTGTCAACGTCACCTTATTCAGAGTAAGTTTATACAGCATGATTTTAAACTGTGCCCAAAGAAAAATTCCACGAAACATATAAATATATGATTTAATTTGACATAAAAGGGATCATACACTTTTTCAGCTCACCGTTCCGAAGGAACTGTGAGCCTTAGCCATCACTTGGTGTCAGTTGTCGTCGTCGTCTTCCGTGTGCTGTAAACTATTTCAATCATCTTCTCCTCTGAAACTACTAAACCAATTCCAACCAAACTTAAGTTATATGATCTTTAGGGTATCTAGAATAAAGTTTGTGTTTTATTTCCTGTTTCTTCGAAAAACATGGCCACCATGGCTAAAAATAGAACATAGGGGTAAAATGCAGTTTTTTGGCTTATATCTCAAAAAACAAAGCATTTAAAGCAATTCTGACATGGGGTTGAAGTGTTTACAATAGATTAAGTTCTATCAGCCCTGAAATTGTCAGATGAATTTAACCATCCATTGTTGGGTTGCTGTCACTAAATTGGTAGTTTTAAGGAAATTTTGCAGATTTTGGTTATCATCTTGAATATTATTAATGATAGATTTAAACTGTTACAGTAAATAACAAAAACATTTCAGCAAAGTAAGATCTTAAAAATTGAAATTAAACTTTGTTTGATTTCATAAAAAATGTAATTCTTAAGGTTCTTTAATATGCTGAATCTTACCAAAAAAACAAACTACAATAAAATTGGACACTTAAACTCCTTAACGAAAGATAGATGCCAAAAAATTAAGGTGAGGGAATCAGGCTCTTGAGACCCTCTTGTTTAAATTGATTATAAAAAATGATTTTTCATGATCATGTTATTTATAAAGCAATCAAATTTTTCACGTCTTGCTTTCTGTTTAAGAAATAAACCTATTGATATTCTGTGCAATATTTTTTTGCCATTGCACAAAGTCACTTCATCATTCACGGTGTATGACATTGCTGTATGATTTCTACTCCAATGTACAGTCACTGATATTAGAGTAGAGAGGATAACTTTAGGATTCCTTTTTGAGCTGATCAGCAGGTTAGCATTTTAAAGAGGCATGAGCTAATAACAAGCCAAAAAATTATAATAAGATTTTTTTTTAATATTTCTTTATAATTAGCAGTCATCCTAAAAAAAAAGCTGAAAAAAGAATATTGATGTTGTATTATATTATGGGTTTGTAATGGTGTAGTAATTTCCATATTAATCTGATATTGTTACTGAATATTTAGTTTCATTATATTTGATAGAGATATATTCTTTATTTTAGAGATACACATTGGGGTCAAACAATATTTTACTTGGAAGAACCATTTGAAGTTGACCAAGGCACTCTTATCACTGGAGAATTTTCTCTTTGTCCGAATAATTATAAATCCAGGTAATGTATCTAGTTTATTTTTTTCACTTTTTTTATAGCAATTTCTGAAGAAATGGGAACTCTACAGTTATTCCTCTGTCCTTCTATCAATATTTTTTTTTTCTGAGAGGAATTTTTATAGCACGGGAAAGAAATTTCTATTATTGTGTTAAAAATACACAATTAATGAAAACATTTTGTGATGAAACACTTCATTTTGTATCTTAAAAAAGTTCAATATAAGGGTTAATGAAGGCAAGTTCTTTAGATTGGCCTTTACATGTACATGGCCAAATATTTTAAGATGTTATAGTTTTATTGTTAATTTTTTTTTTCTTTAATTTTCAGGTTTTTAGATATCAACATAAACTACAGAGTAAATAATGGACCAGAAACTAAGAAGTATTATTATATGAACGATTGTATAACATAATAAAATGTTAAACTCTCTATTTATGTGTTTATTAAATTACTTCCAATGGTATTAGAATACTGTTGCTCACCACAACGGGTATGTTTAAGGTTGCATGTGTCTGAAGTACAAATTACAAAAAATATATGAATTTTGTCTTTTATAATACTATACTGAGCCAAAAAAGTTTAGCAACAAAAATGGGAAATTTTATTTGATTACAAAATCATAACAGCATATAATTTTAATAATAAAAAAATGGAATATGATATGTCAGAAGCAACATGAATGTTAATCACGCCCATTCATTAAGATTTTCTTTGTATGAAGTGCGGGAGGGTCAAAATGCGTAAATGAGTATAGTGTTTCTCAAAATCAATTTCTCAGCCATGCCCTAAGTGCCCCAATGAAGGATTGGCAGGCACATCAGCAGCTTCCCTTAGTCAATGCACTACTTTTTTAGCCGGAAAAAAACTTGTCACATGTTGATTTAAAGCAAAGGAAGCGCTCCTCCCTTGACGATAGTTTTTTTTTGTCTACGAGATATCGACCTATCCTGTGCAGTTGTAATTTGTCGATATCTGTTTGTTAGTCTCTAAACTGTTGCCTTTTGCACATTAAATCGAGCCATGATGTCAGCAACCCTCATTCCGGCATCAACCATTTCAAGACCTTTCTGACTGTCATTTTCGGGCAGGCCTGGTTGACGCCCCATGCAATTTTTTCAAAGGTGTTTGTGTTTTTCTTACCAATGGTGTGTTTCTGAACGTTAGTGAAAAAGAAATTTTTAATATCGTTTTAAAAGTAAGGTAAAACATCATTTACACGTGCAAAGCTGAAATGGCGCGAAATCTATAAGCAGGAAAAAAGTACGACTGTTTTAAATTACAGGTAAAACTAAGGATAATATCAATGATGTTTAAATATTTTTTTCCAAAAACAACAAAAAAAAATTTATAAAAAAAAAGTGTTGCTAAACTTTTTTGGCTCAGTATATTATAATATTTATTAAATACAATGTATGATATGCAATATTGATTTTGAAAACCTGATCTACTTGACAATTTAGATACATAGTACATCTTATGCTATTCACTTTATAAAAATGGCTCATAAAGATACTATTATAGAAGACTATTAGGATGGACACTATTACAGTGCACACGATTACAATAGCCTTATAAAAAACCAACTATAAAAGTGGATAGTATGAAGTAGGCAGTATTATATAGACTATTGCAGTGGACAGTAGGTGGCCAAGTGGTCTTAGTAAACGTAGTTCCTACTGTAATCGCTAGCCTGTCAAGTGAGAGTCAACCTTGAGGTTGTGGGTATGTTCCAGACCATATGAGTATTTGGACGTATGGTCATAAAATTTAGAATGGAAATGGGGAATATATCAAAGAGACAACAACCTGACCATAGAAAAACAACAGCAGAAGGTCACCAACAGGTCTTCAATGTAGCGAGAAATTCCTGTATACTCGTATTCCAAATTCCTGTATAGGTACTCAATTGTGTATACTCATATGGTCTGACCATACGCGTATGGTCTAACCATATGCGTATGGCGGGACCATATGAGTATAAGACTCCTTTGGTTATTAACGACCGGACCATATAAGTATTTAGACCATTTAGGTATTTTTTTCAAATAACATTATAAACTTTTAAATAATACAAAAACTTAATCTAAAAAACAATGATGGTTACATGGCAGTTTCTTAATTTTATAATCCAAAAATTACGTAAAATTTAAATATTGATGCTATAGTTAGTTTTCATTGCTAGTTACATTCTTGCATGTAGGTTTGGGTTGACATTTTATTTTTGGCTTTTTTTTTTTTTGCATTTGCGAGTCTTGGTAATGCAACTTTAAAATATTCTATGTTACTTTCCAGTAACTTCTTGTGTAACAGTTCTTTAAGAAATTTTTGGAATTTAATTATTTAAGGCATATTGCCTTTCACCCGTTATAACAAATCGGCAATTGTCATTGGTTTTGACCATCAGTATAAAATGTGTTTATTATAGTTTTGACAAGTATAAGTAAAATAAACTTTGTGAACCTTCTAATTTTTATTTAGCTAATCTTTTTATCATAATATAATAATAAAAAAAAACTATATGATAGCATCTTTTTAATGAACAGTCATACCATATAAAAAGTTTAGAAGTATCAAAAGTAAGCTGTAACAGAATGTTAATTGCCCTGACCATACGAGTACGGTCAGACCATATAAGTATATACCCATATGGTCAAGACCATGCGCATATGGTCCAAATACACATATGGTCCAGAACAGGTGCACTCCAACCCAATCTTTATTGACTAGGATAGTCAGTTTTCCTATCTAAGGTGGTAGTTTTCTCTCCGGCACTCTGGCTTTCTTCGCCCAATGAAAACTGGCCCCAATGAAATAGCCTTAAAGAGTAATGAAAACTAGTATTAAAACACAAAAAATCAAATCTGCAGACAATATCACATTAGACACTATAAAATACACTATCTGTGTGGACATTTTTTCAGTATATACACTTACAGTAAACACAATTCTAGAGGACACTATTACAGTAGACACTATTAAAGTGGACACTATATTTAATGCAGTAGACACTATTAAAGTGGACACTATATTTAATGCAGTAGACACTATTAAAGTGGACACTATCATGACTAGACATTATTAGGGGAGACATTTTAAAGTGATTACAGAAGACAATATTACAATGCACACTATTACAGAAGAAACTAGTAAGGTGGACACTATTACAATCCTCTGTATTATAATGGACACCATTACAGTGAGCAGTATCACAGTGGGCATTATTGCAATGACACTATTACATTATACAATATGAGAGTGTACAACACTATTACAGTAGACACTAGTACAGCGGATAGTAGTAAAGTGGATACTATTACAGAAGATAGTATAACAGTGGACCCTATTACAACTGACAAAACTATTATAGGAGACATTGTTAGGGTGGAAAGTATTAAAGCAGACTATTATAGTTGAATCTTTTCAAGTGAACATTATTACAGTAGACTTTTAAAATTCACAGTTTTACAGTGGACACCTTTACAGTTAACACTATTACAATAGACACTAAGTGGACAGTATTACAGTGGAAATAATTTTTGTGCTCACTAATTCAGGAGACACCTAAATTTTTAGTATAACAGTGGACAGTATAACAAAGGACACCATTATAGTGGAAAGTATTACAATGGACAGTATTACAATGAACACCGTTACAGTGGACAGTATTACAATGGACACCCTCACAGTGGACAACAATACAGTGAACAGTATTACAGTGGACACCATTACAGTGGATAGTATTACTGTGGACATTATTACAGCAGACACTATGACAGTGGATAATATTACAGTGGAAATAACTTTTGTGCTCACTAATTCAGGAGACACCTAAAATTTTAGTATGACAGTGGACAGTATAATAATGGACACCATTACAGTGGACAGTATTACAATGGACACCGTTACAGTGGACAGTATTACTATGGACACCATTACAGTGGACACTATCACAGTGAACAGTATTACAATGGACACCGTTACAGTGGACAGTATTACTATGGACACCATTACAGTGGACAGTATTACAGTGAACACCATTACAGTGAACAGTATTACAATGGACACCCTTACAGTGGACAGTATTACAGTGGACAGTATTACAATGGACACCCTTACAGTGGACAGTATTACAGTGGACACCATTACAGTGAACAGTATTACAGTGGACACCATTACAGTGGATAGTATTACAGTGGACACTATTACAGCAGACACTATGACAGTTGATAGATTACAGTGGAAATAACTTTTGTGCTCACTAATTCAGGAGACACCTAAATTTTTTAGTATGACAGTGGACAGTATAACAATTGACACCATTATAGTGAACAGTATAACAATGAACAGTATTACAATGGACACCGTTACAGTGGACAGTATTACAATGGACACCATTACAGTGGACAGTATTACAGTGAACACCATTACAATGAACAGTATTACAGTGGACACCATTACAGTGGACAGTATTACAGTGGACAATGGTTCAATATCCACTATTACAATGGACACAATAACATAAGACACCATTCCAGTAGACACTTTTAGGGAAAGAACTAATTAGTATGGCCCAGTCAGTAGGAGAATACAAGAAAGTAGAATACATTTCAAATAAAATAGTTCTTGTGCATACATGTAGCTGTATCTTTGTCAATAGGTCAAATGAAAGCTTGGGGACAGGGGACCACATTAGAAACATTCTTAAAAGTTTCTTTTGAATACTAAAAACAAAGGATACAGTGTTATCGTAGGCATATTTGCCCTGTTGTTAAGTATTAGAAATACTTGTTTTTTGTAACATCACACTTAAGGCATAGTTCTGACATGAAACGACTGTCACTTTATATGAACTTATACAATGTAGCCATTATTGCTAAAAATTGCAAAATTGAACTTACAAACTGACGGGGCAATGAAATGGTTTTACATATTTGTTTTTCGTTCATTTTTTTACATAAATAAGGCAGTTAGTTTTCTCGTTTGAATTGTTTTACACTGTCTTATCGGGGCCTTTTATAGCTGACTATGCGGTATGGGCTTTGCTCATTGTTGAAGGCCGTACGGTGACCTATAATTGTTAATGTTTGTGCCATTTTGGTCTTTTGTGGATAGTTGTCTCATTGGCAATCATACCACATCTTCTTTTTTATATTTACTCTATTATAGTAGACACTTTCAGTAGCCACCATAACAGTTGACACTGTTACAGTCCGCTGTATTATAATGTACATCATTACAGTACAAATTATTACAGTGGGCATTATTACAATGACACCATTACAGTAGACACTATTACAGTGGCCACCATTACAGTTGATTCTATTACAGTCCGCTGTATTAAAGTTGACACTATAACAGAAGACAGTATTACAATACTGACACTACAACAGAAGACAGTATTATAATATTCTATTTAAAGCCGACAAAATATTACAGGAGACACTAGTACAGCGGACACAATTACAGTAAATACTATAACAGTAGACACGAATTCAGTTTCATTTGGTTGAGGTCGATTTATTGTTTGTCACAATTTAACTGTAACCTTGATTCAATTATATTTTTTCAAATGGTTTGCCAATACATCAGAGAGCAAGTTTCATTGATCTACTTGTAAAAGAGGGACGAGAGATACCAGAGGGACAGTCAAACTCGTAAATCAAAAATAAACCGACAACGCCATGGCTAAAAACGAAAAAGACAAACACAAACAATAGTACAAATGACACAACATAAAAAACTAAAGAATAAGCAACACGAATCCCACCAAAAACTACGGATGATATCAGGTGCTCCGGAAGGGTAAGCAGATCCTGCTCCACATCTGGCGACCGTCGTGTAGCTTGTGTGATAACAAATCCGGTAAATAATATAATTTGCATGCTCACATTCATGAAAGGGAAGGGGTCTGTAGTTACGACGAAGGAACATATCCGATATTATTTGTGAAACGGTTATTCCATAACGGTCAACCAACTTGTAATGGCGTCCGTAAAACTAACAAAGGGATGATTTCAATATACTTCACCATTTGGAACTCTTGGTTTAATAGCTTCCTTGTTAGTAGCAACCCTCTATCAAAAAAATCATGATAGGAAAAGCAAGCAATTCGGAGATATATTCCCCGTATCATCGCCATGTGCTGCTGGAATGTTGCTACTTAGAAATGGAAAGTTCACAATTTGAAAGCTGAAATCATATCTTGTCGTGAAGTTTTGTTTTCAACTACCCTCATTGTCAATTTCTAGATTAAAGTCAAGATATGAGGCCGACTTAACTGAATCTGTAGTATCCTTTATCTCTTATACTAGTTCGATGGAATAGATGCGTTCAACATGGTCACCAAATTTTGAATTATTTAGTGAAAGCACATCATCTATATGGCGGGAAGTAGAGTTAAAGGATATTGCTAACTTCTTATTTTTCTTCCTAAGAAGTTCCTGTATGAAGTCAGCCTCATGATACTAAAGAAACAAGTCGGCAGGAAGAGGGGCATAATTTGTTCCCATTACACTTTACAGCTAAAAATTACCTTGAACACCACAGTTGTGAAATATTCTGACTTAGTGATGAAAATTGGCAATAAAAGCGCTGCTCCTTTGTTTCTCTCTTTTGTTCTTTTGCTGTAAATGTACTGATTTTGTTTCGTGGATAGATACCCATATCCTTCGTTTTCAATTAAAGTTGCATAAACCATTGGCATACAATATATTGACTTCGATAAAAACAAAGCACTACAAAATAATGGACCGAAATGGGGACAAAGAAACAAACAGACATTGGAATTTGCTTACAATCAATACAGCTTATGTCATGATATTACAACAATTATCTTTATTACTGAGTTTAGTTACCGTAAAAATAACTATAGGAGTGATTACTAGCATGCAACTGCTCTAACGTCAGCCCTTAAATTTGACAAAAAATATCGGATAAATGGATAATTTTGTGGAGGTCGATTTAATTTTTGTCACAATATCACAATAACATTTAATTATAATTTTGCAAATGATATCGTGACCTATACACCAAGATAAGTATGATAAGCGATGGCCTGGATTTTTGAACAATTAGTATATATCAGATTATTTTTTTAAAGGTTTTCGTTTTATCACAATTAAGTTTGGCTTGTGTTGTTAACAGTTGAACACATTACCCTTTCCCATGACCTGAGTTTGCATCTGCCCGCTTATGTTGGCTTTATTGTTCAATTTTTCTGATCAGTTTTTTATATGACCGCAAAAATTATTTTGGTCGTATATTGGTACATGTATCTCGTCGTCGTCAGCGTCGTCCGAAGACGGATGATTTCCAGATAATAACTTTAGTATAAGTAAATAGAAATCAATAAAATTTTAACACAAGGTTTATAACCACTAAAGGAAATTTGGAATTGATTTTGGGGATAAGATGCAAAAAGGGTCCAAAATTAAACTTTTTGATTTCATACAAAATGAATTATTGGGGTTCTTTGATATGCCGAATCTGATTTCAACAAAAAATGAATATATCGGTTTCTTTGATATGTTGAATCTAACCATGTCATTAGATTTTGGATATTGAACCATTAAAGGTAAATGTCCAATTTCAAAATTTTAGGTTCTTAAGACCGCATTCATTCTGTGTCAGAAACATATGCTCATTGCTGTGTCAACTATTTAATCACAATCCAAAATCAGAGATGTATTAGGCTTGAATGTTGTCTCCATACTTGCCCCAACTGTACAGGGTTCGACCTCTGCGGTCGTATTAAGCTGAGCCCTGTGGA
The DNA here is from genome assembly GCF_036588685.1 of Mytilus trossulus. Lineage (NCBI taxonomy): Eukaryota > Metazoa > Mollusca > Bivalvia > Mytilida > Mytilidae > Mytilus > Mytilus trossulus. The sequence continues at coordinate 2,180,692 of NW_026963302.1, read as the reverse complement.
GCATTTTAATATTAACTGTTTTCGTCTTTTCTGTTTTTTGACTTGGTATTTTGACATTTCACATTTAGATACTGACTTCTTCAGAGCTTCATAAGCTCCGTCAAACCATCGTAGAATTTTATCAAACTTGGATAGAAGCTTCTACATAAATAAGAGACATCTTGAGCAAATTTTTAACATTATGTTTCGTCATTTTTTCACGTGTAAGTATTTAATTTTTTTTGGTGGTGGTGGTTAACATTTAGGCAGCCAAAGTTATAACCTTCAAAGAATTTAATTAAACTAGGACAGAAAGTTTCTTCATGAATAAGATTATTAATAAACATATACAAGGCAGACATTTTAAGATATACTTTTTTTCTTCTTCATTTAACTGATAAATATGACAAATAGACCACAGTTTCAGTTATCATTGAAGCGCAGTCTGTGTTTAAAAACTCACTTAGTCAATCTTTTAAAGAATTAGATAAAAAAAAAAAAAAGTAACATAAGGGCCTCAAAAGCAGGAGAAGGCACAATGTCATGCAAAATTAAAAAAAAAAGTCATTCCTTTTTCTTTATCTTGTCGACAGACTTAAATTCAACTGTCATCATATGATATTTCATCATTATTTATATTGACAGCAGAAATAGCAGGCTAGACGAATGCGTTCCACAGACCCCTTTACGTATTGTCCCTTGAGTATCCTAATTATCTAATTGGGTGGTAAACTAATACAACGAAAATCACACTCAAATCTAACTTGCAAATGTAATGGTGTTGCCCTCATATAGAATTCAGTCTGCCTCATTGATCATAGAGTGTTGGTTAATTAAGTTCAGTGGTACATATTTCGTGCATATTGAGAGAAAAAATTCTACCATAAATGTTCCAATGAGACAAATCTCTCGTCCAAGTCACAGTTTGTCACAAATAAACCATTTATATTTAATTCCCTGGTTAGTCTTACTAGTTGTCGTGGTCTTGTTTTACTCCATTGGGTTTGTCACGGATTTCTTATTGGATCTTTAATTTCTCTCAATTATTCACTTTCTTACGCAAATACATGCTATATCAAACCTTAAAACGAAGCTAAATAATAACACTTCAAAATAATTAAAGTGTAATTAAAACTTTAACAGTTTATTGTGAATTAAAATATTGACCACTTTAACAAATATTGATAAATGGTATATAAAATTATTATAAAGTGTGTTCAATAACATGGCTGTAGGTATTTTAAAAACAATGAAAAACTTTTACCTTTTTATGTTTCAAGTAGACTGAGCGTATTTGTTTTTATTTAGATTTACGCCTACTTGTCCATTAAGCCATGCTTGTTTAAAGTCATAAGAAACCTCAAATAAAAAAAAAAATGGATAGTTTTCATTATACAACTTATGTACATATACCTTTTTTGAGAAAAATTCTTTAATTTGTCCACATTTAGAAGATGTTAACTTATTTTTGATTGCTTGCTTCCAGGAAGCAATTTACCGACATATTTTCCGTATGCATAGTGACCTGATCGTAACCCTCCTCGTAAAAATCCGGTGATCGCAATACGCATGGATCTGTCATTTAAATAAACAATTATCAGATTGTAACACGTGCTCACTGAGGGAGAAATCCGTTTGCGCCAAAAATGCGTCCTTTTGCGCCACAACTTTATTTCTCCAATGCTACGTTTGCGCCACTCGTTTTAAAATTACATGGTTTCATTTGCGCCAAAAATAAAGCATACGATTGCGCCAATTAGAAGAAAAATGACTTCCCTCCACCTTTATTCTGACTTAAAACCGACAGTTTACATGGCAAATAATTCCTTTTCTGAAACATATCTTCTTCTTACTGCTAACCGCCTCGGTGGTGTAATGGTTAGCGTGCTCGCCTCGAGTGCGGTAGGTCGTGGGTTCGACCCTCGGCCGGGTCACACCAAAGACTTGAAAATTGGTATTTGCTGCTTCTCCGCCAAGCACGCGGCATTAAGGAGTTAGAGCAAAGACTGGTCGGCCCGGAGTCAGAATAATGTGTCCGGGTAAGGTGACATGTCTTCCTGCGAACTGTTACCTTGTGAGCTAGCACGTTAAAAATCCGGCTTAGCGTGTCGGTCTAGTACAAAGCGGGGTTAATATTCATTTATCATTATCATGTTCTCGTCCTGAATATGCATCTGACTTGCCACTGGACGTTAAACAACCATCCATCCATCCATCCATCTTCTTACTGCTGCTGCTTGGGTATACTTCCCAAATTATTGTATGTAGTTAGTAACTTCACTTTATTGATAAAAAAAACACAAAAATAGAAGGATGCAATGCATTAAACAGTTCAATGTAATTCTTGTGGAATGCTTCTGCCCCATTACTGATACGTCTTGCGGTAGATACATGTAGTTTCAGCCCATACGCATGGTGTCATCAACATATGTGACTAAAACATAATCAGCAAATGCTTCTATGTTCTTCTTTTTTGGCATATCTTGTATTAGATATTCAGCAAAGCAATAAGTTTTCTTCTCCCTCTGTACATTTTTTTTTCCGACGTAGCGGTATAGTTTCGGTTTGTGCCCTTTGAACTTTAGGCCGCTTAACTATGGCAACAGAATACGCATGCTCGAAAATCCTTTCTGTGATTTGACAAAATGCTGTCATGGTGGGGGATTTGGTTGTGTTTGAAAAAACGTCTCGAAAATTATATCGTGATGGAAAGCAAGCGAAAAACTATAAATATTTGAACTAGATCTTACAAAGATTTATATTTTTATTAAGACGGTCCGTCTAATGCATTTTAAATCATTTCTCTCCAGATGCTCATCTACATGGTGAAATATCTCCGAACATACGATACTTTTTAAGCCAAAAATAAGAATAAATATATATTTATGATAGAGATGTGCATGATGTGTACAGGTAAATTGGCGCAAATGAACTCCGAATATTGGCGCAATTGATACATTTGGAAAACAAAATTTGGCGCAAATGATACCCCTAAAAAACAGTAATTGGCGCAAAGGGACTGCTGCCCTCACTGATACCCATTTTTGCGATTTGTTTACCATAAGGTGACAATCGGTAAACTTTGGCTTCAAAACACGGCATTTAATGAGCAGCCATATTTGTTAAATCATAACAGACATATCTAGAGAAAACAAAATTGACGATTATACGATGTATTTGCGTAAAAAATGATATAATCGTGCACAGAGTACTAAGTTTAATATGATCTATACATCAATTGCACATCGTCCGGTTAAAGCCGTCATTTTTATCCCAATTCGCTTTCCCATTTATGTATTTATACGACAATACACATGTATGTGGTCAATTAATATTTTCGGTTTCAATCTATTTCCCTGATTGTCGCTTAAACTCTCTGGACTTAAAATTGACTAATATAACGTTTTAGAGTAAAACAATTAAAACATTTTCATATCTTGAATATGCATGAACTATCATTCGCCGGACGCCAATGGCCTAGATATTTAACATTTTTCAACTGTGGAATTTCGAAAACCGGAGAACAGTTTATCATATCAAATAACTGAGGACCTCTTATATACGACAAGCTATGAAAACATCTTTACAAAAACAGTCATAATAACAACGATGAAGCTTAAAGCTAAGACCAGATTTCAAAAATAAATAGATCACTAAAATCAACTGCAAAAATATTCTAACAGAAATCATATTGAAAGTCGGTGACCTGATAGAATGGTCAAATTGATTGTATTTCCATTTGAAAATGATGACCTGAATCAAAATATCTGCCTTTCGACATACCTATTTGCCTAGAGTTTGGTGCTTATTCGTAGCAAGCGTACAATTTTACAGCGTGAAAGCTCTTGATATTTGTTTTTGACCTTTAGTTAGATGTTTAAAAATTAAATTTTATCCATGTATGGATAATAGCAGAAAATGCACAAGCGATGATTTTAAACATCTGATCAATGAACAGCTTTAGAAAGATAATTATGCACTGAAACACCAGAAAATTCATCTAAATCCTCTGAATCAACATTCCCATTGATTATCCCTAATGTCATCTTATTTGTTTATACATTTAGTATCCATATTTTTATAGATAGGTAATTACTGTTCCAGTGGTCTACATTTTCAGCTAACTCCAAAAAAATCTAAAATATATTATTTTTAATTTTGTTTTGTAATATGACAATACATCTATAATAGAGGCAATACACATTTAATTTGTCCCTAGCGTGGTCTATTTAAATACACTGATCGACACTTAACTATACTATGATAAATGAACTTTTTATTAAACTGATTAAAAATAAAGATAGCCAGACAATAAAATGTTAAAACCCCGATGACATATTTTTCTGAAAATGACAAATAATTTCTCTGTCAATATAAGCTTATTAACTAAAAGATACTCTTTAAAAGTCTACATAGACAATTTTCGGATCGTTTTTAAACTTATATTTCAATATTTTTTCATAAATTAAGACGATTATGGCAATTTTCTTTCAACGACAAGGGTACCTTGAAATCGCTTGATCTATTGGTGTTTTTCTGACTAAAGTGAAAGGAAGGCGGGAAAAGATACGACAAGAGATAAAAACGCCACAATAACAGAACTTTTTGTTCGTATATTGTACATGTATCAACAACAAAAGCCTGTTTTGGATATCTTTTTGTTTAGATGCAATTAGTTCTACTTGAGGTAAATAATTAAGTTACCTTTTCTCATTAACAGTATAACTTTTTAAGCCTATCTTTTTACCAAGTCACGTAAATGGGTTTCTTACACGAAAAAGAATCTGCGTTTTTCTTAGATATAAATCAACATCGTCGATAATTCGTGATATTTATTGATATTTGTAGTTAGTTTAATTGAACAAAAAATAAACATTACGATGGATATCTTCACAGTATTTTGTCTGATAATAAATCGAGGTAAGTCGTAAGTTTCTGAATAAGATTTTGATTTTTGAATTTTGAATATTAGTTAAGACTTTTTAAATGAGTGCGGGAATACTTGTGTTCAATTCACATATCATGTAAACATTTGAAAAACTTTCAAAATTTGATTTGAGTAACTATGTACATGTATCTCTCTGGTATTCTAACAATAAGTTTAATGCAATGCACAACAGAGGAATGTGTATTGCTCATATAAATTCTTCCATAAAACACACAATTATATCATTCCATTACTTGGATACACGGAGAACGTATATAGAAATTGGGTATAATTGAATTCACTTGTCCAAATATAAAAACTTGAGAAGATGTGGTATGATTGCCAATGAGACAACTATCCACAAAAGACCAAAATGACACAAACATAAACAATTATAGGTCACCGTACGGCCTTCAACAATGAGCAAAGCCCATACCGCATATAGTCAGCTATAAAAGGCCCCAATAAGACAATGTAAAACAATTCAAACGAGAAAACTAACGGCCTTATTTATGTAAAAAAAATGAACGAATAACAAATGTGTAACACATAAACAAACGACAACCAAGTCCATTTGTCTCAACTCGGCCGATTCCGTAACCTCGTCTTAAAAGATAGAAGCCTTTGGAGAGTAGCGGATTTTACCGAGGATTGCCGAATGGTTGTCGTTGGTTGCTGTCTGTCATATTAATTTCCTGTTTCTTGTTTTTTAAATGATTTATTTTTTCAGCCTTTACTATACAGTATGGGTTTTCGGTTCATTCTTTAAGATGGATTCTGACCTGTAAATTTTTATTCAATCCTGGTTCTTTGGTCGTTGATAGTTAACTTAATCAGTCAATTAAAATGTCAGTAAAAGTAGCGAAAATTGTTAAGCATATTTTTTTCTCCACCTGGAATATATTTCTGTAATACTCTTCCAGATTATTTTTAAAATGGTAATGGTTTTGTAGCTGTAAACCGTTCCAATAAGAATAAAACAATTTATATATGAGGTCACCAGATTCTTCTATGTTCCTTTCAAAACATGTGTAACTCTCTCCTACAAATTTGGCCAAAAGCAACCCAAAGGGTGGATAAAAAGCTTTCAACGGTAATTACTTCTTTCGGGTTTCGTCTCATTTTGCATTTGTGTGGATCTTGTATGGCTGAAAATATTTGTATTTGGTAGTTTTTGCCTATCTGTCATAGTTTTCGGTTTAATTGTCAAAACTATAATAATAAAACCTTAGTTCTGAATCGCAATTTAAGGGCATTCACTCCTTAAGGAGTCATCCACAGGTTTCTGACAACAAAATTTTGCTCGCATCAGTTTATAGTGCCAGCATGTCCTCTTTTTAATAAAAATTTTGAATCGTAAACTAATTTCAGTAGTTTTGATATCTGTGACTGACTCATGGATATAACAAAATTATTTGTCCGCATCAACCAAAACCACGAAAACTGACCATATTCGACAGCATCAACCCAAAAACTGATCATATGTGACAGCATCAACCAAAACTGACCATACACTTTATAATGTAAATCTTAATATATATATATAGTCGCATAGTAAATTACTTATAGTTACATATCACGATGGATTGTATAATTCAAATGACAGCAATATTGTTGCTACAAAAAAATTTCAACATCAATTTAGAGTACCAGCAAGTTTCTGTTATTTTTGTAGATCTATAGTATAGGCCGCCAACAGTTTCAACAGTCGTTTGCATAATTCCGAGATATATTTTTTCCCGCAATACGCATAGAAAAAAACCAAAATTCCTCCTATTCAATCGCAATTTTAAATAGTTCGCCTTTTAAATAAGGTATACTTTAGATTAATATATATTTTCAGCTGCTCTGGTGGCTATTTGAATTGTAGTTAATAAACTTTACTTTTAAATTGGGATCATAACTTCCACTGATATTTTATTTTATCTAATTTTTTTAATTTTTTTTGCCAAAGATAAACTTTCTCATGTATAAAAAAAAAAAGAAGATTTGGTATGATTGCCAATGAGACAACTCTTCGCAAGCGACTAAACGACACAGAACAACAATAAGCAAAGCCCATATACCGCATAATCCGCTCGAAAAGACCCCGAAATAACATATTATTTTTTATGTAAAACAATTCAAACGAGAATATTAACCGCCTAATCCATGTACAAAACAATGAACGAAAAATAAAGATGCAACACCGCAACAAACGACAACCACTGAATTTAAGGCTCCTGGCTTAATATAGGCACATACATGCAGAACTTGTGTCGGGGTTAAACATGTTAGCGGGATACCTCCCCCCCCCCCCCCCCCGCTAACCTATGATAGTGGTGTTATCAGAATCAGTTGAAAAATGCCTAACTCATCAGATGAATTCAAATTGAAATACATCAAACAAAATACACAGAGTGGATGTGGCCCGGTACTTGTACATCCCACCAACAAAATGTACATATCTGAGAGTACTCGCAGTTACTGACAGCTAGTTCAAATCCAATAACAACTAATGAAAACGCATCACGGTATTTCCTTACTCTCAGAAGGGAATTTTAATATTAAACTTTCTGCAATAATTTTTTGATAATATTAACGCACTGTTAAGTGCGATAGGAGTATATTTCACAAAGAATTACAACAGAAGACATCACTTTGATGGGTCTCCATTGTGGTATAGGTTTAGCTAGATACACAAATTATTTCGTACTAAAACGTCTGTATTTGATAGTATCGCTCATAAGCTACAGTAATTGATAATTAGAAGTGATGCCGGCAATTTTAAAGAAAAAGTTGTATTGCATACTCGTTGATAAAGTATGTTTTCCTTGCATCAATCAAACGAAAAAAAGTTCATTGATCTATGCATTTTTCAACAAGTTGATTTAATAATACTTTTCTGCCAGCTTTTCAATACGTGTAAGTTTGCGACTGGAGCAATATGGTACTACAAACACGAATACATTTAATTAGGTATCATTTTTTATATATTTGGTTTCAATTATTTCAAAATATTTTTTTCTCAACAATACTTTTAAATTTTTTAACGACATATATAGATTGTTCTTCATGAAAAGCTAAAATACTTTTTTAAATCCTTGGCATTGTGGTCCTTCTTAATTAAAGTGTGAATAGCTTTCTTAAGTGGATACACGGATAACGAACTATTTAAATGAATTTGTCATTATTTGAGCTAGCTATAGTATTTTTATTTCTTCTTAAGAAATAATTTTAAAATGAAAATTGCCAAATTGAAGAGAACTTAAATCTCAAATCAAAATAAGCAAGGTCAAACTTTAAATACCATCTTGATTTTCAGTTCATTAACTAATAATTTGAAATCATTTTTACTTGAGAACATATCAAGGCTTATTTTGAAGTATCTGCATGCCAATTTATTCGGTTAAAATATTTTTCTAAATAAGAATTTCATCAAAAATAGGAATGGATCTCTCGACATTAAACGGTAAGGATTTTACAGCATTGACTTGTACTATTTAATCATAAATTATGTGTGAAAGTCGAACCATATTACATGTACCTTTGTTGGAATATTCCAGAGAGAAAAGGTTTGAACGTGAAATATGTTTAAGATACTCCTATATATATATAGTGATATGTCAACAACAAAAAATGTTTAAAATAATTTAGCCATCGAAGTATGTGGAATATGGAAATACAATAGTACTTGATGGAATATACGTACACTATTACATTTATGGTACACGCCTATAAAATCACAAACAAGCTATATAGAAAGCATAAACGAGTATAAGGAAGTTACACCAGTGTGTGTGTACTTTATGTTCAGTCAAACTGTTTAGACACTAGAAAATGCTCTTTACTTTCAATATTCCACTATTTGTTTATAAAACAATCTAGTAGACCAGCCAGAATGTCTTGCATCAACATGATGTTGAATACTAGTATAATTTACAAAAGCACTAAAAAGAACTCAAGCAGATTCTAAAAAATATCAGGCCATTAGTTTCCTCGTTTTAATTGTGTTACATTTGTCATTTCGGGGACTTTTATTGCTTACAATGCGACATGAATTTTGCTTATTGTTGAAGGCAGTAAAGTGACCTATAGTTGTTAACGTCTATGTCATTTGGCGGAGTGTTGTCTCATTGTTTATACTACATAAATTTACCTCCAAATTTGTTATTCTACAATTTTTTTAAATTTTTTTTCGATTCAGATTATTTAAAAGATGCCAGAACTGGCACCATGTTGCCAATCGTTCTCTGAAGGGATCCAGTATTCCAAACCAGAAACAGCAAACTTAACGAAACAAAAAATGGACCACGAGAGGTGGAGATATGAAAATGTTGTTCATAAAATAGACATAAATTCTAAAATTGCAGAAGAAATTTGTTCAAAAAATGTACAACAGGCTAAAGACGACCACTTAAAAACTTTAGCATACGCTCGGGTATATCAACTTCATAGTTTTGATAAATATGATCCATTCAAAGACGATCCTTTAGAAGGAAAAGCCAAACGGAGGAAGCGAAAAAGGAAACAAAAACCTAGACCAAATACTTTCCAGACAATTGCGAATCCGGAAAAAGATGACCCGGAAACATTACTTTCTCTTTCACCTCAACGCAGCACTCTAACACTTGCTGCCCTGAATAAAACTTTTCCTCAAATTTCAACAATGGAACCAGTAGAAAAAGAAACGGACAATAAAAGTTTGAGTAACTCACATTACAATGCTCTTTGTCTTTGGAAAAGTGCTACTAAGAAACTGTTTATGAAAGAGAAAAAAGTCAAAGCTCATAAAGAGCCTCAACTTACAATGAAAGCAAAGGCTAAACTGGAGGTTGAGAGGCCACAACGAAAGAATATATTCCCCGGGGAGTGCAAAACACAGGCTGCTCTAAGGAGATTCATGGAACATGAGACAGAACTAGTTATGCAAGAAATGACAGCACCGAAGCATAAAAAGGATGAGAGTTTTAGGAAAATGGTAGAAAGAGCACAACTACCAGACATCATTCGGAGAGATAAATCGTTTTCTGCAATAGTTAAGGACTTTAAAACGTACAAAGAGGAGAAAGAAGAACGAAGGCACAGGAAAATGATTGAATATGTGACACATCACTTCAATCAAAACTCTATACTACATTAAAAACCGAAATATTTCTTAGGAATTAAAACACTTGTTTTTTTACTACACTTAGCTTGCTTGTATTGATTTCTTAAATTTAAATTATGTTTTCATTTTAATGTCTTCAAATGATATTTAATTATAATTTGAAGACATTAAAACATGTAATTTAACTTATGTGTATAACAAAACTGGAAACTTTTACAGCAATACTAATAAATAATTAATCCACATTTAGTCATTTATCTTAAAAAACCTACCTGCAACTGTTGACGTCATTTTAAACATGTTTAAACTTGATAAATTTAAATTTAATTACGTAAGAATTTCTACAATAGCTTCAAAAGCATTAAAAAACTTAAGTCCTCCTAAAGTGGCCCCCCTTTTTTTCCCTTCCCGGCTGGATTGAATTTTATAACAACTCTTTTTTTCACGGGAGTTACATGTATCTCAGAACTTGTTTTGACAAAAGGGACATTAAAGACTTGAATGTTTTGGTCATGTTTGTCATGCTCGTCTCGACAATGAAATAACAACAATTTAAAAGGTAAACCCTCTCTATTGAGGGTTTCATTTATTTCAATTCATAGTGAAATAAGCGAAATCTGTAAACTGTTTCCGTAGAACAAACCCCTGAAAATCTATATAAATATGAAATACAATGTACAAAAGTGTAAATAAATGTTCAAAAAATGGTTTACCGCTAAAACATATGGACTTTTTTTTATTTTTATCTACTATACTAAGTCTTCTTATTTTGAAATTGGTTGCCGCACCTATTCTTAAAGATGAATTAACTGACTTTTAGCAGTATGGAACACCAACAGATTTGCTATGCAATCATAAAAAATACAAACGTTTTTTTTAAATTTCGACTTGATGAACATGTAAAAATCTTAAAGAACTCATGCCACCCTATTGCAAATACATTTTCTGCTGTAAGACAACGGTTCGTAAGTGATAAATCAAACGAATATATATGCTGCACCATTCTTAACTTCAACTTGTATTTATGTTATTGAGAAACATACTATCCACACTGATCTGTGTCCACACTTGTTATGTTATGGAAATATTCGTTGGTAAGATTTTATAAATAAACAGGAATTCATTGAAACACATTGTGGCAGATTTTGGGTTAAGAACTGAAGGCCAATTATGTTAAATTTAAGAGATACTAATTTAAATGAGTCGACGTATCCATTTTCTCAAAACGCAGGAGCTTCAAAATATTACAAAATCGACTCAAATTCAACTCTTTTATATACAACCACTTAGTCTATGAATTATATAGCATATCTTTATAGAATTTTGAATCAATTGTTTATATTTATCATAAATTTCAAGAACTTTATTTGAGTTTCATTATCTGAACATTTCTTTTACGATTTTCACATGATGTGAATGCTTCTGACAACACCATGTGGTATACAGTGAATACGTTTTAGCCAATAGTAAACAAACAATAAATGTTAAATAAAAATGCAGCCTCTCTGTGGACATTCACGTTTAAGGTTAAAAGGTGACGATATTTTATAAATCTAAGAATCTTGTTTATACTTTTTCTGTTTTCTTACCAGATGTTTAATTTACGCAGAGGTATTCCAGTCGATCTTCTATAGAAACTGTTAATGCATACCAGGACAACTATAAAATTGGTGTTTTTTTTTTTGTATTTTCAAAACTAAAGATATTTGAAAGGATTTTAGCTGACGTTAATGGATAATTCACCTGAGAATCATCTTTTAGTTTCTCGGACTAAAACAATCTGAAATTAAGGTTATGGCGTATTATAACCATCAACTATAACACTATAAAAAGAAGATGTGGTATGATTGCCAATGAGACAACTATCCACAAAAGACCAAAAGGACACAAACATTAACAACTATAGGTCACCGTACGGACTTCAACAATGAGCAAAGCCCATACCGCATAGTCAGCTATAAAAGGCCCCGATAAGACAATGTAAAACAATTCAAACGAGAAAACTAAGGGCCTTATTTATGTAAAAAAAAATGAACGAAAAACAAATATGTAACACATAAACAAACGAAAACCACTGAATTACAGGCTCCTGACTTGGGCATGCACATACATAAATAATGTGGCGGGGTTAAACATGTTAGCGGGATCCCAACCCTCCCCTAACCTGGGACAGTGGTGTAACAGTACAACATAAGAACGAACTATAAAAATCAGTTAAGAAGGCTTAACTCATCAGATAGAAAAAAATAACACTAACATGCAACAAACAAGATCGGTCGTTTACGAGACCTGAAGCCTTAATGAAATATGTAATATTAGGTTCCCGCCATTAAATAGGGACGATCTTTAAGATTTTTGGGAGATGGAGGAGGTGTTGGATTGAACATTTATTATCATCTGTTGTCACTAATTTTTCGCGCGCGATTAAATATTTTTCAGGCTTTAATTTTGTACACAAATTTTTTTTCTGCATTTTGTGTTGCGGAATATTCATTTTCATCCGGTCTTATGCAAGACTTTTTTTTAAGCTCTTACCAGGCCAGTGCATTAACCTTTTTAATCCTCGCCCCTGAAATCCTTACGATTATCCCTTAAATGTAAGAAAAATCAAAATGGATAACCAATTGCCTTATTAAAGCAACATGTATCAATACATTGAAGAAAAAATTAAAATGACAAAGAGACGGATGTGTATTGACAAATGAACAACAAATCGCTGTCTCGAAAGACGATTAAACGAATGTTGAAAGGTTCTTTATCGTCAATCGTACGCGTGAAACGTCCATTTTCTGCTCTCGAATCAAATGAGCCTTACAATTTTATCTTCATTCGTTACATCGTATTGTTAGCTACAGCTACCGTCAAACGGAGTAGATATAGTCTCGGGTTTTTTTTTATATAGATTAGACCGTTGGTTTTCCCGTTTGAATGGTTTTACACTAGCAATTTTGGGGCCCTATATAGCTTGTTGTTCGGTGTGAGCCAAGGCTCCGTGTTGAAGGCCGTACATTGACCTATAATGGTTTACTTTTTTAAAATTGCTTTTTGGAGGGAGAGTTGTCTCATTGGCACTAATACCACATCTTCCTATATCTAATAACTGTTTAGTGTCTTTAAATCAGCTGCATTTGTAAGAGGCTAAGAAACAAGGTGTATGCGAGCTTTTAGCGAGCTATTACACCTGTTTCGTGCCGAGTACAAATACAGCTGATATTTAAAGACACTAAACAGTTGTTATCTTTATCCTGTAAATATCATTTGTGTTTGAAAGACACAAAACAAATGGTTTGCAATTATTTTCGATATGAAATCCCTTGAGGCCCGTGTAGTAATACGATACAGTAAGCACACATTCAGCTGAAGACGAGTTTCGCATAAAAAGAATCTCGAATGGTCAACAATAATACATCGCTCAAGGTGAATAACTATCTATTTTAACATAACAACTAATTTCAACAGTATAGAAACAAATAACAAAACATTGTCCAATTTGAAACAGAATTGTACGAATTGTCCCTCGCTTCAGACTCGACATTCACTAAACATGCATGCTGAAATTGACATGGTTGATCATGGTTGTTTTTGTTACACAATAATACACATTCAGGTTTTGAAATGGATAGTTGTCATCGTAGAAAAGACTGATGTTCGTGTGTGTATGTAATCAGAAAATTGGTGTGATTCTTATTACTCTAAAGAAATGTTTGAAAACAAACAGAACGTATTTAAGAAATCGTTAATTCGCAATTGATACGCCATTGGAATGCGACTGCAATACACGTTCTGAGGTCACACAGGTTTATACAATACTCATATCATAGCGATATCTGTAGGGCTGTATCTGTATAATAGGACACCCAATTGCAGGATAAAGAGTTTTAATCACTACAATTATGGAAAGATTTAACCGTTTGTCGTCATGTGGGAAATCAAATCCCCCCCCCCCCCCCCAAAAAAAAAAGGTGTTAGGTGAGGTTAAGATGTGGATCATCTGTGATGTCGGTGTGCAAATAAGACTGCCAATGGGAAAAGGCAGTATGTAGGGTTGAGGCAATTAAGCCTTTAAAATGTTTTTGATCTCCAAAATGAGCTGATACAACACAGTTACACGCAGTATCCGTGACACGTTCCTTATATACGAAGAAACGTATTCCGATCAGATGTGACTAAAAATTTGTACATCTCGAACACCGGCACTTGTCTCAGATCCCCCCCCCCCCCCCCCCAATATACCTTATTAATAAGGTACAAATGTATACTTAGTCTAGTCAAGGAAAATAACAAGTACCTGCAATACCGAACAGCAAAATAAACACCTACTTCAGCATGGACTTTGCTTCTTGATTGGGATAATTCCATGGAGATGACCAAAATAAATCTATACCGGGTTTAACCTGGCCAAAGAAAAGAATTCCGATCAGATTGCCGAGTATTTGTACATCCCTAACAGCAAAACAGACACCCCTCTTAGGCATAGGCTTTTTTAGGATTGAATAATCAGCATAAAATCGTTCAAAATTGTCTAAAAAGTATCCATTTTATGTCCTCCTTATAAAGAAATCTGGGATCCGCAACTTGATCCTAATGTGATATTTGAAAAATGTTATCAAACTCAAGGTTATCCCCAAACAATACTAGGGGCCTGTCAAAGAAATATATATTACGTTTTTGGTATTTATTTAAACAAAAGTTATCTCTCTTCTTATAGTATAAACGCACGCCTAAATATAAAAGTTGTGTTAAAATTTGACACTTGCTTGTTGAAAATGTTTATTCTGTAATTGCACGCTCGGTTTAAGATTATTATTTATTTTTAAAACTACACAAGCTGTGCTAGAACATCAAAGGAAACAGAAAAATGGTATATATTTTTAATAATAAATTGATTGTGTACGAGAAAATGAGCTTCCGTTTCATTGAGTGAAATGTACAAATACGCAGCCACGTCTGTTCAGATTTGGAAATTAAATTCAATTTCTTGTGTATAATTACTTTACAGTGACACACTCTCTGCACACTAAAGAACCCTTGCAACAACTCTTGGGAGATTTTTAGTACTAATTTTGTTAGTAAAATTTTATCGTTATTAATAATACGTATCGAACTATTTGCTATTAGGTGTTATGGTTTGTATTGGGCCATGCTTTATGAAATTTAATATGCATGTAGTCTGATATCAATAACTGAAAGAAAAGATGACGGAAACGAACCTTGATAAATACCTTTAAAACAATTAACTTATCTGGTCAAATTTCGATTATTATCTATCAAAGCTTCCATCACAGAATGAAGCAACTGACATGTTTGTAAGATTTCTAACACACTTTTGCAATTGATTGTATATATACGTATATGCTAATGTGAAAATATAATGGCAATTGTTTTACTGATTAAGATATTTAAATTACTGTTGTCGGTTTGATCTTTCGGATCGGTTAGTCTTATTGTTATAATTATATGTGTAGTTAGATATTCTCTTTCAAAAAGTCATTGTTCCATTAAATATCGTTTTGAAAACAACATACGATTTACTTTTAACGACATAGTATAAAAATACTAATTCTGCACATGCATAAAGCATTGTATGTAAGTATATATGAATTCTTTGTTTATTCAATATTTTCACATTATATGCGTAAAAAGATAAGGAAAATCGTGGTTGTAATTCGTTCTATTGGTGCAATGTGTAAATGTAATGACAACTTTAGTTGATCATAAGGAATCTCAATTTATGGCTTCGGATGCCCTAATAATATAATGTAAAAATGCGTAAACTTTATAGGAAGTTTCCGAACGAACTTCCTGTAAAAGGTGCATATGAACGGTCACTGAACAGCAAGATCGTCTCATGAGGTATGCTCACAACTAACTTTATAATAACTGCATATTAAGTCAACAAAGTGTTAAAACGAACATTTCCCCTTGTACATAATCATTTACTTTGCCCTATAGAACTTATATTATCTTTGACAATATGAAGTCAAGCAATGGGTTCTATGATTAAAGTACTAATTTGGCATTGCTGAGGCAGTATCTTTCTGAAGCCTCCTCTGTATCTTTATGTGTTAAAGAATTAATTAGCTGAATTACACTCACTGAATAGAAGTCAAATGGTTTTAAAAATTAAAAAAGAAAGTGGTTCTGTTTGAGACAAGTTAATAACCGTTATCATAATTAAATATGAGTCAAAATTGAAAATACGTTCAAACCTATGATTGCGTTGGATAAAAACCGCAATTTTTATACGTGTGCATGTAAAACAAATTTCGTTGTAGAAAGGTCTAAAAACAGCACAAACAACATTTTCCAAAAGACCAAAAAAGTGAAAAAGTATAATTAAACAAAACGCATATATATATACAGCAACAAACGACAACCAATGAAATAAAGGCTCCTGATTAGCGACGGGAATCTACATGTATATAATATGGCGGGGTTAAACATGTTTTCTGACGCCAGACCCTGTTGCTCATTTTAATCATAGTTCGGGAAACTCGAAGTTGACTAATGCTTCATTGAAAAAAAAATTAGAGCAAAATTGTTAGTTTTGGATCAAGGAACTGATACTTTTTTTCAAGTTTGAAGGCTTCATAATAATTTCCTGTAATCGACCATCATTATGTTATTCATATGTACAGTACATGAATTTCTCATGCTAACTTTTTTTTGTAGATAATAACTATGTCTTCAATTCCGTTTTGTGAACCTTGTCAAAGAGAAAAGACTTCATCAGAAGCAGTAAGCTGGTGTTGTGACTGTATGGAATCATTATGCCAGAACTGTAATAAAGCGCATCGAATAAATAAAATTACTCTGTCTCATACACTAAAGAAAAATGAAGATATGCCGCCAGAGGTATCCTCAAATTTAACCGCTCAAAAGTATTGTCCTTTGCACTCTGATTTAATTGTAGATCTGTACTGTGCATACCATGATGCCCTGTGTTGTCGATCATGCATGACGGAAAAACACCGAGGGTGTGATAGAATGCAGTCATTAGATACTGTAGCTAAGGGGATCAAACAATCGCCTATGTTACAGACACTGACTAAAGATATGGAAGAAGATATTCAATTATTGAAAAAAATAACACAGAACCGAACCGAAAATTTAAAAAGACTAGACAAGCAAAAGGACGATATACAGAAATCTATTGCGGCAATTAAGCAAAACATTATTGATCGCCTTGAAGCATTAGAGCATGCATTGCTATCAGAATTATCAACTGTGCATCTTTTGAAATCGTCAAACATTGAAAAGCAGGAGGAAAAGATTTCGGGGTTGATCGAAAAAGTTAATGAGCATAAAACGGAGCTAGATTTTGTAAATGAATACGGGTCCAATAGCCAAGTTTTTATTACACTTCATAATTTGAAATCGTCCACCACTGAAGAAAGAAAACAAATCAAAGTACTAATACATTCTTTTAAAGATATAAATATTTTATATATCCATCCGAAAAATCAAGAATCTTATTTGACAACTTTAGGAACATTAACAACAACGCTTGATCCATTTAACCATCTTTCGAGTGAACAAAAGATCAAAAAGGATAATTATACACTTCCACTGATAAACAGTCGTCCGACAACCCAGATCAGTAAAAGACCCGAAACACGCACTCCCATAAAGAACTCGACAGAAACAGGTTCATTGTCTGGAAGACTTTCGAAAGCATCAAATATGTCGACTAAATCCAGATATTCAAAATCATCTGTAGATGGGTGTAAACCATCATAATTTTTTTGTTTAGTAAATCCACTGTATATGATTTACTAGAAAGTATATATTTTAATGACACAAGCATAATTATGTGAATACTAGTAAAGACACATAGTAAACACAGTTTTTTTTACACTTAAAATCATATCCAACACTATTGCTGGTTGTATTTTGATTTGCAATTTTGAAATACAATGTACACTTAAAAAATTCGTAGAGTGAACTACTAGTTTCTAACATACTTTACATACACGTTTCAAGGAAAACACATGGCATCTAAATTATGAACTGATTTTACGGATTTTTTTGATAATTATATTGTATTGTTTTGTTAAAATTTCGTCCATCAATTTAAATATATTTTGCTTTTTAATGCAATATTCTTGCCCTTGGTACCTGTAAAACTAAAGTTTATCACAAAGCAAGATTATACATATATGATTTTAAAAAGGCCTCTGATCAAAAATTTTCGTAGCGATAACTGATTAATTATATTAATGCTGCATATACATTATTATAAGTATTTTAAAATAAAATTCAAAAAATAGATACATTTATGTAATCATGTATTATTGTTAAACAGAGAGAAATCCTTTATTTCTTGTTAAGATAAAGAGACCCTTCACTAGAATGTTGGACTAGCGAAGTAAATTGTTAACAGCTAGCAATATATTGTTGAATAAAAAAAAAACACCAAAAAACCACCATATATGTTATTAAATAATATGTCTGAAAATTATTCCAAACGAAGACAGCAAATATCGATGTAAAGCGACATTGTCTTCTCATGATCAAGCATCAAGGATTATAGAAGGATTTTTCTTAATTTCTTCATCGTATTTGTCTTCCTCTGGCAGACATTCAAAATTTTGCCCAACACCATATCGGTTTATTTTTATAGATGTCTTATGCTTCAGCTTGTTTGTTGGTTCTATACGAACAGCATTCAATGATGATATTGCTGGATCTTCATCAAAATAGTTGTATGGTAATAGATAAAAGCTTACTTCCATCCCCGGGGTAGTGGTAATTGGCAAGTCTTCAGTGTGTGGAATATGTTGAACTCCCATAGTGATCCATGCTACTAAATCCTACAAACATATAAGATACAAAGTCACCTTTAAATATAAAAAATCTCAGTCTATAAACACTTTTTTTTAAATTTTATATTATACATTAATTTGCTTACTTAAAATGTTTCTTTTGTCTGTTTTTGTTTTAAATGGTTTTATTTTAAGCATCGTTTGCATAAGTTAATCATTGTCTTCCTGTATTGTTGATGCCATTTCAGTTTGAAATGTACTGTGGAATACAGCCAACGACTTTAGAGTATGACGGATACTGCATATCAGTAACTTTAAGTTACATACATAAGCCAAGGTCTGCTTTCAGACACCGTACATAATCTTATAAAGTGTGTTTTTATTTTTCATTTTGTTTGTACAACATGACACATTGTGTACTTACTTTTTGTTATCTTCTATATTGTTGATTGTGGTTGAAAGTGATGTTCCAAACACAATTGGTATTTGTTATATCATGTTCAGACATTGATAGAAATAGTTTGACCCGGCCGAGTGTTCAAGTGTTTCTTTCATCTTCTTTTTTTCAATGAAAATTTGAACCTTGAGAAATCTTTAATGACTTATTGGTTATTTATACATTTACCTCATCAACAACTGATTCATTATCATCAATAAAGTTCTGAAAATGTACAACTGGGTCTTCAGCATCTAGTATAGAGTATATAGAACTACTGGTGGGTTCTGAGTCTTTATATTTGGTCACTGCAACTTGATATCTAGCCCAACTTATACTAGGTTCGTTACCTTTGCCCTCTGGTAGGATTTGTTTCGACATTCCCATGTTCAGTATACGATAACTTTTACTCTTTTTGTAAAATTTCCTTGTCTTGTCATCTTCTTTGTAAAGAAGTAAATATTTTGGAGTTTCAAAATCAAATTTATACGAAGCTTCCTTCTCCGTTTTCTTAAGAGTTGAAGAAAATTTATGTTGAATTAATCTTGAATCCTTGTTTTTTGAAAATTTATTCGGTAAATCTTCCGTTTCAATGTCAACAGTCGCAAATCTATTTTCATTTCCTTTTATATCTAAATCGGCTTTAAAACTAAACATATGATGGTGTATGTTAGCTGCCAAATTCTCATGAAGTTCAAAACTGTATTTTGTTTCATTTTTAGTATAAAATGTACCTGATACGTAGCCAGTGGAAACGGCTTTTACTTGCACTGCACCATTTGGATACAATATGAAATCGATAATATAGTCATAGTTGATAATAACGATAATTGTTCTCAAAACCAATACTGTCGTTTCCATTCCTTCATAAAACCTACCATAATTAAATGAGTAGGAGTGGTGTCTCCGTAATGGCATGCCTGTATTATATTCAAACAGACAGAATACGTTTTCATACGAAAAAGGACCATCGGACTCCACCAGCAACGTCGTCCCTACAAATGTTGCGTCCTTTGGACAATCGACACCAGGTACTAAACCTTGTGCACGGGATCCGAGTAACCCTACACTATCTAAATAATTAGCCATAGCTTGCATGGGTTTGTATCCTGAATAAAAGACGGCAATGTCTTGTAAGCCTATTTCATATGCTATCCTTTCTTTCTTGAATTTTAAATCATATATTTGTGGACCTTTTGTTGTCGACATCCGGAAATCAAATTCCCAGGACATATAATTAACATGACGATCGTTCACATTATATCTTTTTCCATCAGGTGAGACTTGTACTGGATTTCTTAAAGGAGGACTAATTGGTGGTGTGCCGCGTTGTTTCGCTGCAGAAAAACTATCAGTGTTCACATTTGGAAACTGAATTTTAGTAATAGAACCCTTATTTGCACTGTAATTATTTAAAACACCCAATAGATTGTCATGAAGTTGTCCATTAAACCATATGTTTTCTATTGTATTATTCGTTACGTCCATGTCTACCAATACAGCAAAATCCAGAGGATGTAGGATGTAATATTCAGCAAATTGCGACACCCAATACCATGTTTTACGTCTTCTTTCCCCAGACAGTGTAGACGCTACCGGTGTTATGTACCGAATGATTAAGCATTTACTATCACAATTTAAAAGTCGTCCCCCGTACAACTCTTCAAGCATTGTTCCAAGAAGGTTGTCGATTTTTACATTTAGCATATCTATTACCGCGATATGTTCCGGTCCGGTCGTGGGCCGATATATAAAAGGAATTGACTTCCTTTTATGTGGAACAGGTCTATGACCAGTTGGATTGGGTAAAGGACCAACGATTATTTCTTCAATGTCTGGTTTTTGTTTATCTCCTCTGAAGATAATGACATGCGCTTCCCTTGGAGGCTTTTTCGCATTATTGTCAAGATGATCAATGGCTGAGCTCTTGCTAGGTAGATGCATTTCGCAGGAGTAAACATAACTAGAATTTACTTTCATGTCCGCTGCTTTGACTATATTAAGACTATGTTGCCTATGTAAATAATTCATTAAAGCTTCAATTTCTTTTGAAGTCAAATCGCGAAAAACAGAAGGATTGTCGGATTCCGTTAGATCAATATGGCCATACTGTCCTTTCTCTTTTTGACCACAGGTAGGTTGATGCTTTCGATTGCTATGAGTATTAATAACTATCACTATTATTGCAATTACTAGTGATATTGTTATCAGTAGCAAGAGTAAAACGAGTAAACGCCGTCCACCGACTGATTGCCTGAAGCTAGGATCTGCCATGATCACAGGGTAAAGTTATTAGTGTTCACACTACCAACTTTTGTTCATACTTAATATTCCTGAAAAATTAGTTGTATGTTTATTTCAAACTTTATCGGTAATTGCAGAGAAGTTGCATGCCATATAAATGTATAAATACATATAAATGTTGAGTGTATATACACATCAACAGCCAAATATATAATCACCAAGGGATTAGCATGCAGTCTACAAAAAAAGACAATTTCGGTACATAAACAATTTGTATACATGTAAAATATAAAACGTATTTTGAAGAGTGGCATAAACAAGGCGAAAAACCTGTAACGTAGAGAAGGCGAAAACCATTATATTTTCTTTTCGAACAACTTCACAACAAAGATTTTTATACAAATATAAATGATGTCCCCGTAAAAAGAAAAAAATATACCGCTGATAAATAGTCATAAATCGATAAAGCGAAAACAAATCCGGATTGCAAATCAACCAAACACGATGGAAACGCATCAACTTTAAGTAGAACACAACGGAACAATAGAAACACTGAACTGCAACAAAAACAAACGCCAAAATACATAGAGACGGACTTCCACATTCCCGACATGATCACAGCTCATTCTAAAAAAAAAAATGGTTGGTTAAGCCTAGTTTTATGGCTAGCCAAATCTCCCAAAATCTAAGGGATACCGAGTGAACAAAACTTGTTATTCCGGCACCAAAAGTAGTTATTAAAATTGACAGAGTCCAATGCACAAATTGTGTTTAATGAAAATATGAAATAATGCGTTTGCTTTTTAAAGGAGCAGTAATGAACATTTAATGACATACACACACACAAATATACACTCTTATGGCATGGAATCAAGCATACAATTTATATACGTCACGAATTAAAAAATAGTATAAAATGCATATTAGCTGTTAAGTAAATTCATACATAATTGCAGTATTTGTCAAGTAAATGTACACACATATTGTCATAATATATGACAGTACAATATTTTTTTTACTGGTCAGACGGTTTGATTCGTGAATCTTGTTTTTCTATTACTTATAAATTTACAAGAATGTGCCTCCTTCAGTGTCAATTATTAATGACGGATTTTCTGTAATTTCCTCGTCATATTTATTTTTTTCAGGTACACACTGCATACTTTGTTTGACGCCATAACGGTTTATGTTAATAGATGTCTTCAGTTTGGTTTTATCTTTTGGTTCAATACGGACTGCATTCAAGGAAGAAATTGCTGGATCTTCATCGAAATAGTTGTATGGTAATAGGTAAAAGCTTAACTCCATCCCTGGAGTAGGTGTAACAGGCAAGTCTTCAGTGTGTGGAATATGGTGAATACCCATTGTGACCCATGCTACCAAATCCTAAAAAAATAAATATAATCTGCAAATTATATAAGAAATGAATGCATATTTTCTTTCTGTAATCTGTGATGTTTTTCTCCAAAGAATATATCAATGCAACAGTATCAGACTATCCGCAGTGTTTTCAGAGTTTATGGAATGCAACTTGCTTTTTTGAAATGATACAACAGTGTGTATGATCATTTATGTTTTGTGAAAAATTAATTGCACTTTATGTTCACAATATATCATCCTTTAAGATATGATGAACTTAAATTTTCTGAGCAAAAGATTAAACCTCTCATATAGTCGTGCTATTTCATCTGTAATTCGAATGAATATATATATATAGTGATATGAAAAATTAAATGCAATTTTCTTTGATTTCTAAAGTTTTGACATCAATCATACATAATGAATGCCATTCTAGAAGTTGCGTGCATCGATTTAGTTGTTGGTGCATCTTTTCTTTTTTTTTATATCATTAAGAATTTTACAACAACAAAACAGGACTAAGGCACACAAGTTACAAAACTATATAGTACGTCCTGGAAGCAAAACAAATAACTTAGTAAATACCTAAATGTGAGTTCAAAAATCTTGCATTTATCGTGTTTATAGAATGTAAACACTCTGAATATATATGTTTGTATGGTCTATATCACCGACATTTACTCAAAGATAAAATATGCATAATTTTACACCTCTTAAATAAACTCATCATAAACACTAGGATTGAAATTATGTATATGAGCTTGACCCGCGTTTCGTGCACAAAAGATTCATCAGTGACGCTTGAATCAAAACAAATTTAAAGGCCAAATAAAGTACGAAGTTGAAGAGTTTGAGGACTGCAAATTCGTAAAAAAAGTGTTGCCAAATACACCTAAGGTACTCTACACATGAGGTAGAAAAGCCTCTGTTTTCAAACATTCTAAGTTTTGTAATCAGTTAATTTATAATTATGACCATATCATTATATTTCATGTCAACAAAGGAGTGTTGATGGGCTAATTTCTACAAGATTATCGTTTAGTTTTTATAATTAAATGTTGAATACGTCATATACAACTTACCTCGTCCACTATTGGTTCATTATCATCAATAAAATTCTGAAAATGTACGATTGGGTCTTCAGCATCTAGAATTGAATACAAAGAACTACTCGTCGGCTCCGAATCCTTGTATTTTGTTATAGCAACTTGATTTCTGGCCCAACTTATACTTGGTTCGTTTCCTTTTCCTTCTGGGAGAATTAGTTTAGACATTCCATTATTGAGTATTCGATAACTTTTACTCTTTCGATACGCGTTTCTTGATTTATCATCTTCTTTGTATACGAGTAAATATTTTGGAGTTTCAAAATCAAATTTGTATGCAGCATCTTTTTCTGTTCTTTTGAGAGAAGTCGAAAATTTATGTTGTATTAACCTTGCATTGGAATCTTTCGAAAACTTGTTCCGTATACTTTCAGTTTCAATGTTAGCTGTTGCAAATCGGTTTGAAGTTCCTTGAATGTCTAAATCTACTTTGAAATTGAACAAATGCTGGTGTATGTTAGCTGCAAAATTCTCGTGAAGTTTGAAGCTGTATTTACTTTCATTGTCCGTATAGAAAGTGCCAAGTACGTAACCAGTAGAAACAACCTTGACCTGCATAGCTCCGTTCGGATAAAACATAAAATCTATTACGTAATCATAATTAATAATAACTGCAATTGTTCGTAAGATCAACACTGTTGATTCCATCCCTTCGTAAAACCTGCCATAAGAAAACGAATAAGAATGATGTCTACGTAAAGGCATACCCATGTTGTATTCAAAAAGACAAAAAGCATTTTCAAATGAGAATGGACCATCTGACTCCACTTGAAATGTAGAACTAAAATAAGTGGCGTCTTGTGGACAATCGACCCCAGGGACAAGTCCTTTTGCTTGTATTCCTATTAAACCAACACCATCTAAATAATTAGCTAAAGCTTGCATCGGTTTGTATCCCGCATAGAATACAGAAAGTTCTTGTAAACTCAATTCATACGCAATCCTTTCGTTCTTAAACCTTAAATCAAACAGCTGTGGGCCTCTTATTGGTGACATCCCGAAATCAAATTGCCAAGACATATATTCAACATGTCGATCCTTAACATTATATCTCTTTCCATCAGGTGAGACTTGTACTGGATTTCTTAAAGGAGGACTAATTGGTGGTGTACCACGTTGGTTCATTGTCGAGAAGAGATCTCTGTTAACATCTGGAAATTTAACCTTTAAGATCGACCCCTTATTTGCTTCATAGTAATCTAAAACATCTGTCAGCGTTTTATACAGTTTTCCATTAAACCAAACTTGTTCGATTGTATAGTCTGGTCCATCCAAGTCTATCAAAACAGAAAAATCTAGAGGGTGTAGAATGAAGTACTCCGCAGACTGTGACAGCCAATACCATGTTTTACGTCTTTTCTCTCCGGACTGCACAGAAGACACCGGTGTTATGTACCGAATCATTAAGCATTTGCTATTACAATTAAATAGTTTTCCGTCGTAAATATCTTCGAACATTGTTCCAAGTACTTGGTCAACTTGCACTGTAGCCATTTCTATTGACCCAACGTGTTCTGGTCCGGTAACAGGACGGTATATAAATGGAATGGATTTTTTTCTGTTAGGATTCGGTCTGTGTTTGGTTGGATTCGGTAACGGACCAACTATAATTTCTTCAATATCTGGTGTTTGTTTGTCTCCTCGTAACATAACAACACGTGCTTCTCGTGGTGGCTGAGTTCCCTTTTTGTCTAGATAATCCAGTACAGAACTTTTGCTTGGCAAAAATAATTCACTTAAAAAGACGTAGCTTGTATTGACTTTCATGTCTGCTGCCTTAACTAAGTTGAGCGTTTTCTGAGAATATAAATACGTCATCAAACCTTCTATTTCTTTTGAAGTTAAATGATGGAACACAGATGGGTTATCTGATTCCTTAAGATCAATATGACCATACTGTCCTTTTTCTTTACTACCACAGGTAGTTATTTTCTTTTTCCTAGTGTGAGTTGTCACAAGAATTGCTATAAGACAAATAAATAGTACTAATGATACAATCGCCAAGATGATGGCTGCTAAACGCCATCTTCCCAATGATCGCCTGGATTTAGGATCTGTCATAATACCAGCTGTGAAAGAGAAACAAACATATATAAACATGAAGTCTAAACTCTATTTAATAGCTTAATTAGCAGTAATTCCGAAAAATGTCTATCTAGTTTAAACCGTAACGTTTGTAATATATTTTAAAGCCAGTATAACACATTTTATAGAACTGTTTTACATGCACTTATACAATCTTGCACTCCCTCCAAACAAACGTGATACAAACTTGGCCCCTCGTAGAGAGTTTACTCATTGGCCTTCATACCACGTCTTTTGATTTAATATATATGAATAGCAATAAAACGGTACTGAACATTCTTATATTTTATACTAATACAACTCAAAATTTATTATTTTATTTTTAGAAAAAACGATTTATCATGGCGCCTTTATTGCTTGATTTAAAGACACAGGCATATATATATAGGATTTTTTTTCTGCGACAAGTGCCTGTGTTTAAAGGCTAAAATAATCACTAAAATAACACATTCCAGAGGTGTAGAGTTTGACTAAAGAGAGTCGGGGTCGGGGGTTCAGAAAGGAGGGTGGGTTTTTTTTGCATAATGAAATACAATAATTCATAACATAAGGGTCTCTTAGTTCTATTTTAGGCAATCCTTAAAGTTGATGAATTTTATTTTGAAGTGAGAGCAGATACATGAAGCATATCAAGAACATGTGAATTGAGGAATTGCATATGCATGTATTCAAGAAATTACTTCCTCCCTCTCCATGTTGACTGACTTGCAGTACCTACATGTACTTATTAGCTGTTTTGTTGTATTTGCTCTCGTTTTGGACATGACTAAAATATTGGACATTTAGTGTAAAACAGACAACAACCAATCAATCAATCCTGAGATGTACCTCAACAGAATTTTATGATCCAAAATAATACGCAATAAGGATGACAGTGATACATATAATATTAGACAGTACAACAGATTACAACAACTACCAAATTAAAGACAATACTATAGACCGATCCAACTATAGTCTCGATCATCCAGCCGCTTTATTTTTCAAAGTAGAGCGTCTGGATGACAAGTGATATAAAAATGGTAATTTATGACATTCGGAATAGTATCGGATTTTTTAGCTTGTATTTAAAGATAATGTCCAAGACGAATAACCAAGAAGTTGGTTATTGACTTCGGAAGAAATTATATTACGATAATACTATTGAAAAGCCCGAGTGTACCGATTGTTGTTTAAAGCTATTTATATTTTTCTGTGACGACATACAAGTCGTGGAAAACACCAGAGAGCATGGCTTCCATCACCGCATAGGAAAATAACAGCACATCAAACTTTGGTAAGATATAATCATAATATAACAACACAAACTGTTACATAAATTTTAATACAACCTGAAACACTGAGTAGTTATATTCTTTCATGTATGTCCGTGCTACGCAAGCAGTTAATAATATAATAAATGGCAATTTTTGTATTGACTGGGACCACTCGAACAGTCGTGTGTACGCTATAAATACATTTTGTGGTTGATTTGTATTATCTTTAACTTTATAAATTTTATTGAAAGTGCTATGAAATATGAACTTCATCCAGGATAAGTTTGTTGTATCTGTCTGCAATGTATAATGGAGAAAGCATTTTGATATGTGTAAAAAAAAAAGGGGGAGGAATGATGCGCAATGTTGTACACATTTAAAAGAGGGAAAGCAATCCAAAACCATTAGCAGAAGAAAACCAAACAAAGTATATCTAGAAGATGCCAATTTGAACATATACCAAACGGTGTAAATGATTTGTGCTCGATTTTTTTTAAACAAATGCATTTAGCTTAAACAAACATAGAAGAAGTGGGACACGTTGTTATAAAAAGTAGTTTAAATATACTGTTAGTAAACAAAGTCTGGACTGGTCAACTGGACAATACTTTTTTTGCACTTTTAAAAGGCATTTTTTCCATACTAAAAAAAAATCATAAAAGAAATCATACAATGTTGTCGTTGAATATATACCAATTGGCTTTCTAAACCTTAAAATAAAAACATGGCATGAGGAAAACACTGAAAATTCGATTTTATGCAAAACAATAGATCCAGCATCAATGAAAGGAGGTCTCAATGAGGCAACAACCGATGACTGATCCCAGTGATATACATTACCAAAAGTAGACATCAACATAATTAAGAGGACATACTGTTGACTTAAACAAAAGTTGAGAATAAAAGTACCAAAAGGTCAACATTATAAAAATAAGAAGATGTGGTTTGAATACCAATGAAACAGTTATCCACCCCAAGTTCAAACAAGGTGGATGTGAGCACTTATAGGCAACGGTATGGCCTTCAATAATGATAACAGTTCATGCATGATTTTGATAGAGATTACAAACAGGGAATGTGTCAAAGAGACATCAACCCGACAAAAGAACAGGAAACAACCCAATGCTACCAATGGGTTGTGTCATCAACACAGCGAGATAATCTTGCATGCCGTAGCAGGATTCAGCTTGCACCAAGACATTTTAAAATGTTTATTTATATATGATGTTTTTTCCAAACATTTTGTTTTTCATATATGCTTGAATTTTCATTGTATCATAAACAGCTCCAATTTTATAAGAAAAAAATATTCAAAGATTTGTTTTGAAATACTGAAGCTGCCAGCAATCATTAATTATAATCACAGTATAAACATTATACTGACAGCAACCATAAAGCGAAAAAAGGTACACAAACAGTCATTAAGTAAATAAAACAAAAATCAAGAATCACATTGTTGTCAGATATGTCAGAGAAATTAAACAAATCAACAATCATATAAGAAATTTAACAGTTTTCACGTTTGAATTTATCTCATTTACATGTCTGGCCCTTCTCAGTTATTTATATGGTATGGAGTTTTCTTAATATTGAAGGCCCAGCAGTGATTATATTTGCGAACATACATGTCATTTGAACTTTGCTAGGTTGTTCTCATCAGCAATCATACCAATCTACTTATTTTATGTAAAGGTTCGCATGTACAGGAGAATTTCTGTGAAGCTGCCCTTAAATACATGATGGATTCGTATATAATATATTACGTGTGAACTCAGCATAATAGTTTGTAGTAGGAGAATACACTTTTCAGTTATTTTTTTTACAAGTTATGCAGTATGGGACAAATCCCATTCCATCTTTTCCATGTGATTGATTTATACATGTATTCAGAGAGTATTAAATTGGGTTTCATGAATGACT
This sequence comes from Mytilus trossulus, assembly GCF_036588685.1. Lineage (NCBI taxonomy): Eukaryota > Metazoa > Mollusca > Bivalvia > Mytilida > Mytilidae > Mytilus > Mytilus trossulus. The sequence goes on along the minus strand of NW_026963302.1, from coordinate 2,151,526 downwards.
GGTTAACTTATGTATTTCCTCATGAACACGGAGACTGACAAAGTGGTATTGTGTGAACATTGGTCCCTAAATGTTTTCTTCCCAAAAGGATTAGGCGATATAGATTATTGTGAAACATTCAGACTATTCTGTCGTTTGCAATTTTAAGATCAGTTAATTTTGTAAATAAAAAGTTGGCTCATTGTATGATCTCACTAATCTGCCAGTAATAAGTTGTTATGGAGGATTTTCTACATTGAAATCTCAGTATTTGTATGAGTTGTTTTTCTTTCCATAAACGTAACTTGATGTGTGCTTTTCGAGTTAGGTAAGTGCGTCAGATATCTGAAAGATTATATAAAAAGGAAAGCATAAATTATAACAAGGATTTACAGAAATAAGAATAACGAGACAAAACTAAGAAAAAAGGGGGGAAAATAAAGAATACAGACTAATGTGGATACAATATAAATTGTTGGTTGCTTATAACGTCAAGTGGAAAATATTTCATAGAATAGAGAGTGTATGCTATAATACAAATATAGAAAAATGACATTTTATCGAACATTTTATAGTATGAAGATAAGAGAATATTAAACGTGGTGTTTTATAATATAAAAATAGATTGATTTTGGGTTGCTTGGTTATCGTCTTGTGGTAAATATTGGTATTAAATGTTCAGGACTGAAAAAATGACAATAAATATAAAGATGAGGTCCTAGATTATAGGCCGTTCGGGATACATGTCGGAGAAACTATAATTCACCAGAAAATTAGGGTATATTGTATGGCTTTATGTACAACGGTCCACCTATACGGATACCTGGGCTCTCTTAGCGCATAGCGGAGCGTGATACCCCCTATACACAAACAGTGGCTGATCCAGACCTTGTTATAATGAGGGCACTCTACAGTCATGCTACATTGTTTCTTTATATAATCAACCAAATTTTTCCCACGAAAAAAAATTCTGTCTTAATTCTTAATTATTTTTTTTTACATGTGACACAAAATTCAGGAAAAATGACCACCGCTATAAATTACAGTTTTCGATCGTTCTTTTAAATTTGCCCATCTGCAAGTTGGGCAAAATAGGGTCAACTACAAAATGTCAGTTTTAATAATCACATAACTTTTATACATGTAACGTTACACTGTTTACTGTTTGCATTAATTGTTTTTAAATAGAATGGGGATACCGGAAGTGCTATTTATAGATATGTTCTATATTTAATTATTTGTTACGCCCCCTATAAATATCTGACCAGCCCAGACGCTATATTTAAATATGCGTCTGGGTTATCGAGACTAATCCAACTACTAAAAATTTTAGACAGTTTAATCGATCATTCCAACTACCAAAAATAGTAGACAGTACAATAAAGCATAACAACCACCAAAATGTGAAACAATATTATTGATCACACTAACTACCAAAAATATTGAACAATACAATATAGATCAAAATAACTACCAAAAATATTAGACAAAATAATAGATCACACCAACTACTAAATATATTAGATAATACAATAGATCATACAAACTACCAACAATACAAGAAGTACTACAGATCAATGCAACTTCCAAAACCTGACTGTTTTAAAATAGACGTAAAATAATATATACGCCGACAATCAGTTCACATGCCTTGTTTCATAATTATTATGTAAAATTCCTATTCTAAGTTCTATATTGTATGAGTTACTCTCTGTAAATTAGCATACAGATGACAATGGAAATTTCGTTTGTTTTTAAAGGGTATTTGTTTTGCACACACATAAAAAGTCAAAAATATTATTATTGCATTAAATAGCTGCAACTTTAACGGTTTTGACAACCACTTGTCCTTCAAACACAACAGATAATAAAAGCACATGGCAAAAAAAAAAACGTGTGCGCATTATAATATATTAATCAACATAACGATACTGTGTGTCTAGTCGGACACATGCATCCTTCCATTTTGTTAGTTCCCATGCTAAAGTTTAAAGCTTATTTACTTCACGTCCACCCATTCACATGTTTAATAGGGTTAAACAAGCGTATATTAGAATTAATAAAGTTTTCTTACGTATTTACAATTTTGTGATGTTATCCAAACTGAGTATTCTTCTCTAGAAATGCACTATAATTATGTGTTCTATATTTCGCCAGCAGTCATCATAACTGTTTAACTAAGTATGTCATTCACCTTGTCAAATAATGTTTTGTAAAAAGTAATAGATAACACTGCCATATCAGTTCAAGGTAAAATTTTACACTGATACGCGATACTTTATCAAATATAATATTGACCAGAAGAACAGTTGCACTTGAGTTTAAGGCGATAGTTTAAAAATGGCAAAATATTGTATACAGTAACAAATTTGATAAAATTAATCTTCCGCGCCTTATTCAAAGTTAAAGTTAAAAAATCATTTTACACCTGCACAGCTGTCTGCACATCTTATACATCTATGCACATCTCATGCATCAATGAACATCTGCATCAAAAAATATTGTTCAACTTGTTTTGACTGGAGTTATGTAACTAACCGTAAATCAATCATTAATATGGTATTATTGCGTAACAATTTTCATATTGGCTTAGTTATAGGTCCGAGGGTACCATATTGGCCTGAGGCGAAGCCGAAGGCCAATATGGCTGCCCGAGGACCTATAACTAAGCCAATATGAAAATTGTTACGCAATGATACCTTTATTAATTAACCAGTCCAATATGAACTCTAGCCGGGCCAATATGAAAATTGAAAATAGTGTGAAAATCTGACATTCAGGACTTCAATAGTAGTGATTTGAATATGTATCAATGAAAATTGAGGATTTTAATCAAAACAATAAGATAGTAACAATTTTATTAAATAATCAACAGTAAATAAACACAACAAGTAAAAAACATGTTTTTATCTAGTTTTCAGATTAAAGCTCTTGGCTGCAGTTTATAGTATTCTTTCTTTCCCCTGAGTATATGTTAATATTGAAAACACCACCTGTTATAGTTGCACCTGCAAACATGGCCATTGGGTTGTCATGTTTGTTAGCAGTTTGATTATTTGTATTTGATACATTTGCATTTAAATTATTATGAACTAATGTATTTGAGTTTGAAAGTTCACAAGGTTCCTCTGAATCTGATGTCGTCTGTAAATCTGAGTTCGGCAACATGACCTTAGATATTGTGTGAGAAGCTTGTTGCTGTTGTTCAATAGACGGTACTGAATAATGAGTTAAGGTACTAATGCCTTTCCAGCCTCCTAATTGAGCAACTTCATTGGCAGGTCTACCATTTTGAAGTAGTGTGGTAGCAAAAGTTTTACGTCCCGAATGATTAACCTTTCTTCCTTGAAGATCTCCTTTTTCTGCCATATTTTTTACCATTTTACCTAATTTATCTTTGCCTATGGTTTGGCGAGTGTACCATATTTCCTCATGTTTATTATCTAAAGGCCTCAAATAAAATCTATGTTCATCAGTTAATGTGTCTTGAGGTCTATGCCGTTTGTATTCCTTGTAAACATGAATAGGGCAATTACTTCCTCCTTCCCCGAAAATCTTTGGCGTAATATCCCGGAAATCCCTGCTTTTTGCTCCACTACGGGTTTTGGTGCTTCTTTCTGAAAAAAGTATGCTTATGTCAATATTTAAAGAAGAATTATCCTTCCTGTCTGTACAAAACTTTCACTTTTATATAACAAAAAACATGTATTGCATAGTAAATAAGATTTGTTTTGATAAATATAAAACAATGGTTAATATCCTTAAAAGCACAAATTACCAACTTTTGTCAGGACTGTTGTACATGTACATCCATTATCCACAGAAGTATATATTCTGTGATTTCTAAAAGATTTAAAATATCAACTATTTAAATGATGGAAATCATAACATAATCTCACCATTAAATTCCAAATACTCCTTTCCATCAGATGTAGCTTTTAACTTGACATCTCCCCATGTCATGTTAACATGGTCTTGTCGACCTCGTAGACCAAAGTATGTTGCATTATTTAAAAACACAGCATTCAGTAATGCATCAGGGTTTTCTGGAAAAAGAAAAAAAAAGAACTTAACTAAAATACATGTATCTTAATGTAAATATCCAACTTAAAATAGTATTTAAAGGACAAATACTGTATCAAAATGCAAAAGACCTCTGGAGACACTCTCATTGTTCAAGACCTTATGTGTATTTTAAACATTTTTTATTAGAACAACCATTTAATAATCAGGGATGGATAGAGGGCGACAAGGAAATAAAATAATTTGTTTGCCACAAGGTTAGAAAAATGTGTAATTAAAAGTTACTGACTGACACGCTGGAATACAACATTTTTTTAAAACTTACGTGTTCCAATAACGCCTTTCTCCCTCAAGATTTGGATTTCCTCAGTCGTCAAAGGTTCAGCTCTGTTTGGCTTACTGCCCTTGCCCAATGACTTTAATGCCTTTCGCTTCGCTTCTAATACCCGTCTTGTGTGGTTGAACTCAGGATCCTTTTTAATACTGAAACATTAAAGAAAAGATATGCATAATATCTGACATGTAATTTTTGTATGTACATGTTTTATACTTATAGCAAAGAGAAACCAAGGAATATTCATTGTACACAAGCTTAAGTTCATCAAAACCACATTGACCCAGATGATATATATAGTTTTTACCCAAAAAAATGACACAAGGCTAAAATTAAAATATTGGCACTGAATATTCGAGTCATAATGCTTGACAGAATAATGCAAAGGCTATCATGCTATATCAAGACAAGGGAGTTACATGTCTCACAGATATCAAATAATCTACATGAAAATAATCGTACCTTATACTACTTTTTGAGTCCTTCAAATGTCTATCCAAGCTGTTGAACATAGAGGATAAAGAGTCAGGCTCATATTCGTCACCATTTTTCTTCAGGACTCCAAGAAAAAATCTTGATAACAGACTGTCTAAGTCTTTGGCAGGTATTTCCACTGAATCACGCATTTCTCCAACAGATATGAAAAAATCCAGCATCACTTTCAAGTCACTCTTTGTTTTAGTTTTTGTGTTCTTGTTAACACTTAAAGCTAGAAAAGAGTCAGTGTCTTCATCAGTGACAGAGCGAAACCTCTTGCTACTCGAGCTATTTTCTTTGTCTGATTCGTCAATCTCATGATTCTGTGCATTTTCAATGTCCTGCAGAATTTCATTTGGGAAGTTGAAATTCGCTGAATCAACTTCTTCCAGAATCAAATTTCCTTCCCCATTGACATCCGCGAGATTTCTCTTGATGTACTCTGCCTCCCTATTAGATAAATCGTCGTAGTGAAAATAGTCTTCAACTAACGCATCCATCGCATCATCTATATTTTGTATAGAGCTATTGCTCCATCGTTTTGTTGTCATTTTCTCCTGTCAGACGACACTAGCCGTAGTTCTCTAGAGTTATCGGGATTTCAACCGATTAGTCTAGAGATAATCGAATATGCTAATATTGGGCTTGCTAAACCCGGGCCAATACGGAAAAATCCGTATTGGCCTTATAGGACAAAATTATCGATTTGGCAGTTTTACTCGTATTTAGTCAAATAAGCTCCAGTTAATTAATAAAAGTATGCTTATGTCAATAATTTTCGGGGAAGGAGGAAGCTTCGCCTCAGGCCAATATGGTACCCTCGGACCTATAACTAAGCCAATATGAAAATTGTTACGCAATGATACCTTTATTAATTAACCAGTCCAATATGAACTCTAGCCGGGCCAATATGAAAATTGAAAATAGTGTGAAAATCTGACATTCAGGACTTCAATAGTAGTGATTTGAATATGTATCAATGAAAATTGAGGATTTTAATCAAAACAATAAGATAGTAACAATTTTATTAAATAATCAACAGTAAATAAACACAACAAGTAAAAAACATGTTTTTATCTAGTTTTCAGATTAAAGCTCTTGGCTGCAGTTTATAGTATTCTTTCTTTCCCCTGAGTATATGTTAATATTGAAAACACCACCTGTTATAGTTGCACCTGCAAACATGGCCATTGGGTTGTCATGTTTGTTAGCAGTTTGATTATTTGTATTTGATACATTTGCATTTAAATTATTATGAACTAATGTATTTGAGTTTGAAAGTTCACAAGGTTCCTCTGAATCTGATGTCGTCTGTAAATCTGAGTTCGGCAACATGACCTTAGATATTGTGTGAGAAGCTTGTTGCTGTTGTTCAATAGACGGTACTGAATAATGAGTTAAGGTACTAATGCCTTTCCAGCCTCCTAATTGAGCAACTTCATTGGCAGGTCTACCATTTTGAAGTAGTGTGGTAGCAAAAGTTTTACGTCCCGAATGATTAACCTTTCTTCCTTGAAGATCTCCTTTTTCTGCCATATTTTTTACCATTTTACCTAATTTATCTTTGCCTATGGTTTAGCGAGTGTACCATATTTCCTCATGTTTATTATCTAAAGGCCTCAAATAAAATCTATGTTCATCAGTTAATGTGTCTTGAGGTCTATGCCGTTTGTATTCCTTGTAAACATGAATAGGGCAATTACTTCCTCCTTCCCCGAAAATCTTTGGCGTAATATCCCGGAAATCCCTGCTTTTTGCTCCACTACGGGTTTTGGTGCTTCTTTCTGAAAAAAGTATGCTTATGTCAATATTTAAAGAAGAATTATCCTTCCTGTCTGTACAAAACTTTCACTTTTATATAACAAAAAACATGTATTGCATAGTAAATAAGATTTGTTTTGATAAATATAAAACAATGGTTAATATCCTTAAAAGCACAAATTACCAACTTTTGTCAGGACTGTTGTACATGTACATCCATTATCCACAGAAGTATATATTCTGTGATTTCTAAAAGATTTAAAATATCAACTATTTAAATGATGGAAATCATAACATAATCTCACCATTAAATTCCAAATACTCCTTTCCATCAGATGTAGCTTTTAACTTGACATCTCCCCATGTCATGTTAACATGGTCTTGTCGACCTCGTAGACCAAAGTATGTTGCATTATTTAAAAACACAGCATTCAGTAATGCATCAGGGTTTTCTGGAAAAAGAAAAAAAAAGAACTTAACTAAAATACATGTATCTTAATGTAAATATCCAACTTAAAATAGTATTTAAAGGACAAATACTGTATCAAAATGCAAAAGACCTCTGGAGACACTCTCATTGTTCAAGACCTTATGTGTATTTTAAACATTTTTTATTAGAACAACCATTTAATAATCAGGGATGGATAGAGGGCGACAAGGAAATAAAATAATTTGTTTGCCACAAGGTTAGAAAAATGTGTAATTAAAAGTTACTGACTGACACGCTGGAATACAACATTTTTTTAAAACTTACGTGTTCCAATAACGCCTTTCTCCCTCAAGATTTGGATTTCCTCAGTCGTCAAAGGTTCAGCTCTGTTTGGCTTACTGCCCTTGCCCAATGACTTTAATGCCTTTCGCTTCGCTTCTAATACCCGTCTTGTGTGGTTGAACTCAGGATCCTTTTTAATACTGAAACATTAAAGAAAAGATATGCATAATATCTGACATGTAATTTTTGTATGTACATGTTTTATACTTATAGCAAAGAGAAACCAAGGAATATTCATTGTACACAAGCTTAAGTTCATCAAAACCACATTGACCCAGATGATATATATAGTTTTTACCCAAAAAAATGACACAAGGCTAAAATTAAAATATTGGCACTGAATATTCGAGTCATAATGCTTGACAGAATAATGCAAAGGCTATCATGCTATATCAAGACAAGGGAGTTACATGTCTCACAGATATCAAATAATCTACATGAAAATAATCGTACCTTATACTACTTTTTGAGTCCTTCAAATGTCTATCCAAGCTGTTGAACATAGAGGATAAAGAGTCAGGCTCATATTCGTCACCATTTTTCTTCAGGACTCCAAGAAAAAATCTTGATAACAGACTGTCTAAGTCTTTGGCAGGTATTTCCACTGAATCACGCATTTCTCCAACAGATATGAAAAAATCCAGCATCACTTTCAAGTCACTCTTTGTTTTAGTTTTTGTGTTCTTGTTAACACTTAAAGCTAGAAAAGAGTCAGTGTCTTCATCAGTGACAGAGCGAAACCTCTTGCTACTCGAGCTATTTTCTTTGTCTGATTCGTCAATCTCATGATTCTGTGCATTTTCAATGTCCTGCAGAATTTCATTTGGGAAGTTGAAATTCGCTGAATCAACTTCTTCCAGAATCAAATTTCCTTCCCCATTGACATCCGCGAGATTTCTCTTGATGTACTCTGCCTCCCTATTAGATAAATCGTCGTAGTGAAAATAGTCTTCAACTAACGCATCCATCGCATCATCTATATTTTGTATAGAGCTATTGCTCCATCGTTTTGTTGTCATTTTCTCCTGTCAGACGACACTAGCCGTAGTTCTCTAGAGTTATCGGGATTTCAACCGATTAGTCTAGAGATAATCGAATATGCTAATATTGGGCTTGCTAAACCCGGGCCAATACGGAAAAATCCGTATTGGCCTTATAGGACAAAATTATCGATTTGGCAGTTTTACTCGTATTTAGTCAAATAAGCTCCAGTTAATTAATAATATTGCAGAATGTTTTATATTTTCAATATAGACGAATATGCTAGTTAGATAAATTATGATTGGCAAACAAACAAAAATAAACAAAATTTTGATATAAACATACTACTATATTTATATCGAATATATTTTCAAGGACTGACCTCAATTTTTCGTGTTCTTATTTTTTCCCCAAAAAATCTAACGTTGTATCATCCTGTTTCGTCCCATCATACTACATGTACTATGGATAAAAAGATTATTTTTTCTCAATTTTGCATTGATATTAAAATGTTTACGAAAAAAAAAGGAATTCGTCTTTTAGAAATTGACAAATTGTAAAAAGACTTATATATGGGTGAAGTGTCCTGTATCATCCAGTTTCTATTGCTAAACAATGGCAACTTTTTTCTCGCCATCTCGTATGTAAATGAATAGTCTATGCTCAATGCTTAAGCTGTTACATGTAGTAATATTTAAGGTTATAACTTTTCCTGGCTATGTAAAATAGAAAAAAATATTATATTTTTCGGACTTCGAACATGACTAACGTAGGAATACCAGCCTAGGGGAAATTTTTATTTTCTGTTTCTTTTGTAAAGAAGCTATAGTACCTGGCCAAAACCTGTCATTTTTTGCTATACATTGTATATTTATATAAAAACACATTTTTTCAAAAAAAATATTTAGAGGGCATTTATGGTTGGATTTTTATCAACAAGGCCTTAAAAGACGAAAAATTGTCTAAAGTATGTTTGTTTATTTGGTAATAGTTATGTCTCCAGGTTTTTTTGTTTCCACTTGATGTGAACACATACAATATCTTTTTGTAATTTAATTTTGTTGAACATATATAGCGAATTTCTGAACAGAAAATAATTTTTGTGTTTATTTTGTAAAAAAAAATGAAAATGATCCACCAAAAATATAACCAAATACAAAATAAACCTGTGACAATTCTGCTTCTAATGGTACCAAGTTGCTTTAAATCAAACCAAAAATGACCCTAAAATATATTTTTTTAAACAATGTAGTTTTATATATAATATATAGCGAAAAATCTCAAGTGACGAATACTTATGAGCCTATCATAATTATATAAATCAGAGTTATCAAGACGCAGAAAGGTAGAAAAGGTACATTTTAAAGTGTGTCGTCTTATGCCGTAATGTTACACTACTGTTTCAGATTAGGGGGAGGTTGGCGCCTGTTTAACCGTTAAAACCCGCTGTATTGGTTTGCCCCTGTCTTCAACCAGAACAGGGACAGATCACTACAATCAGTTGTTATGGTTTTTTGTATGTGTTTCATATGTGTTTCTTTTTTTCTTTTTTTTTTTTATAAATAATAATAAATTAGACAGTTTGTTTTCCTGTTGAATGGTTAAAAATTACTCAATTGAGGTCCGTTATAGCTTTCTGTTCGGTGTGAGCCAATGCGCCGTATTGAAGAACATACTTTGACATACATGTATAAGTGTTTACTTTTCACACATTGTGACTTGGATGGAGAGTTCTCTCATTGTCAATCATACCAATCTCCTTATTTCTATTTGTCGGAAAGTAAACTTGCCAGGAGTAAAAAACGATGTATCTAAAGGAATCAGACATAATTTAGAACAACTTTCTTTTAAAGATAAATATTGAAGTTTATGACATTTTGTTTTTGGTTGTGTGTTAAGAGTTTGTTTTGTGTCTGTTCTCGATATTTTTATATTTTAGTTCTGTCTTTTCTTGTTGTGATTCATTTAACCCAAATTATTGAAGAATATTATTTTTAAATGTACCTATTTTCCTTCTGCATGATGTAGTCATATTACCAACTACTCTTGTCAACGGAGTTCCATTTGGAAAATTACGCCGTTACCACGTTCGAACGATCATAGATTGTAAACTGTGTATATGAAGGAGTTAACGGACATTGCATGTGCTGTTTCTAAAGCCATCCAATAAGGCTGTGGAGAATGAGTTACACACAAATATATGCTCACCACACTGCAAACCCAAACAGTTACGCCCCTGTCGGGATTTTTTTTTACCGCAGATTTAGCACAAGTTTTCAGTTGGAATACAAGGTTTCAATTATCTTCAATCTTCGTACTTGATATGAAACCACAGTGTAGCATCACCACCGGATATAGGTACCCCAGAAGCGGTGAAAAAACCCAATTGTAAAGCTAGGTAAGGTTAAATTCTTAATATTACAACCGCATTCTACGTTTTGCTGACAAGTAAAGTTTTGTAATACTGATTCCTGATAACGTAGCTACTATGTAAGGCAATATATGATCCTTAATAGACTTTTCAAATCAACAGAATCTGATCCCAGTGTAGGATCCCAGGGGCAGGGGGTCTTGGGGTTCGCAGAGAAATTCAGGTAAATAAAGCGAATAAACTGTGCGACGAATATCGTCAAATAGTTCTGAAACATGCATCTGTCATTCTAAACTATAAGCCTACTAGTAGTATCTTGACGATTATTTTTATCGGTCGATGATGATCATTTCATTCAATCATTATGTATTCTTTATAAAGATACAAATATAATGCCAGTAATGGACGAATCTAGATAAATGAAAATGAAGATACCCAGATTGAGTTCAAACAACTTTAAAAGACGTGAACACCATTGTTTATTTATTTACTTTGTGTATCAATCCCCTATTGACCTAAGATCAAAAGTGAAATTTTACAGGTAAATTTAATACTATGTATGGGGAATTATACAGGTGCATATATATGTTTGTGATAAATATGCATTTTAAATATGGCTACTAATATGTGTTTATGGGGTGAAATGCCTAAATTATAATTAGCAACTGTATTTGGTTTTACTCATTGTTGAAGGTCATGCTGTGACATGTAGCTTCTTACATTAACTCCATTTGGATTTTGGTTGATACATGTATGTTCACATTGATATATCTTTTTATATTATGATGTTGCAATTGTTTCAAGAACAATTGTAGTCTATAATGTATAGAGTTATCTTTCTTTGAGCATATCAGAGGGATACATTAAGTATTATCATCTCTCGGATGTATAAATACACAGTCACGTCCAACCTATAGATACCGATGCAAATTTCAAAGAGGGTATCACGTCTGCACATGGAAGTGCGACGTTCCTTATACGACATGTTGCAATACAAAATGTCTGTCCATATTCAACATGCCCTAGCTCATTTTACAGTTACAGTCGAAATTCCTATCCTATATATATGTCCATCTGAACCGACTTTGCACTATCGGCTTTCTATTGGACTTTTCGTTCTGAATGAGTATGAAATATTTGCCACTGAACATAAAGCAATCATTCCCAGTTAGAACTATTGTTACAACCAATATTTTCAAATGCTCCTGCAAGTTAAAAATAACAAGGGGAAGATTAAGAATTAGGAAGAAAGTTGTATGGTAGCCGTCTTCTGTGGACTTGTTTAACCAATCAATATGAAATAGACATACATTTGTGTCATAATTCCTTAGTTCAATAGTCAGTATTACTGAAGTAATTAACAAGCATTCAACTTTCGTTCATAGACGAATTTTGCTAAACTTTTAGGTTCCATATCGATTTCAATTCAGAAGTTTACTAATGTCCTTTTAACTGGGGTTTTACTTTATTTTACTTTCCCTTTTTTTTACTGTAAGTTGAAAAATAGTATATAACAATATAAAAAATACGCAGAAAAGAAAATGTACAGAAATGTTTTTGTACGTCATACATGAAATACATATTTCAATAACAAACTTGAAAGGTGACAATCTTGTATCGATAATAATCAATAGAACAATAGAACATCAATATGTTCAAATACCGTTTAATGTTTTGTGTTATTTAGTCGTAATTTCTTTGTTAACATAAATACGATTGAAAGAAATCGACACTTTAAATCAAAACACAAAATATAGACAAACGTAGTTTTAAAACAAAGACTGGAAAGGGTACAAAGTGCGAAGGTAAGTTACATTGTTTGACCAGGTCAAAGACTAATTTACAATAAGGGGATGACCAAAACTGAGGGAAAAAAAGAAAAAAAGACATTGAATACAGTATCAATTCCATTATATCAAAGATCTAACAGCACTATGACACAACTAAACAATATTGGACTATCGACGCGAACCATACCAAGAGAGTAAGACACAGGGTTGAATGTCTGTGCTAATGATAGTCCGACAATTCTTACTTATCTGTCATGATAGTCCGACAGTTCTTACTTATCTGTCATGATAGTCCGACAGTTCTTTCTTACCTGTCATGATAGTCCGACAGTTCTTACTTATCTGTCATGATAGTCCGACAGTTCTTACTTATCTGTCATGATAATCCGACAGTTCTTACTTATCTGGCATGAAAGTCTCACAGTTCTTACTTATCTGTCATGATAGTCCGACAGTTCTTACTTATCTATCATGATAGTCCGACAGTTCTTACTTATCTGTCATGATAGTCCGACAGTTCTTACTCATCTGTCATGATAGTCCGACAGTTCTTACTAATCTATCATGATAGTCCGACAGTTCTTACTTATCTGTCATGATAGTCCGACAATTCTTACTTATCTGTCATGATTCAAATCCGATGATTTTATTTTTTGGTTCTATTCAGGCATCAGACAATTATACTTTACTGTATTGAAATGTCTAGACATGATACTAATTCATTTACATGACTTTTGTAAACATTTTGAATCAAGTACAGTCTATTGTGATATTTTTTGTGTGTGTTCTCTTTTTGTTTCGACAAGAAAGTCTAAAGGGGGAATTTTCCGGACAATTATTTATAAGTTCTGTAAACTAACTCATTTTTAGAAATGTTTGCTATCTAAAAATTCTGTTAGATAACAAGCATCAATGATTCAGTAAGATTTTAATGCATTGTTTTGAATATTGAGCGATAGACAAGAAACAACATTAAAAAACAAAGAAAGAACCCATTTCATTGAAGCTATTTATACCAGTTTACATTATTGGTCATTTTGTTTATTTTATTTTCAGATATGCAAGTACGCAAAGTGTAGGACCGCATCGTTATTCCTACTTTTTTTACTCTTAGCTTAGAATATTTAGTGTTTATTCAAATTCTTATTTACAATGGATTTGCGTGGGAAACCTGACATTAAGATTTCAGAGCATTGTGAAAAGCATGAATCTAAAGAGATTGTCTCATGGTGTCCTGTGCATGACGTTGGCGTGTGTGCCGAATGTCAAGGAAATGACCATTCTGATTGTGATGGGGTGGAATCAGTCAGTGAAATTGCCAGCATAGCTCAGCTGAACAGTGATTTCAAAACGTTGAAAATTAAGTTTGGAAACATAAGAAAAATATATAAAAAGTTGCAAAGAGAAAGAGAAGGTAATATAGAGAGTGTAAAAACTCAAAAAGTACAAATTCGCGATGAAATTAGGAAATTAAGAGAAAATCTTAATTATCATTTGATAGAACTAGAGAACAAACTTATAAGTCAACTGGATAAAACATGTGAAAAATACGCTACCAACCTTTCGGGAGAAATAACTGATTATAAATATCGAAGTGCTGTTCTTGATTCACATGACGACGAATCCGCGAAAGCTAAGGAATATGGGTCTAATTTACAAATTATTTTAGCTGCTAAGCAAGGCATGACGATTGCAAAACACGAGGTAGAACATCTTACGAAACTAAATGAAACCATCCGAAACTATTCGGTCGAATTCAAACTCGCTGAAGCGATAAAAGATGTTTTGAACATAAAATCTTTAGGTTCAGTTGAAACAATAGAAGCTAACGCCTACGTGAACTTAGAAATGCTTAATATCAATCCGTTCTTACCCAGTATTAAAACTGTGAAACCAAAAACATCAATTGAAAACAAAGAAGACAACCGATGGCATAGAACACGTTTAAAACGCAGTAAGGAGTTTAATATGAATACTTCTCTTGACAAGTTTCTCCCTGAAGTGTCAGGGGCTGCATTTATGCCAGATGAGAGTATAATTTTAGCTGACACGGCTCACAAGAGGCTTTTACATGTAAAAGACAAGGGTCAAATTTTCCAAGAAGTTTCCTTGCCATTCGAACCGTTTGATGTAGCTGTACTGGGAAATTCGAAACTCTTTATATCAATGTTGAATGATCGGCGAGTAGATGTTCGGGATATCAGTACTATGGAACAAATTGATGAACTTATTCTCCCTAGTAACGCTTCCGGTCTAAACGCATTTGAAGACAGTCTTTTAGTAGTAGTTTGCGAGAAAACTGGTTTATATTTAGTTGGGAGCGATAATAGTATTAACATAATATCGATGAAACACAATGACGAAGGTCCAGTTGACATAAATGCAGAAACTATAAGTTATGCTGAAACAAAGAAATGTTTGGTGCATTCGTACACACATAGTGGCAAACGAAAATTTACTTTGAAAATTGATGGTTTTGGCTATATACATGGAATAGCGTTGCTAAAAGATAGCAGTATTCTTGTTGCGAAACTTAGTCCCGGGAGGCATAGTATCACACATATTTCACAAGACGGGAAGGATAAAATGCTGAGATTAGAACTGAACGAAATAGCTTCACCTAGATCACTGGCGGTGCACCGAAAGAAAAGAAAACTGCTATTGGTGCATGGAGTTAGAAAGATCTCAATTTTTCAAGAATTATAAATAGCATAGGTTCCATCATGTAAAACTAAAAGATTTAGTTGGTCACTAATGTAACTTAGATGTTGATTAGCGATTTAATGGTCTTTACCGGGAAATCAGCCGTAAGGTTAAAACAAAGGAGTAGGTTCAGTAAGATCCCTTTTTGGCCCCAAAATATAGCAGTTTTACAAAATTTTGAAAATGTAATCGTTAAGCTATTTGTTGGAAAGTAGAATGATTCTGCTACATAAATATGGGCTGTTTTTGACAACACAATGCACATATATCGGGTAGTCTAGCATCATTTAGTCATGCTAAATTTCTAAAATCTTCAGAATTTTAGCATTTTACTTAAATTTTAGACGGTTTCCGTCTTAAATGAAAGTGGCCGCATTCGTGTTCATTCATAATATTAAAACGTAAGTTGTATTTCCTAATAATACATAATATATATAAAGGTTGAGGATGAACACGGATGCGGCCACTTTCGTTTTTGACAAACACCATCTGAAAAATGACGGTTTTTTGCATATTTGATACATTTTTCATATTCAAGCTTGAAAAGGAGCGTTTTTAATGACTTACTCAGTTAAAAACCGTCACATAAACTAATTAAATCAATAGAAATAGACACTTACGTGTTTAAAAAATGTAAAAAAATATTTCGTTAAATGAACATGAAAACTGAGGCCAAAATCGCCCCTTACCGGACCTACTCCTTTTGTAAATGTTTTAAAGTTGCTTAAATCAAAGATACATTCTCAAAAGAAACAAATATCTATTGTTGAAGCTAACTTTTTGTTTAAATAAAGAATTTGCTGAATTAATTATGAATTGTACTATAAAAAAAATTATATATATCTGTTTTAAAAATAAATAGATTTTTAAAGCTGACTATGTGGTTAGGGCATTGTTGAAGGCCGCACGGTGACCTGTAGCTGTTAATTTCCCTGCCATTTGGTCTCTTGTGAATAGTTGTCTCATTGGCAGTCATACCACATCTTCTTATTTCACACAGCATGACGAATACATGCTACTTATTTGAAGGATATAGAATTTGGTGGAAAGCTAATAGATATTGTGTAGAAGCATATACAATCGCAACATACATGTATCAATCTTTATAGAATAAAATAGCCTTCACGTTTTGCAAGAAATAATAATAAGTTTACTTACACAAGTATTGTAGCCTTTACTACATTCAGTTTGATAAGAGAATACCATTCACTTTTGACATTTAACAACAAATAATTCAATAATTACAAAACCATTTCCCACTGTTTTACAAATGATGATAAATTACAATAATCATTCATAATGCATGTATGGTGATGATAAAAAATATAAAACACTTAAAAACAAAGGCTTTCTGTCTAAATTATGCTAATCTCAAATATGCAAGCCTCTAATTCGGTAGTTGTCGTTTGTTGGTGTATATTTATTTATATTTGTTTTTCGTTCATTGTCTTGTATATAAATCAGGCCGTTAGTTTTCTAGTTTGAATTGTTTAACATTTGACTTTCATAGCTAACTATGGGGTTTGGGTTTTGTTCATTGTTGAAGGCCGTGTGGTGACCTTTTGTTGTACATATCTTTGTCATTTGGTCTCAGGCGGATATTTGTCTCATTCACAATCATGTCACATCTCTTTATTGTTAAACAGAACTGCGAACTGTGTCTATAATACATCGTCTAAACTTTTAATGTCATAAAAGTCCAATTAATTTGAGAATAACAGGGGATGTCTCGTAAAAATCTTGAAGCACCAAGCAAAGGAGAACTGGACTTTTGTACAAGATATTTTATAGATGGTTGGCATTTTCATTTTTCCAACGAAACAATTCCAAAAACTGTTCAAAGACCAATATGGGAGTCTGAAAAAAATCGAAAGGAAATTTTAAGTCGATTAACAGAAGATGTGTGTAATATACTTCAATGCCACACATCAAGCAAACAAAAGTTGTTGTACTTTAGCTATGAAAGTAAAAAACTATGAAACGAAAAATATAATTATCCTCAAATTCGATTACGGCTGCAAAAAAAGGCAACTACCTTCACAGAATTTGCGAGTTCGGATGCTAACAAAAGAGGTTTCCCAACACTTTTCGAATCAATAACCCTCTTAAAATTTGACACCCTCTGTTTATCTCTAAAATCAGAAGATTACACATTGGCACCCCATTTCAAAATGGCTGATCTTACTATTGGGTTTGCCCCCTCCCACTTAGGCTTGTAAATTTAACAAAACATTTTGTGTGCCAATAAAGGTTCCCTTTAAAAGACCCTCTTATAAAAAAGCGAACTTCAGCACACATGTAAATGTCCGTCGATGATTTGTAACATAAAGAAAATTTACTATTTTCAAAAACAGCTGTGAACAATATTAAAATTACAACAATGAGCAAATTCCAAACCACATAGCAATTAAGCTAAGAAGACCATGAAATGACAAATGTAAAACAATACAAGCGATAAGAATAACAGCCTGGTTTATGGATAGAATTGTTAACGAAAAACAAATATGATATGCAGTTATACTGTAGCAAACGCCAAGTCTTGTTACGAATAACGAAAAGGGAGAAGATAAACTGAAAACACACTCTTAGATCTAAGTCTGAGAAATTTAATAATGACAAATTATCATAATCATCCGAAACGAGTAGGTGATGTTCAGTAGTTATAACGTTTGTTGATGTGACTCTTTTTTATATTATAGATTAGACCGTTGCCTCACACAGATATCTATAATATTTAAATAACGAGGTCCAATGTCAGTCGTCATGGGTTAAAAACGACCGTGAAATCAGCGCTGTTCCGCATCTGACATGCGCACCACCAACGGTGTATTTCGGATTTTGCTTTAAACACGGGTCATAATCACAGGTTTGATACTACTAAATTCAATCATTGTCAAACTATTCCCTATTGTAGTATTTTAATAATTAAGACTTTTTAAGATGACAATACGAATACTTAAATATTGGACTTAAAATAAGTACAGTTTTCAAATTGTAAGCGGGCACTCCACAAGACGTAAAACAGCGTTTCAAATAATTCAACTTAATTTATAACTAATATAGGACAATGCTGTTGATTAAAAATACTCCATTATATATGCAGGACCTGCAGGTCCAAATAATTAGTACTAAGAGTAAGTACTACCAAACAGAACATTTTTTAAAGCAGAGAAAACTGTGAGTCTTATAATCGGCATGAATTTATCAGATGACAATCCCAAAACTAAAAAAAGGCTTACGCATATGATAGTTACAATACTTTGATTCAGTCACGGACCCGCGATATCACTACTAGTAATTATCATGCATCCCTTTGACATGAAATTTAGGTAACTTTTTACATCCACTTTAGTTGCAATTTGGCAAATAGTTGTTTCATTGGCATTCAAACCATATCTCCTTATTTGTATATAGATACAATGTAGGTATAAGTGAGTATAGTTTGTGTTTTTTTTTTGTGTTTATTGATTAAATCATCTCACATGAATAGACTGGAAAACACGTGTTATGTTTTACTTGTAGCACATATATTTTACGACAATGAAGTTACCACCCATTATTATGTTCATTTTAATTAATTTGAAATATTTGAAAAACTAAATATTTTTTACTCTATTACACCTATAAATTCATAGAGTGATAAACTATTCATATACAAAAACAATTAACCTAACAACGAGTTCCATCCCAAAAGTTAAATTGCAAGAATCAAAAATAAAAAACACCGCAAATTCCATTATACTTTTATTTAGATAAAATGAATCATTTCAAAATGTTGAGTGCTCTTTTACCTAATGAAGGGAACTGAAGGTAAGAGCGCCAACCCTTCCAAAATTCTGGTAGGCAGTGGTATTCTCGCCAATGGACTGTTATAAATTACAGCGCCGACGGAGGAGAACCCGTTACTGCTTTAGCCGTGCACCTCTACAAGGTGTAATTTTTGAAATTATTTTGGAACGGATCTCTTCTCGTCTTTGTTCATTCGTTTTATTCTTTAAAATTCTCTTTCAATCTTCAACTTTTTTCTCTTTGTCTATATTTCA
Source organism: Mytilus trossulus (assembly GCF_036588685.1). Taxonomy (NCBI): domain Eukaryota; kingdom Metazoa; phylum Mollusca; class Bivalvia; order Mytilida; family Mytilidae; genus Mytilus; species Mytilus trossulus. Next base: position 2,132,292 of record NW_026963302.1, on the reverse strand, counting down.
CACTTTTTTTCATTCTCTCACTCTTTCTCTGTCTCTTAATCTTTCAGTCTTTCATTTTTTTCTTCTTATTCTTACTAGGAGAGAGAGTGTGTGGTGTATGTAGGTGAGCGTGTGTGGTGTATGTAGGTGAAAGTGTGTGGTGTATGTAGGGTGAGAGGTGTGTATATATGTAGGTGGGTGAGAGTGTGTATGTAGGCAGGTGAGAGTGTGTGGTGTATGTAGGTGCGAGTGTGTGGTGTATGTAGGGTGAGAGTGAGTGTGTGTGGTGTATGTTGGTGAGAGTGTGTGTGTGGTGTGTGTAGGTGAGAGTGTGTGTGTGGTGTATGTAGGTGAGAGTGTGTGTGTGGTGTATGTAGGGTGTATGTAGGTGAGAGTGTGTGTGTGGTGTATGTAGATGAGAGTGTGTGTGTGGTGTATGTAGGTAAGAGTGTGGTGTATGTAGGGTGAGAGTGTGTGTGTATGTTAGCGGTTGAGAGTGTATATGTAGGTGAGTGTTTGGAGAGAGAGAGTATGAGTGAGTATGTGAGAGTGAAGCTGTGTGGCAGTTAGATTGTGTGTGTAGGACAGAGTATGAATGTGAGGGTAGAATGTGTATGTGTGTAGGAGAGAGTATGTATGTGAGGTGTGTTGGTGTGTTGGTGTGTGTGTGATATGGTAAGGGGATAGGGAATGTGAAGGAAAAAGGCAAAGATGGAGTATGTGAGTTGGTAAATGTGTGAGACAAAGAAAGAATCATGATATATCTTTTATGGCTTTGTAAATAAAAAAACTTTTCCACAAAAATGCAAACCGTTTTTTTATATTCAATCCTCATTCACCTCATGTGTAGACTTATATCTCGAATTTGACATACACGGTCATCTCACTACCAGATTCTTTTATAAACGAGACGATTTTCATTTTGAAATTATCAATTCCCTCCCCCTTTTCCCCTAAGAAGCAATATACCATCTTCACCTGCATATGGGATATACATTTCCTATCTTATTTGTTAATTAAGAGCATGCAGAAACTACTAAATTTGTAAAACGTTACAAGTGTATGAGAAGAAAGTTGACGAACCTGAACGTCTGGTCCTTTTTTTCTCAAAAAAAAGTTCAACTTCACAAATAATATACAATGGTCTTGTAGTATAGATTTTCGATACTGACGTTGTAAATCATCTAAATAACGTGGTATATTATTCTTTTATTTCTCTTTACGAATATAAATTTTACTGGTTGGTCTGTTTTTTTTTTATTGTGGTATCCATTTGATGTGGCTCTGTATTTATACATTCCGTCGTTGTGTTATTGCTCTGTAACTGTTGTGTTATTGTCTTCACTTTTGATAATATGCTTTGTCTATATGCCTTTTAGTGTTTCCTTTTTACACGTGGCTCTGTATTTATACATCCCGTCATTGTGATATTGTTCTATGATAATTTCTGTATTCTTGTCCTAAATTTTTTGCATCGAGATGACCTTGAGGTCATTCCAATGTATTGCTATCGTCTAAATTTTCATTATGCAAATTAGTTTGGGGTTTTCAACCGATCTATAAAAATATAAGATCCGCGGACATTATCTAGTGCAAATTAAAATTCCTTCTCACATGTTTTAACTTCATTTTTTCAATGGATACTCCTTTAAATTTTTTGTTTTTAAAACTCAAAGTAATAAAATGAAAATTGTCGTAAGATATATATAAAGTAAAAACATATTAATAATATCAATGCACACGTACCAAAAAATTGTGTTAAAGCTGCGGAAGAATACCTCAAGAATGTTTTGCGACACCCCTGGCAAGGACCGGTAGCTCTGTTATTGTTTTTGCGTGAAAATATGAACGGCTTCTCATGTCCAATCTTTAAGAAAAATCGTTTTCTTTTATAGAAGAGTGTCCGCCATGCACTTGCACTGCACTATTATAAGAATAGTAGAATAGAATGATATACGAATGGATGAAAATTATATATACATGTAACAGTTACATTAATATAGTATATAACAACAAACCAGTGTATACTCTGGGACTATTACTATTTTAGTTAAATAGTCCCATGTATACTGAATCTTACACATGACATGGCTCTGTACTTATACATTCCGTCGTTGTGTCATTGTTCTATAATGATTTGTGTATTCTTAATTTTTGCTCATATGCATTATCTATATGCCTTTTTCTGTTTATTTGTTACATTTGACCCGTCATTGTGCCATGACCTGCCATGGTAAAAAGAAAAATCACAAAATTATTGAAATCCGAGGAAAATTCAAAACGGAAAGTCCCTTATCAAATGGTAAAATCGTAATGTTTGTTTACATGTTTGTTTGTTTTAGTAGTGATTAAGATAATAACACAATGTTGACTGCTGTATTCCTGTTTTTTTTTAACATTTTTACCTATTATGTCTGTTTGTTTTGTTCACACATCGTTGTCAACATATTGGAATTTTATGCGACTGTCATACAAGAGAGAGAATTAGCTAACTTCAAAACCAGGTTGATTCCACCATTTTCTACATAAGAAAATGTCTGTACCAAATCAGGAATATGACAGTTGTTGTCCGTTCATTTGTTTGATGTCTTTGAGTTTTTTATTTTGCCATCTGATTAGGGACTTTCTAATTGAATTGTCCTCGGAGTTTAGTATTTTTGTGATTTTCCTTTTTTCGGAAGAAATCTTAGCAGTACTTTTACAGGTTTGTTTAAGAGACATTTATCGACTAGATTTATCGAAATACATACCGGCAACATATGCAAGTGCTCTCTTGAAATTATTTTAAAACCCTCAAAGCAATGAGTTATTTAACTACTTGCATGTACTGTCCTTGAAGGAAGCATAGTTTCATTTGCAATATATCATATGCCAACCACTACTGTAGATAAACAGATTAGGTTATGATCAAACTCTTGACAAAAAGTAAATTATTCGTGACTTGTAAAACGTTATGCACGTATTATTTACAACACTTTCAGAGAACAAAAAGAAAATACTCCAATGAAACACTAGATGTCGACACGTTTGTTCAATATTAGACGTAAACAGAGGTTATTATCAGACAATCTATAGAATGAAACATGTTAATTTGTCATAATTTTTCCAATCGCGTCAGTCGGGAAAAAAATATATTGCATTTGGTTGTTATGATAATAGTTAACGATCTTTTCTTATTTAGAAAACAACATCAAGAAAATGCTGATGTAATGCATTGTATCAATATCCTATACATAAATATTGAAACAAATTATGAAATTATTTACCATTTTTCATATAAAGATTGAAATTGCGATATCATAATTGACATTTCAATTATTGATTGTTTTACTGGAACTGTCATTTATCTGCAACCTATCGAATTCCAAACAAAAAACAAAATGTCGAACAGTAAAACTCAGCAGCACGCTGGCTTTCCATCACGTTAAATTGACATTTAACCTAACTTCAGAATCTTGTTAACGCTTTTTTATTCGACTTCATTGATTAAAGGGGAAACGTCATATTTCAAATGTTCATCCTCAAGCCTTATTACACAATAACAGAATTATTCCTTCTGCTGGTTTAAGTTTCCCGATTATTTAGCACTTTTTCTTCGGACAAGTGTTCATTGTGACTTTTGAATTTCGTAGGTATCGATTATTCCATCGTAAAAATCATATGGCACTTAGATTTAATCACTTGTCGCTAGTACGTACGTATTACTTTTTGTTTCCGGTGAAATGAGCCATTGACAGTAGGTGTCTCCCTCTAGAACATTATTGACTTTTGAATGATTGAATTTCAAAACTATTCTGACACTGAAATGAAACACGGAAAGTCAATCACAGCAGAATTCAAATAACTTTCTTCCATAATGTTGGATTGACTAGCGATCAAAAAATGATTATCAAATAAGGTAAGGCATGTTTGTTATGCGATCTGTAGATTTAATGTTAAAGTTCCAAAAACATAAAATATGTTAATCTTGTTGGATATGTAGTTTAATCTCATTTGATTTTGATATAATAGTATATTCTTTATTTCATATTCATATGAGACTGTTACATTAATTTTAAAATAATAATAATAGTATTAATAAATAACACAACTCAAAATTAAAATCTGAATAAAAAGAAGATCAGTGTAGACAGCAGACCCACGACATAAAATCGAAGTGATTTTTGTTTGACAATTTTCGTTTTCTATATTATACATATTTTTCAGAGAAATTACAGCTTAGTTTGACGAACATGCAATCTGCTCAGAAATACATGTTATGTTTAGATATTTATATGTTTGGAGAGCATTTTGAAATTTATTAGGAACATGAAGGTTAATAACAATTTCTCGAAGTACTAGTGCTTTCAAGAACACTTGCATATAAGTATATGCATTATATATATTTCTTACAATTTGTTTCCATTAAAAAATAAAGGAACATAAATTCAACATGGAGTTTAAGAAAAAAAAATATTGTTCTTGTATATTTGAACTTTTATGTATAAATGATACATGTATATCTTATTTAGGAATATATATTATATATAGATATAAAAAAATAACGTATAGTCTTACGCTTCCATTGTGAGCGAACGGTGATGTTCATAAATTGTTAATGTCACAGTTCATTTTACTTCCTGTTCGGTGTCTAGTATGTCATAACTACCTTTTTTGGTATATCGTCTTCAATGAATATATAATACTTATCATATAACCATTCATATTTAATTACAATTTTACATCTTGATCATTCATTGTGGGAATTTTTTTATAATTTTGTATTTGTACTCGGTTATACAAAATGAAGGTGTTTTTGCTGCCGAGAGTTCTAAATCTGTATCACTGTTCTGTGGCTGTGATTTCGTTTCCCGCACGTGGCACATTCGCCACCTATTTGAATCGACTAAGATTGTAAGCTTTTGTAACATGACGTTTGCGCTTTTCCCATAGGACACTTACGCTTTATCTACACTACATTTGAGATATCATGGTTAAGAGTTTAAAAAATCATTTAAAATTTAAAAAAAAATCATTCATACATTTATTTACACCTAAAAACTTACATCTTTCTCAAAAATGTTTGTCAATTGAAGACGGCAACACTTGAAAAGGCTGGACGCAGATTAATTTATAATATTCGTTTAAGAAGCTTACTTAATTCACACATAAACAGCAGGTTTCGGTCTTATAAATCATGCTAAATAAACTATGATGATACTGGGAATTTCTATTCAAAGTAATAAGCGAAGACAAATATAGTTTATATCTTAAAATCCACAATGGTATAAAGGTGCGTCGCTGATTTAGTGCATTAAGAGAGCTTTAATAAAAATTTATTGTAATCCAAATGAGTTCCTTTCTCTAAACAAAGGTATTATAAAAAATATTCTTATTATTACAGACTTTTTTCAGCAAAATCGTAATAATTTTTATGGTACTTGTATCTATAAAATATCAAACAGGAACACGAAACAAACTTATGAGTTACAATTTATGACAAAAATAAGCAAAGACCCATCAAAACAACATCTGATAAACAAATTTAATAATACTTTTAGATATTTGGACGATATTTTGGCTCTCAATAATGACGACTTCAGTATGTATATTAATGAAATTTATCCTGGTGAACTTACTTTAAATAAAGCTAATACTAACAATGACCACTGCCCTTTCCTCGATCTTGATATCTATATCCCTAACGGAAAGCTGAATACTAAAATTTATGATAAAAGGGATGATTTTTCATTTCCTATCGTTAATTATCCGTTTTTAGATGGTGACATTCCCTTGTCACCATCTTACGGTGTTTATATATCTCAACTTGTACGATTCGCTCGTGTATGTAACAATGTTTTAGATTTTAACGAGAGAAATTTATGTATTACTGAAAAATTATTACACCAGGGTTTTCGATATCACAAACTAGTCAAAACATTTACTAAATTTTATCATCGGTATAAAGACATCATTCGTAAATATAGCTCAACATGCAGACTTCTTATACGTTCAGGTATTTCACATCCAATTTTTTATGGAAATATTCTTTATAAAGCACAAAGGTGTCAGTATTCACCTCATAAACTTACAAAACCTTTGAATAGACTTAGTAAGAAGGGATATAATTACGATACTGTTGTCAAGTCATTAAAGATTGCATATGTTGACGTTAATATTGAGTCACTTATAAGGTCTTTGCGTCGGAACTAAACACATTTATTCTAAAAACAGTTGTTGGCATGACACGGGTTATGTTCTTCTCATATATGTTATGATGGTATGATACTAAACCCCTTACGGGAAGGATTGTGCCTGATGTTCATATGATGAAATCATAATCTTTCAGTCAGTTTAATTGAAGTCTGGAGCTGGCATGTCAGTTAACTGCTAGTAGTCTGTTGTTATTTATGTATTATTGTCATTTTGTTTATTTTCTTTGGTTACATCTTCTGACATCAGACTCGGACTTCTCTTGAACTGAATTTTAATGTGCGTATTGTTATGCTTTTACTTTTCTACATTGGTTAGAGGTATAGGGGGAGGGTTGAGATCTCATAAACATGTTTAACCCCGCCGCATTTTTGCGCCTGTCCCAAGTCAGGAGCCTCTGGCCTTTGTTAGTCTTGTATTATTTAAATTTTAGTTTCTTGTGTACAATTTGGATATTAGTATGGCGTTCATTATCACTGAACTAGTATATATTTGTTTAGGGGCCAGCTGAAGGACGCCTCCGGGTGCGGGAATTTCTCGCTACATTGAAGACCTGTTGGTGACCTTCTGCTGTTGTTTTTTTTATTTGGTCGGTTTGTTGTCTCTTTGACACATTCCCCATTTCCATTCTCAATTTTATTTGTTTTCTAAAATTTTGTAGTAATAATATATATAATATCTTTATTACCAAAGTCTATATAAACTATAATAGGTACATGTACACATGAGTTATTAAACATAACAATTGAAAAACAAATCCCGTATCAATATAACTGTTTTGAATTTCAGCAGCAAAAGTTTCTAGTAAACTGAAGTACCGGCCACTGACAGTTATTTACAATGATTTGCATGTAGTTCGAACATTTTTATAAAAGTAACCTGGGATAATTGTTATTTTTATAATTCAGTAAAATTGCACCTCCAAAAGAGTTAATCGAACTTAAAATAGATTTTGACAATACTATCCTATTTCTTAAGATTCACGCCTCCTCCTGCTTCATTTTTTTTTCGAACTTTTTTCCGCATGGTGATTAATCTTCTAATAGATATAGTGAGATTTTACATCTCCCTCAGGGTAAGCCGAATTTTTAAGACAATTTCAATAATCTTTAAATTAAACCCTTTTTTATTACATTTACAGAATGAATTGCATCAAACTGTCTGGACCATTTGTTGCTCGTTGTTGTCGAAGTTTTAAACGTGTATTTTATTTTTCGGAGGTGATGGTAGTAGGTAGTTGATATGGTTTCATACACTGTCTACTATATATATATTATTCTGTAAAAAGATAGATAGCAAATTTGACATGCTGAATTTTTCACACATACAAGAAATGAACATAATTATACAATATATATGTATAGCAACAATAAATCCCTCAAATCGATTCTTGTTTTATAAAAATAGGAAGATTTGGTATAATTGCCGATGTAACAACGTTCCACAAAAAGACCAACATGCATGACGTAAAAGTTAGTTTTCTGAGGCTAAACTTGATTTTTAACTGGTTCAACATTGTCAATTTTCCACAAGAGCCCGACTGACGTAAAAGTTATTTTGCTGAGGCTATTGAACTTGATTTTTAACTGGTTCAACATTGTCGTATTTTAACCTGCTTTGAGTCATTTCAAATAATATTGATAAAATTGAACACAAAAAGATGAGCCACGCACTTTTAATACTTCTTTTTACTCTTGTTATTTAATGTCTTTAAAGCAATAACATAATATCGTTAAACTGTAATGACATGTTTCCTTTATAATTATCATCCTTTTCATTTCATTCATTTATTTCATTCCCTTGAGAGTCATTACATATTTATAAAAATAACTCAATTTGCAATTTACAACTAATATAAAAATTCTCAGATCTAAACATTTTCAAAAGATTCCGTTTGATTAAATACATGATACTATCGAGAGTTAAAACCATCATTGTTGTAACGGCTTTATCGTCATAAAAATAATCGGAAAAAATTAGAAAAGTATTACCATAAAAATCAAAACCATAGCAAATGACATAATACAGTGCACTTAATAACTGAACATTTAATTTTCTTAATTAAAGTAATCGAGAACCGAGTCTTAAAGTGATTAACAAAAGTTACTTTGATTGACTCAAAATAGTATGTGGGGTGCGTTAAACTTCCATATCTAGGTTCATTATTCGGTTTGTATTGTTAAGTATGGATGATCAGTGGCTGATCTTGAAATTTTCGTAAGAGGGGGGGGGCACTGAATGCCTAAGAGGGGACCCGCTCCAGTCACGCTTTAGTGATTTCCTATATAAGTAACCATTTTTTTCTCACAAAAAGGGGGGCGGGTCCCCTTAAAAACCCTTGAAATCCGTCTCTGATAATAATCGTTTGAATTGTTTTACATTGTCATTTCGGGGCCTTTTATCGCTGACTATGCGGTATAGGCTTTGCTCATTGTAGAAGGCCGTAGGGTGACATATAGTTAATTAATGTCTGTGCTATTTTGGTCTCTTGTGGAGGGTTGTCTCATTGGCAAACATATCACATTTATTTTTTTATTTTTTTTGTAATATAAAAAAATAACTTGCCCTTCATAATACGTTACTGCTTTAGTATTCTGAAATCGGTACTTTTTGTTTTTTGTTGGTTGTTTTGAATATATAAGTTATTATTAAATCTGACGAGTCAAGGCCTTTTAACAACTGATTTGTACTATGTGTTTTTATAATATTGTGATGTAACTCAATTGTCCAATGTTATTTGCAAAGAAATAGAGCGGTCGCAAATATATTTAACATTGCCGCTTTCTTTAAATACATATCTGTCTCTTTCCATGAGTTTTAAGTTCGTTGTCTCTTTCCATGAGTCTTTAGTCCGTTGCCTCTTTCCATGAGTCTTTAGTCCGTTGTCTTTTTCCATGAATCTTTAGTTAGTTGACTCTTTCATGAGTCTTTAGTCCGTTGTCTCTTTCCATGAGTCTTTAGTCCGTTGTCTCTTTCCATGAGTCTTTAGTTCGTTGTCTCTTTCCATGAGTCTTTAGTCCGTTGTCTCTTTCCTTGAGTCTTTAGTTCGTTGTCTCTTTCCATGAGTCTTTAGTTTGTTGTTTATTTCCATGAGTCTTTAGTCCGTTGTCTCTGTCCATGAGTCTTTAGTCCGTTGTCGTCTGGTACAATTGTTTTCTCTTAAGGTTTATAAGATTATACATGTACCAGAAAGTTAGTTTTCTCTCTTGAATTTGTCACATTTTTATATTTCCAATTTATAGGTTACTTTAAAGCTTGCGTTTTGCACATTTTGAGGACGTTTTATTTTAAAATGTGTACCGAGTACTTGTTCTACATGCATATTGTTAGAACTTGATTGAAGTTGTTTGTTTGACATTAAGTCATTCGATTTTTTTGTGTAAAAAGCTAACGAAAAAGGTAACTGGCTTGTAGATTTTCTGGCTTACGAATACGAAAATATATTTCAAATACAATTACATAACGCTTCAAAAAAGGTAACATGTAAGAATTTATTTGTTAGTTGTTGTTATACATCGTATAATGAGGCAAGCAATTTCAAACAGATTTTTACAGTCCTTAGGTTGTGCTGTTTCACAACTGTCTCAGCTAGCGGGAAGGATTTAGCGCATACACACATGTTCTACCTCGCCACAATCTATACCTCCCCCCTCTGTCCTAGGCCGGGAGCCTGTAATTCAGTGGTTGTCGTTTATTGCTGCCTGTCACATTTATTCTTCGTTGATTATTTTTCTAGTACTAGTTTTTTCGTTTGATACGTTTTACATTTTGTTATTACGGGATCTGCTATAGCAGACAATATGGTATTGATTTTACCCATGGTCATAGGCCGTACAGTGACCGATAGTTGCTTTAAACCGCGTCATTTATAGTAACCTTATTAAACTATAGTGCATCATACGGCCTTCAACAAAGACCAAATATAAAAAGAAGATGTGGTATGATTGCCAATGAGACAACTATCCACAAGTCTGGAGCCTCTGGCCTTTGTTAGTCTTGTATTATTTTAATTTTAGTTTCTTGTGTACAATTTGGAAATTAGTAGTATGCGTTCATTATCACTGAACTAGTATATATTTGTTTAGGGGCCAGTTGAAGGACGCCTCCGGGTGCGGGAATTTCTCGCTACATTGAAGACCTGTTGGTGGCCTTCTGCTGTTGTTTTTTTATTTGGTCGGGTTGTTGTCTCTTTGACACATTCCCCATTTCCATTCTCAATTTTATTTAACTATCCACAAAAGACCAAAATGAAACAAACATTAACAACTATAGGTCACCATACGGCCTTCAACAATGAGCAAAGCCCATACCGCATAGTCAGCTATAAAAGGCCCAAGTCTTTATTGCAAACGGATTTATACTATAACTGTTTTGCTGTTTTGTGAATCAAACGGACAGAACAAAATTATTATAAGTACATGTTTGTCTACTTTCGTTCGTGCAGCAGGGGACAATACCAAGATATCATAATGAAGTAGTTTTGCAAATTCCACTACATCAAAACCATATCATGATTATTGTCTCATGCAATTTCCCATCAAATCTATTTGGACTATATACTATATAAAGTTTCTAATTCATTTATAATAGAGACATATTCTGCTATTTTATTCTATTTAATACATGTATGATATTATCCTATCACGATACTTAAAAATGTTCAAATTTTAGTATTTCGGGATAATTTATAATCAATTTATATATATTATGTTAGAATTTACATCACAAAATTTGTTCAAATTGGAAACAGTGACTTGTACAGAAATTGCATATTTTATAAAATATATTTTTAAACGATTTTACGTAATATGTTAAAATGAACAAAGACAAACGATTTGAAATATGCATTAGGAAGTCAACGTTTAGACAGATGACATTTTCGATTATCTCAAATAAGATATCGGTATCATGCACATCGCCCACAAAGTAGGTATCTAGTACTGCTGGTTGACTATCAGTTTTCGAGGGTACCAGCTGAACATCCAATAACGTTTGAACAGGCATAATTTAAATGATATATAGTTCTGTTCAATAACTTTTATGTTATAAATATTCCTTGTGCTAAAAGTGGGTCCGCAACTCTCTAGCAAAGTTTACCAAATACGGTTTTGATTGGTCTCTCTTTATGTTCACTTGTAAACGTTTTCTATTTTTGGACTGTCCAGAGTTTTGTTTTCGAGCGTAACTTTTAACTTGTTTTAGCGGATGCTTTTTTCAAACATTCCAAAATGTTATCAGACGTTTTTTATTCATTGTACTAATGAATAGATACTGCTGGTGGGGAACTACATTAATCAGTTCCGTCATTTATTGCTGCATTTCGCTTGTATATAATATATGTATATTCCAGTTGATAAAACATGCACTAATTTTGATCTTATTATAAATTAAAAATCACAATGGAAATATGATTTTTTTTTTCATTGTTTTTGATTAAGGAAAACTTGCTTGTGAAATTGCACTAAATATATTAAAATGACAAGAACATGTAGAACGGTTCAGAAGAGAGGCTAGTCAAGTACATCTTTTTAGAATTATATTTATTTTCACTGACTTTATCAGTATCTGTTACGTAAAAGACTTATCATTAATACTAAACTATTGTTATAGATACAAGGTTTAACAATGAAAACTTTTGCAAGTGTATTAAAACGACGAACTGAAAAGTTAAACCAACATATGAAATTGTAAGACCAATGATTTTGACTTCTAAACGTGTTTGCCTGTCAATTTTGGAAAATTACATGTTTGGAAGTCATTTGTTTTTCTTAAAATCCCTCAATTAATTCAGTTCACGACATGCCAGTTCACGACATGCATTTTCAAAGTGACGAATTTATGTAATGACAAATTATGCATTTTCACGAAAATCATGAGATTCTAATGAAAAATTGAAACAACTGCCAATTAGAAGATAGAAAATTGAAGATTCGAGATTTGACGGTACGGGCAAAATGAACAATCATATCTTGACTGTGATTCATAAAAACAAACCTATATTTGATTATAATGATAGATATGATTAGTGTTTACATAAACCAAAGCTTCAAGTAACACGAGAATTCACAGCATCTAAGATATTTTCAATAACTATTATTAAATATTGTACTTGATGTGACATAAGATGATGTAATGAAATTTACATTCTGAATCGATTAATCTCGAAATCAATTACTAATTTGTGAGAACAAATATTTGTATAAGGACTTTATATGAGAGATTGAATTTTCAAAGGAACACAGATAGAACGATTTTAATTTTCTAGTTCAAGACCTCCATGCGGCTATAATAGTTTACTTTAAGTCTATAATGAGGACGAAGCTTTTTAGTTAATGAATTTTCAATAAACTGATTTTTTTCGCGTTTTCAATACATTTGTTTAATCAAAATTCTTTGGTTATTTGGCTTAACCACTTTTATTTTCAAGAATACTCGCTGCATTTTACAACTTTCTGTCTTTACGAGAATACTACATCGCATATACTCTAGGACTATTTTTACGTCTTAAAAGTTAATTCCATTGAATACGTACTGAGTGGCACTTCTGTCAGGGAGAAAATGATTATTTCTAAGTTTTTAGTTGTTTTTGAAATTCTGTAGATGTCAATAACCGCGAGTACTCTTATATCAGTACGTTGTATCATATCTTGTCTTTATGTTAAAAGTATGCTTTAGTTCGTGTTTATCCGAAGAATAATACCATATCCTACTGTTTTGTACAGTTTGTTCTTAGGTTGTGTCCAGTGGCGGATCCAGAAATTTTCATAAGTGGGGGCCCACTGGCTGACATAAGAGGGAGCCCGCTCCAGTCAAGCTTCAGTGATTCCCTATATTAGCAGCCAATTTTTTTTCCAAAAAGGAAATCCGCCTATGGTGTCAGTTTATTTACGATCTATGAGTCCTTCTTGTGTTTTGTGCTATCACACTATTATATCATGTAAGGTGGAGTGTTGGGCGCTCACAAACATGTCTTACGTTGCCACGTTCTGTTAATGTTTTTCCCAAGTTAGTAGAACTCGAGTTGACTGCACCTAAAATTTTGAGCACGACTCTATATTGATACTTTTTACTAGATATCTGTGACATCATATTCATAAAGGGAATTGGGGTGTTCAATTGACGTACACAGCCAGTAGAAAATAAGCAGAGGCTGGTTTGTTTTGAAATAATACACAGTCAACATTGCAAACCAGTTTACATAGAAATCCTGTACAGTTATGATCAATTTTGGAGGAAAATGACAACGTTATGTGGTAATTTTTTTTTTTTTTTATTTTTTTTTCATTATTAAATGTAATTACATCGTGCGTAACGTCTATAACGTTTCTTATGAGTTTGAAATCAGAAGCGTCTCCGCTTAGAACGTGCGAACGGTTGTAGGGTTCCAGTTTAACAGTGTTTGCAGGAGGTTATTATTTTGCTACTAAGTCTAGATTAAAATTGTCAACATTAATTCTTATACGAATATATCCAAGTGACTTAATCATACAACTTGCAAATCAAAGTACACAAATGTATCACATTGAAAACTACATTTGTCTTCGTTTGTTAGTTATGCCATAGTTCATATTCATTACTCTCTCCAAATTGTATTTTCAATTTGTCAAATGTACAGTGCAAGTCATATTAGATGAAATTTCCATTCTAAACATTCACATTCCCGTTTATTACTTGTGCTAGAATAACCAAAAGATCGACCGTAAAACAGATTTTGATCATTTATAGAAATGAGATCTGAGTATTTTGGGATTATTTTGAAGTCGAAAATCAAATGTCAATATTACAATGTAGGGCTTGTTATTAAAACTATCGTATCCAATGTCATTGATTACGCCATCAAAGTGTAATTCGATTGAAAATAGTGGAAAACATTTCATCATATTTATAGGTCATGAACAAGTCCAACAATACATTATTAAACTAGATACAATTGTAAAGTGGCGTGGCTAGGGGAAGGGGGCGAGATGCCACGGTATTGAGGAGAAGTATTAGGTCAAATGATACAGTTAACGAAGACTTTTAGTCTTGTTGAAAATACTTATTCCAGTCTACAGAAGATATTTTAAAGGGAGTTGCGTTTTCTTTAAATATGTATGTAATCTAATGTACAGTAGTTGTCGTTTGTTTATGTAATATATACGTGTTTCTCGTTTCTCGTTTTGTTTATATAGATTAGACCGTTAGTCCATTGGATGAAACTGACGCGAAATATATGAGTAAAATTATAAATGAATCTATGCTCATTTCGGTACACCAGGCACTCGTTTCTTTTACATAAGAATCGTAAGTGGCGCTCAATAAGACAATAAGCAGGCAAAATCTAATACGACATTAAAAACATTATAAATCAGAAATTCACAAAGTTATACCAAATAAGGCCTTTGGATCGACACATCTAAAAGTCAAATCGTACATGTATTTCCTTCAGGTATTTTTAATTGGATTTTTTTTTTATCAGATCTTATCTTATTATCACATGCAAAATCACCGCCACCATTACCATTATCAAAATAACCACCACCATCACTATTTACATAAACAACGACACCGTCACCATTATCACTAACGTCACCCCAATACTATTGCCACAATAACAATCACCACTACTTCATAAAGCAAACTTTCCCCTCTTCTTTCCAATAAAACATTAAATTTTCTTTAAAAAAAAGCATATAAAAGATTAGACGTATACATTTATCAGCCAATGAGGTATATGTTTAAAAATTAATCTAGATTGAGCAGTAGTATATCAATTTGATTATTTTTTACTTTGCATTTTATTTTTATCTTCATTACCAGTATCCGACCATTGTTCCTGCTTGTACGTTTTCGGTTTTTGATAAATTGTTATTTACTTTCTTAATAGATGATTGATTTATATATACCAGGAACACGCAAGACGTCGTTTCGAAATAATTGTTCCATAGACCTCGGTACAGATTATATGTACTTAAGGAACTTTTAATAATAATGAAGCTGCGTAAGTTTGTTTTTTGTAAATTGCACTCCACAACACGAAAGTGAATCAATCATGATAGAAGATTGTATGCATTTCAAAAATTATCCCTAATATCAGAATATATTCTTCTAATAAAAAGCGTTGTAGCTTTTTAAAAAGCTGAAACATGATAACTACGTGTAGACAGACGATGAAATCAACACGGAAAGAAATTTAATTATTGCGGAAGTGAAATAAAAATCACAATATTCTATATAAAACACGTAAAAGTTTAAAATGATATAATAGAAAGTCTATCTCTTCGCCTGTTTTACTGAGGCACTCCGGTTTGCCCCAAAAAAGATGATTAAATACGAAATGTGTCTGTTTATGTCAGATACGTCTTTGACTAGAAAATGTCCATAAATAAAATAATGAAAATAAAAGAGCAAATAACATTTAAATAACGTTTTACGGAATAACATTTTTTTTACGAGTTAGACTTGGAATTATTTTGACATACACTATTAAAGATCTGCTAGGTATGTCAAATACATTGCGTGAAGATTATAGAAAGACAACTGTAATTGAACTAACGAGTTTCCAGACTGAAGAAGCTAAGTTATGGCGGGCTTCATGTACTTTTTGTACAATCACACTTCTGTCACTTTTATTTTTACCTTGACCAATGGAGAAATTCGAAACATTCGAAAGGTTTCGTACATTGACCTTCCAATAAGTAAGATATGCTGTGACAATCTGAAGAAAACTAGGTCATGTCCTTCAAACCCCAACAATTGTAGAGAACTGCCCATCATAAACAGATGATCATCATGGGACGCGACTTAAAAAAAAAGTGAATTAACTCTTGCTCATGTGTACCTTTACATTACATCACACCGCTTCCTTTACCTGATTGGTTACACAAAAGGCAAACAAACTTAAAACAGGAAAAATGTAATACATCTGTATCCCCTTATACGTATCGCATCACAAGCAGACGCAAAACATATGAATTGACTCTAGCTACGGTAAAAAATCAAAGGAATTTGGACTCAATATCAGTTCTAACCGCAGCTTGGTTCTAAATTAAGACAGCATCGCCCATGTGAAATGTTTCTACATAATACATGTACATATTAATGCTCAACTGTGCGTTCGAATTTCCGGAGTGATTGACAGCTTTTATAAAAAGTGTTCTGAAAGCTTTTCAGTTTTTTTTTTCATCTTTATGTAAAGCAATGGGTTGAATATTACTCTACTTTTGATTTAATTGTGTTAAAAATTGATTTTGCAGACAAATTTAGAGTTTTAGCATCAAGTAAAATTCATGTTTAAAACATTTATGTTCTCTTGAAGTTGATTAAAGATGAAATGTGTTTGAATGCACTTTTCGTTTGTAAATTATGCGATTTTATGAGTTATATTCCTGCTGGTGATTTGTTTTCAGTCAAATAATCACTTTTATTACAGATATGAGTTACTATAATTAATGTTTCGTTGTAAATTGAAACTAATTGATGGCACTTCAAGAAAAACAGGTATCGAATCTCAATAAAATGTTCTTCGAAGACTGATTGATCAATTTCAGTTTCTTTTTTTCGACAAACATTAACAATTCAAACATTTTTGTAAGAGATATTGCAATTTGAAACTCGAAATCTCAATTAAAAGTCTGGAGAATTACAACAAGGAAATATTGGTAATAAAAAAAACTTTCAAACAATTTCCTTTATATGAATGAATTATTAATTCTTAAAACAATCTGAGGAAGTATTGTTAGTACTATAGACGTAAAAGACTATTTTGTTTTAACCATTAGTCTGCCTGATTGTAAAGATTTTATATAGCATTTTAAATTCAAAGATTTATCACGTCAATACAAATGATATCTATTTATGAATAATTGATTGCTGCGAGAACTGTTTTATCGATCGTAAGACGTCATTCCATACCTCTGATAAATAAAGTGTCAGAAACGACATAATGATTGTCAGAATGTGAACATTAGCTGTTTTAACTTCATTTCCTGGATAAAAAAAGAGCTTTTGTTAAAGTCTACCGGTGCGTCAACTTTTCGTGGGAATTATCACATACTTTTTTAATTAACTTGTATTACGAAACTAAACATCTCTAGGTAAACAGTCAATATACATTTTTTCGGTCTAGTTTTTAATGTGATATATATGAAATTATGAGTTTTTTACATGTCGATATCGCAAAATATCAGTCACGGGTTACTAACGCCCTTGTGTAAAAAAAAAAATGTAATTTAACAGAAAAAAATATGACAAACATGAACTAACGTCAGCCCCGTAACCACAGAATCATGACAGGCACAAGAACAAACTTAAAAAATCAGTTAAAAAGGGCTTACACGGGTGTCATTCGGTTTATCGAGAGAAATGATCGTGAAAGAATATTCAACGGCGGTCAAGTATTGAGAGACGATCGTGAAAGTTCTGGTAACGGATCGTGAAAGACATTTAATGTACATTCTAGTTCAGAATCTTTGAAAAAAATCGCTTAATTTTTAAAACGCGGAACAAATCCGAACAAAAAAATATGTCTGTCAGAATGGTTTAAATTACTCAACATATAAAACTGTGAAAGAAGATAAAGAAAATTTGAAGTACTTTTTGAAAAAACACAAAAGGCGCAATGCGTGTCTATGAAATTAATTACAAATAACACGCTTTTTGTACCTATAATTGTCATATTTCAGAATATCATGATATATTGGAAATTTATTCTTTGTGGTATCTGATAGTACAGTAAAATTAAAGTATGTTCTTCCATTAAAAGCGTTAATTTGTTTATAAAAACCTTGGATTTGTTGAATTTCCATCAAACTTGATCGTGAAGGATCAGGCAACGTATTATTTCGATCGTGAAAGAAAATGCGTGACCAGACTCAATACTAGTAATCAGAAATCAGTATTTCTTTTATCATTTGATAAATCTGCAAGTGGTTGAAGGTTGTAACTATTTTGATAAGGATGATCATTAAAGCTATTATCTTTTTTACTAATCAACACTTTGCCTCGAAAGTTAAACTAGAGGCTCTAAAGAGCCTGTGTCGCACACCTTGGTCTATGTGAATATTAAACAAAGGAAGAAGATGGATTCATGACAAAATTGTATTTTGGTGATGGGGTTGTGTTTGTACATCTTACTTTACTGAATATTCTTGCTGCTTACAATTATTTCTATCTATAATGAGCTTGGCCCAGTAGTTTCAGTTGGAAATGTTAGTAAAAATTTACAAATTTTATGAAAATTGACTATTAAGGACAATAACTCCTTAGGGGGTCAATTGACCATTTTGGTCATGTTGACTTATTTTTAGGTCTTACTTTGCTGTACATTATTGTTGTTTACAGTTTATCTCTATCTATAATAGTATTCAAGATAATAACCAAAAAAACCGCAAAATTTCCTTAAAATAACCAATTCAGGAGAAGCAACTTAACAGCAGGTTGTCCGATCCAACTGAAAATTTCAAGGCAGATAGATCTTCACCTGATGAAAAAATTTACGGCATGTCAGATTTGCTCTTTATTCTTTGGTTTTTGAGTTATAAGGGTGCTATAAACAGTTTCGTATAAAAAACTATTCCCCGACTAAAAATAGACTTGGAGGGAAGTCCCTTTTTATCAACATAATTGGTAAAAAAAGTATCATGTTTTTTATATTTGATTGTAAAAATAAGTTAATTAGCTTCAATTAAAACAGGTTGAATGATTAAAATAATTTTTAAAATTTAGATTAAATACACATGTTTTAAGGGGAGACAAACTGTAAACATCCTGTTTTTTTGGCAGTGAAAAGTGCAAAACTTATTTGCACCCACTGTAGCTCTTTTCGGAGCAGGCGAACGTAGCCTGAAGCATAAATTTTTAGAAAGACTAGGTAAAAACCTATGAAATTCATACAGTTTTGAATATGAAAAATGTGCATGTATCATGTCTGCATGGGTGTGCAAATGGCCTGATTTCATGTTTTTTATGCATAGATTAGGCAATGTTTTTCCCATTTTCTCTGGATAAAACTTTTTGGTACTATTAAAAGTACAATTTATTTTTATTTCATTATACACTAGAGAAAATTCTGATTCTAAAGATATCTAGTTTTATACAAGTATCTTCATTAACATTAACACCACTAAGGGTCAATTATAGATGGTCCCTCAAAATATGACGTCATAGAAATAAACTATTGATTGCACCCTAAGCCGAAAACTACATTTTACCCCTATGTTCTATTTTTAGCCGTTGCAGCCATCTTGGTTGGTTGGCCGGGTCATGCCACACAATTTTAATACTTGATACTCCAAAGATGATTGTGGCCAAGTTTGGTTTAATTTGGCCCAGTAGTTTCAGAGGAGAAGATTTTTGTAAAAGATTACTAAGATTTACGAAAAATGGTTAAAATTGACTATAAAGGGCAATAACTCCTAAAGGGGTCATCTGACCATTTTGGTCATGTTGCCTTATTTGTTAATCTTACTTTGCTGAACATTATTGCTGTTTACAGTTTATCTCTATCTTTATAATATTCAAGATAATAACCAAAATCAGCAAATTCTTTTCTAAAACTACTAATTTAGGGGCAGCAACCCAACAACAGGTTGTCGGATTTATCTGAAATTCTTGTCAGGCCACCCATTTTTTAAACTAGATACCCCAATGATGATTGTGGCCAAGTTTGGTTTAATTTGGCACAGTAGTTTCAGAGGAGAAGATTTTTGTAAAAGTTAACGACGACTGACGACGACGACGGACGCCAAGTGATGAGAAAAGCTCACTTGGCCCTTAAGGCCAGGTGAGCTAAAAAAAACAAACTAATAACGTGTCTAAATAAGTGTGAAAGATTCAGCTCTGTGAATCGGAATGTGCACTCCAGGCATACCGACACTAAGTAGCAAATAATATGGATATGCAACGTTTAAACCAAATGTTTTGTTATCCATCAAACAAAAAATCATAGCAAAAAAGGACATTTCATGTGTAATTTTTGATTGAACGATAACCAACATTTTGTGCAACAGAACATTTTAAGTTCTTTATCAACAACGCAGATAAAGATTGATTTAACTACTTGTATATAGGACATACTATAGAATACCAAAGCGCAAATGCTGTAATGTCTTGTTTTCTTTACTTATGATAGTATATTTGTTGAACGTCTATAATATCAAGGGTTTTACTAGAAGTGTCAAGTGCACTTAATATTGTCAATAATTCATAAAAAAGGTCATGGTCAGATGAACGATGCCATACAGATCTCTACAAATATCCCGTACACCAAATAAATGTGGTCCGATCCTTACAGTGCCTTAGAAACTGACAATTGTAAAAGTTATGCTTGGCCAATTAATTCGGAACATAAGGTCAAAAGTATATGAACCCTGACTGACAGCCAGGCATAGACATCTAACTATCATTTAATAAATCAAACACAATTGAAGCCATCATGGTCATATAAGAAACATGCAGACAGACATATACACCATACACGAAACACCTTGTCGCTATAGCATACAGGCACAAAATGTATATATTCAAAATAGTACGGTGACGAGAACCATTGTTTTTTAGATTTAATCGTCAAACACACTATATGGCTATATTATATATCATTGGATTCGGAAAAATGAGTACTATTGAAATATCGATGTCGTCAAAAAGAAATGTGGTAACAGTTTTGCATAAAATGAGGTCAAAGATCAAATTCTGTTTTTATTTTTTTGTTCCATACTTAAAAAATTTGAAGAAATATACAACTATTTAGATTCTACACATATTTTGTTAAAATAACAGTAGTAACCTTGCGGGCTGACATTCAACCTCATCAAAAAATGACAAATATTATTTTTACCTGCATCCTACTGTCTTGAAGACATATTTAGCATAAGATCATAAATGAAATTTATTGAAACTAAAAAGCACTCAATACTTCGAAAATAGTAACAATTCAACATTCCAATAAAAAAAGGTCCACACAACAGAATTATATCTTCTGATTAATTGTCAAGGAACATGATTTGAAATTTCTACATAATTCTGACCCTTTACAGGATCAAAGCCCCGGATATGTAAGGTTTTGTAGTGAACAAACACATGACTGCAGATATTCCTTTCAATGAAGACACAATATCCTGCAAATATTCTGTTGAAATATGCTCTTTAAAATACACGGTGTGTAATGCATCATTTTACTCTCGCCAACCGTATTCTAAAGGTAATCGGATAGGGGTGTAGCAATGTGTAATGCGGTCTAAATTTGTAGTTTGAAACGAAGTACGTAAAACATACTGTTTCAGTGCCTTCTCGCAGGAAGGTAACCTGACAATAACATAGAGATAGTTCTCATCATAAACCTTTAAAAATTATCTTTCATGCCAAAACAAGGGCTTCATCATTGTCAATATTACCGAAACTCTAAAAACTACTGAAATAGTCGTGCGTGTTCTTCGAAGCCTTGTAGACAGTTTGTATACCTACTCCAAACAGAGACGAATGTGCGTCGCATCCGGTAAGAACATGTGCAGCAGGCAATAGTTTACAAATTGATTGACAAACACATAGTTATTGAATGGGTGAAATTCTCCGCCCATCATTTACACTGCTAATGTTCCACATCTGCAACCACAACTCGCTTGTATGTGCCCTATTTTCATAGTAGCGAACACACAGAACAATTACAACTGTATAAGAGGTCCGTATGATTGTTTTTCGACACTTTCACATTTTCCTAAACTCCGTGTCAAAGTTTAAAGCATTGGGTATAGGACTTATCTTGCATGCTGAAAAAGTTACGACAGCCATGAACAGTGTTGGTTTAAATAATTTTGACAATTTTGGAATTAACAAACGTTCTGACTATGTAAAGCTCACATCAGGTGGAATCTCATGGGATTTTTCAAAGTTTTCCAGTCAGGAATACTTCTCTGTTCTATAATCTGATACACTTTGATGGAAGCTGTAGTCTCTGTGCGGCGTTTCCTTTCGGCAGACTTAAAGAGTTGTTCGTGTCGTAGCGGTCAAAACCATGTGCTACTATGTGCGCCATAGAAATTCATTGGGACATATATTTTTAATAGCCAGCTGCAAGGTTGCCGTATGTTTTACCTTTCTTAGCGTTAATAAATTGAACCAATGCCATACAATATCTGATGT
This sequence comes from Mytilus trossulus, assembly GCF_036588685.1. Classification (NCBI taxonomy): domain Eukaryota; kingdom Metazoa; phylum Mollusca; class Bivalvia; order Mytilida; family Mytilidae; genus Mytilus; species Mytilus trossulus. The sequence continues at coordinate 2,110,002 of NW_026963302.1, read as the reverse complement.
AAGTTGTGCTTCATCATGATGGTATAAAGGAAGGTAGGGAATTTTTGTTTAAAGTGCGCAAGAGACTTTAGATTCGAATTGCTTCACAAAATCCGACTTGCATGATTTTCTCATGGTGCCGTCATTTTGAAAAGGGGATGATGGAATGGGTGCGACAACACATGTTCTATGATAACATCATCTTTACATTTTGCCGAAATCAGTGCACATCTAATCACAAGTTATGTATTTATGCGACCTGAAAGTATTTCCCCCGATTTATATTTAAGGTTTATGTTTGAATTTGATATTGGACTATAAAACTCCTTGTGATCTTAAGAAAGAGCACTAGTGATAAAATGTTTAGACATGTTCAAGCCTTCCTCGACAACTGTGAGCAAAAAACCTCGAATATGTCTTGAAGCATGCATTTAAGAAGAGATATTGATAAATCATTGAGTGTGGGATTCCACACCAAAGGGATCAGTCATGAATCATTTAGATGGTTCACAGTGACAATAATTTGTTCTTCGTCTCTTTCGATTGCTGTTGGCTTTGTTTCTATTTGTGAATTTGCATAATTTGCAGCAATTCCATCCCTTTTCAGCATTACACGACTAATGGATTCTATTAAATGTCTAGTATGGGTTCACTTAACAAGTGCAGACTTTTGATTTGTTATGCCTACAGTGCCACCTAATCCCCTTGAGGCTTTTGTAACGGTCTTTTCTGTTGCCATGTCATAGTACTGTTAAAATGTCCAGGAATATGTCAAAAAAGGAAAAAGCCATATATATAAGGTGATCGAATTTTCTCAGAAAATTGAAGCATATTGAGTATGTAAACTGGCATCCACCTTTGTGTGGTACGGGTAGTTACAAACATATAATGTTACATTTGAGATGACGATATCAAGGAGGAGACCAATTTCCCTCTCGTTCTGCTCTAACATTTGACAGCTGAATGTTTACTGCTTTAAGGAACATATCCCAGTATGTAAATGTAAGTAATACATCACATACCAGTTGCGTATTTGTATCTATAAGAGGCTGTATATGAGCTTCGTCTATGTCATGTGAACGTTATGAATTTTTTCTGACTTGAATTGCTGAAATAGTGCTTCTAAGACAAATGAACTTGATACTATTGATTAATAAAGGTACCCAAATGTATGAAATATCATAAAAATGTTAAATATTTTACATTTTGCGTTAAAAAAATCAGGAAATTAAACTAATAAATGCAAAGTATTTGTAGTGTTAAACTTTTACAAAAACTCTTTAATAACGAATACATTTTGCTAAACTTTATTTGAAATCGCTAAAATAACATGAATAAGGTGTAATAACAATGTATATAATAACAGAAATCATATCATGGATGTTATTTTACAATGTTGACCTTAAACCTTTTCTTAGTCAATTTTTCGTTCAAGTAAACTAACGTACTTCAAAGCCCATTTTACGAAAATTGCACCGTACGATTTTTTGACGACAAGTAAAAATGTTAAGTTTAACATTTGAACTACCAATACTGTGATTTATAGCCGTATAGTTCGAATGACAATTAAACTCCTTAAATAAGCGATTTTTCCTTACTCAGTCACCGTACTAAAAGGCCAAACAACATAATACAAACATTGCCGAATGATACGTGATAATGAGTTCAATGTTAGTTGAAACCTTGCACAAGTCGAAAATATACACCTTACAATCATAACAACAGACAGTTATCATAAAGCTCAACGAATCCTCGATACGAACTTGACCACTAAAATGAATCTTCATCCATGAAATGAGGCAAATTCAGGGTCAGGTGAATTCTATCTGACGGACATTTAGTATAGGATTCAATATACAAAATATTGGTATCCTATAATTCATGACATGTTCACAAATGCGCAAATAATAATTTTAATGTATTTGCGCGTCTTGCGTACTAAATAATAATTCTAGTACCTTTGCTAACTATTTACACCACTTGGTCGATGCCATTGCTGGTGGACGTTTCGTCGCCGAGGGTATCATCAGACCAGTATTCAACACTTCGATGTTGACATGAATATCAATAATGTGGTCATTTGATACAAAATTCTTGTTTACAAAACTTTGAATTTTTCGAAAAACTAAGGAATACCATAGTCGTATTTGGTTCAACTTTTTGGAATTTTGGATCCTCTATGCTCTTCAACATTTTACTTGTTTGGCTTAAACCTATTGAGGATGTTGACCTATTTAGCCTTTTTCAATATCAATAATTATCATATAATGGAAGAATAATGTGAACGTATTCGTAGCATCAGATCTTTCACGATCCTTTTCACGATCTTCAAAAATGCGGTACGTGATCTTTCACGATCCAAAAAATCTATTTTGTGTAGATAGTTCTTTATTTACCAAGTTTCAGATTATATTTATACAAAATAACTATGAAACCCGTTTGATTAATTCAATTACAATGCCCTTATTCTGATAAACGTAGTTTATCTAGACGAATTTGTGAAAAAATCGGGTTTGTTTACATTTTTTACGTCATTGAAATGTCGAGAAGCAATCTGCCTTTTGTCGTTTTGTAATAACTATGTACTTTTGAAACTGGATATTCTGACATACTGATCATAATGTTGAACCATTTTGACAGACAGTTTTATTTTGTCGTAAATGTGTCTGTGTAATTTATTAAATTATAATATTTACTGAACTTTCATATGTCTTCTCGATTAAATGTCTTTCACGATCCGTTACCAGAACTTTCACGATCGTCTCTCAATACTTGACCGCCGTTAGATATTCTTTCACGATCATTTCTCTCGATAAACCGAATGACACCCGTGGCTTAAGTCATGAGATCAATACAAAGCAGAAAAATCTTCAACAAAAACACAGATCGGACTTGGAATGGAATTTATTAAACATCCCTCGCAGCAAAAAAGACACACAGAACAGATATGAGAAATCTATCAGTTACAGTCAGCTCGTTCAAAAGCCAATAACAACTAAAACAATACAATAAATTAGTCTAAAACGTTGATCTTGGCACACATTTCGTGCATTTTATTTTTACCGTGTGCATTATATTGATTTGTAAACTGGATCTTTCACTTAAATACACAAGTCCTTCCCTTTATTTTCCATTCTCAATTTTATGATTGAATTGGTTGATTTTACACACCAATTAATTTCTATAAACTTCTGAATTAGGACTGTAATAATATATTATGGTAAAATCATTTGATTGCACTTTTATAATGTTCCGAATATCCTACGCGTTTTATGCATGCATTATGCAGAAGGGAACAAAGACGGAAGATGCCAGACGATGGACGCCAAGTGATGGGAGAAGCTCTAGTGGACCATTTGGAGGGTAAGCCAAAAAGCAGGTCAATATAAAAATAAAATAATGTTCTTTCTTGTTCCTTTTCAGACAATAGACAAAATGCTTCTTTGCTATGGCAACGACTAATTGTAGCTATACTGATAGCAGCAATAACTACCAAGATCTGCAATGTGCGTCAAATGAATTTTGCTGTATTGGTTCCTCGTTAAATACTTGTTCTTCTACGATATGCTCAACCTCGGCATCGAGCAGCAGTAGTTCTAGCATTTCACCGACTCTGTAAGTATATTATGTAATGAGAGAGTTTGAATTCTTTTAAACTTTTATCGGTATTTGTCTTATTTAAAGTTTAAATGTTTCTAAATGTATAACAATTCAAACATGCTATTTCACAATTTAAATTGATGATTAAAATACGCATTTAGAATGAACTTTTTGCAGAAAAATGGGTTGGAAATTTAATGAATAAAAATGATTTAGTTCCAGGAAAATGTTATTTTTGTCAGTGTTTTAAAAAATACCCACAGTTTAACTGAAAATTTCTAATTGTATCTTTGAGTGCTAACTCTCTCCTTTCACATTTCAATATCAACAATGTCTAGTATTTGTTACTTCATTCTGCCGGTAATGTTTTAAACACAGCAAGTATTATCCACTGAGTTTTACAATATTATGTTACCATTTTCCTAGGCTGAGAGACAATTTGAGTACTAACAAATATATTTTAACCTGTCACATTATTAATCTTCCTTTCTTAAGCCTGTTTTTCAGTACTTATCGTTTGTTGCTGTCTTCTATATTTGTATTTTATGAATCATAAATAAGGCAGTTGGTTTTTGAATTGATAGAAAAACAACATACGAATAATATAACTAAACCTGTTATGTTTAAAACGGCGTTAGACATGTCTGAAAAATGCTGAGGTGCATATGTCATTAAGACGGAAACACAAGAACACAAAAGCAAGAACATACATCTTGCGTTTTAGTTTCAAAACCAACCCTCTCTGTCAAATTGTACCATTAATTTTTACTATAATTTTGAACGCACTCTACAAAAATTAAGATTATAAATATTTGTACTTTAAGTAATGATTTATTAAAGCTTGTTCTTGAATTGTTTAATACGGTTTTGGAAGCACTGGCAGCATATGCAGATTAATTTCCTTTTCTGCTTAACAAACACTAATTCCATTTTAATTCCAAGTGTCACAAAATATTGAAAACGTATATGAACTGGAGTTATTGTCTAATATCAATAGAACTCTGTGTGTGTTGTTATCTTGAACGCTGAAATAAGCAGGCGATAAATTGACTAGATAATTAAGAGAAGCTTATTTCTAAGCAATCTAAATAAAATAAAGCGAACTGATTTAATTTTGATAATTCTTTTAGATTTGATGGAATGCAATATTCTAATAAAATTCATTTATGATATATGGAACCTGCATGCAATCGTGCACAAACAAATCGATTAAATTTAAATTTTGCAGCCCCAGAGTCTTCTTTTCAATCAGAAAAACCGTTTTATTTTATATCTTAACTTTAATAACTCTAAAAGTACATGGAAATCCGATTTGAGTGCTAAAATTGTCACTGTTATAATGCAACCATTAAAATTACAACGTTCACAAATCTGGTTTTAACTTACTAAGGAGCAAAAAGTTAATATATGTATACATATATGTCTAAATATTTTACACATTTAACAAAATAAAGTTTTTAAATAGCGTTTTCTTTAGATAAACAACTGAAACATCCTCTCTTTCATTTTGTGTGACTGAGTACATTCATCAAGTCATATATTTAAAGCAATGGTCAATCTTCATACATTACTGCATGATAAATAATTAATGCTGTTTTGATCTAATATTTTTAATGTAACGAATATCACTGCAATCTATAATGGTTCATTCTTAGTGTCACTATAATAGATATATATCTTAGCTGCTAAACGTCGAAGGGTGAATATTTCAAGCATGTTCATAACGGTCTTTCGAAGTTGTAACATAAAAAGAAATTGAAAAAGACACTGCTCTTTAATTTGGAACTTGTCTGTAACGATATGTGCATGTTCATAATACAGGATTTCTTATGCACACCACAAAAAAGAAAAACTTAAACGGTGTAACCAATATTGATAGATAGGGGAAATTAATCCTGTTTTTTTTTTTTTTTTTTTTTTTTTTTTTTTTTTTTTTTACAGCTGATGACTTATAAATGGTCATCAGAGTTCTAATGATTTAAATACGTTATGTATTAAATATTGATGGATCATTGCCTGTCAGTTGCTGACTGAGATACATACATTGGGCAGTGTGGCACCGTTAAAGTCCACAATTCCTCTAAAGTCCACAACACCGCTAAAGTCCACAACAATTTTTCGCTAAAGTCCACAAAATGACCTCCGCTAAAGTCCACAAGAAAACGCCGTTAAAGTCCACAATAACAAGTTCCGCTAAAGTCTACAAAAAAGCACCGTTAAAGTCCAAACATTTTTTTTTATTATCAAAAGATTAATTCGCTGGTTTTTTAATCCCAATAGTATATATATGATCTAATAAAAAGCATGAACCCTTGTTTTTTCAAAGTATTTCTTACGAAAGCGTATTAGGGACATAGTAAACATAAAATTTGTAATGAAATATTTTTCAAAGTCGAAATTTTGACTTAATCTCGAATTTTTGAGCTTCTCAAATTTTTGAATTACGACTAAGTAAAAATTCAAAATTTTGATTTTTTTTATAACTCGAAATTTCGACTTTTCTCAAACGCAAAATTTCGCCTTTTCTCAAAATCAAAATTTCGACTTTACTTCAAACTAAAACAAAATAACGTTATAACGTACTTGTGAGTGATTTTGATAAAAAAAAAAAAAAAAAAAAAAAGCAGACATGCAAGATTTTTTATATATATTTTTATTTAGTTTTAAAAAATAATTTCAATATAAGCAAAAGGTAAATTACCATAAATACTTTGTTCAAAGTTTGCCATGCTCATCACGATCTTGAAGACCTCACCACGACCGTGATACGACCTTACTGCGATCTACATGATCGTACTACGATCATCAAAATTTGCATTTTTTTTTCCACAGATCGTAGTCACGTTACACACGTTATTGCGTCAATGCCGTGAAATTAGACAGAGCAATTTGATAAATAGCTCTTCTATGAAAACTAACTAGTACAGCTTTATGAAATTTATATCCATAGATTAGGCAGGTATTACTGTTTCCAAAAATATTAAAAATATTCTTTAACTTTTCATAATAGTTTCAAATAATGATACACATATGACCAAAACGTCAAAAATATGCGTGTCAGACGTAACAAATTATTCGCAAAATAACTTTTGCAGGAATTTTTGTGGGCTTATAAAAAGTTTAAAATCCGCGAAAAATCGCATGAAAGATAAACGTCTAATATAATTTATGACGCCATTGCTGTTTTTGTGTTGATCGAACGGTAAAAATTTACTTTTTCAAAAATGAATAATCCACGCCATGGTCAGGTTTCTGAAAATGGTAAGTTATCAAAATTTATCGCTTTTGAAAATATCAGATGATATAAAATTTTGTTTTTATAAATTATTCCTACAAATGTGCTTAGATAGACCATTTCAAATCCGGAATTTTACAGCACTCGCACCACAAATAAAAACGCATTGGCCTCGGGAAATTGTCTTGCAAGATTGTCCAATGTCGAATTTCGCCGCTTTTTTTCAAAAACACTGTCAGTTTCAACGTCATTTTATTAAATATTCAATTTATAGCATATAAAACAGTGCTTTTTCGTAATTGTGCTTTCATCCCACAATACGATAACATACTTTTTGATAAGCTGTTAAGTCGAAATGACTTCGTTTTTTAACAAATCAAATGTCTTGCAAGTTTGTCCACTGAGCAATTTTCTTACGTTTTGATCGTTTTCGATTCGGGACGCTATACATATATGTGTTTTCAAATTATTTTTAAAAGTTTGTTCTTTGTTTTGGTGTTAAACACCACATCATGTATTAGCGACATTTGTTGTATTTTATTGACCTGTCATCAAAGGTAGGAGAAGCCGGACATCAGGCGACCTTAAGTTAAAATAGTTGCAATAACTGTCGATTAGTTTCGGAGTCGAACAAATCTCGCCACGAGCGTATCTTAAAATTACCATGCTTTTTATTACTTTATATGAACTCATTAGGCCAATCCTCCTCCTTAGCCATCGAATTTGAAAGCAGTTCGTATTATCATATGATATATGAACGATATTTCATTGTTTTTAAATAACAAGTACGGTTCGATTTTATGTTTTAAGATCAGAGGACAAAACAAAATAACCAAATTACAAATTTCGAAAATAGATAGAATCATAGAAACCACGATAAGAACTGCAATATATAAAAGTAGTTATAATTAAATAGAAAATGAATAATTATCTAAAATGAAAAAAATACATATTGTAATTTGTCAATAAAAATAGGTAAAATATTAATTACAGAACAGAAGAATTTCATATCCGAGACAGAGAGAATTAAATATTGTAAAGAGATACAGTAACTGAAAAGAAAAGAGCAAAAAAATAAAAGTTACAATAAATATATAAAAAAAAATACAACACAAGCCGATTCAGAAGTCCGAAAAGTTCATTTGCTTGCATATCTAACAGTAGCAAATGTTTCATACATATTCAAGACTTTGAAGTATCCATATCGATCAAAAATGATTACAATCAAAACGAACAAAGTATACTCGATTACCAACGTAAAACGTCAAATTTTGACGTTACCAATTGGGACGCAATATCGAGCGTAACGTCAGTGCGATATTAATCATGCCCATACCGCGACCTCACCACGTTCTGATTTTTTTTAGATCGAGATGAGCATGGTGCAATCGTGGTCTAGTGGGACTGGGGCTTTAGCTGGGGTCACACATTCACGTTTTTTTTTACTGCCGTTTCAGTTTGACAGGACCATTCCCGATTAAAATTTGTCAAAAGTCTGATCAAGATCCTGTGAATCGTGGATGGAAATTCAAACCTTAAGGTGGTACCTAACACTACAGGGAGATAACTCTGTAAAATCAGCTTAACGTTTTAATTACGTTGTGTTGAAAAGGGAATATTAAGCTTCTCAATGATCAAAATAAGTGTTTGTCAAACTGCTATATAACCAGTGTAATTTTTCTGATAAAACAGTTAGTTCAAATTTTTTGAAATTTTTATATTTTTTTAAAAGGGTCAAAGTAAATACTGTGTCAAAATTTTATGAAAATTAAACGAGCCAAATTTATTTTAGTTAAAGTGTTGGATACCACCTTAATTAAAATTAGTAAACCAAATTTTTAATCACGACAACAATCAGATATTGTTCAGGAAGCGTCGATATTCAACCGTTTCCAAGCGAATTTATCCCGATAATTCCGTTCTAAATCCGCTTCTAATCCGATTTGTATCTTTCGCCGGGTAAAATTCGACCGAGTCTGTCATGACTGCGTCCCGATTCTACCGAATGTAATTCATCAGCCATCAGATAGTGACAAGGCAGTGAACCGATACTGACGGAAGTTATCCGTTCGAAAACTGTCGACATACTCGGGATGACCGGGTACTATCGGAACGTAATCCTATCACGGTCCGCTCTATCGCATTGCTAATGGCTTTGTCTGGTCTCAGTCGTATTGTATTCTGTAATTGTCGGGAATCTGACGTGGGTATCATTGACGAATTTAGAATTAATAACGGGACTGTTTCGGAACGGTTTCGGCAAAAACGGTTCGCAATCGACAAGATCTTGATGCAATCTGGACCCAATCGGCAGAAAAACAGCAATGAAAAATTTCTCCAGATCTTTCCCGTTCTTCAGGACACCGTCCCGAATACACAGAACATTGTTAGGAACTCGATCCGATATAGCAGAATTTGTCACGACATAGGAACGATTGTAATCCGACTAGACAAAATCGGCTGAGTTACCCCGAATGTTACGGGACGCACCTAACTGTTGTGGTGCTTTGCCGAACTATTCGGACCCTTCCCGACCAGTATGAATCTGTTACGAACTAAAACGACTGCGTTCAGACAATAATAGGACATTCCAGATATTTGAGGATACTAATCCGACTTTTTCACTTTTCGTGTCGTATCGCTGTCTGATCTTAAACGGGAGCAATAATCGGCAATGTTTGAACCCCGCATTACCTGGTGAAATTCGATCGAGTCTGTCACGACTGCGTCCCGATTCTTCCGAATCAAATCCGATAGAGATCAAACAGTGACTAGACAGTGAACCGACGCTGACGGAAGTTATCTGTTGGAAAACTGTCGGTATACTCGCGATGATCATGTGCTGTTGGAAAGTAATCCTATCACGGTCCGCTCTATCGCATTGCAAACGGCTTTGTCCCGTCTCAGTCGTATTGTATTTTGTAATTGTCGGGACTCTGACGTGGGTATCATTGACGAATTTCATATTAATAACGGGACTGTTCCCGAACGGTCGAGGCAAAATCGTTTTGCAATCGACAAGATCTGGATCGAATCTTGACTAAATCGGCAGAAAAACAGCAATGAAAAATTTCTCAAGATCATTCCCGTTCCACAGGACACCGTAAAGAATACACAGAACATTGTTAGGATTTTGATCCGATACAGCATAATCTGTCACGACACAAGCACGACTATAATCCTACTAGACAAAATCGGCTGAGTTTCCCCGAATGTTACGGGACGCCCATAATTGTCGGGGTGCTTCGCCGAACTATTCGGACCCTTCCCGACCCGTAGGAATCTGTTACGAACTTATACGACTTTGTTCAGATAATGAGAGAACACTCGAGATAATTGAGGATAGTAATCCGACTTTTTCACTCTTCGTGTCGTATCGCTGTTTGGTCTCAAACGGGAGCAATAATCGGCGATGTGTGAACCCCACATAAGGGACATAGTAAGGCCGTTAATTTAAGGTCCCACATAAGGGACATAATAAGGCGTCTCATTGGCAATAATACCACATCTTCTTTTAATATATAGTAGAAATAAAATTTGCAGTGAACTTCTTTTTTCATAGTAAAAATTTTGGCATTTCAAATCTGTAAATTTCGAATTCAACTTGAAATTTTAACTATTTAAATCTCGAAATTTTGACTTTAACTTGAAACTTTTACATTCTAAATCTTGAAATATATTCAAACTTAAAATTTCTGTCAACATGCATGTTCTTTCCAAATGAAACTCTTCAATATAAAATGATTATCCATATCATACTTTTAGAACCAAACGAATTTCTGAAAATAAATTGCCAAAATGTGTGGATCCTCGGTTGTTTTTAATTTGCGTCCATGTCTTCTCCTCTAAAATTGTAATATTAGTACATGTAGCTGTGTTTGATTACTAACAGTCTATCATAATGTTTAAATAGTGAGGAAACGACGAAATTTTCAGTTTTAAAAGTTTTTTTGTTTTTGTTTAAAAAAAAGTCGATATGTTGAGTTAAATGCCTTGTCCACACGTACATTTGATTCGAATCAAAGGTCAATCGAATTCGCTAATCGTGTTCACACACTCTTCCTTTTTTATTCGAATTGATTTGAATTGTCTAATTCGCACTAACCAATTCGCCTTAGAAATCCGTTTTTGTTGAGACGAATTAAAAGTTAACGACGTTCGGACAGTAAAGCGAATTACGTGTGAACGCATCATAAGAAAAATCATTTGGAGTTTAAGAAAGTAATTTTTTGAGTTTGAAGTAAAGTCGAAATTTTGAGTTTGAGAAAAGTCGAATTTTGCGTTTGAGAAAAGTCGAAATTTCGAGTTTAAAATAAAAATCAAAATTTTGAATTTTTACATAGTCGGAATTCAAAAATTTGAGAAGGTCAAAAATTCGAGATTAAGTCGAAATTTTAAAATTTGGAATGTCAATATTTCGACTTTGAAAAATATTTCATTACACATTTTATGTTTACTATGTGCCTAATACGCTTTCGTAAGAAATACCTTGAAAAAACACGTGTTCATGCTTTTTATTAGATATATATACTATTGGGAGTAAAAAACCAGCGAATTAATCTTTTGATAATAAAAAATAAATGTTTGGACTTGAACGGTGCTTTTTTGTGGACTTTAGCGGAACTTGTTATTGTGGACTTTAACGGCGTTTTCTTGTGGACTTTAGCGGAGGTCATTTTGTGGACTTTAGCGGAAAGTTTGTGGACTTTAGCGGCGTTGTGGACTTTAGCGGAAAATTGTTGTGGACTTTAGCGGTGTTGTGGACTTTAGAGGAATTGTGGACTTTAACGGTGCCACATATTACTCAACATAAGCAACACGACGGGTGCCACATGTGGAGCGGGACATGCTTACCCTTCCGGAGTACCTAATATCTCCCCTAGTTTTTGTTGGTGTTCGTGTTGCTTAGTCTTTTGTTTTCTATGTTGTGTCTTCTGTACTATTGTTTGCCTGTTTGTCTTTTTATTTTTAGCCATGGCGTTGTCAGTTTATTTTCTATATATGAGTTTGACCCTCCCTCTGGTATCTTTCGTCCCTCTTTTAAAGGTATTGACTTGTTTGTATAATATCGATAGACCGATCGGTTGTTGAGAAAAATAACATAATACTGAAAAACAAAAATAAGGTCGTCAAGACATGCAATCCTAGACGTCCTTTAAACATGTTTTGGTAGTTTAAGGTGACATTTAAGATATCCATGTAATTGTAACGCCGAGGTTGGAAAATTATATGTAATAGCCAATTACATGTTATAGTACAAACCGACAAAGCGCTGAATTTTCTAAACATTTATATTTTTTATACTGAAAAGTGTTATTTCTATGCAAAATACTCATAATAAGTCTATTGAAATTTTTGCATATGCCGATAAGCATGAATTAGTGAACACTTTTAATACTAATATGTTTTATTGTATAACACATTATCAAATATCAAAATTCTCTTTAAGCAGATTTGTGTAACTTTACAAATAAACCTCGTTCTTTACAATATATTAGATGTTGCTGAATAGAATTTCTTTGACATGCAACGCACGTACGATTTTAATTCATTTAGTTATTGCAGAACATACAAAATTTGGAGAATCGACGAATTTCCATAAAGAGCAAAAGTTTCATTATTTAGTTAACATTAGACCGTCCAGAGTTTATGAAAATTAATTAGGAATATGAACGAAATTTGAATTCTATTCATTAACTTATTGCAGTGTATCGTCAAGATGGAACTCAAGGGAGGAAATAAATCGAGACTGTAACATATTAACATTAATTTAATTTCTTCCTTTTGAATTTAACTTTTAATACATCGTAATGGAATTTGACAATCAGTACATAATCGATCATAATCATTTTTGGTCGTTAACGCAATGAAGTAAAAAATTTCGCACAAAAGAGGCGAAATATTCCAAACCGATATTGAAACTTATAAGTCGAAAACAAACTGACAATGCCATGAAAAAAAAAACAATCTAAAGATAAATAGCGGTATACAAATCATCACATAGAAATCTAACGAATATCAGCAACACAAACTCCAGTAGAAACAAGATGCTCTGGAAGGGTAAGCAAATCGTACTTAACACGTGGCGCCCGTCGTGTTGTTCCTGTTAGTTAAAACCAAGTGGTAATTCTAATTCAGAAGGTAACATGCTTAGAACTAATTTTTACAAGATAAGATATTTATTATTTCGTTAATTGAAATTATTTGACAGAAAATAATGACCGAATTCGAGTTCGAAATTGTACCTAACTTCTGAATTCGTAAGATTTTTTAAAATTATAGTTTATCAACTCAGTCAGTCATTGATGATATCATCTTCAATTGTCAGTGTGTTCGCACTCACATATCAATTTAGTTCATAAGTACACGTAGTACAATATGCACTAATGATGACATTAAGTGTCCACGCACTATACGCGATTCCACGGTGGGTATGGTTGTCCTGCGAGAGAACGTACTGTGCTGGTGATTCGGTCCTGACGGGTGCTGGTGATCAATGAAAAAATGTAAACAAAGACGAAAATGATGATTTTTGACGTTTTCACTCATAAAAAATGGAAGAAAACAGTTGAAATTTTACAATTTCGTTTCTTATGGGTTCATATATAAACCATTAAAAAATGACCCTCTAAACTGTTTCAGTAAGCGTAACACAAAAATGCTCATTTTCAGAAAATCTCGAACTGAAAAAATAAAACAAAAATGCTCATAGAGTCCGCTTTCTATACCGCAATCCACACGACAAAACAATTTTGTGAAAAAACATTGCAATGTATTAAAATTTAGCATTTTCTCAATTTATTCATGTCCTGATACTGTACTGTGCTGGTGGGTCCTGTCATTGTGCTGGTGGGTCCTGATACGGTGCTGGTGATTTTGGATAAGAAGTTGGTCATATTAGAAACAAATGTTACAAAATCAATAAAATTAGCCAGATAATTGTTGCCAACAGGATCTATGACTCCTATTTTCTTGTGCATCCATTTTGGCTGTTTAATATGTGTTTTCAAATAATCTGAACTTGTTTTACATTATAACATAAAAGGGCAACATCTTTCGTCAAATATCAGATAACAATATATAGTATCTAAAAAAAGTTAAAAATTCCATAATACCATATAATTCATTTAATGTGTCAATTTGTTCGAAAAAAGTCGAAAAGAAGAGAGTTTTTTTAATGTCATGATTATCGGTCGCTTTCTAGATCTATGCTTAGCATTTTTTTTCAGATGACATGGACTCCTCACCCTGATGACCCTGCTGCCTTTCATAACTTTATCCGTATACATATATTAATAGATAAACAAAAGTCTGCATGGAACACGTATTTTTGTATTTAAAATGATTCGTTGTAACGAGAATATTTGTGGTGAATTGAAACTGTGAGGGTCACAATCTTAAATTGCTTATAAATGTTGCTGGAATAAGTTTCGTTATCTGATTTGAATTTTCGGAAAGGTGCAAGGTAGATAGACATTTTGATTTTTTTACTCTGTAATGAACCATTGTGTTGATCCCATGCTAAACATAACAAAAATCTCTGTACAAAGGTCTGTGAATTTTCTACAAAAATAGTGATTTTAATTTCACTACATTCTCTTTTTCTACTAAATACAATAATGAACTACAAACAATAATGCTTTGCAAGAAGTTTCCCCTTGATATATGTACAAAATTATATCTCTATTATTCATTGTCTGTGTTGTTTTGATACTATTGCAGTTTGAACATTTTGGAATTGACAGGCGACAGGAGGGGTCATAAACCGTACACGAAAAGATAAAATATTGATATAAGTACTTAATTTGCATCTTTGAACCCCCACCCTGGCTTGTTTTTTAGGAGCCTGGGGTGTCTTAAAATGGTCGATTACAGACGGCCGAGTACGCATTTTACTTTCCAGGCGTGTTTACGTTGATTGTTACTGTCCTGAAAACGGATAGATGGAAACAAACATGTTTGATATATCTGGCTTTAGATTCAGTTTTTTTAAATATAAATTAAGGCTACATTTTAATATAATAATTCTATGAATTCACAATATAAAAAAATGCAGAAAAAAAATGAATGAAGTGAAATATCTTAGTAAGGAGTCATTACTACAGAGATGGTGTGTTTGACACACAAAACTTAAAAGCTTAGTGATATTACCAATATTAAAATAAAAGTGTATTTTAGTTGGGTATTTTTTCCATTTACTCATTTTCAATTATAATCAAGGCACATTTTATTTTTATTCATGAAAAATATTTATATATAGAAAAGAAGGACACATTTTTCACTTCTTCCCCCGTAATTCTCTATCAAAAATATTTATTTTGAAATGAAAAAAGCTAAGAAATCTTAATTTTATTAGTGTTCTCCAGGTTATATCGTCTTCATTCTCTGACATATTCTAGCCTGCCCTTTCATAAAATAGTGATTTTTTTTAGTGTTCTATCGAACTTTCCAAAAAAAATAATACCTGATAACCGTTTAGACAAAAAAAAAATTGTTGAAAAAGTCTTAGAGCAAGTGATTCTTAATAGCTATAAGATACATTTTTCTTTTACAATACAACTTTTTTAAATCTTACGGGAAACTACTCCAAGCTTTCACTGTAACCTCGCTCTAACTTATCCCCATCCCTCCCCCCCCCCAAAAAAAAACCACCATCAAACAAACCCGCAATACTATTGTCATTCCTATAGTCAGCACTCAATTGTTCACAAACAAATGTGTTTTAAGCTGCTAAAGACATGATTCAAACGCTCAGAAAGTCCTTTATTCTATATTTTTGCTCTCCATTTTTATGCAAAACCTTTTACATTTTTATTTTTTTGATTACTGTTGAAGGTCGATGACTATGGTTGTTAACACATACTTCTTTTGGTTTCTTATGGAAATTTGTCCATTGACAACAAACATACCACATCATCTACTTTATATAAGTATTGTATAAATTACAACGTATTTTGGTGAGCTTGCAAAATGATCGTAATCCCGAAAATCGTAAACATATTTTCTTTTCTTAAAAGGGGACAAGAAGGGTTCCATTAACAGGCCAATAAATAAGATTACAGTTAGTTTAAAAAAAAATTTAAAAAATAGGGGTATTTTTTCTCTCATAATAACAGTAAACAGATTCACAACAATGTCAATTTTAAGAAAGCAGACAACAGCTAATAAGTCAATAACAGTACAGCATCAATGATCTTGAATATATGCCACTTTTAACTAAAATATAAAAGCACAGAACCAGGACATAGGAGCACAGAACCAGGACCGTTTTTCTTATCACCAGCACAGCGTCAGGACAATTCCGTTTAACGAACTTGCACGACTTTTGCAATATAATATTGTTGTATTATACTTTGCATGGTACTTATGACACATCAGAGAAAAATTAAGCAACAAAACAGTCGTTTTATTGCCGTTCTGATACAATGTAAACAAACCCACCAGCACAGAATCAGAACCCACCAGCACCCGTCAGGACCAAATCACCAGCACAGTACGTTCTCTCGCAGGACAACCATACCCACCGTGGATTCTGGTCTTTTGTCAAACATGCTGAATGTATTCTGTTTTTTAAATGCAAGACGGAAGGCTTTTTAGTTGGCACGAACTTTGGCACCTTTCCATAACGAGGGCATTACATTTGTTACCGGACGTGAAAGAGCCTTACAGGAGGCCAAGTATAATGGTATTTTTCATCCCATGTATTTCAGAATTGATCAGCTAGATCTGAATATTAAAATGAAAGTTGTGTAATCCACCATACTTTTTTCCGTGGAAACGAGACGAAGGTGTATTTTAATAGCATGTGCTATGCGTGTCCAACTGGACAACTGGGTGTTAAACGAAAGTTGCTAGTGTTTCGAATTCATCTAGGTTTTGTATTTGTCTGAACTAATTGTTTCAAAAGAAAGACTGAATCAGTTGGCGAAAAAGAAAGGAACATTTCTTATTCTTTTCTGTCTTCTTAACTTACAGCTGTCTTTTATATTCTAATGAATTCAAGTCATATTCGTTAAACTAATGATGAAATAAAGCAAAACATCATAAATTTCGTGTATCCGAAAGTGTTACCAGGAATGGTAAAATGTTAAGAGCTTAATTTCATTACCCAAAGGAAACTTAAAAAGAAAATTCAATTGAGGTAAAATTTCAACCTTAAACCTTGTTGACTGTAAAACTCGAATCACTGTTACACATACCGTAAAGCGGGTAATTTTCGAGGGTGTACAATTTCGCGATTTTCATTGAATAAGGTAAACGAAAAAGTTTGGCGGTTATTTATTTTGGCTGAATCGATAACTTTGAACGTAGAGTTTTAAATTGGCGGAATTTATTCTATCCGCAAAAATAAGCGAAAATGTACACTCCGTGAAAATAACCCGCTTTATGGTAATTTAGAGTAAATATAGGTGATGGAATTACATGAACATCTATATGAATGTTTTCATGTAAACGCGGTAAATAAAATGTCTTACTCACAAAGAATAAGACAGGAGAAAACTATCTCAATTCTGTATCATTTATCAATGTGTTCCTAACAAAAACAATGTTTATAATCTATTTATTACAGATTTTGGAGTATACTTGGTGGACTATTTGGAGCAGGAATATTACTCATTTTCTTAATGTATATCATTTGCAAGTTCAAGTCAGCAAACAGTTGCTGTAAGTAACGGCATATTATTACTGTAATTCATTTGACATACCTTGAACTTTTAGTTTAAAATATGAAAACTTTAAAACTTTTTTACCTTCTATTTGTTTTAATTTGAACACCAAAGATGAGTAAAGTGTAGACGAAAAGCACTTCTGTCACTAAATTATTAGCTTGGTGTCTTTGGTGAGTTTTAACGTCGTACCTATATTGAAAATACTTGGTCACCTGGAGATCCATTCTTGTATGAAATTGTCTATGATTTTCGATATTTTACGTGATCCGATCAAAAGTATAATC
This sequence comes from Mytilus trossulus, assembly GCF_036588685.1. Lineage (NCBI taxonomy): Eukaryota > Metazoa > Mollusca > Bivalvia > Mytilida > Mytilidae > Mytilus > Mytilus trossulus. The sequence continues at coordinate 2,092,234 of NW_026963302.1, read as the reverse complement.
CGTGCTTTAAATTACAAGACCACTCGCAGAGGGGTTCCGAACATATAGTAAGAAAGGGCAATCTAACTAAAACAAACCCGAGTTAAAGTTTCAAATCCACCGAGAGTAAACCGAGTCTAGACTATCGGGCAGATGATACTATTAACGACTAACAATGTCTGCACCACCATTGTTAAATGACCGTTCATGTATCAGCAGAGGTACTGGTAATTCATAAATCATTCTCGATGAGTTACAATTCATGAAACACCCTCGGTATTTGACAATTTACGAATCGGCAGCGGTATTGTTAATTTTAAAATGAATCACTCTCGCGACTGGTGACGTGCAATTCTTTAAACACACTCGGTAACTGACAATTCAAGAAATAGGAGAGATTTATACATTTATGATTATTTCCTTAGCTAATTCAGAATTAAGTGGGTTTTTTTGCATATGGTAATGCGAACACAAGTTAAACAGTTTTAATAAATTATGTTTTCATTATTTCAGTATCAGATGAACATTTGCATGATGCTGAAATGTTTGAAGAAGAACGTCATGAAATTAACACTGTCACCCATCAACAATCTCATCATCAACCAAGATTTTATATAAGACGTGAAAGCTTTTGGAAAATAACAAGACGCAAATCTTCGAATTCGAATATAGTTTGCAGACAGTGTGAACAAACTCGTGAAAGAAATCAGGACAAAAACAACAAAACAAGGAAGGATGATGTTGAAATGAAAAACAACATTGTTATTATTAAAAACGTTGCCAACCAGAAATGTTCAAAAACGAAAACTGTATTAGCTCTTCCAGATGTTGGATAAACATCTATCTCAAAGGTTTAAGACAATATTCTCGTTTTCATGACATATGGGAAGATGAAACAACGACACAACAAGTGTTTTTTGTATCTCTTAAAAATCGGCCCCATATGTGTAGTTCAATTTTTCTTATAATTTGTTATGAATTTGTTATTGGTATATGAATAAACAAATACATGTTTTTTTTTAAATGGACAGATAACTAGACTAACTGAAGTCCTACTTCTCTAAATAATGACCTCCTTTTTTATAATTTCGCTGCAAAAAAACCCAAGTACAATGGAAGATCTAACGAAACCCTTGATTCACAACATCACATCAACAGAAAGTAAACAGTACGTAAACATACTAAGCCAAATCTTCATCTAACTTTTTATAATATCATCGTAATTATAAAATTTCATGACCTGAACATTTTCAAGAAGGCTTTAGCAAGAACAATTATTTACAAAAAAAACCCAAAAAACTCTAAGGTAAATTCAAAAAGGGGAGGTCAATATAATTTAACAAATTCACACGGTATCTTAGGCCACAGACCACAATTAATTCCTCTATTAGTTCTTTATAACTTTTTGTCTTATTAAAAAAATTGCACCGAATCTTTTTGTTCAATTTTTGTGTGTGTAATGTACAGTACTAGTCCAAAAATATATCCAAAATTCAGAAAGATTGCTTTCACACAACTTACAAATTTAGCCAATACACATCCATACCCCTATGGACAAGTCAAGAGATGTTCCGAAAACTGTAAATATTACCTTTTTGCACTTGACCTAATCACTCTTTCCATATTAAAATCAGTTAAAATACCTTCAACAAAAAGTTATTTCACCTCTCTCTTCTTTCATTTCCACCCCATAAAAACTAACAAATGAATGAAAAAGGCAAGGAAAAAAAATAAAGAAAAAATACACTATAATTAAAGGGAACTATATTCGTGAACAACGAAAAGTAGGGTCATTAATTGTGGTCTTGGGCCTATTAGAGTTTGTCATGTAACTAACAGAACGTATAGAAAGCAATTGTCATATTCCGGAATATGTAAGGGGATTTCCATTGTTATTTTTAACATCCTTAGGAGCTCGTTATCTTTGTTATTTTACTTTTATAGCTAGCTAAACCTCCTAAACGAATTCATGTTTTTTATTCCATCGAATGATCATATTGTCTCAGATATCTACAATTACTTAAAATGTCATTTGGTTAGAAATCTAGAGATACTATAAGATTAGTAATTGAATGGAAAGGACATTGCAAATATCTTTTATGCTTGCCAATTTATGTTATTTTCACTGGCAAATGCATACAATTATATAGACGTCTTTAGAATTCATCAGTTATGTGTCTCCTGTGACATATTTTACAGTTAATGGCTAAAAACCACAACTTTGTTGACAATATTCAGATCAAAAACATCGAACTCTAAAAGAACATTTCCTCACACTTTAAATAAAGTCAGCAGTAGTATACCGCTGTTCTAAACGCATACATCGATTGAGAGGGAAACACATCAAATATAAGAGAACTACGACACAACAGAAACACAGCTTTAACGCCGTTTTTAATAACAGAAAAACGAACTGCAAGTTAAGGTCGATACATGATTTACCGCCATCTTGGATTGTATGATCACAGTACAAAATTTATCTAGTTATTTTCTTAAATCTGCAAATTTTTAGACAGATTTGAAATTTAATCGTTAGTCTGTTTATCTATACATTCATGTATAAGGAAAACTTGGTGATTTATTGTATTATCCAAATTATTTAAACAACTATCATTTTTTTTTTAGAATCTTTTTTTCAAATGAGCCATTTAAGGGAAGATAACTCTCTTAGTCAAAAAAATATACTGGACCAATAGAGATTTAATTTTTTACTTGTAGCAAGAAAAAAAGTTCGGTAACACCATTTTTATTTTTATTTTCTTTAACCATGTAAAAAGTAAAGTAATAAAAATACTGAACTTAGAGGGAAATCTAATCGGAAAGTCCATAATCACATGGCAAAATCAAATAACAAAACACATAAAAAACGAATGGACAAGAACTGTCATATTTATGAGAAAATTCTGTCTCAGAAAGTATATTCTTATGATCTACCTCAAAAAAGGGGGAACTCAGTCAAAACTAACACATTCAAACATTATACTTTATTAACCGAGGACACCATTGGAAAACAACTGTCAAATATCTGAGTTTGGAAAGGCATTTTCCGAAACGATACAATGGGTTCAACTGATTTACTTTATAGCTAGCTACTAGTGTATAAATAAAGGCAACATTAGTATACCGCTGTTTGAAAGTTATACATCGATTGAGAGAAAACAAAAATCCAGGTTACAAACTTAAACTGAAGGAAACGCATAAAATATAAGAGGAAAACAACAAAACAACAGAAATACTAAAAGTGCAACAAAAAACCATCCGACAATGCAACACACACAAAAAACGAACTATAAGATAACACTTGCCATTTTCCTGACTATAGAACCTCCCACTTCTATGCAATTTGTTTATGTATTTTACCTTGCTTAACCTACTATTATCTTCGTGAAATGGTTGTTCCTAGTCGGGAATATAACAGTTGTTCCCAGTCGTCCTGTGTACCGTTTATTTGATCAAATTAAAAAAAAAAAATATAGAGCTCGATATTTTTGCTTTGATATTTTGTATGACCTTTAAATATTAGTAACACGGAATATAAACTGTAGTCGTGTGAGTACCTAGCTTCAAGCAAATGGTTATGTTTGTAATCGAGATTGAGGTAACGTGACATAAAGTACAATCAATCTGCTTGTATTACACCATATTTGAAGAATAAAATAACAAAATGATCGGATGGAAAAATTATATTCTTGCTTGACGTTTGGTCTTCAATAGTTGTAATTCAAGCCTCGATAACATGGAATTTTGAATCTTCGTTATAGTGATTATGATATTTGTTTTGGATTGTTATAGGACCTTCTTTTTTCTATATCATTCTCTCATATTGCTTTTTCCTCCCACGTTTTGTATATATTTTTCAGGTTACAAAAGTTTTTCTACTGTACAGTATTTCATAGGAACAAACACGTAATGACAACGTCGTCCAACGATTTGAATAATGGTATCTTACCGACAACTTTTGATACGAAGGCGTGCTTGTCATTTATCTGCGAAGTCAACTCCCGCGTACTTTAATCCATTATAGTCTATATTAGCTCCATGTTAATTATATGTGCAATTAATATACTTATTTATATTCCGGTGTTTGTTCATCAAAATAATTTCAGCATACTCAATCATCACCTAAAAACAAGTTACAAATATTGAGATATGATCGAATCTCATATGCTGTTGAAGAAGGTAACACGTCTTTGATGCAGTCTTAAAGAGTAAAATCACAAAAATACTGAACTTAAAGGAAGATCAATTCGGAAAATCCATAATCACATTGCAAAATCAAATAACAAAACGCATCAAAAACGAATGGACAAGAACTGTCATATTCCTGACTTGGTACAGGCATTTTCAAATGTAGAAAATGGTGGATTAAACCTGGTTCTATAGCGGTAACCCTTTCACTTTAACGACAGTCTCATCAAATTCCGTTATATTTACATTGATGCATTAAAAAAACAGACACAATACATTAAATAGTCAAAATATGGGTACATCAGTCATCATCGTATAACAATTTTAAAAGGAACAATTTAACAGAACACAAAAACATCTATCTACAAACACATTCATTAATTTGAGTGTCTGACGTCAGAAAATACACTTTAACCACGTTTATGTTATTCCTGTTTTATACTCTTGCCTTTGTAGAAATGATTCATTGCCACTTTCTGATATCTTAGTTTGAAATCAAGCCATACTAACTTTAATTCTAACATTGTATGATGATCTTTCAGGTTTGTCTAGCTATTTAACGTAACAAAGATTTTTTACTTTACATTAAAAATAAAAGATTTATAAAAAAAAAAAACAGAATTTGGAAAATATGGTAAGGTAGAATGAAACTTTGTGGCTTTCAGTTTATTAGCTAATATTTGTTATTATTTGAATGATAGGACTTTACACAAAGTTTCGTTATTTGTGCAACTATAATTACATACATCATATTCAATTGTTTTAAATTATCGTTTGAATAAATAATGTTTAGATCTTAATATATTTTGAGAACTTCACGAAAGTCAGTGATAACGAAAGCTTTAGTACCATAAACTTAGACAAGACGAAAAATTACCTTAAGCTAGGATTTTGAAAAAATATATCAGAATTTATGTATGAAATTAAATGATAAATGTGATTTCGTTCTGTTGTTAAATACAGATTACCATACATTTAATAATGGTGTTAGTGGGTAAAGTGTTATCTAAAAGATTAGTATGTCTTCTATATCTATATCGAAGGTCAATGATCTATGTCTATGTGTTTAGCAACAATGTTATGTTCCTGTCTGTTTTAACCTATAAGGCTACTGTGACATATGAATCATCGTGTATTCATGTATTTAGAAATGATTCATATATTAAGAAATGATTCATTATTATTAAGATTTCTAATCAAATACTTATTTTAACTAATTTATAATAAAACAATATACATTTGTGTATGTTAATACCTGAGATTAATACATACACCATGAAATTGTTGCATCATACTGAATTAATAACTATAACTTATAGCTATCATAATCAGGTGAAAAAATGAGGTCTTTATAGGTACGCGTGATATGCAGAAATTGTTTGTTTACTTACAACAAATTGTCACATGGGTTTGACGGTTTAAGGTTATCAAAAGAGTTGTGAAATTCTCATCGATGTATAAATAAAGAAAAAAATGTGAATTTATATCAAAACTAAAAATGTATTTGTTGACTATATTTTTGACATTTTTGCTTGGGTTGCATTATAGCAATGGGCGCATTGTTGATCCAATACATCCAACACAAAGGCCTTTAGTGCCTTCTCACACAAAACCCACTCCAACAGCAGCATTTCAACATGAATTTCAGTTGGACTCTGACGGAAACTTTTGGTTATTTTGGAATGTCAGCGGTACCAATATAACGTTCGAAACTCATGTCAGAACTAGAGGATATGTTGGATTTGGGCTTTCATCAAATGGTAAAATGTTTCCATCTGATGTTGTCGTCGGATGGGTGAAAGACGGAACAGCAGTTTTAAAAGCAAGTATTTACATAGAAAAGAAGAATTAAGGGCAATTAATTGCAATAGTGTCGCATCATGGTCAATTTTTTTTAAAGTCCTTAATTTTTTTTACTAAAATTCAAAGTAGGTAGATCAATATAAAAGTATGAGGTTATCATAACATATTGCAAATATTTTAACCAAATACAAAGGAGAAGGTCCGGTAAGGGCCGATTTTGGTACCATTAACCTTCGTCCCCGAGGGTATCACCAGCCCAGTAGTCAGCACTTCGATGTTGACATGAATATCAATTATATATGGGAATTTTTATAAATTTTCTGTTTACAAAACTTTGATTTTTTCGAAAAACTAAGGATTTTCTTACCCCAGGAGTAGATTACCTTAGCCATATTTGGCACAACTTTTAGGAATTTTTTATCCTCAATGCTCTTCAACTTTGTATTTATTTGGCTTTTTAACAATTTTGATCTGAGCGTCACTGATGAGTCTTATGTAGACGATATGCGCGTCTGGCGTATAAAATTAAAATCCTGGTACTTTTGATAACTATTTGGCATCAAAGTTTAGATTAATCAAATGAAAAATTTTGGACATTTTTTAAATACTTAAGTGTCTACTTCAATCGATTCAATTAGTCAATATGCCATATTTCATCCGATTTAGTCATTAAAGACGCTCAAATTCAAGCTTAAATATGAAAAATCTATCAAATATGTCATAATAGGTCACTTTTCAGATGAAAGTTGCCGCATCTGGGTTCATTTGCAACCTTTATATATGTTAATGTTATATATTACCATCAAATACAATTTATATTTAATTACAAAGAATGAACAAAAAATGCGGCTACTTCCATTTCAGACGGGAACCGTCTAAAAATTAACCGAAATGCTCAAAACTCGAAGATTCCAGTGATTTAGCATGACTTCATGTTGTTAGTACCCTATACATTGTATTGTCAAAAACAGCCCACATTTAAAGTTTATTGAACAGAAGTACTCTACTTACCAATAAATAGCTACAAGTTTACATTGTAGATTTAAGCAGATAAAGCGTCATCTGGAAAATGAATAAAACGGTTTGAAGTTTCCGGATACAAAATAAGTGTGTTATGATTATGGATTTCATTCGATTTGGAAATTGTACAATTTTTTTTCATGTTTATCATTTTAAACTCTTTAATGTGCAAATTCGTTATTCTTTTGTGCATTTTTGTTTGTACTTCTTCTATACTGAAATATAAATCATTTGTGTAAAATATCATTTTTGTTTAACTCATGCCAAATATGACTGTATTTGGAGTAAAAAAAACTATGTGTCAAATGCCCATTTCAGGTAAAATATATCAACTTTAAAAATGTATGATGGCAAAGTTACGTTAATAATAGCATTTCTTCACTAAAGTATCCATGTTATATTTGAACTTCTCTCCTACATATTTCTAAAATCTTTAGTGATTTTTTTTGATTTTTTTTATCACAGAATCATGACTACAGTAAACAAACTGGTAACATGTTACCTTACCCCATGAAGTCATTTGCTTTCGGGGTTTTTTCATTCATCATCTATCTAAAAAAACAGATACTGTAAATAACAGAATACAATTTTATTTTAAGGACTGCCACACCACAGGACATTTTACTCCCGAAGTAGATACCAGCCAGGATTGGCACTTGATTAGTGGATTTGAGAACGATTTTGGCACTGTCCTGACATTTTCAAGAAAATTGGACACATGCGATGACAACGACACAATAATAACAGTAAGTATTGGTCAATAATCTGAATTTCATGTAACATAAAATTTGAATCAGAGACAATTACTTACGATATTGAATTGATACAGTTGTATTGCATTTTTATGAAGACACACGTAAGTCAGCCCCTGCTACAGCACATACGAAAGCGTCATTATCCTCAATCGTGACCTTTATCTATCGTTAACATGTTGTTACCTTGCAGGTAGTTTCGTCACAAAGCTTGAAGTCTTTAAAGCTAATTCATGCAAATGGGTTGTCAACGGAGTCATCTGCATACATTTACTATATAAAAAATGCACACGCAGTGAAATTGGTTTCAACATAAATTACATTGCTTAAATAGACAGTTCCAAGAAAACTCACCTAGGACTAGATTAGGCAGATATATATATATCCTAGTTTGCTTTTATTTCATCTTTTCCGTCTTATTGACTTGAATCTACTCTTGGTTTATTCGCCGCAATTGAAAATCAACTTGTCAGGAGTTGTTTTGAATTGATTTGGAAAAAGGTGTTGTTTGGCAATTCCTTGAATCAGAAAAAACGACAATATAAATATTCGTGATTAACTTGAAAACTCTTAGTTCTTCCTGTTCATGTCATATGCATAACAAATACAAACCAAATATGATAGAAAGAAAAATATGATTCTTATGAGATTCTTTGATGAAAATTGGCCAGCCACTTTATGGTGCTTGGAGTCTTTTGAAAGTATATGCACATAGTCTTCGTAAAAGCCGTTCTAACTTCAACTGATACTAAAAGTGATGTTCCTTGTAATATTAGGCGCAATTACCTTTTTTACCTACTGTGAATAAGGTTTCAATATTGGAGCTGTTACAAATGTATCTATAAATATTGTATTCACCAACTGTTAAACAAAATCTAATGAAAATATCATCTTGCTAAGTACTCGTACGTACCGTATTGAACTGAGTGGTGAATCTCTTGAATTGATCGGCTGACCAAAATGTATGTTGGCAAGCGGGAGGTTCAGTACTACATTGCTAAATGCTATCTCGGTTGTTATATAATTAGAATTGAGGATATATCTCCGCATACAAGCCATCTCTACATCTTGCGAATTGGTAACACAGAAAAAGTATTTCAAATTAGGTCTAAGCAAACAAACAAACCAGATCATTAGCTTTTGTAAACATTATTAGTAAATTGAATTATATTTCATTGAATACATATAATTTTGTTTCCAGGACGACACTGTGAAAGCTATATATTCCTACCATCCTGACGATCCAGATTCAGTCCAAGGAATGCAATGGCATGGAGTAAAACGTCGTGGTGCTCAAAGTTTGATGTTTTTGTCATCTACTAAGTCGGATGTTTCCATTCCAGCGAATAATATACACATAGATCTAGTATCACCAAACGTAGGTTTACATTATATTAGCAATGTTTTAAAGATACGACACCTGAGGCGTGGTAGAGGTTAGGGACATGTCTGATAAGTACACCAGGGGGAAATGGTTGTATTGAATCTTTAAGATATTTTGCCGTTATTAATTATATTGGATAAACAATGAAACGGTTTCTTCTAAGATACTATTTGCTCTACTAACCAGAGCTTTAGTTTCAAATAACCTTAGTCAAACCAGCCGTTACAAGATTCATATATTGTTCATATATATTTTATTTAAGTCAAATTTTAAACCCTAATAATGCGTCTTTTTATGTCTGTCATTCTTTACTTTACAAAAATGTATAATATTTGCATTGTAAAGGGATGGATGACAAGAGGTAAGGGTAGTAAAGTGCACATGTTCTCATTTATTGCACATTCCTTCGAACAACTTGAATATATAAAACTCATGTTAAGTCGCCAATTACAAATGCATACTAGGAAACAAATCACAACTGACACCATAATATCCATAATTAGTTCCAAATAGTGTCAAAGATATGCAAATAAGACAATTTATAAGATTTCAAGAGTTAGAAAGGGTACCTGGGGAGGTTGGGTCAGGGTGAATGGGAGGTGTGTTTCAAATGATTTTAACATTTGAAGAACATGCAGAACAATTACAAAAAATGGCAGCATTGATAAAATGTGTAGCACCACTGAGATATATATTTATCTCCTAGCACAAATCGTCTCCCTGCATTGTCATCAACCCTGTGGTCGTAAAAACCTATCATTCTTTTTTTTTCGTTTACAAGTCAGATATTTATTTTATGACTTGTATGACCTTATTCTATTTAGTTTTCTCTATTTGTTGTATTTCTAATCATTTTATTGAATTAATCTTTTCTTCAGTTTTCTGTACCTTCTGTTGATACACGTTACCAATGTACTATACACAAAATACCAACCCTAACGAAGAAACATCATATGATCAGAGTGAGTGATGAATTTACATGATATACTAACTTTATAAAATCTGAACTGCATGCACAAAAAGGAAAATATTGAATTAATGACAAAAAACAGGTGTTATGAAACTAGACGTTTACATTTTTTGCAAACATACCTGTGCAGAAAGGTAATGTCTTCATCAGTACAAAAAAAATCCAGAGCATAATTAAAGTGCAAACAAAAAAGAGAGTGCCATGTCGGGTATGATATATAAATTTAAATGAATTAATCCATTATGAAATAAATTAGAAAAACATTCAAAAGTTTGAACTGTTTTAGGGGCGATAGACAATGTAATGTAACGTTAGGCATTTGAAGTATTAAAGTTTTTGTGGCTTTACGCTTATGCTCGTCGTCTATATGTGACCCAGTGGAAGTCTGCATTGCCAGAACATAAACCTCGATACCTTTCTGATTGTTTTTATTTAAAAAAAAGTTTATTGAAAATAAGTTTGTATCATTCAATACGTATTTTGTAAATATTTTTTTGAGGAAAATAATGAAATAATTGTATTGTTTTAGTACGAACCTGTTATACAGAGAGAAAACATCGATTATGTCCACCATGCTGTTATTACAACATGTCCTGAAGTAACCGAGGCAGATGTTGGAACTTCCTTCGAGTGTTACTCAAGAGGTACTCCTAGACGTTTCCAGACATGCAGTGAAGTAGTGGTGGCGTGGGCTGTAGGTGGAGTGGTATGTATGCAGCTTTACATATAAGCTTAGTTGACACGCTGTTATTTTAAATTACTCTAGTATTTGAATGGGTTTTTAAAAAACGTCTACCGCCCAGCAGTAAAAGGAAGGCAAAAGGTACCAACGGAATATTCAAACTCATAAGTCGGAAACAAATCGACAAAGTCATGGCAAAAAAACGTGCAAAAGACCACCAACAATACAAAAGATTAAAACACAAGATAGAAAACTGCAGACTGAGCAAAACGAATCATAACAACAACCTGTGGTGACCTCACGTGCTCCTGATTTGTAAGCATATCTTGCACCAAATGCAGCATCTGTCATGTTTCTCATGTAACTACAAACCTTGCGAAAAGTTCGGTTGGTTACATTCTATGAAAAGAGGACTGGATAATAAACTCTTGATGACGCTCACTTTTTTCTCTCAGAGGGATGATTACAACTTCATCACTTAGAACTCTTATAACTTCCTTGTTTTTAATTATTGAGTGTGTTACTTTTGGGTATAATTTTATCCTTGCAGTTCAAGCACAACGTACTGAAATGTAACACATAAAATGCAAGTTGCAGTCTTATTTTTATCTATTCAACCATTCCACTTCCAAAAATCATACAAAATCAGCCTATTTATACGGATTATAATACAAAATATCATTTTTTAGGGTGGCCTAGAAACATAAATGTGAACCAATTTGTAGTAAATTATACTGTAATGAACTAGTAACAGGAGCAATTCTTTATTTCTTTAATATTGTGTTCTTCTTTTACCAGGCTTTTAATATGCCAGAACACGTAGGATTTGCTTTTGGCGAGGCAGACAGTCCTAAATATTTAAGACTAGAAATGCATTATAACAATCCTACTATGAAATCTGGTAAGTATGTGAACAAATCATATAATGATCTTTATACCAAAATTCACATTTTACATGCATGTTTAATTGGATTTATGTTTGTATTTTTCACTCAAAGTGCGTTGAAAAGTATGTATGTGCACAGATGTGAAATATTTTTGATAATACATGTATATACAATACACAAAAAAAGAGTGGTGGCAGTATGTACGAATGTATCCATTACGAAGTGTATAAGGCTCTTAAAATAGCGTGCAATAGAATCATTTGTTTTTTTAATACAGAAAAGATACATGCTACTAAATTTTTTAACATTGTAAATAAGTAAGATCTTTTGAACTTCAGACTTTTGTAGACGAATTTCGCGTCTTGCGTGCAAAATTTTAAGTCTGGTGTCTTTAACAAGTGTAATGCTTTATCTTTCATTCAAAATAAAAGATGTTTTAACAATGAAAATTTATCAACAAAAAATATGTAACTGAATGTCAATCAATTTTAAAATACAAGCAAAACAACGAGACAAATGAATAATTGCGAGAATAAGTAGCTACATTTTTAATTTGTTTTGATATTGCATAACTGGTGTCATAGTGATGAGTTTGTTTTGGTAACAAGCTGAGATGTCTTGGGATTTCATTTCAGATATTGTTGACAGTTCAGGTATTCGATTAATTCTCACCCCGGATACTCGTCAGTTTGATGCAGCCGGTATGAGTGTTGGAGTCAATGTTGATCCGACTCATTTTATACCACCATACCAAAAAGCTTTTTTGTCTACGGGATATTGTAGTCCAGAGTGTACTGAAAAGGTAGGTTTTCAAATATTGGGTTTTTTGGCAGAAAGAGATGCTTTTAAATGAAAAAAACAAATATAGTTTTAAATGGAAAAAATGATTGAAACTGTTTTGTATTTTGTGGACCGAGTTGTCTCCATAAATTTTTTTTAAAAGTTGTTCAAGTGGTTCTTCAAATTTGACCGTGTTCCTTTCATTAGTGGTCTGAGTTGTCTTTAAAACTGGTCCGAGTTTTTACTAAACTTGTCAAAGTTACATTTGAATTGGTCTGACTTGTCTTTGGTTCGTGTTGTCATGTATTTGTTGTTAGTATGTATGCCTTGTTTCTTGTGATATGTTCCGTCTTTCCTCGAATTACGTTGACTTAAAGTACCTCGTGGTACCTTCTATTTTTTTCTTTTGTTACAAGAGACCCTTGGAGTTTGATTGATTTACTTGTCGGTCTAACAAGATCAGTTTTTGAATCATACTTCACACTTTTCAAAAGTTTTTAAAAAGTAGGTCTTATTGTTATTTTGTTTATTTTCTTTGGTTACATCTTCTGACATCAGACTCAGACTTCTCTTGAACTGAATTCTAATGTGCGTATTGTTATGCGTTTACTTTTTGACACTGGCTAGAGGTATAGGGGGAGGGAATTTTTGCGCCTGTCCCAAGTCAGGAGCCTCTGGCCTTTGTAAGTCTTGTATTACTTTTAATTTAAGTTTCTTGTGTACAATTTGGAGTTTAGTATGGCGTTCATTGTCACTGAACTAGTATATATTTGTTTAAGGGCCAGCTGAAGGACGCTTCCTGGTGCGGGAAATTGACCGAATTTCTCGCTACATTGAAGACCTGTTGGTGACCTTTTGATGTTGTCTCTTTGACACATTCCCCATTTCCATTCACAATTTTAATTTTACTTGTTACAACATTTTGAGCAGATTGATATAAAAATTAATAAAACAACTAAAACACTGAAGACTTGCTAGAACATCATGCCTTGAAAAAAAAAACCTAGTTCATACACCATGGCTTTTGTACCCATGAAATACCACTTCTTTACTTTGAGCAAATACACTATTACACAAATTGCGAACAGTGATGGTAAATATATGTGGCGCATTGAAAATGTACTGTTCAATATTATTTAACCTGCAATAATTTTTTTTTAATTCAATGAAGATGTATTTCAGGGTTTACCAGAAACAGGAATTAAGATTTTTGGCCTCTTACAACATGCTCATTTATTAGGTGCTGGAATTAAAACACGGCATATAAGAAACGGAACTGAACTGTCACCGATAGCTGAGGATGATCACTATGATTTTAATTACCAAGATATCCGGGTTTTAAAAGAAGAACGAGAGGTCAAACAAGTAAGTTATACTGTTTAGATTTTTTCCTTTTTCTAACTATATACTATGGTGGCCGGTTAAGGCCATTTCGCGTTTCCGCCTTTCATATACTATAGGGCGAAACGCGAAATCGAAAACACGAAGTCGAAAACGCGAAAGGGCGAAATATTTTTTCTTTCCGATTTCGCGTTTTTGACTTGGCGCTTTCGCATTTTGCCCTATAGATTATGAAAGTCGAAAATGCGAAAACGCGAAATGGCCTTAACCGGCCACCACAATATACCATCCAATATTTTTTTAAATAAAACATTTGAAAGAGTCATTGTGTACGTAATGAAGTTACTTTAGATCTTGAGTTTGCATAAGAATTTGTACAGAACGATGCATATTTGAGAAGTATTTGTCATAAAAAAAATCATACTTACGTACATAGTACACGTTAAATTTCTGTAGCGAATAATCGTTTAAAACAAATTTTCTTTTAAAACAACTGATCTATTTTTTTAAGATTCCCATACATGTAATGAACAGATATAAAGTTTTTCAATTTTCCTTTGAAATTTATTAATTTCGTAGAGACATCATTGTTAGGTTTCTTGACACACCTACAACAATCAAGATACATCGTTTGTTCCCACAATTTCGACGTTTTTTTAAAGATTCGACCCGATCAAAGAAACTTAACTCTAGATTTTCTGAAATAAATTTTCAAACGTGGCAATTAACGCAGACGAGGGTCTAAAACCAATTATTACAAATCAATTCTTTTAAATACATGTTACATTTTTTTCCAAATAATTTATAAAGGCTAAATGGTTGTTATTTGTATAAAGCAGTTTGTTGCTTCTTGAGACGAATACACTAACAGTTAAAATGAGAAATCACAAGGTACATGTATACATTGTACAACAACGACACATTCCTATATATATTCAGTACAAATAACAGAAGACTCTTGATTTAGATTCAACAAAGTAATGGCATTGCTACAAATTAGACAAACAAATCACTTATATAACATGACAAGGCCATTAAATATTACATTTCCTTAAAACATTGCTGTAAAACTTTTTAAAATGTACCTTATTTTTATCAGGGCGACAGCTTTATTGTTGAATGTACATACGACTCATCGAGAAGAAACAAACCAACAATAGTAAGTAGATATCAGTTTATCTTATTTACTATCCTTTTTTCGTGTTTTTAATTTAGAAATTAGAGAACCAATTTTGAAAGGTCTGAATTCCTTTAGTCAAAGTTGGCCCTCTTGGTTCTTATACATCCTAAGATTTGATATATAGTGTTTGTGCTTTTCCGATGAACTTAAACTAAAAAACAATAGAAAGCACTTAAGACAAAAAATGATTTATAAAATAGTTTACTTTATAATGAAATTTTAAATAATATTTGGGATCATACACAAAGAAAAATTTCCTCTTGTCGATAATTAAGAAATTAAATGAAATGCGACTTCCTTAATTATATATTATCATCATAATCGTTTTAATTACAGGGAGGTCTATCAACACAAGAAGAGATGTGTGTTTCCTTTTTATACTACTATCCACGGACAACAATGTCTTTGTGTTTGGGTTTACCAGTGTATGACCAGATATCTAAAGATCCATCCAAAGCAGTAGAACAATTTAATGGTTGGAATTGGAGAGATAATAATGTCCAGCACATGTTTCAAGACTTGGTCAATAACTCAACATATAGAATTATCTGTAATGGTCCCGAAAGGCTCAAGGTAAGTTGTCATACTGAATATACGTGTACATGTAGTGTTGTTTAAAAGGAGAGAAAGTCTGTCACAAACCCTCGTGAATACAAGTATTTGCCAGTGGTTAATTATATTTGCAACTACATTGCATATCAGGTCTTTGGTTTTTCTTTTGAACAGATACATGTTTATTTGTATCACTTAATCTTTATGTACTCAGATAACAGTTATGTATGGGTCTTGCTCATTGTTGAAGCTATAAGCTGTAGTTGATTGTATTCTTGTCGTTTGGTCTTCTAGATTGTCGTCTCATTTCAGTCAGTTTTTGTGATCGAAATCAACTTATAATAAACATAATTATCAAAATTATTAAACTCCTTATTGCATTTTTTTTCTCTCATTGACATGAAAAGGGGAATATACCCAAAAAATAAAAGAGAAGAGTATTCAATTTGTATTGCCGGTTTTTGTCTAGGTTTTCAATGAATAAACTTGAACTATATGTCTTGATTGATAAGCCATACTTTATTTCATTTTCAAAACTATGTTAATACAAACTACAGTATTACTTAGACTGAGTCTTAACATTGATAACAGCCAATTACACCAAAAGATCACCATGAAACACCATTTTCTCATTTCGAAAGTTGTTTTAGTATCAGTGACACTGGAAACAAAATATATTTTATGCACTCGTACATGCACAATTTTACCGCCTTGTATAAACCTGGAATTGTTTTTATATATTTTAATTTACAGCCATATTTCATGAATAATTGTGATTTCGTATTGTAGATTCACCGCCACTTTTCAGTTGTTCCTAAACCGGATGTTCCTTTCCAGAAACCACAACGACAATGTTTATAACTTTGTCTTACTGATTGAATGAATGTTTGACGATGGCATGATCTTTTTATATCATAATACATGTTAATAAATAACTTTATAATAATAGCATGTGTTTAATTTCTAAACAAAAATAGTGAATATTTTCTGTAACGAAAAAAGAAAGTATGCTAGATACACTTACTGGAAATGTGAGGATATGATTGAAGCTTTAAACTTTCTGCTAGATAACATTTATGTACGTTTCGGCGATAAAGTATATCGTCAGGTAGTAGGTATTCATATGGGCACCAACTGTGCCCTTTAATAGCAGATTTATTTCTATATTGCTATGAATCTCAGTTTATGACCAAACTCAGTAAAGACCCATCATTGTTATATTTGGTTGATACTTTCAAAAATACCTACCGATATCTGGATGATATATTTTCGTTGAATAATCCAGAGTTCTCTATATATACTTCAGAAATTTACCCAAACGAACTTACTTTAACTAAATCTAACATAAACAGCAGCAGTTGTCCTTTTCTAGATTTAGACATTTCAATTTCAAACGGGAAACTTCACACTAAAATTTACGACAAAAGAGACGATTTTTCATTTCCTATTGTTAATTTTCCTTTTTTAGACGGCGATGTGCCTTTGGCTCCATCATACGGTGTTTATATATCACAACTCGTTCGGTTTGCCCGTGTGTGTTCTGATGTCATAGATTTTAACGAACGTAATCAATGCATCACTGGTAAATTGTTGTGTCAGGGATTTCGTTACCATAAATTAATTAAAACTTTTACTAAATTGTTTCATAGATACAAAGATTTGATTAGTAAATTTGGCTATACCTGTAGAAAGCTTATTAAAAATGGTATTTCACATCCTAAAATTTATGGTGATATTGTACTTAAAGCGAGGAAATCACTATGTGATCCTTGTAAACTCATCGAACCTTTAAACAAACTTATAAGTAAGGGTTACCGTACCAATATTGTAATTAGATCTCTGAATATAGTTCATATTGGCACTAATATTGATTTTGTCATTATCAAATTAAAACATAACTAAATTTCATTATCTTTTGAGGCAAGATGTATAGAGACACAGACACGTTAATTTTTATTTCTAAAGAAGTCGCTCTTCACTATCCTACTACCTGTCGATTCATTTATTTTTGGCATTGCACAAGTCATGTCTTTGACTATTAATGACGTTAAAATACTAAATCCCTGGGATGTGTTTTAGTTGATTTTAGTCTCTGATGCATGATTTTTTATTATTCATTAGTTTTGGCTTTTCACTAGCTGTCAGTAACTGCGAGTACTCTCAAATCGTATTTTCCTGTTAATTCGACCTGTTGATACTGTTTATAATGCTTTTTTGTTATATTTTTTTATACGGATCTTGTCTGTACACCAGCTTTGATTAATTGTAATATCTTCAATTTTTCACTTATTCTTACTCCATTTGTATAAACTTCAAGATTATAATTATTTCTTTAAAAACGGTTTTTTTCTTAGGTGAATTTTGATTGGTTAAATATTTCTCAGTGATGTCCTGCCATGGCTGTGTTTGAATTTGTTTGTTAGCTTAAATTGTTGGTCATGAATGTTTGTCTCTAATATTTAATTAACTGTGCATTTGTATTCAGATATCGCAGATCAAATTTATTCGTTCATTGTGTAATCATACGTTTTTTGATTGAGTTAAGTCTGCCAATTGATATTTTATCGTGTGTTTTTCTATGTTGTGATGTTATGCTATTGTTTCGGAAAAAGGGAGAAGGTTTGGATCCATTAAAACGTTTAATCCCGCTGCAAATGTTTGCACCTGTCCTAAGTCAGGAATCTGATGTACAGTAGTTGTCGTTTGTTTATGTAATATATACGTGTTTCTCGTTTTGTTTATATAGATTAGACCGTTGGTTTTCCCGTTTGAATGGTTTTACACTAGTCATTTTGGGGCCCTTTATTGATTGTTGTTCGGTGTGAGCCAAGGCTTCGTGTTGAAGGCCGTACTTCAACCTATAATGGTTTACTTTTTAAATTGTTACTTGGATGGAGAGTTGTCTCATTGGCACTCACACCACCTCTTCCCATATCTATATAAAAGGAGACTGGTGTAATTCAATAGCAGCTTAACGTAAAAAGTAATAAAAAAAGACATCTATGGTCTCTACGGATTGAATACTAATCTTGTTCTTCGGACTATTATGAATAAGAATTGGACCGCGAATGGTAAACAGTCATTTATTTATTTCAGAAATGAGAATTTATTCAAGCGAATCCTGTAATTTGGTGTGATGAAAGGATAATAAATGAAACTTCTGTTGCAGGAGCTAACATTGCTTTGTGGGGCGAGCGATACAATTTAAAAACATGAAATTGTATATCAATTGAAGATTCAGAAAGTCTCTCCAATGAATGGCTTTGAATGGTTTCCAAAATTTTGCATTTAGCGAATTCAAAGAATGAATACTTATGGAGTGGTCTAAAAGGCAACATACAATGTATCAAATAGCGGAAAGCATTTTAATATAACACACGACATTTTATGGCGAGGTTCCCGACTTGGTACTGGCGCGTGAAGATGTACATATGGTTGGGTTGACATAGCTTTTGTTTTAAAATCTCGACCCAGAACAGGAAATGTGCTTCGCTTTTAAATAATATTATAATATGTAACGAAAAATGTACAAAAATGATGTACAAAACACAAGGGCTATCTCTTTTAAGAAGACAAATGATTGAAATCATCAATCAACAATGCTTTTATTTTGAACTTACGGATGTACGTAGGTGAGGTTTTGGAACTTGTGTCAAATGTTCGGACTCCTTGGTGTTCTTCCATACAATACAATGAAAAAATATTTTGCCCCATAACACCCATTTATTTTTTCATATAAGACTTATTAGCTCATGAAACATCATTTACCAAAATGTTAGAAGATGCTTGATTTCCTTTCTTTTGTTTTGAGACCCAAATATTACCAATGCAAATATATTAAGGTAAAAGTCAGAGCAAGGACGTATAACTAACATCAGTCGTATTTGGTGTTGTCAAGATCGAGGAAAAGATGGTGGGATTGTTGGTAGGGAAAGCTGAATATATTTGTGTTCTTCTGTTCTTCTGTGACACAGATATTTCATATCGGTCACCCAAGTCGTGATGTTTGCCGTTAAACATTCGAACTGGTTTCAAATTAATCTTTGTTTCCGTAGCTTTCTGGTAAGCAACACCTACATGTATGTCCAGGAAAAAGTCCTTCGACATACTTCGTGACATCAAAATTATGTTTTAGGAAAATAATCTGATTTTTATACATCTATCACAAGAACACAGATTTACCGTCGAACGGAGTTTTGAATAGCATATCCTTGAATTTTGGAAATACTATGGCTTTTCTACCTATAATATATTACCCTAGCTGTATTTGGCAAACCTTTTATGGCTTTTGGGTCCTCAAAATCATCAACTTCGTACTTTTTTGGCCATTTAAACACTTTTTGATTCGAGCGTCACTGGTGAGTCTTTTGTAGACGAAACGCGAGTCTGGCGCAAGTGCAAAATTTTAGTCCTGGTATCTATGATTAGTTTATTTAATGGAATAAACTCGGTCACTTTCTAAACAAAATGTACCAATAAAAAGCTGGGCTTTGTAATTACAACAATATCAAGGATAAGTCGGAACAATTATACTGTATAGTACCTACAAATCAGCTTGCACTGCCCTCATGTTTATTGATATGTTTTGTATTGTGTTTTATGCCTTTTTATGGGCATTATGTTTTCTGGTCTGTGCGTCCGTTCGTTCGTTCGTCGTACCTTTTGTTCGTCCGTCTGGCCCGTTTCAGGTTTAATTTTTGGTCGAGTTAGTTTTAAATGAAGTTGAAGTCCAACCAATGTTCCCTATAATTTAAATGACAAATTTGAGATCCCCCCCCCATTTTCACGGTCCACTGAACATAGAAAATGTTGGTGCAGATGGGGCATACGTAAACTGGGAATACATTCTTGTTTTTATTTATTTCTATGTAACATGTGTATCTGAATTTTGTTATTCTCATCACCGTTTGAAGACTTTAATTTATAGTAACTATATGAAAACTACTTTAATAAAAAAATAAATGAAATGCATTGTGCAATAAATATAATTTTCTTTAATAGAAAAAAAATAATTTGTACTTAAAACATAACCAACAGTAACAAAAGAAATTTCAATAAGAAAAGATAAAATACTCAGAAATTGTAATAAATAAGAATAAATACGTATAAAAGGAATGAGCAGTACCAATTAATCAGATAGCAACCTAACTACACAAAAACTAACATACGTTAATAGAGTTTGTTCCAAATTTCATTTCTCGTCACATTTTTTCATTTTTCGATTGTCTTCTTGATACATGTAGTTGTCTTCTGCTTTTCGCTTTCTGTCTTTTTCTTTAGGTACATCTTTGCTTTGATCTTCTCCAGGTTTTTGGTTATCGTCGTATTGCCATACGTCTTTTTCATGCGAGAAACAAAGATAACCTTATGTACTAAATATCACATTGCATTTTTTTCTCTACCGGATGGAAACGACATAACTCTCTATCCATTTTTTCACAAAATATAGTAACATACACGGCGTCGCTATCAGCAACAGGGTAAAATGGCGTATAACATTTCGACTTGATTTTAGTGTACCCCATTGTTTTTGCTGTCTCCCAAAATAACGTCTTTGTTTAATCCGAAATTGATTCCACTTCCAAGAATTTCAACCCCTCCTTCGACTCCTAGATTCGACGTAAATTTTCTATCTCCCTGGACCATTACATAAATATCTTCATTGTAATCATTGGCAACGATGACTTTAACAACCATAGCGATTTTTTTCTAAAACAAATAAATTCACATGTTGTTATTGTACAGAGTTGTTGTTTCTCACATTTTACAGATTTCTTACTATTATTATTACCATTATCATTCTTATTCTTATTATTATTGCATAGCAATATAATATTTCCCACAAAAAGTAACCAAAAGTTAGCGCGCCAATAAATTCCAATATTGCACTAGTGCAATAATTTTCAAAATTCATGACGTCATCGACGTAAAAATCTTAGTTTGAAACATTTGTTCTTTCAAATGTTATATTGCTATACAATAAAAGGGTTAGTGTATGCATTTTGGGGAATATTGTCCCTCGTAGAACATATATTGCACTCGCAAGCTTGTGCAATATAAAATTCTACTCGGGAGATATTTTTATTAGTAGTATTATGTAAACTTGTCATAAACAGACTAATGAGATTGTAATAGTAAATTCTCATTAGAAATGTGTTGGTAGTGTCACAGATTTATCAATTAAATATAAAATATTGAGAATAAAAAAGTAATGTTGTTATAATGTCATTTTAAAAGAAAACATTTTCTTACCTTTGTTTGAAATATAAACGATCCTGTTGTGTTTCAGTTCTTTATATACCAGACTGAGTTCCGGTTTCCTTACCTATACATTCAATATACTTACCAGTTTTTACATATTTAACCTTAAAACGTTTAAATATACCTGTTTCTTGTGAAATGAAATTTGAACAATTCTAATAATCATCATTTGATTTGAAATTTCCAGTTAAATCACAAATCGTAGGAGTGCATATACATTTTATCACTTTCAATTTTTTATGTTTTGTCAGAGTTTTATCTAATTTTATTTCTCCCGATTTGTTTCGTTTGGATGAGTATCACATCTGGTCCTTGGTTAATTTTTGAAACATGTAGATACATGTACAGAAAAACTTAATTACAATGAAAATTGAAATGGCCAAGTACCTGTCCATATGTCATGCTCTACATTGTCTTGAATCGAGACAAGCTTTCGATGGAGAAAAAAGGTACATTTAAGACCTCATAAATATTATTGTAAATTGACCCAAAATTTACAAATAAGATTGAATAATACCGTTACAAGTTTCTTCTCGATATCTTATGTTAAATTTTTTTTTATTGTTTATTCAAACGTGACCAATAACAACTGTTTTAGAATACTAAAAACGTTGATTGTAATCAGTTATCAGTTTGGTTTTTATTGTAAAAATAAGTCCCAAGACTTTATTGATATTTTATTGCCTTGCAAGACAATAATTCGACAGAATTTTGGATCCGTATGCATCCAACCTTTAACATTTTTCTTCGTCGTAAATTTTTAACGCATATGCTCTGTGTATTCAGTTACAAAATGTATTTAATAATGTCAACATCAAAGAAGAAAAAAAGGAGTACAAGGAAGACCAGAAAAACGATGATTGTACATATTGTATTTTTAATAATAATACTATTACGGCATGAAATTATACAGTTTTATAAAAATCTTCATAATTCTATTGCATGTATTATCGGTCTATCGATATCAGTTTTTATTTATCATAATATCGGGTCGCATGTTATAAGCAGTTTTCAATATTATCTCGATGTTTAATGGGGTCTAGTCCTAAAATACGAAAGCAATTCTGACACCATATCACGATTCCATGCCTGCTTCATTTTAACTAATTGAACTCCTTTATTTCTTTATAATCAATCTTAAAGAGTACAATATAAAAAAAATATTATGTCAATTCGGTGGAAATAAATATGACAGTTTAAAATTAACACCTGAAATGCATCATTCTACTGTTAATTGCTTCCAATTTATCAGTACTTTATTCGAATACAAAAAAGAAATTCGAAAGTTGTAAAAAGTATGATCATCGTTTTAGGAAATCACTTTTAAGTTATAATTCTCCCACTAAATGACACAAAGAGGGGTATCGAACCGGATATTTCACAAACTTTTAACGACAATTTGATATCATTAACTTTAGTACATCCGTTATTCAAATTAGAGCAATTTATTTGAATACAAATTTATTATTAAAAAAAAACCGAAGAAAACATGAAATATTTTTACTTCAATAATTTTCCAATGTGATTATTATATATTATGAAATTTGTTTTCTCAAAAAAAAAATTGATTGATTGTTGCATTGTTGGTACCAACTATTTTATGCATTGCCATGACGATTTTAAAAAAAGTTATCATATTGATACAAAACCAAATAAACAAACAATTATGATGATCTCATTTCCTATCACAAATAGTAAAAAGTTAAGTTTAATTAGTAACAATAAGAATTACCAGCTAAGTAAACTCATCATATACCAATGCCCGATCCTTGGACATACATGTAGCATTGCCAACCGAGTGATTTCTTTTGAGGGGTTTCTATCACACAAAAAACATACAATATTAATTAACATTCAATAAAAATTCGTATTCAAAATGACGATCCCAACAACTGATATATATATAAAAAAAAATATATAACAACTGTATATCCAAGCACAATTTCAGTTTAAAATCTCTCAATTTAATTTCAATAAAACTGTATAAAAGGTATACGTCATTTGACAGAAACCTTACGACACAAACAAGACATCAAGAGGTCAAGACAATATTTGAAATAATATAATAGGATTTAAAACTATATTTTAAATCTCTTATCCACAGTGCATGGTATTATAGTTGTCTTTGTTTTATCTTAAAAGAATTGCGGTATTAAGCTGCAACATACGTCACCAAACTCACAGAGACGTACTTCCTTTTGTCAACAACATTGGAAGAGAACAAACGAAGTTGAAAGGCTAATAATTATTTCATTTAATCTGTGTCCATCGATGTTTAATTTGTTAAAGAAATAACTTAACATTTAGTGAAATACATAAGAAAAGGGCTAAAATTTTGTAGAATTAACTTTAAAGCATCGTTATTTGTACAATTTAAGCGATCAACTCGAATTATATCATGCCATGAGACTCGGTTATTATTTCGCACAACGTCCACAGTTCCGTAGAATTGTTTCGTGTAGCAAACATTTTTTTTTTTTTTAATTATAATTGATTTATTTATACAGAGAAAACTTTGTCGGTCGCAATTTTATTACGCACATGCGATATTTTGTTTCCCGATTTATATAGTACTTGGCGTATGCATGAACTTTAAATCGATGACATATTTTCATGGTCTTAGTCATTTTTATTTGCCAGTAACATCAAGTCTGATATTTCATTGAAGAAACGTTAAATTTTAGACGTTTGCCTTTGTTATTTGTATATGAATATGGTAATCGTCTTTTACTGTTGACAGGTTTTAAATGCATGTTTCATCAGTGATAAGAGCTAATTTTTTTCATAAATGATAATGCAATTCACAAATGATTACTTGATTCATATGTGATAACGAGATTCATATGCGATAACTTGAATCATAAAATATTATTTGATTCCCTAGTGATTATTCAATTCATCAGTGAGTATGTGATTCATAAGTGATTACGCGATTCATGTGTGATTAAGTGATTCATAAGTGATTACTTGATTCATAGGTGAGTACTTGGTTCATATGTGGTTATTTAATTCATAAATTTAATCATTTGTTTTGGTCATTACAGTTAACGTCAAGTATTTGTTAAGTACACTGTTTCTGTTTAAACATTGCTCACAGCAACATCAAGTATTTGGTTTTATAATTTTGATATATTTGTTAATTCAATTTATCAGAAGCATAGTTTACAAATTTTACATGCGGTATACAAATAAATCGGTAAAATTTAATTTTCTAACGTTCAGGTTTTATTATAGTTCACAAGATGATTCGAAGATCTATTAGAAAGAGAGCTGCTCGTCCTCAGATATACAATAAAGCAGCGTCAGCAGCCAAAAAAAAACGTGACAGCATCTAGATCATTGTAGGTAGCCTTCAGCATTCGTCAGAATCCATAGCTAATGGTGCAGATAGGAATAGTTCATACTTGATAAACATGCCTGTCAGTGGTTTTGCAATGCCTGGAGTTGACACAACACTTATGTCAGCGGTGACAGTGCCCACAACAACGGCTTCTCCGGTATTCAGTACTCCTACTTCTGACAGGTAATACTCAGTTGATAACCCATCAAAACTTTATTTTACAATCTACCAAAGCAAGTGATGAATTGGGCATGCATATATCAATTGACAATAAAGAGAAAAAAGCTAATGGAAAATTTATTGATTTGGCATGTTTATTGTCAAATACAAATATTCAAAACAATTCCATTTAGCAAACTAATGCTTTGTGCAAGGTGAATAGGTGTTGTAACAAAAACAACAGCAGTAAAAAAATACAAATATTGATCAGTGGACTGTTGTATTCCTAGTTGTTATAATTGTATATTGTCTAGCGCATCCTGAAAAGTCCCAAGAGTTGTGGAAATATTGCACTAACAACATCAGAATAGCTGCTAAACGATGGGGTTTATATAGTATAGGGTTGAAACAATATGATGAACAGTTCAGATTAAAAATATCTCAGAACCCAACTGCATCATGGGTAGAAATAGATTTGGAGTTGTGAATAAGTTATATCAGGCAAAACAATAATGCCACAGAGTCAACAGTTCGAAGCCTAAACAAGTGTTATGCTTTCAATTAAGATGGTTTTGCACTATATTTCATTGAACGTACAGTCATTCGTACATTATGTTGTGCTGCTCATTCTTTGGTATCTTGTCCTCGATGGATATAATATCAAGGTAGAATGTTGGGTGACTCTGTATTAGAAATGATTTCAATTTTAGGTAGATTGGCTCTTATTGCAATTTAGGATATAAGCCATGCTTTTCGTTTGTAAATTATAAACCCTGCAGACTTTGATCTCCAGGGTATTATGTTTGACGGTAAATATAACATAGACAAATACATCACCATGGGCTTTGTCATTTTTTGTTCTTTGTTTGAAAAGTTTTCGACATTTTGACATTGAGTTGTGAGTTCAATTTAGACACGCGTGATCATTATCTGAATGATTTTATTTTTGCTGGAGATGCTTTAACTAATGATTGTCAGGTTTAATGTCTAAATTTCTGGAGGTGACTTCAAAAGTTGGTGTCCCAATTGCTAACAAAACTGGATTAGAATCATTTTGTAATTTTTGAAGTAACTTTGGCTTGATTTAAAAATGGCCTGCACCTATTCAGGATGCTATATTTTTATAACGCACTCGTTCAAAACTGCACTACGGTAAATTGTTATTTATCATGCACAGCTTCTTTCATAAATTGAATAGTTTGCTGTACCATACACAGTGTTTTGTTGTTCGAAAAATGGGTGAACGTTTGAGGCGTGCGAAATCTCAATTGGACTCGAGATTACAATTTACTAGATAACTTGAAGATAAGATTGTAGGTGAACATGCAAGTCTGTGCTCGTCACAGTTTGAAACAAAATTGTTCACTACATGGGTTATTCAGGGTAGGGGAGATAACGGTAGGCAGTATAGTTATCGCTGTCCATTCAGCTTTATTTAATAATGTTAAGGTGTGATAAGTGGATTCAGGTTTAGGCGACATACTCAAAAACTGACCAGTTAGGAACAGGAAAAGTGCTCACCATTTCAAGCCAATACAATGTGACAATTTTTCGAGTGATATCTCTGAATTCTTAATTCACGATTCGTCCGTCTGTATAAGGACCGTTGTTTTGTCACGATGATACTAAATCGTTGAATAGTTATAATTATTCTGCCGTCTTTTAAAAATCACTGGTTGTTTTAAAATATCTAAAAAATTAAAGTGTCTAATTACAAGTTACATTCCTTTAGAATAGGTATGACGACTGCTCTTTCGTTCGAAGGGTATTCAGATGATTATATCAAGGTGCTTGGTCGTGAACACATGACAGCAAGTGTTAACTACTGTTTAAGATTATGATCGTTGGATCTTCCACAGTAAAACATGCTTTTTGCACAGCAAGGAATAGACCTCGAGGGATGAAGGTATGTTCGAGCCGATTGGGAGCAACAGTGTGGTGGCAAGGAAGGAACGGGTTAATATTGTCTAACAATTGAAGGTCAAATTAACACAATGAATTGATATGAAGAACAGCCAGATGTTATAATAATTTCAAATGGGGATAATGACAGAGGAAAGATTCGGTTAGGCTATTTGCAATATCAATTAAAGCAGTTTCTGCTTGGGATTTGGGAAAAGTTACCCAAAGCCTTGGTGGTTTGGTGACAAATTTTACCGAGGATAACATAGCCCCCCCCCCAAAAAAAAAGAAAGGGTTTTAAGACAGTCTGTTGGCACATTTCGCTACGTTCGGATAGCATTGTAATATAATATTATTATCACAAAATCAATTAAAATGTTGCCTCTGATTTCTAGGGTTAATTTCAATTTAGTCAGTTTAAATCATTGGCCTCTGATTTCAAGGGTTAATGAATGTTCGTCCTATTCAATTCAGATGATTTGGTCTGCTATTTAACAACAGTCGGCAATCATCATATCTTATCTTTCAAAGTGCTAGAATATATTATTATCTTGACAATTTTCAGAAAAAAAATATTGTTGGTGTACTTAATATATTAAACTATGGCCAATTACTGCCAATAACCCTTATATCGTTTTGTCTTTCTGATCCATGATAATCGACTTTAAATTTTTCTTTTCGATTTTATCCAAACATTATAGAGCTACACACACATATTTTTTCTGCAGTTCACTATTATATTTATTTAGATTTGATATGTTTAAATGGCTTTTATATGCATCTGTGCTAGAGTGAACGAGCGAGTGATCATAATAATGTTTATTGTACCATGTCTAGAGAAGCGACCTAACTTACGTATCCTTTATTTATCCAACAAGGACAATTGTTTTATATTAGAGTTAGTGCGTGTTTAATTTAAGGTTATGAAAGTAAAAAATATAGAAATGGAAAAATGGCACAAACACTAAATATTTTAAAGTTTTAACACTAACACATAAAACACAAATCAATTTGAAGCTAAAAGACAAAGTAATGATATGCCTAAAGGGAAACAATTCAGATTTTGAATGTGATTTACGAACTGAAATATTTCGTCAACTTAATTAACCACTTGCATGAATATCAATGAGTGAGTTCTGTAAATAAGTGCAAACATGTCATGTAAATTGCACCAATATTTATGTAAAATTTAAATCAAAAACAACAACAATCTTTAAGACAATGCAAGTCCTTGGAGTGTTTTAAATCCAAGCTAAAAACTCATTTTTATCGCATTCCTTTTTCCTGTCTTAATTACGGGTTTTTACTGGTTTATGTAGTTTTGTATAAACTTTTAATGCATTTTATTTGTGATTTTTGCTTGTTTTGCATGTTTTTAACCTAGATTGCTAATTTTTTTTTTAATTTGTTGTTTTAGAATGGTTTTTTTTAATGGACCTTTTATATTATGGTAGGCATTTTATTTTATTGTTTATGTTAGTACTTGAATCTAACACAGTATATGTTTTATGTTTTTGTCTTTGATTTGTTTTTATTACCATGCTGAATTTACAGCGCCTTAGAGTAATTTTTATTTTTTATATAGGGCGCTCTATAAATTTGCATTATTATTATTTTTTAAACTGAAGCTCTGACCACCTGAAATGAAACCTTCAAATTCATCTCTGCTTCTTTGTTTCATAGACAAATAATGTTAATACGGAACGACCTTTAAAATTTGTTCCAAAATATTGCAATGTTCATTTTGTGAAGTGTTGTGTTATTTTTAATATTTTGTTAATAGCTCCTTTTATGGATAAATTAAGTACGACGTTAGAGAGTATTGTGAGCTCATAGTTCTTGAGGGTTTTGCCAAATACAGGTAGTGTAATTCTTTTCACCTAAGTAATCTCTATAGAGACAGCATTTCTCAAATGAGTCATCGTGTATTAAAGGTACATGTAGTATTTACATTATTTCGTCTTCCAAGATTAAAAAAATCCCTTTTAACAAAAGTCACGAGTCTGAAAGGGATATTTAATCAGCTTACCTGATTAAAATTTGGAGATGAAATTATTAATAAGTTGGTCAAAATAACATTTCCTTATTTTGCACGATAGTGAATAATGACGACATACAATTTGCAAACCTTATCTTATTTTCAGTTGTACATCTGACCCCAAAACTTCCTGTTTTAAAACAATGCTATTCTTAATGATGAAAATATTTGAAATGCGCTTGAAGGTCATAAGAAACTTCAAATTAAAAAAAAATATGCATATGTTTTTTTTATAACTAAATGGATAGTTTTCATTATACAACTTATGTACATATACTTTTTCCTGCGTAAAATTCTTTAATTTGTCCACATTTAGAAAAAGTTTACTTATTTTTCATTGCTTGCTTCCAGGAAGCAATTCGCCGACATACTTTCCGTATGCATAGTGACCCGAGCGTAACCCTCCTCGTAAAAATCCGGTGACCACAAAACGCATGGATCTGTCATTGAAATAAACAAATATCTAATTATACATGTTAAACACGTGCTCAATACCCATGCTTTTTTTGTGATTTGTTTACTATAAGGTGACAATCGTTAAAACTCGGCTTCAAAACACGGCATTTAATGAGCAGCCAAATCTGTTAAATCATAACAAACAGAGAGAAAAAAAAATTGACGATTATATGATATATTTGCGAAAATAATGATAAAATCGTGCACAGAGGACTAAGTTTATCATGTATACATGCATTGGTTCAAGAATTGGACAAACATTATTTTTCACCACTCACTCGTTTCATATGACTTGAAAAAAGAGGCGGCAGATACCAAAGATCATAAGTCGGTAACGATCTGAAAATGCCACGGAGGAAAACGAAATAAGACCAAAAGACAAACAACAGTCGACAAAACACAACATAAAAAACTAAAAACTTCTAGCAACACACACCCCACAAACATCCAAAAGGATCTCGTACGCTTATATCTTTAAGAAAATTTAATTCAAGATTGATGGTTTACAATGCATTTTTGACTATAAATCTTTACATAGCAATTAAACTCTGAATAGAAAATTAATTGTTATTAGTTTTGTTGATTATTCCTCTTTGAAGTTCCATTTAGTAGTTAATCAGACATTACTTTCTTCAAATTCTCCCAGAAGAGAGGGTCGCCATATTCATCATTCGGAAATTCTACGTACGATTGTGACTGTACGAGTTCCAATAAAACCAGAGGTAGAGCCTTTGAGGGAATTTGTTCCAGGAAAATTAAATATACAATGTTCTCTCCGTCTCGAGAGTAAATACTCTCCATCCGAGCCATGTTGAATTCAAACATGCACCAATATGAATTTAAAAAATGATTAGTGATTATGCAAATTGTCTTGCGACTTCTGTGTATTGCATCTGTAATGTTGGCAGCAATTTCATTTCCAACAAGAAAATCACGCTTATGAAGGCACACTCGAAGTTCTGCTCCTTCTTCAATGTTGGTTAGAAATGATTCATGTACAAAATGCTGATCTTCTTCGGCATAGGAAACAAAGGCGTCATAGTCGTATGAAAGATCTAGTAAATTTGGCCTTCTGTTGAATTTAAATTTTGTCATGAAATACAGGTATCTTAGCTTCCACCGATATCTGTATATAAGTCCACTTATTACAACGATGATAAACAGAACAACTAAAGACACAGTAGCCAATATCAAACCCAGATATGTGGAACATTCCTTTTCGAGCATTTTTAAAAGCGCGTTTCGGTGTTTGAGTGTAGTTTTTGTTTGGTTATTGAGCAGACAGGAATACGATTTTAAGTTTTTCAGACGAATCTTAGTTGACGCTATCCATTTGATAAAATTTATATTGTTGCATGTGCATTGGATTGGATTCCCACTAAGATCTAATGTAAGATTTCCGCTTTTCTCTGCCGCTTTGTCAAGTTCGACTGTTTCCTCAGGTTTGAGAAACATTATAGCATTGCTTGAAAGGTCTATAAAAGAGATATTTACCATATGCTCAATTTGGAAGTGTAATCTTTCAATCAAATTACTTGCTAAATGAATATTCCGTATATTGACCTGCGATGTAAAAAGTAATCGGGGCATGGCCGTAATTTTGTTTTCAGATAAATCAATGGTTTCTAAATGTACTAAATGATTAAATATTTTACCTCCTTTGTCTTTTGGCAAAATAAATCCTAATAGATTATTTTGAAGCTTTAGTGTCTTAATATTTGGAGACCCTGAGAAAAATACTGTAGAAATATTCGAACAAAAATTGTTTGATAAATCAAGGTAACTTAAGTGTTTTAGATTGACCAAGGGACCTTTCAATGAATAAAATATGTTAGAAGAAAAATCTACCTTTTCCAGTACATTCTTACTGAAATTAAGTTTTGGAATCTCAAATTGTAATTTACAACTGGTGTAATATAATTCTTTTAGATTTCTGGGGAGATTAATGGTTTTGAAGTAATCTAGCTTCAAAGGGGATATGTGCTTCGTAACTCCTGAGACTGGAGTTCCGTGATCTGATGAGACACATTTCTTAAAGTTTGTATCAATTTCCAATGAATTTTCTCCAGATACACACCAACCAGTGTCTTCCTCTCGAGGATCATGTGACCAGGCAAGAAATGAAGCATTTATTACCTTTGTAGAGAGTTTTTGTAATTCAAAAATGTACGATCCATAAGATAGCCAGTTTTCACCAATGGAAATTTTCTCTATAGTGTTTGGTAAATAGCTGATTGCTCCTATTTCAACCAGCTGAATTCGGTTACTATCAGCATAAATCTCTCTTATTTTGGTTTCATTAAGAGGCTTCATCTGATCTATCATTAGCATCTGATTCATGGAAAATGTTGGAACTATCTTCTGAAATTTGAAAACTCGTATGGATGTATTCGGTAAATCGTGTGTAACATTTTCAACACCCACAAATCCCAGTCTTGTGTTATAAGATATGTCCAAATACTGCAAATATTTCATTTGGGAAAATGTCCCTTTCATGATACTACCCAAGTCAATGTTGGACACATCTAAATAAAGCAATCTCGAAAGAGCACTAAATGTATGCTTGTTCAATGATTTTGGCTTACACGAGGAAGGACCAGATAAGTCTAAGTAAGCTAGGTTTTCAAGTGATGAAGATTGCTGGAAGAAGGTCATTCCGTTGATGAAGGTAGCATTCAAAATCTGCAGTGATCGAATTGAAGATATATCAGGAAATATTGTAAAAGAATTCCCTTTCAAGGATAGATGTCGTAATTTTGGAAGATATATAAAACATATTTTTGGTAATGTCACATTATTTTTTCCGAGCTTGTTGCTGTTTAAATTTAAGCGCAGTAAGTTTGACAGTCCTTTAAATGAACCAGATCTCAAATTTGTAAGACTATTATGCGATAAATCTAAAACTTCTAGAGCTCCATGTGATGAGAAGGTTCCATTTGGAATATCCTGTATTTGATTATTCGCTAGAATAAGCGTTTTTGTAGATTTTCTGAAGTTCGGAATTCTTGTCAGATTTTGTCCTGTGCAGTCAACTGTTAATTTTTTTATGCGGAAACTACATTTGGGTTTTTTGTTTATGGTGTTGATTTCGAAATCATCTTGATGACAAGTACAGAATAAAATAAATAAAGCATGTACTACGATGACAACTAGTTCCATTATGTCATTCTGAAAAAGGAGGTGAAAGCAAAGTTAAAATAGTCCGATCCTGCATAATTAATAAAGAGTACAAAAAAAAAAACCAAGAGGCTCTCAAGAGCCTGAATCGCTCACCTTAATTCTTTTGGTTAAATCTTTCATCAATGATTATTTTGGCTTTTCAATTTATTTAAATGTTTTTTGGATCGTCCTATTTTCTTCAAAAGCCAAAAAAAATAATCATTTTCTCCTATGTTCTATTTTAGCCATAGTAGCTATGTTTCTTGACATACAAGGAAATAAAATATAAAATTTATACTAAATACTCTGAAACTCATTTAGCCTAAGTTTGGCTGAAATTGATACAGCAGTTTCAAAGGAGAAGATTTTTTAAAGTAAGTCAACATGATGAACAAATTCCTTAAAGGGCAATAACTCCTTAAGGGGTCAATTGACAATTTTGGTCAAATTGACTTAATTGAAGATCTTACTTTGCTGAACATCATTGCTGTTTACAGTTTATTTCTATCTATAATTATATTCAAGATAATAAACAAAAACAGCAAAATTTCTCAATTCAGGGGCAGCAACCCAACAACAGATTGTCTGATTCATCTGAAAATTTCAGGGCAGATACATTGTAGATCTTGACCTGATAAACAGTATAACCCCAGGTCAGATTTGCTCTAAATGCTTTGGTTTTTGAGTTATAAGTCAAAAACTGCATTTGACCCCTATGTTCTATTTTTAGCAATGGCGACCATGTTTGTTGATAGATCAAAACTTCGGATACAATTTATAAATTAGATACCCTAAGGAACATTCAGTTAAAGTTTGAAAGTATTTGGCCCAGTAGTTTCAGAGGAGAAGATTCTTGAAATAGTTTACGAAGACAGACGACGGACGACAGACGACGGACGACGACGGACGCCAAGTGATGGCATAAGCTCACTTGTCCCTTTGGGACAGGTGAGCTAAAAAGTTCAGTAACGTATAAAAGCTGGTCTGCAATTGGGGGGGGGGGGGGGGGTCTTTATACCCACCGTAAAAGGGCTGTATAGCCAATCAAGGTCGTTAAAAACTTCCATTTCTTGGTTCTTTATAGTATTCTGCACTTATTGTCGATTATTTTATATTCTGTTATTTCTCATAAAAGTGAACAATTAATCTCTTACTTGCATGTGTAAAAGAGGGACGAAAGATACCAGAGGGACTGTCAATCTCATAAAATGTAAATAAAATAACAACGCCATGGCTAAAAATGAAAAAGACCAACAAATAGTATACATGACACAACATATAAAACTAAATTGCATAATAATATTCTGTAAAGGGAAATCGTTTCGATTATCGTGTATAAAATTTAAAAAAAAATACAACACTTACCTTATTTTATGTTAAACACGGTTATTTTAACCAAAAATATCACAAATGGGAAGGATAAGGAAACAATTTATCATATAGCCAATTATTGTTGAAAGTAAATATGAAATTCAAATAATAAATATTGTGTTATCTTCTTTCAGTTTTTGTTTCATAATTAAGATGTTAGTGACCTGTCTACTCGCATTGTTCTAATTCTTTAATACATCTCCTTTTAAGGAAGTTCAAGGTTAGTGTAAACGCCTAAATGGTGATCTTGAACATTTATAATTCCTTCCACTTTCACTTCATATATGTTATTAAATATTTGTTTTTAATATACATATTTGTACATTTCATTTCTTTGTAATCATGTACACTTATAAAGAAGCATTATATTAGAAACGGCTATCTTTGCAGACAACAACCAAAAGATATATTTCAGTTTCTTGTACTTTTCATACTTGCGTTATTCCTTCAAGTTTCAATCTTTTTCAAACATTGTTTTCTATTCAGTTATGTATACTTTGAACGAACATTTTTACATGATATTGTATCATACGATCATTACATTCCGGTGTACATACCGGGGACTGGAGAAAAGTTTTATCAAAGGCTTTTGATCTCCCAAAAGATGAAAATTGTCCAGAAAAAAATTACAAGGCATAAAAGGACTATCGTCCCCTAGATATGAGGGATTCAGATAGTTGGTTTTATCTAAGACCTTTAAATTGTCCAGTTACACTAATATGGTATTCAAAACAATGTGTCGAGGAAATACAAAATGGGAGTTATAATGTAAACAATAGCAGAGAAATGCAATTTTCAGGGCCGTAAAGTAATTAATTTTTCTCGTCAAACTTGTGGAACAACATTAATAAATAAATGGTTTGAAGACCCCTAACAGAAGTTGCTGATTTCGATGTAAAATCATGATACGTCACATCCAGTTATATACGAAAATAGGTCGAAAAAAATATTCCTTTGAATTTGACAGTTGTGGGTCATTATCCTACATTTTATTGCAGTAAAACAGATTTGTGTCATTAACATATGTCTTGGGTATTTCAAAGCATCATTAAAAGTGCAAATTTAACAAAGACTAATAGGAATATAATATTAATCAATGTTGGTTTTACACCTAGAGGGATAAAAAAAGTACCTTATTCATTGAATCTGTCAAAATACCTATATATTTGTAAGGTGAACATTAGAGCGTGTTTCTTGATAAAATGATAACTTAATAATAATAAAAAAAAAATTGAGATTCACACCTTCCCCTCAGGAATACTTAATTAAAAAAATAATTAACACAGATATTTTAACCCATTGATTGCGAGAAATTGGATTGTAAAATATTGATCAAATTGGTGCTTAATTGCTCCATCCGTAAATAATTCAAAACACTCGCTACATAGATATAAAAAATGTGGTATGAGTGCCAATCTCTCCATTCAAGTCCCAATATAAATTTCTCACTTGATATTGATTCTCTGGATATAAATTTCTTCATTTTTTTTAATATTATGTTATGTTGCGATTTTGTTCCCATTCGACGAAGATGGTTCTACACCCTTACATGTTACTGATAAGACATTATATGGACCTTTCCATGGTTTTTTTTCTCTTCAGATTTTGATTCTTTTCTTGAAGCTTTCCGAGAGTTGAACAAAAGGACCTGATATCCTTCCTTCATTGATTCGTCGTGCGTAGATTACCGTAGCCGTATTTGACACAACTTTTTGGAATTTTGGATCCTCAATGCTCTTCAACTTTGTATTTGTTTGGGATTATAAATATTTTTGATTTGAGCGTCACTGATGAGACTTATGTAGACGAAACGCGCGTCTGGCGTACTAAATCAAAATCCTGGTACCTTTGATAACTATTAACACCACTGGGCCGAAGGCACTGCTGGTGGACGTTTCATCCGTGAGGGTATCACCAGCCCAGTAGTCAACTCTTCGGTGTTGACATGAATATCAATAATGTGGTCATTTTTTTTAATTTCCTGTATACAAAACTTTTAAAACTTTTTGAAAAACTAAGGATTTTCGGATCAAGTATAGAATACGTGATTGTAGTACCATCGGACTTACATTTAAGTCAAATGAAGTGAATCGGTTCTTATACAAATTACATAATTGTAGTACCATCGGACTTATATTTAAGTCAAATGAAGTAAATCGGTTTTTATACAAGTTAAAATTATTTTCCAGGTTTATTATTTGAAGATTGTAGTTATGTTTAATCGCCATATTAAGTTGGGATCGACAGGTCGACAGGTCGATAGGTCGACAGCGACATGTCAACAATTAGCTTGATTGACAGTCCGACAAGTCGAAAATGTACCTATTTCTTTTTTTATAATTGTTAAAAGTTAAGGCAAACGGTTCTACAGATAAAAAAAAAACAAAAGCATCAACACATCCAATAACAGTATAAGCTATTTATAGTTTTTCATCTAATATATAAAAGAAGTGATTGTATTTTTTATTTGAGAGGAAAAATTAAATTTCAACAAAACAAAACTCGTCAATTACTTTTTCTTTAAGTTTACAGTGGCGTTTTTTAATCCATTTTAGTTCATCTTTTATTGGCCGTTTCATTTTTTTTTCATTAAAGATTGCAATGTCCTTTAAAAATTTATGGAAAACGTCTCAATTTGAAAACCCGTATCTGTATCTGTAGCAAAATTCATTTAATATGTCACCGATTCTTTCATGTCTCACTCCTTTCATTGATTTGATTTTCAGTTTTGCAAGCCCCCATATGCCTTCAATTTCATTTGTGCAGGTTCCATCTTGTGCTTTAAATTCTTTACTGTGGTTTACAGTTTTATGCACAAATCCTTCCTTTTCCAATGTGTTATACGCCGCCCAACAATCAGAGTTAATGTGTACTCCTTCGGCAACATTTTTCTGAATAATTGGTAACAAGGTCTTACGATCTCTTTTTTCCACTTTTTGCAAAATCACTTTCCTTGACCCCTTCTCCACCTTTCCAAAAACCCAGGTATCTTGTTTTCCTGTACCTCTGTGATATTTTCTCTTTTTTCCAAAGAGACTTTCATCGATTTCAATCAAATGTTCACTGTTTGATCCCAATAAGACTGGATCATTTGTTAACAATTCCTTACATACTATCCGGAACTGGTCAAACCATTCAATAACACTGACATGACTGATATCGGAAAGTTTTTCCACTTCGTAAATTTGAAGCTCTATTCCAAAGTAGTAAACTAGTTCCATCAGTTTTCGTATTGGCAGTTTGGACTTCTGAAAAAAAGAAGAACATGAAAGTGTGATATTTTTTAAAACTTTGCTGTGTATAACAATTCCCAAATAAAAACATAAGAAATACTGTTACATGAATATGCATTTACTTAATCTTTCCATACTGGTTAACACACTGAATAGCGATGATTACACTGACCATTATGTTTATATCACACAACAAAAACGCATAAACAGACTACATGAAAATTTTATTTTACAACCGGTATTCAAACCTGACATGCTACTGTTGTATTAGCCTATACATACTGTTAAATAGCGCCAAATAAACTTATTAGAATATTGCAATTAATATATAAACTCAAAAACTAAACGCCAATAAACGTATTTACACTTTTGGTAT
Source organism: Mytilus trossulus (assembly GCF_036588685.1). Taxonomy (NCBI): domain Eukaryota; kingdom Metazoa; phylum Mollusca; class Bivalvia; order Mytilida; family Mytilidae; genus Mytilus; species Mytilus trossulus. Next base: position 2,054,421 of record NW_026963302.1, on the reverse strand, counting down.
TTAGCTGTATCTTGCCTCCGAATGACCTTACATCACCTCCGAATAACCTTCTGACGTCAAGCAACAATCACTTTTTAGTTGTGACATCATATGTATTGAATTATGAAGTCAAAGTTTACGGGAACCTGTGTGATGTTATGTAATGGCGGACAAATTTGCATACAAGTGTAAATACGTCTATTCTAATGGATGGATTATGATAATCTATCTATTTTCGGTTTACTATATTTGGCAAACTATCCACAATGACCGGGTGATGCCCGTCCGTATCTTATGTCCCATACTCACTGTACATATAATCAGTTATGTTAACCACAACAAATCCCTCGGAAGATGATTTATTTTTTTATATCAACAACAGATGTAGATATGATTGGTTCAATATCCATTAACAATAATTAAATTTTGATAATAATCTTTTTATTTACCTCAAAAATACTACTCCTCCTTATGGAGCTTGTTAACAGGCATGCTGGGCATTTCCATTGTAAAGAATCTGAAATGTCTTTCTGTTTACACAAATTCATATCTGAAGCACAATGTGTGCAGGTCATTTATGTCTTTAATAATTCATTATCCATCATATAAGGTACTATTGATTCTTGGCTAGAGACTACAGCATACCAATTTATCCCCTTTGATGCTCGATCTCCATTTTCTTTTTCTATACTAATTTTTAACACAAACTACGTGCACACAAATCAGAAAACTGACTATAAAGGATTTCTCCCAAACAACTTTATGACGTTAAAAAACGGGAAAATATTCAACAGATTTTCGCGAAACTACGCTATCGCTGTTTTGCTTTGAGACTGCTGAAGATGGCTGCGGCTTTTAAAAAGTTCAGAAGCGAGGATATTTTATCCCTTTACAAATCCGCTTACAATACTAAAATTCCTTGGAAAGAAGTATTTGAAGAGGAAACAAAGAATTATTTTTCAATATTTGAAAAAGCTACAAATTGCTCCCGAAGCCTAGTTTTGTCCAGTGTTTTATCACTAACCTCTACTTTGTGTGGTTAAAATACGAAGGTGACAGTTGGAGACAACTCATATTCTACCGTGTTAAACCAGTATATCGTTGCAGTATGCGCACCCGGTGGAGGAAAAACCAATACATATTACAGTCATTGATCCCGTGGTGGAAAAAAAAAATAAAAACATGGAATTGCAATTCAAATGGAGGCTTACACGACAGCAGGTCTCCAGAAACACCAATTAAATAACCAAGGGTATGGTATCATCACGTGTGATGAAGGACACAGGTTTTTGTCATCTGTAAATGTAAAACAATCGAAGGGTGAAGGCGAGAGATCTCTTTTGTGTAAGATGTGGGGAGGAAAAGGAGACTCCAGCATCCTAGTAACAGGAACAAGAGGTTTTTCCAAAACATCAATGTCTTGCTGTCTATTTATTCAACCTCAACCATTACTTTCAGAGTTATGTCAACTTGGTGGAGATGATGGTTTAATGGATCGGTTTCTGTTTTGCGTTGCCAAACCAGTCTTTAATACCACGGCAATTACTAAAGCAAATGTACCACTATTACGAGACACCAAATTGCAAAGTTTTGATAATGTCATGAACAACATTTACGAGGAACACCTAGCAGGGAAGCACTACAAGTTGTCCGCAGATGCCGAGAGTGTGTTTGATGGTTTGATTGACTCATATTCGGACTACATGAATGCCAAATATGGATCTGACCACGGTAAGTAAACAGTATAGTCATGAAAAGAAAGTGAACTGGGATTAAATTTCCAATTTTAATGTCAAAATCTTTGTTCAAGATGGCAATATTATATTTATTACAATAGTCAAGAATAAAGTATTTTACATCTGCACCCCCCCCCCCTTTCTCCATCCCCACCTCCTCCAATGTACACAGAATTTTGAAAAAAAGTTGAAATGTATGAAACCACTGAAATTTAAGGAAGCGAACCCACTCTTTTACGTTATTTCTGCTCATTATCCCTACTTTTAATTATTGTATCCGCCCATTCACATTTTTAAAAAGGAGTCTTGATTAAGTCGCAGCATTCAATCACATAGGCAATGATATAATCCATTCGAGTTTTTTTATTGTTAATCAACCGGTTTTAAACTATTACACAAACATTTTCAATTCATACCAGAAATTTAATTTATTAATCGTTTCCATAACTATTGTGGCAGCTTATATTTGCTTATAACGTAATAAATGTGCATAACAATATAATCTTAAACACAAAACTTATTTTTATTTTTATATTTTTTCAACATTTATTTAAGTTTGCTCATTTAAATTTAAATGTTTAAACATAATTTACGTTATTCTTATCGTTGTATTTGCAGAGGAAGACAAAGACAATGAAACTCCTAATCTTAACATATCACAAGATGAAAGTGAAATGATGACAAGTAAAGACACCATTCATATTCTTTATCTTGCTGCCGTTCTGCATGTATTCCAACACAGTTTCAGTTGTGGATTGAATGATGGGTGCTACACACCGACACCATTAGAAATAACCAAATCTAGATTAAAACAAGCAATGGTCTTGTATAATTCATTATCTCAACAAAAATCACTGTTTGTTCAGGTTAGTCAAATCATCCTTAGTCTTAGTAATTACATATCAATGGTCTATGATCACACCTAGCATTTTGTGCATTAATATCAAATTGTAATATCAATTTGAATTTGATTATTTAATAAAACATTTCTTCAATTTAGATGACACGCAAATCTTAATACGGAACTGTACCAAAATTATATTAAATTCTTGATAACAAATTATTAAGCCAAACCAACGGCAAATTTAAAATCAAATAAATCTATTTGCGAAATAATTATCGCTATATTATAACAGCTCTTTTCAATTATTTTTTTTTGTATTAATTTTATGTAGAATACAAAACATCAAATAAAAAGCTTACATATTAAGTAAATTAAAACTTTCTTACAGGCTATTGCTTCATGTGATCGGGACACACCAGCTCTTCATCTAAAACCAGTGGCAACTTTAAGGGACAGAGTCGCCAAGGCCATGTGCAAATCGTGTGGACCATTTGTTACAATACGACAATTTCAAAATCGTCTAAAACGTTCACTTGCCGAGAACATCAAAAGTAAGTTTTCGTAATTATTAATAATTGTTTAAAATATTTTCCCTATTGTCAAACAAGTTGTTTCATTGGTAACACATACTGAATACACATCAGCTCCTTCCAATGACGCAAATATACTTAAATACAAGGTAAAATATGCATGTTCACAAGAGAACGCTCCAAAATGTATATTTGTTCATGGTATTATTTACGAAATGATGTACGTTTGATACAAAAACTCAATTATTAAACATCTATTAATGTATTTTTGCGTGGGTTAATGATTGTGGGTTGGGGTTGGTGTTTTTATAAATATCAACATGTGCGTCACTCAGTATGTCCTTATACTTTGAAAGCACAGATGTTCCTTAAAGACACAAAATTTATGCAATTATAGTACATCACCTAGTCATGAGCTTAAAAACAATAAAATAATCAATGGAACATGATTCTCATACTACATACAATAAATTTTACGCATGTCTTTGATCATAATTCTTCCAATATTTTTATATTACACATTTTAATTATACGCATTATACTTTTTAGTTGAACTTGAAATGTTGCAACAAAATGGATTCGGCACATTAAAGACAATCAAAACCCGCCATGGAAAGCGTAACTTTTTCTTCAAAATACCAGGCAATTGCATCGATATGGAAATTGGTGCACATTCTACAATCATCAAATCGGTGGGAATTAATATTGACACATATGAGTCAACATTCAACGACTTATCAACTCTTACTGATGAAGAAAAGAACTTTACTATTCAACATCATCCACATGCAGAGGGAATCGAAGGACTGTGGTGAATTTATTTGATGACCGAACACACGCATTTTGAAACTAATTGTAATCAATTTAGTATCATTTTTCAAGAAAACATAATTCTCATTATATTTGTTTCATATCTCATCTCAACTGAAAACTTTTATTCCTTTAATTGTGTTTTTTCAAACAATCAAAGCGTTCATGGGCTGATTTAAATAAGTGGTTATGGTACCTGTTGATACTGTTTATAATGCTTTTTTGTCATTTTTTATTTATATGGATCTTGGCTGTATACCAGCTTTGATTATTTGTAATATCTTCAATTTTTCACTTATTCTTACAACATTTGTATAAACTTCAAGATTATAAAAAACCGTTTTTTTTCTAAAGTGAACATTGATTGGTTAAATATTTCTCAGTGTGTTTGAATTTGTTTGATAGCTTTTTGGTCATGACTGTTTGTCTCTAATATTTAATTAACTGTGCATTTGTATTCAGATATCGCAGATCAAATTTATTCGTTCTTTGTGTAATCATACGTTTTTTGATTGAGTTAAGTCTGCTAATTGATATTTTATCGTATGTTTTTATATGTTGTGATGTTATGCTATTGTTTTAGAAAAAGGGAGAAGGTTTGGGCCCATTAAAACGTTTAATCCCGCTGCAAATGTTTGCACCTGTCCTAAGTCAGGAATCTGATGTACAGTAGTTGTCGTTTGTTTATGTAATATATACGTGTTTCTCGTTTCTCGTTTTGTTTATATAGATTAGACCGTTGGTTTTCCCGTTTGAATGGTTTTACACTAGTAATTTTGGGGCCCTTTATAGCTTGTTGTTCGGTGTGAGCCAAGGCTCCGTGTTGAAGGCCGTACTTTAACCTATAATGGTTTAATTTTTAAATTGTTATTTGGATGGAGAGTTGTCTCATTGGCACTCACACCACATCTTCCTATATCTATGGATGAAATAACATTAAACATTTTCATTAGATAAATACATGTACAATTATAATTTTGAGTCTTTACAACGAATACAGAGTTCTGTGAATAAAGTAATAAAATTTATCATGCGAAAGCACATATAATTCAGTGGTTTTAATTTAGTTTAATAGAAAAGTGAAAAGCAATGGTGACTGTTTAAAAAAGAAACTAACACCCAACAAGCAGTAACACAATACGATACAGTTCAATTGCTGAATTGTCGACTTGCTGACTATTTTTATTGAGTACTCAACTTCCCCCTACACAACATCCTGACTTAATGACAAATAATCTATGGATAGCATGAAACATCTGCTGACCTGTCGTCCTACTGACCTGTCGACTTGCTGACATGTCGACCCGTCGACCTGCCGACCTGCTGACCTGTAAACTTGCTGACTATTAAATTGAGTATCCAACCTCGTGCTAGTCCCAACTCATTGACATATTAACAGCTGTTATGTTAACCCCCAAAAACACCGACCCACAAGAACATATTTAATGTTTCAGCGAATGAATATTTCGATTATTGCCGGAACTACTTAAAAGTATTCTATACTTGGGCCGGATTTTCTTAGTCCAGGCATATTTGCCTTATTTGGCACACAACTTTTTGGAATTTTGAATCCTCGATGCTCTTCAACTTTGTACTTGTTTGGGTTTATAAATATTTTTGATTTGAGTGTCACTGATGAGTCTTATGTAGACGAAATGCGCGTCTGCCGTACTTAATTAAAATCCTGGTACCTTTAATAACTATTGCCCTTACGCTTCGCGTATTGCACTTTTTGCGATTCTTGATTTTCCTTAACATCTTTCTGAAACGGTTTTGTTGGTAGATATTTATTCTTAGATCCATATAAACTTTTGACTGCCGAATTGATTTCGTCGGATGTTAAGTCTTTAAAACTCATCTCGGATTTTGACATCACAGAAGGTCTTCCAAACATTACATTAAACGGGGAATTTTTGGTTGTTTGTGTTTCATAGTTCTATAGGAAAATAAAATGTCTTTGTTATTTGTGTCTCAATCATGAGATTCAGAGCAAACCTTAACATGTTTAAGTATCATTTGCTGGATTGTCTTGTTGGACCTTTCAAGAAGGCCATTTGTTTGTGGATGGTATGCGGAGGAAATTCTATGAGCTGCTTTAGGTTTTTTTTTAACAATATTTCAACTACCTTGTTCACAAATTCCCTCCCCTGGTCGCTGCTGTAAACTGCAGGGAATAAATTTATTTGGTATTGGTATTGCTTCTGGCCATTTTCAAAATGATCGACAACTATTAGCATATATATATATGTTTCTTTTTGATGAAACTGGCATTTTTACTAAATCTATTCCTATGTGATACCAAGGCGATAAAGCTGGTATCGGATGAAACTCATCGTAGTTTTTTTTTAAGGTATTCATCATGCTGACATTTTTACACGATCTAATAAACTCCCTTATATAATTGTGCGTTCCATTCCAGTAATAACAATTTCGGAAATGGCCTTGGTATGCTTTTCCAACACCCAAAGGACCTTTGTAGTCATGAAAAATGTCTAGTATGCTGTAAATGTCCTCTCTCCCAAACAACACTTCCTGTAACTCATTTTGATGATTTCGCCAGTTTAACTTATTATTTTTAATAACATATTTTCAGAAAACGATCTTCGTTGTCTCCTTCCCCTGTTTCACAAGTTTCTGGATATTTTTCATCTTTTAAATAGCTAAATAAATGCAGTTCCATGATTTTTTTTTAATAGGATATATTATTCAGTTTCATCATCTTTCGTCCTGATACAAAACGTTCAAAGGTTGAACCAAGGTCACTTAAGCCATGAGCCGAAAGAATGCGCAAAGTAAAAGAAACGCCCTGGTATATAAAGTCTATCGGACTTCAAGTTTTCATGTATGTATCGATTCTTGTCAAAATTTCTAACAAAATGTCTATAAGAATGTCATCGTTTTCGGCGATTTCAACGGTAGCTAAGCTTTCATTATAGTGCCTAACAAGATTGTGTGAGGTAGACGAAATTGACTTTAAAACGATCGTATTGACTTTTGATGTGCAGAAATAGGCAGATCGGATATATTTTGACTTTCTTAACTTACTTCTTAAGTTTGGGATTAATTGTAATGAACATATTCCAATGAGACTGAAAAATGCTTTTTTTATTATTATAGTAAATAATAATTTTACCTGCCGTAGTCGTGCGTAAAATATATTTCGGCATTTCTCTTACGAAATGACTTGTTCAATGGAACAAAACGTATTGTTTGTAAACTTTCTCTTTAATCTTCACAATAGGCTTTTAAAAAATAACCTTTCAACTGTTTATTCCGAAAATTTTGTGAAAATAGAATAATTGGCAATTCTTACCTTTCATACCTTAACTTTCATTGATAAAACATAATATTGACTCGTGCAGTGTCCAGTCTGAATGTCATTTTAGTTACCGTACACATTCATGCAAGTTTTAATTAATCAATAGTCATGTATGAAAAGCATAAACAAGTTTGAAGGTAAAGTAATAACAATTTAATCCAATCAAATTGCTTACTATTTAATAACAATGACCGGTCCACATCATAAAAATGTATAGGGGTAAACTGGGTAGGGAGAAAATGTCAGATATTTTAAGTTCATTATTTTGCAATACCGAATAAAAATTTATTAACCAATAGATTTGTTATAATTTCATAAACATGTCATTATGTATTGGTATAGTTTTTGGATCTTTCATTAGCGTATTTAAGGCTGTAGAAAGTTTGGCCTTCAAAAGTCAACATAATCATTGACTTTATACAGAAAATTCGCCATTTTTAAAACATTCAATGTTTCTCAACAAACACTCGACAACAAAGCAAAATCATTTCTTAAAACACTGCAAAAAAAAAATCTAATTGATGCAGTGGTATTGTCCTAAATTGCACTGGAGTGAACAGTGGTACAGCAAACGTCGAATTCCTTCACACAATGTTATCACACACTTATAGTAACTTTACATAGTTGTGAACAAAAGTGGAATTTCAATTGCATTAACTGGCATTAAATGTTTCTACACTGTTTTTACCGTAGATACCGAAGCTGCTAGAACCATTCTATATGGAGAGATATATTTAAGAATACCGGAAGAAGTCAGGCTAACTTTAGTGCAGTCGCATTCACTTATATGAACTGATGGAAACCCACTTAAGGAGTTGGGTACAGCTTTTTTCCGACGTAGTCGTTATAGTTTCGATTTGTTCCCTTTAAACTTAAGGACGCTTAACTATGGCAACATAATACGCATGCTCGAAAATCCTTTCTGTGATTGGACAAAATGCTGTCATGGTGGGTGATTTGGTTGTGTTTGAAAGAACGTCTCGAAAATTATATCGTGATGGAAAGCAAGTGAAAAACTATAAATATTTGAACTAGATCTTACAAAGATTTATATGTTTATTAAAATAATTGTTTCTCCAATAGCTCTTTGCATCCGTGACGGCTGTTTATTCGGGACAATTATATAATTTTTAATGTAAACTTTGTTGTACGAAGGTACATGACTTTATGAACGCACCTACGCATGTGATATTTTCGCGGGGTTTCGGTGAATGTAAATAGAAAGATACTACTTATACTACCAATAGTTTCTAGCTTTGTTAACCATGAATTAAGTTTAATGTAAACAGTAGTAAATGTATATTTGTTTCTTGTTATTTGCACTGGATTTTTTGTCAAATTAATTATTAAGGTGTCATCAAAATATTCTTATATATTATATATATTGCCTTAATATAACTAGACTTAGTAAAGAATTTCTTGTAGTTACATTCAGATGGAGAATTTATTAAAGAGGTCCTGCATCATTAAGTCATTGTGCTTCTGAAGGTCATCGAAATGATAGTTTTAAACATATACTCAAATTTAAACACGTTAGATATCTTTTTTAAAGATAGTTCTTGTTTTAAGTGAGATTGGGAAACTGTAATTTTGATATGGGGCTAGTGGTAGCCCTTATAGCGGACAATATTTTTTGTTGGGATTGGATATCCTTGTAATGGGTAGAAAAAGTCCTGCTGAGAAAAGTTAGCTAATGAAGTATTATGTTGGAACGAACAGAATATTCGTTTTAAATTTGTTGGTGAATTTGCAAACGTTATAAAGGTAACGGCAGCAGACCGGACATTTATATCAGGATATAGCGAAGTCATCCTGGAAGCTTACATAGAAATAACTGATTTAGATAGCTGGTTGGCAAATCAGGAATTTTTTATTTAATCTATCTGCCAAGTTGATCTTGACAGTCATGTGACAGGTAATGTTAGACTTATGAACCCTTTTATGAATGAGGGGATCATACGATCAAACACATTTAAATGCATGTGAAATTATAGCATTGATGAAAATCGAAGATAATTCTGAGAATGAAACATCCAGATACTCGAGTTTTCGACGATTACCACTTAATCAGCATAAAGGTACCCTGTAGGAGTCTTTTCGGAATTTGTTACTAGGATGAGACCTGAATCTAAACCTAATATTGGTACCAGTAATTGGGAACCAAATGAAGTCAACAACATTGCTCCCCTTCTCTTAGAAATTTTTAAGAAGGCCCAGATGGTAGAAATAAGGCTTAATTTTAAAGAGATAGCATCTCTTCTACGTGATTTTGAATAAATATTATATATTTTCAAAGAATGAAGATAACATTGGGTTGACCAATCTCATTGAACACAGTATAGATACTGGAACAGCAGCCAAACCTATAAAGCAGCCTCCTAGGCGAGTACATTTAGCATTTGATGATAAAGAAAGAAAAATTGTCCAACAGATGGAAAGACAGGGCATAATTAGAAAGTCAACATCACCCTGGGGAAGTCCTTTATGTATTGTTTTAAAGAAAAGTACTACAAATATACTAAAGTAATACTAACGATAGATTTTCGCGCCGTAAATAAATTATGTTATGACAATGCTTTTCCCTTACATAGAATTCAAGATGGCCCAGATACCATAGCTGGTTCTATCATATTTACTTTGCAGGTCCCGGTGAAAAAAGACCGCTTTTGTCACCAAATACAGCTTGTACGAATTTACCAGAATGCCCATTGGACTCAAATCATCCGCCCAAACTTTTCATCGTTTAATGGAGTTGGTACTACAATGCATACAATGGTCCATATGTCTTATTTACCTATATCATGTAATAATTTTTCGTAAAAAAATTTGAAGAGCATATGGGGAGAATACGGTAAGTTCTACACCAAATAAGAGAGGCAGGTTTAAAATTAAAACCAGATAAATATCAGTTTTTTTCCGACTGAGGTTAAGTTCTTAGGGCATGTTGTGTCTGAAGATGGTGTTAGAACAAATCCGGACAACCTAATGAAAGTGAGACAATGGGACGCTCATCAATCCATCACACAGGTCAGACAGTTCCTTGGAGTAGCCAGTTATTACCAAAGATTCAAACAACGTTTTTCCAAAATAGCTTCCCCCATGATAAATTTAACCAAGAAAGGTGATAACGATCGAGGAAGGTAGTTTCAGTGTACCATGTTTTCGGAGAGAAGAGGGCATCCATCAAGCATTACTCGTGTGAACAATTTGTTGACATATGCTCTCTTGCGAGCTATGTCATTTTTCTACAGACAAAAAACAGCTTATGAAAAGGCATCCATCTGTTTATGCTCCCCACAATAATGCAAGACTTGTTTCTTCTGAGCAAGGGATATACCAAGGCAGTGATACAGCCTATGCAAAAGTAAATGCTAAGCTACATCAGGTTGATACTAAACTACACCTTTCCAAGTGGGAGCAGGAGAACTCTTTGTTATTCTGGATTACAAAGAGAAAACCCAAGCCCTCCGCCGAAGCTTGATCTGCACAGCAATTTATCCCTTCAATTAATCTTGCAATTTTACAGTCCGCTCTTACATCTTATTTAAAAAGTAATCCGGCCTGCAATCCTACACCTTTAAACTTGCCGTCTGTGCCCTCCACAAATGAAGTGCAACCAACTGCTCATGTGTTTGCTGAAACTGAAGTTTCCACTGAGCTTCTGGATACAAGAGCGGTGGTGGCTGAGATGTCTAACTTGGCAGATCAGAGCCTATATCTCTCCGACCCTCCAGCCATGTCATCGCAACTTAAATGTCCTCCAGGCTCAGTCCAGAGACCTTTGCTATCAGATTTTGTTCAGCAGCCTCTGTTTGACGTTGAGGAAAGCTTGATGTCCCAGTAACTTGGTATGAATCCCATTCTATATCTATGTTGTGAAACTAAAATGGTATTTGGTTAAACCTCGATCTTTAATAATGATTTCTCATGAAATATCACTCCTTCCGTATTATTTCTGTTTGCCCAATTTGTGTAAAGGTATGACAGACCTGGTAAAGCACATTTTAGTCTTGTTTCATTTATTAATCAACGTTTTCGGTAGAGTTTACTGTGTTGACACATTTTCCGCCAAACCTTAGGTCCATGTTTTGTGCAAGAGTTGACTTCTTTGCACAACAATGAAGTTATTTCTGAAATACGGGATTTAATTCCGGGTGTGCTTATTCAAATATTGTTATTATGGGATAAAACTACTTATTGTATATAATTCATGTTCATGCATATTTGTCAGTGTAATGATCGCGTATACATACGAGACCCGCAAAATGTAAGTAATAACGGGAAAAAGTCGGTGATAATGACATCTTGGTTGCGAACGTAAACAACTTGGTAAGATGGAATGTTACTGTCCCAGAGAACGGATGCTTTTCGTTTGGGATTGTGATTTTAAATAAGTAGCAAAGTTAAGCTATTTTAGCAAATATTTACACATCTTCAGATATTAATTGTGTAAAGAGACGGTGAACTCGGTTACACATTGTATTTTACGGTGGCGTTTTTGCCATGAAACAATTTTAGCCTAACCCTGGCCTAAGTTTGGAATTGTTCATTTTATTATTGAAACGTATTTTTATTGCTATTTGTTATTTTTGTCTAAACACTGACATTATGCAGGTTCTTTGACCTGGTTTAAATTGTGTGAATCATATATTGACGTTGAAGAATTGAAATTAATATTCCTGCATAATAAATTATTTTATTTATAACTCTTTGTTAATTTAATACCTTGTCTACTATTCCGCTCGGTAGTTACATTTTTACAACATCTACCTGAACCTCCAGTTGAAACCTTATGTCCGTACAAGATGATCCTCATTCCCCACAGTCACCCTTCCAGCAACTGATAACTTTTGTAAAAAAAGGAAATACACTTCTAGAGACAATGAACAAACAACTGATAAAAAATCTAATGTTGGAAAAAGTTGAAATTGCAATAAGGAGAGGTAATATTGTAAGACCTAAGTCGACCGTAAGACCCCGTTTACGTATACATATAGACGTCCCCGTTCCCCTCTGAAAAGAAAGTTTATCCCAGAGAGAACTGTTACCCCATCTTAAAATGTCCTGCATTAGCCCCATAAAGAAGAACACCAGTGGTAACAGAAAGTGGTAGACATTAATGCCCTTTATATGTAATGAACATTGCTACTATTTTCCTTTTTTTTATTGTAGTTATTTATATATAGGTAAATGTTATAATATAAATTTTATTGTATGATTACTGAGGTCTTCCAGTTATGTTTACCATTTAAGTACTAGCATATATCTAGAAATATCTACGTAGTTAAAAGGTCAAAATTTAAACTTTCAAAATTTTTATGGAATATAAGGAATCCTTGACCTTATATTCTAATTCCTGAATGTTTATGGTATTACTAAGAGTTTTATTTGTTAACGTTTACAGGATGAGACATATACACGTCTCCGTTCCCCTCTGAAGAGAAAGTTTATCCCAGAGAGAACTGTTTCCCCATCCAAAACGGTGAAGTTCTGCATTAGAAGCCCCATAAAGAAGAACACCAGTGGTAACAGAAAGTGGCAGACATTTTAAAATGCCCTTTATATGTAATGTACATTGCTACAGTACTATTTTTCTTTTTTTATTGTAATTATTTATATATAGGTAAATGTTTTGATATAAATTTTATGGTATGATTACTGAGGTCTTCCAGTAATGCTTACCATTTTAGTACTAACATATATCTATAACTATCGTGACTACGTAGTTTAAAGGTCAAAATTTAAACTTTCAAAATTTTTATGGAATATAAGGAATCCTTGACCTTAATTCTAATTCCGGAATGTTAATGTGATTGTTAAGAGTTTTTATTTGTTAACGATAACAGGATGAGACATTGTACTTTGTCAAAGTACTGTAGCTATATGTAGAGATTGATTTTTTTTAGCAATTGATGATTTTTGTATTAGCTATTAGATAGATAGAAAAGTGTATGTATGACCATATTGGTATAAGATTAACTCAGAGAGAAGACCACGACTATGTGCATATTGTAATAATGATCATATACCAAATAGATATATTCATTTTATTCTGAAAGTGAGTGACTTTTTTACTAATTGTGTTTCTTCAAAATACAAAATTGCTGATTCAGACTGCATTTGCAGAAAATGTGTGGGTAAGTTGAAAAAGTTGTTTCCAAAGTACAGAATGATTTCCACACTAAACCAGAGGTTTCCCCATTTTAAAAAAAACGTACTGAGACTAACAAGTGTTTTTGTCCAATTTTGCAGATGCTGATGGGTGTACATAAATGTATTAGTTCCGATATTCACCATTATACTGAAATCAATGTTCCAGTTTTTGAGAATGCTTTTTCGATTTCTGTGCATACACAGTTTACAGAATATAGTACCAGTGATACCTTTTTCATCTTTGCCAATCCCACTTTAATAAGTTGAACAAATGTATTAACCTAACTGTTGTACAATGTGTAGTAAATGACAAATTTCTGGAAAGAACACTGGTGAATTTTAAACTGACAGTGAGGATAAACGTCAGCTATTTACGCGTTACTTTATTTTTGATATACATGTGGAAAATTAAATTTGTTTTCCTTAATTTTGTTACAATAATTTTAATTCCTTTTCTAGATCAGATGCTGCAGAGGACTAGCTGTTCAAAACGACTGAATACTTATCCAGTAGTTTGGAAATTTTACAGTTATAGAAACTGAAAAGGTTACAAGACATTATTGTTTTAATAAACTGAATATGACTTTTTCTGTTTGTAATACTGGTTATTTCAAGCATTCCTGTTAAGTTTTGTCCTAATCAGTTCAATAGTTTGAAAAAAAATCTAGTATAATAAAAGAAGACATCTGCAGCGATTCGAGCAAAATTTCTTCGACAGATCCAAACCAAGCCACATCAAGATAGACTGGTGTGGACCAATAAATGATTTTAGGAAAATCAAGACCACTAATGGACTTTTTGGTCTTCTTTATAAGGTCTCTTTTGGTCAATTTATACCTCTCATTCCCTCAAAATTTCAACTTTTCAGGCCAATGAATATAAAAAAATGGGGTAAATTTCACTCATTTATCACAGAAACATATAAAAAATGAGTAATTGAAGTATTCCAGCAAAATGAACAATCCATTTAAAAGTTTACTGTCTCAAAGGAGGTTTCAATAAGGCTTTACGTAAAATTAATTTAAAGTGTAAAGATGAAATCTTGAAAATCCCCCTAATATTATGGAATTTTATTTTCAAAATGTATTGTTCTTATAATGAAGAGAAAGTGCTGAAGAAGTCACAATTTACTTGGAAGTCACGTTATTCTGAACCTCTTTTCAATATTTTCAGAATGATGCTACGTTTGTACATTTTGAGTCGTATTTTTCATTTACAGAATTCACAGCGTATGAAACCTTTACATTTATTATATACAGACATAGCTGAGAAACTTTCTAACTTATCTAGTACATTTCTTTCAAGTAATGCTAGATTAGGGGCTGGTATCTCAAAGTACTCTCTAAGAAGATACCTCATTCATAGATGTAGGGAGTTAGATAGAAGTGGTTTTCATGGTTCCAAAGCCCAGTCAAAAAGTTAATATGTTTAATGACTCTCAATCTGATTTCAAATCTTATTCAGACCAACATCGAACATGACATATCTAAAGGTCCACAGTCCACATTCCAGAGACCGTAAACTGGTAAAAGGAATTATTCAGAAATTTGGAAATCCAGAAGACAAATTCTAACTTTCCACAAGTAAAAATAAGTTTCTGACATGTCACCATCAGATTAAAAAGAAACATCTGCAGAGATTTCAGAATGGGATGAAGTTTATACAAGTGTAACAAAATATGGATTGTCAACAAAAATTAAAAAAAGAAAATATAGATTTACCAGGTGTAAAAACCTTTTTCTCTATTCCAGTTGAAACCACTGAAAAGTCAGATTTTTCCTCAGTAGCCATTTTGAATGAGAAAGCAGACAGCAAATAAACAGTTTAAAGGTTTAAAATATTTTATTTGATAAATTACAAGTTGGTCAGTTAACTAATTATGTTGTTGTAGGTGACGGACAAACTGAAATCAGACTATGAGTGCATATTTAATGAATAATGAAAGGGAATCAGACTATGAGTGCATATTTAATGAATAATGAAAGGGAATAGGAAAAGAAACCAATATAAGGTCGGTAACCAAGCACTTTTATCGCGTTTTTAATCCTTAGCAACAGATCAAGATTTTGGTGTTATTAACTGTGTTGCTTCATCTACACAGGTGTTGAAAAATTCAGTTGTGCCAGTTTCACCTGCACCACCTAAAATTTAATTTTCTTGTTCCACTACAGATTTGACCCCTAAAACTACCACATAATCTGCTTGGTTATCCCGCCTTAGAGAAAAAGGAAATCAAGTTGTACTCAAACGAGAGTTACGATAAACAATCTTATGAAGCCACAAAAACCGAAAAATGTGCGACTACGGTCAAACTAATAAGGGCCCATAAAATGTCTAATTATTATCTAGATGAATATATAGAGGAGAAAAGTACTGAAAATAGAACAGTTGATAGATATCTTAACATTTAAATGACCAATAATCTTATAATTTGTCATTTTAATAAAATTCCAAAGTGTGGTGTTCCACATTTTGAACTCGTACAAGAGACTAGATGGGGTCTTAGTTTGATTTGGGAAATAAAGTGTACCAAGTGTAAATTTATTTCAGAAAAAAATACAAACTGTGTATAGAAATTAAGACAGAACGTCTTGGCCGCAAGAGTGCTACAATAAACTATGAGTTTCAGATTGGCGTGATAAACTGTAGTATTGGTACTAATAGGAAAGCGTGCGATTACTTTTGACTAGTTCATATATTCCTCCTATGCCAAAAGGAACAATGCAGAGAATAACAAATATTGTGTGCTTCCAAGGTTGGAAAACTCCCTGAAAATGAAACCGAACAAGTGGTTGAGAATTTCGAAGGAAAAAACAAACCTTAAAATAGTCCCGTAAAATTACAAATGGATGGTACCTATCAGAGTGTGAATATAAAAAGAAGGCATCAAATGGGACAAAATGAATCACAAGCAATTGGTATTGCCCATGAAAATAAACCCGACAATCATGATATTGGTTTCACTTTTTAAACGAACGTTGCTTGGATGGTGCATGGTTACGCGGTAAAGGTTATGGCATAAAATGTCCTAATCACGAGTACTGTACAGCAAATACTTACAGGTATGATCCTTTGAGTTAATAGGATCTTGTGAATGAAATATGTTAAAAAAAAATATGGCAAAACATGATTTACTTGTGGACTATTGTACTTATGGGTAGGCCAAATGTGTACAATGTTTATAAGAAGCAATGCAAGAAATATTTGACCCTTTATGGTCAGTAAATAGACTGGCAGATACTATACACAGAGGTCAAAGTCAGTTGCGTGAAGTACTCCGAGCAAAGTTAAGTGTCGGTATGTTTCCTGGAGCTACAAAAGGCCAAAAAGAATGATATTAAAATAGATTATCCAATGATTTAAATAACGTTCACACGGTATAATGAAATCATTATTTGCAAAATATAGTGGTGACCGACAACAAATTTCAAAATGTTTGTCCCCGTATTGTTAAGTCTGTCGTGAATTGTATAGTAGTAGTAGTAGTGGAACATGATGAAGATGGAGCATAACGCTATGTAATGGTGGTGTGAAAATTAACCTTATTAGCCTTAGCAGTCATGGTTTACAAATTGTGTCTTTGAAACGACAGACAAATTATTAACAAAAGCATTGTTAGAAATGAAACTTTCTCAGACATTATTAAATCAGATGCATTTTTTCAGTAATACTAATAAATGTGAGTCATTCAATAGTTCTACATACCTACCTAAAAATAAGAATTTTTCACGCAAAGCCATAGACCATGCATCTACAGCAGACTCTAGAAGCTGAAGGTTGTGGTCTAGGTAGAAAGTCTCGTGATGTAGTGGCTTTGAAAAAATACGTAAACGTGAAATATATGACTGTGCATATACAAAAAGTACGGGTCAAATTTAACAGGTTAAAGCCTCGCGAAAAACAGGCTATCAATTTCTTGTTAAACAAGAGAGTGCGAAAAGGGCTAAATGGATATAACACCAGATAGAACCAAAGCCATGTCAGAACCCAAGTCCTCAAGAATTAGCAACAAGCCAGGTTGTGGTTTATGGCCAGATTTTTTTACAGAAAATTCTAAGTATCTTATATTCTAAAAGAAACACCTTTTCAGAAATGTATGAGCATTTTCTGAGTTGTGTTTTTTATTGTTTCATTTCAAGTTTGTTATGAAAATGGGATAATGTTCCAAGACACTGATTTTTTTTTATATCAGACAAATAGACTACTTCGTATCTCCCAACGCATGCATGCATCCAGTATATCCATTCATTGGAAAAGAGATTCAATGACATGAAATAAAATTATAAACAAAATAAAACCATGTAAAATGAATATAACAACCTTCAAAGTTGCCTTTGTGACTTGATGTCATATTTGCAATCATTTTCATTCTGTTATTCTTTTTTTTGTTTTATATTGACTGATTTTAATTATGAATTTTTTGTCTCCATGTTTTACTTACATTTAGTACTTAATGCATGTTTATTTTCTTTGATTACATGACCCAATTTTCTGACACAGTGAAGTAGTCGATTTAGAGTATTCCCCTTGCACTAAAACAAACCTAATACTTACAAATCAAACAAATAAACAAACAAATATATATTAAAAAAACATATAATGTTATTATACTTTATGGCACTTGTGCATTTAATAGAAATAACACAAACAACGTGTGCGTCAGCTACTCTACTTGACGACCCTTTTCACTTTTCGCAACTTTGTCAAGAGTGAAAAGCAGCAGAATGTCTTTAAGAAAAAGTTTAAATGATGTTCTTCCAAATTGCAAAATGCAGATAATCAATAGTGAGATTCTTTGAGAGCTTCATACCGAATTGAATATATCAGATGAAGAGTAAGATTCCGATTGAAACGTCGGCGTTGTCAACGCTAATACGTGTGGAGATTTCATAGGAGAATTAGATAGACAAAAAACATCTATCACTTAAATTCAGTTTTCTTTGCCGAAAATAAGAAGAAAAATGATAATTGTACCTACAAATTTTCTCGACCTTTGGATAGGGTTTGGGATAAACAAGATACTTTAAGTGTTCCCAGGTGTTATCTGCATTTTGGAAATCTGAGAAAGAATTTAGAACTTCTTCCCCTAAAGATTTTATTCATTTAATCAAAATGACGTAAAAACGATCATATATGTATTTTAATTACACATAGACGGGATGAACAAGTACCGAGCCACGTCAAATGGATATAAAAAAAAACGACCTAAACAGTAATATTCATAAAGACATATTAAAGAATAGTATAACACGTTTTTAAGATAAATTTCTTAAATTATCGAATATTTATAGGCATGACAATTTTTTCTTACAAAAATATGTTTTGATTAATCTTGAAAAAGAACGAAGTAGCAAATAAGTATTGTAATCTTTCTCTTAATAATCTTTTTTTTCAATATTAAATGTATTTATAAAAGTGGTGTATTTTTGTATTTAACTCGCTGTTATAAGAATAAGAATACTGTATTAACTTGCGGGTTTTTAATTTCATACAATAATTACGATGATTTGTGTTCTAATACAATGATTTGTGTTTAATACTAAGTATTGTTATCTATTTCTTTATGATCTTATATTTTATATTACATATATTTATAATAAGTGGTAAACAAAGTTATGATGATAATAGATATGAAAATAATTACTTCAATTTTTATAAACAAAATAATGAGCAAGTGCTTGAAGAGTTTCTTTTTCATTTGATTTCAATTATTTAAAAAAAAAATTCTTCGCAGATCACTTTTCAAAATCTCATCTGATAACGATGATCGGATTTCCCTTGACGATCTTATTTTAAGAGGGATCATCCCTGTAGTTATGCCTACAATAGTAGCATTTGCAAAAATACTGGATATATGGCGAGGTATGATTTTTTACCATGACAACATGCGCATTACGAAACTTGATGAAATTTAAACTCTACTTTTAACAAGTGTTTTGGCAGACCACCTTACAAAACCATCACCATTGATTGTCACAAAAGGCGAATTTTCATTGGCGTCCATAAAAGAAGGTGATCAAATTTGGTTATTTGACAGCCATTGCAAAAGTGCGACTGGCGAAAGGTTCGTGCCTTTGAGGACTGGAAAGGCGTTTACAGTTCCGTTTGCAAACATCGAACAAATTGCAGAGTATTTAGAAAGAGAAATTTTAAGAATTCAGGTTACTGCAATTTGCCCAGGACTCACTTCAATCATACAGGGATGATCCAACCAATAATTTTATCTGATATGATGGATCGAGATGATTGGGATGGATTCAACGACAGGTATTAAATATTTAAGAAAGAATCTTTTATAAAAACTTTAATTGATCCTACATATCTTATAAATTTAAATGAAAAGCATAAAAATAAATAATATTGAAAGAATGCTTAACAATTGCAAGCAAAAATACTAGTTTAACTGCCAACATTGTAGGTCGACCAAGCAACGCATACCAGTATCAATTACACATTTCCTGCACTGGAAGCATCAACAGGAACACAGGAATTGGAGGCACTTGAAAAAGAATTGAACATCAAATAAGTCTTAAGTATTAGCCTCAGAAAAGCCACTACATTATTAATGGAGTAAGTTGTCCGTTCGTTTTTTTGTGTACTATTAGCTTTTAGTGAAAAGGGATACATACTGGTAAGTCACGGTGGTCAATAAAGAGGATAAATATATTTATTGAGGACAAGCGAAAAATTAAAAAAAAATGAATTGTTTAAGACTAGTGTTTGTTGTCAACAACGGCAATAACTCCCTCATGCTACTATTTTAACAAGAACTGATACCACTGACATTACTTGTAATTTAAGGTAATCGTGATAAATAATATTCTTAAGGTTCAATTGGATCCATGCGCATGCAATACAATTTTATCAATTTTCAGATATTCAATTTAAAGAATGATATGCTTGTTCATAGTTCTCTTGTGCATTTCCCTCAGTTTTAGTTTGCAACACGGATTTGTTTTTTCACTATCGATTTATGGATTTCGAACAGCGGTATACCATCTCTGGTACAGCTCTAGGGGTAAATAGAGAAAAATCCTGCATTCTCGTTATCAACGGGCATCTGATTTATATCTTTCAAATGACCACTTTTTGTGTGAACTATACGATTAGTAAGAGAAAAAAAATCTCAAAGTTTTTTTTTTGGGTGTGTAATTGTCAGTTCTTTAGTATTTTCTTTAACTTAAGCTAAGAATTCATATGCTATTAAAGAGGTTTTTGATTTTAATTATACATATTATTGTTATTACATTTTAATTAAAGCCTGCTTATTTTTACTAGTCCAGAGAATGTGATGATAACTTTTTAAAGAGTACCAACGGTGAACATGTTACAAAAAGTAGTGAAAAATGCATAAATCTAAATGTTTCATAATCAAATTTGGACACAGCAGAAACATATCTACACATTTTTACTACAATGGCTAGAAGTATAGGGGAGGGTTGAGATCTCAAAAACATGTTTAACCCCGCCTGTCCAAAGTAAGGAGCTGTTGGCATTTGTTAGTCTTGTATAATTATCAATTTTAGTTTTCTTGTGTATAAATTTGAATTTAATAAGACGTTCATATTCACTGAACTAGTTTACATGTGTCTGAAGGACGCCTCCGGATGCGGGAATTCCTCGCTGCATTGATTACCCTTTGGTGGCCTTCGGGTGTTAGTACTGTATTGTTGGGTTGTTGTCTCTTCGACAAATTCACCATTTCTCTTGTCTCTGGACACAGGAATTTAACTATCAAAGAAATACCAAAAAATTATACAGACAAACCATAATAGCAACAATGGGATAGGATTTAACAGTTATAGTACTATACCAGGATGTATAAATACAGAGCCACGTCTTATGAAAAAAAGTCGTATATAGACGAATGGTTTATTAGTCAATTAAAGGGCAAAAGCGTCTTGTGGAAGACCGTGATTTGACTTACATGTGTAAAGGATCTGTTTTAAATTATGACTTGAATGGAGAGTTGTCTTATTGGCACGCATACTATTATATCTTCTTATATCAACAGAGCATATTAGCAAAACTTGAAAAAACAAGCATACAACAAAAACACAATGACGGGATGTATAAATACAGAGGAACGTTAAATGGATACCACAAAAACAGACAAAACAGGTAGAGTAATATTCATAAAGAAAAATAAAATAATACTGTACCAATAGTTATCAAAGGTTCCAGGATCATAATTTAGAACACCCGACGCGCTATTCGTCTACACAAGACTCACCAGTGACGCTCATATCAAAATATTTCGAAAGCCAAACAAGTACAAAATTGAAGAGTCACTAACTGATAAACATAACTTTGATAATAGATATGCAAATACTAGCCACAAGATTTGTTGGTAATATTGAACTATAATACCGAGTTAATACATTTTTTTCATACACTGGAATGATAAAGGATGGCACCCAATCTCATACATCTTATCGCTAATCCCGGCTGCTTGAACTTTGAACGTCATACACAATCACTTTTCAATTGTGGCGTCAGATATTTTGTTTTATAACGTCAAAATTTTACGGGATCCTGTTTGATATCCAATAATGGCTGACAAATAACGATATAAAAAGGTGTATTATTACAATAAAAACATCCATATTTGATCATATTTCTTGATTGGTTATATAAATATTTTATTTTCAGCCCGAACAAAGAGTTCTGACACCACATTCCATGTCATTCGGGAACTGTAAAACAGCAGAACGTGGTCTATCACAGATAAGTAAAGGCAACAGTAGTATACCGCTGTTTAAAACTCATAAATCCATGGACAAAAAAAAATTCGGGGCAACACACTTAAACGAGGGAAACGCATTAAATATAAGAAAACAACGACATAATACTGAAATGTTACACACACAGAAACGGACCGAGCATCAGACAAAATCCCACGAAAATAACAAATATAACATGAAAACCAAATACATGAATTTGGGATAGACAAGTACCGTGACACGTCTTACCGCAATGTGAATTTACACTCAAAAGTAAGAGAAAACAAACGACGCAACGTTAAAATGTTACACACACAGAAACGAACTATAACATAACAATGGCCATATTCCCGACTTGGTACAAGTAATTTTTAAAGGAAAAAATGGTTGGTTGAACCTGGTTTTGTGGCATGCCAAACCTCGCACTTTTATGGCCATGTGAAATATAACATTAAAATGACAACACATTGTAATTTGAACACAACACCACAGGACTACAATATAAATAAATTGGAGAACATGATTGACAAAGAATCGGCCAACTAAAGGCAACAAGTTAAAATTCTAATACGCCAGAAGTGCATTTTGTCCACACAAGACCTACTAGTGACGCCCAGCTACAA
The DNA here is from genome assembly GCF_036588685.1 of Mytilus trossulus. Lineage (NCBI taxonomy): Eukaryota > Metazoa > Mollusca > Bivalvia > Mytilida > Mytilidae > Mytilus > Mytilus trossulus. The sequence goes on along the minus strand of NW_026963302.1, from coordinate 2,031,704 downwards.
GTTTGAAAGCCGAAACAAGTACAAAAAAAAGTTGAACAGCATCGAGGACCAAATGATAAAAAAAGTTGTGCCACAAACGGCAAGGGTTTTTCTGTTTAATAGTTACCAGAACATCCCTATTATTTAGAATAATTTATGGGAGAAAAATACCCGTACATCTAATCAGTTGGGGCTGCATATCATTTTTATGCAACTCAAAACACCACATCTGTTTAAAGGGGAATAATTGATTGTCTCCTGTCTCCCATATTACTTTCTATTCCATGTGCATGCAATAACTGTTCAGTGTTCTATTGTCATGTATTTCATTTTATTATTTCATTGTTATGACAAATCATTGTAATCATTGTATGAAATTTAAAACCCGCAAGGGTCCATAATTGGATTAATAAAGTATTCTTATTCTTATACTCTGGCAAACAGTAAATTTTATAAAATGACTATACAAAAGATGTTCATGATAAAACTGAAGTATTAACTGATTACAGGAAACAACTGAAATACATTACATATAGTCCAGTCAATCTAGCATAAATTTGACCCTAACCTGAAAGTAATTGCAACAGAAGATTTTTAAGTTTTAATCTTTAGCATTATACCCCAAATATACACAGAAAAAAGTCCCATAAAATCTTACTTGAGGAAGACTAAAAAATCACCATTTAAAATTCCTATGGAGATTTGCATTAAAAAGGGAGATAACTCTTGCAAAAAAGGCAGAAATATCAATAAAAATTGATACAAAATTATAACTTTACCGCTTCTATTCATCAGAATGTATTGATTCTTGAGTTTTTAGCTGTCTTTAAAGTATAACAAACAACTCTAAAGGTGTTTTCATATATTTTATCAAGATTTAAATTCAATAAATGGTCAACTAATAAATTAAGAAATCCAGATTTTCAACATGTCAATTTAAAGAATCTCAAATTTAATAAAAAAAATTAAGCATGTATTCTTCTTTTTGTGGTTTAAAGTTTCTTTAGATAAGTAAGTTGCTGAAACAATATAATATACAGATATAAACAATACCAAATTTTCACATTATTTTTTCAAAATGGTTACAAAGCTTCAAATTTGTAATTTCTTAAATGAAAAGTGCACGAAAAAAATAAAACTACCCATAACACTTCGGTTTTGTACATTTCATGAGCAGAAGCTTATATAATTTAGTCATATTCAAACTTACAACCCCATTAAAGATCATACTTTACATAAATTTCAAGAAAAACAACCAAAAACTGCCCAAAAAAGACTCATTTTTGCAAGAGTTATCTCCCCTTCCAATGTTAATTTCCATAGGAAATCAAAAATGCTGATTTTGAGTTTTCCTCAAGTTAGATTTTTTGGGACTTTTTCCTGTGTATATAAAGGACATAATAGTATAGATTAGAACTAAAACATTTTCTGTTGCAATTAGTTTGAGGTCAAATCTTAGTTTGACTGGACTAATAACCAGACATTTGCATCACTAGTAGGCACATCCGAAAAAGTTTAAACCTCAACGCCAAGTGACGTCATATTTGAAACTGTAAAATAATGACGTCATTTGAATTTGTAAAATAGATCATATAAAATGAAAACTGACGTCACATTTAATAGAATGAATAAGATAGAATAAGGATTGATTTAAGACTATTTAAGAACTAAATACTGATACTGCATTTTAAAACAATGCACATTTCAATACTTATTAATAAAAAACGCCTTAAGGAAGCATACAAGGAATATACTCCGTTTCATTCGGAAGCAGGCAAGTAGACTCGTCGCAGATTAGTTCAAATTCGTTGCATATCATGCAGCTTTAATCCTCTTTCTACCGGAGCAACACATGTATATTCATAGTTAAATTTATGCAAGCTTCTCATCAATGCTGTATCTCTTTCAATTAAAAGACCGAAGATAAAACTGTATAATGATTTCTTCTTTGGATCCCAAATAAAACGGTCATTATGTCGTGACGTTATATGTCGAATGACGTCATTGTTTGTTGTAACGTCATAGACGTCAAAATTGGTACCGTTAATTTTATTAGGTATTTTCTTGCACTTCAAAAATTTGGTATCTATGATGATTTATTTAATCCTGGTAGCTATTAGCTTTGAGTGAAAATCTGTCGGCAGTAAGAGGGTTTATATTTTATGAACATGTTTATGTATATCTTACAACTTTATATTTGTTCGTTTTCATATTACTAACATGGTCGTGTGTCATCACTTGTCTTCACAAGTAATACACGAGTCTCGAAGTATAACGTGACGGTACCCAAATTGCACCTATTTTGACAGCTTTTTCACCTACGTTTTTTTTATGATAAAGACAAAAATGTCCATTCTGTGTTTATTTTGTAGCCACACCAACTTGATTATTAATCCATATGAAATCATAGAAAAATTGGTCTAAACTGACCTCTAAACCATCAATGATTCTGAAATAAGGAGTACCCAAATTGCATCCATGCTTAAGTTCGCATCGTCAAAAGTCTACCAACAGAGCTTTTGTTTAATTTCTTCAAATATAGTCCATGATAAATACTCTTAATTTTTTTTGAAATGGATACTTGTAACATATTGTATTTGATCATTTAAAAAAGATGACGTTTTAGGACATTTTGCTTTTTCAGTAAACACTTCATCTATTAATAACTACTGTGAACGTTTTGTGCATATCTGAATATTTTTACATATCTTGAAAAATGTGCATAGTATTAAATCATAAAAATATAAATTGTTTAGTCTTTAGGAAATCTTGTAAGATGTCTACTGCTATTTTTGATAAATAGATGCAATTTGGGTACCGTTACGTTAGGTTCTCGGTACTGACGATGTTTCTCAACTTGATACAGAGTTATACTAAATTTTTTTTTGTCTTTATGAATATTATTTATACTCTTTAGTCCAGTTTTTATGGATAATAATTTGGCTCACGTCATTGTGTTATTGTTCTATGTTAATTGTCGTAAACTTGCTATTCATGTTTGAAAATGTGCTTAGTCGATATGCCTTTTGTTTTGTCCTTATAACATATGACGTGGCACTGTACTTATACATCCCGCTATTATGTTTTTGTATAAAATTTAAGTATTCGTTCATATTTGCTTCTGTTCTTTGTTCCTTGGATACGTTTGACGTGGCTCTGTACTTATACATCCTATTAGTGTGATTTGTCATTTAGATATTCTTGTTTGTTAGTTTCACTGAAGGGCTATGCGTGTATACCTTTTTGTATGACTTGTCTCTGTACTTCTACATCCCGTTATTGTGCTTTAGTGAAACATATTTGTATTATTGTCTTGCATCTTTGATTTTTACTGATGTGCTCTTGTCTAAAAGTATGTTCCTTTTTTTATGTTTCTTTGATGCATATAATATATATATTATATGACGTGGCACTGAACTAACTTCCCTTTCCTGTGCTTTGGTAATATTGGTTGTTCTCTTGTCTTTATATATTGCTTATATGCTTGCCTATATGTCATATTATTTGTATAATAATATTCGGAGGTTACCTCCATAGTAAATATGATGACTTCAAAACTAAAATGCATTCGATAAGATTAGTTCATTTTCTGGCACATCACGAAGGTTTAGTATTTAAAAGACAGTAAAATCACAAAAATACTGAATTTAGATGAAATTCAATTCGGAAAGTCCATAATCACATGGCAAAATATAGCGCTAACACTCACTTTCATGAAAATCTCTTCAAATTCCGTTATATTTACATTGATGCGTCAAACAAACAGACACAATAAATAAAATAGTCAAAATATGGGTACATCAGTCATCATCGTATAACACTTTTAAAAGTAACAATTCAACAGACCACAATAACATCTACTTTCTACGAACACATTCATTGATTTGAGTGTCTGACGTCAGAAAATTGTATACGTCACATAAATTTGTCGTTCAATGTGCATACAAACAATTTTAAAATTTACATCTATACATCAAAAGTATGTAAGAATAAATTTCAGAAATAGACCCGAGATTTAAACTTGTCCAAAAGTTATATATAGAATTTATAAAAATCCACAAATAGTTAATTCCACTACGTGATTGAATGATTTTGACGTTTGTGGTTCAACTTATATTGTAATTCATAATAGAAATACATCATAATGACATATAATAGAAAGTACAGAGACACGTTATAAAAACAAAAGAAATACAAAAAGTCGCATATACAAAACAAACCACCAAAATATGAAAGCCAATACAAACAAGTTGACACTATATGTGTGTATATCATTCCACTTTATATTTAATCTTTTTTACATTTCACACATGGTCGTGCATCATCACTTCACTAATAATGCACTGGTCTTGGTATATAGATTCTGAGTATTACTATTGTTTATTATCTTGATACCGTAATATACAAACAAAAAATATTTGACGCGGCTCGGTACTTGTACATCAAGTCATTGGGTTATTGTTTATTAATTTTCTAAGCTTATCATTCTTGTTTGCAAATGTACCTCTATATACCCTTTTTGGTGTTTCTTTGATACCGATGACGTGGCTCTGTAGTTAAACATCCCTATCCAGTATTGTATTTTAGTTAGACATTTTTTCTAATGTGTATTATATAACTAAAGGAGATGTAGTATGATTGCTATTGCGACAACTCTCCACAAGAGACCAAAATGACTCAGAAATTAACAACTATATGTCGCTGTACCGCCTATCATCAAAATGACTCAGAAATTAACAACTATAGGTCGCTGTACCGCCTTTCACAAAGAGCAAGTCTCATACTGCACAGTCAGCTATGAAAGGCCCTAGAATGACACTGTAAAACAATTCAAGCGTGAAAACTAACGGCCTTGTTTATGTAGTGCTCAAACAATCGACAAACACCGAATTGCAGTCTCTTAACTTGGGACAGGCACATTCATTTTAATGTGGCATGGGTTTAACATGTTAGCGGGATCCCAATCTTGGACAGTGGTACAACATTCCAACATAAGAACGAACGATATGTACCTTTTTATGTGTTTTTGATACAGTCATGACGTGGCTCTGTACTTATACATCCCGTTATTGTACTTTCGGAAATTTGTGTATTCTTGTCTTTAATGTTTGCTCATTTCCGTGTCTCTATGTCAATTTGTGCTTTTTTGTTACATAGTTGTTTGTTATATATTGATTATGACTACAACACAATGTTTGCTGCTGGATGTTAATGTCTATATCGCTTATATGACCATTGGAGATCTCCAGAGGTCAACTTGATAGCTTCGTCTTAGAGGCATGATTTTTTTTTTATTAGTTGTTAATGGCTTTGAACTAGCTGTCAGATAACTGCGAGTACTCTCAGATCTGTTCATTGCGTCTTTTTGTGTCGGGATGTATAAGTTCCCGGCCACGTCCACTTTTATTTTTTGTCTATCTGATGAGTTAAGCCTTTTTCAACTGATTTTTATAGTTCGTTCTTATGTTGTACTGTTCTACCACTGTCCCAGGTTAGGGGGAGGGTTGGGATCCCGCTAACATGTTTAACCCCGCCACATTATTTATGTATGTGATTGTCCTAAGTCAGGAGCCTGTAATTCAGTGGTTGTCGTTTGTTTATGTGTTACATGTTTGTTTTTCGTTCATTTTTTACATAAATAAGGCCGTTCTCGCTTGAAATGTTTTACATTGTCTTATCGGGGCCTTTTGTAGCGGACTATATGCGGTATGGGCTTTGCTCATTGTTGAAGGCCGTATGGTGACCTATAATTGTCAATGTTTGTCATTTTGGTCTTTTGTGGATAGTTGTCTCATTGGCAATCATACCACATCTTCTTTTTTTATATTGATAGTTAATTAGATGGCGTTAATACTTAAATTTACACGAAGCTATTTAATATCGAAATAATGCCCTGTAAATTAATTATTTCAGACTTTTTATAACTTGGATAAAGGTTTTATATGATTATAAACTAAATCTTATAATTCAAATCGGTGAACAGAAAATTGACATCTTGTGCTCCCATGAAATGATACTTCATGCATGATCAAAGTTATTTTTTTGTTCTTTTTGAATAACCAATATTTTTATATTATCTGCAAGACATTTAATTTTGAATGTCACACGTCTTCTGGTTGGCTGACGGTGTTTTGTCTATCGCCTCATAGACATAATATTGGCATGTGACCGTAACGTCATTAAAGTAAAATCAATAAAATACTGAATTCAGAGGAAAATTCAAAACGGAGAGTCCCTACTCAAATGGCAACGAAAGCGATAAAACACAACAAACAGATAGACAACTGTCGTATTCCTGACATTGTACAGGCATTTTTAAATTTAGAAAATGATGGACCTTTCACTTTTGTGACAGTCGCATCAAATTTAATTATATTTTCAACGATGCTTGAACTAAACAGACACAGCATAGGTTACATTGTCAAAATATCAGGGGGTTGACACTAACTTTTGTAGGTACTAGCCCGAAGGGCTCGATACAATTATATTTAACAAGCCCTGTTCTGTATCAGGTAGCCCATAGAAACCTGCTATGAGGGTCTTGGGGCAGACTTTTTTTTACAATTTAGAAAATCCTGCATTGTGAGGCCTATTGAGAAGATGTTTTCAGTCGGAAAAATAACTTTCATACTTCATATATTTATATTTCATAAAAAAAAGTTAAGACCAAAAAAATCTTATAGCAGGAATTTGTTTGTCAAAATCAGCGACTTTCTATACTATAATTATAGAAAGTCCCTGTCAAAACCTACATTTTCACTGTTAATGAATTGATCTATCTTTAATATTTATTGTGTTTTATCATTAAACGTCAATGATGAGTCTTGTGTATAGTCGCCGTCACGTAAAATTGGCACCATGATTTTTGTTAAAATTTTCTTAAATATCGACCGCGTTTACATGAGATCATGTTTTTCAATTAGCGGAATAAAAATCCAATCCAAATATATACTACTGTCCTACCTTTTATTGTGTTTGCACTGTATAATCCTGACCTTCACATTTTTCAAGATTGTTTTCATTGTAAAACCGCCATCTTGGTTTCTATGAGGATCCCTTACTACATAACATTCGTTACTCTCTGGTAATATCATTGTCACTGATGATACGATTTCCCGCCCTTTTTGCTTAAAAATGACGCACAGCTCCGAGAGACACAAGAAAATTGAGAGCACGTGGACTCCACGGCAACACATCCGGTAATAACAATGTCGGATTCCACCATACAAAATAATCTTGGATTTTGTGAAGGTCAGGATTATACTGTGCAAACACAATAAAAGGTAGGACAGTAGTATATATTTGGATTGGATTTTTATTCCGCTAATTGAAAAACATGATCTCGAGTAAACACGGTCGATATTTAAGAAAATTTTGACAAATCATGGTGCCAATTTTACGTGACGGCGACTATAGTCGAAACGCGCGTCTAGCGTATTAAATTATAATCCTGGTACCTTTGATAACTATATTCAGTCTATTCAAAATAACATTTAAAACAAATGTGGTACAAACGTAAAACTAATCCGCTTCTCAGATTTTTCAGTGTGCACCACAATGTGTATGTTATTTCTGCATAGACAGAGACAATAAAAATAACAGTCATTTCTTAAATGTAATCATAAAATGTCTAAATCTATTCAATGAAACCCTCATAACCGTCTGTCCAGAGAATCACTTTGTCAAGTTATAAGCATAATAATACATTCAAACTTTGGTAGGTATAACACCAAGTGGTTCATTCTGTTTCTTGTCAAAGTTGTGGTCAGGGGCAGTTTCAGACCGCCGGATTACACAAGCATCTAGGTTCTTGGAAATGTTGGTGTTTCATGCATCTACAATGTGGCTAAGAAAACCCACCACCCAAAAGAAAAATTAATCTTTTGCTTTAAATTAATTGTGTAAGTACCAAGAACCATTATTTTGAGTTGCATAGTATTTTGGATTGAAAAATTTTATAGATATCAAATTAATATTTAGTAATGACTTAAAGATTTCAATATATAGAAAAATATTTTAAAGTACCCATTGACCATTTTTAGGAAATTTATTTTTATTAGATATGGGGAGATGTGGTATGTGTGCCAATGAGCCAACTCTCCATCCAAATAACAAGTGTTATAAAAGTAAACCATTATTGGTCAAGGTACGGCCTTCAACAAAGAGCATTGGCTCACACCGAACAACAAGCTATAAAGTGCCCCAAAGTTACTAGTGTAAAACCATTCAAAAAGGAAAATTAACGGTCTTATTTTTATCAATTCTCTTTACTCACTATTTCTATAATCCGTAAAGAAGTTTGCAGTTTCACCATCATTCTGTTAAAAAATTATTCAATAAAATTGACTTCTACATGTTCTATTCCATGTTTGGTGTAGAATACCAAATCACACTTTCTCATCACCATAATTCCCATTTGTCCTGGCACTTGACAATAATACTGTGAAGAAAAATGAATTTGGCCATCAGAATTAGTTTTCATGTGTAATACAGATGTAGCAGATTAATTCCTTAGAGAAAATGGACACCTAATTTCAATAACTTTACTCTCATGGCATTTACATGTGATCACTCCATCTGGACTACAACCTATACATGGATACTTCGGATTTACCACCAAACCAGTTTCAGTTAAATATTGATTCCTTTTCAAACCATGAGCTGTTTGGTGTATGTTCCTGGCTTTTGATTCCTTGCGTCTACCCCAATCTAAGGTCATTTCTTGGAATTTATTCTTTACAGAAAGTGATTCACTACCTATAATTCGTCTGCAAATATGATCTGGATCCTCATTATATCCTGAAATTATAGAAGCAGTAATTAAACCCTCCTTATAGTGAACCATAAATTGTTGAGTTGCTTCTGATATAAGCTTAATTATAATCCTGGTACCTTTGATAACTATGTACACTACTGGGTCGATGCCACTGCTGGTTGACGTTTCGTCCCCGAGGGTATCACCAGCCCAGTAGTCAACACTTCGGGGTTGACATGAATATCAATAATGTGGTCATTTATATTAATTTCCTGCTTAAAAAACATTGAATTTTTCGAAAAAACTAAGGATTTTCTTATCCCAGGCATAGCTTACCTTAGCCGTATTTGGCACAACTTTTTGGAATCTTGGAACCTCAATTCTCTTCATCTTTGTACTTGTTTGGCTTTATAAATATTTGAGCGTCACTGATGAGTCTTATGTACACGAAACGCGCGTCTGGCGTACTAAATTATAATCCTGGTACCTTTGATGACTATTTACACCACTGGGTCGATGCCATTGCTGGTGGATGTTTCGTCCCCGAGGGTATTGTTGAGAATAGTTCGAACTTTATAACGTTACGTTTCCCGTATTTACGTTCTCATGTTTGTGGCGTTGCTTACATCTTGTATGGGCTTCGCCATTGTAAATATTACACGCAAAGTAAACACAACACAAGTACATATACGACTTAGTCTTTTCCACACATTTATTGAGCCGTGACTAGGATAAGATGGACAGCAAGCTAAAAGCAGACAGAGCCGGTCACAAAAGTGCAGTAAAGAGACTTACGGAAAACGGAAAATGATTCAAACTTGGACAATGAAAAAAATGCTGAACTTTTAGAAACATTAATTCAAAAACAGAAAATTATTAGTACATTGGACTATATGAATTCTTTAAAGGAGGAGGACATCGAGGAAGAAATTCGTAATGCAGATGAGTACAAATTCTTTTTGAACACCACAATACGATATTTACGGAAAAAATTCGCAAACAAAGTATGTACTGATAATGATATCCCACAGCATGATCACGCATTACCTTCTCACACTTTTGAAAACATTAATCAACACAGTTCTGTTCCGTACACAACTCAAATGTATCCCGTTCAGCAACCTAGCAACCAAAATCACCATTTGCAGAAACTTTCACTACCCATGTTTAACGGAGAAATTCTGACTTGGCAAACATTTTGGGACTCTTTTGAATCTTCCGTCCATTATAATGTAACACTCACAGACGTAGACAAATTTAGTTATTTAAAATCCCAGCTTGTTAATGATGCTCCAAGAACTATTGACGGGTTACCGCTCACAAACTCAAATTACATGGATGCTAATAAACTTTTAAAGGAGCGCTTCGGACAATCGCATAAGATTACAAACGCTTATATGCAAGCTATGCTAGAACTTAGACCACCACAAAACAACCTACTTAGTCTACGTGTTTATTACGACAAGTTAGAGGCATATATAAGAGGTCTTGAATCGTTAGGCCGCTCCGGAGAATCGTATGGTGCATTACTTATTCCTTTAATACTGAACAAGCTTCCGTCAGAAATACGACAACACTTAGCTCGTGAAAACGGTTCCGATAATTGGGAATTGATTGATTTGAGACGTGGAATTTTGAAAGAAATCACTATTATTGAAGCTGGACAACGCTCGTCGTCGTTTATGGATTCAATGCAGCCTATCGCAATGACCGCATCGTTTTTGATATGCGTTAATAGAAAAGGTGAACCGAGTAAAGTAGATACATGCGATAACCATGAGAGACAAACACCAAATTTTCGACAAAAACCTTGCATATTCCGCCAGATTTTACATGACCCTGCAAAATGCCCAAATGTTTCAGATCACGATACACGCCTATCATTCGTCAAAGAAAAGAAGTTATATTTTTACTGTTTAGGATCAAACCGTTCCGTAGATTGAAGATCGAAATTTCACTGCCGCCAGTGCCATCAAAAGCACCACACAAGTCTTTGCCATGGAAATACATGTACTTATGATCAGCAAATGTCAGTTATTGCCGTTGATGATAGTAAAAATACATTGATCGCCGCCATTTTTTCATTCGTCTGAAGATAAATCCCGATCGAAAGTGCTTCTAAAAACTGCCGTTGCACCAGTTTGGGGTAAATCGATATGTTGATACGCACATTTTTTTTGATGAAACAACGCTCTTTTGTTACCAAGGAGCTAGCGTCGAAAATAGATTTAGAAATACTAGGAACAGAAACCATACATTTATCGGCATTCGGAAGTACCGGCAGCAAAGGCCGTCATTTGTCAAGAGCACGCGTATACGTAGAGTCGATAAATAGAACGAAAATTCCAGTTGAGGTTCTAGTAGTACCGAACATCGCCAGCCCGTCAACCAATTACATCGGTAATGGTATACGAAATTCAAGTACCTGAAAGGATTACGATTAGCTCATCCGTTTACAGAAGACAACTCTTCTTTTGAAATCTCCTTGCTCATCGGAGCTGATTTCTATTGGGATTTCGTAGAGGATAAAATATTGAGAGGAAATGATCCGACCGCCGTAAAGTCAAAACTTGGTTATTTGTTGTCTGGTCCAATTCCGATGTCTTATCGTCAACAGAGTAATGTAGGTATGTACAACATATTGACATCGCACAAACCAGGGAAGTTGAATTTAGAAAGATTTTGGGAATTAGTCGTCAGGAGTAGATAGCAATACGACAGATGTTGAAACAGTCTTTTAACTTAATTACAGCCTCTTAACTTGGGACAGGCACATACATACTAATGTGGCGGGGTTTAACATGTTAGCGGGATCCCAACCTTCCCTAAACCTTGGCCATTGGTATAACAGTACAACATAAGAACGAACTATATTTACTTTTTTATGTGTCTTTGATACACTCATGACGTGGCTCTGTACTTATACATCCCGTTATTGTACGTTTGGAAATTTGTGTATTCATGTCTTTAATGTATGCTGATATGCTTGTCTATATGCCATTTTTGTGGTTTTTTTTGTTACATAGTTGTTTGTTATATAATGATTAGGACTACAACACAATGCTGGCTGCTGTATAGGTACAGTCTGTTTTATTCACATAAATTAAAACACTCTGTTCGGTTTTCTCATACATCGTTGTAAATTTAATGGAAATTGATGCGACATAAATTTAATGGAAATTGATGCGACAGTCATGTTAATATCTATATCGCTTATATGACCATTGGAGATCTCGAGAGGTCAATTTGATAGTTAATTAGATGGCGTTAATACTTAAATTTACACGATGCTATTTAATATCGAGCTCATGGCCTGTAAATTAATTAAATTCAGACTTCTTTTATAACTTTGATAAAGATTTTACATGATTATAAACTAAATCTTATAATTCAAATCGGTGAACAGAAAATTGGCATCTTGTGCTCCCATAAAATGATACTTCATGCATGATTAAAGTTAATTTTTCTTCTTTCGAATAACCAATATTTTTACATTATCTACAAATAATTTAATTTTGAATGTCACACGTCTTCTGGTTGCCTGACGGTGTTTTGTCTATCGCCTCATAGACATTATTTTGGCATGTGACCGTAACGTCTTAAAAGTAAAATCACAAAAATACTGAATTCAGAGGAAAATTCAAAACGGAGAGTCCCTAATCAAATCACAGGGACTCGGTTAGCAGATTAACATTTTGTAAATCAATGTTTTTAATTTATTTTTTTATTATTTCCTGTCTATTTGCATTACTATATTAACGTATTTAAAGTTGCCATCACTATTTCTTTGTTTTCTGGCAATGTGCAGTTTACTATCCATATCCATATACTGCAATCTCATTAAAATCCGATGTTCTGATACGCTACCCTCCACTGTATCAGAACATCGGATTTGAATGAGATTGCATATACTGAAAAAACCTAAAGGGATCTAAGTCGCCATCTTGAATTGCCTTCCCTACTTTAGATAAAAAATAATTAAAAATATGAATAAATTACTATATACCTAACAACAGCCCTCATTTTCTTCCGAAATGATTCTTCTATAACATGCATATTTTGATTTGTGGATTAACAGAACTCTTATGAGGTTGCATTCGTGTCAGAATATTCAAATTTCCCGGCGAAAGCAACGTATCATTCGGAAACTTTCGGGTTGATGCGTTTACTACAACGATAAATCCTTATAAACAGACGAGTGCTGTCCCCTAACTTCATACCTACGCCACACCAAGATATCCTTCATATAAATTAAATATCAAACAAAAATGTCTTTGAACAGTTAGTGCATTTATTGTTTCAATATCAGATTATCCTCCTATCCTTCCGCCCATTGAAAATATCAAATGATTGTCCCAAACTATCGGGTTGTATTTCTGACATCCTGATATTTTTCAAATCATGGATTTATGCAGTACAAAACTTACACTCATATAATCAGAGGAGTATGTATGTATATGGAAAAGGGGCCTTCCGATTGAACTTCATACATGCATGTATGATAAGTTAATATACTTTTTCAAAGTATTACTCCAAGTTGACCTACCAACCGGCCCTCCCCCTTTTTTATATCCTGGTACTGTTAGTAAACCTTATGAATCCCATAGAACGTGTCAATATTTAAGTAACTTCTTTATTTTATTGATGTGTCTTCAAAAAAGTCAATGATTTATGTTACCCCGTTTGAAGAAAGGTTATATTCGTTAACTTTGCGCTCGATATGTAATAATAAATCAAGGGACAGCACTCGTCTGTTTATAAGGATTTATCGTTGTGGTAAACGCATCAACCCGGAAGTTTCCGAATGATACGTTGCTTTCGCCGGGAAATTTGAATATTCTGACACGAATGCAACTGAAACTTCGTAAGGGTTCTGTTAATCCACAAATCAAAATATGCATGTTATAGACGAATCATTTCGGAAGAAAATGAGGGCTGTTGTAAGGTATATAGTAATTTATTCATATTTTTAATTATTTTTTATCTACAGTAGGGAAGGCAATTCAAGATGGCGACTTAGATCCCTTTATGTTTTTTCAGTAAGTGGATATGGATAGTAAACTGCACATTGCCAGAAAACAAAGAAATAGTGATGGCAACTTTAAATACGTTAATGTAGTAATGCAAATAGACAGGAAATAATAAAAAATAAATTAAAAACATTGATTTACAAAATTTTAATCTGCTAACCGAGTCCCTGTGAATCAAATGGCAAAGAAAAGCGATAAAACACAACAAACAGATAGACAATTGTCGTATTCCTGACATTGTACAGGCATTTTTAAATGTAGAAAATGATGGATTGAACCTTGTTTAAAAGCGCTGAACCTCTCACTTGTGTGACAGTCGCATCAAATTTAGTTACATTTTCAACGATGCTTGAAGCAAACAAACATAATATAGGTAACAATGTCAAAATATCGGGGGGTTGACACTCACTTTTGTAGGTACTAGCCAAGGGGCTCATAACAATTATATTCAACTAGCCCTGTTCTTTATCAGGTAGCCCAGTGAGTGGGCCATAAGCCCGCGAAACCTGCTATGGAAGTCTTGGGGCAGACAATTTTTGCAATTTTGAAAATCCTACATAGTGAGGCGTTTTGAGAAGATGTTTTCTGTCTGAAAAATAACTTATTCATACTTCATATATTTATATCTTCATAAAAAAAAATTAAGAACAAAGAAATCTGATGCAGGAATTTGTTTGTCAAAATCAGGGACTTTCTATACTATAATTATAGAAAGTCCCTGTCAAAACCTACCTTTTTACTGTTAATGAAATGATGTATTCTAAATATTTATTGTGTTTTAACAGAATATAGCGTCACTGATGAGTCTTTATGTAGACGAAACACGCGTCTAGCGTATTAAATCATAATCCTGGTACCTTAGATAACTATATTCAGTCTATTCGAAATAACATTTACAATGTAAAACAAATGTGGAACATACGTAAAAATAATCCGCTACGCAGGTTATTCAGTGTGCACCACAATGTGTATATATTTCTGCATAGACAGAGAACAAAAATTACAGTCATTTCTTAAATGAAATCTGTACAATGAAATTAGTAGATATCTAATTATTTAAGCTTTGCTCTTTCATATCAATCACTTTATAACTTTCTTTTGTACATTGATTTTCGGCCTATTAGTAGAAAAAGTGTGATATGTCTCGGTTATTGTATAGAAAGGTATATACTATGAAAATAAGAGCGCGGGGCTTTGCCCCAAGCTCTTATTTTCATAGTATATACCTTTCTATACAATATCCAATTAAGCACATATTCTATACAATATCCAATTTAGCACATATTTACAACTTGAGTAATCCTGTAATTAGTCTATTGGTATGTTTTGGCCGACTAGCTGTAGCTCATTTACATAGTTTTGTAAATCTACTCACTTTCATCATTGTAAGCTATTGACTTCAGAATGAAAGATTGTAGTTGCTAGTGTAAGTATGTTTATTGGTATATTTGTATAAAGCTGTGTTTTACTATACAAGTAACATGATAAATTTCAAAACATGGATAGTTTGCAGTGGCAGATCCCAAAAGAGGATGGTGGAAAACGCCTACTTGGGGGATGATCAATGCTTTGAATAAAAATATACAGTTCAACCCCTCCCCCTTCATTGTGGGTTGGAACCCCTTTAAAAATGGATGTATCTGCCCCTGGTATGTGCCCATAGGTAGTATAGTGAATAGTTTACATGCATGACATATCTGTCACTGGACATTAAGCAACCAATAATCAATCCATTCATGACGAAATATATTGAATTTCTTTTATTTCCCTTTACAAGGTTTCATGGTTCACTCTATTTTTGTGTACAAAGTAATTACATGGAAGATAATATACTAAAAAAGTAAATGATTACAATTTTAGATGTCATTGTACTATAATCAAGTTATAATGAACTACAATGTATATTTGTTACTCTTTATCACAGGGTCTCGGTTAGCAGATTAAAATTTTGTAAATCAATGTTTTTAATTTATTTTTTATTATTTCCTGTCTATTTGCATTACTATATTAACGTATTTAACGTTGCCATCACTATTTCTTTGTTTTCTGGCAATGTGCAGTTTACTATCCATATCCATATACTGAAAAAACATAAAGGGATCTAAGTCGTCATCTTGAATTGCCTTCCCTACTTTAGATAAAAAATAATTAAAAATATTAATAAATTACTATATACCTTACAACAGCCCTCATTTTCTTCCGAAATTATTCTTCTATCACATGCATATTTTGATTTGTGGATTAAGAGAACCCTTATGCAGCTTCAGTTGCATTCGTGTCAGAATATTCAAATTTCCCGGCGAAAGCAACGTATCATTCGGAAACTTCCGGGTTGATGCGTTTACCACAACGATAAATCCTAATAAACAGACGAGTGCTGTCCCCTGATTTATTATTACATATCGAGCGCAAAATTATTAACCATGTTAACGAATAGAACCTTTCTTCAAACGGGTAAACATAAATCATTGACTTTTTCGTAGACACATCAATAAAATGAAGAATCTACTTAAAATATTGACACGTTCAATGGGATTTATAAAGTTAACTATAAAGTACCAGGATATAAAAAAGGGGGAGGGCCGGTTGGTAGGTCAACTTGGAGTAACACTTTGAAAAAGTATATTATGCATGTATGAAGTTCAATCAGAAGGCCCCCTTTCCACATACATACATACTCCTCTGATTATATAAGTGTTGTACTGCATAAATCCATGATTTGGAAAATATCAGGACGATGTCAGAAATACAACCCGATAGTTTGGGACAATCATTTGATATTTTCAATGGGCGGAAGGATAGGAGGATAATCTGATATTGAAACAACACATGCACTAACTGTTCAAAGACATTTCTGTTTGATATTTAATTTATATGAAGGATATCTTGGTGTAGCGTAGGTATGAAGTTAGGGGACAGCACTCACATATCTGGCTGTGTTGGGTTTTTTTAACTAATTTTAACTTGTTCCATGAAATATGTTATATTAACATAACATGCATAACATCGTATTGTTGTTTTTTTCAATAGACTGAAATATATCATTTTACATAATTCATGATGTAATTACGTTTTGATGAAAGCACACAAGTTTGGTGTCAACCAATGCATTACTGGCTTGTTCTTTGATTTTGAATAATTATTGACAGTTAACTATTGTATCTCACATGCATCACGGCATCAACAAGCTGATATGTGAAATGACCAAATAAAGAACATACATTTTTATGCAGATAGCTGGAAATTAAAGAATTTCAAATTATATTTACAAATATCTGAACCGTTTTTATTTTTTTTTAAAATTCAAATATCTATAACTGATATTGTATATCTCGGCGAGCCTTCGTCTAAACAACTCTTATTGGGTAAATATTGTTCATCTTTGTATGTAGTGGAAGTATCAAATTTATTATTAACTTATGATAGATCTGTATTTGGAACATGTGGTTTACTTAGGGGTATGTTCTTTCGTATTTATCTTAATATAAGGAGATGTGGTAGGAATACCTTAAAATTAGTTTATTGCATTCATATTCCGGACTTTGCAGTTATCTTCGGACTCAGACATGTTCAAATATGTTCTTCAGACATGAGTTCGTCCTAAGTTATGTTTTTGAGAGTTTCTATGAGTTAGGATAAATCCTAAAATATATCATAATTAGATACATGATCTTAGATGTATATCATTCATGCTTTCTTATCATATTTACATGTAAAGTATGTCTTTCGTCTATCTACCTATACATAATTATCTATATATCATGAAATGGCTAAACTTTATCTATTGGCTATTTACAAATCTAAACATGAATTGACACACACAATTCGTTTATGATTACATATAATTGATAGAACCACTTCTGAGATTTCAAGATAAAGACAAGGAAATCCTTAGGTCAATATATCTCTATAAGAAAGATATGATAATTTAAAGTGTCTTAAGGTTATAAAGGTTATATAGAACAATGGTCTGTAATGGATTTTCGTTGATATTATTATTGGGATTATATAAGGCATATGAGTGCTCAGACGCCATTGATTCAGCTCAAAGACTGATACCTGTTTACAGTAAACCAGTCCCGACATCAGTGTTCCAACATGAAATTCAACTGGATCCTGATGGAAACTTTTGGCTATTTTGGAATGTCAGCGGTACCAATATAACGTTCGAAACTCATGTCAGAACCAGAGGATATGTGGGATTTGGACTGTCGCAAAATGGTAAAATGTTTCCATCTGATGTAATTGTAGGCTGGATTAACTCTGATGGCTCAGTATATTTCCGGGTAGGCAGACTATTATTACCTTGAATAGTATTATCACAAACTGAACGTTTTTTAATCTTTTACTGCCGAAATTATATGTTTAAACTTTTTTTCAAGCATACATTGATATTTTATGTTAATTTCTATCTCTGTCAATTTGGAATATCATTGAATTTGGGGATGATATACCGTATAGCGGGTTATTTTCGCGGGGTGCAAAGTTTCGCTTATTTTCGCGGATAGAACAAAATCGCCAAAATAAGTTCCGCCAAATTAAAGGTGTACATACAAAGGTATGAATACAAGTTTTTAATCCGCCAAAATAATAACCGCCAAAATATTTCGTATACCTTGTTCAATGAAAATCGCGAAATTTTACACCCGCGAAAATAACCCGCTATACGGTATCCTGTCCTTGGAACGATTTACAGCTTGACATATTGCTTAGAGAATTGTCAATTGATGAAGACTAAGGTTGATCTCAAAATGTCTTTTGTTTGCTGTTGTGGTTTTTATTTTGCCATGGTGTTGTATCTTTGGCGTCCATGTGTTTTATGACCTTTTTGTTCATTTACTATGGTCTTCTGATTTGCGGTAACAATTTTAAGATTAGATGATTCTTTTTAATTTCACCTGAGTACATATTTTAAAAAGAGGTATGGGAGTTACTAGGAAAAGATGAGTTGCTCTCAACATTTATGAAAATTTAACATTGCTTCTAATGTGCAGAACATTACAATGTCAAATTGACAACTTATATTCAGTTTGAGTAAACATACCATATTAGTTAATTGTTTAGAAAGTTTTATGGCTTTCTACAAATGCTAGTGGTCATCCATATAAAATTATATTGTATGCAAATTTTTTTTATTTTGTATACAAAAATGTAAATTTGCTGAAATATAAACGTCTGTTGTTAGTATCTATATTTAACCGATCATTTGTCAAAAACGACATTTGATATCTTTGTTTATGTTTGCAATGCAGGACTGCCATACTGTAGGAAATGTTGTTCCCAAGGTGGATTCTAATCAGAACTGGTACCTGATTAACGGATTTGAGAACGATTTCGGTACTGTCCTGACATTTACTAGGAAATTGGATACTTGTGATGAGGATGACATAGTGATAAATGTAAGGCGTTGTATTATTTAAAAAAATTATGAACTTTATTTTTTTATCACCAGTATTGTTTTTATATTGACGTACCATTACATTTTTGTCTTCTTTCAATGTTGTCTATGTGTTATAGTTGATATTTTTATCAATGAGAATTGAAAAATGCTTTTAAATTTCAGGAATGAATTGCCGTTTGGTCTAACTTTTTATTTACGAACAATAGTCATGTATTTACAAACTCTGTAACTGAACCTCTCGATAGAGATCTATTTGTACGAATTGTTGCCCTTAGGAAGCCTATAAATTTCCCTTGATTAAGAGTAAGCGTACATGGTAAAACATAACGGCATAAAACTTATCTAACTAGCAATTTGCTTTGAATAATTTTTACATATCTCTCCGTATATCTATATGTATCGTATATATATCTAGAAGTGTATTCTCTCTTTTACTTTGTGTGTCATATTTAGCATAAAATATCAAGAATATTTTTAACTAGGACGACACTATACGATCTATATACTCATACCACGAGGAAGATCCAATTTCAATGACGGAAATGCCATGGCATGGAGAAAATCGAGGCGCACAAAGTGTGATGTTTTTGTCCTCAAGTAAATCACTTGCCAGTATTCCAAAAAACAGCATAAAAGTTGATATTGTAACACCCCCGGTATGTTTTATCTGTATAATACAATTTCAGATTTTATCATATTACACATTTTCCCCCTTATATTAAATAGTGGTCGGAGTCGACTTTAGTAGTAGAACTTCTGCAGTCTAAGAGTAGGATGGACGTTTTTTATGTTATTGAAATGGTCACTTAGAAAATTATTCACTACTATTTACATTTATTTTTTATCGATTTAGAAAGATTAAAGACACACACCAGAAAAACAGCAGTAAACCAATCTGAATTTGGCATTTTTAGTGGGTTTTTTGGGTTACATTCTCACAAAGTAAACGTGGATACCTACATGTAGGTAAGAATCGTGAATTAATTGAAGGAAGTACATCAACGAGGCAAAAAAAAACATTAAGTCAAGAGAAAGTCTGTAAAACTGTATCACAGAGTTAATTTTACGCGTTATTTGAGGTAAAGCCGAACTATAAACATCATCAACTCAATTGTAACTGAAAGGAAAATCCACCAACATATAAATGGTTGTTTACAATCCATTCTAATAGTTAATCTGTTAGATTTAATTTTAGTATTCAATACATCTCGCTGATACTCGCCACTGCTCGCTACATAAGATTCCACAACTTACAAAGAAGCATCATATGATAAGAGTAAGTATTTAAATATTTTACGCTTAACTTCCAACATATTTAATTAATATTCCATCAATATGTTGGTATTTGGATTTACACGGTAGATTGTTGGATTGTTAAAAAGATACCATAAGCGCCGGAGGTGAATTTTTATTTATAGAATAACGCTTTCAAATTATATCAGACGTTTTTTTTAATGAAAAGCGTTGGTCTTAATCAGTGACGATTTATAAAACGGTGAACATATACCAGAATATTAGACAAATAAAATGTAATGACAGTGTAAATTTTGAAACAAGTAAAATACTATTTAAAAGAGGGACGAAATATACCAAAGGGACAGTCAAACTCATAAATCTAAAACAAACAACGCCATGGATAAAAATGACAATTTTACAACAAATCCATACTGACATTGATAAAAAAATATACAAACTATCTTGAGGTTTGTCTTCTTTATTACAAGTATTGAAATATTCGAAAATTATTATATGCATACCTTTGATAAATACATTAGTGTAACTCATATTCAGATTTGACTAATAAAAATGTATACAAAATTAAAATGTATCATAAGAGTATGATATGCATATGTTTTAAAATTGGTTGGGCACTCCTTGGTAAATGTTCGGTCTAACCTATGTATAACAAATAGATACAACGTGGGAGAGATCGTCAGGTTATTCTTGATCCTTGATGATAAGCCAACTATATAAACTCTTTATTTACACAGTTTTGATTCTATAAATGTACTAGGTTAACTTTAAAGTGAACTCTTAGGCAGCATTTTAATTCTGCATTTAAGTCAATATAATATGTACATGTAGTTACAATCAAGATAAGACTATAAATACCAAAAGGTATCTATCGTTTAAGAGGATCAACGGTACATATTTCCTCAGATAGAATTTTCCTAAACTTTGTCAACCTAACGATTTTACTATGCCTTTTTTTCAAAAATATAATGAAAAGTATGTGATATATTTCAAGTAACAAGTTTGCATAGATTTCTCATTAAAACACATTTATGTTTAAAGAAATCTATGAGAAGATAAATCTCATAATATGCTTTTAGAAAATAAAAAGTAAGAATGTTTTCCCGAATTGGTTTTCTTGCTACAAGTAAAACATGAAAATTACACCATCATTCCAGTGTACAATTATTACTGTAAGATCTAGAGTTGCCCCCCTCCTTTTCTTAATTAGCGAAGTTGAAAAGTGCTTCAGAATCTATAATACCCAAATATTTGGTATTTGTTTAAAAAAATCTTGGATAATGCAATGAATCACTTATTTTTAATACAAAAAAAAACAGTCTTGCACATAAATTGAAAATTTGTCAAAAAATTTGTAGATTAAGGCGAAGAACTAGACCAATAGTGTACTTCTATTGTACAATCCAAGATTTTACTATGCCTTTTTTTCAAAAATATAATGAAAAGTATGTGATATATTTCAAGTAACAAGTTTGCATAGATTGCTCGTTAGAACACATTTATTTTTAAAGAAATCCATAAGAAGCAATATGAGAAGATAAATCTCATAATATGCTTTTAGAAAATAAAAAGTTAGAATGTTGTCCCGAATTGGTTTTCTTGCTACAAGTAAAACATGAAAATTACACTATCATTCCAGTGAACAATTATTACTGTAAGATCTAGAGTTGCCCCCCCTCCCCCTTTTTCTTAATTAGCGAAGTTGAAAAGTGCTTCTATAATACCCAAATATTTGGTATTTGTTTAAAAAAAAATCTCGGATTATGCAATGAATCACTTATTTTTTAATACAAAAAAAAACAGTCTTGCACATAAATTGAAAATTTGTCAAAAAATTTGTAGATTAAGGCGAAGAACTAGACCAATAGTGTACTTCTATTGTACAATCCAAGATGGCGGTATACACTGAAACTACCGTTAGGTGGAATTCTTGATGTTCTTATATTTACATTGGTTTTATTTCAGTATGAACCACTAATTCCAAAAGAAAGTCTTACGTTTGTCCACCATATTGTTATAAGCAAATGCCCGGATACATCAGACGCAGATGTTGGCTCTACCTATGACTGTTTTTCAACATCCACACCTGATCGTTTTATGACATGTAGTGACCCCGTGGTAGCTTGGGCTGTAGGGGGTTTGGTAAGTTTGGGTGTTTTTTTTTTCGCATTAGAAAAATAAGAGTTTATAGACTACTTTAATCAAAAAAAATATTGCAAACACTTGGATGTTTATCGACCACCATAGTATGACAATTTCTAAATAGCTAAGAATATAGAAAAGAGAAAAGCAACTAATGTATAATAAACAGAGACTATAGAAGATTACAAATCAGCACTGAATTCTCAAAAGGAAAAATATTTAGATATGTCAAAATACCATTACATAGACTACTTGCTTGAAACAAGCACATGTAGATTAAAAATAACAAAAGTAAATAAAACAATGATAAAATGAATAACAAATACACCAGTACTAGCAAAATCATATTGTTTTGCACTTGAATCTACTGAAAGCAAGCGTTAAGTTACTAACTTGATACAAAATCAAGTTGTGATATTTTCTATTTTTTACATTGATTTTTGAAATGTTGCGGGTTTTCTTGTCAGCCTTTTACTGCATATCATTTTCGTACAATTTCAATTAATTTGATCAATTCAAAGTGCTTTAATTTTGGTATTATTGACTAGGCTTTTAACATGCCAGAACACGTTGGTTTTGCTTTTGGAGAAGCAGATAGTCCTAAATATGTGAAACTGGAAATACATTATAGCAATCCTTCGATGAAGTCTGGTAAGATTCATAGATAAGTCTTATAAGTTTTGTTTCAGATCAATTCACCGTTTCAGAATTTTTGAATCATGAGAATTTTATTTTTTGTAACGACGTCGCGTCGTCAGTTGATTTTCCGTTGTTTCGAATGTTGTTTACTAATCACCACGATTTGTTTTACACTGTCGAATATATCACCATTCCGATTCAGTCAATAATAACTGTACACACATGAAATGATGTGTTTTGATTTTTCGATATTTTTCTCTTTATTTACCTTGAAGTTTCTTCAACTCGGTACAATGTATGTACATGCAGGGGTATGGGTTTTGATTTCGTAGTAATGATGTAGTTCTGTCTCCTACATGATAATTTATATTTCAGGCATTGTAGATCGTTCGGGTATAAGAATGTTTTTATCTCCTGATATTCGTCAATATGATGCTGCAGGTATGACGTTAGGTGTTAACCCAAATCCTACACATATAATACCACCATATCAGAAGTCATTCGTCTCAACAAGCTATTGTAATCCACAGTGTACAGAAAAGGTATACATTTAAATGCTTATCAATGACTAGACACCAAAATGAAATACTTTGTATAAATAAAACAATATAAACAGATGTTACTTTCTTCCAACGTATGTTGTTTTTGTTCAAGATTGTAAATTCTTATACATTTTTGGATAAATAATCAAAATTGCCAAATTCTGTCAAAACTGGGGATTTTGTGCTGTTGTATTTTCAGACATTTGTTCCCTTTGACCCTCGAGTCCTCAGAAATTAAAAAGTAGATGGACTAAGATAAATGAAATCGTTCTTATTAGGGATGACGTGTTTGACAAAAGACACAAGAAAACAAATACAAATACAAGTAACTTAGTATTAGCAGTCTACTGAGCGGTAAAATTCTACATGATTCATTCACAAATCCTCAGATATAGTGTTCATCCAAGGTTAAAATTAGTTTAGAAAAAACTTTACTATTCAGGGTTTACCGGACACTGGAATATCCATTTTTGGTGCATTTCAACATGCTCATGTTCTGGGAAGAGCAATCAAAACGAGGCACATACGAAATGGTAGAGAGTTGCCTCCAATTGCTGAAGACAAAACATACGATTTTAACTATCAGGATATCCGAACTTTAAAAGAAGAAAGGAAGGTTAAACGTGTAGGTATTGTTTTAGCGAAAATGTGGACAAATGTTTAAGTCTTTGAATTTTAAAATTAGCCTGACCGTCAGTCATATAGCTAGGAGAATTCGAAATGTTAAATTTCGGAAGAATACAACTGTTTTCATTTCAACACTGTATTGATAAAATTAGAATAGATGTTTTTACGTTCAAACATTTAAAATTTTCCTAAAATTCATGTAGTTAAAGAAATGAAAAGTTTTAGAAATTTAGTGAATTTTTATAGATGATTAAAAAAACCACATTTAAGTCGATATATACATTCGGACTAACTATAAAGTAAGAAAAAAAAGTGTTTTTTTTAATAAAACTAAATTTTTGACTAGCAGTCCTCCTGTAATTATGACGTTTTAATTAAGTGAAAAGTCCGAAATGATCAGCGATCTACGTTTATTTTTTGGATTTATAATCTGTATAAACACTTCAACAAGAGCTATGAAATACAGTATTCATTTATTAATTGCTGCTTAACATCCAAAAGTAAATATAACGTTTAAAAAAGAAGATGTGGTATGATTGCCAACGATACAACTATCCACAAAAGACCAAAATTAGACAAACATTAACAACTATAGGTCACCGTACGGCCTTCACGCATGTTCTTGACAACGACAAAATTAATGATTATGGGAAAAGATTTATTGGTATATTAAGTTCACATATATTGCCATTTGGAGAATTTTTTCCATGGGTATTTTGATGCTTAGTAAAAATAAAAAAAGAACTACTAGGCGGATTGAAAATGATACGTAATTTGTGAGACAAAAAAAACAAGATTACCATTCGCTTGCTTAATTTCAAAATATTATATGTAATGATCATGCATTAACTATGTATCAAATATTTCGGTTCCTATTCATCCTTGGCTTATATATTCGGCTTGAGAGTTCCTGACGAAGATAAATCCAGAAAAGAGCTTTGGCCGAATGAAACTTATAAAGTGTTGTTTTTAAATTGTGTTTCTTAGGGAGACAGTTTCATGGTTGAGTGTACGTATGATTCATCAAAGAAAAACGAATCGACAACGGTGAGTTTACATGGAAAAGATATAAGGAAAAAATACTGGATGCCTTTTTTAAAGTTTGATTTTTAGCGAAGTACATATAACCATAAAACCTTTAACACTAGATTTTTTTCAATCAAAAATCAATAAAGAGATTTAACTGCATATTATTTCTATATTTAAAAAAAAAATATAGGTCACACTTCATATTAATGAGGAGTGTGATATGTGGTTTAGTATTTTTATGTAATAAATACACATTACTTAACATCGACGTAGACGTAGTCATGGCCATCGTCATTATACATCACCCTCTCTGCATGATGTCTCTATTAATGACTTGCTGCCATGCATACAAAAACCGTTAGGTATTCATCACATTCGCACGAAACTTTATTCATTACCCCTTTCAAAACTTCATTCTCTGTTCAATTTATGTTTGGAATCCACTGTAACAAACCCTCATTCAAACCAATACAAACTACAAGCTATAATTTCGGATATTGCTAGTCACAGACTTTTCAAGCCAGTTCGCATTGGAAAAGATGAAAAAGAGAAAAGATCTTTTCTAAATCTTTCCTTTGCCAACAAAGGTCTCGATGGCGTCAACCTAGGCAATATCCTTAATCATAAATTAGTTCAATCGAAAATACCTCCTTATTTCAAAGACCAGTCTGTACCAATAATTTCTTATACCTATACCAAACCTATTGCAACTAAAATTTTCAATTACAAACGCGTTTTGCAGGATCTCGATATTGACGACTTCAAGTCCAAACCTCCTGATTGCACTTGTGCTAGTTCCCAATTCACATATAATCCTGCTGGCCACGTTATTACCGGTGACCTTAACATTGTTAATAACACTTCTCTACGAAACGTGTTATTGAAAGGTCCGAAATATCGTGAGCCTAAATCCATCAATTGGAAACACAACTTTAAAATTTTGATGGATTCAGTCGAGGATTATGCCAGGCAATGGGCTAAGCGCGAGAAGGAAGACGTAGACACTCTATCCGAATGGATTAAGGCAGTGAGGTCGTTAATACAAATCAGAATTAAGAAACTGAATGGCTCCATCAATGCCCATGCTACGTCAATCTTCAAAGATCCAAATGTTGCTAAACACCTATCTGACCTCCATGATGAATATGTTGTTGTCCCCGCAGACAAAGCCCCAAATAACATCGTTTTTATCTGTAAAAGTCATTACATTAATTGCTTGATAAACGAATTAGGTAAAGACAATTCACTTGGAAACCCAACATATACCCTCACGACACTTACCAAAGAGGAAATCCTGGATAATCATAGGTCTGTTCTTTGTTCCTTGGGTATTTCAACCAAAGATGAAGAACTGGATCTTCCATCACTGTATTGGATACCTAAACTACATAAGTGTCCTTACAAACAACGGTATATTGCTGGGTCTTCCAAGTGCTCCACGAAACCCCTTTCTAAATTATTAACATCCATTTTATCAGCAATCAAAGACGGGCTTCAAAGTTATTGTGAAACTGCCTATTCTAGAGGTGGCGTGAATCAGATGTGGATACTTAAAAATTCCAAAGATCTTTTAGAGTACATACAATCTAACTCTCTTTCATCTTGTAACAGTATTAAAACATTTGACTTTTCTACTCTTTACACAAGTATTCCACATTCCAAACTAAAAGACAAATTAAAAGAGTTGGTATTACTTTGCTTCGTAAAAAAGAATGGCCAACGTAGATACAAGTATCTTGTCTTAGGGAGGGATAAATCATACTTTGTAAAGAACCATTCTGATTCAAACAAAAAATTCTCTGAAACCGATATTATCAAGATGCTTGATTTCTTGATTGACAACATATTTGTTACATTCGGAGGACGTGTTTTTCAACAGACTGTCGGCATCCCAATGGGAACAAACTGTGCCCCTCTACTTGCTGACTTGTTTCTTTATTATTATGAGGCTGACTTCATGCAGGAACTTCTTAGAAAGAAAGATCAGAAGTTAGCAATATCCTTTAACTCTACTTATATAGATGACGTTCTTTCACTAAACAATTCAAAATTTGGTGACTATGTGGATCGCATCTATCCCATCGAATTAGAGATAAAGGATACTACAGATACAGTTAAGTCGGCTTCATATCTTGACTTACATCTAGAAATTGACAATGAGGGTCGGTTGAAGAAAAAACTTTACGACAAAAGAGATGATTTCAGCTTTCCAATTGTGAACTTTCCATTTCTAAGTAGCAACATTCCAGCAGCACCTGCATACGGGGTATATATCTCCCAATTGATACGATATTCCCGTGCTTGCATTTCCTATCATGATTTTCTTGATAGAGGGTTACTGCTCACAAGGAAGCTATTAAACCAAGAGTTCCAAATGGTGAAGTTGAAATCATCCCTTCGTAAATTTTACGGACGCCATCACGAGTTGGTTGACCGTTATGGAATAACCGTTTCACAAATGATATCGGATATGTTCCTTACGTCGTAACTACAATCCCCTTCCCTTTCATGAATTTGACCTACCGAATTAGACTATTTACCGGATTTGTAATCACATAAGCAACACGACGGGTGCCGCATGTGGAGCAGGATCTGCTTACCCTTCCGGAGCACCTGAGATCACCCCTAGTTTTTGGTGGGGTTCGTGTTGTTTATTCTTTAGTTTTCTATGTTGTGTCATGTGTACTATTGTTTTTCTGTTTGTCTTTTTCATTTTTAGCCATGGCGTTGTCAGTTTGTTTTAGATTTACGAGTTTGACTGTCCCTTTGGTGTCTTTCGTCCCTCTTTTTTTAACACGTGATTACTTTAAACATAGTTATATGTATAATTTAGGGAGGAATGTCAACTGGAGAAGAGATGTGTATTTCCTATATATACTACTATCCGAGAACAAATATGTCATTCTGTCTGGCTTCACCATTGTATGATAAGATTTCTAATGATTCAGAAAAAGCATTTGAACAGCTGAAGGATTGGAACTGGAACGATCAAAATGTTCGACAACAATTTCAAGAACTAGTCAATAATTCAACATATAACACCATTTGCAATGGACCAATCAAACTCGAGGTTAGTAAATGCCCTTAAAAACTTTTATTTTCCAAGCCTGCAACGATTAAGTAGTGAGAAATTTGGGCTAAGTTCTTTAATTTTATTTTATCAATTTTTTCCGTAACACTTAAATAAAGGCAACAGTAGTATACCACTGTTCAAAACTCATAAATCCATGGACAAAAAACAAAATCGGGGTAACAAACTAAAACCGAGGGAAACGCATTAAATATAAGAGGAGAACAACGACATAACACCGACACGTTACACACACAGAAACGGACCAAGCATCAGACCAAACACTGGCAAGAAAGAGGTCAGAAATTATATTTGCATTTAGTAGTAATTCACAAAATATTCAACGAATTCCAAGAAACTAAACGAGAAGAGCAAATTTTTATACATTCCTGAGTCCCGTTTTTGATTTGAATTTTTACTGGGGTTCAGTACTTTTGTTATCTAACTATATTTTATGTTGTAAATGTAGACATCAGTAATGGTTGTAATAATTTGATTTTTTTTTAATTTCAGAGTAATAGCTATAAGACTGTTATACCTGAACCGGAATATCCCTACCATAAACCATCTCAGTCATGTGGGAATTCAATGGGAATGAATTAAGAGTCACGAAAATAAGACTTCAGACAATTGATATGCTTTGCATATGACTTTAACATACTATTGTGTTACTTATTAATAAGGTTTAATACTGTTAATTTGAAATATACCTCTTTCAATTGATTTTTAAAGTTCGTTCTTACGTTGTTTTGTTATACCACTGTCTAAGGCTAGGGGAGGGTTGGGATCCCGCTAACATGCTTACCTCGCCACATTCTGTGCCGGTCCTAAATCGGAAGCCTGTGTGTCAGTGGTTGTAGTTTGTTTATGTGTTACATATTTGTTTTTCGTTCATTTTTTGTACATACATAAGGCCGTTAGTTTTCTCGTTTGAAATGTTTTACATTGTCGTTTCGGGGAATTTTACAGCTGACTATGTGTTATGGGATTTGCTCATAGTTGAAGGACGTACGGTGACCTGTATTTGTAAAGGAGAAGGTCCGGTAAGACACCTTTTTGGCCCCAAAATATAGCAGTTTTACAAAATTGTTAAAATGTAAACTTTTAGTTATTATTTGGACAGTAGAATGCTTCTGGTACTTAAATATGGGCTGTTTTTGACAATACATGGCACATATATTGGGTACTAGCACCATAAAGTCATGCTGAATCACTGAAATCTTCACAATTCTAGCATTTTAGTATAATTTTAGACGGTTTTCGTGTAAATCGAAAGTGGCCGCATTCGTGTTCATCCTTAATATTAAAATGTAAGTTGTATTTGATAATAATACATAACATATATAAAGGTTGAGGATGAACACGGATGCGGCCACTTTCATTTTTGGCAAAAACCATCTGAAAAGTGACATTTTTCGGCATATTTGGTGGATTTTTCATATTTGAGCTTGAATCGGATCGTTTTTAATGACAAAATCAGTGAAAATCTTACACATAAACTAATAGATTCAAATAAAATAGACACTTAAGTGTTTAAAAAGTGGTCAAAATCTTTCGTCAGATGAACCTGAAATTTGAGGCCAAAATCGGTCCTTATCGGACCTACTCCTTTCTGTGTTATTTTTGGTCCCTTGTGGAGAGTTGTCTCACTGGCAATCATATCGCATCTTCTTTTTATATATACTTAATTAATTTCTTTACTTGGTTAAAATTACTCAAAATATCCCCTCACAAAAATTATAGTTGTATTTTAGTGTTCATTGCCCGAGATTTAATGAAAGTTTCGAAGGTGCTTTATCATCTACTTAATAACCATCTGGACAATTGGTATCTTTTCAACATTTTTTATGTATGCTTATTTAACTTCCAACATTCTGTCTAACGTGAGAAGCAGAGAGTAACACATATATTAATGGGTTTATGAACAAATAAACTCATCAAAGATACCAGGACTAAATTTTAAATATACGCCAGACGCGCTTTTCGTCTACAAAAGACTCATCAGTGACGCTCGAATCCAAAAAAGTTGGAAAATGGCCAAATAAAGTACGAAGTTGAAGAGCATTGACATCCAACGCACTACACTCTGTACTATTGGATTTTAATACAGAAGAAAAGGACGTTCAATTTTAAAAACAAAAATTGTAACCTAGGTTGATTTTGATTACCTTAATTCCATAGTAAGTAAAAATCCATTTTATATGTGTAAAATAAATCAGTGTATATACTCATTTGACGTCATATATGCCGGCAAGACATTTCCAGCGAATTTGAATTGAAACAATCCGACAAAACGATGAAGCTCATTGCAATTAACTAACATTAAATAAAACGAAATAAAAATATTTACCCGGTCTAGAATTTTGAATATTAGAACACATTCTACGTGACGTACATTAGTTAAAAAAACTAATTGTTTGTACATTTTTATCGCCATTCATATTTTGCGATTAGCTATTCTTTAAAGTCACAAGAAACCTCAAATTAAAAAAAAGTATGCATATGTTTTCTATAACTAAATGAATAGTTTTCACTATACAACTTATAAACATATACTTTTTTTTAATTTGTCCACATTTAGAAGAAGTTTACTTATTTTTAATTGCTCGCTTCCAGGAAGCAATTCGCCGACATGTTTTCCGTATTTATATTGACCCGAGCGTAACCCTCCTCGTAAAATTCGGTGATCGTCATACGCATGGATCTGTCATTGAAAAAAAAATTTGACGATTATATGATATATTTGCGAAAATAATGATGAAATCCTGCACAGAGAACTAAGTTTATGATATATACATGCCTTGGTTCAAGAATTGGATAAACATTATTTTTCACCACTCACTCGTTTCATATGACTTTAAGGAATTTTAATTGAGTTTTACATGAGGACAAATAATTAATTTTCAATTAATGTTCTACCGTAGCCCTATGGATCTAAAATAAAACCTTGTAACTTCGTATAGCAAATGCATTTGTTTTTTGTTTACCTTCCTTTGAAACGTCAGGAATGAATTATATACCTTCTTGAATACATGATATCATCCCCGTTTTTTATGAGGGGTACAGGTTGTGTATGACATGATGGACATGGTTGTTATAATTGCCAGTATAGCATGGTTTTAATTTTCACGAGTCTACTTCATTGAACAATGAATGTTATCACATAAGATTATGATAATGTCTAAACACTGTGAAACTATGCTGGGTAGTGTTTTTTGTGGAATTTTCATCAGCAAGTCGATATATTTACAAGAAAGGTAATGTCATTTCTCGAATGTTACTTTTGTTTTTCACTTTTCTAAATTATTTTTTACATTGGTTTTTGATGCAGTACGTGTAACTCAGTCTTCAGTTTATTATGATGTGTTATAAACTTCGGTAACTACTGTTACCTTGATTGTTTTCCGTCGTATTGAGTTGTTATTTATGCAATTCAATTAATAAATCGTTTTTGATTTTGTATTTTGAACAAAGCATTTATATCTTTGGCTTCTCTTCGACACATTTTTTTTAATGAAAATAACACTAGAGGTGTAAATTGTAGGAAGTAAAAAAAAACTATAATAAGAAATTAAAAGCAAATAATAAGGAATTCTATGTTACAAGAACTTTTTCTTATTTCCATTGAGGACAAATATTCATATTAAGAACACTTTCAGCGAGAAAAAATCAACTTACAAATATATTAACATTCATACATAACAAAAATAAAAGCTAAAATAATGAATTATTCCGTATTCCAAAATAGTAATATCATAAAATTCTATAATAAATAACATCGTGCAAGAAGTTAAAGCTGTGTTGTTCTGTCATGATTCAGTCTTAGTATCTGCAAAAAGACGAAGAAAAGTTCATATAAAATAAATATTAAAAAAAAAAGATGTGGTGTGATTGCCAATGAGACGACAACTCTCCACAAGAGACCAAAATAACGCAGAAATTAACAGGTATAGTTCAACGTACGGCCTTCACCAATGAGCATGGCCCATACCGCATAGTCCACTATAAAAGCCCCAAAATGGCAATGTAAAACAATTCAAACTAGAAAACGAACGGCCTAATTTATGTACAAAAATTGAACGAAAAACAAGTATGTAGCAAATAAACAAACGATGACCACTGAATTACAGGCTCCTGACTCGGGAAAGACACAAACATACATGATGTGGTGGGGTTAAATATGTTAGCGGGATCCCAAACCTCCCCCTAACCTGGGACAGTACAAACTTTTATTTTTTTTTATGGAGTTGTCGTATCTTCATTTACTTTGCATAACGTGATATCTGATATAAGTCATGTCACAAAATGCATACACAGACTCAACAAATAACTTATAAAAAAACTTTTTTTCTTTTAATATAACTATAATACTCTGACTCGCAACAAATCACAACTTAAACTTCACTCGAAATGAAAGATCAATTTTAAGTTCCTTTATTACACAATGGTGTTGTCTGATGATGATGACGCAATACCTGTTATTAAAGAACACTCACAAGTAATCTAGCTAAGTTATATATTACAAATGAATAAATATATCAAGGGTTTCGTTTCCTAAAATATGAAAAACGTTTACGCAACATTCTCTGTGCGCTTGTATAAAGTCAGTGGTTGCTGTTGGTTGCTGTATGTTACAAGTTAATTGTTTTCTAAATTGTCTTTTATGTTTTAAAGGTTTCTTGTTGCGTCAAGTCGGTGCATTCAATAAAAGACTCCACGATATTAATCTTGCGTATTGTAAAAAAACGTACAATGAGATAATAATAAAATCCACGTCATATGGACGTTATCAAATTTATTCGTTTTTATTACGTTTTTTTGATTGAGTTAAGCCTTCCAATTGATATGTTATCATGTGGTTTTCTATGTTGTGATGTAATGCTATTGTTTCAGAAACATGGAGAAGGTTTGGTACCATGAAAACGTTTAATCCCGCTGCAAATGCTTGCACCTGTCCTAAGTCAGGAATATGATGTACTGTCGTTTTTTTATGCAATGTATACGTGTTTCTCGTTTTTTATATAGATTAGACCGTTGGTTTTCCCGTTTGAATGGTTTTACACTAGTTATTTTGGGGCCCTTTATAGCTTTTTATTCGGTGTGAGCCAAGGCTCCGTGTTGAAGGCCGTACGTTGACCCATAATTGTTTACTTTTATAAATTGTTATTTGGATGGAGAGTTGTCTCATTTGCACTCACATCTTCCTATAACTATATAAGTTGTAACTTTGACAATCATACCACATATTATTTGTTTTCGGATGTATGTTCAAATTAACAAATTGAAGGCAATTGCTGATAGGGAAATCAAGACAGCATTGTTATTAGCCGTATTTATTTGTGATTCAATCATAAAATAAACTGTGTTGATTCTTTAAGCGTATGCAATGAGCATTTCTATCCTTGATATAAAAATAAATGGTGTGAATTTAGTTGAATGTTTAGTTAAGGCATTTTCATCATTAGTATTATTTATGAACAACCGACGCAAAAGTAATTTCTATTTCTATGCAAATCAAAAAAAAAATCTTTTAAAGTCCTTCAATCGCAATATAAAGATTAATCTATTCTTTTTCAGTACACATATTTTTATGGTAAGGATTTTAGAAATTGACGCATTGTGTAGATAAAAAAAGAAAGAAAATGAAATATAATTGATTGTGTAGTTGGTCAAACACAATATTGAAATAACAAAAAATGTGATTAAGTGATTTCTTGTAAACTTTACTCATCACCCTTTTTGTATTTTTATATTGGTTCATAAATATATACATCTAATAGTCTACCTTCTATACTTGAATGACCTTCTTTCCATGCAACAGCTGTAATGTTGTCCTGCAAGTTGAAATACAAATATCAATATTCAAACATTGTAACATGCATATTTATTATTGTGTTGTCAATATTATTCGTACATTGTACTACACCTACAAATTAAGCTGAAATTTAAACATACTAGTGCACAGGAAAACACCAAAAGGCAGACATGTCTTCTTTTTTATAAGCATATTAAAATAATTTTGTATAGAAACCCGAATAATACAGTCCCTCATCGTTACCGATCTCTACTACTTGCAAGGTTAACAAAACAATCGTGGATCAGCGAAAAATAGCTTCTGAATTATTCGGGTGAGTTCTTTAGCAGATTAAGAAAAAGGCATAAAAGAATACTAAATGTACAAATGTACATACACACGTGATTTCTTCAGTTGTTTTGGTTGTAGTTGAGAAGTGTCCCTTCTTTCGAAATACAGATAATTTCCGTTTCCATGAACTTTGAATCTGAAAAATACAATTATTTTGATTTCGAGTAAAAAAAAAACATCAAGATTTACTTTTATTTTTTTCTGCATAGTCATGTTATTTTGTTGTCAGAAAATTATGTGGCGCAAAGAATTCTATAAGAAAGAAAAAAATTGTAAATTACTTTTTAGGTCAAAAACTTGCATTTTGCTTTTGAGACAAAACATTCCGGCTTTATAATTATTTAGGCTTGTTTTGGTGTGTGTTCTAAACAATATTCAATGAGAAAAATCATTTGTATATTCGTTTGATACTATTTTAATAAATATTTGCTGTAAAGGAAAAAGTGTATAGTTGGGGAGTCAACTCTAGCTGCTGCTCATATAGTTTCAACAAAATTAGAAATTTGAACCAATTACGATTTCGTCTTTAAATAGATGTTTTTACAACAACAAAATATTATTGATTTGAAATATCAAAAGTCTATTTCTTATTTTAAAACGTATCATTCAAATATCTAATAGCCCGTGAAATGCAATAATGTATTTTTTTAAACATGGTCAAAACAAAACAAACATAATCTTACTATTTTTGATTGAGTTAAGTCTGCCAATTGATATTTTATCGTATGTTTTTCTATGTTGTGATGTTATGCTATTGTTTCAGAAAAAGGGAGAAGGTTTGGATCCATTTAAAACGTTTAATCCCGCTGCAAATTTTTGCACCTGTCCTAAGTCAGGAATCTGATGTACAGTAGTTGTCGTTTGTTTATGTAATATATACGTGTTTCTCGTTTCTCGTTTTGTTTATATAGATTAGACCGTTGGTTTTCCCGTTTGAATGGTTTTACACTCGTAATTTTGGGGCCTTTTATAGCTTGTTGATCGGTGTGAGCCAAGGCTCCGTGTTGAAGGCCGTACTTATAATGGTTTACTTTTAAAATTGTTATTTGGATGGAGAGTTGTCTCATTGGCACTCAGACCACATCTTCCTATATCTATGAGACGACGCAAGTATAACTTATTCTTAAGTAAGTAAGGATATGTTAAAAAGGTTAATCTTAGAAATACATGTATCTTCAGATATATCTATTGCAATTTTATTTATTTTTTATTATTAACTTTAAAAATATTTTTGACGAAACACAAACGAAATAACAAACGATTTCGCGAAAAACTCACTTGTGGAAAACTATTCTTTTAATAGGTTAAACACTTTGAATGGAAGTTAAAACAAATTTAAACATAGCTTACGAGTGCCGAAAAACTGTTTAAATGATAATAAAAACTACCAACAACAATAACGGAACGTATAGAACCTCAGTCCTACTAGAA
This sequence comes from Mytilus trossulus, assembly GCF_036588685.1. NCBI lineage: Eukaryota > Metazoa > Mollusca > Bivalvia > Mytilida > Mytilidae > Mytilus > Mytilus trossulus. The sequence continues at coordinate 1,995,660 of NW_026963302.1, read as the reverse complement.
ACAAGTTTGCAGAGGAGTGTTTCGTCATATACTACATACTGTAACCTTACACATATTGGGATTAATGGTAAATGTATATCGTGAAAGCAGAACAGATCAAGATTATAAAAGTTAGAGTGTGGTATGATTTTCAATGAGACTCCTATCCATCTGACAAAATGTAAAATAATCAATGTAAAAAACCCAAGGCAATTGAAAGAAAAAAATTATGACAATTATTAGGCATACATTTTTTTGGACTAAAAAATAATTTAAATCGGTATGGTATGAAAGATCTCATATTATAGTAACATAAATGTTTGTCTATTGTATGTAGGTTGTTGTGTGTAACTATTCAAAGAAAATGAAATCATCGAGAAACTTACTTTAGGGTTTAATAATCCATGTACAATGAATATCAGTAATCCCTGAAATTATATGATGATATTGCAGTAGAATTAAACTTTTAAATATATATATACGGAAAAAATTGGTTTTCATATATATTTATTTCAAAGGATACCCTAGTATTAGTTGGTATATTATACTAGCCAATATATTATCTTATTAAAAATACAAAATTAGATAAAATACGATTGTTGCGTCATGTAATATAGTTATTCTAGAAGAGATTATTGCTATTCACAACAACTTTTTTCAATGCAATAACAAAATTTGAGAAACAACTTTAAAATGTCATTAATGTACCTCGAGCATTTTTGAACAGATATTAACAAATCTTTGTTCTTGTTAGCTTTAATTTTGATTATCTATGTAATTGTTTGCATAGTTCCAGGATAGGCACATATAAGCATGAAAGTTGAAAACAAACTGAAACTTTGTATTGCATTTTTGCATTTGATAGTACGTTTATCAATATTAATATCTTCAATTTACTTCTATTTGTAACATGGTTGTGATAACAAAAATTAATAGTGTAGAAAGAAAATGTCGACTCTGGCTGTTGGGTTTCGGTTTTGGTTTCGATTTGTTGTTTCAATTTCCCTTTGTATGTCTTTCATCACCCTGTTGTATTGCAATTCGGTCTAAAGTGTGGTGTGTTCATTTAGTAGTTGCGTTATTTTCTCTCAATTTATTCCAATACTTATCAAGTCTTATATTCAAAGGTACAACAGTTGTAATTTATACACATAAACGTACCTGTAATGAATTGATGATAACAAATAAATAACTAAAAACGATTGTATCTTCATTTAAAGAGAAGAATCCTAGAGTCCATGTTAACCCAAAAAGGGGTGCTAACACTGAAAAACATCGCAATCCACTTCTACAAAAAAAAAAAAAAAAAATTTATTTTTTTCCATCTACATATTTCTTAAATAAGATGAGAAACAAATATGCAAAGAATTTTTTTTCTTTATAAATGTTTTACGTACAAAATATTCATCAAACATCTCTATCTGATAAAATAATTCAAGAGGGTAATTCATTCAATATACTTAAAGAAATCATTTCAAATTTTCTGCCGCAGCAAATATTTCTCAAATTTGAAACGCCCTTCCTACCATTCATTTCCCATTTTTGTATAAACACAAAGAAAAAATTACCGAGTTGTCATAAAGAAACAATTTGATAAATATTGGTTAATTTCTAAACTTCGAAACTAAATATTGGCGTTAATGTCTGTGTCATTTTGGTCTTTTGTGGAAAGTTGTCTCATAGACAATCATACCACATCTCCTTTTTTATATTTTCAGTAGATTAAGTCGTACTGCAGAAACAGTTAGAATGACTTTGCAAGCAATAATAGGCAATTTGTACTGAAAAATATCGAGGTCCTAGGAAAATTAAAAAGGAAAGTCCCTACTAAAATGTAAAATCAAATCAAACGAATGAATAACAACTGTCATATTCCCGACGTGGTACAGGCATTTACTCGTGTAAAAAATGGTGGGTTACACCTGGTTTAATGACAAAAGTGAACAATCGTCAATACAGAACCTGATCTTATTTTTTTTTTTTTTTTTTAAATTGATCAAAGTTTTATTGCACTTTTGCTGTTAACAATTTACTCAATCTACAGCTTCAATTAAGTATCCCTTAAATTAGTCATTGAATATTTAGGGAAAAATATTCAATAAGTATATTTATAAAGTTAGTTGCATTTATTACATACATAATAGTCAAAATAGCAGTTCTACATAATATAATTTCATACCGGAATACGGTACGTTTCTTAACCTAAACTGTATATAATTTATTTATTGAAGCTTCACTGAACCGTAAAATTGATACTGGCAGCATGACTTTTCAGCCGACAGTAGAAATTTTGTTGTTTGCCTACGTTTTGTAATTGTGAAAAGGAGTAAATATATTAAATGATTAGGTAAGACCGTGGTTTTTTCCACATATTTATATGAACAACATATTTTTTTCAGTAAATGTTTTGTTTGCGATTAAACCAAAGATCAAGAGAAAAGATCGAAAGTACACGTGGTATAATTAAAACATCCAAGCATTGTATTGTGTCAACTAATAACAATATTAATTCAGTGTAGCTATAATAGATATGATAAATAATATATAAATATGATAAAAGAGTAGAATAGCGAATTTCATTTGATGCGTAAATTCCTAACCGGACACATGCATGTCCTGTGCAGTCATGAACTAACTAGGTCACAGCTTGAATTCATTCACAATTAAAAAAAATCGAAATATTCGAAAGTTTTAAGTATGATTCTCTGATTTGTTTTCCCTCTAATTTTATTTATATTAATTATGTCCCTGATTTCATTTTGGAATATTTTAAAAATATCAATGACCTTGTCTTTCTTGTCAGACATGTAATATGCTTTATAAATTGAAAAGTAAATTATAGTTAATAAATAGTTCATATCAAAATAATCTTCATCTTCAATTTTATAGCCAGTTACTAAACTTTGAAGACTAAATATATGCTTTTCAATTTTTAATAGTGCTAAAAGCTGTTCAACTCTTGCCAATACTGAATATTATATGAACAGGAAAAAAAGAAGTGTTCATAGTCATCATGTTGTTTACAATGGAAGCACAAACTACTCGGTACTATTTTCCATTTATAAAGTAATTCATTACAGGCTAATATATAATGCATTATTTTCCATTTAAACATTTTAAATTTGTTGTTTTCAAGGTAATTAAAAATAAAGTTGAATGTGGATTTAAATTTTGTAGACATTTTTTTATGCAGAATTCTTTCCCATATTAAAATTCCTGTTGGTTTATCATTTGTAAATTGACTTTGTAGGAACGTGTATATTTCTTTATTGGTCGAGCCTGGTGAAATTTCATGTTTTAGTAGGATAGTTAAGTTTACTGATTTCTTTATATTGACATCAGTTTTATAAGAACTTTCTTGTTTCAAAATATTTTGCCAGTGCTTTGGTATAGCAGTTTTAACTATAGAAAATTCTCTAATCCAATCTTGTTTATTCTTAAGATTTTTTAAAACAGTTTTTGATGAGATGTGTCCGTTTTCGTCTATTATATCATTGATGTACAAAATATTACTGTTAATCCAATTTTTAAAAAACAGACATTTTCCATTTTCTTTGACAAGATTATTTCCCCATATAATTTGTTTTCTAACTTCAAGAAAGTTTTTAGGGGAGATAGTTTGACCTCCTTTTACTTCTACCCAAGTTTTAATTAATTGTTTATAGAATTCAGGCAAGGATTTATACTCTATTTTATTAAGCAAATTTACATTTGTTAAATTCATTTTGAATAAAAGAAAATCTTTCCCAAATTTATTAAGATAAAATCTTGGAATAATTTTCCAGTTATCATTATCGTTTTTTATAAGTTTTGAAACCCATCTAATTTGCAAGGATTTTATATAGGAGTCTAAATCAATCATTTTTAATCCTCCATCAGGGTATGGCTTACATAATATAGAGCGTTTAATTCTGTCTTTTTTCCCGCTCCATATAAAACTATATATTAAATTTTTGAACTTTTGTTTTATTTCATGTGTTATTGTCATACATGATGCTGTGTATGTTAGGTTTGGTAAAATTAGGGACTTTACTACAGTAATTTTTCCTAATAATGTTAAGTTGCGTTTGTTCCATCCTTGAATCAATTTTTCACATTTATCTATTTGTTTCTCCGTGTTTAATTTTTGACATTCTTGATAATTGTATCCAAAGAATATTCCTAGACTTTTAATGTGGTCTTGTTTCCAGTTTATATTTTCAAATTTATCTTTTGACTTTTTAAATTTGCCAAGCCATAAGCCTTCTGTTTTGTTTCTATTCAGTTTGAGCCCAGAAAGGCTTCCAAAAGTTTCAATGATATTAAGGGCAATACTTATATCTTTGTGTGTTTTTAAAAACAATTGAGTATCATCTGCCAGTTGACATATTTTTAGTGAGCAAGATTTTCCATCTAATTTGATTTCAAATCCTTTTAATTCTTTATTTTCTCTTAATTTAATTGCCATTATTTCAACACACAATACAAAAATTAATGAGGATAACGGACATCCTTGTCTAATCCCACGAAATGTATTGAAGGGGGCAGACACCCATCCATTATTTAAAATACATCCTTTTATGTCTGTATACATAGTTTCAACCCATTTTATGAATTCTTTTTTAAAACCAAATTTTTTTAAAGATTCAAACATAAAGCACCACTCAAGTGAGTCGAAAGCTTTAGTAAAGTCTAAAAATAAAATTGCACCATCTACTTTAAATTTTTCAGAATAATCAATAATGTCTTGGATTTGTCTTATGTTAAAACCTATGTATCTGTTTTTTATGTAACCTTTTTGATCAAAGTGAATAATTTTTGGTAGTACTGATTTTAGTCGTTGCGCTAAGGCATAAGCTAGTAATTTAACATCATAGTTTAATAATGTAATAGGTCTATAGTTATCAAGGGAGAGGGGATCATTTTTTTTAAACAAGAGAGATATGGCTCCAATTTTTTGGGAGTTTGTTAATTCTCCTTTTTTATAGCAATAGTTGAAAACTTGTACTATGAAATCTTTAATCTGTTCCTAAAATTTTCTATAAAACTCCACGTTCAGTCCGTCCAGCCCTGGGGCCTTGTTTAATTTCATCTTAAATATAGCCTCTGTGCATTCCCTTATAGTAACTTTTCCCTCGCATGTATTACTTTCAGATTCATTTATTATTTTACTTTCTTTGATAGTTTCAAAGTATTGTTTTACCTTTTCTGTGTCAGGTTTAGTTGAAGTGTATAATTTAGTATAATAATTGACTTCCAAATTTAGTATTTTGTTTTGGTCATATGTTACTTGATTATTTTCATCATACAGTTGAGTTATAGTTTTTTTACTTTGTCGTGTTTTTTCTAGACCAAGAAAAAAAGATGTGTTTTTCTCCCCTTCTTCTAGCCATTTTACGCGTGATCTAATTTGATTTCCTTTAATTTTTTCATTATATAAACTTGCTAATTGTTTTTCAATGTTTTCTTTTAGGTTTGCTTTCTTCTTATTCATATAATTATCACAATCAATTTCTTCAGATAAGGTTTTTAATGTATTTTCTAAAATTTCGATAGAATCTTTTTTTATATTCGCCTTTAATTTGCAGTATTGGATGGTATAATCCCTTACCTCAACTTTAAAGTTATCCCATAAAATATCTAGGTTGAGAGATGTTTCTGATTTTATTTTATATTTATCAATCAATTTGGAAATAATTTTTTGATACTGTTCATCATCCAGGATGCTGCTATTTAATTTCCAGTAACCTCCCCCTTTTGAGGTTCTATTTATGTTGATTTTTAATGAAACCGCGTAATGATCCGTGTGTTGTAGAACTATTGGTCTTATGTCGCATGTAATGCAATTTTTATTAACTTCATCACTTACTAAAAAGTAATCAATTCTTGTAGATTCTGATAAGTTTTTCCTTCTCCAGGTAAATTGGGTTTTATTTATGTTTTTGCTTCTCCAGACATCAGTTAGTTTAAGATTCTTGATAAACATTTTAAGGTTATGAACTGGTTTATCAAATTTTGTATTTCCTACTTTTTTCTTTGTGTCAATTTTAGATAATATGTCGTTGAAGTCGCCCCCAATGATTAACTGGCCAATACTGTGATTTACAATTAATTGTTTTACTGATTTAAAAAAGGTGTTTCTTACTTTACAATTATTAGGTGCATATAGGTTCACTAATGTATATATATTGTCATCTATTTCTATATTAACTAAAATGAATCTACCTTCAGAATCCTTATATTGGTCAATAATCTTAAAGTTTAATCTGCTTTTTATCCATATGGCAACCCCTCTTGCATTACTTAACCCGTTACTAAAGATTACTTCACCTTTGAATTCTTGTTTTAGCTTTGGTTCTAAAATTTGAGTGAAATGTGTTTCTTGTAGGAATACTATATCACATTTTTGTTGGTTAGCCCATTCAATAATTCTATTTTTTTTTTCAGGTTTTTGTAACCCGTTGGTATTCACAGTGCAGACATGGATACAGTTTTTGTTTGTCATTTTGTGTTAAATATTAGGAAGGTAAGTTAGGAAATTACAGAGTTCTGTTGTGTTTGAAAGTACATTTAACTTGTAGATCAGCAATAATTTAGATTTTATGATTTTATCTATATCCTTGCTTTGTGGATTTTTCTTTTTATATGCTATCTTTATCAATATTAAATTCGTTCTATATTTACATCTATGTACAATTACATGTACATGTATAATACTCATGATTATAAATGAAAACATAACACAACATTTCAATTATTGACCTCAATATATAGGTCATGATTTGGGTCAACAATGTGACTTCAGATACAGACTCCTCTGTGTCCAAAAAAAATATTTTGGACTCATTAAGTTTGTAAACATACATGAAAATACAATCAATAGCAAAATATATACAGAGATAGTTAAAAGAAAAAAAACATAGCTTTAAGCTAAACACAAAATAAACAACTATTTTTTTTAATATTTTTAAATATAACATAAAAATATATACTGGCCTTCTATTTACATAATATTTACAGAGCCAATGTTGCATAGTATTATTGGCCACTTGATAAGCTAACTTAAAAACTAGTTTATTTGTTTTAAAAGCTTGTATTGTATGACTTATCAAAGTTTTCATGTGAATTATAGTAATTGAATTTTGTTTTGATTTTTGTAGGTGTGCTTTATCCTGTTGAAGTTTGTTGAATGAAATCGCAGATAATAATCTAATATCAACTTGAATCAAACATATTGATGGATTTATTACAATTACGCTGGAACGTTTCTGAAGAGTTATTTGATAACAAGAAAGTGACGTAAAAGTACTTGTGTAATTATGCAACACGTGAAATAAAAATACACAAAAAATTATATGAAAAGGATCTAAAGATTTCGAGATTTTGTGCATGCTGCTTACTATTTGGTGTGAGAATATGTACATAATTCCCAAAGGAATGTACATTTCTTTAAAGGTAGTAAACTTGTGGCTGTTGTGATGTGTACTGACAATTAAGTGAAATAAAATAAAAAGACTTATAGCTAAATGTTCAGCTGATTTTTGAAATGTGGATAAGTGATACATGTGTACTAATAATAAAATATTAATTTATACATCATTATATTCATTTTGTTGTGATTTGAATTCTTATACAAACACAGGTAAAAAAATTACATGTATGTATATAATTAGGAAACAGTTGTTTTGGACCTCTTGGCAGTAGAGTCACTCTCTTTGTCGTGAAGCTTCTCAGTTGGTGTCACTGGAGACTTCAGAAAGGAAATACTGACAGGTTGCTTTGATGGAGTTTGAGATTTTTTGGTTGATTCTTTTGTGCTTTGATTGTTACTAGACATGAATAAGGTTATTTCAGCTTGACTTAGTTCACTATTTTTTTTACTGCTCTTTTTTTTCTTTTTGATTTTCTTCCGTTTTTGTGGATCAGCTACTGGATTGATAATAGATTGCGACTGTCCGTTGTCATCTTCATATCCAGTAGTTGATACACCTTCACAATCTGCAACTGATGCACCTTCCCGTCCGGTAGCCGTTGTGCTTGCACATACTTCATCATTGTTGGTTTTGACTGATATTTGTGTTGCGTCAGTGCCAGAATCAGATTCAGAAGTCTCGTCATCTGCATCACTTGTTTCATGGCTTTCTTTTGTGTTTTCTTTATCTGATTGCTCTTGTGCATCCGAATAAGCATCTTTGGTACATGCATTTTGTTTGTGTCCTTCTTCTCCGCATGACCTACACACCCAATCATTTGTACAGTCTCTTGTTTGATGACCTTCCTGCAAACATTTTGAGCATTTCATATTTTGAGGGTTGTTTTTAGGCTGATCGCGATAGATGATGGTGGCTCTATATTTGCCAATGAAAATGGATCTTGGGATGTGCTCTGTTAGCGGTCCTTCACAAATGATGATCCTATCTCCTGTTAGACAGTTTGTCACTTTGTTGTTGTATCTTAGCCGTTCACGCATACTACTCAAAATTAAGCACCCATGTTTTTCCATCTCTCTAATTATTTGTCCGTCGTCTGCTGAAAGCGGTACATCTTTAACTCTTATCCGTATATCAGTGACGTTTTCGTGTACAGTTACACGAGGATTTCTGGAGTAAATCCAGATTGATTTACCACGAAGTTTGAGGCATTTGGATATGAGAATATCTCTCTCAGCTTCGTCATCGAGGTAAATTCTCCATAAGCCTCGGATTCTTTGAAGACCAGTAATTGTTCTTTCTGGTACTACTTCACCGACAGCTTTATACATTTCAGGGTGAGTCAGGTATAGTTTTTTTAGAGTCTCTCCATCCGAATTTGACCCAAAGACATCTGTTTCCTGTATAAATACAGGTTTAACACTAACCATGTCTGAGGGCTCAATCGTTTTAGGGTCTGTTTTTGTTTTTTCTGCGTAGGACGCCATTTTGGGTTCACTTTGTTCATTGGATTTTGCCATAACTTTTCTGAAATCACCTCTTCTAAAATTGTTTTTGCGATTTTAAGTCACTTATAGGCTAGCTTTACATACTAGCAAGCATCTATAGTACTGTGAAGTAATTGTCAATGAGAAAACAAAGTTAATTACGATTTTTTCCTTCAGTGGTTTACACACCCGTTACCTTAGTCAAGGGCCGTAATCCTCCTGATCTTATTTTTTATATTTCTAAAGCACCAGTTGTACAGTTTTAAAGTTATTACACCGAAACGAAATCATGCTGTTGATTTTCAAATGTTTTAGTCCAGAGTATAATTGAAAAGACGTGAATTGTGGAATACACATTTTTTGTATTAAAATCTTAATCGTTTTTTTTTTAATGCAATCAATCAGGAACCTTGACCTCTGAGCAATAATAAATATATTAAGTATAGAAATTCACTTTTAACTATAAATAATATTAACTCATAAGATAATACTTACATGAATTGCTGTAGTTTTGTTTTCTTTTTTACAACTTGTATAGAGAAAAGCTTCTTCACAACGAATACAAAGATCACAAAGTTGGTCTTGAGGAAAGAATATAATTTGATTATTTTTCAGCATGATCCAAAATTTGAAATAACTCAACACGTTACTAGGCGGAAGACAGTTTTGTGCAGTCAATATTTTTTTATACTTAGAATTATTTTGCTTGTAACTGGTTGTTTTTTCTTGTAAGCTTTAACAATGTTTTATCCACGTGCTTTTTCTAATAAAGCTGATTTAAAAAAAAAAATTGGTTATTCTTTTTTAAATAAATGCGAGGAAACGTGTAGAGCAAGATCGATTTACTAATACAGAGCACTGGATATCAACTCCGGTTTGTGATGGCGTCGTGTTGCTCAGTCTTCTGTAACGTGTTTTTGGCAATGACAAAATCATTTAGTTTTCGACTGATAACAATTTTGACTTTCTTTTTAATATGTTTTGCCTCTTCTTTGTAATGCATGGTAGATCTTTAAAAGTACGTTTTTGAACATTTTAAATTTTCAAATTTAAATGACAAAACATCGTGGCCTATAAGATGTGTAAATACCATCTTCTTTGTTATCTTGATAGTTTTCATGATGAAAATATATGTCTTCGGTTAATAAGTATTTACATGAGAAACAATCTAAATGAAGTATTTTATTTTCAGATGAAAATAACATGCAACTAATGAATTCATGATTTGGCCATTAATCTATAGCTTAATTGTTGATACTATATTGCACATGATAATTAACCTACTTACAACAACTGCTACTGCACAGGGGACGAAAAACGCCCAAATTAGACCATTACTTGTTGATAACCAACAACTGTAAAAATTACACAAATTTCATATTTCTTTTCCAAATTTAATTGATTGTTCTTTCGATACAAATGAACAAACAAAAACTACTTATGCATATACAGCACTAATAATGTGCTAATACTTTGACAGACATCCTGAACAGTGAATGTATGAATGTATATATTCTAACCGATTCTTACACGAGAATAATTTTAAGTAATTGAAAGAAATTCAAATCTCCCTTTACTGTGATTTGTGTACCACTCATACTGTAATGAGAAAGAGGAACAATTCATTTGTTTTGTGAGGTTCCAGTATAGGATTTGAGAGAGCAATTATCAACTAATCCTTGCATCTATAAATGATTTTATTTACAGTATCAAGAATATCGGAAATATGTATATGAATTTTAAATATTTGTCTATTTTTGTAATGAAGTTGCTAAATGTGACTTTTTTTCTGTTATTTTTTGAAGATTTTAAAATCAGAGATTACTTCTTGTAAGGCTTAAAATGTTGTATATGAAATATTATCAACAATGTTTGTTTGCTAAAGTTGAAAAGTGTAAAAGTCTGATTTTGAGTTTAGACATTTGCCTAGTGATTTTATCTTATTTGTTACTTAGGAAATTGTTAATAATTAATTCTTTGTAAAATATTCATGTGAACAGGTTGTGTGTTTTTTTTTATTTGGAACTTTTACACGAACGGTAGTTATATAGCCAGATAACAAGACAGTATGAAGTTATAGCACTACCAAAATAATAAGACAGTATAAGATATAGCACTATCCAGATAACAAGACAGTATGAAGATATAGCACTACCCAGATAACAAGACAGTATGAAGATATAGCACTACCCAGATAACAAGACAGTATGAAGATATATCACTACCCAGATAACAAGACAGTGTGAAGATATAGCACTGCCCAGATACCAAGACAGTATGAAGATATAGCACTACCCAGATGTTGTTTCGCTGTTTGAACAGGGATTTGTTATATCAACTGACTTTAAAGACAGTTTGAAGATATAGCACTACACGCACATGAATGAAAAAGAGCAAAATTCCAACGCTTTTATTATTCTAAATATCGTATCTTGACTTTAAAACCAGCTATTAGACGAACGTGAATCAAAGAGCGAACCCAATTACACAACATACCAACAAACGTATAGATACAGGTTTCAAATATTGTCTATTTTAATAGTACAAATTAGTTAAAAACAAACCTGGTATTCTGAAATATTTCAATTTCAAATTCAACCTTAAATAAAACCGTTAGGAGCCTATACATATATTTAAAGGATAGCAACTTTTTTTGTTTGTATTATTGAATAAATATTCGTTCCTTTGACACATTTAAACTAATTCTGGCGCCTTGTTGTAGTGCATATGAATTTCATACAATTCTGTTGTTAAAAAAAATTCATAATATGTGTTTTATAGCTACTCACTATTTTCCATCGCCGTATCCTTCTAGTTTTGTTATTGCCATCGATATAGCAACAATGAGCACTGGTATTCCTGTAGGAAAAGACACGGCATACATTTTATTGTAATTATATACATGAACAAAGCAACAGCAGAAAATGGTTCATGTCTGTGATCCACCTCCTTACACTTTTAAAAAATAAAAAAATAGAATATTAAAAATATACTGTGTGTATTTTTTTTTTTTAAAGTGTCCGATATTCAGAATTTCAGTTTATGTATTGATCTATGGCAGCAACTACTCATCAGCATTGTCTCCCTTTATTCATATATGAGTAAACTACTGCATTGGTGGTAGGAGTTTAAGTTTTAAAAAAACTGCAAGATGACACCAGATTCTTATTTAACTGAAGCATACGTTGTGTTACTTATGGCTAGTACTCCTCATTATATGGTAACAGATAGAGAAAGAATGTTTGCTTTATTGGTTGGTCATTGTTGTTTCGCTGTTTGAACAGGGATTTGTTATATCAACTGACTTTAATGCTTCATTCGTATTTGTCTCATCTTAAATATACAAATATGGAGATGGCAGGTTATTTAATGTTTAGAAAATATATATTTAATATTAAAATTTAAAGAAGAGTGCAATAACAATTCCACGTTTTAAGGTATACAATCATATTTCAAAACAACCAAAACTTCTCACCCCAACCAATTGGAATTAGAATCGGTGATATTGAACGCTGTTCGGTTGATACTGTGGCAAGCATTTTCCCGTGCACAATGCCTTCTGCAACCATCATATGTATACCCACTAAAAATAGGAAATGAAGGACAATGGCGACTACTTTGCATGCTACCTGTAATGATTTTACAAGAGTTTATAATATTTTTTTATAATGCAAAATTTGTTACGACATCAAATACAACAGTATCATTTACAAAATCAAGTAAACTTGGTTTTTTCTCCTTATTTTATTAGTTTTATTGAATTTTTAAACATACATTGAGTAATTGAAGATCTATATCAAAACAGAAGATGTGGTATGATTGCCAATTAGACAACTCTTTAAAAAAAGACCAAATGACATAGACATTAACAGTTTTAGGTCACCTTCAACAATGAGCAAATCCCATACTGCATAGACAGCTATAAAAAGCCCCGAAATCACAAATATTAAATGTCATAAACGACAAAACTTACGGCCTAATTAAAGTTTGAAAAAGAAATATGTAACAAAGCAACAAACGACAACCACTGAATTACAGCCTCTTGACTTAGGACTGACAGGTACATACAGAATATGGCGACATAAAATGTGTAAGGGAAGATCACAACCCTCCCCGTAACCTTGGACAGTGGTGTAACGGTACTAGTGCAACAAAAGACAGATCTAAAAACGGCTGAAATCATCAAATGGAAACAAAAAGAAATGCGTATAACAAAAGCACGTGGACATGACCGTGTAATTGTGCATCCCACCAACAAAAAGACATTTAGTTCAAAGCCGATAACAACTAAATAACTTTAAAAAATCATGGATCCAAAAGTAAATGAGCAATCAGAACACATACAGCATTCAATGGATTTAGTGTAAAGACGTAAAAACATGACCTTGTGCAGTGCTAGGTAGGAGTCGTTTGATTTTGATACATGAAAGTTCATGCTTACTTCTTATTTACACTTTACAGAATAAATACTAATAACAATAAAAAAACAAAATTCTAATGATGTGATGACAGTGCTGAATTGGTAACTTGTAAGAATAAGTTTATTCAAAGAATCAATTCTTAATTTCCAGCACTGTAAACAACAGCTCCGTAAAAATGAGGATTTACTATCCCGTTTGATGTTTTCTACAAGGTCAACAGAATTTTAAAATCAAATCTTTAAATCTATTGAAGAACTGAGTTTTAAGTAATTTGTGATAACGAAATCCCTGACTAATTTACCAGTAATACATATGTAACGTTCGTTGAAATCTAAAACATCACAACAGACACGGGCAAAGTGAATGAGTAGTGAAATAGAAGCACGGTAAGATGATGCCAAAAAAACATCACTATACTTTTATAAACTAAAAAATGAATAAACACGCCATTTGCATATGTGTTTTTCTTTTTGTCATTTTGCAAGAAATAGATCGATCGAAGTTAACAATCACCTTATTCTCTGTTCCCTCTATTCCAGCTAAAAATACCACATACGCGAGGAGGAAAACTGCAGCCATTGTAACTAGAATTTTGGATTTGTCAGATGGTAGAAGTCTGCAAAATAACAACAACAATTATAGGTGACAACATAAGTCATGAAACTAGAAGTACCAGTGCCAATGTCGCTCTAATCTGTTTGGAGAGCATGCGGTGTCAATTGGTTTCATTTTAAAAACAAAATGCAAATTGTATCTTTCGTCCCTCTTTTGTAACTGTAAAATACTAGCGTTTTTTTTGTCAAATTAGTGCATCGAACAAGTTCATAAAGGCCTCACCGGGTGTTTTAAAATATCAATATGATGACAAAAAAATCAAATCGATTGATCAGATGGTCTATTTGTGTTTTATTTTTTATATAAACAGCCCTTATTATTGATTTACCAGCAAACTGTGAGATCACTTGATAAATTAGGGTTTAAATTAACAACTTGTGTAATAATTACGGTTCAAAATTTTCAAAATTTTCTAACTTTAAAATACATGTATATGATCATCTAAACAGATGATACCATGTATGTCAAATTGGACTGCTTAGAGAGATTCGTGACATTCTAGTGATATTCTGGATATTTCCTTTAATATAAGATTGTTTTCCCCATGTAATGCTTCTGTAAGGGGGCAAACTAAACGTTAATAAAGATTTTCTGTCAGCAATTTAGTTGTTCTGAATAGAAGAAAAAATACTAGTATCGATAAATGTTATTACATTACCTCCACTCAATAAAGTATATTATTAACAAAAGGACAAGAGCAGCAATGGATATCGAACAACCAATTTGCGTAATAACAGCAAGAACCTCGTTATGATTTTCTGGCTGCAAAAAAAAAAATCATATGTCATAATTAACCCTGAATTACAAATGCTTTATAGTCTGCTTCGCTTTGTTTGAACTAAATATTTCATATTGAATTCTAAAATACAAGATTCGAGGAAAATAGATTTTTCTGGATCACAGATATTGCTTGTTTTCATATAAAACGGTATTCAAATTGAACGTTCTTTTCCTCTACAATTGCAACTATCAATCAAAAAGAAACAAACGTCATCAAACTTATCTAAATCTGATGAATACAAATTAGTTCAAAGCGCTGTTTCTCTGTTATCCTTAGACAATATATAATATAACGAACTAAATAATGTAAAATATGCTCTATAATAAAATAACAACTTAAATGTAACTGACTTTATATTAATTTGTTAAACAAAAATGTTACAACTTTTTAACAACATATAGTTTTGCAATTATTATGGCACCCTCAACGGAGTTGGGGTGACATATTGTTATTCTACGTTTCTTTTTTTTTCTTTTTTTTTTTATTATTATTTTTCTTCCACTATTTTTGTCCGGAGCAGTTCTTGGAATAGAATGGACCAAGTTTGATTGAACTATGGTATAATGTTGACCACCATGAGAAGTTGTCCCTCTGACTTTGGAATGGTCAAGATGGCTGCCGTTGCAATGGAAACGGGTAAAATGTGAAAATTTTCAAAATTTTCAAAATGATCCAATCTTTCTTAAACTTAACAAAAATGGTGAATAGCATGTGCTGAAGTGCTCTTTGACTTTGGAATTTCAAAAATGGCTGCTGTTGTCCTGGCAATTGGGGAAGGGTGCCATCCGTTATTGCTGGCAATTACAAATCTAGTTGTACTTCCTATTCTAACCATCACCAATATTTCACTAAGGTATTTATCATTCGATATTAGTTCTTATCAATGACTACATACTATTTCATATAAACTCAACAGAACAGCAAAGTTGGTCAAATGAGTACTTGTACATTCTGTATAGGTACTATTCTGGTGAACAGTCTTTAATCCGCTTGATGACCAGAAACCAGTCTTCCTTCAAAATAAACAATTGTATTTTATTTCTAAAATTAAGATCGATTAAAGTTTATAGACGGTTTTGTTTTTACAAAATGCATTCAATCACAAAATAGTATAAAAACCATATAATGGTTATGTTTATTTTAAATCAAAAGTCAAATTGGGAAGTCAAATTACCGAAAAACGGAGACACAATGTAATATGAAGAATATTGAAAAAGGGTTCTTTGCATGCCACCAGGCTTAACATTGACTTGGTGTTCTAAGCTTCATTGTTCCACTTGTAACCTTAAACCGAACTCAAAAATGCGGATTAAAGTACGGCGAAATCACTAACAAATGTATTTGTAAATAAACAATTACTTTAAAAAGGTTATAAAACAACTTGGTAACTTATTCCATAACTCATTCTACTGCATTCATCATGAGTTTGCTTATTAAATTAAAAGCAGTTTTCACGTTTTAATTTCTTTTTTTGCATTATTTGGTAGTTTTGTGTTATTATATCTATACATTCATTTTGGTTGTTTAAACCAGGTTTATCTCCCATTTTATGCATAAAGAAATGCCTAATCCAATCGCAAAAACATGTAAGGGATATGATTTTTTTTTCGTTTGATGTGTTTGAGATCTTGATTTACCATTTGTAAAGGACCTTCGATTTAGAATTTGGTTTTTTTTTTGTGATTCAATTTTCTTTTGCTTTCTTCTTTTTTATAGAACAATGTTTGTGTTTTCCAATATTTTGGCCCTACTTTTATTATTATCAAATTGCGGTCCCTGTTGACTCTTTGCATATTTTTCCTTTTATTTTGATATGCCATATATATATATCCTTCATTTTAATATGGCTCATGTGACCTTATTACAGATTTTTTCATTCTCTTTCTTTTGATACTTTCACTTGCGTTGATGTTTGTCTCATGCGACGAATGACAACAGTGATGTAAAGTTTTGGAAAGTTGACACATGATATACGTAATAATTTTTTTTAGAATTGACTCATACCAGTGATAGAGATATCTGAGTAGGTTTTTTTGCTGTAATTTGTGTTTTTGCTTAAACCTGTATTTAGTGTAAAATGCACTTCCAAAAAACTAAGACTTACTTTAACGTGTAGTCCCAATAGGAACATCTTACTGCTTTGTCGTGATTCTGCAAAAACAAGTTGTATACGACAATTAAGGATCATGATTATGAACTAGTCATTTGTCAAACAAGAAATCTTTGAAACTATAAATCATTTGTTAAGCATTGTTAAAAAAAAGTGTCTTTTGGTCTAAATGTAATTTAATTTATTATCATACCTTTTTTTTTTAAGTATACTATCAACATTGAATAAACGAGTAAATATGTAACTCGTCAAGAATGCAAGATTGAAATGTTATGAAATTCGTTATTTATTATACCTAGCACTCTGTCTAATCCTCGTACAGTCATGCTGAATAAAAGTTTCAATATTTTTCAAAATGGATTTTGACACTTGTATTAAAATCCTTGTATACGCTTTGAGCGTTCCTGATGAAGGTAAATAAATTAAATCGAGTCGTACGCATGAAATTGATATAGAACATATATATTATAAGATATGAGGTCTATTTAAAATATGAAATTCTGTATATTACCTGATCATTTCTGAAGAATAAATGTAATGGTGGGTTCAAACGCGTCTGGTTGAGCCCTGGTATTGTAAGGGACAGAACTGACGTAAGTACTGTAATGTCCTGATTATTGACACTGTATAAAGAAAATTAGCCCAAAATATATAAAAGATTTCAAACTCACATATCACTTTAACATTTAAATCATTGAAAATAGTACTTTTTTCTTTAATAAATGGACGTCTGCTCTCAATAGAACGACTTAGGTATTATTTATGTCATACTCATAAAGTCAAAAACTAATAATTTGCATGGTAAATGTATCAAACATCCATACATATTAACCCCAACCTCAGCTTGTATATACAGGTAAAGTCCAATATATACATGATATAGTCATGCTGCTATAAGTGGCAAATAAATGAAATATAGATTGCATAGCCACACTGTATAAGATGGTGACTGCAATTTCAAGAATGCACAATTTTCTACATCAGAAAATGCATGTACCTAGTCAGGAATATGACAGTTGTTATCCAATCGTTTGATGTGTTTTAGGTTTTGGATTTTTTCATTTGATAAAGGACTTTCCAATTTGAATTTTCAGCACTTTTGTGATTTTATTTTTTCAGTTACAAGTTTATTCCGCTGTTAGAAGTAGGTCAAATGATACAAAACATCAATGCCTATCGTCAAAACTGTGTTTTTATGTTTAATTGACAACACTGAAAGTATGAAGCTATAGCTGTAGCTATAGCTAATGATGTTGTTGACATACATGTAGTTATTTGATTTTATAGTGAATAAGATGCTACTGCTGGTGGACGTTTTGTCCCCGAGGGTATCACCAGCCAAGCATTTTTTTGGAATTTGGATCATTAACTTTGTACTTGTTTGGCTTTATTTATATTTTGATATGAGCGTCACTGATGAGTCGTATATACTAAATTATAATCCTGGTACCTTTGATAACTACTTCTCTAATTCGTACTCGGTTTATATTTTTTCCGATTTGTTAATTCTTTTTATTTAATCAACGTTTGGTTTGTTTGATCTCAGTTCTTCATAGTCAAAATTGGATTATGACGTCAAACGTTCTTGCTTTCTTCTGAATTTCCTATTGTGGAGGCATGAAAAAGACGACCATTTCTGATGACGTCACATAAAAAGAACATATGATTTGCAGATCAAAAGAAGGAAATAGTGTGACTGCATATCGGTTTAAAATCATTAAAGAAACAGACTTCACGACAAAATATCGTGCAATACAATATTTATCCAATCTCGACAGTTAAATTTTAAGTGTTCAAAACGCTAGGGGAGCTATCGTATTACACTTGGTGCAGTGGTAGAATCTATATTAATATAATTCTTACTCGATTTATCCCTTTCCTGACCTGTTGATTATTTTTATCTAATCAACGTCGTTTGATCTCAGTTGTTCATTGGTCAAATTGTCTTGCTTCCGCTGAAAATCTTATTGTATCGACATGAAAAAATGCGACCATGCCTGATGACGTCACGTAGAAAGAACACTTCTGTTTGCAACTCGTCCAAAAAGAATGATTTCAAGATTCCCTGCCTATCGTCTTAATCATTAGAGAGACATATTCCACCACCACATCTCGTGCAATACAATAGTTAACCACTCTCGAAAGATAATTATTAATATATAAAACGCTCGACGAGCCTTTTGTGTTAAATTGGAAAATTAAACTGTCTCGAGTAGAGAAATATCGTATAAATCTCGATGCAGTGGTTGAATCTATATATAACATGAATTTTACTGCTGAAACACATTGTTGCCATATTAATTGAATTATATGCAAGTGGCATACAATTAAGAGGTACATCTATCCATAAATCAAGGTTAAAATCACCGTTTTTCTTGGAATTCAGATGGAACAGATAATCTTTTGTCGGGGCAAAGAGTTAAATATCATTTATAGAATAACTAATCGAAGAATTAATATAGATAAAAATATTCATGGAATGACCTAACAACACATTAACTCACGAACGCGCGTAGCGCATGAGTTCATTATCAGTGTTGTTCGGTCACGGGTAAAATATTTTTCATATTTTGAATTATTCAGTGAAAGAACATCGTCTATATCTCCATTATATACGTCTTTGACAGGCACACAACATATGGCTAGTTCGTTTGTATTTTATAAACCATACATTACAGAAAAGGTGAAAATCTGTTTAGGATAAGCTTTTAAAATAAATATAGTTGTTTTAACAGCTACACAACAAAATGATAAATAATAATCAATTCTAAACATACTAATGAAAAATCAAGACATTGTGGACTTTTATCATACTCGATATAAATCTAGTTGTGTAAACTTAACATCGGTTACTGTTCCTCATACAATAGTGCATACCGTAACGTCAATAATAGCACAGGAACATGGTCTTTTTGAAAGCCTAATATAACTTAATAAAAAATTAAAATAAACGTTTTTGTATGGTTTCATAGGATTACATTATTTGAATACACTTATATTACCTTGTTTTTCTTGGCAATAACTGTGCTATTGTACTATAATGAATCGCAATGTATCCTGTTGTATTTGCATCTTCTAAAAAATGCACATATATGGTATGTAACGCAATCGTTAAAAACTCTAATTCGATCTACGCTAATTTGTATTGTATTTAAAAAATAAATTATTATGTGCTCATGTAAGTTAGTTTCCCTTTTTTTCTCAAGTAATTTGGTTTCTCTAATTGTCTTACTCTCGAAGTTTATAAAACATTTTACAAATTATTGGTATAAATGCAAATATGGGGTTTTTTTTCTCTGAAAATGCTACTACATGTATATCTTAGTTTAGAGCTTGAAGATTCATTTTTGGAATATGTTTTCTACAATTAATTGGTACGATTCAACGATTTATGAAAAATGGTGATTACGATTGGGCAGTAGTTATAGATTATCTTCATTTGAGTTTTTCCGATTGAAATAAAATATGGAGTAACATGTTTATGCGTTATTACCTTATGACACAAAATTTTCAAAAATATTTACCTCTCAAACTCTCCTTTGCTAAGAAAAGACGGTCATCCTTACCACGTGTTTGATCAAACAATCGGAAAGCGATGTCTCCTTCGTTGTATTTGTTAATTTCTACATCTAAAAAAGTGCATATGACTTACAAAAATTGCAAATACTCGTTATGTATTCAACCTTAATCTTAATGAAAAGACTGAAATCGATTTAATTTCCCTCTATTGTTTGAAGGAACTGATTGATGGTGGACATCGAGTGAAACAAAGTTTAAAAATTATGTAGCTTGAAGTAGGTTACGACACATACACGGATCTTCTGAAACCTTTGAAAAAGTGCCTGGAAGAAATATGAGTGACTTAGGTACGACATTTTTTATTGTATTTTGGTTTACTTGGAATTCTTACAACATACATTTAGAAGGAAGTTTGCTTCTATTTTTTTATTTACTGTAAAACCTGATGCTCAAAAATTATGTTAGATAAAGTACAAATAAAAATAAAGATACTGTAATTGTTAGAAAATATAGAGGTGTTTGTCGCTTATCATTATTCTTCTAAACACTTAATTATGCCCCGATGAAAAACACTAGTTCATTTGGGGCAGAATTTCCGTAATCTATAGTTAAAGTTTTCGAAATTTATTTTTCAATTAATTGCTGTGTGCAAAGTGTGATCTGTCTTATATAATTAATGTCGGTTCGCATATTTACTGGACGATGTAGCTCAACAATTCCATTACAAGTGATCACCGATGTAAATAGGCAAGTGCAAATTGTTTTATTTTCAACAATGTCTTAGATAACGTTGATACGAAATTTGATATTCGAACTTTGTATTCATATTTACTCCCTCAGTATTCACAAAAGGTTAACGTTATCTTTCAATTGATACAAATTTAATCGCATCTGAAAAATATATAAGCCATGTATGTTTTAGTGAAAATGTTTTCAAGATTTTCTGAACAAATAATCAATTCTTTGGCTTTTGGGTATGTTTGACTTTCATATTCGCTTGAATAAGGTTATAATGTTCGTGTTGTTTATTCTTTAGTTTTCTATGTTGTGTCATGTGTACTGTTGTTTTTCTGTTTGTTTTTTTTCATTTTTAGCCATGGCGTTGTCAGTTTGTTTTAGATTTATGAGTTTGACTGTCTCTTTGGTATCTTTCGTCCCTCTTTTATAAATCAAAAGTTCATATCAATCGCCAAACATTTAAATACAGATCTCATGATCCAAATCTGTATTCTCTTATTTAAGATTTTAGTCCAAATGCCTTGATGTTAGCTTTCAATCTACGACAAGCAAGTAATAAATTTGATTCGAACTCATTAAGGGCATACATATATTTAAATTACCTATAGACGGTTTTGAAATTTTCAATGGTGTATTGTTTTGATGTGATTCAAATGTGACACCAGCAAATGTTGATGTTATGTTCAATACTTTAGCAGCGTCATTATCTCCAACCTGCAAAAGAAGAATTCTTATTGAAAACGAAGAACGAAGATTTAATGTGTTCCAGCGTTTATTAGAAGGACAAATAGAAACACAACTGAAGATTCACCAAGACACATGTATTTTAAAAATCCATATCTTTAGTATACTACTATATATAATTGTCTTTTGACTGCTTTCTTGCCCAACTTAAGAATATAATAATGAGACTGCATTGTACATCTAATCGACATCTAGAAATAGGGACCATATATCGTTCACGACTTCTTTGAACTGTACGAAATACTGATGAATTTCTACGAACACAAATAGATAACCTTTAACTGTATTAACTTTCAGGTATTTTGGTCCTTAATGCTCCCCAACTTCGTACGTTATTTGTCTTTCTAACGTTTTTGATTCGTGTGTCACTGTTGGGTCTATTTTAGGCGAAATGCACATCTGGTGCAAAAAAAGTATCAGGCTAATATCATTGATGAGTTTTTTTTCCTTTCACACCTTACAGGCAGTGACGCCTTACTGACAAAAATGAATATTTAACATTACTTTATCAGATGATACATTTGATGATTTGATCAAAACAGACACAATTAAAACACTAGATTTGCCATTTCATGCAATAGCGGATGGCACCCTTCCCCCATTGCCAGGCGGACGGCAGCTATTTAGAAAATTCCAAAGTCAAAGAGTGCATCTACACTTGCAAATTATATTTTTTAAGAGTTGCATTAAGTTAAGCACATTTTAAAAAATTTGACATTTTTTGTGTTTCCACGGTTACGACGGCCATTTTGAAAATTGCAACTGCAAAATCGTGCTGATCTGAAAACGTATTTTTTCTCAATTGTGAATATTTGTTCAACTTCAAATATCTTCAATAATCATGTTGAAGAATTCTCCCTTGAAAATTTATTTCTATAAAAATTGTTTAAAACAAAGTGATCTAACTTTATCTAAGAAATGATTATTCGAGACAAAAACTAAAACGTACATATTTTTTCGTGCTCGGTAAATTTTCTTTGGCAATGATCTTGTTTATGTCTAAAATAAGTTTTTTGTATTGACCCTTTTATATCATCTCACATCTTTCTTCATCTGCATTTAAACGTACAAATGAAACGTTGACACTGATTGTTTCCTTTTGGTATTATAATTAATTATATTTGTTTGTTTTGAATTTTCTCAGCTTTCTGGTTTTTTTTTTCATTTAATCGATTCTTAGGAATTGATTATGACTTTATTGCTCGATACTTGAAGGAGTAAACCATTTTCAAAAGATACCTCTTGCCACAAATCTGTTGCTGTTTGACTTGACAATAAGCTATTTGCAGCTGATAGGAAAGCCTGAAATTTTAGAAAAACAAAATCATATAGAGCCTGACCTATCGAATTATACTTATTACCGTGTTTGAACTAATATGAGCAACGCCGCGGATGGCCATGTTGAACAGGATCTAATAACCTTATTTTTGGTGGGGTTAGTGTTGCATAGTCTTTAGTTATCTATGTTGTGTTTCGTGTACTATTGTTTGTCAGTTAGTCATTTTCTTTGTTAGCCATGATGTCATTTTTAAAAGTTTGAGTGTTCCTCTGGTATTTTTTATATTATGCCTTTGTGTTCTTAAATTAGCTGTGTATACAAAATGTAAATAATAACCTTGCAAAAAAAAAACCGGATTCATGGGCACACTTTCACCAACATCCGTAGTATATTTTCAATTACATTTTATCCTATGGTCATAAACAAAAGACTGTAAACTATATGTTAATAAAAGCCCTGAAATATTTCTGTATACAAAACTGATCAAGGAATATGGCTTAATTAAGATAACGATATAATGGTTATAATAACTCTAATATATTTCTAAATATGTAGTTACTATCTTTTGACTAACTTAACATGCTAACCTCTGTTTCTGCAAATGAAATATTGCGGTTTTGCGATGAGAAAATATCAGTCGATTTCTCCAGGATAATAACTCCACTGTTCATATCTCCTGCTATCAAAGACGACTGGTTGTTCAGAGAATCTATCGTATTCGAAAATATTTCAAGGATTTCTTCGTTTAACACATTTTGAAATCCATCATTAATTTGTTCCAACTAAAAAATAAAATAATAAGTAGGTACCAGTTTGAATAACCAGTTATTGATAAAACTATAAGTAAAAGGGTTGAGCATAGAAAAAGAATCAGGCAAATTATACATCATATTCATGCTGAGAACAATTTTCAATGATAAACCTTGGGGGGTATCCTACACTTCAAGTTCTTGATTTTCTTTGGAGTTTTTTTGTTGTGTTTTTTTTGGGGGGGAGGGGAGGGATTAATTTGGTTTTTCTGGCAGGACTTCTATAGTTGCACTAAAATAATTCACACAAACTAGCTAATTTCGCCTGATATATGGTAAAGAAACATTTTTTAAATGTTTGTTCTGCCTTCTTTTAAATTATTGCTTTTTAAATGCTAAATTCATTTATAATACATTATCATTTAAAAAGTATATAAAAGGACATATTACGTATTTGTCAATGATACTACAACCCAACCAAACAGAAAAATGTTAGAATAATTTTGAACATGGTGGTAGGTTTGTTTAAGTGTATATTTTAGTTCTTTGCCTCTGTAAAAAAATGAATATCAGAGTGGGGCGAAAAATAGCCGAGGCACAGTTTAACTCATAAATTAAAAATAAACTGACGACGCCATGGCTTAAAATGATAAATAATAGTAACAAGATGAAATCATCTCGTTTTTTGTTAACTTTTGTTTACCATCGACCCTCATCGTCAATTTCTAAATGAAAGGTAGCACAATACAAAGATTTTTTTACTTCGAATCACTCACCTTTAAAATGATGTTACTTTTTTAAGACTGCCTATTAATTAATTTAATAGGTATATATAGATAGACAAAAGATTTTTTTTTTAGAGAATGCAATATTTGTATTACGCAATCATTATGTAATCAGTTATTATGCATAATAACAAAATGTTGGTCAGTTCACTTGAATGAATTTAGCTCTATCATCTCTGTAACTATACAGAAATTTTTAACAAAATCATCATCAATACAGCAGGAGCTACAAAAAGATGTCTCAAGTTATCGATTTCGTGTTCCATTCTTTCATAAATCTTTAATTAGTGTAAACATCCTTACCACATAAAAGTAGATAATATTTGATTATGCGTAAAATTTTATCCATACATTCTATCCAAAATCTGAGCCACCCTTTTGTAGATAATGGCTATAGGAACAAGATACATTAGAATCAACCCTGTCTGGATATCAATGAAGAATCTAATTTCAAATAAAAGTAGAAATTTGTTGTAAAATTTTGCAGACACAGATAACATTATAATTGATTACACAATTGTTGTATAATACTAACATTGCATTAATTTGACAGAGTAATCTTTTAACTATCCATAAATACCATTTTTATAAATTTTCAAGCATTATAAAAAGAAACTACAGCATTTTAAAACTGTGAAATTAGAGGTCTAAAATTTTTGTATTGTGCTCCCTTAAGTCAAGGTATGAGGCAGACTTTACTGTATCTGTTGTATACTTTACCTCTAGTTAGATGGGATAGATGCGTTCAACATAGTCACCAAATTTTGGACTATCTAGTGAGAGAACATTATCTATATAGCGGAAAGTAAAGTTTAAAGATTTTGCTAGCTTCTTATTTTTCATCCTAAGAAGTTCCTGTTTGAAGTCAGCCGCATAATAATAAAGAAACAAGTCGGCAAGAAGAGGAGCACAATTGGTTCCAATTGAAATGCCGACGAAGCCGCGGTTGACAATGCTTCTTCGAGGGTACCAATCTGATTTATCACCCTCTCAGCTATGTGTTATTTGATTTATTGTACTGTATGTCTTATCATAATTATCTTGTACAGATGAATTTCATTTAAATGTATCTTCGATGATGTCACGTATGTAAAAACGAGACAGGATTTAACAGTAGTGTGGCAAGATGTTTTATTAGATTTATTTTTACAGGCAAATAATAGAATCTGAGCATTAAAACTTAAACATTGTCTTTAATAACTTGATGTAAATTCGATGCATTGTCCTTTTATTTATCATTGTGATTGGTCTGCCCGACAGGATGACATTCATAAAAATATCTAGTTATAACCTTACCTGGTTTATCAAGTCTCTTAAAATGCGTCTTGTACAGTCAGTTACATTTGATTTTTCCCACACCCCGGAACTAGCTTTCAACTTACATTTGCGTGAAACCACTCCTATAAAAAATACACCTTACGATCAAGTATAAAAACATCAAATTTTAACCAAAGGATTGGTGTTGTAAATGAACAGACATATGGTAGCTGTTCTTACAGGGCAATACATATATACAATAGTGTATGTGTTCGTGCATGTGTTAGTGTGTATACAGAATTGAAATATATAAAGCAACAAAAACACCAGCTCCACAGTAAGAGGTAAGCAATATTGAAGGACATGCAGAAATAATGAACACCATTTATGCAGTAATTAAATAATAGGAATAAACACATTAAGCACCTGATAAATCTTTTTGTACTTTCATAGTATATCAATGAAAAATGTAATTAAAAAACTAGATCAGAGGTAACGCCAAATTTCGATTTTAAACACAAACATAGTATGATTGTAAATACATCTGGTAAATATCAACTAAAGGAGAATAGAAATTTTTAACTTGAAAAATCGTCTGATGAATGAATGGGAGCAATATGCGAATCAACATCATTATTCTTGAATGAAATGTCAGCTAACTATTTATAGACATGTATAGATAGACAATAAAAGTACATTGACATGACATATCATCGATATAAGGATAAGGCTTAGATACAGGAAATGCGAGGCTCTGTCGAGCTTTTTTCCCGTTTCGGGCAGAATCCTTATATCGTAGATATGTCAAGTCAATGCACTATTAATGTCTTTATACTCCAATCTAAAAAAAAATCCTTTTCAATTGTTGTTTAATGTGTTAATGTTATCATTTGATTTAAATATTGGGAAACTTCTCCCTTTTATAAAAAGGCCTCATATCATGCAGACGGGGAAATATACAACACAATGAAATGTACATCGAAACCAGCAATCGATGGTGAACGAATTTGTTTAAGAATGAACTAAAATATCAACAATATTAGGCATAAAACATAATGATTTATAGTTCGCAAACCAAAAATATTAACAAGCGAAATATGTTTTTTTTTCTCTAAAAATTGCAAAGGAAATAAGTTTGAGTCGTTGTATACATGTCCATTAGAAACATGAACAGGTTGAAAATGTCGTTTGAATAATTAATCATAATTTCGGCAATTTCTATTTAAATATTCCTGAGCAAAAGGGATATCTGGTCCTTGACTGTATATGACATAAAGATATACGGTCAACACATTTTGACTGCTCAAATAGAACGAGTGTAGTATAAATATATTTATTTTGTCTCTGGTGCATGTTTCTTCTTATCATTGAATGTTTTTTAAGCTTTTTGACTTGCTTTCAGTAACTAAGAGATCTGTCAAATCATACTTTCTTGTTAATTTGATCTGTTGATTCAATTTGTAATGCTTTTATCTTAATTGGCGGCAATTTGTTCAATTTTTTCTGCAATTGTATTACATATAAGCCCTTATGTAAATTGATTTTGTGTTGGCCTTGTGTAGATTTCAGTAGTATTTAGTTTAGTTTAAACATATTTATTTATAGTGGATTTGGAAACAAGTTTTGCAACTTATATTAATCTCTTTCCACTTTGCGGGGGCGAGTGCTGCCTTGTAGCGGCATTAGCCTACTCTTTTTCGAAATCTACATGGGTGTCTTTAACGTGCAAGAAATATGGCTCTCTCTTAACACGGGCCAGCCATTTATCGTCCCCTTCCGAAGGACTATCATCGTTTCCTCAAGACCATACTCGCAAATGGTGTCAAGGGAGAGCCGAAAATTGAGTTCCTGAAATTTTCATCCCAAACGGGAATCGAACCAGGAACCTTTGTGCTAGTAGTCCGATTCAGTAGTATTTGCATGCTCTGGTAGTATTTGACTTCTTTTTTTGGACATATTTGCTTATTATTCTTACGTATTGAATTCAGTTCTTCTTTGTAAAACCTTTTTAAATAGCATCATTTTTAGATCATATCATTTATTTATTTTGGAATGAGTCAAGGTTTTATAAAAAAAAAAAGACAATTTCCCATTCAAATGTATTT
Organism: Mytilus trossulus; assembly: GCF_036588685.1. NCBI lineage: Eukaryota > Metazoa > Mollusca > Bivalvia > Mytilida > Mytilidae > Mytilus > Mytilus trossulus. Next base: position 1,967,682 of record NW_026963302.1, on the reverse strand, counting down.
TACAATGATGTTGAGGTGTGCGAAATATTTTCTATGCGAAGAAAGAGCTCATATTCATGCCAATAACCTATGCATATAGTGACATCATCAGGTTTTTTTTGCACTCAAGTGTCAGAAACGATTTGTTATCAAAAGTGTAATGTTAATCCTACCATCAAATCCCTCTGGACATGGCGAGTATGCTGTAAGGCCCACGTTTGTCGCGTTCCAAGTCATATTATGTGTACCAAAAGTGTATGTGTCTGTCTCAGGTGCACAGAATGTGGCATCTGCAAAAACAAACTGTTGATATAACCAATTCATTTCACTTCATGTTAGTCGGCACTTCTGTTCTAACGTGATATAACATTGAAATATCTGTTTGCTGTAAGTCTACTCTTTATTCAAACTGAAATCCTTGCAAAACAGTTTTTTTTAAACCTGAGAGATAATTAAGTTTAAAGGCTTTCTATCTTTTTATTGATAAGGACGACTGTAACTGATGAGTCCTGTCCCGATAAAGGACAATTTTGTCAGATTAACTGAATGAGAGGAAAGTCATTGTTTGATATTCTTATAAATATAATGATCTACAGAAATAAATCACCAAGTAGAGATTAAGTGTAAAGAATTCATAAAAAAAGTGGTGTTTTTTTATAGATATCTTACAGTTGAGTGTTTGTGGAAAAACATTAACTGAGCGTAACTAAAAACCTCTTGTATCCGAAATTGCGTATACGACCATCAAATTGAATAATTCTTCTGGACTTATAGACCCGTAATATAAGTCGACGTTAGATTACAGATTTTCAAGTCTTTCTAGAAATTAAGATTCAAAGAAAACACAAAAACTGACAGAACCTAGTGAAGCCCAAAAGAAGAGAGCTTTAGTGCTTTGACAGGTAAGTAAAATGTCTGAAAAAATGTCACTAGTGGCTCGACACAATGAAACATCTTTCAGGTTATCAATGTGGTTCCTTAATTAAATGTTACAGAGTTTTCTTTAAAATAGTATTTAAAACACTCAGAGAAATATATTTTTCTCTAGAACATGATTTCTAGAAGTTAAATTAGAGAACAATAAGTTATTCATGCGAAAATAAAAACAATTGTTTGATATCAGATTATTTCCTCTGGAATCTTATTAACCTCATTTGATTATTGCATAAAGATTTTATTAATATTTCATGTCATTCAACTTGATGACTGTTTCTTCAACGTATAGTAAACATTTTAAGAGGTAGAGAGTGAAAACTTTAGACTAGACAATTAAATACCAATTTAAGCATTACTCATTTAACTTCATATGACTTTTCAAATTGATATGTTATGAAGAAAACACTATTATGTAACTTAAATGACAGATATGGAATTGAAATTTGATAGGTTTTCAAGTGTGTTTTTAGGTATCGTTGAAAATGAGATGTTGAATATTGGAAAGTTATAATAGTCATGTTTATCATTTACTTTGAAATCGTCTATTTTTGTCATGATCGAGGAAAATATGGAGGCAGACCTTCTACTTAAAGTCATATGAAACGAGTGAGTGGTGAAAAATAATGTTTATCCAATTCTTGAACCAATGCATGTATATTTCCATTCTCAATTTTATATAAGGTCCGAGACCACCATTGTCGTCCCTTGATTTTCGTTGTTCACAAATATAGTCCCTAGTGTTGACAGTGGGTTACTTGCCATTAATTTTTATACCCCTTCCAAATTTATTTCTCCATGTTCACTGCCTCAAATTGCAAGAAGGGGGATGAAATTACACTGTAAAAAAATTTGGGTCCAGAATTTTAAAGGAAAGTAGTGATTTGGTCCAGCTGAAAAAGGTTGAAAATGAGCACTTCGGAAGCTGTCAAAAGATTTCAAGACGCCCTAAACATAAAATTGTCCATATTTTGAGTTAGAGACGATGAAGTTTTCTATAAATTTGATATAATTTGTCCCAAAAGTAGTACAACACACTGTAAAAGTTTCTTTGAGAAAGCGCAGGTGGGATTTTTTTTATTTTCATTTATGTTCTAAAAGAAATGCACTACGAATTAATTGTGTTCTCGGACCTAAGAGGTGAAATCTGTAAATATAGAATTTGTACTCTGGCAACTTCCCTAAATGATTTGATGGTGTCAACTTGTCAAATAGCATGAAACTAAAGGATTTAAACTTTTATTTTATAGAATTTCTGCAAAAATTAACAATTTTGGCATTTTATGGTCAAAATAGGCATTTTATAACTTTTTTCAATATTGATGCATAAATGGCATCCTGACTTTCTATCTGACAGGTTTTTATGGGTCAATATTTGTGTTTCTATGCCTTTACCTGCTTCTTTTACTTATTTATGAACTCTGAATCTACAGAAAAGAAGTTTATCTCAGATAAAATGTGCAAAATGTGTTGTATAAATGACCCTTGTCTAACGCCTTGTTTGGATGAAGGCAATAGTGGGGAGCTTGGTATATAAAATTTGATGTCCATATTACAGACCTCACTAAATTTGTATCAAATGCACTTTACAATGTCTATTGTACCTGTTCCATTTCTCATAACAAATTTCTTTTCTTCTGTAGGATAGCAAGTGGTTTAAATATAAGCCTGTTGAGAATAAATTGCATGCAAGTTTTTCCCTAAAAAGGCAAAAATCTTTGTTTCAGCCCATACTGCTTGTAAGAAAAGTTAATTGCAAGAGTCTTTTTGTGCTCAGATTTGTTGTATCATGTCACATGAGTATAGAAATGATAAAAAAGACACAAATTTTTATTTCTTATAGCCTCAATATGCATTTTTTAATGTAAATATGTAGCACACGGCCTTAATTGACCCTAAATTTTTTCCAGTCTTACTTGGCCTAAGACCCTTTTAAACTAATATGATATGTTATTTGTAACTTTTCTTTCCATTTAAAGTACTTTAAATACATATGTAAGGATTATTTATAACTAAAAAGCTTCACAAATTAAAAATTGCTGGAAAATATTACATCTTCATGTAAGGCTCCCCTTCATTGAAAAACCTGAATTTTTAGGCACAGGCTCATATAAATTTGACTTTTGAATAATTATGCCAAGTCTGATAAATCAAATGAGTACTCTATTGCTTTTAGTACATGATAAGTTATATGTTAAGGCATTTAAAAAGTATTTTTTTGCAATATTTTAATTTTTAAAGCCCCAAATGTTGATAGTTGAAATTTTTCAATTTTAACGTCAAAATTTTACACTCAAAGATGAGTATAGAACTTAACTTAATGTCTATAATGTACATCCTATTGTCATGAAACTTTGTAAGCAGTGTTATAATACATTAAGCTTTGTTCATACCAAGTTTTTTTAAGATTTGTCAACTCTTTCTACCCTATTAGGTCCGAGACCACCATTGTCGTCCCTTGATTTTCGTTGTTCACAAATATAGTCCCTAGTGTTGACAGTGGGTTACTTGCCATTAATTTTTATACCCCTTCCAAATTTATTTCTCCATGTTCACTGCCTCAAATTGCAAGAAGGGGGATGAAATTACACTGTAAAAAAATTTGGGTCCAGAATTTTAAAGGAAAGTAGTGATTTGGTCCAGCTGAAAAAGGTTGAAAATGAGCACTTCGGAAGCTGTCAAAAGATTTCAAGACGCCCTAAACATAAAATTGTCCATATTTTGAGTTAGAGACGATGAAGTTTTCTATAAATTTGATATAATTTGTCCCAAAAGTAGTACAACACACTGTAAAAGTTTCTTTGAGAAAGCGCAGGTGGGATTTTTTTTATTTTCATTTATGTTCTAAAAGAAATGCACTACGAATTAATTGTGTTCTCGGACCTAAGAGGTGAAATCTGTAAATATAGAATTTGTACTCTGGCAACTTCCCTAAATGATTTGATGGTGTCAACTTGTCAAATAGCATGAAACTAAAGGATTTAAACTTTTATTTTATAGAATTTCTGCAAAAATTAACAATTTTGGCATTTTATGGTCAAAATAGGCATTTTATAACTTTTTTCAATATTGATGCATAAATGGCATCCTGACTTTCTATCTGACAGGTTTTTATGGGTCAATATTTGTGTTTCTATGCCTTTACCTGCTTCTTTTACTTATTTATGAACTCTGAATCTACAGAAAAGAAGTTTATCTCAGATAAAATGTGCAAAATGTGTTGTATAAATGACCCTTGTCTAACGCCTTGTTTGGATGAAGGCAATAGTGGGGAGCTTGGTATATAAAATTTGATGTCCATATTACAGACCTCACTAAATTTGTATCAAATGCACTTTACAATGTCTATTGTACCTGTTCCATTTCTCATAACAAATTTCTTTTCTTCTGTAGGATAGCAAGTGGTTTAAATATAAGCCTGTTGAGAATAAATTGCATGCAAGTTTTTCCCTAAAAAGGCAAAAATCTTTGTTTCAGCCCATACTGCTTGTAAGAAAAGTTAATTGCAAGAGTCTTTTTGTGCTCAGATTTGTTGTATCATGTCACATGAGTATAGAAATGATAAAAAAGACACAAATTTTTATTTCTTATAGCCTCAATATGCATTTTTTAATGTAAATATGTAGCACACGGCCTTAATTGACCCTAAATTTTTTCCAGTCTTACTTGGCCTAAGACCCTTTTAAACTAATATGATATGTTATTTGTAACTTTTCTTTCCATTTAAAGTACTTTAAATACATATGTAAGGATTATTTATAACTAAAAAGCTTCACAAATTAAAAATTGCTGGAAAATATTACATCTTCATGTAAGGCTCCCCTTCATTGAAAAACCTGAATTTTTAGGCACAGGCTCATATAAATTTGACTTTTGAATAATTATGCCAAGTCTGATAAATCAAATGAGTACTCTATTGCTTTTAGTACATGATAAGTTATATGTTAAGGCATTTAAAAAGTATTTTTTTGCAATATTTTAATTTTTAAAGCCCCAAATGTTGATAGTTGAAATTTTTCAATTTTAACGTCAAAATTTTACACTCAAAGATGAGTATAGAACTTAACTTAATGTCTATAATGTACATCCTATTGTCATGAAACTTTGTAAGCAGTGTTATAATACATTAAGCTTTGTTCATACCAAGTTTTTTTAAGATTTGTCAACTCTTTCTACCCTATTAGGTCCGAGACCACCATTGTCGTCCCTTGATTTTCGTTGTTCACAAATATAGTCCCTAGTGTTGACAGTGGGTTACTTGCCATTAATTTTTATACCCCTTCCAAATTTATTTCTCCATGTTCACTGCCTCAAATTGCAAGAAGGGGGATGAAATTACACTGTAAAAAAATTTGGGTCCAGAATTTTAAAGGAAAGTAGTGATTTGGTCCAGCTGAAAAAGGTTGAAAATGAGCACTTCGGAAGCTGTCAAAAGATTTCAAGACGCCCTAAACATAAAATTGTCCATATTTTGAGTTAGAGACGATGAAGTTTTCTATAAATTTGATATAATTTGTCCCAAAAGTAGTACAACACACTGTAAAAGTTTCTTTGAGAAAGCGCAGGTGGGATTTTTTTTATTTTCATTTATGTTCTAAAAGAAATGCACTACGAATTAATTGTGTTCTCGGACCTAAGAGGTGAAATCTGTAAATATAGAATTTGTACTCTGGCAACTTCCCTAAATGATTTGATGGTGTCAACTTGTCAAATAGCATGAAACTAAAGGATTTAAACTTTTATTTTATAGAATTTCTGCAAAAATTAACAATTTTGGCATTTTATGGTCAAAATAGGCATTTTATAACTTTTTTCAATATTGATGCATAAATGGCATCCTGACTTTCTATCTGACAGGTTTTTATGGGTCAATATTTGTGTTTCTATGCCTTTACCTGCTTCTTTTACTTATTTATGAACTCTGAATCTACAGAAAAGAAGTTTATCTCAGATAAAATGTGCAAAATGTGTTGTATAAATGACCCTTGTCTAACGCCTTGTTTGGATGAAGGCAATAGTGGGGAGCTTGGTATATAAAATTTGATGTCCATATTACAGACCTCACTAAATTTGTATCAAATGCACTTTACAATGTCTATTGTACCTGTTCCATTTCTCATAACAAATTTCTTTTCTTCTGTAGGATAGCAAGTGGTTTAAATATAAGCCTGTTGAGAATAAATTGCATGCAAGTTTTTCCCTAAAAAGGCAAAAATCTTTGTTTCAGCCCATACTGCTTGTAAGAAAAGTTAATTGCAAGAGTCTTTTTGTGCTCAGATTTGTTGTATCATGTCACATGAGTATAGAAATGATAAAAAAGACACAAATTTTTATTTCTTATAGCCTCAATATGCATTTTTTAATGTAAATATGTAGCACACGGCCTTAATTGACCCTAAATTTTTTCCAGTCTTACTTGGCCTAAGACCCTTTTAAACTAATATGATATGTTATTTGTAACTTTTCTTTCCATTTAAAGTACTTTAAATACATATGTAAGGATTATTTATAACTAAAAAGCTTCACAAATTAAAAATTGCTGGAAAATATTACATCTTCATGTAAGGCTCCCCTTCATTGAAAAACCTGAATTTTTAGGCACAGGCTCATATAAATTTGACTTTTGAATAATTATGCCAAGTCTGATAAATCAAATGAGTACTCTATTGCTTTTAGTACATGATAAGTTATATGTTAAGGCATTTAAAAAGTATTTTTTTGCAATATTTTAATTTTTAAAGCCCCAAATGTTGATAGTTGAAATTTTTCAATTTTAACGTCAAAATTTTACACTCAAAGATGAGTATAGAACTTAACTTAATGTCTATAATGTACATCCTATTGTCATGAAACTTTGTAAGCAGTGTTATAATACATTAAGCTTTGTTCATACCAAGTTTTTTTAAGATTTGTCAACTCTTTCTACCCTATTAGGTCCGAGACCACCATTGTCGTCCCTTGATTTTCGTTGTTCACAAATATAGTCCCTAGTGTTGACAGTGGGTTACTTGCCATTAATTTTTATACCCCTTCCAAATTTATTTCTCCATGTTCACTGCCTCAAATTGCAAGAAGGGGGATGAAATTACACTGTAAAAAAATTTGGGTCCAGAATTTTAAAGGAAAGTAGTGATTTGGTCCAGCTGAAAAAGGTTGAAAATGAGCACTTCGGAAGCTGTCAAAAGATTTCAAGACGCCCTAAACATAAAATTGTCCATATTTTGAGTTAGAGACGATGAAGTTTTCTATAAATTTGATATAATTTGTCCCAAAAGTAGTACAACACACTGTAAAAGTTTCTTTGAGAAAGCGCAGGTGGGATTTTTTTTATTTTCATTTATGTTCTAAAAGAAATGCACTACGAATTAATTGTGTTCTCGGACCTAAGAGGTGAAATCTGTAAATATAGAATTTGTACTCTGGCAACTTCCCTAAATGATTTGATGGTGTCAACTTGTCAAATAGCATGAAACTAAAGGATTTAAACTTTTATTTTATAGAATTTCTGCAAAAATTAACAATTTTGGCATTTTATGGTCAAAATAGGCATTTTATAACTTTTTTCAATATTGATGCATAAATGGCATCCTGACTTTCTATCTGACAGGTTTTTATGGGTCAATATTTGTGTTTCTATGCCTTTACCTGCTTCTTTTACTTATTTATGAACTCTGAATCTACAGAAAAGAAGTTTATCTCAGATAAAATGTGCAAAATGTGTTGTATAAATGACCCTTGTCTAACGCCTTGTTTGGATGAAGGCAATAGTGGGGAGCTTGGTATATAAAATTTGATGTCCATATTACAGACCTCACTAAATTTGTATCAAATGCACTTTACAATGTCTATTGTACCTGTTCCATTTCTCATAACAAATTTCTTTTCTTCTGTAGGATAGCAAGTGGTTTAAATATAAGCCTGTTGAGAATAAATTGCATGCAAGTTTTTCCCTAAAAAGGCAAAAATCTTTGTTTCAGCCCATACTGCTTGTAAGAAAAGTTAATTGCAAGAGTCTTTTTGTGCTCAGATTTGTTGTATCATGTCACATGAGTATAGAAATGATAAAAAAGACACAAATTTTTATTTCTTATAGCCTCAATATGCATTTTTTAATGTAAATATGTAGCACACGGCCTTAATTGACCCTAAATTTTTTCCAGTCTTACTTGGCCTAAGACCCTTTTAAACTAATATGATATGTTATTTGTAACTTTTCTTTCCATTTAAAGTACTTTAAATACATATGTAAGGATTATTTATAACTAAAAAGCTTCACAAATTAAAAATTGCTGGAAAATATTACATCTTCATGTAAGGCTCCCCTTCATTGAAAAACCTGAATTTTTAGGCACAGGCTCATATAAATTTGACTTTTGAATAATTATGCCAAGTCTGATAAATCAAATGAGTACTCTATTGCTTTTAGTACATGATAAGTTATATGTTAAGGCATTTAAAAAGTATTTTTTTGCAATATTTTAATTTTTAAAGCCCCAAATGTTGATAGTTGAAATTTTTCAATTTTAACGTCAAAATTTTACACTCAAAGATGAGTATAGAACTTAACTTAATGTCTATAATGTACATCCTATTGTCATGAAACTTTGTAAGCAGTGTTATAATACATTAAGCTTTGTTCATACCAAGTTTTTTTAAGATTTGTCAACTCTTTCTACCCTATTAGGTCCGAGACCACCATTGTCGTCCCTTGATTTTCGTTGTTCACAAATATAGTCCCTAGTGTTGACAGTGGGTTACTTGCCATTAATTTTTATACCCCTTCCAAATTTATTTCTCCATGTTCACTGCCTCAAATTGCAAGAAGGGGGATGAAATTACACTGTAAAAAAATTTGGGTCCAGAATTTTAAAGGAAAGTAGTGATTTGGTCCAGCTGAAAAAGGTTGAAAATGAGCACTTCGGAAGCTGTCAAAAGATTTCAAGACGCCCTAAACATAAAATTGTCCATATTTTGAGTTAGAGACGATGAAGTTTTCTATAAATTTGATATAATTTGTCCCAAAAGTAGTACAACACACTGTAAAAGTTTCTTTGAGAAAGCGCAGGTGGGATTTTTTTTATTTTCATTTATGTTCTAAAAGAAATGCACTACGAATTAATTGTGTTCTCGGACCTAAGAGGTGAAATCTGTAAATATAGAATTTGTACTCTGGCAACTTCCCTAAATGATTTGATGGTGTCAACTTGTCAAATAGCATGAAACTAAAGGATTTAAACTTTTATTTTATAGAATTTCTGCAAAAATTAACAATTTTGGCATTTTATGGTCAAAATAGGCATTTTATAACTTTTTTCAATATTGATGCATAAATGGCATCCTGACTTTCTATCTGACAGGTTTTTATGGGTCAATATTTGTGTTTCTATGCCTTTACCTGCTTCTTTTACTTATTTATGAACTCTGAATCTACAGAAAAGAAGTTTATCTCAGATAAAATGTGCAAAATGTGTTGTATAAATGACCCTTGTCTAACGCCTTGTTTGGATGAAGGCAATAGTGGGGAGCTTGGTATATAAAATTTGATGTCCATATTACAGACCTCACTAAATTTGTATCAAATGCACTTTACAATGTCTATTGTACCTGTTCCATTTCTCATAACAAATTTCTTTTCTTCTGTAGGATAGCAAGTGGTTTAAATATAAGCCTGTTGAGAATAAATTGCATGCAAGTTTTTCCCTAAAAAGGCAAAAATCTTTGTTTCAGCCCATACTGCTTGTAAGAAAAGTTAATTGCAAGAGTCTTTTTGTGCTCAGATTTGTTGTATCATGTCACATGAGTATAGAAATGATAAAAAAGACACAAATTTTTATTTCTTATAGCCTCAATATGCATTTTTTAATGTAAATATGTAGCACACGGCCTTAATTGACCCTAAATTTTTTCCAGTCTTACTTGGCCTAAGACCCTTTTAAACTAATATGATATGTTATTTGTAACTTTTCTTTCCATTTAAAGTACTTTAAATACATATGTAAGGATTATTTATAACTAAAAAGCTTCACAAATTAAAAATTGCTGGAAAATATTACATCTTCATGTAAGGCTCCCCTTCATTGAAAAACCTGAATTTTTAGGCACAGGCTCATATAAATTTGACTTTTGAATAATTATGCCAAGTCTGATAAATCAAATGAGTACTCTATTGCTTTTAGTACATGATAAGTTATATGTTAAGGCATTTAAAAAGTATTTTTTTGCAATATTTTAATTTTTAAAGCCCCAAATGTTGATAGTTGAAATTTTTCAATTTTAACGTCAAAATTTTACACTCAAAGATGAGTATAGAACTTAACTTAATGTCTATAATGTACATCCTATTGTCATGAAACTTTGTAAGCAGTGTTATAATACATTAAGCTTTGTTCATACCAAGTTTTTTTAAGATTTGTCAACTCTTTCTACCCTATTAGGTCCGAGACCACCATTGTCGTCCCTTGATTTTCGTTGTTCACAAATATAGTCCCTAGTGTTGACAGTGGGTTACTTGCCATTAATTTTTATACCCCTTCCAAATTTATTTCTCCATGTTCACTGCCTCAAATTGCAAGAAGGGGGATGAAATTACACTGTAAAAAAATTTGGGTCCAGAATTTTAAAGGAAAGTAGTGATTTGGTCCAGCTGAAAAAGGTTGAAAATGAGCACTTCGGAAGCTGTCAAAAGATTTCAAGACGCCCTAAACATAAAATTGTCCATATTTTGAGTTAGAGACGATGAAGTTTTCTATAAATTTGATATAATTTGTCCCAAAAGTAGTACAACACACTGTAAAAGTTTCTTTGAGAAAGCGCAGGTGGGATTTTTTTTATTTTCATTTATGTTCTAAAAGAAATGCACTACGAATTAATTGTGTTCTCGGACCTAAGAGGTGAAATCTGTAAATATAGAATTTGTACTCTGGCAACTTCCCTAAATGATTTGATGGTGTCAACTTGTCAAATAGCATGAAACTAAAGGATTTAAACTTTTATTTTATAGAATTTCTGCAAAAATTAACAATTTTGGCATTTTATGGTCAAAATAGGCATTTTATAACTTTTTTCAATATTGATGCATAAATGGCATCCTGACTTTCTATCTGACAGGTTTTTATGGGTCAATATTTGTGTTTCTATGCCTTTACCTGCTTCTTTTACTTATTTATGAACTCTGAATCTACAGAAAAGAAGTTTATCTCAGATAAAATGTGCAAAATGTGTTGTATAAATGACCCTTGTCTAACGCCTTGTTTGGATGAAGGCAATAGTGGGGAGCTTGGTATATAAAATTTGATGTCCATATTACAGACCTCACTAAATTTGTATCAAATGCACTTTACAATGTCTATTGTACCTGTTCCATTTCTCATAACAAATTTCTTTTCTTCTGTAGGATAGCAAGTGGTTTAAATATAAGCCTGTTGAGAATAAATTGCATGCAAGTTTTTCCCTAAAAAGGCAAAAATCTTTGTTTCAGCCCATACTGCTTGTAAGAAAAGTTAATTGCAAGAGTCTTTTTGTGCTCAGATTTGTTGTATCATGTCACATGAGTATAGAAATGATAAAAAAGACACAAATTTTTATTTCTTATAGCCTCAATATGCATTTTTTAATGTAAATATGTAGCACACGGCCTTAATTGACCCTAAATTTTTTCCAGTCTTACTTGGCCTAAGACCCTTTTAAACTAATATGATATGTTATTTGTAACTTTTCTTTCCATTTAAAGTACTTTAAATACATATGTAAGGATTATTTATAACTAAAAAGCTTCACAAATTAAAAATTGCTGGAAAATATTACATCTTCATGTAAGGCTCCCCTTCATTGAAAAACCTGAATTTTTAGGCACAGGCTCATATAAATTTGACTTTTGAATAATTATGCCAAGTCTGATAAATCAAATGAGTACTCTATTGCTTTTAGTACATGATAAGTTATATGTTAAGGCATTTAAAAAGTATTTTTTTGCAATATTTTAATTTTTAAAGCCCCAAATGTTGATAGTTGAAATTTTTCAATTTTAACGTCAAAATTTTACACTCAAAGATGAGTATAGAACTTAACTTAATGTCTATAATGTACATCCTATTGTCATGAAACTTTGTAAGCAGTGTTATAATACATTAAGCTTTGTTCATACCAAGTTTTTTTAAGATTTGTCAACTCTTTCTACCCTATTAGGTCCGAGACCACCATTGTCGTCCCTTGATTTTCGTTGTTCACAAATATAGTCCCTAGTGTTGACAGTGGGTTACTTGCCATTAATTTTTATACCCCTTCCAAATTTATTTCTCCATGTTCACTGCCTCAAATTGCAAGAAGGGGGATGAAATTACACTGTAAAAAAATTTGGGTCCAGAATTTTAAAGGAAAGTAGTGATTTGGTCCAGCTGAAAAAGGTTGAAAATGAGCACTTCGGAAGCTGTCAAAAGATTTCAAGACGCCCTAAACATAAAATTGTCCATATTTTGAGTTAGAGACGATGAAGTTTTCTATAAATTTGATATAATTTGTCCCAAAAGTAGTACAACACACTGTAAAAGTTTCTTTGAGAAAGCGCAGGTGGGATTTTTTTTATTTTCATTTATGTTCTAAAAGAAATGCACTACGAATTAATTGTGTTCTCGGACCTAAGAAATAGTCCTCTGTGCACGATTTTCTAATTTTTTACGCAAATTATATCGTAAAATCGTCATTTTTTTTCTCTCTGCAAATTATGATTTAACAGATATGGCTGCTCATTAAATGCCGTGTTTGAAGCCAAAGTTTACTAATTGTCATCTTATAGTAAACAAATAACAAAAAGCATGGATATTGAGAACATGTTTAACATGTACAATCAGATACTTGTTTATTTTTATGAAAGGTCCATGCGTATTGCGATCAACGGATTTTTACGAGGAGGGTTACGCTCAGGTCACTATGCATACGGAAAATATGTCGGCGAATTGCTTCTTGGGAGCAATTAAACATAAGTAAACTTCTTCTTAATGTGGACAAATTAAAGAATTTTCCTCAGAAAAAAGTATATATACATAAGTTGTATAATGAAAACTATCCATTTAGTTATAAAAAACATATGCATAATTTTTTTTATTTGAGGTTTCTTATGACTTTAAGGTAGTATCCTAAAGTTCACTAGTATGATTTTGATATACATGTTATGAATCTTTGAATTTGGGGTCATTTAATGACATAAATAAAACAAAATATATCTTAAAGTAAATTTAAAGCACTAAGAATCATGTTTTTGTATTTGCATTTGAGAAAGTTATACATTAATTCTACTTTATATAGAGTCGACAAGTAGTGGTTCACAATAACTATTCATTGGAATACCCACTATCTGCGGAAACATCATGCAACCAACGCAATATTTGTGTTGTCAATTAAAAAGTCAAGGATTTAAAAAAAATCCATCGTCAGTTTATTTGTTTAGGAAATCAGTGCGGATATTCAGAAAATGATATGTAAAAAAAGTCTTCATTACATAAAACAAGGAATTTGTATATACGTATCAATTCAGCATGAAAAATAGTAGTGCAAAACGTAACTAAAATGTGAAGATTGTAAATAAACTAATCATAGATATCAGAATAAACATTTTGTATTTGAGCCAGATGCGTGTTTTGTCTACAATAAAAAAAAGTTAAAAAGCAAAATACAGTATGAAGTTGAAGAGCATTGAGGACTAAAAGATCCTAAAATATTTTCAAAATACGGCTTTGTTAATTAACTTTTGTTGCGTCTTGATATGACGTTCAATTAAACATAAAGCAACACTGGTTAGATTGGTGAATTAACAAACCCACTATTTAAATTGTTTTTGCTTTAATTTTTGTTTTGGTTTCATCGTTCCTGTAAATACAAATCCAGAAAACCAAATATGGTTTCAACAAATCATTAGCCATAGCTTCAATTGGCATGCCTCGTATAATGATTTGTTTTAAATTCGCCCTTGATAAATTTAAAACAATTGCTAAATAAGGTGGTAGGTCCCTTGGCCAAACTGGCCTGAGTTTAATTTATATTTTTGATTTGGGTCTGATTGGTAATGAAGGTCCTCACTTTGTGAGTTATTTATACTCCTTTACCTTTTAATTTATTTCTTAAAGGTTCGAAACAGGGATTAAAACACGCAAAATTTTTAAAGTGATTTGTTTATTGAATAGCTTCGTTACTAGTGACATACACACCTGTAGGGGTTAAACCAAATTAGTAACGTCCTACCTGCATCAAAAACCGTAGTTTGAATGGTTTTAGAATAACTGGACTTTTCATCTAGCTGAATTTCACATCTGATTTTGGTACTGTATAATAGCTCATCGACTATGACCTTTACTCCTCCTTTGTATTTTTCATGTCTTGCATCTTCAAAAAAAATATTATCAAAACTATGATTATATTGGTACAAACAAACATGACTTCTCTTCTTCTATGACTTGCGTATCGCAACTTTCAATTTGTTATTTGAGGTTTTTCACGACGCTTTGTTATATATTTGAATGGCGATTACACAATAACGACTGAAATGATAAACAAAACAAAGTTCGAATGTTTATACCTTCGTAGTGTATGATTAGCAACATGCAACATAAACTGTTTCTGGAAGCTGTATTGTACTCTGTACCATTTAGTTATATAAATTATACAAATATAAAGGCTGTATTTCGGTGGGCCTATTAATTTTCACTTTTATATGCTTTTAAACTTTGACTTGATAGAAATAAGAGGTCAAATAATAGTTTTGTCATGTTTTGTTGCTATTGTTACTCCTCAAATGTGAAATTCATTTTAAATCCTGACCACTTACTACGCAAGACATGTCAAGGGAAACTGAAATCATATCGTGTAAAAATTAAATGTTTTATCAAATTGGAGACTTATGATGCCCTTATGAGCACTACACTATTAAATATATTTTGTTAATAAACATTAAATTTTGAAGTTGTAGCACTTACCATATATGCTATTCCCATAAAGTTTAAATGTAGCATTTAGCTGATTGGTGATATTAGGACTAAGTTCGCATGAAATTTCGGTTCCATTTCCTTTCACCAATGTTGCGGGGTTTGCTAACAGTCTGAGAGAGTAAACGACGATATCTCCACTTGAAATTCCAGTTTCATTTCCAACATTAACTATGCACTTTAAAGTACCTGTAAATATAAATATTAGCATTTGACTTCTTTTACATTCGTCATTTCGGGTCATTTTAAAGTTTACTATGCGGTATAGGTTTTGCTCATTGTTGGGAGACTTATGGTGACATATAGTTGCTGACTTATATGTCATATGGTCTTTGGCGAAGAGTTGAAACGATAACAATTATAACGTATTTGTTTTCTGAGTTTTATACATATAGCCACTGTAGATTCATTATTATTCGTTAGACACCAATTTAGTGGATTCATGAGTATAGGTGAACCATGAAATTAAATGTTCAACGAAAACAAATGACATATATGCATGCATAACGACTTTAAATATCAAAGAACATGCAAGTTTTCATTAATCCACGAAAACTATCACCCGCGGACACATATTTTTATTAATATATATGACCATTGAAGTATTAAGACTTTTCTTACTAACGTCCATCCTGTAGCATATATAATTTGTGAAATACATTCGTTGTCAGATTTCTTTTTTATCATATTCCATAAATCTCTTCAGCATCTACAATATTTTTTTTATTTCTTTTTATTTGATCATAAAGTTTAATATATTTCTTATCGAATGTAATGGTTAAAGGATCAATGTAAAATGAATTCAGAGAAGAAAATAGTTTTATGAACACCACTTTTTTCTCACCTGTATCTCTTGGGTTCGTATTTCTCACTGACAGTTCAGAAAAATTCGTGGTTGAATCTATTTGAAATCGAGACGACGGTAATGGGAATATTTCTGCGTCATTCAATGTCCATTTGTATACTACTTCATATCTATCGGACTTTGTATTTGCCACACAGCGAACAGTAAGAGGGTTTCCTTCAATCGCCGAAAGTTGTCCATTGGCGCCAATTTTAATGTCGCTTTTTAACTGAACTGCAAATTAATGAAACATATTTTGAAAAATTATCAATAAGTTTAACAAGAATAAACAGCTTTAAAATCAGAAATAGAATAGCTGCAATATTTGTTTTAAATTTGATAAACTTATTATTTTCAATCATTCGTATAATTACATATGCGTGATCTATGTCGTTCTGCGGACATAAATATTATCACAAGTTTTAGCTTTCTTAAAAGCTATGGACTGCTTCGCTCTACACTAATTTAAGGCTACATGTGCGCATGTGGTTGTTAAATTAGTATTGAAAATGTCGTATCTTTAGATATTGACTGATATAAAATCGATGTACTTTAAGAGTGTGCGTTATACACCCATGCTTTAAAAAAAAAATCTTGTCGCAAATTAAAACAATTATAAATTTAGACACAGCTCTTAAAGTGTGCCTTTCTGGAGGTGTGCCTATATTGTCAGAAATTATAAATACAAAGCAAATCGTGCAAATTACAGAGTAACAAAACAAAAAAGCACGTATTAATAGTTGATATTTCAATATTGAATATATCTGTGAATTGTATGCATCATAAAACGAACATGAAATAATGACAGTTGATCGAAATTGAAATACATATAGTAAATTGTCCGGCATTTGATGTTTTATCTCATTAAAGCAAATAGCTGTTGCTGTATCTTAGCCTCATTATAGTGCAACCAATCAGAATCTATATGTGATAAGTAATTTATTCAATATGGCGTTTATTTCGACTGAAACTAATAGCTCTGCACCGTGATGCGAGGCAATTAAAACGAGTTATATATAAGTAATTAATTTAAAAAAAAAAATTTATCGGGCAGGCAACAAACAAATATATCAACTTTTGCTTCATTTAAATTGATCTACTTTTTCCATGATTATATCTTGCGCAAATTCATCTTAATCGAATAAAAACATTATTATTGTATACCCAATTTGGCGAAATTTTGAAGAAATTGTATGTACATGTTCCGGACCATAGGAGTATTTGGACCATACGCGTATGGTCATGACCATATGGGTATATACTCATATGGTCCGACCGTACGCGTATGGTCGGGGTTATTAACACTCTGTTACAGTTAACTTTAAATACGTCTCAACTCTTCATATGGTATGACTGTTCATTAAAAAGACGCTATCATATATGTAATTTTATATTAATTTATATAATCATTACAAAAAGATTAGCTAAAACAAATTAAAAGTTTCAAATAGTTAATTTTATTAACTTGTCAAAACATATTTTATACAAATGGTCATTGCCGATGGTCATTACCGATGGTTATAACCGATTTTTTTAATAACGAGTGAATGGCAATATGTCCACTTGAAAAAATATTTCCAAAAATTTCTTAACGAACTGTTACACAAGAAGTCAATTGAAAGTAACACATTTATTTAAGTTGTCTAGTGAATATGGTGTATTGCAGTCGTGTTACGATATTTGAGATCTAGAGCTTCTTCAAACATCGTAGATATTATTATATCGGAATGTCCCAAGACCTCGGTATCACTGTACGCAGCTGCAAAAGGGATTTTCATTCGCAAACAAAAGATGTAAATGAAAATGATTGTGCACAACAAGGACTAGTAAATGCAAAAAATCTATGATACCGTGTGGAATTAACTGTCACCTCAAGCCTACATGCAAGAATGTAATTACCGATAAAAACTAACTAGGGCATCAATATTTAATTTTAACGTAGTCTTTGAATTATAAAATTAATACATTGTCATGTAACCATCATTGCTTTTTTATATAGTTTTTGTATTGATACGTTTATTATGTAATTTAAAAAAAAATACCTATATGGTCCAAATACTCATATGGTCCGGCCCGTTAATAACCAAATGAGTATAATACTCATATGGTCCGACCATACGCGTACGGTCGGACCATATGAGTATACGCATATGGTCATGACCATACGCGTATGGTCCAAATACTCATATGGTCCGGAACATACACTTTGAAGAAAACCACCTGGTTTGATTCATCTTAAAACATGTTCTTATAGATTAAATTCGGAAGCTGTTGCCAAATTGGATAGAACTTGAATACGCTGTATGTTTATCTACCGCTATTTCCCGTACATATACCTGATATATAACACACTCTTAAAGATGCGATTGCCCTACAAGTATTTTAAAAGAAAACGTATAGGCTAAGTCCATTAAACTTATGGATGTCACACTCAATTTCTATCCGCCATTTTATATACTAAATTGAATTAAAATCCTTAAACTCCTTAGTTAATGAAAAAAATACTTTGTCTCAAAATACTTCGTAGACGATCTGCCGATTCGACGAATTCCTTGCTATCCCGTTTCTTTATCTTAAATTTCCTTTCTACTGTACATTATTAAAATAGTCTTATCTAAAAGACAAGAACGTTGGTAAAAAAAAAAAGCTAGTAGTCATACATATGAAAATATGTTTACTTTTATGTGCATGAAATCATACAAACCAGGTGTTCCCTCGCAAATGTAAAAATATTCTTTTTCACATTTTTCGTCATTCCATTTTCCAAGTTTGTTCGGCTCCATGAATATATTTCCGCATTTTTCCTAGTGTAAAAAACAACTTCATATACCATCAGATATATACACATCAACCTTCATGGTTCTAAAGTCTTTTTTTGAAATAATATCAAAACTTTATTGTCTTATATCAGCATATTCTAAAAAAAAATGGTTTTTATACCATGTTTTGTATATATATATCTTATATTTCAAACTGTTATCAAGATGAAATTACAAAGAATAACAATTGATTTTATTAATGTTCTTTTAAAGCTGAAAATATTCAAATATTTGTAATTGTAATACACTTTAAATTTATGATTTTCTTTCCTCTAACATCGTTCACTTTGCTTTACTTAGGAATTTAAAGTTTCTTTTTGTATATTCATTAGGGTGTAAAAGCGTTGACATAATATATATGTTGAGACGCGCTTCATTCTAAAAACGTACGCACTATCAACGCTTTTACAACCCTATAATTCAAATTCAATACTTATGATTATAATTTTTTGGTGAAAACACGATTTCTATCATATTTTTTTCTTTTTATTTAGCTGTGCAATTTTTTTGTGGAAGCTCGTGTCATCATGAATGTTATTATTCATTTTGATTTCAGAATGACACGAGTTTCATGTCAGCCAATCATAATATAGCGTATTAAAGTGTAATGAACATGTTATTATTACCTTTTTTTTTTATTTCCTATACAAACTATAACTGATGTATCCATGTGTTGACTATTTTATTTATTATGTCTGTTTAGTTCACGCTTCATTGTAAATAAAACGGAATTTGATGAAATTGTCGTATAAAGTGAGAGGTTTAGCGCAATAAAACCAGGTTTAATCCACCATTTTCTACATTTAAAGAGCATGTACCAATATGGAATGTGACAGTTGTTGTCCATTCGTTTTTGATGTGTTTTGTCATTTGATTTTGCCATGTGATTAGGGACTTTCTAATTGAATTTTCCTTTGAGTTCAGTATTTTGGTGATTTTTTTTACTTTTTACAAAGATGTAGGTCCGGTAAGGGCCGATTTTGGCCTCAAATTTCAGGTTCATCTAACGAAAGATTTGGACACTTTTTAAACGCTTGAATGTCTATTTCAATTGATTTAATAAGTTTATGTGAAAGATTTAAACTATTTTAGTCATTAAAAACGCTCCGATTGAAGCTTAAATATGAAAAATCTATCAAATTTGCCAAAAAAGTAACTTTTCAGATGGTTTTTGTCAAAAACGAAAGTGGCCGCATCCGTGTTCATCCTCAAACTTTAAATATATTATATATTATCATCAAATACAACTTACATTTTTTAAATATAATGAATAAACACGAATGCGGCCACTTTCATTCAAGACCGAAACCGTCTAAAATTTAACTTAATGCTAAAATTGTGAAGATTTCAGTAATTTAGCATGACTTAATGATGCTAGTACCCGATATATGTGCATTATATTGTCAAAAAAAGCCTATATTCATGTAGCAGAATCATTTTACTTCCCAATAAAAAGCAGAAAGATTACATTTTCTCAATTTTGTTAAACTGCTATATTTTGAGGCCAAAAAGGAGTCTTACTGAACCTACTTCTTTCAGACATACCATAGCCATGCCTCTATCATGCATCAAGTAAAAGTAAGAAAAAATCAGTCTGTCACTTACGTCTTCGCTGTTTGGTTCATCCGGGTTCTCGTCTCCATAATCCTTCATTTTATACCAGTTTTCATAGGAGACATTTGTTCCATCCACCCAATTGAAGATACTTAGATTATATGGATTTCTTGATAAGCCTATCCACACTCGTGCTGTTTCTTCGAAACTAACAGATGAAATGAATTCATTCACAAATTCTAAAAATAACAGTAAAATTTTACATAATAATAGATGTAATGTTACGTACCAGAACACATTATTGTAAAAGCCAATTAGCACCTTAAGCAAACCTTTTATCGTTTTAATTTGATGTCATCTTATTAAGAGCAAACTATTTGAAATCCAAATAGCACCGTTCGAACAGTTCAAAAACAGATGTTTTTGACTATTATTACATGTTCTTTATTGGTCATAAAGCTGTTCAATTTGTTCTGTACTTATACATCTTTAAGTTCTAGTTAGTTTCAATACATGTATATGTGAATTATCAGATAATGATAATACCGATAATGAACAACACAAAATTCAATATATCATTACCGTTGCCTCAATTTGATAGCACCTACTTTGTTCTCCTAGACTTTTGATAGTAATGAGTTTGTCGTTAACTTTTGTACACTCTTCCTTTGCTTGTGACCAGCTCGACTTCTTATGAACGAGGTTGTAACAGTGTTCTTCTAAGAATAAAAAAAAATATATTCACATAGACAATGTAATATTCTACATCTTTTTGTAATAATGGTGATGATGATTATGATGATGATTATGATAATGATGATGACCAATAAATATACTACTCATACCTATTATTAAGTTCTAGATTATAGAACTTTCTTTTTATTCAAAAGTTTATCTTTCGAAACTGCTTTAACTTTGAGTGGTCACTACTTTTACGTATTATTATCATGGTTTTATGTTGCGATCACAATACCACAATTCCAAACTAAATCCCAATTCTATATTCTATTTTTAGCATTTCACCTGTGATGTCACTTTTGTGGCGTTTTTGTCGTAAATAAATGGCAGCTGTCCATTGTTATTCAATGGTTTACATGTTTTAATGAACTATTATGTATTTCTCTGTCATGGGTTTTCTTACGTTTATTTGTACTGTAGTCTTGTCACTTAATGTTGTCATTTTTATGGTGTTATTTTACATTTACGCTGGAGGTTTAGCTAGCCATAAAACACGATCCAACCCACCATGTTTTCTTGAATTTCATGTACCCAGTCAGGAATACGGCAGTTGTTATCAAATATTACGTTTCGGTGAATGTTGGCATTTGTTCTTGTAGCAGTTAAGTGTTCTGTTGTTCCGTTGTTTTTCTATTAAACTTGATGTGTTTCTTGCGGTTTTGGTTATCTTAATCGATATATGACTATTTAACAGCGGTATTCTACAGTACAGTTGATTTTATCCAAAAAGGAAAAAAAAACATATTTACTACTAACAAATACAAAATAAGAAAACAAACTTACTGAATTCTGTAAATCTAGAAGTACAATGCGAATCAATGATGACATCTTTTGTTGCTCTCCATATTCTTCCACTCAAATCATCTAACGTAAATAAAAATAGGTGTAAGATGTTACAAGTCATAAACATAAGATGAGGATTAATGAAGGGTCATCTACATAAAAAGATGCAAGACATCTAATCCCGTTTGCCGCCGTCTGAGATGAAGAGTCATGATGTTATGACAGTTAGTTTTTACACATCGGTATTCCTACATAGTAAATGAACGATTAATTGCCGCTATCGTGTTTAAGATAGTGAGTACAGCCATACACAGAACGACATGGTGTTGCTAAAATTGAAAAATTTTTAAACTTCATACGGAGTGAGACTACACACGATTATCCTGTCACATAACGAAACCAAATTTTGTTTACTATACATACCTTTACGGATCAACTGTGCAACGGAACAAAATGCCTGTTGAATAAATAAACTTGTTGTTAGAAAAAATATAACCTGACATACAATTGAAAGCAACTATTGTTCAAATTGGTATAAAAACTACTTCTATGTGTAATTGTACAATTTCTTTGTGTGTCTTCTTTTTTCAATCGCCTCGATATAGTTTTTTGTGTCGATGCAGAGTATTGGAATAGATTTTGTCATAGAAAATTCTGCAGAATGTTATATAAATCCGTTTGATATTTGGCAGATATCATAAATGTAAAAAACAGTTTTGTCCGAAACGGGAAAACATCTAATCTATTTTTATAATTTTTCAAAACATTATTCATTTATATATTTTCAATCATTCTACAGTTATTAATACTCACATTAAAAATATCAAAAGTTTATTTGAAGCAAATAATTGTTTTACCTTCAGCTTTTTTTTTTGTTTTCAGGTTCATTCTCTCCGAAGAACATAAACGTAAGTTGAATTGACTGTAATTATTTTTTACCTTTAATATATCCCAGGCCTGTAGCTCTTTCAAGTCAACCTGGTTTGAGCTTAATATTTATTAATGATGTATATCTTATAATAATTGATATGATGATACATACAGTATTATAAAAACAAGGCTTCGAAACAGTTTTTATTTAAAATTGAGAATGGAAATGGGGAATGTGTCAAAGAGACAACAACCCGACCAAATAAAAAAATTAACAGCAGAAGGTCACCAACAGGTCTTCAATGTAGCGAGAAATTCCCGCACCCGGAGGCGTCCTTCAGCTGGCCCCTAAACAAAAGTATACCTTGAATCAATTCTGTTTCACTTTTGTTTTATATTCATCATGATGTGTGCATTCATCTTTTTTATAAAAAAAAACTTACAAAAATCTAATTCTGACATATTTTTTATATTGTTTCGAATACAATGAATTAAGTATCGAGTAATGTATACATGTGAAAATCCACTTTGGTAATTGAAATTTTTGTTTTGCAAAGTTCATACTGAATATGAATATGTGTTACAGTGAATTTATATAATCAGGGATTATGTAGAATCCCTTATTTTTCAGGGAATATGTAGGATCACTAAAATCATAAGAAATTATATATAATCCCTGAAAATTACCAGTGATTTTACATAATCAATGAACATTTAAATAATTATTCTACAAATTCCCTAATATTATTTCAGGGATTATGAATAATTTAAGGATCCTTTGTTTGATAAAAAAAAAATTTAAAAAAATGTAGACAAATTATCAATTTTACTTTCATATTCATTGCCAGACGAAATAGTTTTGCTCTTAAACACACATGATGATCTTAAAGATAACCAACACAGGGTTTTGAGATAAAGTTGAAGACTTCAAAATTAATAATATCAGAATTCTCTTTATAGCGGCAACTGTATATGTATTGCAGTGTTTGTTTATCAAGTTAAAAGCCAGCGTCAAATGGATATTCATGTTCTATTTGTAAATCCACAGATCATGTTATTTGCGCTATATTAATAACAAATGGTGAAGAAGATAATGGAACATCTGGTTTTTTTTTGTTTTGGTTTTTTTTAATGAACAAGAAATTCAAACAGAGATAAAATACACATCTAAATGTATAGAAAAACTAAGGATTGACATTTAGAACAAAATTTTTAGAGGAAGCTGAAATTTTGGTGTAATATTCCATAGCAATTCCACAGGGTAGAAAAGGAAAGGGAATTCCAAAATACATATAGGTAATTGTTCACCAAAAGTCTGAAAAAGGATATCGCCTGGCCCCCAAAAAAATGGAATCTTGCTTGAACCAGTTCGTGGTTGTAGATACCTTTTTTCGGGGTACCTACAGATGTTTTTACTGAACACTTTATTTCTCTTAGGCGGGTCATAACATCTGAATGATATGTGGAGGAAAATGTTTTCTAATATGTGGATATTGTGGTGAAAACAGATGTGAAGCATAGTATTTTAATATATTGTGTTTAACATCTTAATATATTGTGCCTTATATATAACAAACTAGAGTAATCATTTTTGTCAAGCGTGCAATTTTTGTTGCAGAAAGCTCGACATAGGGATAGTGATCCGGCGGCGGCGGCTACGGCGGCTGCGTAAGCTAACTTTTTAAAAGCTTTATATTTTAGAAGGTGGAAGACCTGGATGCTTATGTGACGAAGTTTCCGTCAGTCACATGTCAAATGTTCTTGACCCCATTCTCATGGTTCAGTGACCACTTGAAAAAAAAAGTTCAGATTTTTTGTAATGTTGAATTCTCTCTAATTATAAGTAATAGGATGATTATATTTGGTATGTGCGTACCTTGCAATGTCCTCATGCCCGTGAGACAGTTTTCACTTGACCTCAACCTTATTTTATGGATCAGTGAACAAGGTTAAGTTTTGTTGGTCAAGTTCATATCTCAGATACTATAAGCAACAGGGCTAGTATATTCGGTGTATGGAAGGACTGTAAGGTGTACATGTCCAACTGGTAGGTGTCATCTGACCTTGACCTCATTTACATGGTTCAGGGGTTATAGTTAAGTTTTTGTGTTTTGGTCTGTTTTTCTCATACTTTATGCAATAGGTCTACTATATTTGTTGTATGGAATGATTGTAGGGTGTACATGTCTAGCGGGTAGATGTCATCTGACATTGACCTCATTTTCATGGTTGAGTGGTCAAAGTGAAGATTTTGAGTTTTGGTCTTTTTATCTAATATGCCATAGGTCAACTATATTTGGTGTATGGAAATATTTTATGATCTATATGTCAGTCGCACAGGTTTTATTTGACCTCGACCTCATTTTCACGGTTTATTGCTCAGTGTTTAGTTTTTGTCTATTTTTCTTAAAATATAAGTAACTATATTTGTTGTATGGAAGCATTGTTAGCTGTACATGTTTGCCTGGCATGAGTCATCTGACCTTCACCTCATTTTCATGGTTCATTGGTCTTTATTTAGTTATTCTTTGTTAATGTTAAGTTTATGTGACAGTTTTTAATAAAAGCTTTATACTTAGGACTAACAACATAATATCAATGATTAGTAAAGAAGGCGAGACATTTCAGTGTGTGCACTCTTGTGATATTTTGCGTTTAACATTTCACAATTTATGTTTGTACAGTGTAATGTTGTTTTAATATGATTTTATGGCACAAATCATTTGACTCTTATTCATTTTCTTTATTTCAGTTATTATGTACAATCCCTGATGTTTTTTCTAGTGATTATACATAATCCCTGAAAATTTAAGTGATTATATATAATCCCTAAACTGACCGGTGATTCTTCATAATCCCTGAAATTTTCAGGGATTCTACATAATCACTGATTATACAAATTTACTGTAACATATGCACGGTGTTTGCCTTTATTTTTTAAGACCCATTGAAGATGACAACAGTTCATGATTGCCAAACGTGAACATTGGCTGCATAATTGTCTTTGTGACAAAAGATGTGTTGGATCAAAGTCGATCTACATGCAAAAAAACAGGCATTAAAATGGAAAAACAGGAACAATTATTCTGAGCAACGTTAAACGCGTCTGGCGTTTAGAATTAAAACCGAGCTGCTATGATGAGTTTATAAACATTGACTGAGTAGATGCCACTGCTGATGAAATAATTATCAAAGGTACCAGGATTATAATTTAGTCATGTTTCCTCTACGAGGATACCACCAATCAAGTAGTCAGCATGAATTATCTGCAAAATGTTTATAATTATGATATAAATGGTTACAAAACTTTTCGAAATCATCTGGATTTTCTACCTCAGAAATGTAAATCTGCTAAGCTTTAAAACAACATTTAGACATGTAAGCGCATATATAACAAGTTTTGTGAATTTGATGTTAAAAAGAGAAAAAAGTGTCAAACAGAAAATATCAAACTAAAATACATAAAATGTAATTCGTCGGAAAGAAATAAACAATGATTGTCATTTTACATTATTTAAACATGGTATCAGTTGACATAGTAATTTGTTTTTCGCTAATACCTATTGTCATTTACTTAATAACAATAAGTGGGAGAAAATAAAAATAATCGTCCCATATTTTTATTCGACAGTTATAAAACCAATGAAAAAGTACATAACGGGATGTAGTTTATAATAACTGTTAAATGCGGTAACCACATCGATATATAAAACAACGAGATTATAATGTAACCGTTCGCCCATATTTCATTATCAATACCTATTGTATTATGTTCTATGTTTAGCATTGTGTTCCTATAATGACAACAGTCGTCAAGTATTTTAAAACTTGTCATACATATTACTGGTATTCGTTTTTAATAGATAATTCAGTTTGCATTCGTATGCTAGAGTTATCACCCTTTGAAGAAAAAAAATATATAACATTGGAAAGTGTGAAAGACATATCGTAAAAATATTTGAAATTGAAATTTATTTTTCTTCAAGCAAAGACAGTGTATCGATGATATTTGCTATGGCATATTGGCTCTCTATGTCGCTCTGTATATTGATTCATTGGTTTATTGGAACGTATTTTACAAAGTTCAATTACAACAAAAGCAGTCTTAGTTTACACCTTCATAGTTAAAGAATACCTTAATACCTTCATTTGTTTAATATTTATAAAAAGAAATCCATGAAGCTCATTTCTAAACGTTAAAAAACACTTGGCGAGTTGTACAATATAATAAGCAATACTTCTTATATTTCCTTTCTAATCCATCACTATAATAAACCCAACCCCAACTACTGCAATGTATGTACCTTTATAATGGGTCATCCCGCACCTAGAAAGGTCAGACCATGCTAGCACGCCTCCGGAAAGGTGTTTACTGATGCTTTGACTCCTTAATTAAGATAATTTTCAAGATTTCACAAAATACTATCTAACGCGAAATGGAGTTTCACACATTATTATTTAAAACTGCTTTGTATTTTTGTAACAGCTTATATTATATTAAAAGATACAAATATGTACAGGTTTGGTTATTGTTTGTCTTTACTTCAGTAAGTAAAGGATTATAACTAAAAACACTTCGGGCGTGTCATAAATCTACGTGTTATTAAAAGAAGAAGGAAATACCATGAAGCGTATGATTTTATAAAATAACTATAAAACCATTTTTAATAAAATGATACACGCTTGCGGCAAAATACTGTAACACAAAAAATAAAGTTTGTGATGGTTTGATGTTACAATGAACATTTGTCATATGTTTAAATTCTATAGAAATATAAATTGTAGATATCTGACGGTACTTACAATCAATGGTAATAGATAAACTGGAAATAATTGACCAATCATTACGTATCCCTTTAAACTAAACAAAGCGCAAAGAATATAAGACAAGGCAGTTGTGTATGACAAGTACGTATGTTATACAACATTCTATTTATAAAACTTAGTGTTTTACTTGTAGGCGGTATAGTAATTCATCATAAGATTTATCCTTGTATAAAACAACTATATCCTTGTATAATAATACACGTGATTTGACATCATAATGACTTGGTCATATTTTTTCAAAATTAATATCTTCTTTTTATGATGATGTTATATTTTTAAAGTAGAGGATTAATGCTCATTTTTTTATATCTATGGTTTATCTTATAGCATTGAAATATCTGATATGATTTATTTTATAAAAACCAATAACCTAAGATAAGGGGATAAGTTGAAAGGGGGTATTCATGCGATTCATGTTTAAGATCTTTCTCAATCTCAATTATTTTATGTATTTACTTAAAATGTAAGTCCGGAGCGACGTAATAAAAAAAAGTTAGCTTAAGTTATAATCAAATCATACTTATTGTGGGTATCTCACAGTAATCTACATTTAAATATTACTCACCATATTTTTGCGA
Organism: Mytilus trossulus; assembly: GCF_036588685.1. NCBI lineage: Eukaryota > Metazoa > Mollusca > Bivalvia > Mytilida > Mytilidae > Mytilus > Mytilus trossulus. Next base: position 1,939,784 of record NW_026963302.1, on the reverse strand, counting down.
CATACATAGTTTTATCTTGTAAAGATGAAAAGCATATATTGCAGCGTCTTCAATTAGATTAAAATAAATTAACTACAAACTATAATTTTGATAATTCAAGAAAAAAGGATATGTATATTGTATGTTAAACAACATACACATTATATGTAAAACAAAACATCCCAAGTACTTTATCTTCTTGTTACAACTTCAAAAAATTTATTTTATTTAAGTGGAAATTACTGTTAGAGTACATGGTTTGATAAATGTCATAGTCATGCGTTTATTTCAATTAGTTTCTTCACAGAAAAAGTATCCTGTTACGGGAATTTATATGACGTCATTAGCCATGGTGTTGTCAGTTTATTTCCAATATATCAGTTTGACTATCCCTAATGTAAATTTCGTCCCTCTTTTACAAGTCTTTACGGTTATTTGTTAATCCTTTATTCATCATAATTTTGTTTTATTTTAATGATAATTTCGTAAATTAAGGGTTTGCTTTTTACACTAATGAATAGATTATAAAATCAAACGGCCATTTTAAAGCATTCGTTATGATAAATCAATAAACGATCATAATAGCCGTTTTCGATTAAATTCGGTGATAAGAGCTGTGCCGAACGTATTCGCGAAAATTGACATGTGTGAAACAGAACTTTTTTTATAGTCAGAGTTCATAAAGAAATTTGATATAATTATCATCAGACAACTATTTAGTAGAAATTATCGGGTGCTCATGTAAAGAACTGTAGGTCTCCCTACGGCTTTCAATAATACTCGCAGCCGTATTGGTACCTTGAAAAGTCGCCTGTATGAATAAATGTGAAATCATTTGACAAAACAAACCTGATTTACGTGAAAATAAATATTACAGTATCCAACGACAACTCTAATAAAATGCTCCTGTTGGTGACATATGCGGAGCAGGATCTGTGTGCATTTTCAAGGTCCTAAGATATCTACCGTTTGTTTGAATGTTTTTTGTGTTAATTTGTGTTGCTAAGTCTTTAGTTTTTTACTCGGTTTTGTTTTGTCTTTTTGTCTTTTTTCGTTTTGTTTTATTGCGCTGTCAGTTTCTCTTTGACTTATGAGTTTGAATGTCCCATCTGTATTTTCTGTCTATACAGTCATATAAAGTTGATTTTTTACTGAATTTATTTTTATCACAAGGTATTTATCCATCTGAAAATTTTGTAAACATCCCAGATTCGGTAGGATTAAACAACGGTGAGTCAATAGAAATTTAATTATGCAAATAAATGATTTGGTTAATACTCTCTATATTCGTGCATGTGGGAGGATCTTATATATATTATTCATCTTTTGATACATATTGTTCTACTGTTAATCTATGACCACAATATTAGTTAGTTGATATTAAAATAATGTAAATAAATATGGAGGTAAACAAAGAAATACACGAGTGAATCAATGAAGAGGGATAAAAACGAAGTTGCAGATATATGTGGGTAAATTGCAAGAGTAGTTAATATTAAAAGCCGCTAACAAAAAATATACCTTAGGCCAGCAAACATTCCTTTTTCTTGACAAATCACATGAATATTTCGTTTTTTAGAAATACAACGAAAATGTGACATTAGTCCTCACTGTCAACTATTAACTGTATTTGTAAGTATCATTTATGTTGATATGATGTATTTTTTAAAATGTGGCTGTAGATGATTAATTTTGTCGTACGTGAATAAAAATTTAGACTCTCCAAATCTCGAATTGGTATTTAATTGCTAATATCTGCGTTATTATATATCTGGTGGATAGTTGCCAATCATACCACATTTTCTAATTTTATATAACGATAACTGACATTGGACATGCATTGGCAGGAGTTTGCCAATTGATTTCCGTTTGTTTTGCGTTAGTTGAAAGTTTTGTGTTTGGTTTTGTTAATTTTTATGGGGTTCCCTTTTTTAATTTACCTTGGAGCCTGATATTTTTGTCAATATTTTTTTTATTATGTAGGATAAAACTGTCTACGAGATGGCAAAGATTTCTCTGATAGAGCTTTGTTTTTGATACAGCAATGTCAATATGTTGTGTTAGATATGGTAACAATTATAAAAAGGGGTTTTTCCATTCAGACAATTCATTGTACCACAAATATGACCATCACATTGTTATGATTTCTAAAAATTTTCAACAACATTTTATTATGTTTTATGTTTAATTTTATTATATTAAAAATTTGTACATTTTAATCATTAGAGTAATGCCATTACTTTTACGTTCATATTTTACATTGAAAGTGTGGTTCGTGTATCGTATAATAAATAACATGAGAACTGAAACTTGTATTTAAACTAACTAAATTGTACCTTATATGAATTACAATTTTCATTTCAGCCACTTTATTTATTAAATATATTCATTTAATACATATATTCAACAGCAAAATACAACATAACTCTTCACTATCATTAATACATCAAAAAAGCTAATACAAAGAAACATTCCATAATTCAAAAATAGTAATATCATTAGATTCGATTATGTCTTACATGGTATTTCCAAGAAAATTATTATGAAAAACGCATGCAATAACAATCAGGTTATATTTGTAGAAACTAAGTTCGGGTTTTGTAGTCATGATTCAGTCTCAATGCCTGGAAATAAAAAAAAGAAACGCATGTAACATTGTCTTAGTTGGGACACGTACTGCAGTGTTCTAAACTGACGAAAGCTATCTGCGTTTTATTTTAAAAAAAAATGGGATTTCGGGTATTATTATGACACATCATGCATGTATACCCTCAACAAAGTCATAAAACAATTGCAATTGTTGTTTCTATCGCACTATAAGTAAAAGGGGTCATTATGTTACATTTTATTTGTCGATTGATGAAAACGCAACATATGTTTATCAAATACCACTAAAGAGTCTGTATCCGTATCTAATTTAAAAAAAATCATAACGTAAGGGTTTTGTTTTAATCAGTTGCTAAATGTGCCTGTTCAAAGTCATGAGCCTGTAATACTATACTTGTTGTTGTTTGTTGTTTTTTGTTTGCTATATTTGTTTTTCACTATTGTTTTGCATTGAATAGGACGTTCGGCGTCCTTTTGTTCGAAATATTTGACATTCATATTATATATCCTTATTTTATATACACGCGGTTAAAATTCAAAAAACAAAAAATATGGCGGATGAATAAATCTAAAACTCTCATTTGCATAATTTCCCTGTTAATGGTACTTCATTTGATAAGTAAGTCTCATATGAATTTCCTATAACGATGCGTGGGTCGCTCTATTTTTTCTTTGACGACAGTTTTTCTCAGACAGATACTTGCTAGCGATGTTGTATCGTTGGTTACATTCTATGTGAATGTAATGTCGTCATGGAGATTTAGTTCGTGAGATTAAGCATAAGTTCAAATTACAAAATTTCTTTTTTGATTGAATACCTTTTTTAATAACACTAAGATTCCGTCCAAACTTCTATGACAACAATTGTCTTATTAAAGATATCTTATTAAAAGGTAAGGTGATGCTTATTAATTTTGCAAGATTTAGAATTTAAGATGATGCTTATTAATTTTTGAAAGATTTGAAATTTCCCTAATTTAGTATTTCGACAAAAGAGGTATTTTATCTTCCAAAATGCAAACTTTCCGCTTCTTTATAGCAACATTCTAGCATTATATAAGCCTGGTTTTTGCAATTACAAACATGTGTATAACGTGGTCTCTCATAATAGGAATTCTGAAGATTTAAAAACACAAAAGAGGGACGAAAGATACCAGAGGGAGAGTCAAACTCATAGATAGAAATTAAGCTGATAACGCCATGGCTAAAAATAAAAAGACAAACAGACAAATAATAGTACAGAAGACACAACATAGAAAACTAAAGACACAACACGAACCGCACCAAAAACTTGGGTTGATAACATTATCGGAATTGATTTCAGTGCACCAGCTACGCATTATGACAATCAATTTATTCTTATTGATGCTCGAAACCTATCAAATTTGAACGTCTTATTTTGAAAACTTGAAACAAGCATTAAAGGGCTGACAAAAACCTACCTTGAACAAAATAATCAACATCCGAATATTTAAATCAGATGTACGTATAAGGGAGCTACATTCCTTTATTTGAAATGATTTATAAAATTTTAAATACTATACTAAAATCAAACAATATCCGTATGCTTATTCCAGTACCGAAACAGTCGGCTACTGGGATGGTATTTAATACATCAGGGGCTTACATTCTTCCAGCAGAGATATTTATTTTTTACAAACTTAACTGATTTGCACTAAAATCGTGATCTTTGTGTACAAAATAAACGATCATATATACATATAGCTATGTATACAGGTTACCTTCTGTAGGCTTTAAACCTGAATACAGGTTACCTTCTGTAGGCTTTAAACCTGAATACAGGTTACCTTCTGTAGGCTCTAAACCTGTATACAGGTTACCTTCTATAGGCTCTAAACCTGAATACTGGTTACCTTCTGTAGGCTCTAAACTTGAATAAACTCTTTTACTCGAGACAGTTGTAATGTCGTCCTGTAATAGAAGAAGAACGTCTTTCAATAGATGGCAAGTTTTCGAAAGCATAATTTCAGAATCTAATATTAATATGAATTTAATCGAAATAATTTCAATAAAAAAGATGGAAACCAAAAAAGCTAGACTATCTAGATATATGGATGGCTTTTCAGCGTACATTTGTAAGACAACATGAATACCTATTGATGTGTTATGAATGTGAACCGTGTGTTGACAAAGGTCGACATGATGAGCCTGAATGTTCACATACTAGTTTAGAAAGAAGCAATTAACTGTAAAAAAAACTGTTACCCTACCCGGACATATTATTCTGGTTCCGAGACGACAAGTCTTTTCGCTTTCTATATGCCAAGTGCTATGTTAAGTTTCTTATATGACCACAAAGACACGACCTACTGGACGCGAGAAGAACACGAGATCTAAGATACAGGAATATTCAGAAGAATAAAGTATTGCTTAATAGAAAATTTAAAAACTATGTTTTAATACAAATAGAAAAGTACTTACAAAAGCAATTTCGTCGGTTGTCTTTGTTGTAGATGTAAACTTTTCTCTCTTTCGAAACACTGATATTTTCCGTTTCCATGAACCTTGAATCTGAAATATATTTAATTCACATAAATCAAGTTGTCTACATGTATAATTATATTTTTAGATATTGTAAGTCATGATTTGTTATACGAACTTTTGGACGGTTCTGTCAAAAATTAGTAGAGATAAGCTCCAGTCTAAATCAGAATCATTTACTCCGAATACAAATTTAAGTTCTTCCTGTTTGAGAAGACTTTAAAATTAGCATGACAAAAATGTCAAGTTATCTACACTTACAATGCTATTCCCAGAAATTGTAAGTGATAACTTATAAGACGAAGGTTTGGCGGGATTCCCTAACAATAAGAGGGCGGTCATGGTCAATTTCTTTATTAGAATTAATAGATTATTGAAGCACCAATTGATCAATGAAGTTGGGGTGATGGGATATCATAACGATTAATTGAAAAAAATGTATTCTGCAAAATATCTTTAAAAGATTATATTCTATTAATTTGTGGATTATTTTGCTATACAATCGCCATGCGTTCAATTCTCAAATAGATTACTTTAAAATTTGAATCTATGTAAATCGATCTAAACTTATAGTTTAAAGCTGTGCTTATTACAAGTTGTTCTGTGTATTGATATATTTGTTCTTAAAGCTGATAAATATGAAACAAAATCTTGCATAGCATTTAAATTCATTGTTGATACAAATGAAAGCATCTAGAAACTTACTTTTGGGTTTAATAATCCATGTACAATAAATATCAGCAATCCCTAAAATAATAGTTTGATATGGCGTTAACATTAAATTCAATTATTTAATTGCACTCCTAAAGACAAACAAAAAAATACTTTGCATAGTTCTTTTGCTTCGCTTTCCGATATATGTATGATGTCTTGTTACTAAATAACCATAATTTCACATAATACTTGCATGTCATATCTTCCATATGATAAATGCCAAATGCTTGCATGTCCATATAATATTTGCCAAAACTAGGTCTGCTTCAAAGCTAAATATTTTCAATTTTTAAATTATTAACTTTAGATTGAAAATATAAAAGATTTGAGTAATTGTTAATGCTTTTTCGGGTATATTAACATATTCAAATCTCTGATCTTATCTCTATTTTAGGAACACCTTTGATTCTACTGTCTGGTTGTTTCCTTTCTCAGCACAGTAGAGGGATATGAAAAATCATCGATAGTTTGTAAGGGCGCACCTGCCCATTGTCAATGAAAATTACAATGACATAGGTAAAATAGCGATAAACAGATTATCATTGGTCATGTCAACTCGATTGCTTTTCTCACTTTTGTCGTACCGGTTCAAACGAGAAAAGCAATCTCGTTGAGATGACCAACGATAATCTATAAGTATCCTTAAAACTATTGACAAACTAAAATAAACACATTAATGTTGGCTTAACTAATCAGTTGAAGGATGATATTATGTTCATGTTATTTATTTGAATAATATTTGAAAAGCGAAATAAAATAATTCTTTGTTGTTTAGAATAAAAAAAACTCATCAAAGATACCAGGTTTAAAATTTTATATGTACGCCAAAAGCGCGTTTCGTCTACAAAAGACTCACCAGTGCCGCTCGAATCAAAAATTGTTAAAAGGCCGATTAAAGTACGAAAGTCTTTAGGGTACAAGTTATTTTATAGAAAATGCTGGTTTTCTTCTGTCCTGTTGATTAAAAGTGTGTTGAATTGTTTATATTCTTATCCAAAATGAATATCTCTCGTGCACTGCTCTTATTTCTTTTTTGGAAATTATGTATATTCAACACAAGCACTGGCAACTAGCATAATAGTTTTTAAACTTTGTATTGTATTTAAAGTTCGTCATTACTTTTCTAAATGATCATGACAGCAGATATCAGTATTGGAGATAGAACTGCCAACCCTGGTTTTTGGTTTTCAGTCTTTATTCGATTGTCTCACATATATCTTCTCCAATTTTACTCTGTTGTATTTTTATATTGTTTATTGTTTGATTTGTATATTTTGTAAATTTTTTATTTTATTTCTCAATTTTTGGTATATATTTTACAACTTTTATATTCATGGTACGATAATAGCCATTGATAAATGTACGTACCTGAAATGAATTGATGATAACAAACAGATAACTCAACACGATAGTATCTTCATTTATAGAAAAGAATCCTAAAGTCCATGTGAATCCAAAAAGGGGTGCTAGAACTGAAAAACACCTAAATCCAGTTCTACAAAATAATTTCCGAACACAGATTTAATAGCATATATAAGATATGATTAGAAGCAACCAAACATATTTTAAAGAAAAAAATCGAATCGAATTTTGTTATGATATACATAGAATCTATTTCTAATGAAAGAAGGAATACAACATTGTTCCTTCGGGAATGAAAAATCAAGAAGGTAATGAATTCGGTACATTTATATACACTATTATACATTTCCGATCGCCTCAAGGTGTCAGACCACCAATTAAAAATCCCTATCTGTTCAACCAATATTTGTAATTTGCACAGCTTTCTAAATATTTTACCTTATGTTTAACTTCATAGAAACCAGGTATATCCTTAACATGTTTCAGCTTTCTACAAGCCAATTTTCACCATACCTTTAAAGCCTTCTAACAAAATAACTGACCTTCAAACAAATAGTGGTACTAAAAAAAACTGGTTTTCTGGAAATCTAAAATTAGTATACTATGGAGCTCACTAATCATCAATTGTTTATGCAAACTCATAGACAAGTTTATTTTGGCTCAAAATTATCTAGATATATTTCTTTTTCACCAAAAGTTTCATTTCTGCAAATGTGTTGGTTAGTTTAAGTAAACAAGGGCAACAAAAGCACTATTTTGTATCAGAGTAGGGCTACCTTTCTAAATTGGAGGGAGTAATTGGTGGTCTGACACCTCAAGTATTTCTAAAATTTGTGACACCTCGTCTCCCATACAGTTCCCAATTTCTGTATAAACAAAACTCACATGTTCAACAATTCAAACAAAAGAACCTTCGTGGTCGAGAGACAGAATTCGAACCAAATCATGAAGCGGAGTAAGAAAAGGCGTCCGAGTCATATCTTAGTATCTTACAAATAGGTCAGCTGATCAAGCCGAAACTTTAAACAAATGTTGCGATTATAGAAATTGTCAGAACATGATAGCAACCACAGAATGATTGTGTAAGATAAATAAACTCATCATAGATACCAGGATTGAAATTTTATATTTACGCCAGACGCAAGTTTCGCCTACAAAAGACTCGTCAGTGACGCTCATCCGTGAATCAAGAAATGATAAAAAGGCTAAATAATGTACGAAGTTGAAAAGCATTGAAGACCAAAAATACCTAGAAGTTTTGCCAAATACAGCTAAGATAATCTATTCTTGAGGTAGAAAAGCTTAAAGATCTAAATAAGCATCACTAAAGAGATAGTAATTGTTGAAATGCACAATTGGAGCATTAAAATTGGTACCAATGATTTTAGTGCAATCAATCTTGATAACAAATGAAAATCGTAATTATAATAAACGAAATTACCACCGCCCCCCCCCCCCCCCACCCCAATTCTGTAATCAGTAACAACAAATTAACACTTCAAAATCATAGTTAAACGGTTCAAACGTTATTTTAGACAACAACACCAAACGGTCCACCCACTAGTAGTCCAATATATAAAAATAATCGGAATTCTGCCGGAAATTCTGTTAAGACTACACAATATGCATTTATATGGGATTACTCACATAAATTTCTGTAGTTTTGTTTGTTTTTTTACAGCTTGTATAGAGAACAGCTTCCTCACAACAAATACAAAAATCACAAAGTTGATCTGGAAGAAAACATATAATTTGAATATGTTATTATATGATCTAAAAAAAAATTACTAGACAGATTGCATGTGGGTTGAAATTTAAAGTAAACTGATAAGACTTTGGGCTTACTTACAAGAAACGTTTTCTTTAAACTAAGAAAGGTATTAAATGCATGCACTGTAAAAGAGCATCACCAAGTGTAACTAAAATATAGATATTAATTGCCATATATAAGACATCTTAAAGTCCTCTTCACAATGAAATGATGTACTATAATATATTTATCAATTATTTAATTTCAGAATTCGAGAAACAATAAAATTTTGTATTTATTTATTTTTTTATTTATTTTTATATATTTTTGATGAAAAAAAATTATCTCTGGTAAATAAGTATTTAAACGATAAATCTTAATGAAGTATTTTCTTTTTATAATTAAAAAGAAATGCAACAAAAGTATACAATTTGTCGTTGATATATAATGATTTTTTGGTATAACTAGTATACCGTATAGCGGGTTATTTTCGCGGATGTAAAATTTCGCGATTTTCATTGAACAAGGTATACGAAATATTTTAGCGGTTATTATTTTGGCGGATGAAAACTTTTATCAATACCTTTGCATGTACACCTTTAATTTGGCGGAATTTATTTTGGCGATTTTCTTCTATCCGCGAAAATAACCCGCTATACGGTATTAAAAAAAATGAAATAATAAGGCTACTTACAACAACTATTACTGCACAAGGAGCGAAAAACGCCCAAATTAGTCCATTGCTTGTTGATAACCAACAACTGAAAAAAGCAAAAAGTTTTTCAAAATTTATTTCTAATAAACAAAATCACAAATTTAAAGTACAATACTCGAAAAGTATAAGGGTTTTAAAAAAAACCCTCAACATTAGATTTATGTTATATACAAGCTAAATGTTTGAAAGGTAATGTTTGAAATGTATTGAAATCTCCATTGTCAGTGATAAGTGCAACCCAAATACTGTAAGAAGAAATGAGTACAGACATTCATAAAATTGAGAATGGAAATGGGGAATGTATCAAAGAGACAACAACCCGACCATAGAAAAAACAACAGCGGAAGGTCACCAACAGGTCTTGTATTGAATATCTCGCAAAATTGACATTACATGATGAAATTGCAAGGCTTGTGACATTCAACAGTGCAATCGTTCACATCTTGAATAGCTTTAGATTTAATCAAACAGCACCTTCTATTTAATTATTTAGACTTTTGAAGTCTTCATTGTGGTATTTGATATCGGCAATTCGGTTGTAAAATCACATTATGAATAAGCCCACTGTTGTCGAACGAAAATTTTTGCATCACTAATTGAAATAAAGAAATTGGTTTGATTTTATCTTGTTTGGTTAAAAGGGAAGGAATTGTTATTGATCTTGTTTGGTTTTATGGAAACAAGACAACATAAATTTTTAACAACATCTATATAACAAGACAACTAGCACTCCGGAAAGATGTTTATAATTCATGACATAAATCAATACGACAGGTGCCATATCTTTAGTTTTCTGTGTCGTGTCTTGTTTACTATTATTTGTCTGTTTGTCTTTTTCTTTGTCAGCCATGATGTTGTCAGTATATTTTGGATCGTTGAGTTTGATTGTCCCTCTGTTATCTTTCGACCCTCTTTTTCAATATGTAAAGGTGTGAAGAGTCAACAGAACTAATCTCGCTGTTATACTGTTCGTAATAACAAAGACGGACGAAAGATACCAAAGGGACAGTCAAACTCATAAATCTAAAACAAACTGATAACGCCATGGCTAAGAATGAAAAAAACAAACAGACAAACAATAGTACACATGACACAACATAGAAAACTAAAGAATAAACTACACGAACCCAACCAAAAATTAGGTGTGATCTCAGGTGCTCCATAAGTGTAAGCAGATCCTGCTCCACATGTGGCACCCGTCGTGTTGCTTACGTGATAACAAATCCGGTAAATAGTCTAATTCGGTAGGTCAATTTCATGAAAGGGAAAGGGATTGTTGTTACGACGTAAGGAATATTTCCGATATCAATTATGAAACGGTCATTCCATAACGGCCAACCAACTCGTGATGGCGTCCGTAAAATTTACGAAGGGATGATTTCGACTTCACCATTTGAAACTCTTGGTTTAATAGCTTCCTTGTGAGCAGCAACCCTCTATCAAGAAAATCATGATAGGAAATGCAAGCACGGGAATATCGTATCAATTGGGAGTTTTATACCCTGTATGCATGTGCTGCTGGAAAATGCACTTAATTGTGAAAACTGAGGCATACGATCTTGCTGACTTCTTTCTATTAATTGTCTGCTTGTATTATTAAACGTTTTTGCGTACCGCTTTACTTAATGTAGTTCTTATTTATCGTGTCGCCTTCAAACTGAACACCATAACTTATTTTTATACAATCATGTCTAACTGTTGCGACTGTACTTTTAGATCCTCATCCTAGTAAACCGAACGGATCGTGGTGCTACAATATAATATACAAAAACTTTAGGGTAATACTTTTCATGATTCCTTAATTTGTCAAATATAAAGTTATGATATAAGACCCTTTGGAAGAATCAACTGCAGAGGGTTTTTTTCCACAACATATTTGTTCTTACATATTTGTATTTATATAAATTTCATGACTTATGTTTTATACTTACTACTTTCCATCGCCGTATCCCTCTAGTTTAGTTACTCCCATCGATATCGCAACAATAAGAACAGGTATTCCTATAAATAAAGAAACTGCATTAAATATCTTAAAATTATAAACATGAACATAGACTTGTGACTTGAAAAACAAAAGCATCGAATAGATCAAGTAGAGGTTTCCATACTACCTTCCCCATGCGACTTTTAAAAATTTCTAAAAGTTGGTTATCAAAATAACAATACTTCGCATTAGACTGTCAAATTATCTTATAAGAAGGATTTTATTTGGAACTTCGGACTTTTTCCAAGTTTCAGTGTTGCCTCAATTCATACACACATTTTCGTTTTTGTTGAACTATTACATATGACATTACAAGTATGAAATAATCAGAAGTAAAAAAAAACCTAATGAAGCAAAAGACACCAAAAGCACTATCGAAACCATAACTTGTACAGCATGTCAAAAACGACGAAACAACAGTCTACCAAGTACTACATAGAAAACTAAATACTAAGCAATGCAGACGCTTCCAATAAACAGGATTTAATTCACATGGAAAGTGTAAGCATGTCCTAATTAATTATTAGCATACATCGTGTTACTTATGTCTAGTTCTTATAATATAACAATAACGGATAAGAGGAAAAATTGTTTGTTTTGTTTTGTTCGTTGGTTGTGGTTTTTATTGTTTCGCTCGAGGATAAGAAATCTATTTTTGGTAATAGTAAACTAGCCCATTCAAATCATGCAAAAATAAAGAAGAGCATATGCTTTCATAATACTCTATGAAAACAATAGCATATCTAATAGATAGATATAGGAAGATGTGGTGTGAGTGCCAATGCGACAACTCTCCATCCTATTTACGAGTCGACACAGATATTTTGGGTTTATCAGTCTTAAAACGTACCAAATTGTTTTTCTGGTGTATTATAAAAATGTTGGTGTGCTCTTTTTATAATCAATAGCTCTCTAACCATTTGCATTATCCAAAAATTGATATTTTCTCTAACCTGGTTATCATTTTGCTACCTACATCATTTTTTTGATAGGCCATGGTTTTGTTGCAATCTATGTACTTCGATTTGTGATATTTCAACTGACTTCTGATTGGTTTTAATTATATCATTTATTATCATTTTGAATGTTAAGGTTTGAAGACAGTTCATGAAATTTGATTTACTTAAGTAATAATCGAATGCAACATCATATCATGATGTTTGGGTGAATATCATAGCATAAGAATCATACAGATACTCACCCCACGCTATTGGAAGCAAAATAGGTGATATTGAACGTGGTTCTTTGGATACGGTGGCCAGCATTTTACCATGCACAATACCTTCTGCAACCATCATATGTATACCAACCAAGAATAGGAAATGAAGTACAACAGCTACTACCTTGCAAGCGATCTGTAAGCATTGAGCAGAAGTCCGTGAGATTTTAATTTAAAATAATTAAGAACATACAATGGCAAAATTGTTTTGAATTTGAAATACCCTCTTTTTTATATAACAGGTATCAAAAAGTAAAATCACAAAAAAACTGGAACTCCAAGGGAAATTTAAAACAAAAATTCCCTTATTTAAAAATTGCAAAATCAAAAGCTAAAAAATATCAAATTAATAATTATCAAAACTTAATAAAAGTGCATTTTTTTCTAGAGAATGTAAGAAAGTAAGCGATAAACACGTATAAGGATACAAATCACCTTATTCTCCGTTCCTTCTATTCCAGCTAAGAATACCACATACGCTAGGAGGAACACTACGGCCATAGTGACGAGAATTTTTGACTTATCAGTTGGAACATGTCTGAAAAATGATAACAACAACAGTTATATATAACGATGAAAGCCATTCAACTGGATTCTATCAAATATAAAAGGGTTCTAATAAGTCTAAACACTCGGTATCCTTCTGTTTCGAGAAATAATTGTTTTATTTTTTTATTTTATTTTAATTCACATTGAAAATGCAAATACCATCTTTGATTCACAATATTACGTTTTTTGTCAATTGAACGCATTAAACGAACTCATAAAGGCTTCGTATTGTGTCAAACAGCGGATATCTAAAAATTACGATGACATATGATATATAATAATTGATCTAATTGTGTATTTGTGTGTTAATCGTCATTTGAATACCAGTTGACATTCTTGTATCGGCGAAACAGGAGAGAATTTGATAGGTTCTAATTGTCAAATTGGGTGTTAAGACCGGTTCAAATCTTCATTCTTTGATAGTCTAGAAGTCCAACTAATTTCTAAAGACATAAAAAAAAACACTACTTAGAGTATCTTATCATAAAAATATGTATTCGATACCAGGATCCTTAAAAATCTGAACCAAACAAATGAAGCTGATGAATTAATTAAATTATTTTGAATGATAAATAATTGGTATCGGGAGAGTTTTGTAAATAAAATTTATTTGCATTTATGTTGAATGACAATTGAATTGGTTTGCTTGGATAAACTTGAAACGTTGATTCTATGAATGCAACACAATATAAAATTTCATAAATGTCCGAACTGTTTTCCGTGTATTCTACAATTGTTTCTTGAGAGTTGCAACAGTAGTTCAATACAGATTTTCCTTGCGCAATATAAGTATGTTTGTAAACAAGAAAATGATACATTCAAAATATAACCTTACCTCCATTCCATAAAGTATATTATTAACAATACGACAAGAGCAGCAATGGATACTGAACAACCAATTTGGGTAATAATCGCAAGTACCTCGTCGTGTTTCTCTGGCTGCAAACAAAATCATATGCAATAATTAATGTAAATAAAGACTTTCTAGATAAAATGGTATTGTCAACGGAACAACTATTCAACAGAGCCTGGTTTTTATTGTTTGAACTTGGTACTTTATATATGATATCTCATAGACTTAGGGTCAATAATAATGTTTACTAATGTTCGAAGATAATACATTTTCTGGGATACAGTTGTTGTTATCCAGTTTCTCTGATTTCCAGTTGAGTTTGACCTTCAATATACATATATTTTTTATGATAAATGGCTGTATTTAATCCAAAAAGTGCATATTGATGAATATCTTATGGGATATGACCAATGATTGTTTTTTGTGAGTTTTTGTAATTATGATTTGACCTTAAAATTGTTTTAACTTGAGTGCCATAGATGAATCTTGTATAAAAGAAATGCGTGTTTGACTATCCAAATTATAACTCTATTTTGAATAAGATGAGTTTGAATATACAAAATAATTTCAAAGATCACCGAATACATTATCAGACTTTGCATTGATACATTTGCAGGGGATATTTCGAAAACCAGGATAAGTTGGCTTTACTTTATAATAATCTCGAGGGTTTCATTTTATTGATAGCTATAAGCCTTTGATAAAAAAAATATTAGTATGTATGAATGGGACACTGCCGTTAAAGTACTTATCTGAATATGGTGAACAATAATACGTGTGTTCAAAGCTGCGTTACTTTGTAATCTTTAACATTATATATAACATAACAGATGAGCAGGCCATGTACCAAAAACTAGATGTATCAAAGCGACACGAATGGCCCCGTCTCAAAAAGTAGAAAAATCTGCAATTTCAATAAAACATGTGGACACAAACATGATGGTAGTCTCATATATCAAGAATGAGCTCAAAATCTGGAGGCGTATAGAAAAAAATCCGTGCAAGGTTGTTAACCCATAATTTTGGCCAAATTTAGTGGAGCGGAACGATCTTGAACTTGATCTGTAACTAATTATGGTTTGCTCACATACTAAAAATCAGCCCAATATCTGAAAGCATTTAGAAAAAAGGTCTGTATAACTGTGATTTTCAAAAATGTATCATAGACAAAAGCCCATAATTACAGCAAAAGTTAGCAGAACGGAAGGAAACTTAAACTTGATCTGTAACTCATCATGGGTATCTCACATACCAAAAATCAGCCCAATATCTGAAATCGTTTAGAAAACAAACCGTATAACTGTGATTTTCAACAATATATCAAAGTCCAAAGCCCGTAATTTCGTCAAAAATTAGTGGAGCGGAAAAAAACCTAAACTTGATATGTAACTCATCATGATTAACTCACATACCAAAAATCAGCCCAATATCTGAAGTCGTTTAGAAAATAAACTTCGTATAACTGTGATTTTCAACAATTTATCAAAGTCCAAAGCTAGTAGTAGTTTCGTCAAAAATTAGTGGAGCAAAACAAAACTTGATCTGTAACTCATCATGGTTAACTCACATACCAAAAATCAGCCCAATATCTGAAGGTGTTTAGAAAAAAACCTCCGTATAATAGTTTGTTGTGGAATGACGGAATGGCAGAACTACGGAATTTTGAAATTTCGGACAAGGGTAAAACTAAATGGCACCGACAACTTCGTTGCGTGGCCATAACAATCCAATATGCTCTTCAGTTAAACTGGCTAAATAACGAATATCATACAGATTTATCGATATGTAAATATAATTCTAAACGCATAGCAATCCGAATACAAATGCATTCCGGATTTTCACTGTCCCCTTATTCATCCTTTGTACGCATACAATCTAGGGTTCTTTTAATGCTTTTTGAAATTATAAGAAAAGAAGTCAAACAGTTTGACAATTATCTTTCTTATTAGATATGGTGTGGCATACTCAGTTTTATTGGAGTCTGACCGAATTAGATCGTCAGTATAGATACATTTATCGATGGACTTCAAACTTTTCAAGCCAGCCTTGTTGTTTGTTCTGAAGTTTTCCTCCTCAATCCGTTCTGTTAACCATTAGTACGGATTATCTTGCGAAAATGAAACTGCTTTAAAGCATCGATATAGTTGAATAATTTCTGGTTCTTCAAAACAGTGGGCAATAAAAAGTTTGAGTTTGTCTTTTTAGCTCTTGAACCTTTCAACATCAAAGTGAGTTGAAAACTGGTAAACAGGTTCTAAACATAACATACTAAAGTGTCAATATCGAGAGTAAAGTTTTATCAAACTTATGTTTAAACATGATAAAAGAATTCAAAATCGTTATTCTGTGCAAATACAAAAAATATTATTTGAACAGGCATGATGTGGTTATGAATATATTCCTGCAATTAAGCTGTCGATCATTCGATATTTATAAAGTTATTATCAATAAAAGAATGAATACATACTATTTCATATAAACTCAATAAAACAGCAAAGTTTGTCAAATGAGTACTTGTACATTCTGTATAGGTACTATTCTGATGAACAGTCTTTAATCCGTTTGCTGACCAAAAACCATTTGTCCTTTAATGATAAATAATTTTATTCAATTGATTTTAATCAAACAAGTTTGTGTTCGCAACAACAGGCAATCAATTGTCCCGTATAAAAAAAGGAAATCTAATAGTTACGTTGATAATGATAAAACTATGTTTGTGTGCTGCATTGTTCCAATTATTACATTACACTGATCAGTATCGCCATATCTTTAACAGATATATCTGTAACTCACAAACTACTTCAATAATGGTATGAAAAACAATTGGTTTATTTGAACACCAAACCCTTGACATATTACAGATTCTAATCTTTTTATTTCATTTCATGCATTTTTGGTTGGTTTCTCGGTTATTATTATTTTAGTTTCAGGTGTGGTATTGTGCAGAACAATGATTGTGTTTTTAATATTATTTTTTATGTGTATAACATTCTATGTCTGTTGTAATCAGATTGCGGTTTTCAGATTCCACCCTTTGTATATCATACCTCCTAGTTGCTATTTCATACATAGTAAGTTTTTTTAACAGAATTCAAACAAAATTATAACAGATGTTATCGTTATCCAAACTTTGGGAAAATATTGTTTATTTAATGTATGGCTGAACAGTTGTTGTTATACACATTGCCTCAACTAACATATATAGGTTCATATGACGAATTATTGCATTGATGCTTGACTGTGGCACATACTCAAACTCTTTTTGAAGCTGATACGATTCAGATTGTTTATGCCTTTCGACTTTAAAAGTCTACACATTATTAAACACATAATCGCTTCTCCACGCAGCAGCAATAATATTAAATGTAATAGCACTTTGATTGTTGGGTTTTTTTCGAATGTCGTTAGGTGCTGAAAAGTATGTTTATTTGTTATTTTTATTCATTAAAATAAAATGACTCTGTTTTACTTGATCGACTACTTGAAACGAGGGGTTCCCTTTAGATAACTAATTAGACTTACTCCAAAGTGTAATTCCAGAACGAGCATCTAACTCCTTCGTCGTGAATCTGCAAACAAATGATTTGGCGATTATGAAATATTATTAACTGCGAAATCTTCGAAAAATTCGAAATGATGAATGTTAATAAATTAAAGCATATTATACACATTAAATAAAAATCTCTACTCTACTTGCTACATAGGTGAGGAAGTCAAGGTGTAAGGTATTTTGTATTTCAAGAACTTCAGAAGCCTCTTTGTCTACCACTGTTTCACCCCTTGATATATTCGTTCTGCATATAATTTTAAACAGTTTGTTTTATTATGTTTTTTTGTTATTTAAATCAAAACTTTTTTCAAAACATCTATCATTTATTATTATGTATCTATCAAATATGCTATTATATATATTACCTGATCATATTTGAAGTATAGATATAATGGTGGATTCAAACTAAGCATGTCGATTCCTGGTAGAGCCAGTGACAGAACTGACGTTATCACTGTAATTTCCTGATTATCGACACTGTTATTCAAAAATTGACAAAACAAATGTATTTAAACTATAGAATATACATTCTATTGATACATTGATAACATTATAATTTCTTATTTTTAAAGGAACATAAGCTGTCAAATTCATGTTCATTGATTAGACTCAAATTCTCATATTTGATGTATAAGATATTGAAAAGTATATCCAAATTTTAAAAGGGTAAAATAAACATTTGACGATGCATTGGCTCGATTATATGTATCAGCATTTCTTGTGTATTTCATGTAAAGTCTTAAAACGTTTAACTTTTCTTAAAGCTAGCAGAAAAAAATAATAACACTTGTTTAAACTGGAAATTGCCTCAACTGTCAATAGGAAAGTCAGCATGACAGAAGATATTAGTCTTCTAATTTTCGACATGCACGCGAAATGATGTGAGGTTTCATTTTTATTATCACAATTCCGACAGTACAGAACAGACATTAAAAATCGTTATAGGAAAGCTCATGATCAAACATAACTGTATAACAAAAAAAACAAATAAAACAAAATAAACAACATCATAATCATGCATATTTCTCATTTTAATAGCAAATAAAGTCGCTGAACACCTGCCATTCGTTGCTGTACTTCATATAACATGTCATGACGAAATATCATGAACAGTAAAGGAACATAAGCATTTAAAAAATTCAAAACATCTCATCCAGAAAAATATTTTAATGATGCTTGAAGATACATATTAACGACTATACGTTTATTTACAGGATTATTTTAATTAATATCACCTTGTTTTCCTTGGCAATAACTGTGCTATTGTACTATAATGAATTGCAATGTATCCTGTTGTATTTGTTCTTTCTACAAATATA
Source organism: Mytilus trossulus (assembly GCF_036588685.1). Classification (NCBI taxonomy): domain Eukaryota; kingdom Metazoa; phylum Mollusca; class Bivalvia; order Mytilida; family Mytilidae; genus Mytilus; species Mytilus trossulus. Next base: position 1,920,681 of record NW_026963302.1, on the reverse strand, counting down.
AAACATCTGTTAAAACTGATAATTGAACACCATTAATTTGAAATATATTATTAAGAATGCGATTCAGCAAATAATCGTCTTTGTAACTTTTCATTTATCTTTATTGAAAGATAATTATTCTCTAACTTTATACCATAATAGTTCATTGCAAAAATTTTCTCAATTAATAAATGCAAATCTTTTTTTTTCTCCTGAAAAAGCAACACTATCATTTGAAATTTCGAATACTAATTTATGATGATTTGATAATTTCAAAGATCTTAAATAAAACGATAAATAAGATTATTTGTCATTGATATGGTTATATTTATAAATTTACTGTTTACAAATTTTTGATTTTTTTGAAATACTAAGGCTTTTCTACCTCAGGCATAGATTACCTTAGCTTTATTTGGCAACACTTTTAGGAATTTTGGTTCTCAATGCTCTTCAACTTCGTACTTTATTTGGCCTTTTAACCTTTTTGAATTCGAGCGTCACTGATGAGTCTTTTGTAGACGAAACGCGTCTGGCGTATATACTAAATTTAGTCCTGGTATCTATGATGAGTTTATTTATTATACTATCAGGTATAAATCACCATGATTTAAAAATCATTTTGTTGAAATAAAGAGTTGAGCTACTAGTATATGTCAATGAGATACAACCCAACGGCACAAAACAGTACAAAATCATTACCTCTCAAGCTCTCCTTATCTAGGAAAAGACGGTCGACACAAAACAGTAAAAAATCATTACCTCTCAAGCTCTCCTTATCTAGGAAAAGACGGTCGACACAAAACAGTAAAAAATCATTACCTCTCAAGCTCTCCTTATCTAGGAAAAGACGGTCGACACAAAACAGTAAAAAATCATTACCTCTCAAGCTCTCCTTATCTAGGAAAAGACGGTCGACACAAAACAGTAAAAAATCATTACCTCTCAAGCTCTCCTTATCTAGGAAAAGACGGTCGACACAAAACAGTAAAAAATCATTACCTCTCAAGCTCTCCTTATCTAGGAAAAGACGGTCGACACAAAACAGTAAAAAATCATTACCTCTCAAGCTCTCCTTATCTAGGAAAAGACGGTCGACACAAAACAGTAAAAAATCATTACCTCTCAAGCTCTCCTTATCTAGGAAAAGACGGTCGACACAAAACAGTAAAAAATCATTACCTCTCAAGCTCTCCTTATCTAGGAAAAGACGGTCGACACAAAACAGTAAAAAATCATTACCTCTCAAGCTCTCCTTATCTAGGAAAAGACGGTCGACACAAAACAGTAAAAAATCATTACCTTTCAAGCTCTCCTTATCTAGGAAAAGACGGTCGACACAAAACAGTAAAAAATCATTACCTCTCAAGCTCTCCTTATCTAGGAAAAATCATTACCTCTCAAGCTCTCCTTATCTAGGAAAAATCATTACCTCTCAAACTCTCCTTATCTAGGAAAAAATATTACCTCTCAAGCTCTCCTTATCTAGGAAAAATCATTACCTCTCAAGCTCTCCTTATCTAGGAAAAATCATTACCTCTCAAGCTCTCCTTATCTAGGAAAAGACGGTCGTCCTTGCCAAGTGGTTGATTAAATGCGTGGAAAGTTATGTTTCCTTCGTTGTTTTGGTTTATTTCTACATCTAAAAAGACCACGTAACTTACAAAGTTGCAAATAAATAATGTTTCAACCAACTGAAAATGTTGAACGATTAAAGTTAAGCAATGTTAAACATTATATAGATTACGACATTAACACATTCAGAAAGTATCTGAAGAAAGGGTATGTGATCTCGATGTATATTTAATCTATCAACTTTCAGCTATGATAAAAGTTATATTCCATTCGATATTCATGATATTCACATCTAAATATATTACAACATTTGAATGAATGTCTTCAAGCCTTTCTTTAAACAAAAGTCTTATTAATCTTAGATAAAGTATTTGCAGCGATATATCATGATATAGATCTGTTTTTGTCTTAAAGAAGCGTTAAGTCTATTGGGTTTTTTTTCAGATTTTTAAAGTTAAAATTGGTTTAACCTTAATAATAATAATGTACAAATAACTCAATTACCCAAAGATGGTCTTGAAATTTTCAATGTTTTATTGTTGTTTTGAAGTGAATTAAATGCAACACTAGCAAATGTTGATGTTATATTCATTACTTTAGCTGCATTGTTATCTCCAACCTGTAAAAGAGGAATTCATATATATATATATTATCAACAGAATACGAAGCACAATGTGTTCAAGTGTTGAATAAAAATGGAATAAGAAACAACGATAATGAAGGTAAAACAAATTGATAAAACATTTCCAGTTTGTACTTTCTCCGATTCGTGGTTGACCTTGACATTACAAGTAACTACAACATAAAAGCTTTCTGTAATTAAAACAATACTACCAAGTAATTTTATGAATTACATAAAACGATTGGCATGGCTCAATGTGACTCTTTATGAAATCCAATGATCTGTGGTTAATTTTCATACTTATTATATTGGTAATAGTATCTACAGAATCGCTTATTTAAATAATGATTAACGTCAGTCGTATATAATTATAAGCTTTGAATCTTTTATGAGATTTTTTTTATAGATACCTCTTGCCACAAATCTGTTGCCGTATCACTGGACAATAATGTATTTGTAGCTGACAAGTAAGCCTGAAAATTAGAAAAAAACAATGTATTTATATTAAATGCATAATATACATCATGTTAGGGAAAAGCATGGTGAACTTGTACTATTATGCGATCACTGTTTCTGTTATATTTCATATATGTACATCGTTAAGATCAAACTATGTTTCTACCTTCCCATTTGGTAAAAAAGAACTTGAAATTAAGAAACCGTTTACATGTTACATTGCAAACACAAGTTTGTATTGCGACTTATCTGCTTTAAAATGTGAAAACAAAATTATAGTACATGTGTATGATGTCATTAAAGTGAGAGGGTTAGCGCTATAGAACCAGGTTTAATCCATCATTTTCTACATTTTAAAATGCCTGTACCAAGTCAGGAACATGACAGTTCTTGTCCATTCGTTTTTGATTCGTTTTGCTATTTGATTTTGCCATGTGATTATGGACTTTCCGAATTGATTTTCCTCTAAGTTCAGTATTTTTGTGATTTTACTTATTAATAAGAGTTATTTACAGAGACAATTGTCTCATTTTTCTTGTTCACAGAATTTTTATATACAAAAGATATACTTATTTAAACGGTAAACATAATTTAACAAAATACAATTAATTTTATATTTTAATGAAATTTATTTCCAAGTTATCGTTTAGTAAGATACAAAGAACATATTCTTGTATAAAAACTATAACTGCTATTTCTTTCATTTTCTTTTTTTTTTTTTTTTTTTTATTGATCTTTTTGGTGTTCAAGCTACAGTGCATACATACATACATACATTTTTGCAATATATAAGTGATTGACATATGGCATAGTCATACTATTGATATTTTACGAATAAGACATAGTAAAAACAAATACAAGTAAATGATTTGAATAATCGGTATATGATACAAGTAAAAGATACTTTGGAATACATTAAATATACATGATCATATCGAGAATAAAATTTAATTAATTAATGACTTCCATAAATTCCCCCCATCTGTCGACAAATGACTCGTGCTTGTCTTTAGAAAGATATAAATATTCTAATATCTCCAGACGTCTTTTCAAAAATTTGAGAAAAGCTTGCACAGATATAAACAATCTGTCTAATTGTGTGTACTTTACATAATGAATGTAATATTTTGCCTGTAAAATACAATAGTTTAACACTAAGTTGTCAGAATTCAATATACCAAAAATGACACTGTCTTTATTTAAAAATATTTTTACTCCAAAAACTAAATGCCACCAATTAGAAAATTCTCTCCAAAATCGTTTTATTTCTATACATTCAAAAAATTTATGCTCTATAGTTTCTATTTCTTTACAACTGGCACACTCATCAGTTAAAGAAAGTTTATATTTTTCAAGGAGATAATTATGTGAGACTATTCTGTGTAACACTTTATATTGAAAAGCTTGTAGTTTGCTTTCAATAGTACATTTAAAGGCTAGTGAATAAATATTGTTCCACTTTTCGTCACTAATTTCTATATTAAAACTTTCTTCCCACCTTTGTTGTGAAATGGGAGAAACACTTACCCGATCGATAAAAAGTGAATATACATCTTTAGTATATAATTTGCTAATAGGCATTTTTTTATTCTCATGCTCAAAAACGAATCCAAAAGAGTTGCTCTTAGGTGACATGTGTTGTTGTAATAACAAATCTTTCCAGTCACGTGGTATAGCAAGTTTAATAGAAAGAATGTCTACAAAAGTAACATTCAAATTATATTTTTTGTTAATAGCGTCATGAGACAAAAATTCGCCTTTATCATCTACAATATCATTAATGAACCTTATGCCTTTCGTGTACCAAGATCTGTAAAAAATACTCGTTCTGTTAACCTTGATAAACGGATTGAACCAAATAAATTCTTTTCTAACATGAAATGCATTTAACGGGATGAAAATACCCTTGAAACGTTTCCAAGCAGATAGCACTTCTATATAAAAAAGAGGTGCTTTTAAATTTAAAAACTCAAATTCACATCTGCTCATAAATAAATCCTCTAAATCAAAAAGGGAGAAGAATGCTTTGGAAACATGTTTCCATTTAGAGTCATGTTCTGACAAAAATCGTTTAACCCACATGATACGAAAGGATAACAGCTGTACTTCAAAATTTGGTGCTTTCAGTCCCCCCTTGCTAGGAGACTTTTGAATAACTTCCGATTTAACTTTCGGAGTACTATCATTCCATAAAAAGTTATTAATGTCCCTTTGTATTTTAATTACGTAAGATCTTGGTACATGTGTAGATGAAATGACATAAATAAGCTTCGATATTGCAAGTGATTTAAGAATTACGATTTTACCGATCAAGGAAAGGTTTCTGATCCTCCACATTTTAATAATTGATTCCATTTTTTCTATGCATGTATCTAAGTTAGAACAAACCATTTCATCAAAAGCGTTAAATTTTAAACCTAAGGTTTTAAAACCATCTGTCCATTTAATAGGAAGGGAACCTTCTTTGTTAAATTTATTTCTTCCAATCCATGTTGCTTCGGTTTTCGAAAAATTGACTTTTAACCCTGAACACTTCTCAAAATCATTAAAGGAATCTAATAAAATTTGCGCAGAAAATACATCTTTCAAAAAACAAGTGGTATCATCAGCCAACTGTGAAATTTTTATTTCAGTATCCCCAATTTTTATACCTGATATATGGTTGTTCTTACGAATATTTATTGCCAGCAGTTCAACGGCCAAAACAAATAAAAAAGGAGACAAAGGACACCCTTGTCGAACACCTCTCTCAATTTTGAACGGACTAGAACTAAATCCATTATTAACGACAAGACTAGATATATTTGAGTATAAAGTTAAGACCCATTTCCGGAACTTGCTACCAAAATTAAAACAAGCCAATGCTTTTTGAATAAATTTCCATTCTAGCGTATCAAACGCCTTTTCGAAATCGACTAGTAATATAAGCCCTGGATAATTTTTTAAAGTAGTAAACAATATAATATCAGCAATTAGTCGTAGATTTTCACCAATATATCTACCAGCCACATATCCTGTCTGATCCGGATCTATAAGTTTCGGAAGAAATAATTTCATTCTTTCCGCAATAACTTTGGCTAATAATTTGTAATCAAAATTTAAGAGAGAAAGAGGTCGCCAGTTCGACAAGAGTGTTCTATCTTTATCTTTCTTTGGAATAAGAGTCAAAATACCCCGTCTTTGGTCTATTGAGAGGGTTCCGGTCTCGAAGGAATATTCATAGCTTTCCAAAACATATTTTTTTACATCAATCCAGAAAAATTTGTAAAACTCAGCGGTAAGCCCATCTGTACCAGGGCTTTTATTATTTTTAAATGTTTTTAAAACTTTAACGCACTCAGATTCTGAAATATCTGCATCGCATATATCCTTTTCCAGATCAGTTAGCTTAGGAATAAAATTTAAATCAAAAAAGTTAGAATCACCTGAATATTTTCCTTTTTTGTGCCAGTTATCGGATTTATCTCTTATTTATATTTTTCATAGGATAACTTTGAAGTCTTTTCACATCTTTTGCGATTTTCCTTTTTCTGACACATGATATAAGGTAATAGTTCTGTACGTATGATTTAAATTATACTTTTGAAAATTACACAGCACGGTGTAGCATTTAGGCATATAGGCATTTTCCATCAAACCCTTTAGTATAATAGACATAGCTTTTTAACAAAACATAAAATTAAAACAGATCTTGTTAGACGTTAGAGACAAATTAAATGAAAGTCTGCTAATAAGAGTTTACTATGAACTTTGATAAATTTATATTTAATGAATGGCTATTATTTATTTTGAATTTATTGAACCATAAAATTAATTTTTGACTCTTCACATTGAATAATCCGCGAAGCATAAAATAAATTATTGCCATTCATTATAAATAAATTTCTATCAAAAATAAAGCTGAAAGAACTTTTTATATTATTTATATTAACAATAACAACGTACACACATGTTGGCGTATGAATACACAACGTCAGAGTGGGCGTGTCGCCATAAAAATTGACAACATTGAAAATAAAACTAATAATTTTAACCAATCAGAAGACAGTAAATACACCAAATGTATTTATTTGTACATAACAAATAAAACGAAATAAAAAAAAAAATTGTCGATACATATAGTTCAGACAAATGAAAAAATATTTTTCATCTCTTCGTAATGTCTTAATGTGTAATGACTATCTTTTATCACATGGTAAATATAACATTGTATATCTTTTGAAGACAATAGTTACCTCTGTTTCTGAGAATGATATATTTCTACTTTTTGAGGAGAAAATATCAGTGGTTTTCTCCAGAATTATAACTCCACTGTTGATATCTCCTGTGATCAACGAAGACTGGTTGTTTAAGGAATCCGTAGTATTCGAATATGTGTTCAGGATCTCTACGATTGACACATTTTGAAATCCATCATTTACATTTTCTAGCTTAAAGAATAAAAATATAAGTAATTGGCAGTTCTGAAATTTGACATTGCATGCGTCTGAATGATTGTTCTGCTGCTTCCTTCATCAGGATAAATATAATTGACCAGAACAGTACTACATTAATCCGAAATCCCTTATCCACTAGCAAATTGAGATGTAAGGTATTAAATCATAATTCATTTACCCAATGAAACAAAAAATCTTGTTATTATTGGACATAATTTTAGTTCTGTTTTTTACTGGAATTCATGGGTTTATGCTTTAGTTTGACAATTTCTGAATAATGATTCATAAGCTACAGATATATAGAGTATGAAAATATGTGTTCTGTGATATCTAGCATCTGACAGTGAGAGGGTCTATTACTTATTGTAAATATTTATGCAGTCACGTCCGATTTGAAAAGGTGTCGTTGCACCATCTACCAAGGGCCACACTTTTGCAATAAAGTAAATTTAGTCACATTCCGCTTGACTATAACGGATTTTGTTTTGTCCATTCGTATGTCCTTTATATTATTTGTTGCTGAACAATACATTCTGAATTTACGATTCATGTTTATTTTGGAACTAAGAAAAGGGGCAGAAGACAAATGAAGTAAATTCTAAAAGCATATTATACTCTCCTTCCCTCAGAGTAAATTGATACTGGTTGTAAATATAAAGTATTGGAATTAGATATATTGATTTGGTTAATCTAATTTTTATAATTACAGATAACAATTTTTGAAAAGTTACAAGTATTCCGTCAAATGGTCAATTAAAAAGGTCAGAATGATTACTATCCGACAAAGACTTTTTAATTTAATTGCTTGTGAGTTGCAGGAAGTGCTTTCATCAATTTTTTTTTTATCCCAGTTTGATATTTTCTTACTTGATCTATCAGGTTTCTAAAGATTCGTCTTTCACAGTTAGTGACATTTGCTGTTCCCCACACTCCGGAATTGCCTTTTTGGTTACATTTGCGTGAAACCATTCCTACAAAGAAATTTACTTCGCAATCAGTTTTAACACATCAACGTTGAAGAAAGGGGACGTGTTGTGTCAACAAACAGACCAACAACGAACAACTAGTCATACAAAAACATTCATTTTAACTTGGTGAATTGAAAATGAGAACATTTTATTCAGAAAAAAAAGTTGTTCATGTCAAGGAGACGTTCACCTATCATAAAGATAAGCTATTTTACAGGTAAGTTTTAAACACAAACTTGTTTTCAGATCATAATAATAGGAAAATAAACGTTGACGTACAATTTGTATCTATATTTTCCTAAACCTGTTTAAAATGAAATATTTGTCAACTACTAGAAGGCAATTTTAGAAATAAAATTGAGAAAGGATATGGGAAATGTGTCAAACCGACAACAACCCGACCATAGACAACAGGCGAAGGCCACCAATGGGTCTTTAATGTAGCGAGACACTCTCGCACCCGTACGCGTCCTTCAGCTGGCTTCGTTAAAAAAATATGCATACTAGTACTGTGATAATGAACTTCATACTATCTCTGAATTATGCACAAGAAACTAGTATTAAAAATCATACATAAGAAATGATTACGTGTATGCTGTCATAGTGAAATCATTCGCTCAAGTGTGACGATCCTCATGTATGAATACCGTTATTAATATAATTGTAAAGTCTTGAATAATTTAACTACTTTTGCAATTTCAGGAGTAGCAACGTATATATGTGTACTTCTTTTTTTTTGTAAGAGACAATGATAACTTTCGAAATATGTTGTTTTGTTCAACAAAATAATATCAAAAATAAGTGTTCTACATATCATCATTCATTTATAAAAAAAAATATCGATCGTATTGTGGTTCAAAGGTACTGAAAGAAGAGTTTGCATATCCATAAAAATAAATATTTTTCTTATTTCTTGATTCTTCTTATTTGTTGAGCTTACATGTAGCTTTGACAAATACAATTGCAAATGTAGTTATTATTTTGCACAACGGTTCTGTCTGTTATTAAAAGGCATGTAGAATATTTGATACTGTTAATTTGTATAGGATAATACAAATTAAATACAAGTGTAATGTTTATCCTACCATCAAATCCTTCAGGACATGACGAGAATGCTGTAAGGCCTACGTTTGTCGCGTTCCAAGTCATATTGTGTGTTCCAAAAGTGTATGTGTCTGTTTCAGGTGCACAGAATGGGGTAGCTGTAATAAACAAATGATATGTTGGTAGGACTTTCCCATTACTTGGTAATCTGCAATCATGTCCACATGTGAAATGTCATTTAACTTCGTTTAGACTCAAATGCTTTACAACACGGTTTTTTTGGGGGCAATTTTGTTTTTCAATATTTGGAATATTTTATAGTTTATAAAACAAATGAAGGTTAATACATATTTTGTTAAAGTTTTCATATATTTATTGTGCACCATCATTCTATCAAAGACATACCCACTCATTCTTATGAGGCTTGATATTGCCGCTCAGATAAAAAAAAAGTTCGAAAGCCATAAAAGTACAAAGTTGGAGAGCATTGAGGACCAAACGTTCGAAAAATTTGTGCCTAATACGCCTAGGTTTTTCTGCCTGGGATAAGAACATACTTATAATTTAGAATAATTCATACTTTTACAAACAGTATTTTTTTATAAATGACTATATAATAGATAAACATGATAAATGTACTAAGAGTATAAGTAACCATTCCGTAGTCATTACTGGCTTTGGAACTGACATGACTCATAGACTTTTTTTTCCTTTTCCGTTGTTTTATTAAAACTTGTTAGGCAAATAATGTCCTCGCTCTCATTCTGATCTTAAAGGTTGAATTTCTGTAAATATAAACAACGCAATTTCCCATAGTAACTCCCTTTGCGGCTAAAACTGTGACGCTTTTATTATGAAGTTTCGTAAAAAATCATATCCTAGAACGGAAAATTGATATGCACTGCTTTTTTATTCAAAGGCCAAAACATATGGTTGTGCGGCATATACTCAACAAAAATTATGTATTACCCTAACATTTTCTTTAGGCCTACTTTAATATTATTTGTTCACCGCAATTTAGTATGTTTTTATACTGGTAACAGTACCACGTTATGTCTCAATGAAACATATATAGAGATCTTGAATGTCAACAAATTAAATTATCTATGAATATTATATATCTCTCCCCAAAAGATGCGTGGTTTGAGAAACAGTTGTCATGAAAAAGTGCAAACTAAAGTAGTTTTATGTTTATACTGGTCAGGTAGTTACCAACATTTTCAGGTAATTAAACACGTTCGTCTTTATTCTTTTTTATTATTTGATTTAAATGTTTCTGTAACAGGTTTAACATCCAGAGAAGTAATTCGGAGGAACAAAATATATAGGGTGTTATTTGTATTAACACAAATATTGGGTATCTTTGCCAACCTGATGACGAAAAGGACCAGCGGTGTTAAAACTATACGTGAATGTCCTACCTTCATCAAAAACTGTAATAAGGATGTTTTTTGTAAATGTTGACTGGTTCTGAAGCTGCATTTCACATCTAATTGTAGTACTGACCATTAGCTCAGTGATATTCAGTTTTACTCCGTGTTGGTATTTTTCTTGACTTTCAGCTAGGAATAATAATAACCAAAATGTTGATGGCATGATAACAGAGTTATGCAAGTGGCTGGTTGAGACGTCCGCATTTTCCCTTTAATCTCTTATCCATTGTTTTTTTCCAAACCTTATTATCTTAGGTTTTTGCAATAGCGATTGTATATTTGTGATTGATAATTATACACAATAAACTGTTATCACAGAGATATGTCTGGCTTTTTTGTAATTTTGATAATGCAAATGTTGAAATTAAAATAACATTATACCTTAACATGTAAGTTTTGCAAATATTCAAGGTCAATAACCATGACTGAAGGTATATGGCCGATAAAAATAAACTGAGGGAACGGGGTCAAATAATCTCCATGGTAATGAGACTTGCCAATGCTTATACAATTGCATACCAAATATTATTGACCTACCACTAGTGGTTCCCCATAAACCAGACAAATCTAAAACAATACATAAAAAGTAAGCAAAAGTTTCAAAATCAATAGACCATAACCGAGGGTGCGGGGCCAAATAATACCATGAAAATGAGATATGCCAACCATGTACAACTGCATATCAATTATCGTTAACTTACCACTAGTGGTTCCCAATAAACTGACCTAATCACAAACTAAAACATGAAAACAAAGCAAACATTTCAAAGTCACTTGACCATGACTGAGGGAACGGAGCCAAATAGTCCCCATGGCAATGAGATATGCCAATGGTTATACAACTGCATACCAAATATCTTTGACTAACCACTAGTGGTTCGCCATAAAGTATACCTATTTACAAAATAATACATTGTTGACGACGACGACACCGGAAACAGCTTACCTATGTCGCGCTTTTTGACTCAGTTAAGCGAAACAAAAAGAAAATGTGAATTTAATGGCTATAAACATTGGTATACCAACTTCATTGTCTACGACAGTTAGATATGTAAATATCGGCATACTATTTAAACAGGTATTCTGTTCAAATTATGTGTCCTTGTGGAGCAAAGGTACTCTTTGTTGTTTCGCTATATTCAATGAGTTAGATTTTAATTGACAGGTTATATAATTTATATCTGCTGATTGATAATATAATAACATGCCATTTCATCATGATGACTTATTTAGTTCAAACTGAAGTGTTTTGTTATGGCATCTATTTAAATTGCTTCCATGCGATGTATAACGGTCATTATGTAATGGGCTTGCATAATTCCAATAACTACACATTACATGTTGGATGAATTGAATAACAAAACTCCAAAAAGTTGTGGTTAATGTGTTGCCATTTCCACCCTACTGTTCTATAAAGATATCAATGAATACGCAATACATTTTTAGCAGTTGTAGAACTTACCATTGATGTCATTGTCGAAAAGTGTGAAGAAAGTATCTAACTGATGGAGGGTATTGGGAATGAGATCACATACAACTTCAGTCCCAGATCCTTTATCAACTGTTTCAGGATTTGCTATAAGTCTTAGAGTGAAAACTACAATATCAACACTTCTCAATGCAGATTCATCTTCAACAGTTGCATTGCACGTTAAATTGCCTGCAATTTAAACAATTATATACATTAAACCTTTCTTATTGATTGTATATACGACCTTAACATAATTCAGATACAATAACAGTTGAGTAAAAAAGTAAAATAATAGAACAAACAAACAAAAATGTCCCTTATCAAAAGGCAAAATCAAAAGACCTTGGTTTTTTTCGATAGCTAAACCTCTCACTCTCTCAAAAAAAAAATTTTGAAGCATTGTCTTTTGAATAATTTTTTTTTTTAATAGATCATCAATCGCTTTTGTTTCATCATGAACATTGTATAAAATCCACTTTGAATTAAATAGAATTTCAAAACAAATCTAGTAACTGTTTTGTTTCCAATTTTATGACGGCAACTATTTCATCAATACCACATTTTCTTATTTACAATTGAGTTGTAAGATTAAATGTAAAGCATTGATAAATTCCAAATCAAATATGTTTTCGTAGATCACGAATCTCTTCGTCATTTGATCTTTTCTAGATTTTGTATTTATAACATTTGAAGTATATGAGTTTTTCTCATCATCTTCTTTTTTTCACAAAACATATAAAATGTATTCAAAAGAATGAATTTTGAGAACAGTATTATGCACATAACACTTTCTCTTACCTCTGTCTCTCCGATTCGCATTTATAACTGAAGAGTTCTGAATAATTTCCTGTTGTATCTATTTGAAATCTGGACGACGATAACGATGGTGGTATCTCGATATCGTTCAATGTCATGACATATTTCATGACACTATACGTATATTGTCTAATTCTCATCATCTTCTTTTTTTCACAAAACATATAAAATGTAATCAAAAGAAAGAATTTTGAGAACAGTATTATGCACTAAACACTTTCGCTTACCTCTGTCTCTCCGATTCGCATTTATAACTGAGAGTTCTGAATAATTTCCTGTTGATTCAATTCGAAATCTGGAAGATGTTATCTCTGTGCCGTTCAATGTCCATATATATGTCGCATTATAATCTGACTCTGTAGTGGCCTCACACCGAACACGAAATGTTCCCCCTTCCACGGCGGATAGCTGTCCGTCGACATCAAGACTAATGTTGCTTATCAGTTGAACTGCAAATTTACGAAATGTTATAAAGGATGTTATTTATAAAACGAAATGAAATAAATAAACCAACATCTTAACATTCTAACTCCATAAGTAAACCAAATAAACATATATCTATACGAACAAACAAACAAAGCCAGAAAACAATAAGAGTGTCTAAATAAAATGGTTTTGCTAAGCATCAGAATAGTTAGTCATAAGCAAGATCAGCAATTAGCAGTAACTATCAGTTAATTTTGGACTTGCTGAATTTCCCATGCTGTTTCACAGTAATAAAGAGCATTGTATTTGGTCTGTTCATTCATTTCGTACTCCTGTTAATTGATCACCCGGTCATTGCAATCCAAAAAATCATGGCAGGACAGAAGACGACTCCAATCCATTTCTGGAATTTTCTTTGGTTCCTGTATTGTATTGTTATATGTACTGGAATAAACAGCTGTTAAAGTTAAACAAGTTGTTATTTAATGTAAAATTCAAATGTTAACTAATACAAAGTTTCTGTTTTATCCACAGTTAACATCATACGGTTTACATTGTAAGGTGACCTATAGTTGTTAATTTCTGTGTCATTTGGTCTCTTAAGGAGAGTTGTATCATTGGCAATCATATCAAATCCTCTTATATATATACATATCATGATAGATCTTCGGAAGAAAATTTCACATAACACCACGCTTTCCACTAAAACAATTTTAGCATCATAATCTTAATTGGATGATCGATACGATTTTGGCTGTACAACTTACGACGAAATTTACGTGGTCTTAGATCTTCAGATACCAGTGTTTGCGTCCGATATGTAAAATTACGATTCTTTGTTGTAATATTTTGGCTGTATGTTGATGATTCCGGTTTCGCTACTTTTGGAGTTCATGCAACGTCCTCGGTTGTTTGTTTTCTCTTTAATTTGTATCATTTTAATGGATGTATGAAATTTGAACATCGGTTTACTACTGTTGGCAACTTGCCTCCATAATAGCATAGTTTTTTTTCTGTTTTTAAAGATAAGCAACACACATTTACCCTTGCATAACTATAAGTAAGTCAATTGCCGCACGTACATTGTTATCTTGATATACATATGCTAAGTTTCTATAATTTACATTGCTATGTCTAAAACTGTTTTTTTTCTTAGAATTAACAGTATCCATGCTAACATTATTGTGATTGTTGAAAATTCAACAATATTAATACGACTGTTCGTTGGTATCTATCAGCTTGTATATGAAAGAACAAGATACAGAAATGAAACAAATTACAGAAACATAAAATGAAAATAACATTGATATTGCGAATTTTAGTAAAATATGTATGTTGTATAAATCATTGTGAATATATCAATAAAAGTATTGAAGTTATAAAAAACAGCTGGAAGAAAATAGTGAGAGCCGTTTTAAGTAAGCACAGCGAGGTCGGTAATTTAACAATGATCGTCTAGATCGTGTTTCTCAGTCTTGGTTTTCAGTACTGTTTTTTGTTATATTTAACAGATATTTTCATGGCATTGTCATTTTTTGTCTTTTTATGAGTTTGACTACGCCTTTAGTATCTTTGGCCTATTTTTTATTCCTCATACATCATCTTTCACGCTTTACCAATATCATATCGGGAGTACTTTTCAATCAAAGTAATCATCGGATAGAACGTAAGTTTACAACATATGAAATTTATATCAGTCTGCATAATTGTATCTGTTGAAGAACCCTCATGAGGTAAGTCTGATATAGCGGTGTAATATCTCATGCTTGTCTGCATCAAAGTACTGACTTCTGGCCAGAAAATTACTTCACGTTCATCAGTATACAGACCAAGCGGTAGAAATTTACATGCCATATCGTTATAAACATACCAATCTGCAACTAGAACATGCATATATATAAAAATATTAATGCAATTTTATATGTAATCGAATATTTACAAGTTTGTCGCACTGCATTCATTTAAAAAGTGGAGTTGAAATGAAATCTAAATCTCTTTTTTGTTGTATTATTCTGTTTTAATTGTAATTTGTAGAGAAATGTCTTTATTAGAGGCATCAAAGATCCCCAGTAGTGCAGTTGGTAGTGCAATAAATATAGTGTTATTTTCAAACGACATCGCACAACAATCAGTAATTTCAGCAAAGGTCTTCTCGTGCATTCATTTTGATAAATATCCAAACAAAACTTCAAAGGAGCACCTCAGCATATCCGCTTCGACACATTTAACACCTGTTTACACATGTTGTCTATATATTTCAAATTCGATCTTCAAATCTTTTTTCCCTTCTCAAGGTGATTCTAGATAATGAGTTCCTCACTGTAATAAATGAACATTGCAGTTCACCGATGAACTCCGTCTATAAAATGTTTAGATGAAGAACAGTAATACATAATAGTAAAAACCAAGTGAAAAGTGAAATTTGGTAGATCACATTCGAGGATAATGATCTTCATTTTTTAAGGGGAGTAGATGGCTCCGGAAATGTATCATTTGTTGTTATTTTTTTTCCATAACTTAATAAAAGTACCTTATAGATATCATGAGCTATAATATTTAGCTTCCATACATTAACTCATCATAACTGTTAAAGTAGAATTTACGAACTTTTACAATAAACAAGAACTTCAGTGTAAAGTGCTTTATTAAAATTTACATATACCTAATACTTTAAGATAGAAAAAAAGTAAATAAAACTTATACTGCAAATATTTACAAAAACTGTGACTAATTACACATACTTTTTTCCTCTTGACATGTTATAGCATCTAGGAGTTATTCGTGGCCGTAAACTTTTGGACACTCATTCTTTGATTGTTTCCAGTTCAATTTGCAATGGACAAGTTTATAGCATGCACTACCTAAAGGTTAAAAAAATGCAAAAGATAGTCGTTGGTTTTCGCTGATGATAATTATGATTATTTTTTTAAAGAAAAAACTACGTACTAGTATCTTTATCTATCAGCGTCATATTGTTCTACAAAGTTTGGGGAATACACACAATACACATATCAATATTATAGTACAAAACAAAGATATCTTACCGAATGATGAATATCCAGATCTACAACGAGAATCATCAATGTCATATGCTGCTTTTCCTCTAACACTCCAATTAAAATCGCCGAAATTACTGTGATCTTTATGAAAACTATCAAAGAAAAGAAATAAGACTCCCATTACCTTTCAGAGGTAATAGTCATAAATCCTTTATTGTAAAGGGATTTGATATAGTCAATAAAACATCAATGCAAACGAAATAAATAGACCGCAAAGACAATTATCCTCAATCGGCGTTCTCTTTCGCCAATTATGACCTACCGAATATATGAATTGTTTCACTGGGTATGTACGTGCATGAGCAACACAAAAGCCTTGCACAGGTTCATTCCGTGGTGCAGGTTGTGCTTACCTTTCAGCATGTGATCAAGCCAGGGATTTCTTGCGGGGTGTTCGGGTTTTTAGATTATTTATTTTTTCAATTGCATATTGTAATTGTATCTTTCGCCTGTATTTTACAGTCAAGAAATAAGTCAAAAGAGATTTGAAAAGTACGTCAATTAAACTGCAATAAAATGTTCAACGTCTGAAATGATCAGCATGAAGGGGATATTTTGTTTTACTGGTATTATTAGAAGTATCCGGAACATAATTTCAAGAACTTGAACAGCATTGAACTTTGAAAATCAAAGAAGCCGGTGAAACATGATCAAGTTATGAAAATGTAGCAAAAAGAAATATATCTGGCCATATAAATTCTTTGAAAATCTTTATCATACAAATCTTCAATACTCGTTCCTGCAACGTTACATATCGTCTGTTAAAATAAAATGAATTTTTTAAACAAATAAAACCCAAACATAAAACTTAAGTTCTAGTTGATACATAAATTCATCAGATTGAAAACAATTTACTTATAATGATCACTTGATGTTAATCTAGATATCCATAGAATGTTGCAGCATTGGTTAATTTCACCGAAGAACATATAATAACTCATCAAAAGAGAGCCGAAAGAAACAAAAGGGAAATTCAACAATAATGAACCAAAAAAGCCAAAAAGATAACGATAGTACACAAAAAACAACATAAAAAGCTAAAGGCTTAACAAAAAGGGACGAAAGATACCAGAGGGACAGTCAGTAAATGAACCCCATCAAAAAATGGCGGTGATTTTAGATATTTTGTTCATCCAATACACAGTATTAATTGTGTAGGATCAATTTCAATCTTCCGATGACAAATTTTACATGAAGTACGAATTTGAAGATCATTTCTGACCAAACACTCGATATATTTGGCCAACTGCAGCTATGGGAAATTATTCCTGCAATAGAATTATCCTTACTATTTCGATAAATTTTATGTTTATAAACATTTAATCCATTATCAATATGAACATATTAATGATGATTCATGTCAGCATAGAAGTCTTGACTTATGTAGTTGTGATATACTCGGGGAGGAAACTTTCATTAGCAGTGGCATCGAACCAGTTGTTTGCAATAAACTCATTGTATTTGTACCGACTTTAATTTTGTGTTTTTACTTTAAATCTTTAATGTAGTAACACATGTATGTATTATTATTTTTTGCGAACAGATAAATATCACTCCGTTTTGTAGTTTTGTAAGCTTGTACATTTTTAGGCCTTCCATTGTCCGAAATATATAAAATATCGTTAATACGTCAGTTCATACATAGTCTAGAATGGGAAAGTAAAATCAAAGTTGTATGATAAAAAATACGTTAAAACTTTTACTAAAAATGAACAACGACCACCCATACAGCACACGTCCGACTGCCCAAGAACATTTGAACATTTATATCATAAAAGAAGTCTTATGACTACATAACTATCCTAAATTAATCAAAATTGAAGAAGTGGTATGACTATCAAAGGTAAAACATGACCATCAGAGACAAACACAAACGTGGGTCTAAGCGACTGAATTGCCTTTTTAATACAATGTGTCGTAAAATTAAAACACGCAATAAAAATACATAGTTATACAATCTGATTAAGAACAGAAGTGATACTAACTTGAACAGTGAGATAAAACGAATGTAAATCATTTGAAAAGCAGGGTCCTAATACGCTAGCTACGTTTCATGAAGCGAGCTGAATAGTCACAGATATAAAAAGATTACTGCCGCAAAAAATGAAAAATACTTTTTAAGGTGACATTTTTTTAATCTGCATAATTTGTGAGAGGTGAACATGTCTTCACTAGATATGTTAGCCCAATATCCTTACCATTGACAGATTTAAGAAGTTTCCGAGTTTAAATAGATCTAATGTCAATGTTTTGTTTGTGTATTGAAGACATTAAAAAAAATATTTCTAATAATGTATTAATTATAAAAATTCTTATTTTATTTTCTATTAGACTTTCTTTTATATACTATGTTATAAACGTTTCAGACGATATTGGCTTTTGCATATACATAAAAATGGGAATGTTTCAAATAGACGAAAACCCAATTTAGAGCAGAAAACAGCTTAAGGCTAACAAAGGGACTTCAACACTGCGACAAAATCCTCAACACGGAAGCGCGTTTCAGCTTGCACCTAAACAAATCTGGAACTAGTTCAGTGACAATGGAAGTCACACCAAACTCCGAAATATAAAAATCAAAAATCGCAAAAGACTATAAAAAATAGAGTCTCCTGACTTGGGACAGGTGCAACAATGTGGCGGGATTAAACTTATTTTGTGAGATCTCAATCCTTCCTTATACATGTAGCCAATGAAGAAAAACATACACACAGCAATACGCACAGAAAACAAATCAGTTTAAAAGAAGTCCGATTCCGATGTTAGTTACTATACTATATATAAAAATATTAATTTTCGCGAAACATTTAGGTCACGGAAATTCCAAAATATGGCATCAGTAAGGAGTGTTGTACAAATAATGTGAATACACAGAACCCCCATCCAAATCATCTTTAGCTAAAAGTATTCATCTTTTTCTGTATTATACATGTTATAGTTAACAATACCATTTTTCTATAATTTCGATTAAAATGTGCCAAAATCTGAGTTAAAATAGGTCGAATTGCCCAAATAAACATTCCCTGATTGGTTGAAGTACTAGGGCGTCGATGTAAAGCATAGCAAGCCTCGATGTAAAGCACACGCTTCACAGGAATAAGGAGAGTTTTACAAATAATGTGTATGCATACACCCTCAATTCAATGTATGTTTGCTGAAAATCATCAATTGTTCACATTATTTTCTG
The DNA here is from genome assembly GCF_036588685.1 of Mytilus trossulus. Lineage (NCBI taxonomy): Eukaryota > Metazoa > Mollusca > Bivalvia > Mytilida > Mytilidae > Mytilus > Mytilus trossulus. Next base: position 1,901,212 of record NW_026963302.1, on the reverse strand, counting down.
TTTTGATTCTGATAACATTCCATTTTTTCTATAAATCCGATTTAAATATGTGAAACCCCGCAATAAAAGTAGATGGCCTCAAAGGTAAAAGCAACGCAAAATTTTCCGTTAATATGTTAACATCTTGAACTTTGACCCTGGGTTCATAGGGGTTAATAAACATGTGATAAACCAATTCACAAATAGAGATCACCTTGCGCTCAAATGTAATCCTTAGTGAAGTATACAGCCAACTTCGTTTACAGAAAAATATACAGTGTCACACTTTATCAGTAATATATTGTCATGCTTCTGCATATTCACATTTTTTTTATGCTGAACTTTAGTCAAATTTATTTCTATACAAATTTTATTACGTAAAGCAGTAGGAGTAAGAATAATTTTAGCGCCAATTTAACCAGCTTCATCGCCATCATCAAAATTACTTATCGTTATCAGTGTGAAATTACTAACATAGGGTTAATTAATATAGAGTAATTTTGGTGAGTATGGCTTATTAAGGTAGCACAATACAAAGATTTGTTCACTCCCAATCAGACATCTTTAAACTGATGTAATTCCACTCATCCTTCTTTAATGTTTATAAATGAGGTACCAAAAGAAAAAAGAATGATTAATCTTTCAAATTGTGATAATTTCTTTATGACATAATTATTACATAATTAATTGTTATGTAATTAGTTGCTATATTGTGATGTCCATACTTGACTGAATTTAGCTTCTTTGTTATTCATAGCATCCCAAAATATTTTATAGATTCTTGCACAACACAGTTTGACCTCCAAAACTGTGTCTCAGATTTTTCCTATTGTATTTCATTCTCTCATAAATCTTCAATGAAGTTTGCAACATCAATTCATAAGAGATCACTAAATTCAATTGGGTATAAAATTTGTTCTATTGATGTTTTTGGAAATCTGAGACAGAGTTTTGGAGGTCAAGCTGTGTTGTACAAGAATCTATAAAATATTTTGGGATGCTATGAAGAACAAAGAAGCTAAATTCAGTCAAGAGTGGACATCACAACATAGCAACTAATTTCATAACAATTGATTATGTAATAATTATTTCATAATGAAGTTATCACAATTTGAAAGATTAAGTTATAGATTGTGACCTCGTGTAATTTGATTTTTATAGGTTGGTTTGATTTCATTTTATATATACCAAAAAGGTTAATTAACGTTTTTACCTGAGTGTATAATAATTATTTTTGTGGATCGAATCAGTCAACGAAATGGTTTACCTTTGTTTCACTTTCAATGTTGACAGTCTTTTACTTTTTTAAATGATTGAACACTACGTATGCATGCGTAACCAACCTCTAGCTAATTGGTTAAATTGAAGGTCACATGAAAAGAGATTTGATGAATTCGAATTATTCACTTGCAAGTGATAATTCTTTGTCTATTTTACAAATTTGTGTCATTTTTTTTCCAGAGAAGGTTGCATGGTCTGATTCCGGAAAAGGAGGATGGCTTACCTTCTGTTGATATGAAGTGTTTAAACATTTATTGGAAACTGAGTATTCAGTAAGCTTACTTCATATTTTAACTGATGTTTGTGACAAAATGGCCAAAGAAATGGAGACTTAGACTTCATCGATGCCTTCGTATGACAAATCTAAATCTGCAGCATGTTGACAAAAGATATTTTCTTAAAACCAATGGTTCACCAACTCGTTCCATTACCCGGACCTGTCTTAGAATCATCGGTTTGATCTCGTATCTCATTGTTTCGGTTGTACTATGCAATATTAATTTTATTCTATATATTAGTCATTTTAGGGGGATATAATAATCTTTATATTATTTGCTGATATCAAACATTGTACATCTTGATATTATTTGCATGAGAGTGTTTTATTTGAGAAATGTAGATGTTAAGATTTTATCATGATGTGTATATAACAGATTGTTTTTAAAATCAATCAAAAGACTGATATATTTAAACTGTAATGTGCAGTTCGAGAAAAAAAAAAAAAAAAAAAAAAAGATAAAAAGACTAAAGAAAAGAAGAAAAAAAATAAAGACATTGTAAATATTGTATAGTGTACAGAAGAATGTTTTTAAAAATGAACAAGTGGTATAAAGTAAAGATTATACCCAGGACGAAGAGACGCAGAGCCATAGAAAATTACCCTACCACCAGAGAGGTAAGGCTTTGTAATCTATCCGTATGTATATTTCTCAGGTGGTAAGTAGAAAATGAATGAAATGAAATTCTAAATTTGTTTTCAAATTCAGATTTTATGAGTGACGTTTTCTACTTACCACCTGATAATTACCCACCCAACCTCCCCACGTAATTTTCTATAGTAGTAATAAGGTTACTGGAAGAAAAAAAAGAAAAAATTAAAAGTCAATTGTTCATGAACAATTGATAGGTCTTTCCTTTTTTCTTTTATTAATTGCCTTCTTAGTTAAAAAATATATGGTTTCTAAGAACTTTTATGTTCATAACAAGTGGTTGCTAAGGACAAAAATCATTCATAAGGATAAAAATATTACTGTTAGTATTAAAAATGTCATATGTACTATTCATAGTATTTAAAGTAAAAAATATAAGTGATTGTTAAGGACTTATATGTCGTTGCTAGGGACAAAAATGTCATTTCCAGTATTAAAAATTTCATATTTATATTATCCATAGTCTTCTAAGTTAAAAAATATATGGTTGCTAAGGTGTTTCATGTCGTTGCTAGGGACTTGACCTCTGACCTTGACCTAACTTTGTACATCTTATTATGCTGATCATTATTGCAATTCAAAGTTTCTTTCTATCTCTAACCACTTTTGGGTTATAAGCAAACAATCATCATTTCGGACCCCAAAAACAGTTTTGGTGCCCTAGTTCCATAACAGTTGGTCCAATGATTTTAAACCCAACATAACAAATGTAGATCTCAACAAGACACACATTTCCTCCGTTACATTTTATCAGCCATCTTTTACGGTTATTTAGGAAATCCGATAACAAGCTAAGGTCAAAATCTAGGTCATGACCTTGACCTTTGACCTTAAGTCAATTTTCATGTGCATGTCAATTAATGATCATTGGTGATAATCCTAGGTGGCTACAATTTACAGTTTCTGAGTTTTAGTGGCCAACCGAAATTTGTTAATTTTCAAAGGGGCATAACCCTACCAATGAGTCGTTGAATCTTTTCGATTCAAATGTAACGAAGCACAAGGGTCTGTTCCTGAACAAATTCCACCCTTTGTTTTTTTTCTACCTATTATGGTTATGGAGTTAGAATGATAACAAGGTTTTTGGTGTTAGGGGAGATAACTCCTATAAAGGAAATGTTACGGGGTCGTGCCCTCACCACAAGATAGCTTTTGGTCAACCGATACTAAATACCTAATATCATTTCGACATGTCGCGTACTTTTTTTGGGAAATTTCGTTAAAGTTTGGCGGAAAGAATAATAATAATAATAATAATAATAATCAGAAGAAATACAGTAAGGTCTTTCCTTATAGAAAAAGGAAAGACCTTAAAAACTGGGATACAGGTAGAGTAAAGCATGTAGGTGACGTAGTTCCGGTTGGAAGTATCTCCGTCATCTAGATGTTTTATTTTAATTGCGAAGTCTGGACTGGTAAGGAAAGTAATTGAATGGTTTTACACTAGTAATTTTGGGGCCCTTTATAGCTTGTTGTTTGGTGTGAGCCAAGGCTCCGTGTTGAAGGCCGTACTTTAACCTTTAATGGTTTACTTTTTAAATTGTTATTTGGATAAAGAGTTGTCTCATTGGCACTCACACCACATCTTCCTATATCTATCATATGTATGTTATTGATATGATTACTATACATGTATAGTTTTACATGTAACTGTGTATATTTTGTCCCGATTATACAGCATTATTTACTTGTTTATTCTATTTACGGTTATAATGTTTCAGTTTTGTTTTATAAGTATAAAAAGTAATAAAAGCCATAAAACTCTTGTTAACCTTTTCAGATAGAGAAACACTTGTATAGGTATCAAAAGAAACTAAACAAAATTACAAAGACAATGATACATAGATTGACAAAAAAGTACTAACATTTACTATCATACCAGCTTCAGACCTAAATTAAATTGAATGAAAGATTGTTTCTTCATCATATGCATATCAATCACAATCCCTGCTATGAGGCGTTTGGTATCATACCATCATAAAATATATCAGAAGAACATAACCTGTATCATGCCAACAACTGGTTTTAGAATAATTGTTTTTATTTCCGATGCAAAGACCCTATAAGTGAAGTAAATTTAAATCCAGAAAAAATAACAATACAATGCATGCCATGGGTAAAACACTTGCATAATTTAACGTTGATATTCAATATCTCTACAGAAAGTCTTTCAACTGTCAAAAAAGTGTTATACTTATAGTGTTATACCCATTTAAGGTTAAAAAGTGGGTAAATTGAACATGGGAAAAAGTTTCTGACCTACATAATTGTTGTTGTGATTTAAATGTTTTATAGATCGACATGAATACACATCAAACTAGCAATGCAAATCAACATCAAATAACTGACATGAAACATTTCATCCGCCAAAAACAATTTATAAGAAAGCCAACTGATCATGATTATCAAATATAATTATCAATCAAAACAATGTCATGGCAAGTGACTTATTTCAGTGATGCACAAGAATAATTGCAATAATACTACACACCAAAAAGTTGACAAATGTGATATATTAAATCAAATGCTTATCAAACACAAAACGTATTTCGCATGCCGAAGTAATTAGAGATAGCAAAAAAATTAAACAACACATCATGCGGGAGCGCTTTCCTGGATTTACCTTCACCAGGAAATCCATAAGCTAAATACTGAACAGCCAACAACGTACGTGCAAGAAACGGAACATGCAGTTGAAGAGTTATATTACGAAAAAAGAACTTGAAATTGCTTCATACATTATATCTATAAATATCCTATTTTAATACTTACAATCGTTATTTGTAAAAAAAAAATGAAAATATTTATTCAATCTTTCTATCTATACAACAAGGTGCGGAGTATAAAAACCTGAAGGTTAATATAAACAATTATATTTAAAAATTGACGACTTGATAAAAGAAATGTGCGGAATCATTTACTAGAAAATGTCGTTTCGCTCCATGAAAAGTTAACCTTATAACATTATAACATTGGTTAGATTGTTTTCTTATTAGCATATTTCCGTGTGATGTCTTCGGTTGTAAATCTATTTTCTGATTCCAGGAAAACGATTCAATTGGATTTTCTTTTCCCCGAAGTAGAAAAAATTTCAAATATTTTTTTCTTTCAAATGTTTACATTCATCAGCGAAAGGTTTCAACCTTTGGAATTTTTACGTTTAAAAAACAATCAAGATAATTAGAAACATTTTGTTAGATCTCTCTTTATATAATGCATAGAGCTAAAACAATAAATCAAAGTAAATATAAATATAGTTGTAGATAGGTATACCGTTTTACGACCAGAGTGCTTAATAGGATATAAAATATCGCATGAAACTACACATTGTGAATAAAAACAGGTTGAAAATATGATATGTTAACGTAACCCTTTTATTACCACACCTATAACATTAACAGAGATCTTCTTTTTGATGTAAACGCTGACTTTGTCTATTATAAGAGTTGATATGCTTACAGGATATCTTTTAAAAGTATTTGGTTTCGTCTATGAAGGTGTTTCTATATGTTACGCAAATGAATAGTATTAGTGATACTTGTAATCATATTAATGGAAACATCATCATTCAAAAGAATTTGAACAGTTGTCGTTCGTTTTTATTTTCAGGTCAAACAGACGGTATTTACTCGTTTTTCCTCTACTTATACTTGTTATTTATTTTTTTAATTGCATTAAAAAAAAACCATTTGAGTATGATATTCTTGAAAACAATATAAATTGAAAGTACGGACAGTTAAGTGTAATATAGCGATGAAGTAAGACATTGTTTTTCTGATTGATTTATTTAGTTTGCATGTGCACACAAAGAAGAAAATTGAACTTTGAAATTTTATTAATTCATTGATAGAATGTTGATGAATATTGCCTCATGAAGATTGAAGTACGCAGCTAAACTCTTATCATGCCTAATAGACCTTTTCAACATCTCTCGACACCGACTAATGTCACCTACAGTTAACAAGTAAAATTGATGGGTCGTCTCAAAGACAAAAACCATCATGAATATCATTTCGTAACATATTGGATTGCCGGTTATATTCTGTCTTGACTGTATAGCTTCAGAATATATATCAACCAAATGAATAAATAAATACATGTTTCTGTATATAATTTTCTTATTTTGTATGTATTTACATGATATTTTATGTTTTATGATATTTTTCAAATTTATGGAAAATAAGTACACTTGTGAACACGAACAACTTGGTGTTTTTTAAGCGATCTTCACCGTAGTTAATGTACATATTCAATTTCTGGAGGGATAATCACATAATGATTTTTAAGATGGAAGGAAAATTTCACATCTATTTTTTTCAACGACGGACTTCTCCACTTTAAGATATCTGGTTAGAGTTGATGTTTTCCTTAGTGAATTTTGAGAGAGAAAAAATTTGACTGCTCGTTTTGACCACAATGTTACAACATTTAAGCAGAGAATGGAATGCGTATGGAATAAAATTTATATTTCAAGTTATCAGTTTATACTATATAGCTTGTTGACATTGCAAAATTATTTTGACCAGAAAAAAAAAACCTTGTCCCTTCGTCGAAGTGTCTTTCCCACGTTCCTGAAAATGACCTTTGGGTTTCTTATAAGAAGTTGATCAAATTTCCTTGATTTTATTTATAAACTGTTCTTGTTATATTTTGTTTTGTTTTCACCGGGTCACAATTTGCCTCTCTATATCCAATTTCCAGTACATAGTTTTGGTTTTGAAACTTTTGTTAAATTTTTCCGTACTAAAGTTTTTTTTCTCATCTATGACCATACATAAGGGAGGTTTTGGTTCAAATTAGACTAGGAAAACCCCGTCGCATGTTATGTGTGCCTGAACCAAGTCCTGAATATGTTGGTAATTTGTACGTATTTGATACGATAGAATTTATAGTTAATTATATGATAATTTAAAGTATGCTTCGCCTTCATACTCGATTCCATTTTAGTCGATCAAAGATCACTGTTTTTTTTCTTCATATTTTGTTTCAGCCTTTTTTATTTGTAAAAGGGGGATCATACCATAATGAAAAACATGCATTAAATCTAAATGTGTGTTTGATGGGATTCAAATAACTTTTTTATGATTTTAATCGGAATCCGAACTGGAAGATTCTCCGAGGGCCTTTAACAGTTAGGGCATTTTTTTTTTTGTTATATTTTTTATTATATTCCTGCTGTTTTTCACGAATAAGATCCATTATTGGTCGCTTTTTCCTTTTCATTATTTTTTCCCCGAATTCCACCAGGACAGCTAGAAGCTCAACGTCTAAATAGATGAAATTTGACTTAAAGTACATTTTCTTGATAATAAATTATAAATCCATGTCATTTGGACTCTGTAGGAAAGTTGTACCATTATCAGTGAAAGCAATAAAATCAAAAGTGAGCCCACAAATCTTTGGTACGACCCCTCACATTTAACCTGTCGTAGTCGTTCTCAACTGTAGGTATCGAGAGTTATCGAAAAGGTCTATTAGACGGATACATACTTTACATGTGCAAAAGACATTTGTTTGTCGGACAACATTATTTCATTATTGAATTTTGTCTTTTATTTTTTCATTATGGCGACTAACCCAATGCATTTGTGCAAAATGGGGAGAGACACCTGTCAAATTAGATTCGTTTTAAATAAAATTGAGAATGGAAATAGGGAATGTGTCAAAGAGACAACAACTCGACCATAGAAAAAACAACAGCAAAAGGTCACCAACCTGAGTCGGCTAGGTACGACTTTATTTTAAGTATTTTTTTCTTTCTTTTTTTTGGTATGTTTCGCGGCCTGGGAGGGGGTGTTTCTGGAGGTCCGCACTGTAGTGAGAAACTCCCGCACCCGAAAGGTCCTTCAGCTGGTCCCTAAACAAATATATACTAGTTCAGTGATAATGAACGCCATACTAAACTAAATTGTACACAAGTAACTAAAATTAAAATAACACAAGACTAAAAAAGGCAAGACGCACCTGACTTGGGACAGGCGCCAAAAAGCGGCGGGGTTAAACATGTTTTTGAAATCTCAACCCTCCCCCTATACCTCTAGTCAATGTATAAAAGTAAACGCATAACAATACGCTCATTAAAATTCAGTTCAGGAGAAGTTCGAGTCTGATGTCAGAAGATGTAACCAAAGAAAATAAACAAAATGACAACAATACATAAACAACAACAGACTACTAGCAGTTAACTGACATGCCAGCTCCAGACTTAAATTAAACTGATTGAAGGATTATGATTTCATTATATGAATATCAGGCACAATCCTTCCATTAAGCGGTTTTGATTCCTGGTACATTTGATAACTATTTACACCACTGGGTCGATGCCATTGCTGGTGGAAGTTTCGTCCCCGAGGTTATCACCAGCCCAGTAGTTAAGACTTCGGTGTTGACATGAATATTAATAACGTGGTCATATTTTATAAATTTCCCGTTAACAAAAGTTTAAATTTTTCAAAAAACTACGGATTTTCTTATTCCAGGCATAGATTTCCTTAGCCGTATTTGGCACAACTTTTTGGAATTTCGGATCCTCAATGCTCTTCAACTTTGTAATTGTTTGGCTTTATAAATATTTTGATATGAGCGTCACTGATGAGTCTTATGTAGACAAAACGCGCGTCTGGCGTACTAAATTATAATCCTGGTACCTTTGATAACTATTTACACCAGTGGGTCGATGCCACTGCTGGTGAACGTTTCGTCCCCCAGGGTATCACCAGCCCAGTAGTTAACACTTCGGTGTTGACATGAATATCAATAACGTGGTCATATTTTATGAATTTCCCGTTAACAAAAGTTTAAATTTTTCAAAAAACTAAGGATTTTCTTATTCCAGGCATAGATTTCCTTAGCCGTATTTGGCACAACTTTTTGGAATTTTGGATCCTCAATGCTCTTCAACTTTGTAATTGTTTGGCTTTATAAATATTTTTATATGAGCGTCACTGATGAGTCTTTTGTAGACGAAACGCGCGTCTGGCGTACTAAATTATAATCCTGGTACCTTTGATAACTATTTAGTATCATACCGTCATAAGATATATGAGAAGAACATAACCCGTGTCATGCCAACAACTGTTTTTGAATAAAGGTGGTTAGTTCCGATGCAAAGACCCTATAAGTGAATCAATATTAACGCCAAAATATACAATCTTCAATGACCTGACAACAGTATCGTAACTATATCCCTTGTTATAAGATTCAGAATGAATCAAGGCTTTATTTTAAGATACTTTGATGCAAAAGTAAGATAAATTTTAAAAAAAATACCGAACACAAAGAAAATTCAAATCGGAAAATCGCTAATCCAATGTCAAAATCAAAAGCTCAAACACATAAAACGAATGGGTAATAACTTTCAAAAAGTATATTTTAAAATAATTACATTAGATGTATGCTTCATGATAATACGTTATTCTGATTGGCTAACTAGCAATCTCGTGATATCCCTTAATCAATTGCATTACACAATGCAACTTTTCATTCATGATGACAGAAGGTCCCACTAAAAAGTGCACAGGTAAATGAAATAAAAACTTGATAAAAGACGTGTTCCTATAGGTAATAATGTAATTATATGTATTGAATGCTTTTTTTTTGTAACTTTATAGGGTTGTAAAAGCGTTGACCGTGCGCACATTTTAAGTATGAAGCGATTCCACGCTTCATACAAAATGTACTTCGGTCAACGCTTTTACACCCCAATAAATTTACAAAAAGAGCATTGAATTCTTAATTGCAATTTATTTCAACTATGGTATTTGCAACATATTCTTACATAATGTTGGCATTTCAAATGACCTCTTTGCACATAAGTATATATTTCATGTGAACATGTTCATCTATAATTGCAATCAATACAATTGTGTAGGGCTGGAATACTTTTACAATTGCAATTTTAGGAGCATCTAAATGGATTGGATGTGCCCTCTGTCTTGGAACAGGTTAATCACAAAGCTAAATACGGTCAGACATTTTTGATATGGAGAATTATTCTATGATTTGAAACAAAAATAATTGTCATTGCAGATTGTAAAATTTTGCAATTGCATGCGATAATATTTCCATAGACAAATTAACGATGTAGATATTATCCCAAATTAATAAGTTAGTAATGATGTATGCGTTTAAAACGTTGCATTTGTGCATGTTGAAGAAGATTAGTAACCATTTAATTTCCATCAATTACACAAATACATTGCAGAAAAGATTATTTATATTTATTTATATCTTTATGAAATAGTTTTCATACATCAAAATGAAAGTTCACTTCAAACTCGTCCCCGTTTAAATATATCTGACATTGTTTACTGTTTTCAAAAACTAAAATTCAATATGTAGTAAAATGTTATCTCTTTTTAATTTCAATTCTAGTTCACTAAATTCTTCCTGCATGCTTCACTCTGTTGATGTATAGATATTTAATATTAGACTTCTTGGTTTGAATAAACAATAGTACTTTTGACAGGTTCATCATATCTTCATTGTATATCGAACTTCAACATTCCGAGGTTGAGTGTTTTAGTAATAATCCTAAACAATTTATACGTGTACGAAATGCAAAAAGAATATCGCCCACCGTATAGATGACAAGTTCAATAACCAAGATTTATTAGGATTATTGTAAGTTAAGTCTTATAATATTTGAATACTATTACAACTGATAAGATTGTACATTAAGACATTAACAACGAAAAATGAAACGAAGGGAAATAAGTCGTGTGGTTTTCAAGACCAGGCACATATAGTTCAACCTTCAAACGATTTCAAAAACACATCAAGTAGCAACTGTTAAAAATATGATACTGAATTTCGAAGTTATAATACTTACAAAACTAAAAATACTAGTGGTGTCAAAATACTCGATGGAGGACAGTCCAGGTGGAATCTGTAACAAAGCAATGTTAAATGTTCATTAATATTGCATGCCAAATATGTTTATAGGTGGTCTGTAGCAGAATGAAAAAACACACCTAGTAGTTAAAAAACCCGAATCGTTATAAACCATTTCGATAGAAAAGACGTAATGTGAAAACAGTCTGTTTAAAATAACAATCCTACAGATCTCAAAAGTAGAAATTTCATATATAATTGACAACTGGATTAAATGATAAAACATAGTGTGAATAACTTAAATAAGAGTATAATCACCCAAAAAATCTTTTTAAATAGGCATGCATACTAAAAAGGTACTTTACTGTTAAAAATTCAAACTATAAACTATTTCATATAGTAGTTACTGAGAAACGGAACTGCATTCGCATTTTAAAGTCTTCCAAGTATGAATGTATGTATAAATGATATAAGACCAAAGACAAGGATCAGTGATCCATATCGGGTGTACATCTTTTGCATTGAGTCAGTACATACGTACCTTTTGACAAAAGCTTTTGTAACTGCACCTCTTTAATTTACAACATCACTTCATAACGAAATTTGACTTTGATAACAATTCAGGTCATTGAACTTTGAAATTTGAACCAGGCATGTAAATGTAATATGTGCCTGATCATATTGCAGTTATTTACAATGCGCATTATAAAGCTCTCTTCTGTCTATACTAAATATGTGATACTTTGTGTATAAGCAGATCTGATCGATATGATCGTCCCCTCAGCAATGTCCCTGTTGTCATGCCTTGAATGAAAACAACACTTACTAAACTTCGTACGACTGAATCGCTTTTCAGGATTTGTATGCGTCAAGAACGCTTAATTCAACCTATTTGATATTCAGATAAGTATAATTATGTAGAATTCTGGGAGCTATTAGACCAAAATGGATTTTCAATGAATAACCAAATTCAGTTTAAGTGATAAGTATTCAGGACAATCAAAAATTGTAAAAATCAAAATCAAAATGTACAAATCATATCAATAGAAAATGTTTGAGACAGGAGAGCTATATAATTCGCATTCTAAATTAAGGTTAGTCAATGGATAGACGTCTACTATAAACTTTAGTGGGACAAACATTTTATTGATATTACAGCAGCATTCACGAGAAGACTTATCGATTCGATGTCTGGTAAATTAATACAATAATAGACATTTTTTCAAGTTGATATCAAAAGTTGTGGAAAAAAACAGTTATGCGACAAACTTTCCTCGTATTATGGAAGCTTAGATATAGGAAGATGTTGTGTGAGAGCCAATGAGACAACTCTCCATCCAAATAACAATTTTAAAAAAGTAAACTATTATAGGTCAATGTACGGCCTTCAACACGGAGCCTTGGCTCACACCGAACAAAATTACTAGTGTTAAACCCTTCAAACAGAAAAACCAACGGTCTAATCTTTATAAAAAAAACGAGAAACGAGAAACACGTATAATCTACATAAACAGACGACAACTACTGTACATCAGATTCCTGACTTAGGACAGGTACAAACATTTGCATCGGGATTAATGGTATTAATGGTACCAAACCTTAATCCCTTTTTCTGAAACAATAGCATGACAATAGCATGACATCCCAACATAAAAAAAACACACGATAAAATATCAATTGACAGGCTTAACTCAATTAAAAAGGCAAATTAATACACTATGAACGAATAAATTTGATTTGCGATATCTGAATGCAAATGCACAGTTAATAAAATATAAGGGACAAGCATCAGTATATATATCATAAATCAGTTTTCTGTACGTCGAAGAGATAAAAATTGATGAGTTAACGATACAGTTATAAAGGATAGTAATGACGTCGCAAACGTAAAATATATTTTTGTTGACATCAAAATGTTACCTTATGTGTAGAGAGGCATTTCGACCGGTTTAAAAAAAAGTATCTTGAAAACGAGAACATGTCTCCCCTTTTAATTACATTTGACTTGATTATGTTCATAGATTGTTCGGAAAATGTGTATAAAGAATTCACCAATGATTTTTGCTACATTAAATAGATTAGAGAGCCGTGGTGTAGTGGTTAGCGCATCGGACTACTAACACAAAGGTTCCTGGTTCGATTCCCGCTTGGGATGAAAATTTCAGGAACTCAATTTTCGGCTCTCCCTTGACACCATTTGCGAGTATGGTCTTGAGGAAACGATGATAGTCCGTCGGACGGGGACGATAAATGGCTGACCCGTGTTAAGAGAGAGCCATATCTCTTGCACGTTAAAGACACCCTTGTAGATTTCGAAAAAGAGTAGGCTAATGCCGCTACAAGGCAGCACTCGCACCCGCAAAGTGGAAAGGGATTAATATAAGTTGTAAAACTTGTTTCCCAATCCACTATAAATAAATATGTTTAAACTAAATAGATAGATACAGCGAAAAAAGCCGAACATCATCAAAATTTAATAAAACAAAATAAATGGTCCCAAAGAATTGTTTTCCAATTTCAAAAAAGATATTCCAAATGATATTTCAAAATTTCCGCTAGTGTCAATTTTTTTAAACAAAAAGTTGGTAACGTCTGGCCAAAGGTTAGAAAATCAAAAGAACAGATATTTAAGTACATGTTTAAACTGTCAGTCAATACAATAGTTTGTATGCTCATTTTCGTCCAAAAACACTGCGGAATCAAAACTGAATCGGTCGCCCTAAAACAACAACTAAACACTTTTTTTGGAATCACGCATCTGCATTTTAATTATAAGTAAGATATGTATGTATTATTTAGTTTGCAATGGTCTTTCAGTTCTCAGTTGAATTTGCCATACAAGTGTTTCGATTCAAACTTGACTATAAGTCCAGTGTAACTCACCAAATTACTAGCCAATAATTTATTTAAACTCACCGTTAAAAATATGACCAATTACACGCGTTGATACTAACAAATAGGAAAGTTAACGAAGATACAATGTTGCGCAGCCGCTCCTAAGTATTAGAATAAATTATTGAAAATATATTATTAATTTGCATCGTCAGTTTATTTTTTATCTATGAGTTTGAATGTCCTTCTGGTATCTTTTGCTTCTCTTGTACAGAATATACAATAAACTTGTGTGCCGAAACCATGCTTTAAATTTACTGCTTTTTGAGATGTAAAAATGTTATGTACGCGTACTTACAATCAACATTAATAGAAAAACTTTAAATAACATATCCCTTTTCAAAAATGAAACTTACGTTATGTAAAACAATATAGCCTTATATGAGAATTGTATATTGTATACAAAAAAATATACTAGTAGTATCAGGTATTTATTTAACAATTTATTATTTCCACATCTCCTTGTCCAATAAAAATGCTTGTTTTTCTTTCTTATTGTATATTGTATTTTTCCGTGTACTTAGTAACTATGAATTGGTTGATACAAAAGCAAAAATACAAAACAAGTCCCAAATTTCTTTATACTTTGAGATAAATCTTTAAAAAAATATTTTTGTTTCCATTTAATCAATTTATTGGATTCAATTATGGACAAAAACATTGTCATACAATATGGTCGGAAGTTATTTCATAAAAAATGGTGATATAGGGATAAAATTCCATATAATGTTTGTGAATTTGATGATATTGAATATAACACATTCGATACATATATCTTTATAGACTATATATGTATATGTTAAATAAAGGTAACAGTAATACACGGGTGTCCATATCGTCATCAATCGATTAAGCAAAACCAAATCAGGATTACAAACTGATACCGAGGGAAACACGTCAATATTTAAGGATACAACACAAACACTGAATTGCAACAAAAACAAACGCAAAAATGCATAGAAACGGTCTATTTGAACACAAGGGGAAATTAAATTATGTTGTATTAGAGGTTTAGTCTAAACATATTTGTTTTACAGTGGGTTGGACATCAAGTTATTGCAACGTATATTAATACCTTTCCACTTTGCAGGTGTTAGCGCTGCCTAGTAGCGACATTATCCTGCTTTTTTTTTTAAATCTACAAGGGTGTCGTTTACTCTAAACACGGGTCAGCCTTCCGACGAACTATCCTCGTTTTTAAAGACCATACTCGCAAATGGTGTCAAGATAGAGTCGAATATTGATTATTCAGTGTCTGAAATTTTCTCCCTGGAACGGTATAGGTATTATGTGTAGACTGTTTTTAGTGTATTTTGGCTTTGACAAGAGTCGTAAGATTTTACAATTACCAAAACTAAAAAAATGTAATCATATTATATATTTTTACAATCACTTGAGACTACCACAGTAGTAGTCGCCGCGAACATGGGATTTAAACTAGAAGTCAGCAAAGATCAACTTGTGACAATAGATAAATCCTTTTCAAGTGTTTCCCGTGTAGCGAATAATTTATCTTACTTTGATAGTTTCTTGAATGTAATCTTATTTAAGAAGATTATTTAAAGTTCTGGGAAATTTGAGCCACCCCTCATAACAATTAGAAGTTTCTTCACGGAAACATTCTTCAATTACATGCACGTAGTTAGCCGGTCAGCTGTGATATTCTATAAAAGGTTTTGACAAAATATGCATAATGACCACCACAGACTAGGAAGATTTATAAACTTTCCTTGAATAATTTTTTTTTATTATCAATATCCCATATGTGTATACAATAACTTATGTGGATGGATAAAGTACAATCACATATAGCACATTTACTTCACTAGGTAATAGACGTCAACCTGAAATAGCGATATGTAACTTAACTGGTCTGATAACACAAATTCATCACTAAGCCATATTCAGTTTCGGAGTCCAGTTTCACACATGACCATTGCGGGACACTCATTTACTGTTCAGACTCTTTGCTCTCAGTCAAGTTAGATATGTTCATGCATTTTTTAAATGAAAGTGGGTGTTATTATGATTATTTATGATAACAGTTTCAGACTAATCAGACTAAGCCATTCATAACAAGCGCGTTGCTTAATATTAATTTTAGCGAAACTTGCGTCTGGCGTTCTAAATTTTAATCCTGGTACTTTTAATAACTATTTAAACCACTGGGTCGATGCCACTGCTGATGGACGTTTCGTTCCCGAGGGTATCACCACCCCAGTAGTCAACATTTCAGTGTTGGCATAAATATCAATCATGTGGTCATTTTTATAAATATCCTGTTTACAAAACTTTGAACTTTTCGAAAAACTAAAGATTTTCTAATTCCAGGCATATATTAACTTAGCCGTATTTGGCACAACTTTTTGGAATTTTTTATCCTCAATGCTCTTCAACTTTGTACTTGTTTGGCTTATAAATATTTCGATTTGAGCGTCACTGATGAGTCTTATGTAGACGAAAAGCGCGTCTGACGTACTAAATTATAATCCTGGTACTTATGATAACTATACAATTAAACCAAGAATATTAAATGAAATTAGGATATCTATCTGTCAAATATCTATGCATGCTGATAGTAGACCAGTCTCTTTACTCTATAAAATGTTTGATATTTCAGCGTCTTTCTTTTTTATTTTTTTGAAAAAGGGGGGTTAAAGGTATTAACACAGTTTTATCTAATTCTTGAAGGAAAACGAGAAAATATTTCTTCTTTTCGCCTCTTATCTTCAACATTGTTCTTGTTTGGCTTTATACCTATTTAGAACTAATGAGTTTTATGTAGACGAAACGCGGGTCTGGCGTGTCAAAATATAATTCTGGCATCTTTGATAACTATTGACACCACTGGGTAGATGCCAGTGCTGGAGGACGTTTCTTCCCCGAGGGTATCGTCATCTTAGTAGTCAGCACTTCGGTGTTGACATGAATATTAATTGTATGGTAATTTTTATATATATCCTGTTGACAAATGTTTTAGTGATTCGAAATACTAAAGATTTTCATATCCCAGGGATAGATTACTTTGGACGTATAGCACGTCTTACGTATCAAATTATAAGGCGGTTACTTTTGATAACAATTATGTGTAAAATGAATTTGCTCGATGTGTGGTAAGGTTACAATTTTTCCAAAAAGATTTTGCTGGGATTTAATGGTTACCGAATAATTTTTTTTTTAGAACTTCGAAACCTATCCTTATAGAAATAAACGCCCGTCAACACATTTAGACACATGGCCAAAATAATTAATATATTCTGGTAACTTTTAATAACACGTACAGTTGTCTACGGATTCTTTCTTTTCAAAGACTGTATCGTATTGTTATCATATGAATCCACGTAAAATCGAAGTTGAATAAGCAAAGTTTTAAGTAAATTATATTGTTTTCTATACATGATGGATGAAACAGAACTATGAACAACAACAATACGTAAAGGAACAACAAGGTTGTTGAGGATTAAAAATTTAAACGTTTTCATACAGATCTCTTCACAATTACATGTGTGTTTTTACTTCCCGGTGATAACTCTGTTTAAAACAGAGAAATCATTCAACACTGCAACATTGTGCAATGAAAAATTAAAATTAGTTTTGATTAAGTTATTTTTTTTATTTTTTTTTATTTATTTTATTAAATTTCTTTTTGGGGGTGTTTGGGGTGTTATAGAAGAAACCGAGAAAAAAAAGGATTTATTGGTATGATCATATTGAAGTACAAATGTTTGTAACGCATTCGGAAAAAAGATTGTATCTATTACATTTAAAACGATAATAAGTAAAAGCCTAGATATGATTTTTTTTCTATTTCTTTTTTTCCCACATTTCTTTTGTCCTTTTCCAAAACCTTTAGCTCCAAACACACTGCAATCAAGAGCACTTGATACATATTTCATTTAAAAGGGGTATCATGACGAAATTGAGCTTTAAACTTTTAAAATCTTGAACAATTCATATTGTATTTACCTGACTAGGATTTCCACCTCCTCATCGGATACTGCATATTATATCTATATTCAGTTCATCTGGTGTTAAGAATGTTTTATTTCAGTCAATTGTTACACACACAAATGTTCACATTTTCCCCTGTTTCTCGATAGTTAAAGAGTAAAATGGTCGGTGAGACTTTACGACACAATTCTTTAAATTTCTCTTGAAACGAATGGGAAATAATTTCCTTAAGTCATCTCTAAAGAAAACAAAAGATGACATTTACTTCTCTCTATTTTTAAACCAACTTCCAAGAAGTCATTATAAATACATTCAAAACAAGGCATTTAAAAAAAGTAGATACAGGTAAGACATTTTATAGGCCAAACTTGTAAAGATGTCATATATCTTTCAATCAAGACAATTTTCGGTTTCATATCTGATTTACAAATATATTTATAAATGGGGGACATGAGGGTTCAGTTCAATAATAATACCTTTAATAATCGTAGTCTTATTTGAAAATGTGAACTTGTCAACATTATAAAAATGTTGAGTTTATACCTTTTTAAATGCTTTTATTGTCATTGATATATAACATTTGACTTCCGTCCAGCCAGGTAGGTTAGTATTGCAAACATTGTAAAACAATGATATTTGAACGTTTGAATCATAATTAGGAGTATAAATCATCCACGGGGAAAGATTGTTTCATACGATTGGTAATATATATTCAAATAAAGATACGAAAGAATTGGCTTTGTGGTATATTCTTTAAAATTCATAAACATTAATAACATCACACTTACTGAATAAATGAATAAATAAATAATACGTCATTGACATCTATATATTGAGTAGACCTCTAGATAAAAACTTCACGATAAAACAGCAATGTCAGCAATCCTCTGGTGGATCCGTTTATCTCCATCTAGATAGAGAAACGGGATTGGTCGAGTTTAAACATGATCAAACATATGTTTTGAGTATCTCCATGTTGATATAAATTTCCAGGTCTTGGGTCCCCTACATTTCCTTGTTTAAGGGTTGCCGAACTGTCAAAGTAAAATAAATTATTCACAACACGGGAAACACTTTGATCTTTGCTGACTTCTAGTTTGAATCCCATGTTCGCAACCCAAGATTACTTGCATAAACTGGTGAAATGTCAGTCATCTGTCTGAAAAATGTATGGACACCATCATGATTGAGTTGGCAATATTGGAATTTCTATGTTACAGTTGACCAAGAATATGTTCCGTTGGTCGTGGCCACCATCACGTCCTTCTTTTGTCAGTTTTAGCATCAAGCTATGGTTTTTTTTTACAGCTGTTTGACTTGGATTTATTTGTTTTGCTTTCAGTTACCATGTTAGATTTACTCATTTATATCTTTCGATACGATGGTGGCCACCATCACGTCCTTCTTTTCTTAGTTTTATATATGCGTCGGACGCGCGTTTCGTCTGCAAAAGACTCATCAGTGACTCTCGAATCAAAAAATGTTAAAGGAAAAATAAAGTACGAAGTTGAAGAGCATTGAGGACCAAAAATTACTAAAAGTTTGCAAAAAACAGCTAATGTAATCTATTCCTAAGGTATCGTATTTCAAAAAATCAAAGTTTTGTAAACAGTTAATTTATAACTATGATCATATCATTGACAATTTAAGTCAACACAGAGGTGTGGACTACTTGTCTGGTGATATCCTTGGGGATTAAAATCTCCATCAGCAGAAAATATTGTATAGTTGTTTAATCAAGGATTTGTATAGATTTGTAAAGTGAAAATATATGCAGCTGCTGTGAATAAGAATTCATTTTTTTACTGGAACTGGAGCAAATATTAAATAATATTTGTCGGGACGTGAAATCTATCCTTTTATAGTAGCTCCATCCTTGTCCAGTCGCAGATTGCTATTTTGAACACTTCGTCCATTTAATAAGACAAAACGGCCAGGAGACCATCGCCGCTCAAAATTCCAACAAATATATTGAAATTGCCTCTTGGTTTAACGGTTGGCTTACTTGAACTAAGGTAGCCATCATTGGTATGACTCACGTAGGAACATGTCTTTCATTTTGAAATTTTTGCCAAAATAATGGTTGAAATATTGATCAACCCTAAAAGACTTACTTTGTTTTTTGTCCTGTATTCATTATCGGATAAAAAATAATACTTGTGTGGTACCTGCATATTTATGACTTGAAACTATAATGTAATAATATCTGAGAATAAGGTAACGATATTTCTTCATGTGTAAAACTTACAAAGTGGTATGCCAATCATATAACCAACTATAAATATAAGGTCAACTTGAGTAAATTAGAAAATAACCTAATTACTACCTTAATGTGAATCAATCACACAAGAAAATAAATATAGATTCTAAAGAACAAATGCAGCCCCTTAAGTATCTAGGTGATTGATTGATTTCATAGTTACAAGAAAAGCAAAGAACATTTAAAACAAGGTCATGTTTATGGTTCCTAGTCAAACAGACCTGTATATATAACTATTATCTATAATTTATACACCAAATATGGTTGAGCAGCTAAAAAAACAAAAATCTTAATATGAAATCTGTTGAGGTTTTATTCTGTAAGAAGTTACGTTTTCCCCCTTGTTATTTATCATAAAATGCTATTCATTCAGCTATAAATGTATCCTGTTTGTGCAGTATATCATATCTATTTATTCAAAATTATCTGATTTGAGTTCTCCAAATATTCACAAAGGGAGATTATTCAATCTCAAGATACCACAAAAAAAAAGATAACACCATATAATGAAGGAAGAAATTTTATTATCAACAAAACTAGAAATAAATAATCTAGAAATAATCAGAAGACAAATCATAAACAAATATTTCTAAGAATCTATTTACAATTTTATTTTTAAATGACATGATCTTGAACATAAATAGCACATTAACTGACAAAAGAACTTTACAAGATAGTGACTGTCAATTTATACTCAAAGCACATACTAAGAGGAAAAATTGAGGGATTTTCTAGAATCTCTTATTTTAGAAATTCAATCAGCCTCAAGATGTTTTTTATATAGTGGTTGATTGATAAATGTTAAATGCTATTTTCAGTTCTATTGTGTTGGTCATTTGTTATTGCTGGAGGAAACCGGAGTTAATAGAGAGAACCACAAAGTTCAGTTAGAATACTGACAATGTGACTATAAAATTCAGGTCAAATGCATCTCCCATCTAATGGGTTTGAACTCACAACTCTATATTGATAGGATAGTGATACAGAATTTGAACTACTTAGAACACTCAGACACTGAGGCCTATGATATTCTGATATATACCTTTCCCAAATCTGTGACCTTTTGTATTTGACCTCTTGTACACGTTTGTGTTTGAGGAAAACAAATATTTTGTCTTTGTCTTGTCTTGATATAGACCCTTTCCCAAATCTGTGACCTTTCATATTTATGTATTTTTACAGTGAAATTATAACAACAAAAAATATTATCTTCTTCAAAGAAATATATAAATAAATTGCCTGCAATATCAGTGTTTATATTATTCATAACAAATTCAAACCTTTTCAAATTAACTAAACATATACATCATAAAATAAATAAGAGTATTTTTACAATAAATCTGATTATGAACAACAAAACCTTACAAAATTAAATTCTAAACCTTGATATTAAAACCTATATCATAAGAATTTAGAACAAGAAAACAATTTACATATTGATTGCTAACTAGAAAACTAAATCACTGTAAAAAAGATTCATCTGAAATGATAGCATATTTACCTATTACAAAACAACTAAAACGACTATTATGCAACAGATATAAAATAGTTATGCTTCAACTCTTGAACAGCAGTTATAATTTGTGCATGTGTTGTGGTTTTATTAAGGTTACTAGTAGGTTTTATAAACTGTGGATTCAATATCATTTATTGGATTTTAAGTTTTCTGGATTTCGTGGTTACCTGGGAACCATGAATTCCAATATCAAAGTAATACAAAATTTCTATAGGAATGTGTGGAGACTTTGGCAAAACCACAAATTAAAATATCAAAATTTGGTACCCATAAAAATGAATCAATTCATAGAATGAAGAGATGGTTTTAAGAGTGGAATGTGGTCCAGATAAGACCTGCCTTTTTTTTTAATCTTTTCAATTTTTATAATAAAATACATGTAATAATATCATTTATATCATAATCATTCTACCCTCAATTCTTCTCGGTACAATATTTACTGTATCAAATATTGCAAATATTCAAAGATTCCATTTCTAACACAAAAGATCTACTTGATCGTACTGTAAGGGTGATTGACAATCATAGTGGAATAAAATTATTATGCACATTTACTTTTCACTAATGCATATCTGTAAAATATTAGGTTATATACAAAATTGAGACAGATAAACATAAAATATCATTAGAAAGTTTTATAACTAGAATACACTTCAAAAGTCCTCAGATGTCTGCAGGATTGACTGTACAATTATAACCAGAACCTCATAGGAGGCATAGCTGATCTTTTTGGAATTTATTTTAAAAAGTTATCAACCTTCTGGTGCATTTACAGCTTGTCCTTTGAAAGAGATCTTATCTCAGAGCAATGACCACACTGGATGTTTTTTGCTACAAAGTGCAAATGTTCAATATTCAGTATTCTATAATGTGCATATGTGCTTTTTAAATTCATTATGTCTTAAAGTGCGTTTTAAATATCTTTAAAAAATGGCAAACAAAAATGATAAGTATTCCCTGAGTTTAAAAAAGAAAATGAGCTTTATAATTTCAACAAAACCATGGGATACAGGTTTGGAACTTATGAAAGAACTAGAATATGTTCATATGCATCATGCCCTATTTACACTATCACATTTATAAGTCAAAACTGTAATTTGGCATACATTTTAAAATATCTGCCTCATGATGAACATGTATGCTATGTTTCAAGTGGATGTCACCTAAAATTAAAATCTTAAACAGTATAGAAATAATGAATGAACAGACAGACAAATGTGTACACTAACTACAACTGTTACTTTGCATTAAATGGAATGTTAACTGCAACAGTAGATATTTATGACGGGAATGCAGATCATTTATCTCATAAAGCAGTTTTAATTGGTAGATTTATTTAATTATTGCGAAGAAGTGAATGATCAGCGAAAAAGCAATATCAGGTGTAAGGGAAATACATCTACAAAGTCATATATTGTTATATGCTACACGTCATGTGACCCTGCTGACTAAAATAGGGGTTACCAAAAAAAAATTGACTTGGGGAAAATTTATAAAACAAATATAAATACTATTTCAACAGTATAAATATAAAAGAAAATACACAAAAATCTTAAATCTAAAAAATAAAAAACACAATTTAAGTAACAATAAAGTGAGCAAAGATATAATATAATGTCATGATATTTATCACAGAAATTTGAACACAGTGTTGAATTCAAAAACAAATTAAAGCTATAAAACAATCATAGATTGGTTGATTCTATGGATTCTGTATGTTCTAACGATGGTGAAGGTATATCATCAGTTGGTGATTCTAATACCTGACTAGAATTGTTACTGCTGCTATCGCTACTCTGCATGGAGTTCACTTGTAGACGTATAGCATGGATTCTAAAATGGAGTCGGGATTCCAACAAATAGCTTTTGTAGTTTTTTCTGAAATTCAAAGAAAAATTGGTAAAAATTACAACCTTAGTTCTTGTTATGGTCTTACATTTATATATATTCCTATGTGTCATATTACTTAAATCAGGCTTGAAAATATACTATCATTTTGAAAAGATTAAAATTCAACATAATTCAGAAAAGTGAACATAGTATAAATCCTTATTTTTTAACTTATGAGTATTTTCATGACAATGTATGCTAATTGAAGAGCAAATTGTCATTTCCATTTCCATTTCCAAGATTTGAGCAAATGTAAACTACTGCCACCTTAAATAAATACAAACTTGAAAATCTAAACTATATAAAATTTAACTAAAGACCACGACTGAGAGGATAGGGCCATATAATTTAAATAATAGCAATGTGCAAATTTTAATACTCAATGCATACCAAATTATGCATGCATGCCATTGCCTTATCATTGGGGGTTCCACTTAAACTGATATTATCTTAAATTTTGAAAAAATTGTTGACACAGCCACTGCTGTCAACACTGTTGAAACTGCATACTTAAATTTGAGCCCACTACCTCTGAAGAGGGGAGAAAACAAAGTAATAATTTTTTTTGTGTCAGAAAGTTTATAAGAGGCATAAATTAATTCTAGATGGAGATACATTTAACTTAACAATAAATATAAAAACATACTTGGCTCTGTCTAGGAATTTTTTAACATCATCTAGTCTTTCCTCTAACAGAAACAACATGGCTAATTCTACTGTAGCATATGGTAATAGGAACGTATCTTGTTTTATCTTCTTTTCACTGTAAAAATTAGTACAATAAATAAAAATGTCATAAAAAAATATAATACATAATACATGACTAAGTAACATGTGTGTGAGCCAGCAATTACTACAGTTGCCATTGCACCAATCCTGATTTCATGCACCTTAGGTTCAAACTATAAGAAACAACATATAGCTAGTTCAATTTGAAAACAAAGATTAAAGACCCATTGGTGGCCTTAGGCCGTTGTCTGCTCTATGGTCGGGTTGTTGTCGCTTTAACACATTCCCCATTTCCTTTCTCAATTTTAATAAGCATGTAAACAAATTATTTCTTAGAAAAGAAAAACTCTAATCCAAACATAAGTCATATCCAAGTCAGTGTTTATATTTGCTTTATAACTTATGTGTACTTTGCCCCTTAAGAATCATGAATGAGGTTTGAATCGTTTGATGGTAGAATTTTAGTAGTCTATGTTGAATTTATCTAAAGTTTGTAGACTCCATACTGTTAACATTCTTGACTATTGTTCAAAACCACATACTTTTCTCTAACTTAATTCTCTGAATTATTGTGATAATCTTTGCAAGCAACGAATATAACGATCAAACTCCCTCCTCTTCACCCATGACACATTTATACAGAAATTATGTATATTGTGTCTTATAAAAAGAAGTTGTGTCTGCTCTGACTAAATCATAAATGATAATTGGCAGCATTTGTTTCATATTTTGTTTGGAGCTGTAAAAGCGACTGTCCATTCTTAACATTCAAACATTTTCATGAAGAACATACCTTGAAACTTCAAGAAGTTGACCAAGAACTTTCAAAATGCCACTAAATATCATACAATATCTTGGAAATAAAGACTCCTGGCAATTGTTTATTCACACTTTTTTCAATAGATGCAGCCAGTTACAACTGTGATCAATGGAAATCCTTATCTCAAGGATCTGAAATTCTGACTTAAATGTCATGGATGAAGAGGTGCAGGCCTCATTGCAACCCTTGATTAACAAAGATGTGTATCGGAATGCTGTCTAATTGAGTTACAGCCATAATCTCCAGTTATTCATAAATCACACTTTACACTACTCTGAATCAAAGAGGACCAGCCTTTGTCTATATTCCTAAATGCTCATAGTTTTGGAGAGAAATACCAAATGAACAATTGTGAAGAATTTGGTACAACATTTCTGGTAATGAAACAAAAATAAAAACTCCTAGAATATAAGCAAGCAAAAGGGTTTTTAATAAATTTTCCAGAAGAGATATTTACTCACTATGTAAGGATTTCTGTAAAACACTGCTCTGCTTGAAAATGACTTCCTTTGTGTTTCAAACATACTCCCTTCAACAATAAGGCTAAACAATAGTCATCAGCATAATATATTCTGTCATCTGTATAAAAAAAAAAGAAAAAATCATATACTCTAGAAGGGGTAAACAGATCCACCAGAGGATTGCTGACATTGTAACACCAAAGTGCAGACTACTAGACTTGTAATGTCCTTAGGGGGACCTCCATTAGCAGTGGCACCACAGTGATTATTTCTTGAACCAAAAGTCAACACAAAATAGAATATGTCTATAAGCCTAGTATTCTTGTAAAATTAGTTTTCAGAGGCAGATTTATAGGGTCTAGGGTGCCTGGGCCCCCTTCCACCTATGTGGGGTATATTCAAGGAATCACTAAAGAATGAATGGAACAAACCCCCACTCCCCTTTTACAAAAATTATGGATTCACCACTGATTTAATTGAAGAGCACCTACAGTTTTTGTAAAACAATGATAAAACAGGTTGAATATTTGGAAATGAAATGGAAATGGGGGAAAAAATGTGAATCATTGATTTACCATTATCTTATTTATCACAAGTACCAATTTAACCTATTATTTCATGTCAAGTCATCTGTACTTAAAAATAGGATGTTGACAATGATGCATTAAAATAATACAGCATAAAATGCCCTCCAAACACACTATATCAATATTAAATTTAAATGGGGTATAAAATTAAACTATAGTGAACATTATTTCCTCATAATATTTGTAAAGCTATAGACTATTAAAAATTCAACAGTCTTTTATAATGTCAGTCTAACATGCAAGTTTATCATAGTTTAAGAAAAATATTTACTGAACAAAAGATAATTGATTTATTTATAAATAATGCTTCCTTTTAGGTACTGTTAAGTGAAAATAAAGGACATAGCTATTAACCTGATTTTTTTTTTAATTCTCTAAAAGTTATCAGGAAGTTAAAATGAATGCATATGCTTCATTGCTAAGCAACATAAAATTAAATGTTGACACAGAGAAATGTTTAGCCGTTATCTAATGCAAATGTTAAAATGGCAACACCTGAACATGAAAGCATTCAAAGTCAATGAACCATGTCTGAAGGTGCAGAACTAAAAACCTCCATTTAAATGCTGATGCTGATAAAAATGTCAGTGATGTTTTATGTCATATTTGATAGATTTTTCATGTTGAAGTTTAAATTTGAGGGTCTTAAAGTCTTTCATTACCAAATCGGTTCAAATCTTGAACATAAAGTAATTGAATCGAATGAAATAGACACTTCAGCTTTTGAAAAATGTAAAAAAAACTTTCATCAGATGTACTTCAGACTATCTCTTCTCCTTTCTTCATCTGCATTAATTCATAAAAAAAAAAATTGCTACAGATTAAAAGAATATTTGAAACTGAAAAACGTTTCAATTTTATCTTTAGCAAAAATAATTAAGAAAGATAATTAGCTCCTTGAAATGATATAGATCAAAACATGTCCTTGATGCTAATCATTTATAAACATCAAGTGTCATTGGATACTCATCTTCATAAGCCCTGCCTACTTTATTAATTATCTCATTATAAACATCATTAAAATCATTAATCAGTTAAAAGTCCATTAGCTCTCATATATCTATAGTGCTTGCAGGAACAGAGATTTTATAATAGCACAATCAGATTTAAAACAGAAAAGTATTCAGAATATAATAGCTTAAAATCTAATTAAAAGCAGTATCAAGGATTATTTTTAGGAATATTTTTTCAATGTATTAAAAGTTTCAAAACTGAACTGAGTGACATACCCAAATGCCGAAAAATTGGATGTTGTCTTTAGATAAGCATTGAAACAGATATAACAGAACGAAATGGAAAATAATTTCACAGTTCCTGAGGACATACGTCTGATACATAATATATTAGGCACCAGCTTTTCAATTTTGGGATTTTTTGCCAATATTGTGACATTAATCGCTATTTTTCGGTTTCGCCTCTACAGAGACATTTACATAATTTTCATTATTAATCTTGCTGTAATCAACTGTTTGTCGAGTGGATTTTCTTTAACTTATATTGCATATCAATCATTCACGGTAGATTCAGCCATGCTGCACACAACTATAGTGTGTAGATTCACTGGTTATATTACTTATGCGTTACTCGGAACGGAAATTATTGCTATCATACAGATATCATTGAATCGGTACTTTCTCATAGTACACTTGGACCTATACAGGAAAATTTATACTTCAAATCAAAAAGTCATTGCAATGCTAGCAGGCTCCTGGTTTATCTATTTCATCTTGGCACTACTTCCGTGCACCGAAGTTTGGGGAAAATTACTCTACGATCCTACAAGATTCATCTGTCATCCATTTCTGGCACAAGACAGTTTCACCAAATTTTTCAACATTTTTTCTATCAGTATCTCGGTACCGCCTTTAGTGTACTGCTATATTGCAATTATATGGAAAGTTGTTTCAACAAGGAGGAAAGTAAGACCAAGAAGAGTGTCGACGGTACGACCATCAAAATCTCAGGTCACACCACCGACCAAAATGCCCGTAACAATCATAACAATTCTGACAGCCTTCATTCTACTATACGTTCCATTTTTTCTCGTTGAACTGATGGACCCTTCGGGACAAAAATTTGATCCAAAAATACCTGTAATTACAGTTTATGTTGCTTGGATACATCTTGTTTGTCATCCTATAATCTATGCAGTGTTAAACAAGCAGATACAAAAAGCTCTAGTGAAAATGTTCAGATGTGAAAAACAAACTAAACAAGCTACTGTGTTTCCAAGAAGATCACACACGATCAGTACTATTGCAACATGAATATTGGAGAAACATTTGGATCTTATAATTACTTTGACAGTTTTCACTAACATACTTTGTGTTAAACAGTTTTATTTTAGTTAATGTGTGGATTCCTTCAGTTTAGTGATCTAGGGTATCAATTTTTCTAGGACTGAGGAAAACTTGCCTTTTCATGGATATTTGATTTCATTGTTATGCTTAAGTCTGCTTACAACCAAATAGGAAAAATTCAATTTGTTGAAAATTTAAATTTGTGGTTCACCAGACATTCCCATGAAAACCAAGAAAAATTGATATCAGCAAATAAGATAATGAATCCACAGTACTATAAGAAACATGCCTTCTTTATAATTTATATGTATTTTTGTATTAACTATTTTTATGTCTAACTACACATATTGAAATCATTAGCGTACAACTTCAAAAGTAGGTGAATTCTTGATAGACTATGTCATATTCAATTCAAAATGGGGAAGTAAACTTTAGAGGTAATTAATCTAATCAAAAATAACAATCTAATCTTATTAGGTCACAAATCTGAAGTAGCAAACTGATTTGATATTTATATATTTCGTGGAAATAATTACCAGGTAATATGAAATCAGTTTTCTCATTTATATATTTCCTGGAAATATTTTATTATAAAATCAGTTTTATCAGTGAAATCACTAACTTATCCCATTTAATATTAAACCTATTAAATATCCCGTCCCTAGGATTTTCATGGCATTCCATCTATGCCATCGATTTTTCATGGAAAAAGGATGGAAACGATGTAAAATTTGATGAAATTCCATGAAATTCATGGCAAAACTTTTCCATGGCAAAAATTGCCATCGTTTTCATATTATGTATAAAAGAAATTCCATGGAAAGGATGAAAATCTATGGCAATCGATGGCAAAGTTTGGACTTTAACTTTTTGGGGGGATGGAAACGATGGCAAACTTGGACTTTGAAATTTTTAAGGAAGGCAAACGATGGAAAAGCAATACTTAGAAATTTTCTAAGATGAAAACGAAGGCAGAATTGGACTTAGAATATTTTGATGATTTGAAACATTAAAAGTTACTGAAACATTATCAATACTACTGTATGAGAATATTAGGAGGATTCCGCTTAAAAATAGCTGGCCCCGAGATGGAAACCATCTAAAAATAAAGTTCCTTTAATTTTTTTTCAAATGAAAAATATATCAATACTGATGAGAGTGTGCGTGATAATTATTTGTGCCATAAAGCCAGTATTTGTACCACCCTGAAATCCAACATATATTTGAAGAGTCTTAAAGATTGCATATTAAATTCAATTAAATATAAAATGTGATAGCATTGTTAGGTAATTTATAACTTTATTTTATGTGTTGCTATTTATATACATTTAAACAAATAAAAAGTGACCAGAATATTATATACTTATTTCACTAATAGTAATTAAGACAATAAGTTATTTTTTCATTTTCCAACATAGGAGATGCAGGTTAAATTAATTTATTTTCAAGTACAATTATAATTATTAAGTGTATCTCTTTTTAATTAAGTAATAATCATGATACAGTGTGGATAATACACAAATATTATTTCCATGCAGTCTCTTCCTTAACAATTAGTGATAGAAATGTTATGTAGTTTCCCCATCTGGTTTCATTTGCTTCTGTGAAATGGACAGGAAATGATATGTACACATTCATTGACAAGAGTTGGGGCCCAAAGAAGGAGACCATATGGCTTTGTACATTTCTCTTAAATTTCTACAGTCCAAAATATAAAAATAATAGATAAAAATTGGTGAATATTTTTTATTTATTATTATATATATCTAATATTTAAGATTTAGGTAATTAATAGTATATTTAGGGAAACATTTCAAGGAATCAAACAACTCCTCAAACAACCCCAACACTGGTCAGATTCAAAATTTGAACTTGCAGACATTACAAGAAAAGATGTCTTATTTATCTTGACCAAAATATGAATTTTACCATGGATGTAGAGTTGTGGCCTAAAAAGAGCCAAAGTATTCTATTAACATTAAAAAGTGCAGATGTATTATTCTGATGACATATGACTTATAATAATTGGATTTGTGAAGATTGATGTTTTCATATATTTGAATGAAATCTTCTGGTAAGTACAAATTATGAATAAGTATTTCAACCTTTTTGAATATTATGAAACTTTTATTTCCTTCAAATAAATTGTGACATAAGTAACATGTAGGATCAAGAGAATAACTATAATAGACCATGCAATTTTTGCATAATTACATCATGTACATAATTACTGTGGTATTATGACAAGACTTATATCTTTAAGACAATTTTATAGAATATTATTCGATAGTAGTTTTGGCAAAATTAGAGATCTGTAGTATGACTTTAATAATTATATACATGATATATATAGACATCTATTCGGAAAAATCAAAAAGTATTATCTTTTAAAATTAGTACATATGTTCTGAACTATCATGATTATGGATCAAATTTAAGATTTTAAAAATGGCAAGACATACATGTAAATATGGGCCTATGATATTAAAGTGAAATAAAAGACCAATACTAATCACAGTAAAGAATAACCTATACACTGCATACAGAATATGCAATAATTATTTTGTTTAATTGTAATATTTCTTATATTTTAATTGTAATATGTTTTATATTTCAGAACTGCATGGTGAAACAAAAGACAATTGTTTTGTGATAGGACTGAAGAATGGACACATTCAATCAGACTTGGAGTAAGTAGTTTTATATGAAAGAAATTCTTATGAATGCTTTTTAAGTATTTTTTGCACATATTGGACTTTCAAAACATTTTGGAAAAAAATAAAAAGTTGTAAAACCATCTGTTATATTCATTTTTATATAAACATGATATACATATTTGAAAATTTGGGGTTACAGCCCACAGGTCTTATTTTATTGAAAAAATCCCCAAAACAGGTCATTATAATTATCTGCCCTTTATTTTACAAGGATTCTTTTCTAAACATATAATTACTCTTTAAAACATGCTTAACATCTTATTTTTCATAGTTTAATTTTATAATTTCAAGTTTTAGATGTTTCTGTTGTATATTGAACAGTCAGAGCTCAGACATAAATAAGTCTGAATCTGCTTTTGACTCATAGAGGTCTAAATTTGTAAGTTTTAGGATTTGTCTCCCTTTAATGTAGGACATAATACGACTTGAATAAGTCCAATTTCGTTAATCAAGATATAATTGACCAGAATCAAAAAGTTGCAAATATCGACTCCTACAAGTCGATGGGTGATCAAAATTGGTTAACTTCAAGACCCACGCATACTTATAAGGAGGTCATGCATCTAAATCAACTAATGACAACATTAAAAGCCAATGCTTTGTCTTCTAAAGAAAAATATGAATGAGAGTCTAAAAAATCGGAGATAATGTTAATTAACCTTACAATGCAACCACCTGGAATCACACTTAATGAGGTAAAACATCTGTGTTTAGTAAGGATGTTCAATTAGATAATTAGTTATAGATAGCTCAAGTCCTTGTGAACTCTCATACAGGTTTTTGCTGTCATAGGTGGTGTAGTTTGGCCACAAAGTAACATTAAGTATTTTCACCAACATAAATAGACCTAAACAAGTCTGTCATTTTCCGACTTAGATAAGTCTAAAATTGAAACTAAATTTTTATAATAAATACATGTTTCGACTTATTTAAGTCAAAAACAAAAATCGACTTGTTTATGTCTGAGCTCTGACTGTTGAATGATATATGGTAAAAATGGTAAATTCAATATAAAAAAGAAGATGTGGCATGATTGCCAATGAGACAACTATCAAATCAAAATGACACAGACATTAACAACTATAGTTCACCATACAGCCTTCAACAATGAGAAAAGCCCATCAAGTCAATATGTCAAAACGAAGGAAAACCCCACCTACTTGTTTTATTTCACTAGTATATATATGATATTTTTCAGAATAGATATTAATATATATGGTAACTTTTTTTTAGGCATCATACGAAAGAAATGGAAAGTTGTCCACTAGGTCATCAATCATCTGCCGAAGCCAAGAAAGGAACACAATACAAGATAGACGTCAGATAGCAATAATGAACTTTGAACATTTCCAAAATGTTTAACTTAAATTTACATTAAAACATAGTCTAATTTTAATAGTTTTTATTTTTTTTATCTATTTTGCTAGCAATATATGGCAATGAAACTTTAATGGTGAAGCTTTATTTTGAAAGTAATGAGGTTAATTCAATCTGATGAGAACTCCTGCAGATATTTACTTTCCCAGTGTCCTATTTTGAAAAGGACAAAGGACAAGAATATGTTATTAAACTATACAGAACTATACATGGTAATATTGCAGGTCTGCATGTCCATTTGTGAGTGAATACCAGGGAAATGCCATGGATGCCATACTTTCCATGGCAATCTGTAATTGTTGCCATCATTTTCATGGCAACCTGCCATAAATGCCATACTTTTCATAGAGGCCATGTCAACCTGCCATTGATGCCACACTTTCCATGGAAATCATGGCAATTTGCCATCGATGCCATGATTTCCATCCTTTTATGATTTCATGGCAACGATGGAAATACTGAGTATACAATCTCTGTCACTCTTTTTTTCTATGCCATGGATTTCATGAAATCCATGAAAAAGCTCGTTTCAATACTCCATCCTTTTCATGGCAACAATTTTGCCATGGAAATTCCATGGAATGCCATGAAAATCCTAGGGACGGGATGCAAGGAACAGGGAAGAAATCACTGCCTATCATTCAACAATCAGACTAACCATGCATTATGATCAGATTTAAAACATAAACTCATAGAAATCATTAAAATATTGTTTCAGAACAATGCCAAAAAATGTGGTTTTTTTTCTTGAAAATTAGGGGGGAAATCATTAAACATTGTGTTTCATTAGTATAGGTCATTGAAAAATAATTAGTTCATTTTTGTCTAAATTATTGTTCTGTGTGTAATTGGGGAAAATAGTTTGCCCCAACAACAAACTAGAGGCTCCAAAGAGCCTGTGTCACACACCTTAGTTTATGTGCATATTTAACTAAGGACACAGATGATTCATGACAAAATTGTGTTTTGATGATGGTGATGTGTTTTTAGATCTTACTGAACATTCTTGCTAGTTACAATTTTCTCTGTCTATAATAAACTTGGCCCTAAAGCTACCACCCAAAATATTTGGTAAAAATTTACAAAATTTTACCAAAAATTATGATAATTATTTAAAATTGATTATAAAGAGTAATAACTCCTTTAGGGGACTTATATTTAGATCTCACTTTGTTGAACATTATTGTTGTTTACAGTTTATCTGTATCTAATATGAGGCAGGCATTACCCAGCCACTTCCACTTGTATTTTTTGTCCATCTGATGTGTTAAGCCTTTTCAACTGATTTTTTTAGTTCGTTCTTATGTTGTACTGTTATACCACTGTCCCAGGTTAGGGGAGGGTTGGGATCCCGCTCACATGTTTAACCCCGCCACATTATTTATGTATGTGCCTGTCCCAAGTCAGGAGCCTGTTATTCAGTGGTTGTCGTTTGTTTATGTGTTACATATTTGTTTTCGTTCATTTTTTTACATAAATAAGGCCATAAGTTTTCTCGTTTGAATTGTTTTACATTGTCTTATCGGGGCCTTTTATAGCTGACTATGCGGTATGGGCTTTGCTCATTGTTGAAGGCCATACGGTGATCTATAGTTGTTAATGTTTGTGTCATTTTGGTCTTTTGTGGATAGTTGTCTCATTGGCAATCATACCACATCTTCTTTTTTATATTAGCTGTGAAAGGGGACGAAGTCTGTATGATTTTTTTTTTTAATTCAAACATAGAGTGGGGTGCTCATTTTTGCCATATCTTTCCATGTTTTCTACAGTTTATGTGCAGGTCTATATGTTTTTGAAGTATACTGATATTTCTATATGAAGATAACTTCAAATGCAAAACATTCCTAAGCTTGAATACATACATGTTGGTTTGAAAATAATCATCTGTAAAGTTAGATTAAAGGGTGTTTGAAAGTTCCTGATGTTTTGTCAATGAGGGACACATATTCGTCGTTTTTACATATCTATTTAAAACGCAATAACTTCTGCTTTATATAATATTTATCAAATAAATTTCATTTTAGATGAACAGCAGCCATTAATGTAAAAAACGTAAATTTAGGCCAATCAGTCAAAAAATTACTTAGAAAAAATTCTTTGAAAATCCTGTTTTTCATTCAGGAAATTGACCGAAAATAGTTGTCCATTTTTCGGCTCTTTTTCAGTTAGTGCCATAATTTTGTGTAACTTTAAAAAATAATCATATTTTTTATAAAATCATAATTTATCGGCATATTTCTTCCATTTCAGCCATCCTTTGGAGTTTTTACACCCAAAAATCATAAAACGGGGAAATTGTGTCCCCACTCCCTGGCGAATAAGAGACCCCCACTCTACAGGTATCTTAATATCAAAATGGAAATACCGTAACGTTTGTTAAGAATTTAAGTTGTGATGTTATTAAAGTTATGACGTCATATGCAATGTAAACAAAGAAACGCTATCATTAGGTAACGTTTTTTCATATCAAGGAATTATTTAAAATGACAGGTTGTCGGATTCATCTGAAAATTTCAGGGAAGATAGATCTTGACTTGATAAACAAATAAACCCCCATGTTAAATTTGCTCTAAATGCTTTGGTTTCAGAGTTATAAGCCAAAATCTACACTTAACCCCTATGTTCTATTTTTAGCCATGGCGGCCATCTTGGTTGGTTGGCCGGACACATTTTTCAAACTAGATTCCCGAATGATGATTGAGCTAAAAATTAACTGTTACCTCCTCCACAAAGGATGAATGGTCCAAGACTTATGGTAAACAAAATATAAATGTTTGTCTCAAATTTTTTCCCACCATTTAGATCAAAGCATTGCACTAAACATGCTCCATTGAGTCATTTGAGAACATTCCCTCATTGACTTCAATATTTATCTTCTCTTGAGAATTTATGTTTTAACATTTATGAAAAATAAAAAAACATTGAAAATTTTATCTGGAGTGGATAAATACTGTGATCAGAGTGTGAAGAAGCTATATTTATCATATAAAATTTCACACGTACCAGGAACTGATGATATAACTTTAACATATTTATCATCTACTTACGATCCGAGTAGACTAAGTCCTTGTTCAAGAAGTTTTCCTCAAATACGTAATATCTACACACAACATCCTTGTTTTTCTAAGTGTTTGTTACTACTGCAACTTATCAAATTAACCGACTTCCTAATATATATATGTATTTTGTACAAAAAAATCTCAAAGGTACCAGGCTCATACCTTTGTATGCCAAACATGTGTTTCATCTTCAAAAATACTCTTCAATGCACTCATATCAAAAGGTTAAAGGCAAAATAAATGATGAAGTGTAAGAAATCATGTCATATTTTCATAAGTTCAGAGTAAGATTTGAAATAATCATCATCTTAACAGCAGGGTATACACCATTCTGGAGCCGGTTGTTCATCACTTGGTTACATTTAATCCTCTGTTAAATATAACCCAGGGTTAAATCATTTAACCGATGGTTGCATAACCAAGGGTTAAAATTCTGTTGTTCAACATGATTTTAACCCTTGGTTATGTAACAGTCGGTTAAAAAAAAAATAACCAAGGGTTAAATTTTAACTGAGGATTTATGTTCCCACAATGCATTATTCCTATGTATTATTTCCTGGCAGCAAGAAATCAATATGGCAGAATCAGTCACCTCAGACAAAAAAGGCTTAGAAAAAATTTATTTCAGCAAAGATGAAGATTTGAAAGTTCAACATTTAGTCGAGAAAATATTATCTTATTTTAAATTCCAAACAAACCAACACAAAAACAACAAACAAAAAAGCCGAAATTTGGCAAATTATTGCAGACCAGTGCCACTATCCGTTGGCTAGTTTTCAATTGCTCAAAAGCAAAATTGATGTATTGGTTTTAAAACAGCTTCTTTTTACTCATCCCAAGTCTCGGTTCCCAAGTAAATAATCATAAACATGACAAAGCACAAATAAAGAATAAACATAATATATTACGATTTAATTAAGATTTTAGCTGCGAGTGTTTCACAAAAGTGTTCCTAACCATATTTATTTAATGTAAACAGAGTATACTGAATACACTATAAATTTAGGATAGACTGTAGTGTTGCTATATATTATACTTTGAAAGACAATATCATCTGCTATCTTTCATTATTTGATCGTAACCTGTAACGTAAACTTATAAAGAAGAAAGGGGTGCTCTCTAACACGACCGCGTTTATGTCTAAAAATAGAAACAATAAACCCGGAAGAAAATTATCATCACAGATTAAGTTCAGCTGAGCAGCATTAAATTGTATGTTGATCATCATTCATTTTTAGGGTATTGTGAATAGATTTATCATGATAAATTGATGTACATATCTTTATTTGCTTGATGTTCATTTTCAGGGAAGGGAAATTGTAATTCTTTTATTTTCAGTTTTGTTTTGGCGTGGAAAAATGAGGGGGGATTATTATGAATAACCATTTTTTTTTTGGTGGGGGCTTTGGATGAAAAAAATGTTTGTTTCACCCTCAGCTTCCACTACATGTATATGTAATGCTAAAATTGAAAGAAAAAAAATTTACCCCCCCCCCCCCCCCCCCCCGAAAATCAAATGGTTGCTGCCTTAAGAAAAAAGCTTGGTCTGTTTTGAATATTGTTCAAGAATATTAAAATCATTTAAAAAAACGACATTCATTGAAAGTAATCATAATTGTTTTTGTGACGCCTTCTTTCAAGACGACATAACTATTTAGACTAATTGTATTGTAAAACATGGGACTACTGGAAAGAAAAAGTTAATTCATAGTTGGACGTGATGCTGGCACACATAATTAAATGTATTATATATATGTGGTTAGGTTCTTGATAATATGCATGAGTACTATGACAACAGGGAAACTCATTCGTTTGGTTATTAACTGTCTATATATATATGAGGATTTAAGACAAAATAGATATTGTGAAATAAATTCTAATATTCTTCTCAGGAACACAATGTTCAAGTTCTCCGAGCTAAATTTTGACAATTTAATAACTGATCTTCCTTAATGACTGAAATTGTCTGAATCTTGTTTCATCTGTCGTTAATAGCTGGAACCACAAGTATTTGGGGGATTTTTTTTAAAATACACGGTTACAATGTAGATTTGGCAGATTTTTTATAAGAACCCCGGTATTTCAATTTTTTATGAATCCAATGAAGTTTAATTTGGGATCCATCCGTCCTCAATGTACACCGGCGCTTTAAAAACGCATTTAAATACATGTATATACAGTTTAGAATATTTAAAAATAAAAAGAATCCACGACTCTGTTGAAATTAGTCAAGAAATGAGAAATTTATACAAAGTATAGGTAACTGTACATGTCCCGTTTTGGTCTGTTTATTATTCCTCATGGTAAGGGCCATAATCCCCAAAATCAAGGCCCCTTATCCATCATGTTCATACAAAAAATAAAAGAGACAAGGGAATGATTGCCAAAGAGACAACTGTAAACCTAAGTAAAAATTAAGCGGATGTTAGCAATTATAGGCCAATATAAAACACTTTTATGTAAGAAATCCTGTTTCTTATTGCGTGCTTGCCAAAATTTTAGCAATTTTATATCTGAAAAATATTTTCGGTCAAAAGTAACAGGAACTTCTCTTAACCTTTTTCAAGTTTCATTTTAATCTTTCTACGACTTTATATTCTGTGCTTTAAAATAATTATGTATCAACGTCATGGCGAGAAGGTTTACGTTAAATCCAATGCCTCATGCAGACGAATGTCACTATATCAGCTGCACGTTAAAGAATCACTGAATAATCTCAGTCCTTGTGGTCTGAAAGATTGTAAGCCTGTTCCAAGGCAAGATTCCTACCTAATTCAACAAAGCCTCCTTTAAAAGAAACAGTTTATGTTTGGGCTTACAATTATTAAAGACTTGGAATATTTTGCTTTTGTCCTAAATATGCATGAAATACTCCAATTACATGTGTATTCAACAGGAATCCTTCTTTTGCAATTGTGTTTTCGGCGTAAAGTATTTATGACAAGCAGGATGTCTGTTAAACAAAACTTCTAGATGCATGATCTGTTATTGTCTCGCCTTGGCAGGGTCAAAAAGTGAGACACAGTTGTGCTGTTCCGGGCGTCGGCGTCAACTTCTCATTTAATATTTCGTGGCATTTTATAGCTGACTATGTGGTATGGACTTTGTTCATTGTTGAAGAACGTATGGTGACATATAACTGTAATTTATGTGTCATTTGGTGTCTTGTGGAGAGTTGTATACCTCATCTTCTTTTTATATTTACTTATCAATACTAGTTTATTATGGGAAATATTCATTGGCTTCCTTTCATCCAACTAAAAGTGAATTTTAGCTATAAGTTAAAAACAAAAAGGTGTCAGGACTTCTGCTTTAATAGGGATGATATACAAGAGCAATAGCGAAATTGATATTAGTTGGATCTGCTACTACTACATGTATCTACAAACCCTGTATTTGGCATAAAAAAAAACGTGCTAAAATTAAGATAAGTGTTTTATACGTCGGTCAAAATTTATCATAGTTTTTTTAGAACCTAGAATTATAGATTTGTTTTAAATCTTAACCTTAGAACAAAACAGGTATTGGGTACAGAGTTGAAGCACTTATTTTATACCTCACAGTAACGCGAACCTGATAGAACGCATGGCAACGGGTAATTACATTGATTCTATGGATTCATAATAAAATCTATCACTGGTACCTGTATATTAAATGCGTGCTATTGTACATAATGAACAACTGCAACTACATGTATATATTGATAAAGAATGGTTTTCTTAATTTCTGGACTGATAATGGCAATGTGCGAATTAAAGAATAGCGTACTTGGAAGCCGGAAACTGCTTTCAATGTCAATAAGAATAACACGGATCTATAAATTGACATATATATCTTATATGTGTATTTTGAGTTATTGATTTCATAATTAGCAAATAAAACACCACATCTTACTGAGTCCGACATACGATTGAAGTAAAGTGAAGATTTATTTACGGAGGTTGGAAAGGGGGGGGGGGGGGGGTGAAAATTTTCACGGAGATCAAATTGTCATGAGGTTCATAATACCATTTATGAAATATATTTAGGTGGACAAGTTATAAACAATGAATTATCTGAAACTTGAAAATCTCAATTAAAAAAACCCACTGTAAACCAATGTCAATGCCGTGTTTATCCAAATTGAATGACTAAATCTTCACCAGCCTAAAAGTACCGACTAAATTTATTCAGCGGATAGGACATTGTATCCACCCGACACATTCTGAGCTATAGAAATAATCCTAAAAAAACTCAATCCTGAACTCCCAAAGAGTTAAAGATAAATGATTAAACTAAAAAAAAAGTTGCGAAAAGAATACTTGTATACATTGAGAATAAGAAATAGTCTGTTAAGTTGATGGGATTAATTTCTCCCCGAAATTCTCACGGTTTTTTAACAAAAGGATTTAGAATATTGAAAATAAGTTGTTTTGCTGCTTTTTTGAAAATTTTAACCCTTGGTTAAATATTTAACCCAACCCCTAAAGGTGGGTTAAATATATCTGTTTTAACCAAGGATTTAACAGAGGGTTAAATTTAACCACAGGATGAACAACAGAAAATAACCAAGGGTTAAAATTTAACAAAGGGTTATGATATTTAACCCTTGGTTAAAATTTAACCGAGAGATGAACAACTGGGTCCAGGTGTCATACCACCAATTACTTCCTCAAATTTAGAAATTTAGAGAGTATGTGAAAGTAGGCCTACTCGGACAAAAAATAGTGCATTTGATGTCATTGTTCACCTAAACTAATCAACAAATTTGCAGGAATTAAACTTTTGTTGAAAGAGAAATATATTAAATCCATTTTGAGCCAAATTTTACCTGTCTAGGAGTTTGCATTTAAAATTGAGGATAAATGCCCTCCAATGCCTCCATGGTATACTAATTTAACATTTTCCAGAAAACCAGGGGTTATTTTTAGTGGTACCTCCTTTCGGGAGCTCTCTTCTTTCTTATATGATTTTGAACGTATGTTGAAAATTGGCATGCAGAAAGGTTACACCTGTACAATTCAGGATATACCTAGTTTCTATGAAGTTAAACTTAAAGGGGCACTAGCTGTCAAATTCATGGTCACTGATTTGACTCAAATTCTCATAATTGATTGATAACACTGTAAAACATTTATCCAAGCTACCAAAAGTCTAAAATAAACAGTATACAGAGCATGGTGTAGATAATATGTAGGTTCCTTTCATATGTATGTTAGCTCAGACGCCATCTAATTTTAAAACTATTGATTTGACCTCAGATGACCATATAAGCGATGTGAACATAAATAACGACATGAATAGATAAAAAAGACACATGCAATTGGATTTTTATAGGTCTGTTTGATTTAATCTTATAGATAAAAAATTTATGTTTATCTTTGTTTTTAACCGTTTAAGAATGATTTTATGTGCACCGTATTAGTAATCAAATGATTTACCGTAGTTTCACTTTCATTGTTGACATTCCTTTTCTTTAAATAACCTGTACACATATAATACATGCTTTGTCAATCTCTAGCTAGGGGTTAAATTGAAGTTCACATGAATACAGATTTAATGAGGTCGACTAATTCACTTGCAAGTGAATGAGTAATTATCAATGTTTCTTTGCTTAATTTGACAAAATTGAACCATTTTGGCTGCTAAAAGCGAATTATTATTTCACTATTTCACTTTCATTATTGATTGAACAAAAAAAATCTTACATAAGATTTTTAAAATAACTCTAAAGCTAGTGCCCCTTTAAGGTAAAATATTTAGAAAGCTGTGAAAATTGCAAAATTTGGTTGAACAAATAGGGACTTTTAATTGGCGGTTTGTCACCTCCAGACAGCTATGAACTATATAAAATCACCAAAAGACTTCTGGAGGTCAAATTTCAGTCTTAAAAATAAACAGCTGCGCCATGAGCGCATGATACGTCCGACGTCTTATGATACAGCACAACATGTAAAAAAAACCCTCCCCCTTTTTTACAAAATACTCAATTACTCAAAAATAAAATTTTGAATCATCATCAAAAAGTATACAGATCTTAAGATTAATATAACAAAGACATTTGTAAAGTTTGTAGCAATAATCATAAATCGATTTTGATATATGGCGCGACATGTAAAAAAAAACTCCCCCTTTTTTACAAAATACTCAATAACTCAAAAATAAATTTTGAATCATCACCAAAAAGTATACAGATATTAAGATTAATATAACTAAGAAGTGTTTTAAGCCATATTCAAGAATCGTTTTTGAGATACAGTGTGACATGTGAAAAAAACACACCCCTGTTTTAGTTACAAAGTGCCGTAAATCAAAAAATTTAAATCTAATTTTCACCAAAAAGTATACAGATCATTTGACCATCATAAGAAACAACTATATGTTTCATGAAATTTGGATAAGTTGTTCTCAAGTTACAGTGCGACATGTTTACGCCGGACAGACAGTCGGACAGACAGACGGACGGACACCAGACATGTGTATACCATAATACGTCCCGTCAAAATTTTGACAGGCGTATAAAAACCAAAATTTGATCTATAGATACTGTGAATTCATTATTTGTCGTTGGATACCAATTTTCATGGTTTTAGTGTGTGTGCAGACTTTGGCAAAACAACGAAATCAAATATCCATGAAAAGACAAGTTTTCAGCAATCCACTAAAATTGGTATTCACAAAAACAAATGAATCCAACAGAAACTATTTTAAAGAATATGCCATCAACACCTTATTTTCTACATCTCATACATTCTCCAATTAACAAAAAGGCATGTAGATATGATATAGAGTACACAGAGAGGGATTTCTGTCTTGGGACATGCACGGTACATATACATGTGATGGGGTTAAGCTAGTTTTTGAGATCTTAAACCTCCCATTCTTAATCTTGACAAATGGACTAACAATAGGTACAGGAAAGAACATTTAATAATGATTGTACATGAAAAGCACTTGTTAATTGCCCATTGCTCTATTTAATACCTTCCAACTTT
The DNA here is from genome assembly GCF_036588685.1 of Mytilus trossulus. Lineage (NCBI taxonomy): Eukaryota > Metazoa > Mollusca > Bivalvia > Mytilida > Mytilidae > Mytilus > Mytilus trossulus. The sequence continues at coordinate 1,858,658 of NW_026963302.1, read as the reverse complement.
TAAAAATCTCCACGAGGAATTTTAAGCGAAGGGGACCTACTGCTCCTCTTATATTGTTAAAAGAGTTTTTAATGTACATGTACTACTATAGTGTTTGAATGTGTATACATGTGCGAATATACCTTTTTATCTCATTTGAATGTTTGTTTTGAGGTTCCTCAGTTTATGAAATAAAGATTTACAAAATTAAGTCAAACCCTCTCATGGGAATATCCCCCAGAAATCCAGATTGTTGGCAGGTCTGATTATTTTCTACATTAGTGCATTTACAAGCCCTATTTTATGCAATTTTTCAAAATGAGAGTCAGGAGATACCATAGGGATATCTTAACTCATTAGTCAATGATAAACTGACAACACCATGGCAAGAAACAATTAAAAGATGAACAACTGTATACAAAACACAACATAAAAACTAAAGACTGAGTAACATGAACCTCAACTAAAACCATGGGTGAGCATGATTAGTTTGGAAGAGTAAGCAGATCGTGCTCCTCCTGTGGCACCCATGTATTGTCATACATGGTACAAGGTACATTAAAAAATTCTGCCTAAAGTATACTTGATTCAACATGTTGATGTATTATGGACCAGTTCAGCAAGGATGCAGTTGCTTAGTTATAATCTGAGAGCTGAATTGAAAAAGGGTTATAAAAAAAACCCAGAGACACTTGAAGTTTTTAAGTTAAGCATAGAAATTGAAAGTGGATAGGGGCATGTATTAGTTTTACTTTTATGTTTTCCATAACAAACAATCTCCAAAGTTTCCCATCTAAAAATTTGAACTGTATTTTCACCAAAATTTTAATTGGATATAGTTGATAAACTGTAGACAAATCAGCTGGATATATATACGACAACATCAACTGGTACAAAGTTATAATTCATAGAAGACAACATACCTTTTGAGTTCACAATGTCATTTAATGTTTTCTCTACTTTCTCCAACACAGGATTTAGAAGTTCTTCTTTCTTTCCCAGTATAGAAAAACCATTCCAAACATATATCAGCTCCTACAAACAAAATGTAATTTGTACCTAGAGGAGGTAATTAAGTCTATTCAAATTTTACCTTTGATGTCTAAAACATTCCACCTGCAAGAATCCAATAAAAATGTGTACCAGTATTTTACATCAATCTTTAAATGGTTATTTTATTTATAAAGCTAACAAGTTTGGAAATGTCCTTTAAATCTTCTTTCTGGACTTTTTGATAAAGGTTGTTGTTCAATCATTGTGTAGTTTTGGGAATAAATACGGTTTACCTTCACTCTAATTCATACTTTGAAAAACAAAAAATTGATTGTTTTTCTACATTGAAATTCTGTACAGGTTTGATCTGTCTTATAACTGATTTGTCTTTATTGAAATACAAGCATTCATGTTTACTATTGCTTGGAAAACAAGATAACAATTCTGTTCTATGACTGTTTTTTGCTTTGTAAAACTATTCATGTGTTATTATCAATAATAAGAGAACTATCCTGTTCGATGACTTGTTTTGTTTAATTTAAGTATACATATAATAGTGTTATTACCAATGCTGGGAGAACAAGGGTTGAATCCTGTTCAATGACTCTTTTGGCTTTAAACACAGCAAACTTTTCTATTGGTAAAGATTTTCCTGCTATTCTTTGTTTAAGTCTTGGAACTTCACTAAAATATAAGATTTGTTTTTATCATAACCAAATTACTATTAAATCTGAAAATACAGGAAATAAAGAAAAATAAATAGGAAATGTGTCCTATGCCCTAGCTTGCATGTAACATCAGGGACATAACTCTAGAATGGCAGACGCCAAAAAAAAAGCTTTGAAAACTTTCACATTATATTCCATTTTTTAAAGTACCCTATTGGTGTAAAGTTCTTTATATAAATGCTCTTTTCATTACAGAAAAAAAATCTGATCCTAAAATAAATATATTAAATGTACAAAAAAAAAGAATCATAATAATAAATAATTGTGAAGTCAACCCAGATCTTGAGGGATACATAACAGTTCAAGTCTCTGCTTGTTATTCAAGACCACGGTTGGTGACTTTATTTCTCTTTGGTTTGTTTGTGAAGAGTATTAAATCTATATCATAAACATTCATTTCACAAGGGATATGTGAAATTGTAATATACCAAAACCATTCATGAATTTGTAAGTAAATAAAATGAAGTCAACCCTTTCCCAACTTTACTAAAAAATATTTTAAAAAGCATGCAAATTTCTAAAAGAAAATTGATTTGGTGGAATAAGTAAAATCTAAGTAATTCAAATGAAGAAACATTTTTTTAATCTTTGCAATTGATTTCAATGTCTTACAATTGCTTAATCAGGTCAATCCTGATATGTCCCTCAAAATTAGAAACACAAATGCAATAGTTAAACACAAAATTATCTTGGGGTTTGCTTTAATTGCAGTAAACAGAATCCCACCCTCAATATTATAAAAAACACATATGCCAAATTTCTTGTGTTTAAAGGGGCACTAGCTGTCAAATTCAGGTTCACAGACTTGACTTAAATTCTCATATTCGATTTATAACAATGTAAAACATTTATCCAAACTTAAAATTTAAGTTCACATAATTATGGATTTGAAGAGGTTGAATTATTCACTTGCAAGGGAATAATTCATCATCAATATTTCTTAGTCTATTTGACAAAATTGAACCATAATATACTGGCTGCTCAAAGCAAATCATTATTTCACTATTCCACTTTCATTAATGATTGAAAAATAAATATCATATTTTAGACTTTTTATATATCTCGTAGCTAGTGCCCTTTTAAAAGAACAAATCATACTAAGCAAAGTTTATGATATGAATAGAGGTATTGAAAAAAATGTTACTTACACCACCTTCCTGATTCAGAACAAAAATGTGTGCACAAAAGTGATTAATAAACCTGCTCTTTAGGAAATGATCAAAAATATTTCTGTAAAAAAAATTTTGTTGACCAATAAACAAATCTATTAATTTGGTCAAAGACCATTCAGTTTAGGACATGTCCGGCAAATATGACATTTCCAGACCCATTTCTGAAGGTATCAGTCTTTAATTAAAACTCCAGTTTGGAGTGCATGTCAAAACATTTAGTAAAATAAAATAGGCGATATAAGAGATCCTTTTTGACAAACAAATAGAAAATAAGCATGGAAAAGTTTGCCATCAATGATGGTAAATTGAAACTCATCAAACTATTTTAAAATGAATGCACACATTGTTGTGTTAAGCATACCCCTATCAGAATTCTAAGTATTTGAAAACAGGAAGTTGGTTTCTGCCAGGCCTGCTGACTAAATTTGAAGTCATTTAGTTAAGTAGTACTTGAGAAAAGTGTGAGAAAAAAATGTAGTTCATTCAAAATATTGAAAAAATATTCAAAGTATTTGCAAACAGGAAGTTAATGTCTTGTTGTTCAGAAAAGTGTCAAGCTACTGACCAATTTTTAGTTTTTGGGTTCAGAAGTACAAGAGAAAAGTGTGTTGGAAATATTTTTCAACAAATTGGCACAAGGACAAAAAAAATGTAGGGGGAACAGACAAATAAACTGAAAAGGTGTCATAGCCCCTATTCTAGAGTGGGGTGTAATAATACGGTTAGCTAGATTATAGTGTTAACAATACAAGATACACTAGCTAGATTAGACGGCAACTTCCTTTCTTGGAAAACTAAAATCATTTAAAGTACTTTTAACACTTTCTGAATTGAACATTGTTTAATTATTGTGGGAATGTGGAAAAGAACAAATGTTTTGACTTTTGTAAAAATTTGAAACATGGATATAATCTAGAGTAAACACAACACTAAATTAAAATTCAAAGACTTTTGTTTTGGGTATTTTTTATGCTTGAAATTGTAAAGTACAAATTAAATATACTGCTTCCTATAAAACTATTGTATTTATTCAAGAAGATACTTGAAAAAAAGATTTATATCACTTCAGACACTTAAAATAATTTTAAAATGTATATTCTGTACTGCAATTAATGCATTTTTTCATAGAAAAGTGATTAAGAGGAATTAAAAAATGGGCAGCTTCTGTGTTAATATTAAAAACACACCGACAATAAAAACATAAAATAAACCAATTGCCTTTCTCATAGTTTGTACATGAAACTTATAAATCTGGCATTCATTGTCTCATTATATTTCCTTTTTTTTTTAGTTTAATGAGTTAGCAATAATGAAGTGATGTTGAGAGTAGCAAATTTTGTCTCCAAATCAAGTTTTCCCTTAAAAATTTTGTTTATTTTTTTTAATTTCTTTTTTTGTATAATCTCCTATTTCACTCTTGATTCATCATTGTTCATGTTAACCCTTTTAATGTAACATACAGTTTATTTTTAATGTTTCATACATTTTCTATTAATTATGAAAAGTTTTACAATCTGATTAATCATAATTATTTGACTTAGTGTTCTTTCACCTTCATACCGTAATATTTCTTTGCAAAAAGTTGTATATTATGCATTATTTGCTTTAGAAAAATAAAATAGGTACAAAGAAATAGTATTGTAAGCGTTCCAATATTGTTTTTAACAGGCACCAATCTTTATGCAGATGTAGTCACAGCTAGTTTATGTGAAGACAACATACCTAAATAAATAATGCAGATGAGTTTTTGTCTCCTCAGTTTGATCGTCACACATGAGTAAAAATGCTGCTTTTTGATATGTATATGTAGCTTTACTCCATCTACTCTCCTTACATAGTCTCTCAGCATACTTCATGGCCATTAACCAGTCACCCTTGAAACTAAAATTATCAAAGGTTGTTATAAAATTGTATACTCTTTAACATTCTATGTTTCACAATCTTTAAACAAGCAAAAATCTGATATGTCATAGTAAAAACAATAAAAGAAATTTTTCTATCACAGCTTTGATTTTTCAGTTATGAATAAATGAGTGTTTTTATTAATGTGAGTAGTCACAGTCTGAAACAAAGAATATTGCTCCTGTTTTTTGATAGTTGCCAGTGTTAATTTTGGATTTGACAGCTGCAATTGCATTTTAACTAACGATGTAGTGCCAAATATAGCATAAATTTGATTATAACCCAAAATTATCAACTGTGATTCAATAATTCTGGCGATTAACCAGGAAACTGATAGTGGATGTATTATAATATAAAATCAGAAAAACCAACAACACTGGCCAATTGAAATAGTCCAACAGATGCTTCAGAAATGTAAACAGTTCCTGGTTCACAAATAGCACAGTACAGTTTTGATCCTGTATTTACATTTTGATAAAAATTTCCATATAGACCATTTTTTACCTGATTAAATCAAATATGCAATATAAATATACCTTCGTGTGCTACTTTTTGAGTAAAATGAGGTCGAAATTTTGTACATTTGCTCAAAATTTCAGATTTGTGGCCATATATTCTCTTTCGAAAGAAAGTCTGTTAAACATAACTTTTTTGTTTTAAAAGATAAACACAAATTGTTTTTTGTTAGATAATTTGTAATTTCTGTATTTTATAAGTATCCTAAATATCTATACATTTTTTATTAAGAAATAACTCATATTTATCAAATGTTCATAAATGTAGAAAAACAAATATCATTTTTTGCTGTATATTTATTTCAAAAAATTGCGCTATTTACGTTTTTCATGAAAATTGGCACTCATAATCTTCTCCCGTAATCAAACCAAATGGCATTTTAAAAAAGAGGGGTCCATGAACTCGTTTTCAAGTTATATAAGTTTAAATGATAAAAAGCAGTCGAAAAGTGAATCTTTTCCCACTGAGCATGATAAGTCATAGTTTGACTTCGCAAAAATAACAATTTACATTAGCAACGTCATTACCTCCCCTGTAACTGTATCTTATGCCCTTAAGATAAATGGGTTTAAAATATAAAATACATGTACTCTATTTGACTGTAAAAAAATTGCTTTACATAGAAAAGTCAACGGGGAAAAGAAATATAAGATAATTTTTTGTTTAAATTCAAATTTCTATGGCAAAATCAAAACAAAGCATACCAATGACACCACATCAACTCCCAAAAACATAAATGATGAAACTGTCTCCATTCCTGCTGGGAATCTATGGACTCTTCAAATCTAAATAAAGCCTGAAATTCAAATATATAGATGATATAAATATTACTAAAATCTCTTTCAAACAGATAATTTATCATTACTTTTCAATTACATTAAAATAGCTCGCACTTAGTGCATATCAATTGGAAGCCACTTAAAATTTGACATCATTGAAAAATAGGTTAAAATCAATCATTAAAGATTCATTTCGAAGAGGTTGAAAAATTCTGCATATCATATTCCCATTGTGAAGAAGAAAGCATGTGCCTAAACATACATGACAAATGAATAGTGAACATTGGCAATTATACAAAAATTTGGTATTTTTAAAACAAAACATTTAAGAAGAGAAAAAGACTATTATTACTAATTATCATATGACTGCCATGTGTTAATTTATTTATTCATAAAAGAAACTGTTGGGCACATGTCATTTGGTTGCTAAGCATCCAAGACAAGACAAGACCAGATCCAGTGGCAAATATGTTATGCATGTTCAGGACAGGAACAAATTAATAATAAATACAATATGTAGGTCCTTAAATAAAGACCATCCAGGATGAAGGTCAGGGAAATTTGGACTGCAACTAAAGATTGAAAGTATATTAAATGTAATCTACTGTTGGCTATAAGTACTTACATTATCTATATTTCCTTTTATTTCTTCAATTCTTCCAGAGAAAAATAAAAAAAGTGCACCCTACAATTAGAAAAAACAGAATATCTATAATATTGTTTTTTTTACCAACACAGAATTTTAAATATGAATGCATAACTGAAGCAAGATTGCTGCTTAGGCACATACTAAACACTAAACTTCCAAACGAAAATGACTTTTTCCAATGCAACATGATAAAACTCTCTTCAATTATTTATAACAATGTTTATCATAACAACAAGAGCTCACTTTCACTTGTTATGACACAAAATTTCTTCAAAATATTCACAAGCTAGATCTAAATTATCATTTTATCTGTTTAAGTTAAAGGTCAGATACATGTAGTGGTAAAATTCTTGTCAAAAACATTTGAAATCATAATTTGTACCTTAAAAAATAACAGTAATACTGTTAAAAAATAGGATAACTAGAAATATGCACTCTATTAACTTCATTAAGGAAATTTGCTTCACTATGCCTTGTATCAGTGGTACAGGTTCAAGCTCCATTTGTCTTTCACAGTGTGAGATTGAGTTCACAGTAAGTATACAACTGCAATTGTATTTGCTTACCTTAGGATAAAGATTGAGACATGGTTTTAATAGTTCTTCAGCCAAAGCAATATCACCATCAGCTAAACCTAGACATATGGAAAATAGTAATTAATTTGAAGCATATTGACACAATTTAATATAAGCACTAAAATTGACAGACTAAAATTCAATGTAGCATAAAAATTAGTAAATAGACTGGGGAGTTGTTGATTCATACTATACTACACATGAGCATGATGAGGGCTAAAATGGCAAAACATCATTACTATATTGTTATAAGATTCTGAAAATTGACTTAAACCAAAAAAAAACATACAATCTTGATGTATAAATAAACCAATCATGGTAAATATGCCCCATTCACACTAACTCTTAAAACTCCTAAGACAACATAAACTTTAAAGAAAAGAAACAGCTTGTGTTTTTCAGATTTGCTTCATAACCTTTTTACAACTGTGAGGCATAAACAAATAAGGCATGTGGCTATAAGCTATTCAGAGCATTTTGTACATATAAAAGATCCAATCAAAATTTTCCTATCTTATGTTTTTTTTTCAGATTTTCTTCATAACCTTTTTACCACTGTAAGGCAAAACATTTTGTACAAGTAAAAGGACCAATCAAAATGTGCCTATAATATCGCTTTTTTGTTTATTGTTTCAGGCCACTATTCAGTGTTGTTGACCTAAGTGTCCTTTTAACATAGACTTATAAATCATTGAGTTACCTCCCATTATAATATAATCCTTAACTTACAAATATATGAAATATACAAACCAAGAACATAACAAACTACTGTATGATATGCTATTAAAATAATAGAACACAGAGGGCCTCTTAGACTTGATAAATCTTCTGTTCCTTTAAGTAAAGCTTGTAATCCAGCTTTCTGAAAACAGAAACAGATAATAATATTAGCTTTTCTGTTACAACAAAAGTCACAAATCTGTTAAAATTATTGTAGCAATTCAATTAATTACACTTCTAGAACTCAACCGAATTATCATTAAATATTTAGACACCCGGAAAAAGAAATTCTGGAAGAAATATACATTGCAGAATTATTTTTCTTTTGCAATCTCCAAAGTAAACTTGGAATATGACCCAAAGTTCAAAGTTTGAAAAAATGATTTAAACTTCTTCAGATCATTTCTGTTCAGATAACAATGGAAATGGGTGACCTCTAGATGAACCAGTACATTTTTTATGTCAATTAGATCAATGGTTTTAAAAAGAAAAAGATGTTATATAAAACAATATTCTGTGGTGAAGGTTATATTAAATGGAGGGTGTGTAATTTTTTTGAAAATCTGAATCAGCAATCTTGAGTCTATAACTTTCTACTGCAAGTCTTGCCATGTATTGCTGAGTTTTTATTTCTGGAGGAAGCTGGAGTTCTTGAAGAGAACTTCAGACCTTCAGTAGGAAATCTAACAATTCTAGTCAATCAAGTTTGGTGTCAAATGCACCTACCCTGTGCAGGATTTGAACGTAAATTCTCAGTGTTAACAGGCTAGTGATACAGTACTACAGAACTGTATCTACTTTTATTAAAAACGACTTGCACACCAAAGCCATTCTTGTCTTATGGAAGCAGAGGAAACTCTTTCAATGTCTTCAAAAAATCTGATTTCTTATTTGAACATTACCTTATTTCCTGAGAATCCAACAAATTCTAGAAGTTTCATAACCTTGCTTGGAAGAAGTGAAATCATCTGTAAAACAAATACAAAACTTGAAATGTGTGATATTGGATCTCTACACAAACCAGAAGTATCAATAAAACACACATATATATGTAAAGTCACATGTTTAAGATTAAAGCATACTATCTTTTTCTTTAAACATATGAAATTATTTAACTTCAGGAATTCTATCTGCATTTTGTACAAGTAATTCAAAACTATCAAGGAGTTCTAGTGGGTTTATTTTTTAAAAGGTTTTTCTGCACTTTTTTTACCCAGTGACAAATTACTGCCTTTGAACTTTTTATCTCCCCTTTGCAGAGAGGAAGTTTGCTACTACCTTTCCCCGGTGATAAGCAGTGTCCATTCAATAACAAAATATTTGAAATAATGTCTGCCCGTCAGTGCTCAAAACTTATATAGAGAAAACTTTTCATGAATTTCAATTCCAATTAACATATTCTGAAAATCAACTGCATTTAAATATGTGCACACACTGAAATGTCTCGCCTTCTTTACCAATCATTGATATCAATGATAGTCCTAATAATAAAGCCTTATTACAACTGTCACATAAACTTAACATAAACCAAGAAGACTAAACATTGACCTTTGAACCATGAAAATGAGGTCAAGGTCAGATGAATAATGCAAGGTAGGCACAGCTAACAATTCTTCCATACAACAAATAAACTCCTTAAGGGGTCAATTGACAATTTTGGTAAAATTGACTTATTTGTAGATCTTACTTTGCTTAACATTTTTGCTATTAACAGTTTATCTGTATCTATAATAATATTCAAGATAATAACCAAAACTGCAAAATTTCTTTAAAATCATCGTTTAATAGTTTAAGACGACTGACGATGACAGACAACGACGACAGACAACGGACAACGACGGACGCCAAGTGATGGCATAAGCTCACTTGGCCCTTCGGGCCAGGTGAGCTAAAAAAGGCCAAAACTCAAAAACTTAACTTTGACCACTGAACCATGAGAATGAGGTCAAGTTCATATGACACCTGCCAGGTAGACCTGTACACTTTACAACCATTCCATACACAAAATATAGAAGACCTATTGCATACAGTATAAGAAAAACAGACCAAAACACAAAAACTTAACTATAACCACTGAACCATGAAAATGAGGTCAAGGTCAGATGACACCTGCCAGTTGGACATGTACACCTTACAGTGCTTCCATACACTGAATATACTAGACCTATTGCTTATAGTATCTCAGATATGGACTTGACCACCAAAACTTAACCTTGTTCACTGATCCATGAAATGAGGTTGAGGTCGAGTGAAAACTGTCTGAGGGGCAAGAAAACCTTGCAAGGTACGCACATACCAAATATAGTTATCCTATAACTTATAATAAGAGAGAATTTAACATTACAAAAAATCTTAGCTTTTTTTTCAAGTAGTCACTGAATCATGAAAATGAGGTCAAGGACATTGGACATGTGACTGACGGAAACTTCGTAACATGAGGCATCCATATACAAAGAAGGAAGCATCCAGGTCTCCCACCTTCTAAAATATAAAGCTTTTAAGAAGTGAGCTAACACCGACCCCGCCGCCGGATCACTATCCCTATGTCAAGCTTTCTGCGACAAAAGTCGCAGGCTCGACAAAAACAGATAGTCCGGCGGCTTTGTGAAAAATTGTGCACATCCTGTTACAAGCATGAAATTTGGCATAGACCTTCCTCAACTATTACTCTTTTATTTCAGATAGGGAGGCATTTGAAAAAAATGTCTCACTTCCGGTAAAATTCAAAATGGCGGACGTCATACTTAAATCAGCCAAATATCGAAGGCTAGTGTGTAAAAATGTCCTATTATCATGCTACTATCATAATATTTGGTACAGACCTTTGTGTTTTACTACTTTTGGATAAATTAAATAGATTAGATGTCTTCAGAAACCCCACTTCCGGTTAAAATCCAATATGGCGGATATTGTACTTAAATAAGCTTATTTTTTAGGGAGGGTATTTGAAATGTGTTTTAACGTATTGCTACTATTATTACATTGTGTATGAACCTTTCTTTGGTGCTTCTGTTTGAGTCAATGTATAAAGCATATGTCTTAAAAACCCTTACTTCCGGAAGTATCCAAAATGGCGGACAGAGAAATATAATTTTTTTATTCAAATTTTCAACTTTTTTCAAAATGTAAAGAAAATGATTTTATTATGTGCTGGTCATTAATCTTTTGGCTTTTAGTTATCCCCAAAACCACTTATTCTAGCATGTTGTAAATGCTAAGATATAAAGTTGACACTTCCGGTAAAAATATGACGTAAATTTCAAAGATGAGTCCTCAATCTATTTCTTCGATGAAGAGTTTTGGATAGATTGATTTAAACAAAATAAAATCACTATAGTACTAAAAAATATTTAAAATTACTACTATTTGGCCAAGAATACATGCTTATTCACAGTCACCACCACATGCACACAAGGCAGTGCACGGGAGACCCGATTTTACAAATTAAAAATAACCGCGGCATCCTTTCCTACATCCATAATGTACAAGCTTCTGAAAAAATAATGAGGTCTCAGAAAGAGTTTTTTTAAAAGGAACCCTCTTTGTCCCTTCGCAATCCATTAGTGACAAGACTAGGTAGCATACGAGTCAATCCAAAGCTCGTCTCACTAAACACCTGCATTAGTTTATTACACGTTTTACATGCTTGAAAAGACTAGAACAAGTCGTGGGAATAGCCTCACTTAAAATGAGTTTTCCCTTTTGTGCAAAAATTGACTTTCTTGCTTAGTTAATCATGTTAGATCTGATAAGTTTGTGCGATCTTACATTAAAACCCCGGTGATTTAGGCTGATCAATCATCATTCTTTATGTTAAAGTCACATCTTCAAATACCATCAATGTCTCCCACGCAGTCTTTTTTCCCCTTTCAAGCAAAGAGAGAACAGTATCACAACCCGTCATAAGGTATGGGTCAGAAATAAAAGTGTGTGATCACTGATTGCCTAGTGCATTTGAAAGGCCATTGCTAGATATTAATCCATAGATTTTTACCTCCCCAAATACAATCCATAGTTCGTCTGTCCCTATGTCATGGAATAGCGAAATACTATTGACAGCATCATCAGTGACTGTTAATCATGACTCGTTTAAGTGCGTGTTTCACTGCATCATACACATGCACCATGATTTAAGTGTCAGTCTCTTTATGTGAACATGGTGCTACACTTAAAATACATCACGCGGTGAATAAGATAGAATATCCTGAGCATTTTTTGCTACAACTACCCTACTCATCAAAGACTTCATCCACTCTTGTTACAGTCTCAAGGTATTTTATTAAGGTAAGGACATAATACCCAATCATCATACTCGTTAGGAAACACCTTGAAACTGTAAAAACAGTGGATGTAGTGTTGGACGTGAACAAAGACAATACTGGTAGTTTGAAAGCTGCTAAAAGAAGCAAGGGCAAAATTTAGGGGAAAGGAAATACACAGACGAACCCAGGATTAAAAACATCATCAAAATTGGGAAAGTTTTCTGAGAGATGACGACAGTAAGAAAGAACTTTTAAGTTTTCATTCACAGGAGCTTGCTCAATACAATTTTGAGTACAAGGTAGTTGAAGCCACAAATGCTCAGGATGTTCAGTGTTATCAACCACTTGATGATGTTTCAAGTTTAGCACCATGTTTACACGAAGAGACTGACACTAGAATCAAGATAGATGTGTCTGATGCAGTGAAACATAGACCTAACTGAGTCATGACTCAAACAGTCGATACTGATGTCATTGCTGTTTCGCTATTCCGTGACATAGGGGCAGACAAACTTTGGTTTGCATTTGAAAGGGGAAAAGTATAAGACATACCGTAGAGCGGGTTATTTTCGCGGGTGTAAAATTTCGCGATTTTCATTGAACAAGGTATACGAAATATTTTAGCGGTTATTATCTTGGCGGATGAAAACTTTTATTAATACCTTTGCATGTACACCTTTAATTTGGCGGAATTTATTTTGGCGATTTTCTTCTATCCGCGAAAATAAGCGAAAATTTACACCCGGCGAAAATAACCCGCTATGCGGTATATCAATCAATGACCTTTCAAATGCACTAGGCATTAAAAGATAACACGTTTGCTCGAAAAGGAACTGTGATGGTGACATTAATGGTGTTTGAAGATGTGACTAAGCATTTAGAATGATGATTGACCAGCCAACATCACCATATGGATTTGATGTTTAATGTCATTGAAAACGATACGTGGTTTTGTTGGAAGATCTAAAAAAAAAGAAAGATTAGGTTAACAAGGGCAGAAAATATGTGTTTTTTGCAGAATTTATGGATGTGAGAAACAATACCAGAGTCTTTGTAAATGTTGGAAATCAGCTCTCTGATTGTGAATTGCGGCCTACTGAGTATGCTGATTGGGTATTATGTCCTTTCCATAATAAATACCTTGAAACTGAAATACGAGTGGATGAAGTCTTGGATGCGTATGGTAGTTATAGCAACAAATGGTCAGGATATTCTATCTTATCCACCACGTAATGTATTTCAAGTTCAGCACCAAGTTCACATTTAGAGGCAGACACTAAAATCCCCCATAGAAAATATCAATGGAATTCCAGTGGAATACCAGTTGATTCCACTGGAATTCCACTGGTTTACAGTGACTCATTTGAATTCCACTGGTAAATCATTTAAAACTAAAAATTCCAGTGGAATTTGATTGGTGATTCCACTGGAATGACATTTGAAAATTTTACCACTGTAATTCCACTGGAATAATGACATTTGAAAATTTTACCACTGTAATTCCACTGGAATACATTGTTGGGTTGCATGATTTATCATTTAGATACTGATGGCCATTTTTTGGGGTAGAAAAAGTATTTATATTATATTCTAATGACTATTCTCAGTACAATTCATTTGTACCTAGTCAAAATAATTATGATGTCTTAATTGAAAGGCAATTTAATTGTTGCTTTAATGACAACTTCTGCAGCAACGTGCAAAGAAAAAAAATTAAATTGCCATTCTGTTCAAAAATGTTTTAATGCATCACCCTTATTTATTTCTTATATATTGAAATTTATCTGAATACAGCCTCTCCCACCATACCGGCCAAATTAAGAAGACCCAGCAGATTTGCATTATATTAAATGGTTATTCCTTGAAATCGGATACCAGCCGGTATTGTTGTATTTAAATAATTATATCATTATAACTCATTCTCGAAAAATGGGCCTTGTCATCTGAAATGATTTAAAATTACTGTTTCATTTGTATAACTGTAACCTACAAATTGTTCGGTCAATAAAATTCAATCAGGTCACCAATAAAATTCAATCAGGTCACCTAATAGTCCGAGGCTGTAATATCTGTTCACCTGTCAATTTCGTTTCATAACTCTCCTTTTTTATTGCGTTATGACAAGATGTAACATTTAAAACTTACAGCACACGTATAAATGAGTATCATAAGTACCGTGTCGTCCGAACATTTTATCTAATTATTCGTGAAATATCATAAATGTATGGTGTTTTTATTTTTTTATTCCTGCAAAATAAAAAAATAAAATAAGATGAAATAGAAGTTGTAGCTGTATTTAAAGATAGATATTATATACAAAACTAAAATTTAAAAAGGAAAACGTATATTTTAATGAAAGTGAAATACATTTTCAAAACATTCTCAAACACCCATATTAAGGGGAAGTAACTCTTGTGATTTTAAAATTCTACAAATCGGCAAACCCCGCAAATCGGCTGTTTCCGTAGTCCAACGGACGACCGGTTTTGAGAAGTTCACTGAAATACCATTACAGGGACGAATCAACTTCGGGCCGATATTATATGGGACGAGATTGACACCTTGACTTTAACGCACTTGCAAATATGACGTCATATGATTACGCTGGATAACAAAAATGGAGAATCCAAACGCAGATGTTTTCAGATAAGTATTTGATTTAACATATAATGATTATGAAATACAATTTGTTGAGGCAATATAAAACATTTAGGATTTTAATCTGAGCAAAACATCAGAAAGTTTAGGCAGACAATAAATTAATGAAGAATGATAAATTGATATATTGTTGTCACATTCATAACAGACATATCGTAATCTGACATGTAAATGGTACATGGGTATATATGATAATCTGATATGTAGAAATTAAATTGTGTGAATAATATTCATCGTAAATTAACTTGGTGAAACGTTAATAATAATTTAAGTCGCCAGTTTTATCTTCAAGGGTTAAAGGGAGGGGGTACTAAATTTGAGTTTAACTTAAACTTCCAATGCAATTTAAGATGTATTAATGCTGTTTCTATTGAATTTATTGCTTCATACAATCATTACCTCTTGAACAATTGATTCTTTGTGGATATTTTTGTACTTTTAGGGGATTAAATATGAGCTGCCAGCAATGATATGAAACAGATTTTATGCAGACTCCATTTTAATACCTTTATTCGGCAATTATAGTTGGAAGTACAGAGACAGCAAGTTTTGAATTACAGAAAGGAAGAGAAGTTTATATATCACACATAATTTTTATATTAGTTAATCAGTTTGTGGGTACGGTTTAAGCTGACCATATAGACACTGTTTTTATTCTACTGATACAAACCATGCAGGACATTTTTCTGTTCATGGATAGGATGTTAAAAATGTTATTTATTTGAATATGATCAGATCAATCATATGATGAATAACTATATTTTGTGTTTCTCAGAAGTAGTGATAAGGCCAGCAATAGGTATAGGGCGTATATGTCAGAGTAGCAATTCCACTGGAACTGTAGTTATTCCACTGGAGTTGCAGCAAAATACCACTGGAATTACATTCGCATTCCACTGGAATAATTTGACTGGAATTCCACTGGAATACAAGTGAAATAACACTGTAATTTCCACTGGAATTCCAGTGATTATCAGTGGAATAATTTGGCTGGAATCCAGTGAAATAACACTGGAATTTTCACTGTAATTCCAGTGGAAAGCCAATGTAGTTCCAGTGGAATTCCAGCCAAATTATTCCATTGATAATTACTGGAATTCCAGTGGAAATTACAATGGAATATCAGTGGTATTCCAGTGTAATTCCACTGATTTTTTTCTCTAGGGTCATGGTGCATGTGTCTGATGCAGTGAAACACGCACTTAAATGAGTCATGATTCGAACAGTTGTTAATGATGATTCTGTCACTACTGTTTCGCTATTCCGTGACATAGGGGTAGACGAACTATGGATTGTGTTTGGGAAGGCAAAAGACTTTGGATTAATATCTATCAATGGCCTTTCAAATGCACTAGGCAATGAGTGATCTGAGTGATCTGAAACACTAATTGTTATCCATGTCTCTACCTGTTGTGATATGGTTCTCTCTTTGCTTGAAAGGGGGAAAAAGAATATATGTGGGAGACCTTGATTGCATTTGAAGATGTGACTTTAACAAAAAGAATGATGATTAATCAGACTAAATCACCGGGGGTTTTACTGTCAGATTGCACAAACTTAACAGATGGGTATAACATGGTTAACGAAGCAAGAAAATAACTATTTTGCGCAACAGGAACGGCTTTTTGAAGCTATTCCCTCAACTTGGTCTAGTCTTTTCCAGCATGTAAATCATGCAGTATACTTAGGTAGGTGTTTAATGATACAAGCTCTTATGCTACCCACTCCAGGCGGGGACAAAGAGGATAACTTTTGAAAAACTCTTTCTGAGGCCTCATCATTTTGTCAAAAGCTTATACATTGTGGATGTAAGAAAGGATACTGCGGTCATTTTTAATGTGGAAAATCGGGTATCCCGTGCACTGCGATGTGTGAATGTCACGGTGACTGTGAATAAACATGTATTCTTTGCCAAATAGTAATAATTTTAAATAATTGTTAGTACTATAATGATTTTATTTTGTTTTAATTAATCTATCCAAAACTCTACATCGAAGAAATAAATTGAGGACTCATCTTTGAAATTTACGTCATATTTTTAACCGGAAGTGTCAACTTTATATCTAAATATTTACAACATGCTAGAATAAGTGGTTTTGAGGATATCATTACGCCAAAAAATTAATGACCAGCACAAAATAAAATCATTTTCTTTACATTTTGAAAAAAGTTGAAAATTTGAATAAAAATGTTATATTTCTATGTCCGCCATTTTTGGATATTACCGGAAGAAAGGGTTTTTAAGACATATGTCTTATGCATTGTATCCATCAAAAACACCAAAGAAAGGTTTATACGCAATGTAATGATAGTAGCAATACGTTAAAACACATTTCAGTTACCCTCCCTAAAAATAAGCTTATTTAAGTACAATGTCAGTCATATTGAATTTAAACCGGAAGTGGAGTCTCTGAAGACATCTAATCTATTTAATTTATCCAAAAGTAGTAAAAACCAAAGGTCTGTACCAAATATTATGATAGTAGCATGATAATAACACATTTTTACACGCTAGCCTTCGATATTGGGCTGATTTAAGTATGACGTCCGCCATTTTGGATTTTACCGGAAGTGAGACATTTTTTTCAAATGCCTCCCTATCTGAAACAAAAGAGTAATAGGTGAGGAAGGTCTATGCCAAATTTCATGCTTGTAACATGATGTGCACAATTCGTCTGAAATATGCTTGTAGCCGCCGGACTAAGAGAGTCAAGCTGAAACAACCAAGGAATGGCAAAATAATAATCAATTTATAAGTAAAAAAAGCTGTGTCATAAATAGTATCAAAAATTATAAGTAAATACTGGTGTGTCATAAATAGTATCATACCAAGTTAAAAGCACCAACTCCCATTAACACACCACTCTCAAAATGAAGTTTTTGTTTCTCATCTGCAAAATTTCTCTTCTGTAAAATTTTATTGCACTCCCTGTATAAAAATTAAAAACACAAATTAGATCTGAGAAAGAATAATAAAGACAGCAAGATGAAACATTTCCCTATACTAAATAATACAATTATTGATGGAAAACTATGTTCCCCTTTTTAAAAAAAAAATACTTTGATAAATACATTTAAAACAAAAATGAGGTTTACACCAACCAGCACAAAAAGAACAATTGCTTCACTGAGTGCAGTTGGATACGACAGCAGAGGTCCAACCCTGAACAGTAGGGGGAAAAATGGACACAATATTAGCACTTGATACAGGTCTGAATTTGGATTGTAATTAAATATTGGACACATAATAGGTTTCTGACACAGAACAACTGTAGTCAAACAACTTAGATTGGTTGTATGATTTGAATTCATATTACATTTTTGGTTTTTGTGCAATACACTGTGCCATTGCAAATTGAGCCATTACCCACCAAAGTCGATCCTAACCATTCCTTGGAGGTGTGGAAACTTGTGGTATAATTTCAGAGAGATTCATACTCTTAAACACAAGTTATTGTCAGGAAACTACTAAAATGCTTATTTGGTCCCTTACTCCTGTTCAAACCATAACCCCTAAAAATCAATCCCAACCTTACTTTTAAAGGTTATAAACCTTGTGTATAAATTTCATGGATTACTATTTACTTGTACTGAAGTTATTGTCCAGAAACCAACTGTCTTCTGAAGACGCGCTTGATGACAAGGACAACGTGATACCAATATACGACCACAAGAAAAGACATCTAGATGACTAGAGCAGACTTGGGTGTTTTGTATACAACTTTTCATTTTATTTAAGGATTGTTTATGGTGTCCAGCTTGTAATTACTAAATAATTCATCATTTGGTAGCTTTTACATGTAACTTACTTGTAAACTTTATAACATTCTCTAATTTTCAACCCTCCTTTAACAAAACTAATGAGATTTTCATCTTGTACAAAGGTCAACAATGCTCTCAGAAGTAAACATTCAGCATAACATAGCTCTGCATGGATTTCATCTGAAATAAAATCATGCATTTCATGTTGTTAATTAACAGGATTTCAACATTTTAGGGATTTAGAATATATTGTATTTTTGATTAATGTTTACAAAAATGAACTTGTAAAGATAATGTGATTGGTAAACAATATGCAACAGAATCAATATAATGTTGCTATTTAAACAATAAACTATTACATCTATATTCAGTGATGGAATATTGGATGTTTATTTGTGTTTAATGTCTCTGTTAGAATATTACATTTTCTTATACTAGAAATCTAAAATGATTTACAAACAATATTGTGCAGCTATACAAAAAAAAAACTACAGGTTTTACAAACAATTTCATGCAGCCATATTACAACTTTGTTAGTCTTATGGTAGCCTGCTGGGATTAACTGCAAAAGGTTCAATCCCTGTCTTGGTCAAACGAAAGGTTTTATAGTCTATCATAAAGCAGCGTATATTCATATCAAAATAAATATACAAATAAGAAGACGTGGTATATATGTAAGTGTCAATGAGACAACTATCCATCTAAGTCACAATGTGTTAAAGGTAAATATATAGGTTTTACAAACAATGCCATGCACATGAATATGTATGTATTATATTGCCACCGGACATTTAGTAGCCATCAATTTATTATCAATCAATCCTAAATTTACATTTTGTAAAGACAATTCCATTCTGTTATGTAAACTCGAGTGCACAAGCCCAAATGTCTCGCCTTCTTTACTAAACATTGATATTATGTTGATAGTCCTAAATATAAAGCTTTATTACAACTGTCACATAAACTTAACAATAAGCAAGAAAACTAAAAATTGACCCATGAACCATGAAAATGAGGCTAAGGTTAGATGAACCATGCCATGCAGACATGTACAACTAATATTTCTTCCATACAACAAATATAGTTGACCTATTGCTTATAGTTTAAGAAAAACAGACCAAACCACAAAAACTTAACACTGAGCAATGGACCATGGAAATGAGGTTAAGGTCAAATAAAACCTGTGCAACTGACATATAGATCATTAAATATTTCTATACACAAAATATGGTTGACCTATTGCATATAGAATAAGAAAAAAAGACCAAAGCTCAAAAGCTTAACTTTGACCACATAACCATGAAATTGAGGTCAAGGTCAAATGACACCTGCCATCTAGAAATGCACACCTTACAATCATGCCATACATCAAATATAGTAGACCTATTGCATACAGTATAAAAAAAACAGACCAAAACACAAAAACTTAACTATAACCACTGAACCATGAAAATGAGGCCAAGGTCAGATGACATGTGCCAGTTGGACACGTACACCTTACAGTCCTTCCATAGACCGAATATACTAGACCTATTGCTTATAGTATCTGAGTAATGGACTTGACAACCAGAACATAACCTTATTCACTGATCCATGAAATGAGGTTGAGGTCAAGTGAAAACTGTCTGACGGGCATGAGGACCTTGCAAGGTACGCACATACCAATATTGTTATTCTATTACTTATAATAAAAGAGAGAATTTAACATTAACTTTTTTTATCAAGTAGTTACTGAACCATGAAAATGAGGTCAAGGACATTGGACATGTGACTGACTGAAACTTTGTAACATGAGGCATCTATATACAAAATATGAGGCCTCCAGGTCTTCCACCTTTTAAAATATAAAGCTTTCAAGAAGTAAGCTAACACCGCCACCAACGCTGCCACTGGATCACTATCTCTATGTCAAGATTTCTGCGACTTAAGTCGCAGGCTCAACAAAAATCAGTAGGTTCAACATCATTCTACAAATGCTTTAATACAAATAAACAAAAAAAATATAATTAAGTGTTACCTTCTTTAAGAAGAGATGGCTTCATTCCAGAACGTGTTATGGTTTCAGTGAAGGAATATTTACGCCTGTGTCGATCACAAACATGCAATGATTTTTTCAATGCCTGAATAGCTGCCTCAATATCAGTCTGAAAAATTAAAAACATAAAATTTAATATATAACTAAACGGACAGGCTGTAAATTTTCAGAAGTCAGTCACAGCAAGAGATGTACCAGCCATCACAAAGCTAGCAAATAAGTAAGTTTACATTATGCATGTTGTGTGAGTAAAAATGCTCTTTGACTTTGTTCTTTATTTGGCTTTTTAAGATTTTTTTATATAAGAGAGTCACTAATGAGTTTTTAGTATACAAACCTTTATTGTGGTATCTATTTACAAGAAAAATGGAAAATCTTGCAGATACAAATTTTACAAAATATTTTTATAGTCTCAACCATATTTTTTATCTGTTCTTCTCATGTCATAGTACGTTTTAGTTTACTTTGAAAATATATTTTTAACCAAAGTACTACCATAATTCTAGTATTAATATTTCGGTCTTGTACACTGATAAAAATAAATTACAGGTTATTACCATATCAAATGTCATGACAGCCTGAATGTAAAGTATGGTCCCGTATCCCAGGGCATGATACATACTGTTGTTTGACCTACAAAATAAAAGTTAAAATGAACCAACTCCTTTAGATCAAAATATCACATGGACAAGTCTGCCAAAAGGCAATTTGCTAGGCTTATATTTTTTTGATATCAAAACAATTGATACATAAATTGCTTAATTGAGACTAAATGTAAGCAAAATCAGTATTAGCAGATGATCTTCTTAAATTCAGTTGTTGATGATAAAACAAAAATCCAATTCTTTTCACAGACTCTCTGTATGTGTAATATATTGTAAACAAACTAGTTCTAGCCGTTTTAGCAAGAAGAAAATAACATGAATATAAATCATTCCAAATTTTAAAATGTGGATCCTTGTCTAATTACATCGAGTACATTTGAAAATAACAAAATAAAATTGCTATGAATAAGACAAGATAGGACTAAACAAGAAATTAAGTATCCCCCCAAAATAAGTTGGCTTTCAGTAACTTTCAAACAAACTTTCAATATGAAATTATGTTTTGAAGATCTAATTACGAACCCTGGTTCCATCCTAGCTTTGGCATCTGTGAATTTGTTGTTGAGGAAAAGCTTGAGAGCTGTACTGGTTTGTTCTATAGCATCTGATAGGTCTAAGTTTGACCTGAAAAAGAAAAGGTCATGTAATGTTGTGTGGGAAATCGTAGAATAACATGCTTAATAGTAATTGAGCGTTCATTATGAAATAGTTTCACAAATTTAGATTACCGGTAGATCAATAATTTTTCATGACTATTTTTTGTATCCATAATAGTATTGAGGACTATGGTAAATAAAACTTTATACCACTACCTTTAAACATTTAAAAAACATATGTTTTCATTGTATTGGCTAGCATTTCAAATTAATAAAAGTATGATAACGGGTAATAGGATCCTGAATGCATGATCAAATTCTTATGACTTACCGAGAAACATTTCCTACAGAACTAGCCATCCTAAGCCTTTATATATTGACCAGATGTATCATTTCATTATCCAAGAAAACAACTGAGGCAATCGTATCTACTTTCAATGTGAATCTTTATTGATCATAATACTTCATGTGGTGGAATCGGCAGAAAAACAAAATTATTGATTATTTATTGTTTAAGCTTTATAAGTGCAACAATCATTGCTGATTTTTACCAATAGATTGTTAAATAGAAATGTCAATATAGCTGATTTCTATCAATAAAGGAAATCAATTCTGCTAATCAAAATATGCAACATAGAAAAATTCAATAATTCTGTTGTTGATGCATACGTCCAACTCATTGTATTCTTCATATACATCTTTTTGGTAGCACATCAAGTGTATTCATTTTACATTTGATTTAACAGTACAATCATTATATTATGTACAGTACACACAAAGTCATTCACTAAAAATTCCCTATTGGTTGTAATTTTCACATCAATGCTGGTTGTTGTGGGGCATTATATCTGAAAAATATCTCAGTATATTCCATATAGAATAAACGGACTAACATCTCCCCTTCATCTATAGAAGTCTCTCCAGTGAAAAAGTATTGCAAAGAAATGGTTAAGGCTTTATGAATATAAATGAGATAAGGGGGAAATTAAACAGTATTTGATATTTAACAATTTCTATTTAATGGTTAATAGGAATGGTAATCTGAACATTTTTTATTAATTCAACAATCAAAGACATAAGGAAGGGCATGAATTCTGTGGTCTGCACAAGGCCTTCTAGCACCATAAGCTATCGCAATAAATATGACACATTTTACAGTAAAATTTATTCTAAATCTGGTGTCACAATTTTACAGAAAATTGCTACTTCAAATTTCAGGGTGCTGTCTGAAAATACTCATAACACAGGCCTCCAAAAGAACTAATCCTATAGCACTCTGAAAAGATTTCATCAAGACAATTAAGAATATGTCTGATTCATTCATTGTACGAGAGGTGGGGCATGGACCTATGGGCCAATGCCTTAGGTGTATTGAAAAGGATATGCTATATGGCAAACAAGTATAAATTTGAGTGGCCATGTAAATGTTTCTAAAATTAAATAACTTAATCTTGAATATAAAGGACAAGGCCAGAGGTCATCTTCAATGTGATTTAACATTTGTCCTTTAACCTTTCGAATATTAGACCACAAAAAACATAAGATCGCCGTGTGTTGAAGGGATGACATAATTCTGTTTCAGATAATTGTGTTCATTATTTGAAATTGAAGAAGTCTACAGACGTTGCTGGCATTGTTTATGCAAACAAAGAGGATTGAACATGATAATCCTTACATGAAATGAACTGTTCAAGTGATTTTAACCTTTTATTGACTTCAATTTAGAGAAAATATCCAAAATAAAAAAATAAAATTACATAATAACTTCCTGCTAGATAACACAACAATAAATGTTAAACCCCCAAAAAATGTTAAGAACTAATTATTTATTAAATGGCATTATAGGAAAGAAGATTTTATTTCCATGTCAAACATTTTTCTCAAAAGTGTTCCTAGGTGAATTATTAAACCAGGGATATCGTTACCATAAATAACTTAAAACCTTTACTAAATTTTTCCATAGATATAAAGATTTGGTATTGAAGTTTGGTTGTACCTGTAGAAAACTTATTTCAAACGTGATAGCACATTCTCATTTTTACGGAAATGTTGTTAACCATGCCAGGAAATTAAGAAATGAATGATCCATGTTATCTTGTCCCTCCTTTAAATAAACTTATTCTAAAAGGTTACCTATACAACACTGTAATAAGATCATTGAATATTGTTTTTATTGGTATACATATTGATTTTGTTATCAGTAAATTAAAAGCTAACTAAATATTACTAGTATGCTATATACAGATACATATTCATGGATCTACAATCTATCGATACCTGTTACTTGGCATTGCACAAGGTCATGTTTTTTCTCTGGCTGTTTATGACGTCTTTAAACTAAATCCATTGGATGTTGGATGTGTACGGATTAATCGTTATCTTTGATGCATGATTTTTTTATTAGTTGTAAGTGGCTTAAGTTTTGAACTAGCTGTCAGATAACTGTGAGTACTCTCAGATCTATTCATTGTGTCTTTTTGTGTTGGGATGTATAAGTACCCGGCCATGTCCACTTGTATTTTTGACCATCTGATGAGTTAATATAAAAAAAGATGATGTGGTATGATTGCCAATGAGACAACTATCCACAAAAGACCAAAATGACACAAACATTAACAACTATAGGTCACCGTACGGCCTTCAACAATGAGCAAAGCCCATACCGCATAGTCAGCTATAAAAGGCCTCGATAAGAAAATGTAAAACAATTCAAACGAGAAAACTAACGGCCTTATTTATGTAAAACAAGAGTGCACACACTGAAATGTCTCGCCTTCTTTACTAATCATTGATATAATGTTGATAGTCCTATTAAAGTACTATAAAGCTTTATTACAACTGTCACATAAACTTAACATTAACCAAGATAGCTAAACAAAGACTAATGAACCATGAAAATGAGGTCAAGGTCAGATGAACCATGCCAGGCAGACATGTACAGCTAACAATGCTTCCATACATTAAATATAGTTGATCTATTACTTATAGTTTTAGAAAAATAGAGCAGAAAAAAAACTTAACACTGTGCAATGAACCATGAAATTAAGGTCATGGTCAAATAAAACATGCGGGACTGACATATAGATCATGAAACATTTCCATACACCAAATATAGTTGACCTTTGGCATTTAATGCTAGATAAAAAGACCAAAACTCAAAAACTTAACTACAACCACTGAACCATGAAAATGAGGTCAAGGTCAAATGACATCTGCCTGCTAGACATGTACACCTTACAATCATTCCATACAACAAATATAGTAGACCTATTGCATAAAGTATAAGAAAAACAGACCAAAACACAAAAAACTTAACTATAACCGCTGAACCATGAAAATGAGGTCAAGGTCAAATGACATCTGCCCGCTAGACATGTACACCTACAAGCATTCCATACAACAAATATAGTAGACCTATTGCATAAAGTATACGAAAAACAGACCAAAACACAAAAACTTAACTATAACCACTGAACCATGAAAATGAGGTCATGGTCAGATGACACCTGCCAGTTGGACATGTACACCTTACAGTCCTTCCATACACTGAATATACTAGCCCTATTGCTTATAGTTTCTGAGATATGGACTTGACCACCAAAACTTAACCTTGTTCACTGATCCATGAAATGAGGTCGAGGTCAAATGAAAACTGTCTGACAGGCATGAGGACCTTGCAAGGTACACACATACCAAATATAGTAATCCTATTACTTATAATAAGAGAGAATTCAACATTACAAAAAATCTGAACTCTTTTTTCAAGTGGTCACTGAACCATGAAAATGAGGTCAAGGACAGTACATTGGACATGTGACTGACAGAAACTTCCTAACATAAGGCATCTATATACAAAGTATGAAGCATCCAGGTCTTCCAGCTCCTAAAATATAAAGCTTTTAAGAAGTAAGCTAACACCGCAGCCGCTGTAGCTGCCTCCCCCGGATCACTATCCCTATGTCGAGCTTTCTGCAACAAAAGTTGCAGGCTAGACAAAAATGAAGCCTTTTTCAACTGATTTTTATAGTTCGTTCTTATGTTGTACTGTTATACCACTGTCCAAGGTTAGGGGAGGGTTGGGATCCCGCTAACATGTTTAACCCCGTCACATTATTTATGTATGTGCCTGTCCCAAGTCAGGAGCCTGTAAATTCAGTGGTTGTCGTTTGTTAATGTGTTACATATTTGTTTTCCGTTCATTTTTTTTACATAAATAAGGCTGTTAGTTTTCTCGTTTGAATTGTTTTACATTGTCTAGATACTAGAAACTTGATACCCTTAGGAACATTCAGTTAAAGTTTGAAGGTATTTGGCCCAGTAGTTTTAGAGAAAAAGATTCTTGAAATAGATGATCTTGACAGTCAACAGAGGACGACAGATGTCAATTGATGGCCTGGTGAGCTGAAAGACAATAACAATCAAAACCAAGGAGTAAACAAAGACTCACAAAACCAAAGGACATTTACATCAACAGTTATAAATAATAGTTAAGAAACAACGAAAATTGGAAATATTTATTTTTTCTATCAAAATGGACACTTAATTTTGATAAAAAGGATGTTTTAATCTCCAGTTAAGAGGCCAGAACTGCAGTTGAAGATTTTCTAATCTCCAGTTGTGACAAGGCAATTCTGTAACATGTCTGCTATGATCATTTCCACTTGTCATTATAAGAGTACCTAATTTTTTCAATTAATCACAAATTTCAACAGGTAATAACTCAAATAAAAAAATTCTAACTGCATTCATATTTTAACTACATTAGCTGCGGAACTGTAGCTCTTTGTCCCTTGTGTTATTTTCTTATTATTTGCAGACCATAGGTAACATAAAATAACAGTAGGACCTAAGAGCTATGGTTACGCAACATATGATACATAAATAACTTTGGTGCCAAACCGTCTTCCTGTTTCACAGTGATTCACTCAAACCAGCAATCATAATTTTCTGTCAAACACCTTGTGTGTACAGTGCATACAAATTTAGTTTCAACACTTTGGAATTTCTTTGGTATGGAAATATTGACCTGTTTTGTGCATGAAATATTCAAATTTTAAAGTAAATTTGGATTTTATTAGATAAATACTTACCATCATAAATTCTGAGTGTAACCCCAATTGCGTCATAGGTCAGATGGAAAATCCCAACTAAAAATAAACGTATTCTCACTGGTCCGGACATATACCCCTGTTTGCCCATATTCTTCCATTCAATTTCCTCAAGACAAAAAACATAAGGAAAGGGGATGAAGGGGAGGTGGGTGGGACCTATAATTTATGATGGTAAGTATTTATCTAATAAAATCCAAATTTACTTTAAAATTTGAATATTTTATAGCTATAAATACGTTACCATCATAAATTCTGAGTAACAGAATCTAACGTAAAGCTGAATCCCCTGTAACAGAAGAAACAGGAGGAAAGTTCAATCTTTGTGCTGAAACTATAGGTCCAAGAGAGTATAAACTCTCGGCAAAAGTAGCCATAGATTGGAGGTAGTGAGATATAAAAGAGTTCTCATTTCTCCAGAAACCTGCAGACAGTACCTCTTCCAAAGATGCACTGTTAAACAGAGCCCAGGATGTAGAGATACCCCTAACATCATGAGCTTTAACATTAAAACTATTTAAAAGTTCTGCCTTAGAAGAACCATAAGCTAAAGATATGCATTTGCATATCCAAGTAGAAATAGTTTTAACAGAAAGATCTGAGATTCCTTTTTTAATAGGAATAAAGAGTCTTGAGTTAGAAACAGAACGTAAACTACACGTTCTTTCCAGATAAATAGAAAGGATTCTTACTGGACATAAAAGTACAGAAATAGAATCGCTAGGGAGTGCAGGAATCACAACTGGTTCTGCACCCTTATCTGGAATCTGATTCTTTGCCAAAAAAGCAGGATCCGTTAAAAGAGTAACCGAAGATTTATCCCTGTTAAATCGAAGGCAAGCATCAGAAATAGAGAAGGCATGGATTTCACTCCTTCTCCGTCCAGAAGCCAAAGCTAAAAGAAAACAGCATTTATAGGAAAGAAACCTTAAATCTATTGTTTCTGCTGGTTCAAAAGGAGGAAGTTTTAAAAAGGATAAAACTAGTCCAAGGTCCCACTTAGGAACTAAAGTTTTTTTTGTCTTGGTCTTTCAAGACTAAAACTACGAACCAAAAGAGAAATATGTTCATTGATTCCAAAATCTGGGCCACCAGAAATATGAATAGTTCTTGAGATAGCTGATCTATATCCCTTAATAGTAGAGGGACATAATCCTTTGGATTCAAAAAGAAAAACTAGAAAGTCTGCTAATTGTTGTACAGTGACTTGGAAAGGATCAATTTCCCGCTCACTACACCAATCTGAGAAGATTGACCATTTTGCATCATAGACAATGCTAGTGGAGTCTCTGACAGACTTTGTGAGATGCTTGGTTGCTCCTTCAGAAAAACCTCTCTTTCTGAGGCTAACCCTGAGAGAAGCCAGGCGTGTAGATGAAGTTTTTCTGGATTTTGATAAAGAACCTTGCCCTTGATTTGAGACAGAAGGTCTGGTCTCAGAGGTAGAACTAGAGGACAAGCACATGATAGGCGCAGAAGGTCTGGAAACCAAGACTGTTTTGGCCATGCTGGAGCAATAACTATGATCTTGCAATTTTCCCCTGCTATTTTCTGAAGTACTGGGGAGAGAAACCTGAAAGGAGGGAAGGCGTACCCGAACATTCCTTTCCAAGATAGGCTCATTGCGTCTACTGCAAAAGATTTTGGATCTGGAACCGGAGACACAAATGTTAGAAGTTTGTGATTGAGACTGGTCGCAAACAGATCTATCTGAGGTGACCCCCAATGAAGAGTCACAGCTTTGAAAACTACTTGAAGTAGTTCCCACTCCGTGTTTACTGGAGCAAGGGATCTGGATAGAGTGTCGGCTAGAATATTGAGGTGCCCCGCAATATGTCTCACCACTAGATGAACCTGGAGTTGAAAACACAGAAGGAGAATGTCTCTGGCTATCTGATAAAGAGAAGGTGAATGAGTTCCTCCCTGATTCTTGAGATAAGCTACAACTGTTGTGTTGTCCGTGGCCAGAATGACAGACTGATTCTTTAGAGACATTTGGAAATGATTCAGTGCAAACAGAACTGCTTTCATTTCCAATACATTGATATGCTCTTCCAAAAGATCTGGACTCCAGACTCCCGAGATTGTAAGCCCCTCCAGATATGCTCCCCAACCGAGGGTGGAGGCATCTGTGAATAATGTTAGACTGGGAACTTGAGGGGACAGACATAGGCCCCTCATTACATTTTCCCGTACTAACCACCATTGAAGGTGTGGAAATAAAGGCTGAGTGATTGGAATCAATGCTTCCCATTCTTGTGAAGCTGCAATCCATAACTTGTGCAGATAAAACTGAAGCGGACGAATGTGAAGTCGTCCCAATGGAATTACATCTGCCAGAGAGTTCAATAGACCCAGAAGTTGCAAGAATTGACGTGCTGTGACTGATTGAACCGTCAGGAATAAATGTATTTTCTGACATAGTTTTGTAAATTTCTCCTCTGGTGGGAGGACTAGGCCTACACTGGTTAGGAAATGTTCTCCCAGGAAAACAAAGTCTTGAGACGGAATTATCTCTGACTTTTTCCAAGAGATAAGGAAGCCTAGGGACAGAAAACAATTGATGACCAAATCTGTCTGAACCCTCAATTTGATTGGGCAAAATTCCTTGAGAAGGGAATCATCCAGATAGGAATGAATCTGAATAGACAGGGAATGTAGGTGAGCTATAGCAGCCTGCATGATTTTTGTAAAAGCCAAAGGGGCTGTAGACAGGCCAAAAGGGAGAGCCTTGAACTGGAAAACTTTGTTGTTCCAAACGAAGCGAAGGTATTTCCTGTAAGTTTTGGAAATGGGAATGTGGAAATACGCGTCTGAAAGATCCAGAGAAGTAGTCCACATTCCCGGAAGGATTGAAGCCCTGATGGATCTGTTTGTTTCCATTTTGAAGTGGGGAACAATAAGAAATTTGTTCAGAATAGATAGGTCTATGACTGGCCTCATTCCTCCAGTCTTCTTTGGAACCAGAAAAAGACGGGAATAAAATCCCGGAGACAGAGTTAAGATCGACACCTCCTCTATTGCAGCTTTTTGTAACATAGTGTCCACTTCTACTGATAGAAGTTGACACTTGACTGGGTCTTGTGTATGAGACAAACTTATTGGAACTGCAGATAGAGGAGGTGGGTTCTTGAACTGAAGTGTTAATCCCCCTCGAATTATTGACAGCACATAACAGTCTGAGGTAATTTTCTTCCACTGATTTAGGAAAAAACTTAACCTCCCCCCTACTGGTATTGATTTTTGAGGAACTTGTTGTAAATTTTCCCCTGGGGAAGCTGTCAATAACGTACGAGGGGGCAAGAACCTAGGTACTAGACCCAGGTTTCTTGGAACCCTTAAAACCACCAGAAGGCTTACCTGAGCTTTTTCCTGAGTTATTGGGTTTGTTCTGCGGTTTGCCGTAGTTATTCTTCCTTTTCTTAGCAGAAGAAGGAGGACCACCTGAAGCAGAAGTACTATTAGAACTAGATGTAGTATTAACCGACCTCTTGCCATTAGTAACTTGTACACTAACTTTGACTGGAGGAGGGTTTTTGCTGAGTTCCTCTTGAACCCGCTGTAAGGGTAAACCAAACATCTTGTCAGAGAGTGGAGATTTCAGTAAAGAATCTTTCAAAGGCTCAGCTATAGAAATGTTTTCAAGAAACTCTGCTCTTTTAGATAGGGTGCAATTAGCAATAGAACCCATTAAAAGCAACTGAGATGAACCTAAAGCTTTATCCAGTTGAAGTAAGAAGGATCCTACTTCTGCTGGAACAACCGAATCTTCGCTGTTAAGCAAATGTCCGGTTGCAGCTAGAAAATGTTCGGCTGTGCCAAGAACTTGAGAAGCACTACGAAGGAGATTCTCAGTCTTTGACCAAACAGGTTGAGTGAGACGAAGACCATCTACTGGCTTTTTTCCCAATAAAGATGACATAGATTTGTCACAACTGGGAACAAGTCTACCCAGTGAAGAATCAAAGATATCAAAATCCTTGTACTTAACCTGATCAGTAAAGGATGACATTCCAAATCCTAAGATATTGTTATTAGAAACCTTTTCACTAGCAGAATTAGCGATACCTTCATTAATAAATTGTAAAGCAAAAGCCATATGGCCAGATTCAGGAAAAGAATTGTGAGAAGTCACAGTATCCTGAGAAATACCACAGGAAGCCTCAAAAGTTGAAGAAGGTTTCTTCGGCTTGGAAGGAGAGAGAAAAGGGATATGTGCTTCATCCCTCATCAAGGTATACACCTTATCCCTAAGATCCTTCAAGGAAGGAGGATCCTCAGTCTCCTTGGTGGGAGGTTGTTGAGCTGACTTAGAAGAAGGCTCAGGGGCCGTCTTCGATACCTTGGGAGAAGAAGAACTTTCAACATCCTCATCAGTGAGGAAAGCCCTTTCATGACTCCCAGGGGAAACAGAAAGCTCGTCATCCTCCCTCTCATCACATTCTACAGACTTAGCTGGAGAAGGTTGATGAGAAGAAACTCTATTTTCCAGTAGAGTCATACGACTGGATAGAGTATGGAATTCTGCCTTGAAAGACTCACCAAAGTCTAAAAGTAACTTCTGTAAACCATCCAAAGGTGATGCATGATCAGAAACCTGAGTACCATGTGAAGAACTAGAAGCTTGAGAGTCAGGTACGGTGGTAGGAGCTACTGCAGAAGTCAAAGATACTGCTACGGGTAGAGCAGGAGCTAAAGGTGGTGCAGTAGCTACCCCAGAAGGGGGACCATAGAAATTGTCCCTATAAGGCCAAAAACCAGGTTGGTTTGGCATAAACCCACCATAAGGGTAAGACTGTGGCCAAGGTGGCTGAGACCATGAGGGTAAAGGTTGTGTGCCCGTGTTGGGAAGCATATACCCACAATAGGATAATGGGGGTCTAGAACCTGGCAAGTTCAAGCCCATAGCTGTACCTGGGACAGAACTAATAGTACCCGCTGAATTAACAGACCTAGATAAAGTATGAGTCACCGAAGTTGACGTAGGTACCCCCCCAAAATGCATGGCCGAACCTTGTGAAAGGGTCGGATAGGTAGCATTACCAGACACCGTTGTCGAAACTCCGGTCAATGTACTGGTAGTTTGGGGGGGACTTAAAGGTAGTGACCCATCTAAGAGATAGTCCGAACCAGGAATACTTACATACGGACTATTCAAATTAAAGTCCATAATAAATTTTACTTTAGTCAAAAAAACACAAATAATTTGTTTAGAAATTTAAACAAAACAAGGGAATATATTTCCAATAAAATACACAATATATATGAAAAGCAATTAAGCTATTCAAAAAACTAAACACTTCTCTGTTGAATCTGTTTGCTGTGCACGTGTGACCGATGTCGCAGATGGAAATTGAATGGAAGAATATGGGCAAACAGGGGTATATGTCCGGACCAGTGAGAATACGTTTATTTTTAGTTGGGATTTTCCATCTGACCTATGACGCAATTGGGGTTACACTCAGAATTTATGATGGTAACGTATTTATAGCTATAAAATCTGTCCTGCTAATCAACTTATGGTATGGAAGTATACAATGTAGTCATGATAGTGGAAATTGCTACATTGTACCTCACTAAAAGACACTTGTACAATTCAAATGTTCATGTACATGTTCAAGCAACTTGTACATGTAGGATAATGCTTGTTTGTCTTCAAACATAAAAATGTTTAGATTTTGATTTACAAACACATTAATTGGGGGTGTAGAATGTGGATGCTTTGGGATTTTCAAAATTTACACTACCCAACCAAATATCACAAATATCACATAGCCATGATCAAGGAAAATGATTTAATCTTTTTACAATGTTTTAAGAACAACAAAATATACATAATTGTTGTAATACTTACAAACAAACTTCTTCTTCTGCATCTTCAAAATCCTAAATAGAAAATAAAATACATTGTAGTTGATATTTGATGTATGAAGTCTGAACTTGTTTAAAAAGAAAACTAAATAATGACATTCATCTGTAAATTAACAAATATTTTTATACATTGTACATTTCTATAGCCTTTGAAAAAATGTATTAAAAGCATATAATAATAAACCTTAAAACTATTTTTTTTCTCATTTTTTTGTTGTATTCAGAAGTTTTGATTTTTTTAAATATAATTAAATATTGATTAAATATCTGTGATTATTTCAAATAACGAATAATTAAACTATACCATGCAAGGCAGATAATTTTGCCCATCCTTCGATTCTATCCATTTAACATTTATCTGTTTTTGTTCATATTTAATGGATTGACAAAATTAATACCAGACTTGAGATATTCATCATGTTTTTAGTCCAGCTACCTATTACCTTTAATACACGTTATACCACTAATAGCCTTAATCATTATTGTCCGAAACACAAGCACTTTGTCTCAGAAAAAAATTACATTTATGCCTTTATCTAACACAAGGTACTTAACTTGTGATTTAGAAAAATATCAGCCGGTGGCAAAATTCCGTTATATATGCCTATTTACATGATTTCTCAGCTGTCAACACAACTGAAACTTGTTATGTTGTAAATCTAAATTGATTTATCTTCACAGTGGTGTATAACACGCCTACTCTTGTTGTCAGATTTATCCATGGCAATCCTATCCAAGAATGTCAATTGTAATTATTTGAAACAATTTTAAGTTGTGTTGAAAGCTGACATGGCCGAGAAAACAGCATATAAAGGATTTCGTCAACAGCTGACATTTTTCTACAATCAAAAGTCAGGTACCTAGTGTTATATAAAGGTATAAAGGATTTTTTTTTATGAGACAAGTGCCTGTGGTCCGAAACATGAATGAAATATTTGCCACTGGACATCAAGCTAATGAACAACATGGATGCCAGGTTATCTTATATCTTTGTATAATAACTACTACATGTTATGCGTTGAAGTTGCAAAGTTCTGTGAATATGATTTACTCTGTTCCTGGAAAGAACATCTTGAAATGTCTTGGAATAATATTCGGATATTCCCAGTATAGGCCATACATATTGTCATTTACTGAGAGTCAGTGCCTCTTTTTCATTCATTTTTGTGAATATTAGTTGGACAACCATTTGCTACTTTGAGGTTTGATGTAAATGTAGGAATCTTACCTCGTCGTTCTCGTCCCCAGTGGCTATTTCTTCTGTTGACATGTTATTAGTAGCCATAGTCCGAATTTGATTTCGGAGTGTTTCTGAATTTAACCTCATAAGTAATGTAAAACCTCGAAACAATTATTTGTTTTGAACTCTTCAATGTAGAAGATGTAAAAGGTTAAACATCAATATTTCAGAAATTTGCGAAATAGCCAAATGGCAGCTGGAAGTGAAAGTTCAGTTACAGATGTGTTAATCGGCGAATTTGAAGAATGGCAAGCATCAGAATCTTCAGAGGCAATATTTTTGCTAGAAGTAAGATCAAATATCAATACAGATTTGATTAAAAAATTGTCATTTAAAGCATAATATCATCATTGATATCATGCGACAGGAAAACACAATAAATGAAATATAAATAGGATAAATATATAATTGAAAAACATGTTGAATGACAGTATCAGACAGTGTTACCTGTGAGAAAAAATGCTTTAAATCAGCTGTATAAATAATACTACTTTATACTAATTCTAATTTAAATCAATTGAATAATTTGGAATATTATTTTTTGAATGACTATTAAAAAACATCCCACTACACTGCTAAAAAACAGACTGACAGATATATAGAGTAATTTTAAATTCAATATGATTATGAATGACCACAGGTGACATAGTTAACGGAACATTAACAGATTAAGACATGGCTATATATGCTTTATGATGTCATATATTTTCATACAATGCACTTATAGACGAAGAATTTTTTTTATGTAACAATTTGATTCACCAATTTTGAGAGTTTTTAGGATTTAACTACAACTGACCTCCAGTTTGCACAGATTTACTGAAATTAAAAATTAACATACATAAAAAAACCATTTATATGTGAGTGCCACTGGTTTTCTGCTGCAAAGCAACTCATTGCGGAGGTGTATTTTGTTTTCTGGTCTATGTGTCCGATCGTTTGTTCGTCCGTCTGTCTGTCTGTATATCCCTCTTCAGGTTAAAAAAGTGTGTCAAGGTAGTTTTTGATGAGGTTGGAGTCCAATCAACTTGAAACTTAGTACACATGTTCCCTATGATATGATCTTTTTAATTCAAATGCCAAATTAGATTTTTTTTAGAGCATGAAAAGAAATCCATACCTGCCAACTTTCACGATTTAGGCGTGTACTACACGATTTTGACCCTTTGTCACGATTGCACGATCGTGTTCCTGAAAAACCCTCTAAAACACGATTTGGTGAAAATCTACACGAAAAATATTGTTGTTCCCGATTTTGAACTGTGTCCAATAGAGGAAAATCGTGTTCAGCCAATCAAATTGTGTGTTTCTCATGATCAAATTAATCAGCCAATCAAAAAATTTTCTCTCAAGATTATTTTAACATGCTAGATATTGAACTTGTGTTGTATTCCTCTGTTTGTTGGTCAGAATTGTAAAAACGTGAACATGGCAAATGATTTTTCAACTGCAAGGAGGTTCTTACACAGAATAAGAATAAAAGCATGGCTGATTGACAAACTTCAATGATGCAGTACTATCATAAATATAATAAATAGTAGTTTATTCACTAATTTATTGACATTACATGTACACTTGCTGTAACATAATTTTATTTATGTATACAATCATTTAAAGTATAATGTACTATTCATTATTTTTCACATGGACCCCCACCCACATCAACATGAGGAATCCCTTAAATGAGGGACTTCCCTTAGTCAAGGGGTCACTCTTGTAAAAAATTAAATAGAAAAATGTAGATTTATTAACTTAAAAATGGGAAATTCTTACATTATATTAGGAACAGCTTTTCTAAATGTAGAGTCCTATTATTTTGAATAATAAAGAAGATATAAGGCCAAGAACATATCAAAATTCTTGGACATGTGTTGACCATATAATACCAGATAGATCATAAGATATATACATGTAGTTCTTTGGGAAAAGTTTCTTTAAATAATATCAATGTGTGCTCATTTGTACTTAAAAAGTGGTTTTTAATGTCCAAAAATTGAGGGGGGATCCCTAGGTGTTGTTCCCAACCTGATAAAGGTCCTTCTTTGTGTATAATTTTAAATTGGAAAAATTAACAACTATTTAGTATCCTTTCACATGAAAATAATTCCTGGTCCTACAGTTACAGCTACATCTTCATATTTTCTGCTGATATAATAACTAGAATCATGCAAATAAACTTAAGAAAAAGGCATGTAAGCTCATCTTACAAATATGACACTTTTTCTAGACTACAAAACAGCACGCGCAAAGAAGTCGTCGCAAAGAATTGTAACCTTTGAAATTGTTGTTGCGCGCTAAAACCCCCATGGGCATTTTCAAAAGTTGGCAGGTATGGAAATCTATCACTCATTGATTAATCTACCAGAGTAAAAAGTTTATCTGCTAAACTGATGGATAATTACATGTTTCACATAAAAAAAAAATGCCTGTGATTTCGTGTTTATTAAACATGTTCCCGTTTGAATGGTTTTACACTAGTAATTTTGGGGCCCTTTATAGCTTGTTGTTCGGTGTGAGCCAAGGCTCCGTGTTGAAGGCCGTACTTTAACCTATAATGGTTTAATTTTTAAATTGTTATTTGGATGGAGAGTTGTCTCATTGGCACTCACACCACATCTTCCTATATCTATAAACATTTATAATAATTTTTTCAATCTGTTCAAAAAAGATAATAATTTAATCAGAAAAAGTTTGTTTAAAAAAAAAAGTATTGTTTGTATGAAAATTTGCATCTTTTAGTTTTTATACGACCGCAAATTTTGAAAAAAATTTCGTCGTATATTGCTATCACGTTGGCGTCGTCGTCGTCGGCGTCGTCGTCGGCGTTGTCGTCGTCGTCGTCGTCGTCCGAATACTTTTAGTTTTCGCACTCTAACTTTAGTAAAAGTGAATAGAAATCTATGAAATTTTAACACAAGGTTTATGACCATAAAAGGAAGGCTGGTATTGATTTTGGAAGTTTTGGTCCCAACATTGTAGGAATTAAGGGCCAAAAAGGGCCCAAATAAGCATTTTCTTGGTTTTCGCACTATAACTTTAGTTTAAGTTAATAGAAATCTATGAAATTTTGACACAAGGTTTATGACCACAAAAGAAAGGTTGGGATTGATTTTGGGAGTTTTGGTTTCAACAGTTTAGGAATTAGGGGCCAAAAAAGGGCCCAAATAAGCATTATTCTTGGTTTTTCGCACAATAACTTTAGTTAAAGTAAATAGAAATCAATGAAATTTAAACACAATGTTTATGACCACAAAAGGAAGGTTGGTATTGATTTTGGGAGTTTCGGTCCCAACAGTTTAGGAATTAGGGGCCAAAAAGGGACCAAAATAAGCATTTTTCTTGGTTTTCGCACCATAGCGTTAGTATAAGTAAATAGAAATCTATGAAATTTAAACACAAGGTTTATGACTATTAAAGGAAGGTTGGTATTGATTTTGGGAGTTTTGGTCCCAACAGTTAAGAAAAAAGGGGCCCAAAGGGTCCAAAATTAAATTTTGTTTGATTTCATCAAAATTGAATAATTGGGGTTCTTTAATATGCCTAATCTAACTGTGTATGTAGATTTTTAATTTTTGGTCCCGTTTTCAAATTGGTCTACATTAAGGTCCAAAGGGTCCAAAATTAAACTTAGTTTGATTTTAACAAAAATTGAAACCTTGGGGTTCTTTGATATGCTGAATCTAAAAATGTACTTAGATTTTTGATTATTGGCCCAGTTTTCAAGTTGGCCCAAATCGAGGTCCAAAATTAAACATTGTTTGATTTCATCAAAAATTGAATAATTGGGGTTCTTTGATATGCCAAATCTAACTGTGTATGTAGATTCTTAATTTTTGGTCCAGTTTTAAAATTGGTCTAAATTAAAGTGCAAAGGGTCCAAAATTAAACTAAGTTTGATTTTAACAAAAATTAAATTCTTGGGCCTCTTTGATATGCTGAATCTAAACATGTACTTAGATTTTTGATTATGGGCCCAGTTTTCAAGTTGGTCCAAATCAGGATCTAAAATTATTATATTAAGTATTTTGCAATAGCAAGTCTTTTCAATTGCACAGTATTGTGCAATGGCAAGAAATATCTAATTTCACAATATTGTGAAATAGCAAATTTTTTTTTAATTAAGAGTTATCTTTCTTTGTCCAGTATAGTAAGCAAGAAATATCTGCAAGAATTTTTTTTAATTGGAGTTATCTTTCTTTGTCCAGAATCAACTTGAATCTTTGTTTTATACAATATACAATGTATATTCACTTTTTACTACCAACTGATAAATTTAAATAATCTTTACCATTCAGTGATAACAAGCAGTTTTTTTACATCTTAATATTTTATGATGTATTTAAATGAGTAGCAATTGTTGCAAACTCCATTAGAATATTTTAATTGAAATTAGTTTTGGAATAAGGGAAAGGGGGATGTGATTAAAAAATTGGGTTCAATTTTTCTCATTTGAAATTTCATAAATAATAGAAAATTTCTTCAAACATTTTTTTGAGAGGATTTATATTCAACAGCATAGTGAATTGCTCAAAGGCAAAAAAAATATTTCATTAGACCACATCCAATCTGTGTCAGAAACCTATGCTGTGTCAACTATTTAATCACAATCCAAATTTAGAGCGGAATCCAGCTTGAATGTTGTGTCCATACTTGCCCCAACCGTTCAGGGTTCAACCTCTGCGGTCGTATAAAGCTACGCCCTGCGGAGCATCTGGTTTTATTTAGTTATAGAATACTTATAATATACATTGATATATAAAAATCACCATTTTTAGGGGTTTTTTTATAAAAAAAAATTTTGGAAATAGGAATAATGTTGATTTTTTTCAGAAATCAACTTTTATTAATGTTTGAATCAGTGTTTACTTTTAACAGATTGAAAATATAATACATTCAAACTCATATACAGTTTTAATATTAATAGTCAACATGTTATTTCCATCAATTAAGCAGATACATTTTTTGCTCAGGTAAATTAATCAATGAGTGATAGATTTCTCTTACAAGAAATTTAAAGGTCCCAGTGTATAAACTATACAGAAAACAATACCTGTTGTATTTGTTAGATGGGACAATAGAACTGCCAAAAGTTTAAATGGACAAGTAACTATCAGGTGAATCTATGGAAAGGTTCAATAGGGTTCGCAATAATAGCTATACCTTAAACATTTTAAATATCTTATTAATTATAATTTTCTGTTTTGTCCATTTTTCAACATTTACATGTTCAAATG
Source organism: Mytilus trossulus (assembly GCF_036588685.1). Lineage (NCBI taxonomy): Eukaryota > Metazoa > Mollusca > Bivalvia > Mytilida > Mytilidae > Mytilus > Mytilus trossulus. Next base: position 1,819,274 of record NW_026963302.1, on the reverse strand, counting down.
ATGTTTGAAGTTCAGAATTTGTAGAATGAGCTATTATTTTTCTTCAGACAAGTACAGATGAAAATAATGACATTGTGATGCTGATGTTATTGGCTTCAGAACATGAATTTAAACTCCATATACCAAAAGGTAAAGAGTATACTAGAGTCCAATTTTTCATAAAACTATAGTGTTAACACATGTATATATACATGATATACATGTACCTCATTTTTAGCTCACCTGGCCCGAAGGGCCAAGTGAGCTTTTCTCAATACTTGGCTTACGTCGTCGTCCTTCGTCGTCGTTAACATTTTACATTTTGAACTTCTTCTAGAGACCCACTTAATGGAATGAAAACAAACATGGCATGAATGTTCCTTATGAGGTGCTGAACAAGTGTTGTTACTTTGTAGCCGATCCATCATTCAAACTGGCCGCCAGCGGGGGACTTAGTTTAACATAGGACCCTACGGGAAATGCATACAAATGACTTCTTTTAGAGAACCACTGAATGGAATGAAACCAAACATAGCATGAATGTTCCTTATGAGGTGATGACTAAGTGTTGTTACTTTGTAGCCGATCCATTATTCAAGATGGCCGCAAGTGGGGGACTTAGTTTAACATAGGACCCTACGGGAAATGCATACAAATGACTTCTTTTAGAGAACCACTGAATGGAATGAAACCAAACATAGCATGAATGTTCCTTATGAGGTGATGACTAAGTGTTGTTACTTTGTAGCCGATCCATTATTCAAGATGGCCGCCAGTGGGGGACTTAGTTTAACATAGGACCCTATGGAAAATGCATACAAATGACTTCTTTTAGAGAACCACTGAATGGAATAAAACAAAACATGGCATAAATGTTCCTTATGAGGTGCTGACCAAGTGTTGTTACTTTGTAGCCGATCCATCATCCAAGATGGCTGCCAGCGGGGACTTAGTTTAACATAGGACCCTGTGGGAAATGCATACAAATGACTTCTTTTAGAAAACCACTGAATGGAATGAAACCAAACATGGCATGAATGTTCCTTATGAGGTGCTGACCAAGTGTTGTTACTTTGTAGCCAATCCATCATTCAAGATGGCCACCAGCGGGGGACTGAGTTTTACATAGGACCCTATGGGAAATACATACAAAGTCTTCTTTTAGAGAACCACTGAATTGAATAAAACCAAACATAGCATAAATGTTCCTTTTTAATGAGGTGCTGGCCAAGTGTTGTTACTTTGTAGCCAAATTTTATCTTTTTCTTAAATGATTTTAAAAACCCAGGTAGAATCAGGTTCAAGATGGATACAGGCTCTTGAGAAAAAATGTGAGAGCCTCTAGTTATGAATGTCACCCATACTATATCCAGAATTCTAGGGCTATTTCCCCAATACTATGGATTTAAATAATTGATTGGGTCTGAAAAAACTGTCATACAAGTGAAAGGTACAGGTATAAAATGCCTGAAAAATTGATTCAACCAATCACATTAATTTGCAAACTCAGGAATATAACCATGATCATAGTCGACCACTGATTAATACCAAAATTTATCATTTGGAAAGTTTAAGATTTCTTCAGAATTTTGCCAGTATGTAAATGTATTTCTGATATACATGTTTTCTGCTCTTTGGACAGGTTGTTGTCTCTTTGACACATTCCCCATTTCCATTCTCAATTTGATATAACATATTGATGTTTTAAAAATCCTTGAAGTTTGATACAGTTATTATTTCGATAAGATTCAGTATTCATGATGTACAATGTAGTTCTTATATTTTCTGTGTATTTCTTGTTAATGATAGTTTCACAAATTTTTGTATAAAGTAATAAAAACCTTTAACTCATATTACAATTGCTTAACAATCAGGCATACTGTCTAGAACAATTTATGTTTAAATTCTGCCCATGTTGAATTAGCTCATTCAAAGTATTTTTGGTACTGTCGTGACTGTCACATAGTTTAAAACAAATGTAAAATGTTGGTCTTGTAATTGACAATGTGATTAAACAGGTTATCCTGACTATGATGGTACATTTTCTGTGGAAGCAGACCCTGCAGTCAAGCTATGGAGCACAGCCTTGAATGAGGTAAATGACATTCAGAATGATTTGAAACTTTGAATTATTCAGTTGATGTATTCAAATCATTTTTAGCTCACCTGGCCCGAAGGGCCAAGTGAGCTTTTCCCATCACTTTGCGTCCGGCGTCCGTCGTCGTCCGTCGTCCGTCGTCGTTGTTAACTTTTACAAAAATCTTCTCCTCTGAAACTACTGGGCCAAATTGAACCAAACTTGGCCACAATCATCATTGGGGTATCTAGTTTAAAAAATGTGTGGCGTGACCCGGTCAACCAACCAAGATGGCCGCCACGGCTAAAAATAGAACATAGGGGTAAAATGCAGTTTTTGGCTTATAACTCAAAAACCAAAGCATTTAGAGGAAATCTGACATGGGGTAAAAATGTTTATCAGGTCAAGATCTATCTGCCCTGAAATTTTCAGACGAATCAGACAATCCGTTGTTGGGTTGCTGCCCCTGAATTAGTAATTTTGAGGAAATTTTGCTGTTTTTGGTTATTATCTTGAATATTATTATAGATAGAGATAAACTGTAAACAGCAATTATGTTCAGCAAAGTAAGATTTACAAATAAGTCAACATGACCGAAATGGTCAGTTGACCCCTTTAGGAGTTATTGCCCTTTATAGTCAATTTTTAACCATTTTTCGTAAATCTTAGTTATCTTTTACAAAAATCTTCTCCTCTGAAACTACTTGGCCAAATTAATCCAACCTTGGCCACAATCATCTTTGGGGTATCTAGTTTAAAAAATGTGTGGCGTGACCCGGTCAACCAACCAAGATAGCCGCCACGGCTAAAAATAGAACATAGGGGTAAAATGCAATTTTTGGCTTATAACTCAAAAACCAAAGCATTTAGAGGAAATCTGACATGGGGTAAAAATGTTTATAAGGTCAAGATCTATCTGCCCTGAAATTTTCAGACGAATCAGACAATCCGTTGTTGGGTTGCTGCCCCTGAATTTGTAATTTTGAGGAAATTTTGCTGTTTTTGGTTATTATCTTGAATATTATTATAGATAGAGATAAACTGTAAACAGCAATTATGTTCAGCAAAGTAAGATTTACAAATAAGTCAACATGACCGAAATGGTCAGTTGACCCCTTTAGGAGTAATTGCCCTTTATAGTCAATTTTTAACCATTTTTCGTAAATCTTAGTTATCTTTTACAAAAATCTTCTCCTCTGAAACTACTTGGCCAAATTAATCCAACCTTGGCCACAATCATCTTTGGGGTATCTAGTTTAAAAAATGTGTGGCGTGACCCAGTCAACCAACCAAGATGGCCGCCACGGCTAAAAATAGAACATAGGGGTAAAATGCAATTTTTGGCTTATAACTCAAAAACCAAAGCATTTAGTGGAAATCTGACGGGGTAATAATGTTTATCAGGTCAAGATCTATCTGCCCTGAAATTTTCAGACGAATCGGACAACCCGTTGTTGGGTTGCTGCCCCTGAATTAGTAATTTTGAGGAAATTTTGCTGTTTTTGGTTATTATCTTGAATATTATTATAGATAGAGTTGAACTGTAAACAGCAATTATGTTCAGCAAAGTAAGATTTACAAATAAGTCAACATGACCGAAATGGTCAGTTGACCCCTTTAGGAGTTATTGCCCTTTATAGTCAATTTTTAACCATTTTTCGTAAATCTTAGTTATCTTTTACAAAAATCTTCTCCTCTGAAACTAATTGGCCAAATTAATCCAACCTTGGCCACAATCATCTTTGGGGTATCTAGTTTAAAAAATGTGTGGCGTGACCCGGTCAACCAACCAAGATGGCCGCCACGGCTAAAAATAGAATATGGGGGTAAAATGCAGTTTTTGGCTTATAACTCAAAAAACAAAGCAATTAGAGCAAATCTGAAAATGGTCAATTGACCCACTAAGGAGTAATTGTCCTTTATAGTCAATTTTTAACAATTTTCATAAAATTTGTAAATTTTTATTAACATTTTCCACTGAAACTACTGGGCCAAGTTCATTATAGATAGAGATAATTGTAAGCAGCAAGACTGTTTAGTAAAGTAAGATTTACAAACACATCACCATCACCAAAACACAATTTTGTCATGAAGCCGTCTGCTTCCTTTGTTTAATATTCACATAGACCAAGGTGAGCGACACAGGCTCTTTAGAGCCTCTAGTTTTGTTTTGTTAGGAACGACATCAAAAGTTCAATGAAGGATAAAAAACTTAATTCACATAGTTTTTTCACTGACCCCCACACCCCCCTCTTAACTTAATTTGGGAAAAATTGATTGACCAATAGGGATATATGTAAAATCTATTTTGGATAAACAGAACTTGCAGCAATGTTGACCCCCCACCCCAAAACTATTTGATTTAATTTTTTTTTATCCTACATGGATCTTTTGATGTCGTCCCTTGAAAGCTTCACATACTTTATGATGTAAGCATATGTCTTTTGTTGAAATCCATTCTCATATATCATGTATATTATTTTTTTGATCTTAGTATGAAGGACAATGAGACAATTCTACATTAAGAGGAGATATTTATCATTGTCATACTTTTCATGACTGCAACTGATCACATTTATTTTAGTCATTGGTGTATAATTTATTTTTGTGAAGTATGCAATCAAACTTGAGAAATTATAATTATGAATGTTTAATTAAGTGGATTAGAGCATTGATACATTACAATAACTTGTACTTTTATCACGATGAAGTGGACATATTATAACACAAACTTACGTATAATATGAAAAAATAAGAAGATGTGATACTTGTAATATATAGGCACATAAAATACTTTTAAAATACATTTTATCAAGTTATTGTTATTTAATAACCTTACTATAAGTTGATAGATGAAGTATTGATCTTAGCATAAGATAATAAATTGATTAGGAAAATCCTCTTCCTAAGCGTGAAATCATGATATTATAGATGTTTTGCTAATTAAAATAAGTATTGTATGACAGTCATGTTGAGTCATCTGACAAAGAAAACAAATTTTACAATATTATTCTGGAGTGAAATACATGTATCCCAGCTAATCATGAAATTTAATTGGTTTAATTGACATATAATAAATTGAATAAGATATATTGATACAGAAAATTGAACATGTATATTACTGCAATCTTGGATTGATATTTTGTTTTGAAATATTTCTCTCTCTAAAAGAATAGATTTTCCACTTTCAGTTTTTGGAGGATTTGTTATAAATTTTTATTCCCGCGCCATAGGCCCATAGCACAGGGGACATTAAGTTTTACCCTTGTACGTCTGCAAATTTGCTCCAGTTCTCTATCTTAAGTTTGCCTCAACCAAATGTTATGAAACTTATACACAATGCTTATTACCACAAAACAAAGATCAAGATTGAATTATGGTGCGGTCACTTTAACCATTCTAAAGTTATGCTCCTTTATAAATGGAAAAATGACAAAATATTTAGGTTCCCTTCTGTAACTTAAGTTTGCCTCAACCAAATGTTATGAAACTTATACACAATGCTTTTTACCACAAAACAAAGATCAAGATTGAATTATGGTGCAGTCACTTTAACCATTCTAAAGTTATGCTCCTTTATAAATGGAATAAAAATGACAAAATATTTAGGTTCCCTTCTGTAACTTAAGTTTGCCTCAACCAAATGTTATGAAACTTATACACAATGCTTTTTACCACAAGATACAGATTAATTTGAATTTTGGTGGTTTCACTTTAACCATTTCCTCCATTGAAATTTTTTTGCATACTTGATTTGCATAGGATTTTTCCCAAAAATGTTGAAAATATGTTTTAAAGTATTAAGGCATTGCAAAAAACAAATATTTCATCAAATAAATTTAAGTTGAATATTCCTATGATATTCCTTTTCATATTGAATACAAATTTTGTTAAGTCTACTGCAGACAATTTGTAGTCAAAGTGTTTCAACTGAGGTACTACACAGGCGTCAAAAGTCGTCATTATGGAGTAAAGAGGGTGGCGTCATAAAGCGTCATTATGGAGGGAAGGGTTAATCATTATCATGTTATGTCCTTTATAAATTGAAAAATAGCCAAATTTTTAGTTTCTGTTCTGTAACTTAAGTTTGTCCCAACCAAACATTATGAGACCTATATACAGTACTTATAACCTCAAAACTCAGATCAAGTGAAAATTTGGGTAGCATCAATATTATTGTTCTTAAGTTATGTCCCTTTAAAATGTTGTATGCAAGCAGGGGCATCATCTGTGTCTATGAGGACACATTCTGCATTAATTCTTATTGATTCATACCTAAATAGACAATTAATAGTAGATACACAAATGTTGTGCCTTACTCATCATTGCTCATAGTTGAAGGCATTTTAATGAACTATAGTTGTTTTGAATTTGATCTCTTGTGAACAAGGTGGAAGAGTTGTCTCATTAGCAATCATACCAAATCTTCTTTTTATATTGGCATATGATGTAACCTCCATGCATTATTTTATCATTCTGTTATCAAACATTTGTCCTGACTTTTCATCAGATTTTTGGTACATTTTTGGTCAGATGATGACTTACAGATTGAGTTTGCATGGAGGGGGCTCATTTTCAAACATAGATAAATTCAACTCATTCCTATCAGCATGATCCAGAACTGGTAAAATATCAGGGGAAACTTCAAAATTATTTATTTTCATGAATTATACTCACTTCAATCCAGACATTGACTTTATTTAAAATATTAAAAAGAATTTATATACCGATAGCTGTATAGTATGGAGACAGTCTTTGGTTTTTTTTCTCAAATGAAGATGTAAGTGTTATATACAGATTATTTAGACAGAAAACCAGTTTGTTTTTTTAAATAGTTTAATCAGACAATTGAGCTGTACAGATATAAGCTGTATTGATTATTGTTAAAAGACATAAGATATGGTATAACATCTATAGATCACTTTTTGGTCTTCAACAATAAGCACAACCCATATTGCATAGTCAGCTATAAAAGGCCTCAAATTGACTTATGTCAAACAATTAAAAAGAGAAAACTAATGGCCATATCATGTTTATGAACAAAATAAGGAACACAAATAAACATCATATATCTGTTAATTCATTTTAGTTTATAACAAGTGTAAGTATATTCTTACAAAATCTTTATCATTGCTGATCTGCAGAAGACATCATTTCAAGTGGAGATAACTCTAGCTGCCTTTATATTCACAAACTTGACTACTGTAGGCTTTTCTATTCTGTGTAAATCTTTTACCAGTTCAAGAAGTTATTTTATATCTTCTGTAAAACTGAAAGTTTGCTTTTAGTAAGACTGAAATGTATGTTAGGGGTTGTTTTTACTTTGATTAAAATTACCCAATTCACTTAGGTTCAAGGTAATTGAGTCTATACTTGAACTAAAATGAATCTTGGTAAGTTTCAATTTTCATACAAGCAATGGGGTTGTTACCTGGAGGTGAAATTTAAAGATAATGTTAATCAACTTAAGCTTAAGTGCCTAAATGGACCAGATATCTTACTCTTTCATGCCATTAAATTGTATTTAAATGTAAAAAAAGCTCAAAATTGCATCACCTAGCCTCTATTTCTTTCAGTTCTTGGTTGACTTGAAAGACAAGATAAAACTTTCTGATTTCCTGAAAAAGTGAGTATTTTATACCACAGCAGTTATTGTAAAGGTCAGGTTATAATTATTTTTTTTTTCAAAGAAAACAAATGGTTCTTTTATACTCAGTTTTAATTCTTGTAAAATTTGGATGAATTTTAGACTTCCAACATGTTTTTAAACAACCTCAAAAAAAATTTGCGGTCGTATGGTATGACGTTGGTGTCTTTGTTGTCATCGTCGTCTTCATCTTCGTCCGAAAACACATTGGTTTTCGCACTATAACTTTAGTTTAAGTAAATAGAAATCTATAAAATTAAAACACAAGGTTTATGACCACAAAAGGAAGGTTTGGATTGATTTTGGGAGGTTTGGTCCCAACAGTTTTGGAAGTAAGGACCAAAAATGGGCCAAATAAGCATTTTTCTTGGATTTTGCACCAATATTAATTTAGTATAACTAAATAGAATCTATTTTGGGAGTTTTGGTCCCAACAGTTAAGGAATTAAGGGCCTTAAGGGTACCAAATTAAACTTTGTTTGATTTCATAAAAAATTGAATAATTGGGGTTCCTTGATATGCAGAATCTAACTGTGTATGTAGATTCTTAATTTTTGGTCCCTTTTTCTTTTCAAATTGATCTACATTAAGGTCCAAAGGGTCCAAAATTGACTTTAACAAAAATTGAATTCTTGGGGTTCTTTGATATGCTGAATCTAAACATGCACCTAGATTTTTGATTATGGGCCCAGTTTTTAAGTTGGTCCAAATCAGGGTCCGAAATTAAATTTTGTTTGATTTCAACAAAAATTGAATCCTTGGGGGTTCTTTTATATGATGAATCTAACCATGTATTTAGATTTTGGTTATTGGACCATAATAGGTGAATGTCTAATTTAGAATTTTTAAGTTTTTAAGTTTAAGTTCTTAGACCACATTCATTCTGTGTCAGAAACCTATGTTGTGTCAACTATTTAATTACAATCCAAATTCAGACCTGTGTCAAGCTTGAATATTGTCTCCATACTTGCCCCAACTAGTCGGGGTTCGACATCTGGCCCGAGACCACAATTAATTTCTCTATCATTTCTTTATAACGTTTTGTCGCATTTAAAAAAATTTAACTGTTCTTTTTGTCTAATTTTTTGTGTGTGTAATGTACAGTACAAGTCCAAAGATATATGCATTTTTTCTGAAAATTGCATCTTTACATCATACAAATTTGGCCAATACACATCCCTACCCCTATAGGCAAGTCAAGAGATGTTCCGAAAAGTGTAAATATAACCTTTTTGCACCTGGCCTAATCACTCTTTCCTTATTGAAATCAGTTAAAATAAAACATCCAAAAGTTTATTTCAGCTCTCTTCTTTCATTTCCACCCCAGAAAAGCTAAGAAATGAATGAGAAAGGGAAAGAAAAAAAATAAAGAAGAAATACACTATAACTAAAGGGAACTATATTCGTGAACAACGAAAAGAAGGGTCATTAATTGTGGTCTTGGGCCTATTAGGGGCCAAAAACTTGACCAAATCCAATAAAACTTGGCATGATTTAAGCTTAGTGTATTATGAGTCAGTTTACAAAGTTTCAAAGCCATGTGATATATATTATAGAAAATGTGGCATTTTTTATATCTCAACTTTGGTTGCTAAATTGTGACGTTGAAATAGAAAAATTTCAACTTTCAAATTTTGGCTTCAAAAATCCCCCCAAAACACCAAATTGCACTTTTTTATGTCTCAATGTATAAGAAATTATCTATTCAAAGTAAATGATAGCATACTTAATGTATGAGACTTATAAAAAATTGACAAAAGTTAATTTTATATGTGCCTATGCCAAAAAATAGAGGTTTTCAAATGAAGCGAGGCCTTATATGAAATGTAATATTTTCCACTTACAACAATTTTCTGAAGTTTTTAAGTTAAAACAAAACATTTAACATATCATAAATGTTCTTTTCATGTAAAAATAAGTTTCAAATAGCATAACACATGAGTTTTACATGGTCTTAAGCAATGTCAAGCTTAAAACAACAAGTTGTCAATTTAGGCTGTTCTCTATATTTCCATATTTAATTGCATATAAATGATATTGGAGATGGAAATATGCTTCTTTTTGCCCGAATCCTTGCTGAGATATGATCAAATATGAAGCCTGGATGTAACAAGACTGTTGCTTTTAACTATATATGTAGACAGTATGGTCTGATGCAAAGTTTTTTCAATTTTCTGTTTAAAACCTGCTTGAAATTTCAGTCTTGAAATGCCAATATTTTAACCACCAGCCATCCAACAGAAGAAAATAAAGGTATTCTGTGAAACAGACAAGTTTAAACAACCAGTAATAAGTGCTTTTGATATAGATTCAGTGCAGTCTGTTTAAAGAAATACAATTTTTAAGTGCATATAACTTCTTATTTCACTTGCTTCGTACAGACCGCTAGACATAGACTATTAAAACAGTCCATTTTGTACTCTTTTTATGCTTTTATCCACTTTTCTTTGTGTTCAGAGTTCACAAATGAGTAAAACACATGAAATAAATACCACAAACACAAATAGATATCAGAAAAAAAATGTCAGAGAAAAATTAAGGATGCTGCTTTTGCAAAATTATTGAAAAAAGTGAAAAAGCTACTTTTTGGGCATATCAGCTGAAAAAGTGACTTTTTTTACAAATTTCTATCAAATAAAAGTGGAAATCATTTCTTCTCATACAGTTTGACAAATAAATACCAATAGATCATTCAGAGAAGTTGTCAAAGTATAATTTCAAAATTTGCTGAAATGCACCTCTTAGGCCCGAGACCACAATTAATTTCTCTATCATTTCTTTATAACGTTTTGTCGCATTTAAAAAAATTTAACTGTTCTTTTTGTCTAATTTTTTGTGTGTGTAATGTACAGTACAAGTCCAAAGATATATGCATTTTTTCTGAAAATTGCATCTTTACATCATACAAATTTGGCCAATACACATCCCTACCCCTATAGGCAAGTCAAGAGATGTTCCGAAAAGTGTAAATATAACCTTTTTGCACCTGGCCTAATCACTCTTTCCTTATTGAAATCAGTTAAAATAAAACATCCAAAAGTTTATTTCAGCTCTCTTCTTTCATTTCCACCCCAGAAAAGCTAAGAAATGAATGAGAAAGGGAAAGAAAAAAAATAAAGAAGAAATACACTATAACTAAAGGGAACTATATTCGTGAACAACGAAAAGAAGGGTCATTAATTGTGGTCTTGGGCCATCTGGGGTTGTTTAAAGCTGCGCCCTGCGGAGCATCTGGTTAAAAAAGGTTTAAATTTTCATTACCAAATATCAAATGTGTTTAAAATACATATAATGGTAATTGGAGTGACTTGTTCATTGTGTACACTTAATAGTACATTTGTATCGGTGTGCCAAGTACAATTTAATACCAATGTACACATGTATTTATGAAAATGTTGTCTTCATGCTTCATAATAAAAAAAAGGAAAAAAATGTAAATTAAGACAGTACAAAAGTAACTGATCCAGTACAATGAATAAGAAAAGAAATTACCAGGATGCACAACAAAATTTCATGGTCACAGAAGACTCGTGCTAGGGCAAAGCATTCTCTGAAAAAGACATATTTCATCAATTTCTAATGATTGTTTGATATTTGCTGTTGATTGTTTATTGCTGTGTTTACTGCTCTGCTGTAATCTGTGTGATTTATATAATGAATAAACCTTTCTGCTGTGTTATACAGGGCTGTTGTTTTACATACCAACAAGAACACAAGATCTGAACAAAGACATGTAAGTTATCCATGGTTGAATAGACAAATTTCCATACAGTCAAATACGTATACATGTAGTCAAAAACTTTTGAAAATACCATCACTAATAAATTTAGATCTTTTTCAAGTATTAGTAAGGTTTTCCATATTAATCATAATACAATTGAATTTGTTAGGTGTTGATTGATGCAGCATATCGCATGTAGGTTTAGGATGCATGGTGTTCAACATTTAAATGTTACATGAATTGTTTCAATCTATCAACATTATTGTGTTCTTGCAAAACTTGCTCCAGCCTTTTGAAAAAAATCTAAATGCACTTTATCTGCTAGCATTTAAAGGAGTTTTTAAGAGTCAGTTATGAAAAAAAAGAGGGGAATGATACGCAAGGAACAATGAACTTTTATAAGTGAAAGAGAATAGCCAAAACTTGACTAACAAATATAAATTAATTTGGGAAAAAGGGGAAAGGGGGGTTGGGGGTAGAAACTTCAGGTGCTTCAAAAGTGAAAACAGTTTCTGCTCTATATGCCTTTGCAACACTGATTATATATTATGTTTACTCTTACAGATGTCTAGTGATGATGATATTATGGAAGAGGATGAGGAATCTGAGGAGGAAGAAGAGGAGGAGGAGGTTCTAACATAAATAAGCACACTTTTCTTCAATGGAACTACTGTTCTTGAACTAAAGATAATTTCAGATAATTTTTAGCTTTCTTTTTGATATTTTGCACTGTTTTTACCTTTCTTTGTATGGAGCTAGAGATACAATATTAAGGGGCAGCAAAAAATATTAAAATCAATAATTATAAAGGGGGTCACAAATTCACAATCCCAATGATGAAAAAAGAATATTCAGCAGTCAAAACAGATAAGAGTAGAAACATGCACTCCATATTACAACAGGGATGAACTTATGTGTTCTAGATGATTAAGCTATCCTTACTCCAAGGGGGAACACTGACATATTGCTGAGAACAAGTAAAATTCAGTAATAGTCTAGAGGAACAGATACATAAGATGTTGCAGAATGTGGTAGACTTTTGTTAGGGAAATGCTTCTGTAATTTAAAATTCAAAAAGCACTTCTTAGTCAGAAAAAATATGCTGGTCCTTTATGTGATAGCAGAGCATTTTGTATTTTGATTCATGTCCTTTATATTATGATTTCCTGTACATTTTTAGCTCACCTGGCCCGAAGGGCCAAGTGAGCTTTTCTCACCACTTGGCGTTTGTCGTCCGTCGTTGTCGTCGTTAACATTTTACATTTTGAACTTCTTCTAGAGAACCACTGAATGGAATGAAACCAAACATGGCATGAATGTTCCTTATGAGTTGCTGACCAAGTGATGTTACTTTGAAGCGGATCGATCATCCAAGATGGCCGCCAGCAGGGGACTTAGTTTAACATAGGACCCTATGTGAAATGCATACAAATGATTTCTTCTAGAGAACCACTGAATGGAATGTAACCAAACATGGCATGAATGTTCCTTATGAGGTGCTGACCAAGCGTTGTTACTTTATAGACGATCCATCATCCAAGATGGCCGCCAGCAGGGGACTTAGTTTAACATAGGACCCTATGGGAAATGCATACAAATGACTTCTTCTAGAGAACCACGGAATGGAATGAAACCAAACATACCATGAATGTTCCTTATGGGGTGCTGACCAAGTGTTGTTACTTTGTAGCGGATCCATATTCAAAGATGGCCGCCAGCAGGGGACTTAGTTTAACATAGGACCCTATGGGAAATGAAAACAAATGACTTCTTTTAGAGAACCACTGAATGGAATGTAACCAAACATGGCATGAAAGTGCCTTATTAGGTGCTGAGCAAGTGTTGTTACTTTGTAGCCGATCCATCATCCATGATGGCCGCCAGCAGGGGACTTAGTTTTACATAGGGTTCTAAGGGAAATACATACAAATGTTTTCTTTTGGAGAACCACTGAATGGATTGAAACCAAACAAAGCATGAATGTTCCTAATGAGATGCTGACCAAGTGTTGTTACTTTGTTGCCAATCCAACTTCCTAGATGGTCACCAGTGTGGGGACTTAGTTTAACATAGGACCCTATGGGAAATACATACAAATTTCTTCTTTTAGAGAACCACTGAATTGAAACCAAACATAGCATAAATGTTCCTTTCCTAATGAGATTCTTGCCAAGTGTTGTTACTTTGTAGCCAAATTTTATGGTTTTTTTATATGAATGCAAAAACCCAGGTTGTTTCAGGTGAGCGATACAGGCTATTGAGAGCCTCTAGTTTTAATAATGAAGCTGACATGCACATATACATGTGTTTTATAATTGTATTCAATATTTCTTATGACATAGGAATGTATGATGGCTGATGATGATGCTTTCACAACAGAATGGGATTTAAAGGTTGCTAGAAAGAAGGTATATGCAAGTTCTATAAGTATTTACAACTTTCTAAAGGGAACATTTATCTCCATTACTTAAGTTCCCTGAATACACGGTTCAATTTGAAGTCTTATCAATAAATTGTGATTCATGTATAACTATTTAACTATTGTGGTAATTTGACGTTTAAAACCAGTGATGGTTAGTGATTTAAAAATAATAACTACTGAAATCATGTTATAAATGTGAAATGCTCATTTCTTGAATAATCTTCATGGAATATAGAATGAATGGTGGTACAAATCATTTTGATTCAGAAACCTGGCACTTTCCAGAAAATTTCACCCTTTTATATCTGTAAACTATGTTGTGACACATTTGGTAGTCATTTTACTTTCATTGTAAAGTTTTCTATATTGAGATACTTTATTATTTCAGAAACGGTGGGCTCAGAAAGAAGCAGAAATAAGAGACCAGATGAAAAAGGCAAAGCTTTCTCAAGGTAATATTTATTTTTATACCCCCACTTTAAAAAAGGGGGGTATACTGTTTTACCTCTGTCTGTCCTTCCGTCAGTCCGTCATTTATACCCCTGCTTTAAAAAAGGGGGGTATAATGTTTTACCTCTGTCTGTCCTTCAGTCAGTCCGTCAGTCCGTCCGTCCCATGAATATTTTTCGTCGCATTTTTCTCAGGAACTACAATACAAGGATTTCTGAAATTTGATTTCAGAGTTTATCTAAGTCAGCTATACAGTGTGATGCGTTTTCAGATTGATTACTTGACAACTTCCTGTTTACCGAACACATGTATGATTTTACACATGATAGCCAAGTTGAAAATTTTCGTCACATTTTTCTCAGGAACTACAATACAAGGATTTGGTTTCAGGATTTATATAAGTCAGCTATACCGTGTGATGCGTTTTCAGATTCATCACTCGACAACTTCCTGTTTACCGAACACTTGCATATTTTTACACTATAAGTATTATCCACTTGCAGCGGGGGTATCATCAGTGAGCAGTAGCTCGCAATTTCACTTGTTGAGATTTCTTTTAGAAATGCAATATAAAAATAGGGGGACTATACAAAAGCAGGGTTCCCACTGGCAGTCACCATTTTTGCAATTTGCGAAAAAATAATAATTGTGCCAAAGAGACAATAAAGATAATAAGTAGAAGAAAAACCATCAGGCTAAATACAAAAAAATGACAAAACAAACAACAGTCATCAAAACAATGCATAAGAAACAAAACATGAGCAAAACAAACTACCTTAAAATAGGGAGGTTCCCCTTAAAATAGGGAGGTTTCCCTTAAAATAGGGAGGTTCACCTTAAAATAGGGAGGTTTCCTTAAAATAGGGAGGTTTACCTTAAAATAGGGAGGTTCCCAGTTGATTTGAAATGGTAGGCATATCTTGCACCACATGTGGAACTTATATCTAATGTTTTACCTTTATTATTTGTGACACAATCTGTTCAGGGGTCACGACCATGTTATGATATTGATATTTTTCTTCAGGTGCTAGTAGTATGGATAAAAAACCACCAGAGAATATATTTACCAGCAATGCTGCAGCAGGGATATTAACCAATGATCTTGTTAGAATCATGGAAGAAGAACAGGTAAATTCTAAACTTGAAATTTACATTTAATGAAAGAAATGTATGTAAACATTGACATTTTGAAAACACACTTGTTTGATGAGGAATGAAAATTGCAAAAACCGTTAGGCCAGAGAAATACATATTGAAATTTCTGCCTCTTGATTAACCCTCTATGTAATTGCTGCCCCTACATTATTTTATTGCATTGCAAACACAATTCATTGAAGAAACAAAGTTATTGTTTTTTAATCATCTGGACGACTTATAGTTTTCATTGTTAATGTATTAAAATGTTAAAAAGACTGAAATGAAAAGTATTATATAATGATTTCTCTAATTCTTCGTCAATTTATCCCTTTACCTATTGTATAAAAAAAAATTAATCAACGTGTGGTTCGTTTGATCTCAGTACTTTATGACGTCGAATTTTCTTGCTTTCCTCTGAATTTCCTATTGTGACAGCATGAAAAAAGGCGATCATGTCTGATGACGTCACAAAGAAAGAACACATCTCTTGCAGATCATCCGAAAAAAAGGAAGAAGTTTGCCTGCATAATGTTAGAAAATCATTAGAGAAACAGATTCCACCACCAAATCTTGTGTAATACTATATTTATCCACTCTCGACAGTTAAATTTTAAATATTTAAAATGCTAAGGCAAGCCTCAGGTTTTAATTTTGAAAATTTAACTGTCTTGAGTGGATAAATATCGTAGTACACTCGATGCAGTGGTAGAATCTATAGTTATGTATGTTACACATAATATAAACCTTATAGAAGCAGTTATACATTTGTATATTATAATTTTTTTTGTTTTCAGGAATTAAGTTTTACAGCAGAACCTATAGATGATAATATATACAACTGGAGGGTTAAAATATTTCGTTTTGATGCTGAATGGTAATAACATAACATTATTTTTGACATTTTAAATTCAGTCATAAAGGTGTTAATTTCATACAGATCATTCCAAATATGTTGACTCAGCGGACATAATAACAAAAGTTAGACTCAACAATCTGGCAAATACCACAAATCTTCAGTACTTGGGTTAAATTTATATACATTTGATTTATTGTATGATTCCAAAGCTCTTTCTTATGTGCATTGTAACCAAATTTACAAGTGTCTAAGTTTTCTCCTTTTCTTATTGATATTTTATAACCTGAAAGTGCTGTTTTTGTAGTTAAATAAACCTACCATAGAAAATTAATGAATATTTTATTCACAATGTTGTTGCTTTCCCATCAAGGTTAACTATGCATTGAAGCTCAGAGATGTGGGACACTATCAACAAATCACTGACTATTACAGGAAAAGACCTTTGAAGCAAAACTGTCAATTTGCCAGACATACACAATTTTAAATATAAAAATAAATAATTTAAACATGTAGACATCCACATAGCACAGCAAGATATCCGTTTATTTAGATTGTTGAAAGATTCCTTGTTCTCATTTGAAGTTAAACCTCTATCCAACAAGTAATTCTATACATAATTATTACAATTTAAAATTTATACATTTTCAGTGGTTTAGCTGATGATCTCCTGCAGATTCAGTCCAAATTTGGATACAATTATATAGAATTAGAAATGGTAATGTATACAGATTGTAAATTTAAATAAATATATACATTCATAAACGATACTCTTTATGTCTTTAAATTTAAGAAATGCGTTGTTAGATATTACATGTAACACAAAATGATACTGCTTCTTTAAAATAGTTTTTACATAGTATAAAAAAAGTATAAGAAGTCAAACTTTCAACATGGAATGTTATATGAAATAACTCTATTTTACATTGTTATTGATATTTTTTCAGACATTTGAAATAGATTTGTATCCATTTTATCCACCTCTAGTCAAAGTGATGAGGCCAAGACTTCAGGTACAGTTACCTTAAGAACATGTCACTAACAAGTAAAAACAGCATGGATATGTATAATGGCTTCAGCAATATAGGATTAAAACAACTGTTATATAAATTTACCAATGTTAACTCCTCTAAATTCTATGTAATACCATTTGAAACATATTTATCTGTATTAAATTATAAAAGAAATCACGGGCAATGTTTGCAGTAAAATTTTCTAGATGTGATGAAGCATTAAGGTAGCACTCCACAGTTAGAAAATTAAATTAAAAATTAGCCACAAAATGTTTTTTCATCTCCTATTCCTGGATTTCTAATACATTAACCTTACTGTTTGTGTTGTACATGTGCATATGTTTGTAAACAGTATCTTCCATAGAATTGATTTTTCAAAGTTGAAAGGGTGAAAAATAATTCCTTTTATGTGTATCCATGGCAACATTCTGCATTTATTTACAATAAAATATTGCAAAAAGGGGGTAAACATGTCACATATCCCCCCAAAATTTGGATCAAACTAGAATTTCAATGCCTTTGAGTGATACCTTTTTAGAAACTGTTTGCATAGATCTTCCTAATGATCAAATAAAAAATGGGTGTCTTTCGCCTCATTTTTTCGTAAAATCTAATCACAAAGTTCGTGCCACAAAAAGTTGCAAAAAAACATTACAATAATTGCCGGACCAATGTAGGGTATGGGCATGCAAATACGGACTGTCATACAGAAAACAGCCTATATTACATGCATTACATAATCTTAATGTTCATATAAACCCAATACGAAGGCTATTTTAGTACTCAGCTATCCAAAAATGAATTTTGTTTCACACTAGCTCTCATATTTTAAAAATCCACAGGGGCCAAAATGCGAAACTACACACCTAACTGTGGAGTGCTACCTTAAGGGGGGTTATTATTATAGTATTAAAGAATGGACTTTTTCATATTGGCCCTGTAACATGCCCGAGGTATTTATAATGACCAAAGATGGTTTTAATGGTCCTGAGGCAACGCCGAGGACCATTTCAACTGTCCAAGGCCATTATTTATACCAAGGACATGTTACCATGGTTACAGGGCCAATATGATAAAAGTCCTGTATTGATACTTTTATTAACCAACTAAGGCAACTTCATTTAAGAACAGTCTTCCAAATAAGATCCAAATACAGCTAACCACAAATTTAAATCAGAACCAATACAGAAAAAGCCAGTTTATAACACTTTTAATAAATGGTTTTAATTCTTCGATTAAAAAGAGGGTAAGAATCTTACCGTGAAGAAGATATATGAATTCATAGCTGAACTTGTTCTTTCGCATTCATGATGGATTTTTAGTCAACATTGTCGGATGTAATTTCTGATTATTCATCCAAGTACTTAAATTTATGCTATTATAATTCATTTCATCGAGCAAATATAAAGTAGCTGGGAAGAATAAATCAGACAGTTTGACTATTTTTACTCTTTGAGTAGTCCTGGGTTCTGACAATTGTTTAATGGAAATAAAACAGTGATAGTAATCGAAAGTCATACTCATAAAGCCTGTGAAATATTTCCATTTCAAGTCTTAACAAAACACTGAACATCATTTAAACTTTTTCTTATGATATTTAGTTAAATAATTTTTTTTAAAAGTCACTTATTTAAAGAAAAAACAACATTTTAATTTAATCCATGTCCGGTTTCATCTGTCCATAATGCATGACTGAGATTTCGTAATGATTGACTGTAGCAAGTTCTCCGTTCATAATGACCAGTTGTCGAAATTGACCTGTTATAAAGCATGGGCATTTCCATACATATTGTTATAAGTTTGTTAATAATCTTCTTTAAAGAACAGACTGCTATATATATTTCTCTAATTCTATGTAAATTTATCCCTTTTCTGAACCCATTGTATAAAAAAAATTTAATCAACGTGTGGTTGCTGCTGATCTCAAAAGATCATTGGATGATTTTAAGGGTCATGACCTTTTTAGCTAACTGGATGAATCAAAATATGCTAACAGGTGTTAATGAAATTGACAACTTCGTGCAATGTGAAAGGCACTCGAAGGGGATTTTCGGTTAACAAAAAAGAAAATGTATTTTTTAATCATTAGAGAAACAGATTCTTACATAGTTACTCGTGGATTATCGGATTTATCCAATCTCAATAGTTAAATTATAAATTTTAAAGTCCTCACCGAGGCGGCTCGGACTTTAAAATTGATAATTTAACTATCTCGATTGGATAAATCCGATAATCCACTGGTATCAATGTAAGAATCTATATATATTCCTTAGTTATACATGTATTTTGTTTCTTTCTTTAGTGTTCTATGATGCAAAGAGTAACTAATATGGAGATGTTGAAATTGTCATACTGGATCCCTACAAAGGATATGAAATCTGTTATACAGGATATCAAAACATTTCTTCAGCAATGGGCCAGGTAATCTGAATTAAAGTTCCTCGGGAGAAGATGGGATTACTACTTTAATATTGTAGAAAAATGAAGTTATTCCCATTTTAGAGCAGAAAACATTATGTTGTAAAGTCCTTTACAATTTGAGAATCTGTTAGGCTTTTAAACTTAATATTAAAAGACAAGATATTCTTTAATTTATTAAATGAAATCTGGCAATTTCTGAATTTTATGTTGACAGGTCTTGGGCATAATGAAGTAATAGATAGCATTCATTCAATAAATATTGATAGGAACTATACTTTTTCACTTGTTTTCAATATTTTTAAGTGGATGTTCATATATTTTAAGGCCCATTTATGGGCATTATGTTTTCTGGTCTGTGCATCTGTTCGTTCATTCATCCTTCTGTTCATTCGTTCGTGTGTTCATTCGTCCGTCTGTTCATTCGTCTGTCTGTTCATTTGTCCGTCTGTCCTGCTTTAGGTTAACATTTTAAATTTTTGGTCAAGGTAGTTTTTGATGAAGTTGAAGTCCAATCAACTTGAAACTTAGTACACATGTTCCCTATGATATGATCTTTGTAATTTAAATGCCAAATTAAAGTTTTTACCCCATTTTCACGATCCACTGAACATAGAAAATTTATTTTGCCCATGGAGCAACCATTTACTATGGAAACATTCTTGTTTTATTCTATATTTTCAGTTATTTAGTATACTGGTATCTAATTTATAACTTGTTTTGTTGTAGGTTAGAAGTATACAGTCCAAGGAATGATTTATTGAAGTATCCATATGGAGCCTATGTAGAAATAGAACATCATCTCTTAACACTTGCTCTGGTAAGTTCAGTGTCATTTCTTTTTTACAGAAGCATAAATTGAAAAGGTGTACCACTGTTTATTGTTTATTGCATGCTTCTGAAGTAGTCATTATGAGAGCAAAATACTCATAAGATAGATATAAGAAGATGTGGTATGCGTGACAATGAGACATCACTCAACTCATAATTTGTAAAAGTAAACCATTATTGGTCGAAGCTCTGAGTTTGAATAATATATTTGAAATGGTTTAATTTGTTTTTTCTGCAGTATATTGCAAGTTTAAAATGTGACACAACATGTTAAGCCAATGTAAAGGAGAGTATTATCAGTTCTCATTTATATGATATTACCGGGTATGTCTGATTGCATTTTATTTATCTGTAAGTAATGAATTTCAGGTGAGTGAAGTGAATCCACGTGTTAATTACCTGTATGATATGGATATCAGTCAGCTGACAGAACAAAGAACCAACAAGCCTAACACACCTGTAAGTTATGATAGAGAGAAATTCCTCAGAAATTCACTGAAATCTATCTTTAAAAGTCTTCTTTTGTAACCAGAAGTTCTACAAAAGATCTTTCAAGTAATTTACATCATCTTAAATCACAAGCCGGTGGCAAATTTTGGCATAACAGTGGGAAAAGTTCTACATCACAGTTTCAGATTTATTTTCAAAAGTTGATATGAGCTGGAAATCTTCATTATGAGGCTGTCGCAGCAGCAGTCAGAATATGTTTCATTTGTCTGTAAGTACATATGTCTCGATTAATTAAATAGTTTTATCATGACAAGTTACAGATCAAGTTGGAATTTTGATTTTTTGCAGAGTTGTGGTCTTTGGACATAGAAAGTTCACTTAAATAATCAGTTTTCAACAGTTTTTTATACGCCCGTCTTTTAGACGGGACGTATAATGGTATACCGTTGGCCGTCCATCCGTCTGTATGTCCTTTGTCCACACTTCGGACAATAACACAAAAAAACTTTCAGCAATTTCCATGAAACTTAAGTGAATTGTTTATATCAATTGACATAAGCTCCCTTTCGGTTTTTTTTAATTTCAGATTTTAAGTTTTGGATTTATGGGGCTTTATTCATAAAAAAGGGGGGATTTTCAACACTTCGGACAATAACTCAAAAAGGCTTTCACCAATGTCCATGAAACTTTACTGAATTGTTAATATCTATTGATGTAAGCTCCCTTTCGTTTTTTTTTAATTTCAGATTTTAAGTTTTGGATTTATGGGGCTTTATTCATAAAAAAGGGGGGATTTTCAACACTTCGGACAATAACTCAAAAAGGCTTTCACCAATGTCCATGAAACTTTGGTGAATTGTTTTAATATCTATTGATGTAAGCTCTCTTTCAATTTTTATAAATTTCAGATTTTAAAGTTTTGGATTTATGGGGCTTTATTCATAAAAAAAAGGGGGATTTTTAACACTTCGAACAATAACTCAAAAAGGCTTTCACCAATGTCCATGAAACTTTGGTGAATTGTATATATCTATTGATGTAAGCTCCCTTTCAATTTTTATAAATTTCAGATTTTACATTTCCATGTTATGAATTTTTATGCTTAAAAAAGGGGGGATTTTCCAATTTTGGGACAATAACTAACACATTCACAAAATTTTATGCAACTTTGATAAATTGTTTATATCTATTGACATAAGCTCCCTTTCCATTTTTATAAATTTATTAAAAGGGGGATTTTATGAAACTTTGGTGAATATATTAATGTAACATCCCTTTTGATTTGTATAAATATCAGATTTTACATCAACTAAATTCATTTAAAGAATAAAAGAGCAACGGGCGTATCATGCGCGTTATTTCATCATGCTAGAAGACTTTGACTTAATATTTTTATGCAGATTAAACCATTACAAAGTATAGATCAATTAGAATTTCCTTCATTACAATGATTATTTTAACCAACAGGGTACTATGTATTGCCATGCAATACTCACTGAATGCTTGCTTCAAATTGTTTGATACAATTTATTTGTAGTTTTAAACAACTTTTTTATAACTATAACATAAATTTTAATAAAGAATTTAACTATAAAATAATGTGTTAAATTTTATCCATTTAAGCCTGATAAGTCAGGAGGACCTGCTGGCAAAAACAAACCAGAGTACTGGGCCAAAGGTACAGGGTATGGACATCATTATAGATCTGGTAAGTTATTTACTGATGAGGTTTTTGATGGAAAAGAGTAACATGTATAATTAATTATAAAAAAATTGGTGCTTTCTAAATTCCATGATGTTGTCCAAACTTGTACAAAACTTATAGTAATATAAGTAGTATATAGTAGTATAGAGTCCTGCCACATAGAAACTATGTAATAAGGGTAAAAATTCTGATTCCTGTCAGCTGAACAGACATATTTCATTAAATCGTAATCTCAAGGGTTTTGTGTATTTTCATTGTTTATTCCTCAAATTGAAAGTTATGTCAAATTATTGGTTGAATTTTCCTTGTTTTGCATTGTTATGCAGAATAGAAATTTGTCATTGGGAATTTTATTTTAGATTAACTGTGTACCGCCATCTCTGGATGTCAAATAGCACTTTAATATAGGTCTAATTCTTTGCTTAAATCTGCTAATTTTGGGACTGATTTAGATTCTTGTATCAAATGCTAAATGTTGTGATTGTTCAACTTTAGATGATAATTTCTCAGTGGATACATATTTAACTGATTGTTTTTTTATATTTCTGCTCATTATTTCAGAATGGGATATAAATGCTTATATAGCAGCACAGAAAGAGAAGGATAATAAGGTTTGTTACTTAGGTTATTTTTGCATAATGGAAAATTGTCAGTTTTTGTCATTCATTGTTTTACATTCATTGGTTAAAGTTTTAACATTTTGATAAAATATTTTTAGCAAAATTCATGTGTGAGAATTATTTATGATTGTATTGGCAAAGGTCCAAGCAAGACTTACTTTTTTCTTGTTTTGCATCAGGGGCGGATGCAGGAATTTTCGAAAGGGGGGGTGCTAACCCAGGGCAAAGGGGGGGTGCAAAACATATGTCCCGATACAAATGCATTGATCGGCATAAATAAAGGGGGGGTGCGCACCCCCAAAACCCCCCCTCTAGATCCGCCACTGTGCATCATAGTACCTAATGTAAACAAGAAAACAGTTTTATTTTAAATAACTAAAATAGTGCATATCTGTTCTACCTACAATTACAGACACAAGAAGATAACACAATCTTGAGTTTATTCTATTGCTTGAAACAATGCATTTTACAATGCAAAATAAATTCAATTTTTATCCATCAGTGCTTACAAGTGCTTTGTTAAGAATGGGCTTTTCTTTACAGGTAGAAACTGTATTACACAAGATTCTAGAAGAACTGAAATTATTATATACAAATCATGCACCACAGTTAAAACCTCGAACATTAGGAAGTCAACCAGAGCCTGACACAGGTCAGACAGCAGTTATAGATCCTGTTGAGGATATGTTTACTGTGTTGGAAGGTTCAGCCATAATACCATTTATTGAGGTGAGCATTCAATATCTGAAAATTCTGAAATTTTTGTTATGTTTTTATGCCCCATTAATGGGCATTATATTGTCTGGTCTGTCCATCCGTTCGTTTATTCGTTCATTGGTCTGTCTGTTCATCCGTTCGTTGTTTTTGGTTAAAGTAGTTTTTATACGACCGCAAAATTTGAAAAAAATTTCTTCATATATTGCTATCACGTTGGCGTCGTCGTTGTCGTCGTCCGAATACTTTTAGTTTTCGCACTCTAACTTTAGTAAAAGTGAATATTAATCTATGAAATTTTAACACAAGGTTTATGACCACAAAAGGAAGGTTGGTATTGATTTTGGGAGTTTTGGTCCCAACATTTTAGGAATTAGGGGCCAAAAAGGGCCCAAATAAGCATTTTCTTGGTTTTCGCACTATAACTTTAGTAAAAATGAATAGAAATCTATGAAATTTTAACACAAGGTTTATGACCACAAAAGGAAGATTGGTATTGATTTTGGGAGTTTTGGCCCCAACGGTTTAGGAATTAGGGGCCAAAAAAGGGCCCAAATAAGAATTATTCTTGGTTTTCGCACAATAACTTTAGTTTAAGTAAATAGAAATCAATGAAATTTAAACACAAGGTTTATGACCATAAAAGGAAGGTTGGTATTGATTTTGGGAGTTTTTGTCCCAACAGTTTAGGAAAATGGGGCCCAAAGGGTCCAAAATTAAACTTTGTTTGATTTCATCAAAATTGAATAATTGGGGTTCTTTGATATGCCGAATCTAACTGTGTATGTAGATTCTTAATTTTTGGTCCCGTTTTCAAATTGGTCTACACTTAGGTCCAAAGGGTCCAAAATTAAACTTGGTTTGATTTTGACAAAAATTGAATCAGTTGGGTTCTTTGATATGCTGAATCTAAAAATTTACTTAAATTTTTGATTATTGGCCCAGTTTTCAAGTTGGTCCAAATCGGGGTCTAAAATTAAACTTTGTTTGATTTCATCAAAAATTGAATAAATGGGGTTCTTTGATATGCCAAATCTAACTGTGTATGTAGATTCTTCATTTTTGGTCCTGTTTTCAAATTGGTCTACATTAAAGTCCAAAGGGTCCAAAATTAAACTTATTTTGATTTTAACAAAAATTGAAATCTTGGGGTTCTTTGATATGCTGAATCCAAACATATACTTAGATTTTTTATTACGGGCCCAGTTTTCAAGTTGGTCCAAATCAGGATCTAAAATTATTATATTAAGTATTGTGCAATAGCAAGAAATTTTCAATTGCACAGTACTCAGCAATAACAAGAAATCTTCAATTGCACAGTATTGTGCAATAGCTAGTATTTTCAATTGCACAGTATTGCGCAATAGCAAGAAATATCTAATTGCACAATATTGTGCAATAGCAAGAAATTTCAATTGGAGTTATCTTTCTTTGTCCAGAATAGTAGTTGAATCAACTTAAATCAATGTTTTATACAATATACAATGTATATTCACTTTTACTACCAACTGATAAATTAAAACAATCTTTACCATTCAGTGATAACAAGCACTTTTTTTACATTTTAATATTTTATGATGTATTTAAATGAGTAATTATTGTTGCAAACTCCATTAGAAATTTGAATTGAGATCGGTTTTGGAATAAAGGAAAAGGGGATGTGAAAAAAAAATTGAGGGGGGGGTTCAATTTTTCTCATTTGAAATTTCATAAATAAAAAGAAAATTTCTTCAAATATTTTTTTGAGAGGATTAATATTCAACAACAAAGTGAATTGTTCAAAGGCAAAACAAAAATTTTAAGTTTATTAGACCACATTCATTCTGTGTCAGAAACCTATGCTGTGTCAACTATTTAATCACAATCCAAATTTAGAGCTGAATCCAGCTTGAATATTGTGTCCGTACTTGCCCCAACCGTTCAGGGTTCAACCTCTGCGGTCGTATAAAGCTGCGCCCTGCGGAGCATCTGATTCTAATTTAATGTCAAATTAGAGATTTCCCCCAATTTTCACGGTCCACTGAACACAGAAAATGATAGTGCGGATTGGGAATCTGTGTACTGGGGACTCATTCTTGTTATTTTTGCAATAATTGCAATGGGGTAGGTTTTTAAAGAAATACAAATTTTCATTGTATTGTGTAGGTTGATTATTATTGGTATTACTAAATACAATTCTATCTCAACTGATTGGTCCTAAAGGACATGCCAGAACTGTGTTTGTTCTCAATAATCATTTATAAAAAACAAGGCGGCGCAGATGTTGGTACCAAGGGTATACAATTTAAAAAAAAATGCTGTAATGTTTGCACTAAAAAAAAAATACTTAATTGTATTTTGACTTTTTTTTTTTTTCCACTTAATCATTGATGATCTCATTATAGAGATTTTGTATTCAAAGTGGTACCCAACACTTTCACTAAAATTAATTTGGCTTGTTTGATTGTCATAAAATTTTGACAAAGTATTAACTTTGACCCTTAAAAAAAATATGAAAATTTCAAAAAATTTGAACCAACCATTTTATTAGAAAAATTACACTGGTTATATAGCAGTTTGACAAACACTTATTTTGATCATTGAGAAGCTTAATATTCCTTTAACAACACAACGAAATTAAAACGGTTAGCTGATTTTACAGAGTTATCTTACTGTAGTGTTAGGTACCACCTTAAACAGAGTTATTTTTTTTTTTTAGCAATATTTAACAGCTGATTCCTTCTTAGAAATATGTAGACATTCAGTTGTAAGTATGATATTCATTATATTATTTTGGTTACTGAAGGTTCATTTATGTTGTGGATTGCGGAAAATTTACATTTTTTTTTAGGATATTCGATTTCATGGTTTTGCCAATCTCGGCATACAAAGTCTATAGAAAATGGTAATTTATTTAAATTTGTCGTTTGCCTGTAAGCTAGAAACCCAGTATAATTGGTATCCAAGAAATAACAATGAATCTACAGTATCTTTCTTTGCTTTCAATTTCTGTGGTTAAAAAAAACAACTTATGTTTGAAATACTTTAAACTATAAAACTTTTGAAAAAGCAAACGAGTCCTATGGTATGTTTATAAGTGCTTTGTTTGATGATGAAATTAACATATTGACTTCAATTTTAATGTGCTCAAACAAGCTTCTTTTAAAGGGGAGGGGATCTTGAAGGGATAGAAAATATATCAGTCAGACAGTAGAAAGTTAATTTATGAAGCCTTGGAAACTTGTTTGAGTCTTTAATGTTACATGAAATAAATCCGTCCTTATTCTGAAAACAATTGCACTTATCATGACACTTCTCATACAATTTCTAATGTAAGATTATGGATAAAAAATAAAAATCATGTAACTTCAGAGAGTCAAAGATATATAAAACCCAATATGTTTATTTTTGCAGGTTTATAGAGTGATAATAGATATAATAAAGGAAATAGGTGAGTTATAATCAAATGGTGCATTTATATCTATTCTTTAATGAATGAAAGAATATTTATACAATCACCAACACATTAACATAGATAAAAAATGAAATAAAACTAAATGCAAATTTTGAAATGTTTTCTGTAGTTCCAGTAAAAAAGGAATTACCAAATATTGTTTTACTTAATGTCAAGATAAAATTAAATGACTGCTAAATTGAATGATAAACATTCTTCAAAAGATTGTTTGTCCATTCTGAGATTTTAAATCTATTTTACTAATAAAATTGAGATTATTTTTATGCCCCACCTACAATAGTAGAGTGGCATTATGTTTTCTGGTCTGTGGGTCCGTTCCTCCTTCTGTTCATTTGTTTGTTCGTCTGTTCTTTGGGCCGTTCGTCCCTCTGTTTGTTCGTCCAACTTCAGGTTAAAGTTTTTAGTCAAGGTAGTTTTTGATGAAGTTGAAGTCGAATCAACTTGAAACTTAGTACACATGTTCCCTATGATATGATCCTTCTAATTTAAATGCCAAATTAGAGTTTTTACCCCAATTCAACGGTCCACTGAACATAGAAAATGATAGTGCAAGTGGGGCATCCATGTACTTGGGACACATTCTTTTTTTTAGTCTGTTTTCAAAACACAAATAAACTTAGAAAGTATTTCTCGTCTGTTTACAAAACAAAAACAACTAAAATCTTTTATATTATATTTCAGCTCGACAGAAACAGTTACTGCCATTACTTGTATCTTTACCAAATCAACAGTTGTCTGTCTACAAGTTGCTGGAACAACTTGAAAAGAAGGTATAAATGTGTTTCTTCATTGATATGTATTCTTTTTAAAATTTTGATAGCTTTATTTCTAAATATATGATTTATCAGGTAACATTTATTTGTTTTACTGTAAATTCAGAAATTATTGTGTGCATTTATTATTGTGATTTTGTCATTTTAGATTGAAATGCGATTTAAATTTTTACAATTTTGGGAAAAATTCTGTTTAATACATATAAAATATTTCAAAATGCGAGTTTGAATTATTGCGTTTACAACTCTGTCGCATTTTTCGCAATAATAAAAACCTCGCAATAATTTCTAAATATACAGTATTTGATTCTTAATCTGGACAATAGAAAAAAATAAAAGTGCAATCAGTTTTCTGGGTAGATATAAATACAATATGAATTATAATATTTAAAATGTTAAATGATTTTGCAGGCATCAATGATGTTAAAGCATCTATGTAAAGCTGGTAATGGCAGTATACCAACCTCCCATAAATCATGGGATGATCCTCCAGAGACCTCGGCCTTTGGTCTCATACCTAAATGTTTCGGTAGATGTAGAGAGAGTAGTTCACATAGTTCCTCTTCTGATTCAGATGGGGAGGAAGAGAAAATTGCAAGGTATTTGTGTTCAAATAATTTGCTGCTTGTCAATCTGATTTTGATGTCAGTGATCATAATTAGACTAATCTTTATACAAATTGTTATACATAATTTGGTTAAAAGAATGAGCTGACAACACCATCGCAATAGAAAAAAACATAACGCTTAAAAACTGAACACAGAAAATTGAAGATTGAGAATATGAAGTAACCCTTAAACAGGGTGGACCAAGATGTTGACATAAAAATCAAATGCAAGTAGCAATTTTCTGTTTTAATTTTCCACCTGAATTGTAATTCATTGTAAAGACAGATTAAAATGTATAATGGAAGTAACACTTTAATACCTAAAAAGTTCTAATGCACACAAATACTTCACGTCAAAAAATGGAAACCATAAAATAGACATATATGTACAGTGCATCTTTAGTTTCTTTAGAATAAGAGAATAAAATTATTTTGTATGACAGTGTAGAACTCGTTCAAACATACAAAATCATTGTTGAATGAAGTTATCAATTGTTGTTTCAGGGAAATGGTTTCGTTATTTAACAATGTTAAAGGTAAGAAATTAAACACAAGTACTACTTAAAACTTTTATAAAGTGTTTTACAAATTGAAAAGAAAAAACAGCACTTATTACTGTACATTTGCATTGGGGTGACATGATTGAAGTACAATGAAAAGTGACATAGAAATGAAAAGATAAGTAAAATAAAGTACTTACCAGTAATTTTAAAAGTAAAGATGTAGATAGAAAAAAAATGACAATTAGTGCATGTCACTGTTGTAATTAATCAACTTAAGTTAAGTTGCTATGCATACTTTATTTGTTTTTATGCCCCATCTACGATAGTCTGTCCTTTCGTCTGTTCGTTCGTCCCCCTTCAGGTTAAAGTTTTTGGTCGAGGTAGTTTTTGATGAAGTTGAAGTCCAATCAATTTGAAACTTAGTACACATGTTCCCTATGATATGATCTTTCTAATTTTAATGTCAAATTAAAATATTGACCCCAATTTCATGGTCCACTGAACAAAGAAAAAGATAGTGTGAAGCTCAGGTTAAAGTTTTTGGTCAAGGTAGTTTTTGATGAAGTTGAAGTCCAATCAACTTGAAACTTAGTACACATGTTAACTATGATATGATCTTTCTAATTTAATGCCAAATTAAAGTATTGACCCCAATTTCATGGTCCACTGAACAAAGAAAAAGATAGTGTGAAGCTCAGGTTAAAGTTTTTGGTCAAGGTAGTTTTTGATGAAGTTGAAGTCCAATCAACTTGAAACTTAGTACACATGTTAACTATGATATGATCTTTCTAATTTTAATGCCAAATTAAAGTATTGACCCCAATTTCACGGTCCAGTGAACATGTAAAATGATAGTGCGAGTGGGACATCCGTGTACTATGGACACATTCTTGTTTAACTTTTGTATTAGAGCATCACTGATGAGTATTTTAAGAAACACATGACGGTCAACACTTTGAAAATATGATATATGTTTATTAGAGAATAGATTAAAAAAAATATGGCAATACACTGGACTCTATTTTTTAAACAAAACATTCTTCCTTGTCACTTAGCAGACTTCTACATAAGAATACAATAATGAGCACATTCTGTTTATTTGAAAGACATATATGTCACAGTGAAGCTAATAATACATATCTATTTCATTCTATTTACAGATACCTTAGAGAGAAATAGTTTACTTGGTAACAGAAATAATAGTAATGAAAATGATCCCACCATATATGGAGAACAGATTCCTCCCTATGATGTACTTAATACTAAATGTGTGAGTATTTCTCAAATTTTTTTAGCTCACCTGGCCCGAAGGGCCAAGTGAGCTATTCCCATCACTTTGCGTCCGGCGTCCGTCGTCGTCGTCGTCGTCCGTCGTCCGTCGTCGTCCGTCGTCGTCCGTCGTCGTTAACTTTTACAAAAATCTTCTCCTCTGAAACTACTGGGCCAAATCAAACCAAACTTGGCCACAATCATCATTGGGGTATCTAGTTTAAAAAATGTGTGGCGTGACCCGGTCAACCAACCAAGATGGCCGCCACGGCTAAAAATAGAACATAGGGGTAAAATGCAGTTTTTGGCTTATAACTCAGAAACCAAAGCATTTAGAGCAAATCTGACATGGGGTAAAAATGTTTATCAGGTCAAGATCTATCTGCCCTGAAATTTTCAGATGAATCAGTCAATCGGTTGTTGGGTTGCTGCCCCTGAATTGGTAATTTTGAGGAAATTTTGCTGTTTTTGGTTATTATCTTGAATATTATTATAGATAGAGATAAACTGTAAACAGCAATAATGTTCAGCAAAGTAAGATCTACAAATAAGTCAACATGACCAAAATGGTCAGTTGACCCGTTTAGGAGTTATTGCCCTTTATAGTCAATTTTTAACCATTTTTCGTAAATTAAAGTAATCTTTTACAAAAATCTTCTCCTCTGAAACTACTGGGCCAAATTAATTCAAACTTGGCCACAATCATCTTTGGGGTATCTAGTTTAAAAAATGTGTGGCGTGACCTGGTCAACCAACCAAGATGGCCGCCACCGCTAAAAATAGAACATAGGGGTAAAATGCAGTTTTTGGCTTATAACTCAAAAACCAAAGCATTTTGAGGAAATCTGACATGGGATAAAAATGTTTATCAGGTCAAGATCTATCTGCCCTGAAATTGTCAGATGAATCGGTCAATCGGTTGTTGGGTTGCTGCCCCTGAATTGGTAATTTTGAGGAAATTTTGCTGTTTTTGGTTATTATCTTGAATATTATTATAGATAGAGATAAATTGTAAACAGCAATAATGTTCAGCAAAGTAAGATCTACAAATAAGTCAACATGACCAAAATGGTCAGTTGACCCCTTTAGGAGTTATTGCCCTTTATAGTCAATCTTTAACCATTTTTCATAAATCTAAGTAATCTTTTACAAAATCTCCACTGAAACTACTAGGCCACAATCATCTTTGGGGTATCTAGTTTGAAAAATGTGTCCGATGACCTGGCCATTCAACCAAGATGGCCGCCACGGCTAAAAATAGAACATAGGGGTAAAATGCAGTTTTTGGCTTATAACTATGAAACCAAAGCATCTAGAGCAAATCTGACAAGAAGTTAAATTGTTAATCAAGTCAATATCTATCTGCCCTGAATTTTTCAGATGAATTGGACAACTGGTTGTTGGGTTGCTGCCCTCCAATTGGTAATTTTTAAAGAAGTTTTGCCGTTTTTGGTTATCTTGAATACTATTATAGATAGCGATAAACTGTAAACAGCAATAATGTTCAGCAAAGTAAGATCTACAAATAAGTCAACATGACCTAAATGGTCAATTGACCCCTTAAGGAGTTATTGCCCTTTATAGTCAATTTTTAACAATTTTCATTAATTTGGTAAATTTATGTAAATTTTTACCAAATATAGTCTTCTGTTACTAATGGGCAAAGTTCATTATAGATATAATTGTAAGAAGCAAAATCGTTCAGTAAAGTAAGAACTTCAAACACATCACCATCACCAAAATACAATTTTGTCATGAATCCATTTGTGTCCTTTGTTTAATATGCACATAGACCAAGGTGAGCGACACAGGCTCTTTAGAGCCTCTAGTTTGATTTAAGAAATGTAAAAAAAAAATTGAAAGGACATTCAGTCATGGTAATTTTATACCTTTTGACCCTTTCCCCTATGTTTTCCTTTAGTATTGCTATTAGTGGAAATTTCACTGATAGAATAGAAAACAAGCAGAATTGAGGGGGTCTGATCTGATCCTGCGTATTGTTTTGTCAGGATCCTGTCCCACCTGACTTTATATCCAATTTCACTTAAAATAATTTGACTTTCACATATCATGCTTACAAAAAAATAACTTTTGTGTTATTTTTCAGGATGCAGAATTAGAAGTGCAATATAAACAAGTTCTAAAGAGCATGCAATTTGGTAGTTCAGATCTGCCATGTAAGTCAGAATTATATTTGCTAGGGAAAATATTACAAATATTACAAATTTCTAGAATTGAGAATCATAGAAGAATGTTCTTGAATCCATGCCATTTCATAAGGAAACCAAGTATAGTACCTCTAGATTCAAGATGAATGGCTGATAAAATTCAATTTTGTGTAATGCTTTCAAGATGCATGTATTCATCTGAGTACATGTTAACTTGGCAATCCAGATTAATATTAAATAACTAAAACGCTAGTATAAAGTTCATATTATAAAAATGTTCTGACGTCTTTTCTCATGATTTTCATCTGTATTAATTATGTAAAATAATAACATTAACATTTTCAATTTTAACTGCACTAGATGCGCATTTCAATAATGAATGTGTCTTCATTGATGATTGAGACTGAAATATTTGAAAATCCACCACTTAATACGAATGTGGGAAGAACAAGTAAATATTTATGGTATGTAATTTTTTTAGTGGAGGGGAACCTTGGCCACCATTATGCAAATCTTTACAAGTCACATCAAGCTGGAGGACAGAAACAGGTTGGTTAACCTACTCATGTTCAAGTCATTTATTACGAATGGGAGTTTAATACTTCGAAAAATTCATATATAATGCATGGGGGTTAATTGCTAGTTCTGCACTGAATTTTGTTTAAAGTTCTTTATATACCACTTGTTTGTTTACTGATTGAGATGTAATAGGGAAGGCTTGCAAAAATTTATTAGACCTGCCACATATTCATGTCCCAAGTCAAGAACATTGTCAATGGTTGTCTAATGTCATATCTCAATTTATTTTGAGTTCTTGCTGAATTTCATTTTGATTGCAATCTATGATTCTTTCGCTTTAATTCTTTCACAACTTTAAAAAATTTCAACTATTTACACCTTGAAATACCGTGTAGACACCTGTCATTTGTTGCTCTCTAGCTTTTTTTTTTTTGCTTTTTTTTTGTACATTTGGATTTGGTTTCTGTCTTCTTGAAGTACCCCCTGCATCTCATTTATTAATAGATGTAGGATGGAAAAGCAATTTGAAGTACTTTTTATTTATTTTAGATATTCAGAATAGCCCAGGAGTTAACATCTTTATCATCAAGTTTACCACTTAATCTTTCTTCATCTATATTTGTCAGAACCGTAAGTATACAATACACTGCACTTATTAAGAGGGTGTCCATGGAAAAACCAGGCAGTTGATGGCACATGACATATTTTGTTTTCAAAATTTTTTCAACTATTTCATATCACAAATTCATTCTTTCTCAAAGTTAAATTTTGTTTTTTTATTAACTGCAACAAATGAAGAGAAAAAATTACATAGCAAGCACTGAAAATTCATTGAAAAGGGGAGATAACTCCTCATTTTGTACAAAATTTTGTTGCATTGTTAGTGAAATTTATAATCATTTTTGAGCCATCCACTAATGATTCAAAAATATCTTTGACATATATATCCTTTTTATGATATAAACATTGCATTGGAACCAAAAATTCAATGGGAAAAATTATGTTGTGCCACCCATATCATAGGATTTGCCTGATATTTACTTTGACAGCCTCTTAAATTCATCCATAGCAATTCTAATTTATAAACACAATTGTCCATAAATAACATTCTACACTTTAAACCATTCAGCGATGTTGTTATTGTTTGTTTGATAAAGTTCATTTAATAAAATTCATTAGTCATCTGATAAAAAATGAAGTAGATCTGTCATGCTGTTATTGAATTTCTTTTTTGACAATTACATATAGTAATAATTTGGCAATTAGAAATATGATTTACTGTTGATTCATTAATATTCATTGAATACTAATTTTGGAGATTTTAACTTCTTAAAACGGGACAACCACAAATTCTAATACTGTGGATTCATTTATTTTCGTGGGTACCAATTTTCGTGGATTGATGAAAACTTACATGTTCGTGGATATTTGATTTCGTGGTTTTACCGAAGTCTGCATACAAGCCATGAGAAAATTTGTCATTTGTTGAACATTTAATTTTGTGGTTCAACTGTTCCCACGAAACCATGAAAATTAGTATCCAACGAATAATGAATCCACAGTAGGTGAAACAAAAATATATGTTAATAAACAAAATTTTACAATCAATTATATTTACTCCATTGTAGGATGATGAAAAGATAACTTTGATGAGAGCATTAATTACAGGGTAAGTCTTTAGTTTAATTGTTTTTGTTGGGTTGCTTTCTCATTGATGTATAGCCCATATTTCCTTTTATTTTCCTAGTTTAAAGTTATTTGGATTCCTTATATAAAACTGGAAACTTTTGATATATTAAATACAATAAACACAAAATTATTTGGGTGATAAAAAGGTTTCTATAATTTCATGCATCAAGTATTTTCTGATAATTAATACACTAATTTTCAGGCCGGAAGGAACCCCTTATTCTGGTGGATGTTTCCTGTTTGACATATATTTCCCTCCTGCCTACCCACGATGCCCTCCACAAGTTAACCTTCACACAACAGGAAGTGGAAAAGTCAGATTTAACCCAAATTTGTATGCGTAAGTAGAGAGAGTAAAAACATGTATGCATTTATATCAGAGTAGTTTCACTTCTGTTAATTTCTCAACATAAGGCATTTTCTATGTACATGGATACTGGGAATATATACAATCTTATACATGTGCAACTACAAATGAACATCTACATCCAATCATAGTATGAGTTGATTATTTTTGATAAGAGAAAAAACTTTTGAAATTTATATATCTGCCATTCCTAATGCCAACTTGTTATTATATTTGCTAGAGTTATTTACTAATAAGTCAAAATCTTTAAAAGAAAGGATTCATTATGAATAAACTTAACAATTTTGCATTATTACATGGTAGATAGAAGTCATGAGCACATTTGTATGGTACAATAGAAAATTCATTTAAAAAAAAGATTTTGTAAAAATTGTAAATTTTCCAGAGAAAATATAGTTTGTACTTACCAAGTTAATACCAAGATTCTTTGATTTCTTATATTACAGATGTGGAAAAGTGTGTCTTTCATTACTTGGAACTTGGGAGGGACAGAAGGGGGAACAGTGGAACGAAAAAACCTCTACTGTTCTACAGGTAAAGTATCCATTTTTATTTAATTGTCTCATATCTACAATGTGGTGTCCCAAATTGCACAAAAAAGTTCAATACCTCTACTTAAACATAAAGATATAGATACATGTATGTAGGCTGTACCAAATATTTTTTAATTCCTCAGACCAAATATAATATTTTAAAATGCAACTGGATGAAACTCATTAGACATATCGTGGAATCTGTACTTTAATGATATTTATATTAGAAATTATTATTTCCTGGACATGTAACAATGATAAATGAGAAATAATTTATTTTTTCACAAGGCTTTGGGAATTGATAAAAAAAACTTTGTATTTACATTGTAGATTCTGGTTTCTATACAGTCTTTGATATTAGTTCCTGATCCTTACTTTAATGAACCAGGTTTCGAACAAGAAATAGGCACAGATGCAGGACAGAAACACAGTGATGAATATAATGAAGGTTTGTAGTTAATACTTGTCTAACAAAAGGTTTGAATGTGTTACTGTAAATTCAGAAATTATTGCGTGCATTTATTATTGCGATTTTGTCATTTTAGACTAAAATGTGATTTTAATTTTTGCGATATTGAGAAAAATCTTGTTTAATTCATATACAAAATTTCTAAATGCGAGTTTAAATTATTGCAATTAAAACCCTGTCGCATTTTTCGCAATAATAAAAACATCGCAATAATTTCTGAATTTACAGTATATAAGTTCCAAATTTTTAAATCAGAAATAAGATGAAAACTTGTGAACTATTGTATAACAAAATAGGGAATAGAAATTGATAATGTGTTAAAGAGGCTACAACCCAACCATACAGCAGAAAACAAGCAAAGAAAACCAATGGGAGAAAATCCTGCACCCAGAGGTGGGCTTCAGCTGGCCCCAAACTGAAAATAATGACAACAAAACTTTTAAGGTAATAAGGAGAAGTTAGATTTTGGGAACTTTTTGTTTGGGGTAATTCCCCTTTTATGGACTCTTTGACATAAAATTTTGTCAAAATTATTAGGTAAGCTTTAGTTCTTGAAAAGTAATGGACAGTAAAGAAAAAGTAAGACTAGTTTAAAAGACAATATTTGTTGTAAAACATTTTTCTAAGACTTCCACCATGAATTCAATCATGAACAGTAAAACAGGCCAGATATTTTTAAAAGCAATTGGACTCTTGTTCACAGAACACTATGCCTTTTGTAACTCTTAACTTATTCATGAGGTAAACTGCTATTATATTTTATTTTATTTTTCAGATGTTTGCTACAACAATATAAAATATGCAATGATAGGTAATTTACAGAACCCACCACCAGAGTTTTCAGAAGTGATCAAAGCCCATTTTTATATGAAGAAAGATAAAATGATAAAGGTGTGGTATTGATATAAATTGAATTGCATGCATTAAAAGAACATAATGTATAGATTGTAACAATTGAAGATGATTAAGATATTCATTTTCATAGTTCATAAAAAAAAATTGTACTGTACTTTTTAAAATGTCCAGAAGACAATATTTTGGTTGGAAATAGTGAATTTTTCATATATATATATATATATAATGTAAAAACAAAAATCTGTTGACCTCTTACACAAAATTCCTTCTGAATGAAAAATATTTATTTTTAACGTTTGATGTTAGTGGGTTATCATCCTTTATATGTAATGAATCTAAATGAAGATGTGAAACATTCTCTCCCTTTCATTCTTGGGCTTAAATGTTGATTATTTTCCTCATCTCAAATTCAGTGTAGACAACAGGCTCAATCATTTAATAATAGTCTGACAATAAATGTATTATTTTCCCATTTCAGGAAGTTCAAGGTTGGGTTGACAAACATGACAATCGTCGACTCACCAGAATGTTTCAAAACTTAAAACAAGAACTGAAAAAGTTACAACCGCCACAGATTCATAATACAGCAGTGTCGTGATGAATGTGTCAAGGTCATTTGATCTCATTGTGTATCTCACCAGTCATGTCAAGGTCATAAGATCTCATTGTGTATCTCATCAGTCATGTCAAGGACGTCATTCAGAGCCCATGCTGTTTCTGTACTGTTGTAATTGCTTCTTTTACAGAAAAAATTCTAGTGCTATGTGGGTTTGATACAGTTGTAAGGCAGTTAAGGGCTCCATTAAATCATTTCACAAAAGTTGATATGTTGACTCATTATGATTCATAATATCATTCCATACTAGGGTGGAGATGGAAACTGGAATGTCATATTTTGTTGAAAGGAATGCACTTACAGAAATCATATTGGGAAAAAAATGAAATTATCATATTACGCTACTAGAAAAAGTAAATTCTGTGATATGAATAGTTTTGTAGAATTTATAGTCAAACTATTATACATAGACTCAGACGTACTTATGTATATATATATAATATATATAGTAAGACCTGTCTGAACAAAACCTTGAATAAAATTGAAACTGGTCTAAACTGACCATTGAATCAGAAATAGTGAATGTTCCTTACGTAAAACAGTACCTGTAATCCAGGTTTTCAGTTTAAATAGGTTTCACTGTATGTATAAATATCTTTTGTTACCTGACAAAATACAGCTTTATGTTAAAGCTAAACTTGCCATTTTATATCATTTTACCATTGAATTTGTATTTATTTATATATAAACTTTTTGGTGCTTCATCTTAACTTTAATTGCCAAAACAAACTGTGATTGAACAAAAGGTTTTAAGGCCCAGCTGTAGCAAGAAACAAAGCATATAAATGTACACTCTTCTGTCTGACCATTTTGATATGGCAAAGTTTTTCATTCAACATGAATAAAAGATGTTTGGTTATACATTAGTTGGACAGCAACCCAACAATACAAAACTGAAAATTTTTCAGAGACCTATTTTTTAGCTCACCTGGCCCGAAGGGCCAAGTGAGCTTTTCCCATCACTTTGCGTCCATCGTCCGTCGTCCGTCGTCGTCCGTCGTCGTTAACTTTTACAAAAATCTTCTCCTCTGAAACTACTGGGCCGAATTAAACCAAACTTGGCCACAATCATCATTGAAGTATCTAGTTTAAAAAATGTGTGGCGTGACCCGCCAAACCAACCAAGATGGCCGCCATGGCTAAAAATAGAACATAGGGGTAAAATGCAGTTTTTGGCTTATAACTCAAAAACCAAAGCATTTAGAGGAAATATGACAGGGGTAAAAATGTTTATCAGGTCAATATCTATCTGCCCTGAAATTTTCAGATGAATCGGTTAACCTGTTGTTGGGTTGCTGCCCCTGAATTGGTAATTTTGAGGAAATTTTGCTGTTTTTGGTTATTATCTTGAATATTATTATAGATAGAGATAAACTGTAAACAGTAATAATGTTCAGCAAAGTTAGATTTACAAATAAGTCAACATGACTGAAATGGTCAGTTGACCCCTTTAGGAGTTATTGCCTTTTATAGTCAATTTTTAACCATTTTTCATAAATCTAAGTAATCTTTTACAAAAATCTTCTCCTCTGAAACTACTGAGCCAAATTAATCCAAACTTGGCCACAATCATCTTTGGGGTATCTAGTTTAAAAAATGTGTGGCGTGACCCGGTCAACCAACCAAGATGGCCGCCACGGCTAAAAATAGAACATAGGGGTAAAATGCAGTTTTTGGCTTATAACTCAAAAACCAAAGCATTTTGAGGAATTTGACATGGGATAAAAATGTTTATCAGGTCAAGATCTATCTGCCCTGAAATTTTCAGATGAATCGGTTAACCTGTTGTTGGGTTGCTGCCCCTGAATTGGTATTTTTGAGGAACTTTTGCTGTTTTTGGTTATTATCTTGAATATTATTATAGATAGAGATAAACTGTAAACAGTAATAATGTTCAGCAAAGTTAGATTTACAAATAAGTCAACATGACCGAAATGGTCAGTTGACCCCTTTAGGAGTTATTGCCCTTTATAGTCAATTTTTAACCATTTTTCATAAATCTAAGTAATCTTTTACAAAAATCTTCTCCTCTGAAACTACTGAGCCAAATTAATCCAAACTTGGCCACAATCATCTTTGGGGTATCTAGTTTAAAAAATGTGTGGCGTGACCCGGTCAACCAACCAAGATGGCCGCCACGGCTAAAAATAGAACATAGGGGTAAAATGCAGTTTTTGGCTTATAACTCAAAAACCAAAGCATTTTGAGGAAATTTGACATGGGATAAAAATGTTTATCAGGTCAAGATCTATCTGCCCTGAAATTTTCAGATGAATCGGTTAACCTGTTGTTGGGTTGCTGCCCCTGAATTGGTAATTTTGAGGAAATTTTGCTGTTTTTGGTTATTATCTTGAATATTATTATAGATAGAGATAAACTGTAAACAGTAATAATGTTCAGCAAAGTTAGATTTACAAATAAGTCAACATGACCGAAATGGTCAGTTGACCCCTTTAGGAGTTATTGCCCTTTATAGTCAATTTTTAACCATTTTTCATAAATCTAAGTAATCTTTTACAAAAATCTTCTCCTCTGAAACTACTGAGCCAAATTAATCCAAACTTGGCCACAATCATCTTTGGGGTATCTAGTTTAAAAATTGTGAGGCGTGACCCGCCAAACCAACCAAGATGGCCGCCATGGCTAAAAATAGAACATAGGGGTAAAATGCAGTTTTTGGCTTATAACTCAAAAACCAAAGCATTTTGAGGAAATTTGACATGGGATAAAAATGTTTATCAGGTCAATATCTATCTGCCCTGAAATTTTCAGATGAATTGGACAATCGGTTGTTGGCTTGCTGCCCTCCAATTGGTAATTTTTAAAGAAATTTTGCCGTTTTTGGTTATTATCTTGAATACTATTATAGATAGAGATAAACTGTAAACAGCAATAATGTTCAGCAAAGTAAGATCTACAAATAAGTCAATATGACCTAAATGGTCAATTGACCCCTTAAGGAGTAATTGCCCTTTATAGTCAATTTTTAACAATTTTCATTAATTCGGTAAATTTATGTCAATTTTTACCAATTATTTTTCTCTGTTGCTAATTGGCAAGGTTCATTATAGATATAATTGTAAGAAGCAAGAACGTTCAGTAAAGTAAGAACTTCAAACACATCACCATCACCAAAATACAATTTTGTCATGAATCCATTTGTGTCCTTTGTTTAATATGCACATAGACCAAGGTGAGCGACACAGGCTCTTTAGAGCCTCTAGTTTTTTATTCAAATACTTTTTTTTTTGCAACTGTTGTGTCACTGCCACTGGTTACAATGCTTATATGACTTTGGTTAAGTTTGCATTAAAAGCTCAATTTAAAAAAATAAAGCATGATAATATTTCATTGATCTTTCACCACTATAAACTTCTGCTACAGTCAATGGTGTTCAAAACTATTTTGGTCACTTTGACCTTTATTTCATGCTAGAGTAACTGCTGTTAAATTTACAAAAACCTATGGTGATTTATTAATGATTCTTCATCCCTTTAGACTTTTAGGCACTAAGTGTAATGCTAAACTAAATTTCACAACATTTCAGTTACTTTGGTATAGTTCTTTATGTTTATGTATAATTTTTGGAAAGGTATGGTAATTTATTAATTATATTTTACCACTAGTCATCTGGTTTTATTCAACACTGTGCAGCTACATTAGGTCAGTTATTAATATTTTTTTCTCGTCCTTTTTTACAGCTAGATATACATATCATACACAAACTTCATCAAATTGTATAGTTTTGAGTGTCTATTATTTGCTTTACTTGACAGTTCTGATTTTTCACTGCATTCCAGGTCTTCATACATATAAAATGTATACATAGTAATGTTTGGATTTTTTAATGTATCTGATTGTTGATTTATTTTATGTATATTGTTAAGTTTGCATATATCACCCAAAAAATAAACGATCAGCCTTTCATAACAGAATGTATAATCTTCTGTTCATCAAGTATTTTATTTAAAAGTATCTTACTTTATTTCATAACTTGTACATGTACTAGCAAGAAGGAGGTATGAAATTGTTCTATCTTCAGTTCAAAAGGAAGAAGGATTTTTCAATTAAAGTAGTTGCATTTTAAATTTAACTTCATTTCATATATAAAGGAATTATTGATCTGTTTACCAACCAAGCAAGATTCCTTGTATGTAAAAGCGATATACAGAATTGAAAAAGGACAAATAGAATTCAATGTTCTCCCCAGGGTCTTTTAGTATCATGGTAATGTGATGCTATAATTTTAAAAGTGATGCTATCTGAAGTGGTTTTCTTAGAGATTATGTTATGGATATGATGCTATAATTTTTAGAAACAAGATGGTATTTCAATTTCACCTGTTTACCAGGATGCTAAATGAAATATCTGGGGAGAACACTGGAATTAATGTTGTGTGATTTGATGTTTGTTTTAAAAATAATATAAATGTAAACATGAAAATATTTTAGTGGTATTTGTTTTCACTAACTTTGTGACTAAAATGGAATGATGAAAAATCCCTTCGGTAACATTGATCCTAAAGGAAGATCAAATTTAAGGACAACAAAAATGCACCAAGAAAAAAGTGAAAAAAATTGTCATGTCAAATCACTATCTTTTGTCCTGTTGTGTAGTAATAAGTATGCATTTTAAACCCCACTTCATAGTTCAGCTAGTGTTTAAGTTCATTTCCTCACTTCTCTTACTCCATTTAAAAAAAGAGGGGGAAACAAAAGTGGCATTGAATCATTAGAACTACACAATGCAATTCATTTAAATGTCTATTTAAGTTTATTTCACTCACCTTTTCTTAAATATTTATTTCTAAGCATAATAATTACAGTGAAATTTTATCTAGCAAAATGCATATGACTTACAATAAGATTGAGATTAATTGCTCCAGTTTGCGATCTGACAAGGTATTTACAAAACATAGAGTTTGTTAATTATGTTAATTATATTATTTTTTGTTTTGTTGGTAAATTTTTTGTTATGTTTTATTTGTTTACAAGTATTTCTTGGAAAACAAATATATGATCTTGTTCTTTTGAGAATTCTGCAAATTTGGTAAATAATAAATAACTGTTTGTAAACACAAAATATCTAGACAGTTGACATTAAAGACTTTAAAAGTCAGCAAGTAGATTTTGCCCTATTACTTTTACACCAACTGTGAATAAAGGCATTTTGCAAGTCAATACAGGGTGTGAAAATTAGGCATTGCAAACTTTTGTTTTTGATTTTGCTTTTTCCAAGCATGTCAAATGTTGCTATGATTAATTTAATTTTGATATCTCTTCATTTAGATTAAAGAAATGTTTTGTACGAGTTGGATATACTGCGATATTTTCAGTTCAGATAGCCAATAAAATGAAGCTGTCTTAGGTAGTTTCTGTAAACTCAAAATTCTTTCTTTTTTTTCT
Organism: Mytilus trossulus; assembly: GCF_036588685.1. Classification (NCBI taxonomy): domain Eukaryota; kingdom Metazoa; phylum Mollusca; class Bivalvia; order Mytilida; family Mytilidae; genus Mytilus; species Mytilus trossulus. The sequence continues at coordinate 1,776,010 of NW_026963302.1, read as the reverse complement.
ATTGTAAAGGGATATTTGTCACACAAAAATTGCATTTGTTATTTTGAAAGCATTATGTATATGTAGCATTTCCCAAATTCACAATGACTAATATTCTATAAGTTGTTGGCATTAGTGATTTTTTAATATAAGGCCAGACTTATAGAGCATTTCGTGTTTTTCTATTGGTAATTTCATGAATTTATTAATTGATTCCATGATACAAATCCAATGATTTTTTTAATTTGGGGAAATTGAATATATAAACAAAGATAAAAAGAGGGCATCTAACACATCAATTCTAAGAATTATGGACACCATGGCTTAAAGAAAACAGCAGAACAGACAAAATTGTCCAAAAAAAACAACAACATAAAACTAAAGATTAAGCATCACAAACCCCTGCAAATACCAAAATGACCATACTGTAAATAAATCATGCTTTTTTCTATCATGGTTTTTTGCTACTTAGTAGAAAATGAATAGTGCATTGCATATTGAATTGCACTGCAGCCATTTTTTGTACTTAAATAAGATTGTATGCAGGAAAGTGCTATTTTATTGTTTGCTGAAAGTGCTATTTTACTACAAAATGTTTGTTCAGAGTGAAAGATTAGATCACAATGTCTCAAAAATAAATTAAGGATGTGTTCAGAAGATTATGTACTAATTTTGATGGAAATGAATGTAATATTTATATTTTACCAGATAGGTAGATATTGTTGATTTAATGTTGTGAAATTCATTTTAAATAAAAAAGAATGAAACATTTGAATTGGTTTTTTTACACCTTTATTCAAAGATGTATGATATTTCCAGTCAAATGAAACAGATAGTAATACAGATGATTTTGGAATCAGATCAATGAGACAGAAATTTAAAGGGACAAAATAAGGACTCCTTAATTTCAGCATATGCTATTCAACAATAGACAAGATGTCTATAAAAAAACTCAATCTCTTTACTGGCCATAGTGTAAAAAAAGTTCTTAATTCTTTTAATAGAGAAACAAAGATCTGCTATCTCCATAAATTAAAAACGACATGAAAACATAACAAAAGACTTCCATTTGTTGCTGAAACAGGTCTTGCTATCTGGACCATGTGATGTGTTGTTGACACCTGTTGTTGTCTTTATACACAATTTTGTATGCCCATATTGACTATTATATAGTTTTACTAATGAACATACTCGCATTAGTAATGCTAACTTGAGTAACTTTCCAGCAAATTATTTGAAATATTGTTAGGAACCATTGAACATAGTTCCAGTTATATTTTACCAATTTCACTTTGTCCTTCCAGAGTTATGCCTCTTGAGTAGGACAATTGTAAATATTTTGTTTTTCTTTCGAGCAGGCTTAACCAATCATTTGAAATTTTTAAATGTTGTTCAGGGGAAAAAAACACAGATCCTATTAGAATTTGACAAATTTCACCATTGTTCTCGTACAGTAATACCCATTTCAAAAGTGGAAAATTGCAAATGACTTTGTTTTCCAAGCAATAACCTAACTACATCTCTACCAATCATTTGAAATCATTATTAAGGATACCATATTACAGATCCAGCTCAAACTTGAGGAATTTCACTTGTATTATCCCCTAGATACAGCAAAAATTAGCCAAAGTTTGGGTTATCACAATAACCTTAGTTTGTTCCCCCCCTCAAATTATATGAAATTTATAAATGTTGTAACAGTAGATACCAAAAATATCATTTATGTATATGTTCCGGACCATATGAGTATTTGGACCATACGCGTATGGTCATGACCATATGTGTATACTCATATGGTCGGACCATATGAATATAATACTCGTTTGGTTATTAACGGGCCGGACCATATGAGTATTTGGACCATATAGGTATATATTTTTTTAAATTACATTATAAAAAAAAATTTATCTAAAAAAAATGATGATTAAATGACAATGTATATTTATATAATACAAATACTACGTAAAAATTAAATATTGATGACATAGTTAGTTTTTAGCGTAAATTATATTCTTACATGTAGGCTTGGATGTCATTAATTTATTTCCATACGGTATCATAGTTTTTTTACATTTGCAAGTCTTGGTTGTGCACGATCCTTTTCATTTACACCTTTTGTTTGCGAGTGAAAAGCTAGCCTTTTTGTAGCTCTGCGTTGCGTACAGTGACATCGAGGTCTTGGGCCATTTCGATGTCTACGTTTTTTTTTAAAGAAGCCCTAGATCTCAAATATCGTAACATGACTAGTACTGCAATACATTATATTCACAAACCACTTAAATAAACTATGTTACTTTCCAATAACTTCTTAATTGTGTAATGTTGTTCAATTCTTTAAGAAATTTTTGGAATTTATTTTTTTAAGTCGAAATGTTGCCATTCCGTGACTCGTAATAACAAATCGGTGTTGACCATCGTTAATGACCATAAGTATAAAATGTATTTATTATAGTTTGGACAAGTAAGTACAATTAACTAGGTGAAACTTCTTATTTTTATTTAGCTTATCTTTTTATTATAATTTAATAATAAAATTACCTTTATGATAGCGTCTTTTTGATGAACGGTCATACCATATGAAGAGTTTAGAAGTATTAAAAGTAAACTGTAACAGAGTGTTAATTACCCCGACCATACGCGTATGCCATATGCGTATGGTCGGACCATTTGAGTATATACCCATATGGTCATGACCATACGCGTATGGTCCAAATACTCATATGGTCCGGAACATATATATATTTCTGGTATTTTATTTTTTAAAAGTAAAATGAATCAATGAATAAAATCATTCATTTATTTTATTACAAATAATACATATACAATACAAGTTTAAAAACTAGGGTTTAAGAGGAGCAAGTCCTAGTTTTGCTCTAAGTTCATTTGCTTCTTCAATGTTAATTTCGTCCTTTGATGGACCAAGATTGCGTTTATGATGATGTCTGTCATTACCATGATGTCTTCTGTGTCGATCACTGTCTCGACTTTTATCTTTTTCTTTATGTTCATGTCTGTGTTTCCTTTTCTTTCTCCTATAATAAAATTTAAAAATAACATTTTAAACACACAAAAATACTGTAAAATATTAGATTGCTAAATTGTGGTTTTGAGAGAATGGTTGTCTTAGATTTTATAATAGTTTTATATATCAACTTGATTGATTGTTGTTTAATTTATGTCCAGTAACAAATGGTTCATGCATATTCATGAAAAGGGCCAATTCAATATGAAAACAATTACTTAAGGTTAGTTCTGCAAACCAGGAGTTAGGGCTGGAAATTTAGACTTCCACTGAATAAATTTAAGTGAAAAAGTCATTAATGAGTTATACGATTTTCAAAATATATTACCTTTCATCATCATCTCTGTGTCTTTGTTCTACAAAAGAAATTCAATAAGTAAGTAGTCCGAGATTACTCTGACGTCCGACGGCCGCAGCTTGTCTGGCAAAACAGCCGTCGGACGACAGAGTAATCTCGGACTATAAGTAAGGAGTTATAAAAGAAATATCATTTATATTTATATCTTCTAATAGAATACACCTTATAGCTATTTGGAAATCTGTTCCACTTGACCTGAGAATCTTCACCAGTTGAACTTTTAATGTCATACAACAATCACCTTTCCATTGTGGTATCTGATATTTTCTAATTTTACTGGAACCTTTGCATAGTCCAGTAATGGCTAACAAATAGTGACAAGGTGTATTATGAAATTTAATTCAAACATTTTATTATATTGCTATAAGTTAGGCTGTAGCACTTTTCTTTGATAAAACATGCAAAGGTGTGCTGTGACTGAATGGATAATTTATTTTGTGATATGATTCAGAAACATTTGAGCCAAATAATTATAATATAATGAACAGTCTGTGTAAAGATAAAACAGTGCTTAATATAGTCATTTAACGTAAGAGTTCCATTATTTTCAGTTATATTCTAATTTTTGTAGATCTTGTATTGTTGATGATGGCTTATGTTATGTGCAGCTGGCAAGCATGTGCTCTTAATTCCAAAATTTTTGCTTTGTTCAACTGGGTATCAAAGTGATGTGAATTCAGTTTTTGACTTATGTGTTTTGTATTGATGTAAAATATAAAACAAAACGCATATAAAACATACCTCTCTTTTCTCTGTCTCTTGATCTAGATCGTTTTCTGTTTCTTTCCCTGTTAAAATAAACACAGTTGAGTTTCTAGAGCAATGATTAGCATTATATTTTAAAATGCAACTGTTTATTGTGTAATATGGAATACAACCTTTTAAATCTTCACTTAAGCATTTAATGTTTGTTTAAATTTTCAATAAAATTTCTTATGGAACCCCTTTGGTCTGTTCACCATGGACCTTTTCATTGGTTGATGACCTCTACATGTGTCTTTTATCAAGAAATGGAGAACAAATTCAAGACTAGGGTTAGCTGTATCAACAAATTATATACACACATGTTTTTCGTGTGCTTTGACAGCCTCTTTTGACAAAATTAGCCATATATCTACTCTTCACATGATAATTTGAGATGAGTGATAATTTTTTAACAAGGTGCAAATTGCAGAAAATAAGAAGTTCAGTACTATTTTCAAAATCTAAAAAACTGACAGGATTATGAAAACTTTCACTCTGCTTTAGACAAGCAATTACCTGGAAGGAGATGGACTTCGTCGATATTTTGGTGATGCCCCTCTATCAGGTCTGTCTAAATCTTTATAGTTTTTTCTTTTGTCTGCTGATTGATCTTTGTCTTCCTGAAAATACAATAACAAACATTTCAATATATAAACATGTAAGATTATAATTAATCATAGTTGAAAGAAAACATAATTTGACCTTATACAATGCTAAAATAAGACAAAATTGCTCAAATTGTAGTTTACACAAAAAATATAATAAACGTTGAAAAAAGGCAGAATAATAAATACTATAATTTGATTACAGAAAAATGACGAAAAAAAACCACATAGAGATTAATTCCCAAAATCATTATATGCAGTGAAGTTCCATAATGAATGAAGGTCTGAAAAATATTGCTGGGCTGTTCCCAAATTTGTTTTGTGGGTGGATGGGAGGCACACAAACTAATTAACTAAGACTGGTTGCATTTTCTTTAAAATTTGGATAATTGTAAGTCAAATGTAATTTTTAAGGTGGTGTGTCTCTTATAAAGTTCCTCCCATGCCCTCATGCGTGAATGAATTGCTGATTTTGATATATGAAATTTAATACCATGGATTCTTCTTCATCAGATGTTTCCATTTCTTCTAAGTCTTCTTCAACAGCACTCACTCGAGCCTCTATCTGATTGTTCTCTTCCAATATCATTCTTTTCTGAAAAAAGAGAATCACATCAGTTACAGTATTTACAAGTTTAATTGATTTAAAACATCTAGATAACGAATGAGAAATATGAAAACATAACATTTTGTTGTAAAAACTAAAGAATATTCTGATATCTTTAAAACTCATAAAATTGCTGGAAAAGTATTTTACAAAAATAGATATAACGAAATTGTAAAGAAACAATATATTGCTGATCTGCTGTTTGTATATAACCTGAAAATTCTTCATCTATGGTCAATCTACAAAAACATTCTGCTGAAAATTTAGTAAAAATCCATTGTCAATCCATGCTCACTTTCACTATGTTGTGGGTCACATAAATGGTATGGTCTGTAAGGAACAGTTATTTATATGAATCTGATTAAAAAAGGAAAGTATGTTTTCTTCTTCATTGCAAAGATTTATATTTGAAACTTATACAAAAATACACAATAAAATACAAATGTACCTGTATTCTTGGAAGAATAATATCACAAACTCTTTCTTCATGTAACAATTCATCTATAAATTCATCCATGTGAACAAGCTCAAATTCTGAAAGTTACAAAATACATAATGTGATAGATATTTTTCACAATAGTGACACATGTATTTAATTCAAAAATATTTGACTTACAGATTTATTAATATTTGCTCAACATCTAGTTGCAAATATTTCATGCATATTTAGGGTGATACAATTCATCCATTAGGGATTGTTCAACAATTGATTTATATATGACCATAGGTTCAACCATTGAACAACATCAATCTTGCTCATGTTTTAATAAAAACAAGAGTGCACACGCTGAAATGTCTCGCCTTTTTTACTAATCATTGATATTATGTTGATAGTCCTAATTATAAAGCTTTATTAAAAACTGTCACATAAACTTAACATTAACCAAGATAACTAAACAAAGACCAATGAACCATGGAAATGAGCTCAAGGTCAGATGAACCATGCCAGGCAGCATGTACAGCTAACAATGCTTCCATACAACAAATATAGTTGACCTATTACTTATAGTTTAAGAAAAATAGACCTAACCACAAAAACTTAACAATGAGCAATGAACCTTGAAAATGAGGTCGAGGTCAAATAAAACCTGCGCGACTGACGTATAGATCATAAAATATTTCTATACACCAAATATTGTTGACCTATAGCATATAGTATTAGATAAAAAGACCAAAATTCAAAAACTTAAACTTTGACCACTCAACCATGAAAACGAGGTCAAGGTCAGATGACATCTGCCCGCTTGACATGTACACCTTACAATCATTCCATACAACAAATATAGTAGATCTATTGCATAAAGTATGAGAAAAACAGACCAAAACACAAAAACTTAACTATAAACACTGAACCATGAAAATGAGGTCAAGGTCAGATGACACCTGCCAGTTGGACATGTACACCTTACAGTCCTTCCATACACCAAATATACTAGCCCTATAGCTTATAGTACCTGAGATATGGACTTGACCACCAAAACTTAACCTTGTTCACTGATCCATAAAATGAGGTCATGGTCAAGTGAAAACTGTCTGAGGGGCATGAGGACCTTGCAAGGTACGCACATACCAAATATAATTATCCTATTAGTTATAATAAGAGAGAATTCAACATTACAAAAAATCTGAACTTTTTTTTCAAGTGGTCACTGAACCATGAAAATGAGGTCAAGGACATTTGACATATGACTGACGGAAACTTCGTAACATGAGGCATCTATATACAAAGTATGAAGCATCCAGGTCTTCCACCTTCTAAAATATAAGCTTTTAAGAAGTTAGCTAACACCGCCGCTGTAGGATCACTATCCCTATGTCGAGCTTTCTGCAACAAAAGTTGCAGGCTCTACAAAAACAATGAGGAATTTTTGTAAATTAGTGTCAATCATCTTTTATTGATGCTGATCATGACAACCCATTGGGCACACACAACATTCATTTGTTATACAGTGTCCATTTGTACCAGTAGTAACTATAATTTGTTGGAGTTGAATAGATATGTAAGAGTATTGCCTTTAAATCTAATTTGCTTATTTTATTAGTTTTTTTTTACCATTTTTGTCTGGGTAATAGGTATAAATCATGTCTATAAAAAATATTTCAACACTAAAACATATGTTTTTTCCTGATCTGGTGCCAATTAATGTATGTCATACCTCCTGATCTATTCTGTCTCTTTATTTTTCTGTAGTCATAATATAAAGGTTCCAAGTATTTGTAACAATCTAAAGCTGTCCCAGTTAATCTCATGTAAAGGGCACCTAATGCTCTGACATATCTGTAAAAATATATATATATATTGTAATTATAACAAGCTCTGTGCATCAGACAATAAAATTGAGAATGGAAATGGGGAATGTGTCAAAGGAACAACAACCCGACCATAGAAATAACAACAGCAGAAGGTCACTAACAGGTCTTCAATGTAGAGAGAAATTCCTGAACCCTGAGGCGTCTTTCAGCTGGCCCCTAAACAAATATATACTAGTTCAGGTATAATGAACGTCATACTAATTTCCAAAGTAAAAAATACTATTCTTCTGTTTTCTCTCTGAATTTTAAATTGCCTTTAAAATTTACATGTATCTTGTATATATATTTTCTTTTTCTATATATAAGAAGTAAACACAAAACCCACATGCTCATTATTTATACCAGTGATCACTGTATTGAGTGTATATGAACTTTTAAGACCACTTGGCCAACAATTCCCCTTTCCCATAAACTGATAAAACAATATTGAATAAACAAATTGTGTTCCTTGCAAAGTACATGTAAAAATATTAAGGCAAAAATGTAATATGAACATACTTGAAAGTTTCATTTCTGATGAATTCTACCACAATATCTTTCTCTGGCTGTATCTGTAACATCTTTAGAATTAAACATAGAAATGGTGTTGGTTTGATGTTTCCTCCAAAAACACCTCCTACAAATTTTAAATCCATAGCTTTGTCCACCATTAACTCCGCTTTAAAAATAATAATATATTATTAATCATAAATAGACAAATGAAAGATATCCAACAACATTTTAAAAAGCATTTGAAAAGTAAATAAGCTGTGTCATTGTTGAGATTATCACAAGAATATCAGCCTGGACATATGTTACACAAATACATAAATGTTTTACATTTATAAAGATAAAAAAAAAAAAATTGATAATTAGGCAGATTCTACCCAGAAGTCTTTACACCACCACACACCCTGATTTTTGTTTTTATCTTTTAAAAGACCTACGGGGTCATGTGGGTAGAACCTGCCTAATATTTATTTACTTTTTTTATCTTTATAAATGTGACTGAAAATATTCTAAATTCAACAGATGATGAGATTAAGAGACCAAATATTAGACAGAATTGCACCAAGAACGCAGTACAAGGCATGTAAATCTTGCAATTCATGGTACCACTATGAATGTCAACAATTATCATTACAGGACAAAAATTTCTTGATAACATCAAACGGTTCAACCTTCTGTTGGTTTAATCTAATAAATAAGAGAGTGACAGTGTTACACAATACTTCTTAATTTTTTACATATAATATTGTAAAGTGATTAAGAAGTTGAATTTATACCTTATACCTTTATCTTCGGGTCGTTAAATAAGCCAAAGGCTTCTACTGACCCCTCATCATGGATTGTCGTATATGCATTTCTCTTCTCATAATTAATATATATATATATATAATATATATTAAACTTATAGTAAAAAAACCACTTATTTGGGTGTGCGCAGCTGAACACTTATTAACACGAACATATGAATTTATAAGGGTTCCAGTTTTCGCCATTTAGTGCGGACTTAAAATTATTTTAGAGTCTTTGCTGTCACCGTTAAATCTGACAGGTTATTCCACTGGTCCACTACTCTAATTGAAAAAGTATTTAGTCTATGTGTGTTTTTTCTTTAAATGTTTACCTGTAAGAGCAAAACATTCTTCTTTCCAGTATTTACACTCATAAATACGAGTACGGATAATTTTCTCCACAAGGTACTGTGGGTTTGTTCCTTTAATGGAATGTGCATCTTTAACTGTTCGATTAGCCATTACAGAAGCAAAAAATGCTTCTAAAACAGTGTTTCTTTCCCAAAACGAATAATTCAATGTCAAATGTAATGATGAATGATACTCATAAATCTGTGTAATTTAAAACGCAACTAAGACTTGAATGGAAGCTATTGGGTTTTCTCGGTCTGAACTGAATAGTCTAGAGAACTGCGCATAGTTATAGTCTATTTTTAATATATCTCACGAATGATAAAACTTATAAAAAGATCAAAATTTAACTTCAAAAAGTGTTCAAAAGAGATAAATCCATTTATTTGTTCAAGTTTTGATACACCAATTATAAATATAGCCTACGTTTAGTTATTTTGAGTGGAATTTTTTAGTTTCTTGGAATAGACTGTATGGCGGGAAATTTCTGGAGAAACAGCTGATTGATAAACAAGATGCCTGTAAAGAAATATTTTCCCAGCAAAGAAATCAAAAGGCTTAGCTTGACTGGAAAATTTGAATTGGACAAGAGACACTCTTCATATAAACATTATAAGTTAGTTTTTGACACACCATGGACTAGTGCACTACAGAAAATAATATCCTCAATAAAAGTTGTAGATCTTAGATGATAACAAAAAATTAAAAAGACACACAAAAAACAAACACATGTCAACAATATGTCAAAAGATGTGAAGAAATACCAACAACATTATCTGTTATAAACTAACTGTCTGGCATTCCGTCCAACAGTCGTGCTATTAATATCTGACCAATATGGCAATAAAACAAAGAGGGAGAAAAAATAATCATATTGCTGATATGCTGTCATAGGTGGATCCATCTGAGGGATGGCAGTCACTCCCCCTTTCATGGGAAAATTTTGGTTGATTATACAGGTAATGGCTGGAGCGGGCCCCCCTTACAAAAAGTTCTGGATCTGCGACAGGGTCTCATTGGGGGGTTCCGATCCTGGATCCTGCGACAGGGTCTCATGGGGGGGTTCCAATCCTGGATCCTGCTTACTGTTTTGTCAGATTCCCGTATCCCACTTAAACTATGTATGTAAGCAATTCTAATTTTTTGTCATTTTCCTGGGTCCCGCAAGACCTTATTTCCCGTTTTCACGGCACAATAATTTGACTTTCATGTGTCACAAAAAAATCGGCAATCCTGCGTCAGGCTTAGACCCCAATGAGACCCACTGCCACTGGCTGTTTTACTAAATGATTAAAATCATGGCTTTTTATTGTGAAGCCTATGTTAAATTGTACTTTTATGTCTATTTAGCCACTTCAATTGTTTGAAATAATACTTCAAGCAATCTTAATAAGTACAATAAGCTTGTTTCCAGATATGGTAGGTAATTGAATCTGTCTCATGATGTAAATGTAGTAATGGTTACTTCCAACACATGTTGAGCGAATTATTTTGAAAAAAAGTTTGTTTTACCGCACAAAATATTCTTGAAATTAAAATCTTAATTCCGCCAAATAAAAAAAATTGTGTGGTTCCAGTTACCTCCCATAGACTCAATGTATAAAAAAAGACTTAAATTATAAAAAAACATCCTACCTACATACCCTAACTTTTTTACAGATGTAACTGGAACATCACCAGTGATATTGTTAGCCTCAAATTACAGCCGATATTAGGCCTTTTCCCCTAGAGAAAATTCCCAATTACAAAAAAAAATGGCTTGAAATTCTTCCCAATTAGGTGTACGTTTTCCCAAACAGTGATTGCATTTGTAATTATGATGTCATGGATGTGTAAATTTCGTATTCATGTTATTATTTTGATATGATCAAAGCGTTTTTGAGATCAAGGATTCTGATTCTGATCATTGGGGTGCTTGTAAAATGATTTGTGTAAAACATGTGTATGTACCGTCATTCTATTCGTTTCTTTCCCCTCCCACAAATGTTCCTTTCCGGTTAAAATTGTATCGTTTCTTTCCCTGCCCTCAAATGTTCCTTTCTGGTTAAGGATGTCTCACAATTCAAAATATTACGTCAAAAAACTCAGTAAAAAAGACAGCAAAGGTTTACAGAAGATTGGAGATGTGTTAAAAAAAATTAATAAAGTTAATAAAGTCGCTGATGAATCATCTGAAATAAAATCGGAAGTTGCTAAAGCTATTGAATATATTATTAAAGAAGTTTGTAAAACTAATGAAACAAATGACAGACTCAGTTATCATGGCAATGTTGACAATGTTAATGATCAGTCTACAATTGAGAAAGTTTCTGCACCAACAGCTCTTTCTGAGACTTCAACAGCTCCTTGCAGCATCTGTGAAAGTCCTGTTGATACTGTAAAGATTGATCAAAGAAAATTTTCATCTCAAAAATATGAGCACAAATATACCTGGCTTTACTTCTCTCATTCCAAAAATGGTGTTATGTGTAAAATTTGTGAGCTGTTTGCACTGTCATCATCATCTTCAAGGGCCTTTGTCTTCAAAGGAGTTATCTAAGGTACCCATCCAACAAGGCAGCTTGAATCCCATGCAGAAAGTGTGTGTCACCAATCTTCTGTGGAAACTGAGCTTGTTGATATGTTCAAGGGGTTGAAGGACAGGAAAATGGAGCTTTGAACATTAAAAATTAAAATCATGAACTGTTATGACTTGACTTATCAATTATATAAAGCTCAAAATTCAACTTTTTAAAAGTACTATTAATTCTTATTAAAAATTTCCCAATTTCCAAATAAACTGATGCATTTTTCCCCAAAAAAAAGGGTAGAGGTAGTTTTGAAAAAAGACAACAATATCACTGATCACATACTATTTTATTTGGTCTTGGATGGTTACCCTCATTTTGGTTGCAAGTGTATTGAGATTTTATATTTCCAGAACTTTGATCATGTTGATATAATTGCAGCAATACAGGCACAACTTCTATCTGGTAAATGATGTCAGAAGGCCGAGAAGGGTGTGCTAAAATGAATATTTTTAAGGGAAAGACATGATTTTAGAAATACATATACATGTAGCCTATTGGAATTTTATTAGATTATTGACTAATATTTTTCTGCTGCCTTCAATCTTTGACTTAATGTATTCTGGTTGTACAAATTTACAGGGGGGTAATTATTATTGGCAGAAGATTTAATGACTGGAGAATTTCAGAAAAGGTATCAAAAGTTCACAAGAATATTTTTAGCGCTTATCTGTTTATTATGAACATTCATTTCTATATAAATATAGTGTGTTTACTTTCAATTCTATGTTTACTAATCGATCCATACTGGTCATTGATATAGCATACAGACCCTCTCTATTTAATAAACTCTGTGACTGCCGTGGATAGTAAACTTGAAAATGATAGCTGATAGAATTATGAAAATACACTTTATTCTTTGTATATATATATGTTCAAAGTATACAGAAAAACGCAAACCGGAAGTCTAATCTGACTTAAAATTTCGTCCAATGACGGGACAATATCCGGATGCCTTTTTTCTCGTTTTTCTCTAAAAATATCTCAATCTGAATAATCATATGAATGGATGACAAATGGCACTATGCACTGTACCTATAGGACACAGAGGCGTGTTGATCAATTTATTGTGGAAAGAAGAGAAGCGACACCCAAAATGAGGTCTTCTCGTTTAATAGTATAGATTGGTCCTAGTGTTTCAGTATATGAGAGATTTCAATTCCAAAATTAGTTCATGAAAAAGTTTTCTATTGAAAAGTCTTGTTAAGGATATTTTTAAAAAAAATAGTGGCAGACTTTTAGATTAATGTATAATCAAAATAATTTAGGACAGCTTTAGTTGATATTGGCTTGTTTAGGGGACCACCCTTTTTCAAAATCCTGTATCTGAATCTGAATGTTTTGGTGGTCCAAACCAATTTTGTCTATCAGATTTGTGAGATTTTATGTTGTATATATTTACAGATCATTTACTCTAGATGATGAGCAGTACATAGTGGGGGATTTTGTTTTGATTGCAAATGATGAAAATGGAAATGAAAACTTGGAGTCTAAAGACACTGCTTTTACAGCACAAATTAAAGATGTCATTGAAAAGGGTAGGAATATGAAGTAATGTATTGATATTATGAACACTGATTAAATGGCCTTTTGATAAATATAAACACAAATTTGAAGGTCTATTGAGGAGCAGGAACAAATATGATGGCCTACTGATGAACTTGACAACTGATTTAAGGGCCTATTAATTAATAGGCATACTGATTTAATTGCAAATAATCAGTTGAATTTATAACTTAGAATACTGCAGGGATGAATTTATTCAGCAATTTGTTATTTTCAGAAATAAGATGTCATGTATTATATACATAACTGAATCTTTTTAAATTTATTTGCCTATAGAGTCCTGAACTGGAAGGCAGGTATTTGGAAGAATGAATTGCAGTGACAAATGATATGTCCTTATGCAAAGTCTTACTCATCAACATTTACTCATTTGAAACATGCTAAAAGGTTACTAGATTACCTTGCTGAACATTTACTGGTCAAGTGAAGAATTTTTAAATGAATCCCTACATAAACATTGAGGCGTGTTATATTAATTGCTAAATATTTCAGAATACAAGTCTAAGTCAAAGAAGAAGGATATTGTTGCAGTGGTTACTTGGTACTGGAGACGGGAAGAGTTACCTGATTCACATCTAGCGACAATTGAAGCTCATCAATTTGAAGTTTTTAAGAACTTAACCAATATCCCAGAGGAGATTGATCCGGAAACTATATTAGGAAAATGTCAGGCAAGTATGCTTAAGTTATTAATGAACAAGGGACTATATCACATGAAGAAATATGAAGATGTGGTATGAGTGCCAATGAGACAACTCTCTATCTAAGTCACAATTTGTAATTGAAGAACCATGTTAGGTCAAAGTATGGTCTTTAACACAGAGCCGTTGCTCACACCAAACAGCAATCTATTAAGGCCCCAAAATTGACTAGTGTAAAACCATTCACTACATTAACCACTGAACATCAGGTTCCTGACTAAGGTATAACTAATTAGATTTATTCTTTAATTTACATAGGACATTAAAAGTTGTTCAGGGAAAGCATAAAAAAGTACTGTGTTAGATGTAGTTTTTTTATTATTGCAGATAGAAACAAAAGCTGTGGAGGAAATGAAAACTGTGAGCAGTCGTCAGAAAAAGAATGAACAAATGAAATTTTATGTAACAAGATCATATAATGGAAAATATTTTATTCCTCTAAAACAACCAAAGAAAACTGAAAAAGACAATAGCAGGATAAGGAGACAATCTATGCCTGCACATATTAATGGAGGTGACAATATAGTTAAAGCATTTTCAAGGAGAAGTTTAAATAATATAAACATTCATGACAATGAACATAAAAGATCCTCATCTCCAGTAAAACCTTTGCAGTCTGTTACAGTTAAAGAAGTAGAAAAAAGTAAGTATATATAAATATGATATGCTTTCACGACTAGCAGACTAAGATGTATCAACTAACCTTCTTGAACATGGTTGGGTAAAAAAGTCCTTCTTGCCCTTCTTGAACATGGTTGGGTAAAAAAAATCTGTTTACAGTGTGCTTTTTTAAGACAGAAATAAAAGATATCGTAAGGATAATTAAACTTGCAAAATGATATTACACACTGATAATGTCATGACAGAAAAATGACTAAAAGACAGTTAACAATTTAAAGAACAATAAAGAAGAGAGAATGAATATACTGTCTGGTAATTCAACAAAAAGTGGGAAGGATCTCAAATAAGGTATGTCAATTAAAATGTTGAGTTCCAACAGTCTGACACAATTAAAACAAAAGTAATACTGTTTTCATCAACAAACAAATGTTATTACAATTTGTCAAGCTCTCAAGCTCTTAATTTGAAATTATTTGTTTCAGAACTTGTTAGTCCAAAAGCTTATGGAAATAAATATGCATGACAATTTGTCACGATCTTAATTTGAAATTATTTATTTCAGAACTAATTAGCCCAAAAGCTTATGGAAATAAATATGCATGTTTCAAGGGAGAGGATGTCACAAGATTTCTCATGGATGATGATGCTTTTGATACAGTGTCACTTATATCAGATACTAGTAGTACAACCAGTCATGCCAGTAGTTCATCTAGTGCTCGAAGGAAATCCTCACGACTTTCGATTAATAGTAACATTCAAAATGAAAATTCGACTTCAAATGAGAATTTGATTGTTAAACCAATTACTAAATCAAGTCCAGCAATTTTGAAAACACCTAAAAGAAAACTAAGTTCATCTTCAGGAGAAAGTTCATTGTCATCGAAGAAATGTCAGACTGAACCAAAAAGACGATCGGTTTCATTTGCCAGTGCAGATTCAAAAGCAAAGACTGTTAGTAAAATACAAAAACAGAAGGTTGTGCCAACAGTAGTATTGAGAAAAGTTCAAGATCAATATATCTCATTCCGTAATCAGACTCCTGAAAGTGTAGACAGGCCTGTTACAACTAGAAGAAGTCTGGGAGAAACATTTATAAAGAATATCACACCAAAACAAAACAGGAGTTTACGACAAAGAAGGTATTTTTACTTAAGATACATTTGTTTGTTTTGTAAAATTCTATATTTTGAGTAATTTTGGCTGCTCTTGTTCTACATATTTGTCTGCAAGTTACTTGTCCTGAAGAATAAAGTTTAATAAAGAACACTTTTCAGGGGTTCATTGATTTAAGAACTAGTCCAATTCAGTAAAAAAAAAAAAAATGCATTTACCTCATCATTCTCTGACTTTTCAATCAATTGTTTGTTTTTGAAATATACCTATTTTGGTAAAAATTGCATCTCATAATGATTTAATAGGGGTAAACATCACAGGGAAAAATAATTTAATTTTTATTTATGGCTTTTTTCAGGAAGATAGATTATAATGAGGCTACAGGAAAAGTGGACTTTGGTTTGAATGATTCTAATGACGTATTTGTAATAGAAAATGAAAGTGATAGTGACAATGATAGTCTTGCTAGTCTCAAACAACAAGGAAGTAATAAGAAGAATGCAAGAAGTAAATCAAGGCCTGATAGCTATAGTGATAGTGGCTCTGATAGCCATGCTAGTCTCAAACAACGGAGTAGTAAGAAGAAATCAAAGAGTAAATCAACACCAGTGAGTATTTGCTAACAAGACACAGTTAACTTTTATAAGTATTTAGTTTTACTATATATAAATATACATACTTTTGTTTGCTTGAATTTTACATAATGACACATTATTGAACATAGATCTATATGCAAAATAATATTTGTCGGATATTTACTAATTTTTCAAGTATCAAAATTACTTGTTCCTATTGCAAATGTTATAATTTTTACTTCCAGTTGTACACATTGCAACACTGATTTTACATGTACATTTTTAACATGGATGCTATTTCATAAAATAAATTGGACAGGATGGTATTGAATGTTTGTGCCGCTAGAAATAGATTGATTTGGTTTTTCAGGCAAACAAAGTAATTTTCAGAAATATTTTGTGCTGACTGCATTTGTATCTATTATAGACAGGTCATCAATAAAAACTTGTTTACTGTTTACTTCTAATCTTTGTGAAGTAGGTAAATATAAAGTGTAAATATTAAGAAATTGATTAATATCTCACAGTAAATTTGTTGGTGCATGCACAGTAAATTCAAAAATGAAATAAAATTCAAAGGATGAGAATTTGATATGAATTTCAACCAAATCTTATTAATATATTATGTTTTTAACAGAATCGTAGATCTACTGCAAGTGAAGTAACACCACATATCCCTGGCAGATCTCGGCCATTGATGTCACCGACAAGTGTATTGGAGGAGGCAAGAGCTAGGTATACCTACTAACTTAAGTCTTTACTGATCAAGATTAAAAATTACTTCTTGTATTTCTATTGATTCATTGATTTTTGCCTGCTTAACACACATTGACTTATATTTCAAATGATACCAACATGGAATTTCAAGCAAATGCTGATCTTTTGTAGAATAATATAAACAATATTTAAAAAGTATAACATCATAGATCAATTATTTATGTACAGGCTGAAATGAACTTTTGTTTCTAAAAGTGTTTTAATATATTGTGAACATTAAAGTCATAAGAAACCTCAAATTCAAAAAAATATGCATATGTTTTTTTTATAACTAAATGGATAGTTTTCATTATTCAACTTATGTACATATACTTTTTTCTGAGGAAAATTCTTTAATTTGTCCACATATAGAAGAAGTTAACTTATTTTTAATTGCTTGCTTCCAGGAAGCAATTCGCCGTCATATTTTCCGTATGCATAGTGACCCAAGCGTAACCCTCCTTGTAAAAATCCGGTGACGACAATACGCATGGATCTGTCATTGAAATAAACAAATATCTGATTATACATGTTAAACACATGCTCAATACCCATGCTTTTTGTGATTTGTTTACTATAAGGTGACAATCTGTAAAACTTGGCTTCTAAACACGTCATTTAATGAGCAGCCATATTTGTTAAATCATAACAAAAAGAGAGAAAAAAATTGACGATTATATGATATATTTGTGAAAATAATGATAAAATCGTGCACAGAGGACTAAGTTTATGATGTATACATGCATTGGTTCAAGAATTGGACAAACATTATTTTTCACCACTCACTCGTTTCAAATGACGTTAAATATGACATCTGCTTAAAACAAAAAAATCTTCCAGGAACAATGTAACAATGATACAAAGGTTTGACTTTAATCTTGTTCTAACATTGAAAAATGTTTTAAGATATACCTACACTTACTGTTTAGCTAAAGGTTTTGGAAACATGTGTACTAAATCCTATAGGAGGCTGAGTGCATAAACCCAACAAGGAAACTCTTATTCAAATTCAATGTAATTAAGGTAATTCAAATAAAAGTAAATTTTGTTTTCTGAAAGAAAAAAAAATGTATTGAAAATATGTTTTACAGGTTACATGTGTCAGCAGTACCCGATTCATTGCCATGTAGAGAAAAGGAATTTGAAGATATTTTCAGTTTTGTAGAGAGTAAAATATTAGATGGAACTGGAGGGTAAGGTTAATTGATGATTTTACTACACAATGTGTATGAAACCTATTTTGCAATAATAATAGATCACATGCATGGAGAATTTCAGTGTATATAAATTACTTCTGTAGTGATATTTTTTTAAATCTGTATAAAACAACTACTAGTCATAGTTGTCTGTAGTTGTATAAACTTCTGTGAAATCCAATCATCCAAAAAATATATTGCAATAATAATAGATCACATGCATTGACAATTCTACTTTTTCTGTACAGTTGAGAAAATATAGATACACACAAATTACTTGTCTAGTGGGATTTTCTGAAAAATCTGTGTAAAAACTGGTCACTATGGTCTTTGGTTGACTGTGTGAGGACTGTATAGCCAGTCTACACAATGGTCTTTGGTTGACTGTGAGGACTTTATAGCCATTCTAGGTCGTTTAAAACTTTCATCATCATCATGTTCTAAAAAAAAAAAAAATAGTTGTGTATAAGTATCTTTTATGATTATCTTACAGGTGTATGTACATATCTGGTGTACCTGGAACAGGTAAAACTGCTACAGTCCATGAGGTGATCAGGGCCCTTAATAAAGCATATGAAGATGGTGAATTAAGCCAGTTTAAGTACATATCTATAAATGGAATGAGATTAACCGAGCCCAGACAGGCTTATGTGCAGATACTTAAGGTACATTGCTTAATAATTTCGTTATTTTCTGAGTCATTTCATGGTTTTTGATGCAGTAAAATCATGTAGTTTTCTTGTTTGATTTTTTTTTAAATGCATAAAAATAAAATTGAGAATGGAAATGGGGAATGTGTCAAAGAGACATCAACCCGACCAAATAAAAAACAACAGCAGAAGGTCACCAACAGGTCTTCAATGTAGCGAGAAATTCCCGCACCTGGAGGCGTCTTTCAGCTGGCCCATGTTTCAGAATCTTTAATGTGTAGAATTTTGCAGTGTAAAAGAGACAGTTAAAAGATGCAAAAGGGACATTCAAACTCACAATCTGAAAATAAACTGACAAAGTGATTGATAAAGAGAATAAAAGACCCACAAACAACAGTACACAAAACGCAACATAGAAAACTAAAGACTGAGCAAGTACATTGTATATTATTATGATTATGGAAATGATAAATTGAACATTTACCAAAGGATTATAAGGAATGAAAGGATTACCATTTTGAAGTACAATACATTGACTGTGTATGCAATATAAGATTATACAACAAATTATACTAGCAACTTCCTGGATCTGACATGACAGCTAAATAATTTTTTTCTAGCAACTAACTGGACAGAAAGCTACACCTGACCATGCTGCTGATTTACTGAACAAAAAGTTTACAACACCTGGACCAAGAAAAGAAACCATTGTTATGTTGGCTGATGAGGTTTGTTCGGAAAATTTATATATGAATTGATGCTTTTATGTATAATAAGATATGTGGGATAAAGAAATTAGACAGTAGCCCATCAAAACATAATGATTGTGCAACGTTACTTCATATTTATATTTTGCATAATGGTTTTACTTGATGTTAAGTACAGCACCATCTTTTATAATGTTAAAAGGTAATGCAATTAAATGTTTTTATTCAGTTGCTGATATAGTCATGTACCTCATGTTATAATTTACACATGCACAGTTTTGATATAAAGGTCTTAAATTCCACTTCATCAAGAATGACATCACTTCCATTTACCAATTGAATCAATCGATATTAGAAAAAAGCTGACATTTACATCAGATACTGCAGTTATAATCAACAATTTTATTTCTTGTATATTTCAGCTCGATTTGCTATGGACAAGAAAACAAGATGTTATGTATAATCTGTTTGACTGGCCCTCACAGAGACATGCTCGATTAGTTGTCCTAGCTGTTGCCAATACTATGGATTTACCAGAGAGAATAATGATGAAAAGAGTTGCCAGTAGAATTGTATGTTTTTTTTTGGGGAAATTAAGATCATGTAGTAGGACAATGCTAAAAATGATGATTTGATTAATTCAAATGCAAACTGTTTTGTCAAGGAAAATCACTACTGAAATTATGGAAGTTTTTATTATTAAGAACCTGATACTGTCGCATTTCCCATTGAAAAAAATCATCACAATAATTTCTGAATTGACAGTATTGAATAAAATTATTGAATTTGTCTTAATATTTCGACTTAGCTTCATGGATAATTTTACATTATTAGCACACTTAAGACCTCAAGAAAATACATGTAGAAAAGAAAATATAAAAATAAATGACCTTTGGAATCAGATATACATACAAAAATCTTTTCTAATATCTTATGTTATGTTTGTTGTGAATGAAGATCAAATTTGAATTATTACTGAAAAAAGTGAATTTCTAACTGACGAAGATCTCATGTTTTAGAGTATGTTTTATATTTATAGCACTTTAACATGTGTTCTTCCAGAATATGCATTTAATTTGCCACTGAAAGATGAACTGTCCTCATCATAAGATGCTCA
Source organism: Mytilus trossulus (assembly GCF_036588685.1). Taxonomy (NCBI): domain Eukaryota; kingdom Metazoa; phylum Mollusca; class Bivalvia; order Mytilida; family Mytilidae; genus Mytilus; species Mytilus trossulus. The sequence goes on along the minus strand of NW_026963302.1, from coordinate 1,755,185 downwards.
TTCTGTTTCAGGGACTGACAAGGATGACATTCCAGCCCTACACTTTTAAACAGTTACAGGAGATTGTTGTATCCAGAATGAAAGGGCTGAAAGCATTTGATTCAGATGCTATACAGCTGGCTGCTAGGAAAGTAGCTGCTGTGTCTGGTGATGCTAGGAGAGCTCTGGACATCTGTCGTAGATCTACTGAGATAGCTGAAAAAAGGTCTCCGTCAAAGAAAAGCAACATCTTAGTTGGAATGTCACATGTTGATGCTGCACTTCAGGAAATGTTCTCTTCTCCAAAAATTGTTGCAATCAGGTTCGTTTTATTGCATGTTACTAAGAAATTATTGAATATATCACTTTATTGTAATCTATTAAGATAAGAAGATGTTGTATGATTACCAATAGTACAGTTTTCCAGACAGAGACCAAACGATGTTTGTGTTAGCAACATTATTTAAAGTCTCTTTCTACTTAATTTCAAATATTTCATGGAAAATTTCACACACATTTAAATTTGATATAGGGAGATAATTCTGATCTGCAATTTGAGTAGATGAAGTATTAGTGAATTTGAAATAAACTTGAATCCGATTTGATTAGTAAATTTGAAATTAATTTTTCATTCTTTAATAAATAAGTCTGAGGTTTCACATATTCTTGTCAACACTGATGGTTCTGTTGTCAGACAAAGAAAAGTTAGTTATATTATCATTACTGTTTATAAGTAAAAAGTGTTCAATTGATTGCCATAGTAGAATATGACAATTGTTTTCTTCCTAAAGAAATTTTGGTTTTGTTCCAAAACTTTTAAAAATTGTTTCTTTTTTTCATATCAGAGGATTGTCAAACCAAGAGAAACTGTTCCTGAGAGCAATTGTAGCCGAGTTCACAAGGTCAGGGTTAGAGGAAGCTGAATTTTCAAGAATTTACACACAACATATATCACTATGTAGATTTGAAGGTAAATGATTTATGGTAAACTATAATAAATTGATATAGCTTGGTCAAATTGAAATCTCAGGGAAACCCCAAATAAAAGGAGGGGTTGTATTGAACTTTTAATTGAACATATAAAGGTTGAAAATATGATGAACACCACTGTGTACCACATATGAACTTGCCTTAACAGGATATAATTTTAAGAAAAAAATCATTGTAAAACTGGAGTTCTTTTTCAAAAATGCTTTTCTAAATACAGACATTTAAACTGTAATACCTAAACTATAGACTGGATTTTTTTGATACTTTCATAGCATTGTGCACCTCCTTATTAATTTATTTTTAAATTGAATTGATTTTTAGGGGAATTTCCTTTCATAAAAGATGATGGTAACCTGCTTGTATGTATAAATACTCTTAAACTCCAAAGCAGTAACTCAGATGTGGATTGCTTGTGGGTATACATTTGTAATCAGAGCTTTTTCTTTTTTATAGGTAACTTTCAGCTCGATCTAACCTTATTTTATTTTGTAGGTTTAACCCCACCAACAACTTCACAACTAGCATCTATATGTTCAAGACTTGGTAGTATACGACTGCTATTAGTAGAACATGGCCGCCATGACCTTCAAATGAGAGTTCGACTCAACATCAGTCAAGATGACATTTTGTTTGCTTTGAAAGAAAAGACAAATGTTTGATAAACATTGTAATTTGAAAACAGCCAAATGTGTTCATGAAATAAGAGTGTATTTGTCTCAATATATGTGTTCATGAAATTATAATGTATTTGTCTTAAAATATGTGTTCATAGAAGAATATTACAAGATATTTATTAAAATTCATTAGTTACATATATAATGGAAAAAGTAGGTGTTTAATTGGCAGAAAGTTCATGAAAGTCATTAGGTATATAAAATGAGTTTTTTTATTCAAAGTTAACTTGCAGTTTGCAGATTATATTTTTAAACATCAATTTTTTTTTTAAGATGGATTTTTATTTAATTAAAAAAATTTACCCAAAAAAATGACTAGGATTTTAACTGTCAATATTGACAATAAATAGAACAACTTAAGTATTTTATCTAATATGTGTAATTAATTACTTTAATATAAAGATGCTGATGTTGATATCATAAGAAATAATTTTAAGTTATTTATTATATTCATTTGTGTACATATAAAATATGTAATGAAAGAATTGTATAAATCTCTGTGATTATCGGACAATAAAAATGTAAATATTAGAATAGATTTTTTTTGTCAAGCCTGCAACTTTTTGTTGCAGAAAGCTCCACATAGGGATAGTGATCTGGAAATGTTGTTAACTAACTTCTAAAGCTTTATATTTTAGTAAGTGGAAGACCATGATGCTTCATACTTTGTATATATAGATGCCTCATGTTACAAACTTTCCGTCTGACACATGGCCAATGTTCTCGACCCCTTTGACATGGTTCAGTGGTCACAGTAAAGTTTTTATACGACCACAAAATTTGAAAAAAAATTTCGTCGTATATTCGTTGGCGTCGTCGTCGTTCGAAAACTTTTAGTTTTCGCACTCTAACTTAAGTAAAAATGAATAGAAATATATGAAATTTAAACACAAGGTTTATGACCACAAAAGGAAGGTTGAGATTAATTTTTGGAGTTTTTATTCCAACATTTTAGGAATTAGGGGCCAAAAAGGGCCCAAATAAGCATTTTCTTGTTTCTTGCACATTAACTGTAGTTGAAGTAAATAGAAATCTATGAAATTTTTACACAAGGTTAATGACCACAAAAGGAAGGTTGGGATTGATTTTGGGAGTTTTGGTTCTAACAGTTTAGGAATAAGGGGCCAAAAAGGGGTCCAAATAAGCATTTTTCTTGGTTTTCGCACCATAACTTTAGTATAAGTAGATAGAAATCTGTGAAATTTAAACACAAGGTTTATGACCACAAAAGGAAGGTTGGTATTGATTTTGGGAGTTTTGGTACTAACAGTTTAGGAATTAGGGTCCAAATAAGCATATTTCTTGGTTTTCGCACCATAACTTTAGTATAAGTAAATAGAAATCTATGAAATTTAAACACAAGGTTTATGACCATAAAAGGAAGGTTGGTATTGATTTTGGGAGTTTTGGTCCTAACAGTTTAGGAATAGGGGCCCAAAGGGTCCAAAATTAAACTTTTTGTTTGATTTCATCAAAAAATGAATAAATGGGGTTCTTTGATATGCCATATCTAACTGTGTATGTAGATTCTTAAATTTTGGTCCTGTTTTCAAATTGGTCTACACTAAAGTCCAAAGGGTCCATAATTAAACTTAGTTTGATTTTAACAAAAATTGAATTCTTGGGGTTCTTTGATATGCTGAATCCAAACATGTACTTAGATTTTTGATTATGGGCCCAGTTTTCAAGTTGGTCCAAATCAGGATCTAAAATTATTATATTAAGTATTGTGCAATAGCAAGAAATTTTCAATTGCACAGTCCTCAGCAATAACAAGAAATCTTCAATTGCACAGTATTGTCCAATAGCAAAAAATTTATCAATTGCACAGTATTGCGCAATAGCAAGAAATCTTAAATTGCACAGTATTGTGTAATAGCAAGTATTTTCAATCGCACAGTATTACGCAATAGCGAGAAATATCTAATTGCACAATATTGTGCAATAGCAATAATTTAAATTGGAGGTATCTTTCTTTGTCCAGAATAGGTAGTTGAATCAACTTAAATCATTGTTTTATACAATATACAATGTATATTCACTTTTACTACCAACTGATAAATTAAAACAATCTTTACCATTCAGTGATAACAAGCAATTTTTTACATTTTAATATTTTATGATATATTTAAATGAGTAATCATTGTTGCAAACTCCATTTGAAATTTGAATTGAGATCAGTTTTGGAATAAAGGATATGGGGATGTGAAAAAAAAAATTGGGGGGGGGGGGGGGGTTCAATTTTTTCTCATTTGAAATTTCATATATAAAAAGAAAATTTCTTCAAACAATTTTTTGAGAGGATTAATATTCAACAGCATAGTGAATTGCTCAAAGGCAAAACATTTTTTTTTAGTTCATTGTACCAAATTCATTCTGTGTCAGAAACCTATGCTGTGTCAACTATTTAATCACAATCCAAATTTAGAGCTGAATCCAGCTTGAATATTGTGTCCATACTTGCCCCAACTGTTCAGGGTTCAACATCTGCGGTCATATAAAGCTGCGGCCTGTGGAGCATTTGGTTGAGTTTTGGTGTTTTTTTCTAATACTATATACAATAGGTTAACTATATTTGGTGTATGGAAATATTTTATGAATGATTGTATGGTGTACATGTATTTCTTGTTTGGTTGTTATGACCCTGACCTCATTTTCTTGAATCATATTAAATTTATGTGATACATTTAGTTGAAGTAAAGCTTTATATTTAGGACTCACAATATAAAATCAATGATTAGTAAAGAAGGCCAGACATTTTAGCGTGTGCACTATTGTTCTACAAACTAAAGATACATCAATCCTGTCATCTTATTACTGTTTATATACACTAAGGATAAACATAGATGTAGTCATAATGAAATTTTTAGGTTGACACTTTTAAAAAGTCCCATATTTGATAGATTGTACTTGTGAAAGAGTTGGTGCCACTTTTGTAAAAAGTTAGCTCAATTAATAAGTCACAGAAAACAATAGCATTTGTATATTTTCAGCTGGCAAAAGTTTAAATGGCCATGTAAAACACTAACTGATTCTGTAATTTTGTATCTTGGGTGCTGCAAGATTTCTTTATTATGCAATTATTTGTTAGGTCCTCTATATAAAGTTGATCATCAGCTCTACTGATGTTGATTCAAATTAACATGAAAGTTTCAGGTCTAGGACCATCAGATGTAAGATAATTGTTTGTATACAATCCATCTAACTATGGTACTAGTATTTGCCTTATTTATACCTAAATCAGGCAGTTTTCTCGCTCAAATGTGTTACATAAATTTGTAAGTCTGAGGCCTTTTATAGCTGACTATGCAGTTATGGGTTTTAATCATTGTTGTAAGGCCATACAAATAGGTACTAACTTCTGTGTCATTTGGTCTATTCTGGAGAGAAGTTTCATTGGAGATCATACCACATCTTCTTATATTTATAACTTTGAAGGCCTCGCTGTGACATAAGATAAAGAACTACAATAAAAGCACTGTTTCTTTGCTTCCAGTTTATTTTAAGGGTGAATAGGAATTTTGTGTAAGAGCTAAAATGCCAAATCAATTTACAGGGAGTACCCAGTAGGTGATGAAGAACTGGCAATTAGGGTTCAATTTAACCTTTTCATGCTACCAACAAGATTGGTTCAATGAAATGCTACGACTCAAGGTTAGAAAAGGTAAAAATTTTGATACAGACATTTCAAAGTAAAAAAATAAGTATGTGTCACCAGACACAGAAAAGACATAAACAAAAGATTACTGCTATTTAATGTCCTACTTGTTCAGTATGAATAGCAGAAAATAAATTAAACCGGCTATCAAAGATCTGCCACCTACATAAAATTCCTCAATTGACACAAACCATGAGGATTAAACAAAAGTCATCTACCTAATTGTCAAATACTAACACTAAAATAAAATAAATGGAGAATGGGACACTGATGATGCCCCAAATTGCAGATCAGGTTATAAAGGGACTTACATAGAGAAGTGATGCCACCTTAGTTCCAATTTGATCTGTATTTTAATACAATAAGGATTGTGTACAAGTTTCACAACTTTGGGGGGGGGACAAGTTTTTGTTTTTAACAACCTTGATTACCCATGAGAATCTTGCACGGTCCACATTGGTGGAAGCAATACCAGAAACTAATTTTGGGATGTATGGAGGGACAAAATATAAAAATATAGGAACATACATCTTAAGCATGGGGGTACATTCAACTGTTTTCATTGAAACAATCTTACAGTGACTTGACTGTTAGTGTTGCTATCCACCAATTGCAACTCATTCAAAATTTTGACCAAATTGCAATTTGTATTATTAAACCCAATTGTTCAACTGGTCAGAATATTGAACAAATTGTTCAGTCAAAATGTGAAAGTGCAAGGTGAAAAAATAAAATATACTTACAATCCTATAAGACTTTAACTCCACTTTAATGATGTTGTGACAAAATTCAAAATTAGTTTATCAGTTTGTATAGTTATATTATAGTCATTTCCATGCTGAAGGGGAACTGTTTATTTTGAATTGCTATAAAATTGTCCAAACTAAGCTTTCATATAGTTTTTCTTTCTAAAAGTATTCTATATGTATAAGAATCAGATATCATTTTAGATAAAACATCATATATTCAGTAAAATATGTGTGAAATAACAGTATGTGATTGATAAGTTTTCATGGGGAGATAACCTAAAATATTATTCTTTTGAATAAAGACTTTTTGAAAGAAAAGTTATTATCTCCCCCATGGAAGCTTCCTACAAACATATATTGCAATTTTAAACATATTTTACTGAATATGAAATGTTTTAATTCACATAATGTCTTATTCTTATAAATATAGAATACTTTTAGAAAGAAAAACTATATGAAAGCTTAGTTTGGACAATTTAATAGCAATTCAAAATAAATAGTTCCCCTTCAGCATGGAAATGACAATAATATACCTATACAAACTGATAAACTGATTTTGTCACAACATCATTAAAGTGGAGTTAAAGTCTTATAGGTTTGTAAGTATGTTTTATTTAATCACCTTGCACTTTCATGACTTTCATGTCAAAATTTTGAATGTGTTGCAATTGGTGGAGAGCAACACTAACAGTCAAGTCACTGTAAAATGAAAAAAAATATATAGGAGGTTAGCCCTCAATTTACATGATGGGTTTGTTTTGTATACTGCCTTATTCCGATCACCTCAACTTGTACACAAGTCCATCATAAGCCGGTAACTATACTTTGGCAAAAAATGTTTAGGTACATTGCAACTCAACACCTTCAATCTTAAATTTGGAAATTCCTCTAGGTTTTTTGTCTATTATTCATTCTTAAATGTTTTGATTTGATTTATATTTGTAGGAATCTGTTATTTCCTTTTTGTTTGTAAACATTTTATTTCACTTCTATCTGAAAGTAACTCTAAACAGCTGTTAATGAAATAATAAACAAAGCAATATTATCATAATTTATTCTATGATCACTAATATTAGTAATGGAATGTTTACATGATTCAATATATTATTAAAAATAGATCTGTTCATGGTAATATGCAGGCATACTTAAAAACTGCATGTAATGATAAAGTGCTGCATTTTGTCTGAAAATTTTGAACATACCTATTCAATTTTATCAAGAAATGTTACAATTAATAGCATTTTTATAAGCATTCCTGTCATTATCATAGAAAGATCTTTAACTACTTTCCAACATTTACTCTAATCAAACTACAAAATAAGTTCAACATTTTTATGGGAAACTTTTCCATATTTCAAGAATACAAAAAGCTTGAGTAATAAATATAATGTAAATCTTTTACAAACCATATGCAACCTATAAAAAACAAACACTGAAACATTTAGAAATCAGAGAGAATGCATGTTCTTTGATATTTATATAATTTCCTCCAGCCTTAAAAGTTTATTGTTTCATGATACGACAGTAATTGAGGATTGAAGTGCAGTGGTTGATGTATCTAACATATGAAATTTTATTGACTGGCCATTAAAAATGCTCTTTTTTTTTAATTATGGCCTAAAAACTTTGGTGCTGTCTGTTCTGTCAGACATTTTTGCAACATTGTAATAAATGCTAAAAAAAAGAAATATCAGATTAATCATAACTTGCATTCTAAGTGCTGATAAAAAAAAAATGGCAAATCCTGCTATAACATTGATAAATTTTTGACCCTAATTGATAATTGCATTAATAAATGCAATCAATAATATCTTGTTTGAAAGTATTGGGCTGAAAAAGATGCTTGCTCTGAAAAATAATTTATGCTATAACAGCAACATATTTCATGCAGATTGTAACCCCAATTTAGCTTTCAATAATTTATAATATTGCACCACTGCGATTAAACTTTAAAAGTAGTGAAGAAATCAAAGACAGCAATGTTTTTAAAAACTTTTTAAGTTTGTCCATGTTCAATAAAAAGGTTATTGCATGAATACGGGTGAATATTATACCTCATAAAATATATATTGTACTCGTAAGCTTAAGCAATATAAAAATCTAATACAGCAATATGTCTTAATCCATCTGTATAACATGTTATAATGTTAAAAAACTCTTTTCATAGAGATATTTATTTCACATTCTACAGTAAATAATTAGACTAAACAATTTTGTTTTCTTTACGTTCATAATACGAAGTACTAAATTTCATTTCTACACCTGTTTTCTATACCATTCTACAATAAACAACATTTCTTAAATACAAAACTGAACTACATTATCACAGGACGGAAAATATTAAAATGTTACTAAACATCTTCTGCTATCAACGTATTGTCTCTGTACATTTAACCTGCCAATCTCGATCGTCATCTTCTGGCATCAGGTGATACGCAATCTATAAATAGAAAAGGAAAACTTATTCAGTACTGCATACTTTTCATATGCCACTTCTAGACCATCTTTCCAGATGCCCTCTATTACAAGACCTACCACTTGTATATATTATTAACTTGTTCTCTTTCTGAACATGCATGAAATATTTGCTACTGGACATTAAGCAACCACCAGTCAATTAATCATTTCATGACACTTTCTTTTACCTTCTTGAGAAAACTGCTATAAATTATTGAACAATGGGATTTATGTGCTATGGTTGGGAAAACAAATCACACAGTATAGCATTCTCACATTAAGCTTAATTCCATATTAAGAATACAGAACACATATAAAGGGAGTTAACTCTTTAAAAATTAGCCTTATAAACTTTAAATGAAGCTCAAATTTTTTATTAATTTAATTAAATTATTATTATCCAACTTATTTTCCTTGAAATACTTTCTGTTTAGCCCTGTCAAGACCACTAACTTCACTGTGGTTTAATTTTATGATTCAGATAAATAAGAATAGATCTAAGTTTTACATGTTTGCCAAAATTCATATTCAAGTTATTTTTCTACCTGTGAAAGTCATGAACATAAATAGCTAGTGAACACAAAAAGTTGTATTAAAGTAAATTGAAAAATAAATTCTAATTTAATGGTAGAAAACTTACAACTGTTGAACCTGGGTCCACTCTAAGTGTTCGCTGTAAACTGTCGTGATTGCTGGTTACATTTTCACTTCGACTACAATCTAGTTCAACTCGTACTCTGGTGTGAGACTGAAATTTATAAATTCATTTAAAATAAAAATAAAAGTTTTTTTATTAGTTTTGTACACAATGTTTGATGACTTTTTTGAACATGTCCATCAAAATTGTAAAAGTTGTATATTTATAGGTAATGGATGAATTTCTAAGACTGACTTTGGTATTTTAATCTTAGATTTATAAAGATAGGCTGTAAAATCAACTATATTATCCCTTTACCTTGTAAGTTGTATGTACATGGTTGATCTCATTGGGGTCTAAGCATGACGCCAGATTGCTGATTTTTGGTAAGCGTGACACGTGAAAGTCAAATTATTGTGTTGTGAAAACGGGAAATGAGGTCTAGCGGGACCAGGGAAATGACGAAAAAATGAGAAAAGCTTACGTACATAGTGTAAGCGGGATATGGGAATCTGACAAAACAGTAAGCGGGATCCGGGATCGGAACCCCCCAATGAGACCCCCTACATGTATATAAAGATTTCTACATGTTTACTTGAAATCCTAAAATATACAGAAAATAAATAATGGTACATGAATATGTTGGTATATTTAAACATAAAACTTTATTTTACCTTGTTATCAAGTACCAATGTTGCCCATCCATCATTTGTGTATGTGTACATACAAAGGTCCTTCATTCCTTTAACCCTTGAAATCTCACCCTGAAACAAACAATTATAATAAACTTCTATAACAATAAAGTAAGTCATATATAATATATATAGATAAATACAGTTAAAAGTTCTCAGTTACTTTAACATACTGAAGTCAGAAAACGCTTCATGATTTTTCATTTTCCAAAATAAAATTTAAAAAAAATAGAATATCTTATAATATATCAAAATCATTAATAAAAATGAAATAAATAAACATTGTAGTTAAATTCTCTGTTAAGTATTGGTAAGAGGTTGTTAAACTTAAGTTTATAGAACTAAACATTACTTATTTTAAAAGTCATTTAAGGTTCAATCTCTTTTGAATAAAGGATACTTTAAAAAGTATCAAATCAAAGCAAATATCAAACAAATGACAAAGCCAGTTGTGTTATGTATATGAAAATTAAACAAGGGAAGTAAGCTTACATGTTTTATAAATGATTTGCTGATAATGTCATCAAATGATAGATCTCCTGGGTATGTTGGGTAGCTGTCTACTCGGACAACGTCTAACTCAGCATCATCACAATCCTCTGTGTAGACATCAAGTTGGAAGGGACAGGCCTGGAAAGTGAAAAAAATATATTATTTTCTCAAATGAGAAGCAGGTGCTTATCCAGAGTTGGTAAAAGGGAGACATTCACACAATTGAGTGTCAGTCCTTAGTAACCCAAGTGGACACACCAATGACTAGAATTCTATCTTAAACTTCCTGCAAATAATGAGAAAAAAAAATGTCTTCTTTTTCATAATCAAATACCAATATCAGTTTTTTTCTTTAGTCAAGTGAACATGATCTGTTACATTAATTTTGTCATTAAAAGAAGAAATCCTGTATAATTCAAGGAACAAATTTGAAATGTGCTTTCTGACTAGATTTTGGCCATTTTTATCCTCATTTCAACATAAAGCAGAGTAAGGAGTTGAACTCTGTGTATTCATATTAGATAGAGAAAGTAATCTGACCAAAATATATTAAATCAACTTTCAAATATCTGGGAATCAGAATGGCAACAATTTATCAGGATAATGTCAAACACTTAAAAAAATATTTGGTTTAATTTTTCATTCAATTGAATAAAAAAACAACAGCAAATCATATTATAGAGAAAATATACCTGGTCCATGACAAGCTGTTTGTTATACCCCATACTGACAAGTGTGGTCCATAAGTCTTCAGTATCACCCTCAGAATCTTCAGCTTCCAATTCATTCAGTTGTAGGAACCCTGCTTTTGTTATCTCTCCATCTTCTAAATCTATCCTGTCTATAATGTATAAATTTCCAATATAAATGGGTTTTTAGGGTAAGAGTGGAACAGATTTTAAGTTTACAAATAGTAAAACACCAAGAAATAGTTCTTCATGCAAGTGAAACCAAGATTAGTTACAACAAAATAAACTTCATGTATTTATAGAATTTATAACGTTTATAATCAACTCCCCTTTTTTCCCTATAATCTTGGATTTGTCCCAAATTTTCCCAAGATATGGACCAGATTTTATGGAATTAATTTTTCATCTTGGAATATTTAACATATATGTTTATACTCCTAGTTGTTAGCTTTAATGATTTACATTTTACTTATATCTGATAAAAAATTCAGAAGCAATTAAAATAGCTATATACGTCAAATACTAATAGAAATATATTATGAAGTGAATCTTTATAACAATTACCTTCCACAACCTGCCATTCTTCGTCAGCTACTTCTTCACCGCTTGTTCTGATGTTAAATAGGTTAAATTCTTTTCTACTCATAAATCCATTTCCATCTAAATCACTGTAGTCAAATATGTCTTCTAACACTTTCCTACAAATGTGGATTATAGATGATGATACATGTAATTAAATAATTTGTCAACACAAAATTATCAAATGATTTCTATGTTTTTGCTGTTACATTGTTTTGAAACATGTTATGATTGTTAGATTAAGTGTGTAAATTATCATAAGATGTTTTTTTTTATCTGAGTGAAACCATTATTACTAATAATGTTGCTTCTATATCTAAACAGTGGCACTTTTAATATTGATAAATAGATTTGTTTGTTGGGGTCAAAAGAAACTTTGGTACATTTGAATGATCTTGTATACATTTCTGTAAAATATTTAGAACAAACAGTTTCACATGTCAATAGAAGATAAAAGTCTAAAAACTATCTATAAATCATAGTTAAATCAACTACATATATATGACTCAGCACTCAGACCTCTTTTTAATGATGATAAATAGATCTTATAGACTGTCAAATGCTACTTACGAGTTCTATAATCTAGATAAGATAAATGAAGAATGTGTCCCACGGACACAGATGCCCAAGCTTGTTAATATATGACAAATTCTGAAAATTTTAATTTTCAAAGGGACATAATTTGAGAACAGTGAAAGTGATGCTTGTTGGTAATAAATATAGTGTATAAGTTTTATAGCATTAGCTTGATGCAAATTAATGTAAAAGAACAGAAAAAAAAATTGGGATGTACATGTACTGACTTAACTTGGGCATAAAAAAAAGAAAATGACATAAATAAATCAGAGTACCGGAAGATAAAGTTTATTTGACCAGCGTCTCACCTGAAAGATTTGGTTATAACATATTTGCCTCCCTTGTCTTGGGATACCAGTTTAGCTTCCTTTCCTGATTCTGATTTTCGATTTTTAAATCTACAGCCTGTTGTATATGGCATAATGTAATATTTACCAGCACTCAAATCACAGCTTACACCATATTTCTTTAAATAGAAAAAAAAATAGGAATTTAATGTATAGGTTGAGTATTTTCAATATTTATTATCAGACAAAAAAAAACATTTATACTGTATACCTTACAATAATTTTTTTCATTTACCTGCATATCTTTTTCTATTTGGCTGCATTATGTTAAAGGTTATTATTGTATTTCTGAAATTGTTTAACATCTCACAGCGGTATCCTACTGCTGCCTTTATTTATTCACCCCTTATTTTATTGATTTTGTATTTACATTGTGTCATGGATCAAATTTATTCCTTCAGTGTATATTCACTTGTGTTAATATTTCTTTTGAATGAGTTAAGCCATTTCAATTGATATTTTATAGTGTGTCTTTCTATGTTGCGATGTTACACTATTGTTTCAGATATTGGTAAAGGTTAGTACCTATCAAACATTTAAACCCATGGTATTTTTTTGCACCTGTACTAAGTCAGGAATTTTACGTCCAGTAGTTGTTGTTTGTCGATGTGGTTCATCAGTATTTCTCGTTACACATTTTTATATACTTTAGACAATTGTGTTTCTGGTTTGAATGGTTTAGCACTAGTCATATTTGGGGCCCTTTATAGCTTACTGTTCTGTGCGAGCCAAGGCTCTGTTGTCTTGTTGGCACTCATACCACATTTTTTTATATCTATTGAAATAAGAATTTGATGGTTGCATCCATCAGGTTTATCTTATGATCAACTACAGTTTCAAAGTGAGCCTGTAATTCAGTGTTTGTTGTTTGTTTATGTGTTACTTGTTTTTTGAATCTATATTTTTCTCTAATCTTATTATCTTTGGCATTCAAAAAATTAAATTCATGATTAGAGAACAATTATTGGCTTTTAAAACGTAGTTTGGTAGCTACAATTTGAGTTTAAACAGTGTTTACAACACCCACCTATGGTTTCCCCTTAATTTGATCAAATATCACCAGAAAATACTGACCATATTATACAAATGATTTTTAATTTTTTTATAACTTACTCCTCTGGAATCTCTGTGTTCTGTAAAAGCTACGAGTAAGTTACCATCTTCATCTGGTCTGTCTCTCAATATAAACACAGAAGTATCTACAGGACTGCTATCCATTCCTGAAATATACATGTCAATATAATATGGTGTTTTAAAATAAACTGTAAGTATTAACTTTAATCTTCTAAAAATTACTTATTAACCAAAGTTTTGTAATGACCTTAAAGAAATTCAACAAGTTGTCAATTTGTGATTTTTTCAAGGATTTTTTTTTACGCTTGATTTTCACAATCGTTAGTAATTGTTTGGTATATAGTTTCACAATATGCATTCATGGCTCCACTCTAGCAAACATAGCCAAGAACTGTCCTTTTTATGACTCAGTCATTGAATCAATTCTTTTTTGAAGTACTATTATACTATGAAGTATTATTATACGTGAAAACTTGTTTCTAGAATTAGCTTTACTTGGTACAAACAACTTTCTCTTGTTGAGGACCTGTAGATTTCATTTTTGGTTTGCCTTCTCATTGATATTTACCCCTCATATCCTTTAATTTTAGATTATTTTTTTTACGTCTTTGTTTTAAGAATCACTGATGGGTCTAATGTAGATGAAAAGTGCATCTGAAATACCAAATTATAATTTAAGGAATTTTTTTTTTATGGGTTTTTAAAATCAACCATCCAACATCTAACTGAAACAATACCTCCTTTTATTAACATACCCTTTACAGTTTTTCATTCCCTTTTGGGCAAATTTTCACAAAATCAACCAATGAAACACAAGTACTATATTATAAAACTAAAATGGCTAGAATAATCACAACAATGTTTGTTTTATTATTTTGTCAATCAATTGGTCCCTAATTTACCTCTACTTCCTTTCTGTGGCTGTATAGTAATCCAGATTTTACTGTCGTCTGGAAGGTTGAAATCATATTGATGACATATCAAACTTCCATCTTCCATGAAAAAGCTGCCCTTACTTTTAGTATGTGTCCATTCCTAAAAAAATATTCAGATGTGTAGAAAATTGTGTTAAGTAATAGTCAGTTATGATTCTAAAATATTGACTGAATAACAATTTTGATGCAGTAGAAATGACCTAAATGTCAAATTGAACAAATTTCCCAATTCAACTCACTGATTGTCCAAAAAAAAGGGGGTTCCAAGTTCCATCTTATTCATTTATGCAGTTTAATACAATCTGGTTGATAACTTTCAAATTATAAATTACCCTTAGATTTTTAGGTTCGTCAAGTTTATGAGCCCTTGAAACAGAACCTTGTCGACTTTTATCCTTCTTAACTCTAGGAGATGGTCTAGGTAAATCATCTGAAAATACAATCACATGATAATAAAAAATCACTAGTATATGCATAATAGAAATATAAACCATTTGAATATTAATTTAATGTTAGACACAAATTTCAATATACAAAATGTGTAAATTGTTTGCAATATGCAATTTCAACAATTGTTTCTTTATCAATTTGCATTTACTCTCTGATTCACAATATTAAAGAATATATACTATAACTGTAAGTTTTTGAAAGTACTGATGGTTCATACTATTGTAGGTACATGTAGAACAGCTAATATCAATTACATTTGTAATGACCCCAGGTCTGTCATATACCATGAAAATATTAAAATAAGTAAGTTTCTGAAATTGTAAAATAATGAGTCTGGCAAATGCATATACAAAATTCTGAATAAGCTTACTGCAACTATTATATTATTATAACCTCTACAACCTATTAAAGGGTAAATACAAATTTGAAACCATAAATTGGTTAATTATACATTGTAGTTAGTAACAGCTCAAAAGCCTAATTTCCATTGCAGTTGCTACATGACCCACTCGTAAATCACCACATAGAATTTCTTTTTAGATTTCTTTATCAATTGTTTTGACTGCTTATTTCATATAATTGATAACTTGGTTGGTCTGATGTTATTGTATCGAGTTGCAGGTCAAGCACAAATCTAGCAAACCTGCATAGAAAGATATTGTGTCTGACTGACACCCTAATGCTGAAGGTCTAATGGTGCAAATTCCTTCATATTATAAATTACAAAAATTCATCTTTTAAAATTAACCGCTAGACTTTATAGTAAAAGGATTTTTTTTACCATTTTTATTTATCTTAGCCTTGTTTAATTCATCTCTATGATCAGTAGTCAAGTGTTAACTGCATGTTTCAATTTGAGAAGTCAAATAGAAAAATCAACTGCTTATCTCTCAAAAATAAGTGGCAAGGTACTCCAAATAAAACTGAAATTAGTTCATTTGAAACCTTTCTGTACAGACAAATCTCCACATTAAATTGAAAAGTGCAAACTACATGATTAGTGTTGTAAAACAAATATAGAAGAGTTGTTTACCTGGATCTGAAGAAGAAGCAGTGTGCAATAAAGATTTTCTTTGTGCAGGGATAGGGGGACTTCCTTCACCTGTTAATGAGGGTTACAAGGTAAAAAAAAAGTAACATCTCATGAATTGTCTTCTTTTTCTTATATAATAGTATACAAGAAATTAAATTGTAATTTAAAAATATTTTACCCATGAAATTAATTTCTTCTTTCCCTAGGCTATCACAAGCAATCTGTAAATTTGTAAAAATATTTCTATAGCTCGATTAACTTATGAAATTAAAATTGTCTCTGAATTGTTTTTTTTTAAATTTTTAAAATATTTCTATTTACTAGACTTCGTCTCTGTCAAAAATGAAAATTCTAAATTATTAAAATAACCATTGAAGATACACAAAAAAAAAAGATCACAATATGTTCTTAACATTTTAAAATCATCTTTGATAAAAAAAAAAAAAAACATAAATTAAATATATTTAGCTATAGCATAATTTCACTTGTCAATTGATCAATGAAAAAAAAAAAAACTTGAAGACAATGCATTCCATGCATGACAGAAAACAGTTCATTTCCAGTAGTGAACAAATACACAAGTGGCTTGCACAATGAGGAAAAAAAGCAAACTAATTTCTGTTTATATATTTTTAATACATCTAAAGAGGGTGAGTTTTAAAGCTGTGATAAAAAAAAAATTGGAAATATATGATTGTGAAAAAAACTAAAACAAAATCCATGTTTTATTTAACTATAAAATAAAAAAAATATGAATTCGTAAAAATTAGAAAAGTACTCCTTCTACAAGGTCGGTAATAACTTTATGGGTAAACACAAAAATATTTTTGATGTTTGATTAATTATTATGGAACAACACCATGCTATAACTAACCCTTTAACTCACAGCACCCAAAAATAGAAAATAAATGTATTAAAGAAAATATGTGTAAAAGAAATGTACAGAGATAAACTAACAGTTCTCTTGAATAGTGTTATGACAGATGAAGTTAGTGCAACCAGAACCTGTGATGAAAAACTAAAGCGAACACATCAAAAACTGTCAAACAAGTGCAAAAACACTAAAAAAAAGAACAACAATATGTACCAATACTTAATAATGATGATTTTCTCGATCCTGCCGGTGTTCCAACTGAAAACCAAAACATACAGAATTATCATTTTGTTCTTCATTCTATCTTAAATAATTATTGTAACAAAACAAAATGAATAATTCTTTTACAAAAGTAAACAAAAATAAGTAATAAGAACAAAAATATAATCAAATCAAAATCAAATTATGTCCTAAAAAATTTCTTCAAATTAATCCTTCTGGTGATCATGCTAAAATAAGTTAAAGGAATTCAAATATCTCCATTAAGAAATATTCAAAAAATAACAGTGAAACTTATCAATTGAAAAGTATTGTTATTACACTCAAGGGGACAAACTGTATGTTAATGAAATAATCAGGCTGTGCATCAAAAGAAACAATTTTTAGCAATATAGAGCCATGCTAGCTATTCAAGAGTGTATTGTAATAAAATGATGAATATCATACCCGTAGCCAGGGGGTTCATCCGAACAACACCCCCCCCCCCCCCCCCCCCCCTTGGAAATTCTTGGCTACGGGCTTGAATATAATGTTTGTTTTGAAAGGACTTATTCAACTTTCTTTCAAAAGACAAATAAATATAAACTTGTGTGAAATAATTGTAAGTTGTTAACAAGTAGGATAATACAATTTGCAAGCTAATTAGCCATTGTTATAACACACATGATCAAGAACCATTTATTTCTCCTTTCAGATAAAATCATATCATTCCATTTAAAAATATACACAGAAAAAAAGCATATTATGATTTTCTCTCTCCTGAAAATAAAATATCCATATTAGTGCACCAGGGTATGGGAAGTTAATTGTTCAGAATAGGTTAAGTGGTGTTCAGTGAAGGGCACCAAACATACTGTAACATTTAACAGTGCCAAATCAATATTTCTGTAAATTATTATTACTCATGAGTCACTTTTTCACTAATTTCTTGTGTAAAAGGTTAACCATGAATTTAGATTCCAACAAAATCGAATTTGGTATCAACTTTGTAGAATTTGTTGAAAACCCAGTCATCAGCTATCAAAATAATACTTTTTTTCTCAATCTATGATAACTAATGAATCCATAGTACAAAAATATCATTACAATTTATTTTATCTTATAATACTCACAAGAACACTAAATACTGCTTTCATAACTTTATTTGCTATTCAATAACTAACATCTGACATTTGTCTATAAACACATAAAGTGAACTAAACAAATGTGAACAAATATCAACATTAATTATTCAGTATTTTCAATGCATGTTATGTTTGACTTAAGATAGAATGCAAATAAATCATTGCATATTAACAACAATAATTTGAAGAATATTTTTTTAATTGTTGCAAAAACAAGAGGGTAGAATCAGTTTTATCAGAGTATTAAACTACCATTAAAGCTTGGATGCATTCAACTGTGTAAAAATTCATCTTCAAGCCCAACTTGAGACAATCTTATGTCTGAGTACACAGTTAATTTGTAGTGCATTTTTTTTAGACAATAAATGAAAATTTTAAAAATCTCACATGTGCTTTCTCAATAATATTTTTAAAGTGTGTAGAACTACTTTTGGGACAAATCATATCAAAATAATAGAAAACTTCATCGGCTCTAACTCAAAATATGGACAATTTTATGTTAAGGGGGGTCTTGAAGTCTTTGTCCAAAGTGCTATTCTTTTTAACCTTTTTTTACCCGGACCAAATCGCTACTTTACTTTAAACTTCATGACCCAAATTTTTTTTACAGTGTCATTTTAATCCCCCTACTTGCTATTTGAGGCATAAAACATGAAGAAATACATTTGGAAGAGGTATGAAAAAAATTGGCAAGTAACACACTGTCTACACTAGGGACTCTATTCGTGGACAACAAAAATAAAAGGACGATAACTGTGTTTTCTGCCATATTGTACTCATTTATCTATCATATGTCAGGCATGAAAATAAAGTTACAAAAATCCAAAATACTTGATGCTCCTAGTAATTTTGATGTATTTTTTATCAAGTATTATCGGAATAGGTTGATCTGGTCTTTTTGTAACTATAGATTATAGACATTTGGTTCATTTTCATTTAAAGCTCAACCTACAACCAAAGTACCAAATATTCTTTTGATGGATCCCAGGTTACCAGTTAGTCTTATTTTTATCAAATCATTGAATAAGTTGTCAACAACCAACAACAAATCAAAGTTGGCCCATATACTCAAGAATAGTAACTCACATTAATTCTGTACTCTACAATAAGACTAGCAACACATTTGCTTTTATTGCAATGAATAAATGACATCACATTACAAGACAATATGCATGATTTCTACAGAAAACATCCACAACCAAGTTTACAAACAACAAACCAATGGTGCAAACATACCCTAAAACGAGAAGACAAAACAATTCTAACCCACATATACAATGATGTGACTGTCTTTTATAAACCCCATAGAGTCTAGAGAACAATAGCTATTGTCAATTAATTCCATGGGACAGTTCAACTTGCAAAAATTTAAAAGGCCTGACAAAGATCAACTGATTCTGGGGTGAGGTTTGAGTTTTGTTCCAATTTTTTTCTAAATTATTCTTTTTATAATGGAACTAAAAATAAAACATGCGTGTAACTGAAGTTAAAGTATTGTTTGCATAATGTAAGAAAATTTTAATTGCAAAAATCTACTTTTTTTATGTAAAACCATAAGTAATTTATATCAGATATGAATTCAAAACTTTAACATAAAGTATTCCAGTCTAAAATATAGAGTATAGAAAACTTAAACTAAAATCGTAACTCTGAAGTTGGTGGAAATCACTGGCAAAAACAGTATAGCTCATAGATATCAATTGATACAGGAAAAATGAAAATGTCTGTCATATCCCTGACATAGGCATTACAGGATCTTTACGCAGAGGATAAAAGGGGACATTAAACTCATTAGAAGTTTTTCATTGTTTAAATAAATTAAATAATATTAGTGGTATGCAGCTGGTGGTATGTTATGCATATCACTGCATGATTAAAAATTCACAATACCATATAAAACCATAATAATATATTTGTTTATTTTTACAAAGCTTCTTTTTACACACATATATATAATAGATCTGGTTAAATACCACATGTAAAGAGTGAATATATAAAGGCCAACATTCACAATCCTGATATATAAGTAAGCTCAAACAGGCTGGCCTTTACTGAGGAAAGCAGCTGGATTGATCAAGCAAACCAAGCAAATTTATGATCATGTTGATTTAAGATGAGTTCTGTTTGATGATGAATATGAAAATTCCCTCGCATTTGTATGCTCCAAAACAAGGCATGCATTGATGGTGAAAATGCAGATGTGAACTCAGGCTTGGGATTTCACTAAATTTATGATTCAAAAGTATTTTCAATGAAAACTAAAAGTTATTAATAAATCTACATTTGTTTATACAAAATGCATTCTGGGAAATCCCAGACCTGTATAAGTGACAAACATCATAACAGCAACAAATCACAATCAAACTCTTTACCATTTTGTCTGAGATTTTTAGCCATCAAACCACTAGCAGATGTAAGTGAAATATTAGAACCGATAACGTCGGGTACGTTTTGAAGGGTTGAATTTGAACCCATTAATTTATCTGGACTGTTTGATAATCTAGATGAAGATAAACCTTCTTTGTCTTTCTCCTTTTTACTCCTTGATGAATCTTTATTTTGGGAACGTGAAGATCTTCTTGACGTCAGTAAAACATCATCTTTACTCTGTAGACTGGTTCTAGAACCAGATACATCTTCAGTTTTCTCCCTAAGTGATGTTCTCGAGGGGGATACATCTTGAGCCTGACTTGTTGTGGTCTCTGACATTGATTTTCTAGGAGAGGGTTTAGGTCTTTCTGACCGTGCACTTCCATTTCTTGCAGTTACGCATTCCTCATCAATTTCATCATCATCTTCGTCTTTGTTTTCCTTATTAGCTTCTTTTTCTTAACAAGAGAATAGGTGAAAATAAACAAATAAAATGAAATAAGATTAAGGAATTTAATTGCCACACGAAGATATATCTTGCAAGGTATGCAGTATATCTAATTTATAACTATGTTATTTCTTATTTTTAACACATTATAAGATATTGAGAACTAATGCTGTTGGAAATGGTACTTCTATGTCTTAATTGCTCCAACTTTATATGTTACAGTCTAGACAAAAAAAATTTTAAAAATGCACTTTTAACAAAAAAATAATTTAATAAAAATTTTAATTACTATTGAGTTGTAAACGAATGATTTAAATAATGAGTTTAAAACTAGGTTAGCATGAATAAATACAAAAAAAAATAACATTAAAACTGCATGTTGGAAGAGTAAGACAGAAACAGAAAAAAATAAAAGCATCTAACAAAGCTTAATAAGCTGTTGCTTCAAATCCTCAGTACTCTTCCTCACACTGTGTCAAATATACTCAGCTAATTCACAATAATAATCACAACACTCCTCCCTCTACATTTTACTTGTTACCTACATTTTCATACTCACAAACCAACCTAGCTACTTTCATATAACAAGTTAATCCATGTATTATAAAAATCAAGTCAAAGTAAATCATAGCCATCAGGATGATTAGGTTACAAATTATTATTTGATGTCTGCAAAATTTATCATTCAATGAAATCAAATATTTATTATACAATTATTAAATATTTATTAGGAAATGGGTAAAAAGCTACATCCTTCTTGAGTAAATAATCAGGAATAGTACCACCAAATTTTTGGAATTGGTCACTGCTTCTTTATTAGCAATTTTTTTATTATTTTTTGTTGAATGGCTTCCATTTCTTCAACTTGACCTTTAATTAATCAATACATACAATGATACATTTGATCAACTGTTTCTTCTTTTCACACCTTAAACCATTTATTTGTTAACCAATCTTTAGCTAAAGAAAAACATCTTGGTTAATATGATGATTTTTCTTAAAAGTTTTATCTAGGCAATTCTGATATTTCAACATTTAAATTGTTCATCATTGCTTTTGATAAAATCAAAAGTATAAAGTTAACTCTTGCTAGAAATTGGTTTTCATATGTATGATTTATGATGTAGCATCAGCCTTTCTGACACAAAATTCAAATACATATAAAAACCTGTCCATACTTCTCAAACCCTATTTAGTATTATCATACATAATTCAACTTTGAATACTATATCTGTCATCTGTCAAACAGACAATGAAGCCAAGCAGATGCATAGAGAGACACCAGCACGTTCAAAGATTAAGCAGTAGCAGCAATTTATTATAAACAGTAGCAAACAAAAAGAAATCTCTGGCAAAACAAGAGTGCACACACTGAAATGTCTCGCCTACTTTACTAATCCTTGATACTATCTTGATAGACCTAAATATAAAGCTTTATTACAACTGTCACATAAACTCAACACTAACCAAGAAAATGAAACATTGATCAATGAACCATGAAAATGAGGTCATGGACAAATGAACCATGCCAGGCAGACATGTACAGCTAACAATTCTTCAATACAACTAGATATCATTGAGATGGAAGCCATCTCTGTGGGCCCCGCTGTCAATAACGTGGGGTAATAGTGATAGTACTATTTCATAGTATAATAGTGATATGACTGCATGATGTGAACTAATTGTTGACTACTCTAAGGAGTCTCATGTGTGATTTCAATCTAAGATTTTAAGTTAAAACTGATAAATATTCTCATCTTACTTTCATAGTATAATAGTGATATGACTGCATGATGTGAACTAATTGTTGACTACTCTAAGGTGACTTATTTTTAGAATTATGCCTTCAATATATTATGACCCACCAAGTATAAAGTATGAAATATTAACGGTTCTCGAGAGGTAGAGTGGACACAATTTGTTAAGAACAACAAACGGATGGACAGACTGACAGACTGACCTTAGACCTAGGATGCATACATTATGACACATTCTCTGGTGTTGGTTTATATATATGTTAAGTTGAAAATGTTTGTCAGGTATAAAGTATGAAATAATAACAGCTGTCCTCTCAAAATATAGTGTGGATCAAATTTGTTAGCGATGGACAGACCAACAGACAGACAGACAGACCTTTGACCTAGGAAGTGGTACATACATCATGACACACCCTCTGGTGTTGGTTAAAATGGATGTCAAGCATAATATTTGAAATCATAATGGTTCTCAAGATATAGAGCAGACACAATCTTCACCACAGGACACAGGATTGTCAACTGAAACCAAAGTTTTTTTGACGTTGACCTTTGACCTAGGAAGTTGTACATACATCATGACACGCCCTCTGGTGGTGGTTAAAATGGATGTCAAGTATAAACTTTGAAATCATAACGGTTATCTAGATTTGGAGCGGACACAATCCCACAGGACACGGGGTTGTCAACTCTAAACCAAAGTTTTTGACCTTGACCTTTGACCTAGGAAGTTGTACATACATCATAACACGCCCTCTGGTGGTTGTTGAAATGGATGTCAAGTATAAACTTTGAAATCATAACGGTTATCTAGATATGGAGCGGACACGATCTTCACCACAGGACAGGGGGTTGTCAACTAAAACCAAATTTTTTGACCTTGACCTTTGACCTAGAAAGTTGTACATACAACATGACACACCCTCTGGTGTTGGTTGATAATCATGTTAAGTATTAAGTATGAAATCATAATGGTTCTCTAGATATGGAGCGGACACGAAAGTGTTACGGACGGACGGACGGACGGACGGACAGACGGACGGACAGACGGACAGACGGACGGACAGACTGATCACTATAGGGCGACCCGCCTTAGTCGGCGGGGCCCTAACAAATATAGTTGACTTATTGCTTATAAATAAAGAAAAACAGACCAAAACACAAACACTTAAAACTTAGCAATGGACCGTGAAAATGAGGTCAAGGTTGAATAAAACCTGCGTAACCGACATATAGATCATAAAATATTTCCATACACCAAATATAGTTAACCTAATGCATAAAGTATTAGAAAAATAGACCAAAACTAAAAAACTTAACTTTGACCACTGAACCATAAAAATGAGGTCAAGGTCAGATGACACCTGTCAGCTAGACATGTACACCTTACAATCATTCCATACACCAACTATAGTAGACCTATTGCATATATTATAAGAAAAACAGACCAAAACACAAAAACTTAACTATAACCACTGAACCATGAAAATGAGGTCAAGGTCAGATGACACCTGCCAGTTGGACATACATGTACACGTTACAGTCCTTCCGTACACTGAATATACTTGACCTATTGCTTATAGTATCTGAGATATGGACTTGACCACGAAAACTTAACCTTGTTCACTGATCCATGAAATAAGGTCAAGGTCAAGTGAAAATGGCCTGACAGGCATGAGGACCTTGCAAGGTACGCACATACCAAATATAGTTATCCAATAACTTAAAATAAGAGAGAATTTAACATTACAGAAAATCTGAACTTTTTTTTCAAGTAGTCACTGAACCATGAAAATGGCCGCCGCCACCGGATCACTATCCCTATGTCAAGCTTTCTGCAACAAAAGTTGCAGGCTCGACAAAAATTACATTCTTCAGGTTTGACCTGTAAGATTGACAAATTTATTAAAAACAAGAATATGCCCTGGTTGCATTATTATATTTGCATGGTCAATGAACTGTAAAATCTGGGTCGACATTCCTATTAGAATCCTTTATAGCAAATTCAAGTTACAGTGTTGTTAATTTTAACAAGCTTTATAAAGACCAGATAAGTCCAAAACACATTGGAACTAGAACACTGACAAAGCTTAAAAAATAAAGATTTCTTCAAACTATTATTTTTAATCATCTGTAAAAATTTGATTGAAATCTAACAAAGCATATCTATTTGAGTTTGTTTAAACAAGCCATTTTTTTCACACTCTGCTATAATGTACAAATATTAAGGAGTCAAATAAAATAAATCTAGTATTCAGTAACCAAAATTGCTTATTTTCAAATTGTTTCAACTTTCATATATTAAAGCCGTTTAGCATTTAATTCAAGGAGAAAGAAACCAATAAGTTATTTTTAAATTAAGAAATGTCCTTTTATGGGAGAAAAAAACCTCTTTTCTAATTTTTTAAGTTGTAAAATAAGATTAAGCAAATTTTCCTTTTTTTTTCCCTTTCTTTTCTTACACAATGAAAAACATAATATTTTTTGTATGTTGCTGCAAGTTCTATGTGGGTTTTTTTATGGTGGATCCAGAACTTTTTTTAGTGCTTACTGACTGCTATAATAGGAAGCCCCAGGCCCCATCCAGAGTCCCCTAGATACACCTAAGTCAGAGAAAATTCACTATATGAAATAAGATAAAATACTATTATTGCCCTCTGGTAGTCTCTGCACATTTTTTTAAATGCTCCCATGACAAAATATGACATCATTAGACACCAACAAGATCATTGCTTTTTCACTGGCAGGAGATTCAAATAAGAAAAAAAAGTTAGGAAACATGTGTAGCAATTTAAATTGTTAAGTTTCTTTCTCCTTTAACAGCATGTAAATGTATTCAAACAAAGAGCCACCAAATCACTTCTATTTATAGGATAAACCTCTTACTTCCATTACCAAACTCAACATTAGCTTTTGAAGCACTTTTCTCTTGATCTGCAGTGAACAATACAACTTACATTTAGTCATGTGAGCTACAAACCATATTACAGACCATGTTGCCAAGTGCTTACAAATGTACATGTATTATGAAAATAGATCCAATAAAAACCAGAGTAACACATGCTATCATTATTTTCAGAGTACATCTAACTTAAATGTTACATAAAACAATCTTAAAGATTAAAAAAAAGAAGGTTTTTTTCAAGATTATTTTGATGAACAGAAAATCACATTTTCAAACAGCATCAGATAAATGATTTGCTTCCAAAAATGGAATTGAATTTTTAAAAAATATATATATAAATTAGTCATAAAAAAATTTAAAAAATCACAAAACTGTTTAAAGATATTATATTAATTAATAGTTATACAATACACCTGTAAACTTAAATATATAACTGGAAGGAAAAATTTGATAAATACTGGAAAAAAAATGCAGAAGCCAGAGAATAAATTTAGTGAGTAGAATAGATAGATTAAGAGACTACTAGGAACGAGCATGAGGGTTTTTAAAAAATAAATTGTTAAAATATAGTAAATTTAAGCAATAAGCTCAGTTCATTTATCCACCAACTTGTTAATAAAGGAAATAAAAGGTTCACACAAAGTATTTTGAGAATAACCCATCTTACTTTTTACCGAAGACGCTGCAGATCTTACAGAAACCTGCGATCCTGATACATCACCTATAGAAAATAACTTCATTTTACTTTCCATATTATCTTCTATGTATCAATTATTGGGAGATGAGAGTGTGGATGGGGTTTACAGAATAGAGAGTAATGGACAAAAAAGTAAAGAATGGAGAAAATTAGAAAAAAATATAAAGAATAGTGAATAATGGGGTGATAAAATATAAAGAAATGAGAGAAGTGGGCAAAATAAATAAACAATAGGTAAATATATATATACAGAAATGAGGGATTCTCATTCAAACACTCATAGATGCTCTTTCAACTGTTTTTTCTTTGCTACTGCTTTTAAAAACCAACTTTCAGCACCTTGGCTACGTCATGGTGGCCATTTTTATCGATGGAGCTCCAGGTAATTGATTATTCAATTTTTGGAAGCCAAATGGCAAACCTTGTCAATCAATATAATTTTAGAACAATTCAGTGCCGATTTATGAAAGATTTACACAAATGAGACTTAAATGAGACACATCATATGATTTTAAAAGTAATAAAGAACTTATATATGATTTTCTCCTTTCGGTGATTTACCAGTATATAATAAAATGATTTTTTTCAATTTCAACATAAATTATCAATGTTTTATAAGGTTTTAGGTGCAGAGTTTGAAAGATATCTTCTAAAAATATATTTAGCTTTCAAAATTTAAAGTTTAAATTCCTTTTCTAATACCTAACACCACTTTTCAAATTCATTCATGGAAATGCACCTGAAACTAAACTAATTCTAAAATAAATAATACAACAAACATCCATAAATAAACAATGATATCAAATATGAGTGAATTATTTCTAACCTCTTCTTTCTATGTCTTGCCTTTTCTTTTTTTCTTTTCTTTCCATCATCTTCCTTTGCATTTTTTTGTTTTCTTCTGTTGTAGACATGACCATTTGACAAAACTAAAAATATAATACATAAGAATAAATATTTTATCTATTAGTGTTCATCTTTACTTACCAAATCCACCTCAATTGAATGTCACCTTGATAAAAAAAAGTCAATTCTCAGTCTTTTTCATTCATCATTTATTATTTCTCTAATGAACACATTGAACATTAAAAGGTCTTAGAAAATGGTGTATTTACTACAATAATGTATTTTTTGGTTCCTTATTGGATTTTTCAAGCAAAAAATACAGATGTTCGAGATTTGTTTTCCATTCTTTAATGTCTCCTTTGTATGTAACAAGCATCTAACTTTAACAACACGACTGGTGCCACATGATATGCTTACCCTTCCGGAGCACCTGAGATCACCCCAGTTTTTGTTGGGGTTCATGATGATTAGTCTTTAGTTTTTCCATGTTGTCTCTTGTGTACTATAATTTGTCTGTTTGTCTTTTTATTTTTTATCCATGGCATTTATTTCAATCTATGAGTTTGACTGTCCTCTTGTATTGTCCCTCTTTTTAAGTATTTTATTACATATATATTTAAACAAGCTTTAAAAAAAACCTCAACTGTTTGTATACCACTTGTGTTCCATGGAAAAAGTTTTAAAAAAATCAATGTTTGGATGTTGTAAGAAAAAAAATCACCGCTTCAATTTTGAATCATATGTACTTTTTAGCTAAAATAATGTTTTAGCTGTAACCCAAAATCTGTCTGAATTAAAAATTATAATATCTCAACCCAGCAGATTAATATATATGACTGACAATTTTAAGTTGTAAGTACATACGATATTGTTTATCAATACATGTATTAATATTAGATTATTTCCCTTGAAAATTCTGTGACCATTTATTGTCTAGCAGAAATGAACAGTATTTGCTTTTCATCCCATTTGGTTAACTCTAATACATTTCTATACATTCAACATTTATAAATAAAATTGAGAATGGAAATGGGGAATGTGTCAAAGAGACAACAACCCGACCATAAAAAAAACAACAAGGTCACCAACAGGTCTTCAATGTAGCGAGAAATTCCAACAGACAGTATAACAACAATATTGCTAGTGATTTTTCATTCACTCTATTATGCTCATCAAATAAAATGTGACAATATTTCAAACAATGAATCATTCATTATTGTAATAGTACTAAAAAAAGTGTAATAGTGATCAAAAAGAACTAAAAACAATTTACATGTTATAAATGCTCTTGATATTTCAAAATCTATTTAGCAAAAATAAATATCATGTACTGGATTAAACAATGAAAGTTTAACATACTTTGTGATGATACACGGGTGCCACATGTGGAGCAAGATCTGCTTTCCCTTCCAGAACAACCCAGATCACTACCAGATTTTGGTGGGGTTCATGTTGCTCAGTCTTAAGTTGTCTATGTTGTGTTTTGTGTACTATTGTCTGTGTGTTAGGCTTTTTTTCATTTTTGGCCATGGGGGTTGTCAGTTTAATTCTGACTTATGAGTTTGAATGTCCCTTTAGTATTGTTCATCTCTCTTTTTCTAAACTTAAAAAGTGATGAATATTAATTAGTTATAAAAGCAGGACCAAACTAGCATGAAATGATTTATATCACATATATCCCTGCCAGCAAAAAAAAGCAATTATAGGCCAAAACTTAACATTAAAGTGACCTGTTTTTTAGGTTAATGACTTATTGATAAAATTGAAGCTCATCTTGACAAATAAATCTTAAATAGAGGCTTAATTTAAACAAAGCTTTTGTTAAGAAAACAAACTCTGAATAATTGAACAAACAAATAAATGTTTTATAGTGAAGGCTAAACAACCTGATTTTGTTTGCCTTTCAACTGATCCTTAAAGTATTCATTTCTTTAAATAAACTTGTAAGCCCCTGATCATCAATTTATAAATATTACTTTGAATAAAAATAGATCCTAATTTAAATGAAATCCCATTTCACAGTAAAAAGGGTCAGCAAACATTTGTAGCTTATTAGTGTAATGAAATGTGTTACTACACAAAAACACAAGCCTGAGCTATCCCACCAGGGTTCCTTTCCCATCTGTAAAAAATGACCTTGCCAATAGAGCGGTTGCATGGCAGTGTGAAAAACGTTGCTGTGAAAGCTGACATACATGTAGACATTACATGCTTATGAATTTCTTCATAATTTTGTTTACCTTAGAATAACATAAAACAGGTTCCTGAAATTTGTATACAATTTTTATAATCAAATATTAAATGATTTAAATAAATATTCTACCAGACAGTCAATGAAATCAAACACAATTTACCGATGAAAGGTTTTAAAAGACAGTTTCCCTTAAATGTAAAAATAAAGAAAACAAACTGCAGTCTTCTTAATTATACAAACTGTAGACCATTGTAATTATATAGCTATGTAATTGCAGTTATAATATAATGGGGTAGAGATTTTTTTGTTTTCTCCAATTTATTAATATTTTTATTTTTCAGTATTCTATCAAGGGCAATGCTAGTATTTAGATATATTAATCAGTAAAACAGCCTGGCACATGTTCTAATGATATGGAACAAATTGTTCTAGATTTTAACCTCTTTATAATCCAGTCTGCCATCTTTGTTTTCATCTACTTCATCTATCATCTTTTTCACTTCACTTTTACTTTTCTTTTCACCTTTCTGAAAATAAAACAATAAAATACTTAACATTTTGTCTTTCCTATAAATGTACTTCCTTGGACTTATAACTAGACAACTACAAGTGAAATTCTCTTATTTATGACTTTTCTTTTGAACTTTTATAAAAAATAATCTGTGTCCAAAATTGAAAATTTTTACCTTGATTGATTGAGGTTTTTTTTTATTTGCATTAAAATTTCAATAAAAATCATAACCTCACAGTTTCATTTTACCATATATTTTTTCCATTCCTTTACTCCTATCTAAGTTATTGTTCTATGTATTTTATAATAATTTTACAGCCAAAAATACATGTAATTACTAAATTTTAAGTCATAATATTAAACAATAAAAAGCGTGTTTTTACTATTTTTCTCTGATGATTCAATTTAAAATAATTAGCACATTATCATACAAAAAGAAAACTAATTCAATACATCTATAATGCAAATTTATTCTGTGTATTACATGTAAATCTACGTACATAATTACATATACCGACCAATGATTTTAAGAAAATTATCTTACTGAAGTCAAAATTTTATGTAATTCCTCCAGAGAAATATAACCATCTCCATTGATGTCAATTTTCCTGAATGCTTTCATTAAATCATCTGATGTTGTAACTGGCTCTTTTTTGCAGATATCAACAAAGTCATCAAAGGATAGCTCATCTATATAAAAATAAATAAAAATTAAAAATTAATGAATGTTTGTTCATACATACTGAGTAAATAAAACTTTCCTTTTTTATTTCATTATATATAAGAAATTATTTTACTGAAAGCAATGATAGCCATTAAGGTTGGTTTTAATATGAAATTTAAGTATTGTTAGATTTGGTATTGGCTAAATATAGAAAATAAAATAACAAGAGTGCACACACTGAAATGTCTCGCCTTCTTTACTAATCATTGATATTATCATGATTATGTTGATAGTCCTAAGTATAAAGCTTTGTTACAACTGTCACATAAACTTAACATTAACCAAGATAACTAAGAGATAACTAAACAAAGACCAATGAACCATGAAAATGAGGTCAAAGTCAGATAAACCATGCCAGGCAGACATGTACAGATATAACAATGCTTCCATACAACAAATATAGTTGACCTATGAACTGAGCAATGAACCGTGAAAATAAGGTCAAGTCAAATAAAACCTGTGCAACTGACACATATAGATCATAAAATATTTCCATACACCAAATATAGCTGACCTATGGCATATAGTATGAGAAAAACTGACAAAAACACAAAAACTTAACTATAACCACTGAACCATGAAAATGAGGTCAAAGTCAGATGACACCTGCCAGTTGGACATGTACACCTTACAGTCCTTCCATACACCAAATATCCTTGCCCTATTGCTTATAGTATCTGAGATATGGACTTGACCACCAAAACTTAACCTTGTTCTCTGAACCATGAAATGAGGTCGAGGTCATGTGAAAACTGTCAGAAGGGCATAAGGACCTTGCAAGGTACGCACATACAAAATATAGTTATCCTATTACTTATAATAAGAGAGAATTCAACATTACAAAAAATCTTAACTTTTTTTCAAGTGGTCACTGAAAAATGAAAATGAGGTCAAGGACATTGGACATCTGACTGACAAAAACTTCGTAACATGAGGCATCTATAAACAAAGTATGAAGCATCCAGGTCTTCCACCTTCTAAAATATAAAGCTTTTAAGAAGTTAGCTAACGCCGCCACTGCAGCTGCCGTCGCCACCAAGTCACTATTCCTATGTCGAGCTTTCTGCAACAAAAGTTGCAGGCTCGACAAAAATCATCATATGAAGTAAGATCTTGTAGAATGTGACTCATGCTGAGCTAAATTCGATTCGCATTAACTAATTTGAATTATTTTAATTTGCATTCGAAAGGTTTTACGTTCTAACGTCAATTCTAATCGAATTGCGCATCAAATTCGCTTTACTGTCCAAACGACATTTACTTTTAATTTGTATTAACAAAAACGTATTTTTAATGGGAATTGATTGATTCGAATTAGTTAATTCGAATCAATTCGAATTAAAAAAGAAGAGTGTGTGAATGCAATTAGGGAATTTGATTCACATTCGATTCGAATTCAATTCGAATTA
This sequence comes from Mytilus trossulus, assembly GCF_036588685.1. Lineage (NCBI taxonomy): Eukaryota > Metazoa > Mollusca > Bivalvia > Mytilida > Mytilidae > Mytilus > Mytilus trossulus. The sequence goes on along the minus strand of NW_026963302.1, from coordinate 1,723,099 downwards.
AATGTATGTGTGAATGAGGCATAAAAGTGATAGATATCTGTAAGTGCATATTCACACATTCCATTGATTGAAGAGTACAAAACTAAAAGGGATGATAATTATTTTTAGCCAATTTGAACTTACCTATGTCATTTGTCCAATACTTTTTCAATACTTTCACTGATGGATTTCTGCCAGTTTGCTGTAATGCTGAAAAGGTTTATAAATGCAATTAAAAGCTTGACAATACATGGGTCAGTCCTGACTCCTGACCATGAAAATAACCATGTTTAAGATTGGCAGTGTTCCCACTGACTTATTTAGTACCACCTTAATGTATAAATATTTTGAAATTATAAAAAAAAAATATTAATTTATTATAACACTGCTTGATATGCTCTGAATAAAACATAAATGGTAGATGGATCTTATTACAAGAAGTTCCCTGAAAAACTGTCAACAACATGAAGCAAGAATTTGTCTGTTTTCTGTTCTATTTCACAGATTTTTGTTTCTCTAAATTATCATAAAGGGTCATAAGAATTTCCATGTCACCTATAAATTTTGACAGTTTGCAGGTTTGAATGTTGTTATAGGTGTATTCCACCATTCATTTTCCTCTACTAGTCTTTGTAAAATTTGAAATTTTCGAAAAATTGTGCATAATTTAACTTTGTTTGTAAAAAATTGCTATCCAGGGGCCGGTAACAAGAAGCATTCGTATGTCTTACGAACATCTATAAAGGGCGTCTTAAGATTTAAGAATGTAACATGACCGTACCTCATACCTATCTTAGAATGATTGACAGCCCTTAATGTTTTGAAAACGTGCATGATTTAAGAACGATTCTTACGTCTACCTTAAAGCATTCTTACTAATTCCGGTAACACAAAATCATTCTTAAATTTTGGTCATTTATTAAGTGTTCTTTAAACGAACTTAGCAACTAAGGGGTGTAACAAGAACAATTCGCAATAGCTTCACTTGACATTTTTTGTAAGAGTGGGCCGACTTCTCTTAGCTGTACATTCACTTGCTAATATTAGAACAAATTGCTTAAAAAAGTTAATACGTCAACCTTAGAACTTTTATATTCTGATTATTAATTCATCTGAATAGGAAATTATATATCAGTGTTTTCTTGGCCATGTATGTGGAGGATGGTAGTTTCTCTTTTTTGTAAATCATTCCAATTTTGGCTTGTTGAGAGAAGTGTTAAATATAAAGCAAGGAGAAATTTGTGACCCTTTTTCAATTTTAAACCAAGAGTTCCAAATGGTGAAGTTTAAATCATCACTTCTTAAATTTTACCGAAGCCATCATGAGTTGGTTGATCAATTATTTACCGGCTTTGAAATATGATTAGCAACACGATGGGCGCCACACCTGGAGCAGGATTTGTTTACCCTTCCGAATCATCTAACATCATCTTCAGTTTTTGGTGGGTTGGGTGTTGTTGTATACCTGGTTTTTTTTTAAATGTTTGCCTATTGTGTCTTTTTTGTTCACGCATCGTTATCAATATCATGGAATTTGACAAGACTGTCATACAAGTGAGTTGTTCAGCTCTCTAAATCAGGTTCAATCCATAATTTTTTACACTTTGAAAATGCTTGTAACAAGTCATGAATATGACAAGTGTCGTCCAATCGTTTGATGTGTTTAGTCATTTGATTTTGCCATTTGGTTAAGGACACAATTCCCGTTTTGAATATTCCTCGGAGTTAAGTATTTTTGTGATTTTATTTTTTGTAAGAAGGCTTTTTAAAATGTGAAAAAAATTTGATTTAATGTGAAAAAATATAAGAAGATGTGGTATGAGTGCCAATGAGACAACTCTCCATCCAAATTACAAATTATAAAAGTAAACCATTCTAGTAGTGATTTGACCGAAATGAACAGTAGGATAGAAAAATAAGCCTACGTCATTTGAGACTCGTCATTTATACTCGATTCAAATCCTACCCATGATTGCCTGGTGAATAATAGGGCCCTCAAAAAATTGTCCTGAGACAAGCATATTTTTATTAAAATATTTATGTTTTATAAGCAGTTAAAATAGTTTCATGTTTGAAGCGGTGCAATTTTTTTTAATTCAATTTTACTTTTATCAAAAAAGCGACGGCAGTCTGCGGCCAGAATTGTTTTTCTTAGGTTAAATGGATAGTTGATCGTTTAATATCGTTTTTAATCGTTCATTAAAACGTTTCTATGATTCCTTTAAGGTTATTCTAATTTCTTTCCAAGGAACCAAAAACCGAGTCACCAGAAAATTATTAAGAACTTGTAACTGGAAAACTATTGCAATGCAACTTAAGGGAGAAATAAGAGCCATCTACGAACAACCTGAGGGAGCTTTGATTTACACTCTTTGAGTGATCTTAGAATTATCTTAATTCAATACTTATGACCTCTCTTAATGAAATTTCTTGTTACTGGCCCCTGTACTGTAATATAGGCAAAATTTCACATAATATTTATTATAAATATAAAGAAAATAACCACCACTGGAATTTAATAAACAAAACATTCACCTCTTTTTTACCTACAGGTATAAAAGCTTAAGTAACCATGTAACCTCAAGATTCCAAAATATTCTATAGAAACACCAAACAAAAAAAAATAATTAAATGATAGTGCTTTGAAACACCCAAGATACATGTTTATGATAAAGGTTTGTTTTAATTCAGTGAAATAATGTAAAATTAATTTTCACAACTGTAAATTTCAAGGGAATATTTTTTTTAACCCTTTTTGTATGCAAACTGATGTGATGTACTATGATTTTATGGTATTAAACCTTATAACTTTTTTGCCTCTTTAGTGTTACCTTTTGAAGCTATTTTTGTTTTGGAAATTATGTTTTATTCATAACATTTGATACCTTCTAATAAGCTATCCTGTGACTCTATCTTTTCTTTTATACTATCAAACATTGATAAGTATGCTGCTTTACATTCCAAGATAAATTCCCCTTGGTCCATTGTTGAACTTCTACTGGATCTGCGTGACATATTGGAGAATTCTAGTTCTGTATAAAAAAAAATAGAATAATACTATATCTTACTCTATCAATGGTACTTTAATCACATGTAGTTTGAAACAAATATATATCGGAGTCAATAGGGATTGTTGTGGGGATGTATTTCATATGGATATGATATTAATATTCTTAACACTAAACAAATAACAAATATTTTGAAATATTCTTTAAAGAGGGGGGGATGGACCTTTATCCAGACTGCTGGATCTGGTGTTTTTTAGCTGGGGACTTCGGAAATGATCCTTTCGGGATCCGGGAATTCTATTTTCGAAATTTCAAGTTGTCAGGATTTAAATTTCTTTACATTCGGGGCCGTCAGGATTTCATGTTTTTAAGTCTCTGATTTCGGGATCAGGACCCCTTCGACCCCCCCTTTTTAAGATCAAAGATTTAGGTTGATAATTTCTCTCCTGATCAGTAGATTTCACTTGTTAATCTATCGTGATCCTGTACGTACAATTGTATAAAAAAGTAAGAAACTAATAAAATAATATGCATATAATTATCTTCATTAGCATGTACATTTTTGTACATGTAGTTTACATAATAACTTTTTGATACAGACCTAACATATAGATTAGAAGTCAATGTTTACACACCCATTAATAAGTTGTAATAAATCATGCAATCAAGTGGGGGAATATTCATTTTGTTTGGAAATGATTTCCCACAATTACCAAGTAAACGTCACTTCCCGTGAATATAAAATTTAAAATCCTTTAAGGTTTGACAGAATCAAATTTCCTGATAATGTAAATCGATGATCCGGAAATTCGGATTCATTAAAATTTAGAGGATTTTAAATTTTATATTCACCGGAAGTGAACTTTCGTTGGTAATTGTGGAAATCATTTCCAAACAAAATAAATATTCCCCCACTTCATTGAAATGGAATCAGATCTTATTTAATTCTTTTTTTTTTTATATTTCTGGAAATATTTTACATCAATAAGCACAAAAAAGGTAGGACTTTGTAACTACGTAAAAATTTCTAACCAGCAATGTCAAAATAAGGTGTCAAAGTTCCCCGATAATTTGCTCTCAAGCTCCAAACGTAAAAAATGGCTTCAGCATTATGACGTTGTACAAAGGCGTCCCAGAAAAAAATTAAAATAGACTTGCCAGACGTCATAATGAAGCTGCACATCTATTTTGGGTGGGCAAATATCCACTTTTTGATATGGGACGAGCTCTGACGTCCCACAGCCCAAGCTTGTCTGGCAAAACAGCTGTTGGACATCAGAGTAATCTCGGACTACCTTTAGATATACAGTTCCCAGGGTAAAACAGTCTCCAAAATTTAGAAAAAATCTATAATTGGCCAAATTGGTATTTGACCGAATCGGCATTTTGACAAACAGGTTTTATTCCAAATAATTTTAACGGCCACTTTTTTTATGTAAGACATCAAAGAAAAAATATAATAGCCTTTCAAGATGTCATAATTATTTGGACTAAACGGGTTTGTGCCGGCCGAAACGACTCGCACTACGCCTAAGGCTAAGAGTTATTTTATGAAGGAAAAACAAAAAAGAAAAGCAATCAGCTTTTCAATTTGCATCCATTGCACACAAAAAAGGAAGATGACTTTTTTATCTGATTCTTGACAACCAACCGACCTGTTCTGTTCTTTAATCTTTTTCCCCAATATTATTGATGTCAATGTAAACAGGAAGCTACCAGAAAACAACATGCGCAGACATGCACAAAGAGGGATATTTTCATTTTTAATTAGTTAAAAATAATCAATTGCTCCCCTTGTAATTTTTGTTGCGTATCAACTATTCAAAATGATATGTATTTGAAAAATTGTATTTAAATTGTTTAATTTTTGTTCTTTCGAATCATATATCTAGACGATATTGTTAAATGGAGTTTGATAAAATAAAGGATCCATTTAAGAAGATCTTTTAAAACAGAGATACAAACGGTGTAACGCAAATCAGCATCACCACGCTGTTTAACACAAGTAACTTAATCACATTCAAAAAAGCTAAAATTTGACCCCGAGGAAATTTCGTGGCAGGTGCCCGACAGAATGAATATAGTTTATGTTGCCATTGTGTCTTTATATGCTATTTTTATAAGATGGTGCATTTCCTTGAACACATACTCAGGTAAACCCGATAAAATTCGAAACATCTACCAATTTCTATCTCTTTTTACGACGAATTTGTTCTAATTATATTTGTTTATGTTCTGGACCATATGAGTATTTGGACCATACGTGTATGGTCATGACCATATGCGTATACTCATATGGTCCGACCATACGCGTATGGTCCGACCTTACGTGTATGGTCGGACCATATGAGTATTATACTCGTTTGGTTATTAATGTCTGTCGTCGTCCGTCGTCGTCTGTCGTCGTAAACTATTTCAAGAATCTTCTCCTCTGAAACTACTGGGCCAAATACTTTCAAACTTTAACTGAATGTTCCTTAGGGTATCTAATTTATAAATTGTATCCGAAGTTATGATCTTTCAACAAACATGGTCGCCATTGCTAAAAATAGAACATAGGGGTCAAATGCAGTTTTTGGCTTATAACTCAAAAACCAAAGCATTTTGAGCAAATCTGACATGGGATAAGATTGTTTATCAGGTCAAGATCTATCTGCCCTGAAATTTTCAGATGAATCAGACAACCTGTTGTTGGGTTGCTGCCCCTGAATTGATAATTTTAAGGAAATTTTGCTGTTTTTGTTTATTTTCTTGAATATAATTATAGATACAAATAAACTGTAAACAGCAATAATGTTCAGCAAAGTAAGATCTTCAATTAAGTCAATTTGATCAAAATTGTCAATTGACCCCTTAAGGAGTTATTGCCCTTTAAAGACTTTTTTCACAATTTGTTCATCATGTTGACTTACTTTAAAAAATCTTCTCCTTAGAAACTGCTGTATCAATTTCAGCCAAACTTAGGCTAAATGAGTTTCAGAGTATCTAGTATAAATTTTATATTTTATTTCCTTGTATGTCAAGAAACATAGCTCCTATGGCTAAAATAGAACATAGGAGAAAATGATTATTTTTTTGGGCTTTTGAAGAAAATAGGACGATCCAAAAAACATTAAAATAAATTGAAAAGCCAAAATAATCAGTGATGAGAGATTTAACCAAAAGAATTAAGGTGAGCGATTCAGGCTCTTGAGAGCCTCTTGTTATTTATTTGAACGGTTTCTATATCATTTAAATTCACCGCCCGGTACCCCATCTTGAGAACCGTTGAGGTACCGCCCGGTATCCTTAGAACCGCCCGGTACCCCATCTTTGGAACCGTCGGGGTACCGCCTGTAAATAGGTATATAAGGGGATGCGAGAGAGATCAGAGAGGAACCGACCGTGCAAGGGCTGTATAGCCAGTCAAGGTCGTTAAAAACTTCCATTTGTTGTCAGAGAGGAATAGAAAAAGATAGAATTGATACTGTTAGCTAGAAGTGTTGAGAGTAATATTGTGTTAGTGAATTAGGATTATTGTTCAACTGTTGTATTATGTCAAACTGATATACATTCAACAGATTACATAGTGATTTGATTTGAAACTTTGTGTTGTGGTTTGTTTTCTTTGTGCCATTTGAGTATGGATTTTACGTAATTTACGCTACCAAAATAACACATCAACAAACACGAATCCATACAAAAACGACAACGCTACAAATGGTGGCAGCGGTGGGATAGCCGTACACGAAGTTTTAGATTCATAATGAGAATAATTGTTGGAATATCAGTGAGACTTAAACTATTTGGATACATGTTACAATTTTCAGTTCAAGTTGTGTTTTTTTAACGGAGATGGATCGAAATAGAACTGACTATAATACTTATCCAATGGATTTTACGAACATTGGAGAAGAGCAAACTGTTTCTGGAGAACACAACTTTAGGAACAGAAGGATACACGAAATGCAACGCCAAGATACAGAACTAGGTGATGTACTGAAATTAAAGTTGGATAGTGCAGAGAAACCTACATTCGATAATTTTACAAGTAAAAGTACGTTATTTAAAAATTGGATTCAAAAATGGGAACTCTTATCTGTTCAGGATAACATATTATGTTACTATTGGGAAGATCAAACTGGAGCTAAAAGATGGAAAATCTGTACACCTAAAGCTTTACAGGGATATGTGCTTTGGCATCTACATGATTCCTCAACTGGTGGGCACCAAGGTATCGACAGAACTAAAAAGCAAGCTGCCCTATGCCCATTTTTCTGGCCACATATGAATCGAAATATTCAAGATTACGTTACAACCTGTGATATCTGTGAAGAAAGAAAACAACCTGCACGATCAAAAAGACATAAAATGAAAAGTTATGTTATGGGTACAAGATTTCAGAGACTCGCAAGCGATATTGCAGGCCCACTTCCCACTACTGAACAAGGGAATCGATACATATTGGTTATTCAAGACTATTTTACAAAGTTTACGGAAGTTTATCCGTTGTGTGACATAAATGCAGAAACCGTAGCTAATGTGTTTCTAAAAGGATGGATTAAAAGATACGGATGTCCAGTGGAGATCCATTCAGATCAGGGTACTCAATATGAGAGTCAGTTGTTTCAAGGTATTTGCAAACTTTTGCATATTTCAAAGACGCGGACTACAGCTATGCATCCAAGATCTGATGGTATGGTGGAGAGAGGAAATAGAACAATAAAAGAAATGTTATCTAAGTACATTGACCGAAATCAGTCCGATTGGGATAAATACATCGACTATATGGTGATGGCATATAACTCAACACCCCATGACAGTACTGGTATTACGCTGTATAGAATGATGTTTGGTGACGAAATGAAAATGCCGTTAGATTTGATTGCTGGATCACCGTCAGATGATGACGAGGAGACTCATTTTAAGAATGAGCATAGTTTTGTGGCTAAAATAAGAGAGGAGTTAGAAAAAGCTCACGAGATAGCCCGTGAAAAATTGAAAAGGACTGCAATCCGCCAAAAGGATTATTATGACAGAAATGTGAAAGAAAGAAATTATGCTAATGGCGATTTGGTGAGAAGATGGCAGCCTCAAGTAGTGAAAGGAGGAAAGAAAAAGTTGTACAGAAACTGGACTGGCCCATGGGTAATTATCGAAAAATTAACGGATGTCCTGTTTAAAATTAAACATTCAAAGAATTCACCTAATGTGGTTGTGCATGCAGACAATTTGAAAAAGTATACAGGAGGGAAGTCTGTTTCGTGGTTTAAACCAGAGAAGACAATCTTACACGCCCAACCACCATTAATTAATTATTTCGACAGTGACCATGAACTACGGAGTAATGGTGCATCGGAAAATACGCAAGACACCGAGCCGACCCTCATACAACCCGATGAATATCAAACAGATGAAACATTGGAACCGCCGGACAGTTACCCAAATATAATATTGGAACCCCCAAACGGTTCTTTAAATAAAACATTGGAACCTCCGGAACCCCCGGACGGTACTGGGAACCGTTCAAAACCAGTGACACCATCTATAATAACGACAAAGCGCGGGAGAATGGTCAGAATACCTTTGCGCTATCGATAAGACAATTCTTCAAAATAAAACATTGGAAAGTCTTGGAAATTATTTCAATAAAACATTGAATACAAGGTTAGTCACAGCTAATGTTGGTGATTTGAAAGTGAAGCTAGAAACTGCTATCATAACTTTATAATGCATGTTGAAGTGAACATATAACATTGACTTGAGTTGAACTATATTGATTGTGTTTTTGGATATATATGTAATTCTACAGTGAGTAGACTACTTTTGGTTAATACCACATTAAAATGGGAATTTCAATTGCTAGTTGGGGGGATTGTAGCGATTTTAGTTTGACTGTATAATTTATTATTATGTAACATATCTTTTTATTAATACGTTTGGGTTAAATTACATTTCTAATTTCTACATTATTTGAGACCTTCAACTTATCACAATAAGGATATTTTCATGGTAGATTATAACCAATTTGATGGCAACTGTAGCTGATAAAGATTGTTTTTTCGCTGACACATAAAGGGAATTTCAACCCTCTATGAATTGTATTATACTTTTATTGACTTTCAATGATTCATGTTACAATCATTAAAACAATAGACAATATTTAGTAGCACAAACACATTTACATTAAATTGGTGCATACAAAATAAGACAATAAACTGACAATAGTTAAATTGATTATAATTATATTAGAGTGACAGTGGTATTCACAGGGAAGAAAAATAATACTGTAAAGTATATTTGATTCAATGATTTTATGTTTTTGAATTGTGAAAATACATTAATTGAAATGATTTACCAATGTTGTCTTACTTATACAGGAAATATGTAGTTTTACTAAAAAAAATAATGTAAGCTTTCTTTCCTTGATGTTTTGGGTATAGGATATATGATATTGCTCACTCAACACATGATTTAGGTTCTTTCATTATTTATATTGGTTTGTCTTAACAGTCTGTTTATGTAGTATATACATATATAGCTGAAATTTGAAAAAAATGAATACATGAATTAATTATTTGTTGGAATAGCCTTCAATCATGATCATGGAAAAAAATGGTGTAAAAAGTAAGAAAGAATACATTTTTGAAGCCCTCTTTAACATGTTTAATACTCTTGTTTGGCATCACAAATAGAAAATAAAACACAGTGTTTACCATAGCTATAGCTGAAACCTTAAAGATTATATGTTATTTTAAATTTTTTGAAGCACAATACATGTATCATGAATATTAGCAATTTATTTTTCTTGTCACAACAGGATCTGGAAAGAAACCAATGTTTGGTGACTATGAAGCACAAAGGCATTGGATGGAGATTTCATTCAATTTACCAGTTCAATCATGGTAATTACTGTTTAGCTAATGAATAAAGGGATGTTAGAGATATGTCCATGAGGCTACAAACCAAAAGACACAAAAAACAACAAAAGACATGTAAAAGTCAACAAAAAGTCTCTATCTTCTATCAAATGTGTTTACATTAAGGAAAGCTGTTGTATATTTTCTTGCTTCCTTGTAAGATAATCCATCAATAAAATGTCCCTAAATGACAAATCTCACTGAAATCTCTAAATGAATAGTCACACTGTCTGTTTGCTCCTGTAATTGCTCCTGTAAATAGAGATCCCTTATTTTTGGTTGTCTCCCTTATGCATGTTAGGAGGGACTGACATTAATTTTTATTGACAATGTATAGCTAGTGGAAAGATCAAAATGTATCTGTGTTTAATGTGTGTTTCAAATCACTTAATTATTAAATTAAATTTGTTGTTAAGCTAAGTACTTTTGATACCAGTAGTTATTTTCCAATAAAAATTTGTGAAAATGTTTCTACTGATTATGCTTTGAGTGGGCAAAAGCCAATTTTGTATGGCATAGAACCATTCTAAGATTGAAAAAGGGAAGTAATTTGTTTAAAAAAAGTGTAATAACAGAATCGAATCAATAATTGGAAAATGGACTATTGGTAATTAACTACGAGGAATTGAATTAATGCCTGATTTATTTCCAACTGCAACCATATTCTCTTCATTTTGAACTTCTCTTTTCCATCCTTTGAAAAGATTTATCTTAGATAGAAAAAAATTGGCGTTTTAAAAATTGTATGTAATAAATAACTGATATTTATCCCTTGCATTGCAGGTATACCAATTCAAGTGCGAATAATTTGATGTACTGGGGACTTGATTATCCACCTTTAACAGCCTATCATAGTTGGATTTGTGGTTTTTTGTAAGTTAAACCGACTTATTGTAATTTTAAAACAAAAAGGGGATACAATATTTAAATGTTATGATACCGTTAATTGATTTGGATTTGTTGTCTATGAATTTCACAGTTTTGATTTGTCTAAGTAATTTGTAATACTGTATTAATTGTCAACAAAAAGCTACCAGATGACTTTAATTTTAAAACATTTTTGCTGTAGGTTTTGACAACAAATTTTGTTTATGATACTTCAGTTAAAACATATATCTTCATGTTGTATAAAATATAAGTTTGATATCAAATACACAAAATGTACATATCATACTTTTTTCCTATTTTTTCAATTGCAAATCATATTTTAATACGTAATTATTTAAACATTTTTCTGAATTATATTGAAACTGTTAATCCGTGAATTTATGTAATTAATCATCATTCTAAATGTTTTGGATTTTGCACAAAGGTCATTTTCACAAAAAGGACTGATAGCGCATCAATTTATACCTTTATTTGAATGCTGTATTCAAAGACCTGTATTTCATTACATTTTCATTCATGTATGATTAAAAAATTGATACTTATAACAGTTTAATAGAGAAACACATTTTCACATTATATTTTTTTTATCATAGATCACATAAGATAAATCCAGAATGGGTGAAGTTAAATACTTCAAGAGGATATGAGAGTTATGAACACAAATTATTCATGAGATATACAGGTAAGTCAAAAACTTTTTATAGAAGGTCAATGATATTTGGTACATGTATGCAGTGTATCAACATTTTCACATCATATTTCCATTGAAATTACTTGGGCACTCACCCTCAGTCATGGTCTAGTGACGTTGAAACTTTTGTTTAGATTACATGTATTACCAATAGTTTTAGTTTTAAATTAAGTTGAGGCCAATACAATGCTGTCAACGTCTTTAACATTTTCTGTGTTTTGAGACAAGGATTTTTCACCCTTTTCTGTCACTTAAAGTTTGACAATTCATGTATTGATACAACACATAGCAATGGAAAAGGTACTGCCATTGCATGAGAGACACAGAAAGAAAAAAAATACATATAAAATTAGGAGTTTCATATGGTTGCCAATGAGACAATGGGCATACATCTAGATGTGAACAATTACAAATCACTTTGTTGCCTTCAACAATTCAGATGTCAGGTCCAGGTTGACACCTTACAAGAACATGAGGAGCAAAATCTATATGTATTATTAATTTCATTGCATCACTTTATGATTATGATTATATATTTCCTCATAAAATTACTAAAGGGGTGTGTGTAGGAGGGGTCCTGATCCCAATTCCCGGGCTTAAAAACATGAAATCCTGAGGTCATAAATTTAATCTGAAATTTGAAAAAATAATTCCCGGATCACAAGCTTAAAAACACCCGATTCCGAAGTCTTGTAGGCTGAAAAGTATATAAACTTGTATTTATGTTGTTGAGAATACATGTTCAAAGACAAGGGAATGGTGCTGGTGTGTGAATAAATCACAATAGACAAATCTATTACATGTATTATGGTTACCGATAATAATGTCACAAGAACTGTACATTTATGGAGACTACAGTCAAATACAGACAGAAAATTAAAAAAAAGTATAAACTAAAACATAATCTCATGAAAAAAAGCAAAGCAACAACATCTGATTCATTGGTTTTAACGTAGCATTATGTGAGGCCATGTGACATCTCTTTATGTTGTACTACCTTTCTTATAATGTTGGTGGTCTTTTTTATTCATTATATAATTAGCATGGAAATTTTAATTTTTTCACTACATTTTGTTAAAATTTCTCTTTCAGTGCTTTTTGCAGATGTTGTTTTATTTTTCCCAGTGATATTTCTGATCTTTAAACAGATGAAAATTGGTGAGATTCAAATGGTAATGAATATGTGCCATTCAGTTAAGCAAAAATGGATAACTATACATGCAGCTATCTGGAACAAACAAAATTATACATTATTAAGCAATTAATGTGTATTCATTATTTTCTGAAATACCATGCCAATTTTTGCAGAATTGGTGGGTACAGGTTAACAACGAGTTTAATTGTTTAAGGAATTCATATTTTTAAAGGCTTGTATACAGACTTTGCCAAAACAAAGAAATTAGAATCTATCTATAGAAATGGACAGAGGACTTATGTGTAAAAAAATCAACTAGCAGACAAGATTGCATTTTGGCCCATCACAAAATATTGTTCAATTTTATAAGTGATTGAAGGTCATAAGAATTTAAATTTTTATTTGTTAAATGATTTCGTTTTAAACCAAATTGTTGAGTGACAATTCTTTACATTGCAGATAAAGGCAGCTATGTTAACACTGATGTATCCAGGATTGATTTTAATAGACCATGGTCATTTCCAGTATCCTTTATTACAACATATACGGGTAATAAAAACATGAATGTACCCTGCTTTGTATTTAAGGCTCCCTTGATGAGTAAGACTACCTCAAAAGACTAACTCATAAGAAAGCAGGCAGACATGTCTCTTGCCCTTCTTCTGCAAGAAAAAACATGGCAGAAACTTAAACAAACAAAGCAAAAACAACTTTTATAGTATGTTTTGTTAGAAATATTCTAATCAAAACATGCCTGGCAATTTGAATTTTGAAGTTAAAAAATGTGCATTTTATGCCTGAACACCCTGTATAATATTCAATCAGGTTAAAATATTTATTTTTGCAGTATTAAGAAATTATAACAAAATAAAAAGAAAAGTATAGCCAAATATCATGAAACAAGATCCTTAACTGTAAAACAGATACAATTGCATAAGTTTAGGTTTAATCTTATTTGGGATTCTGTTTTTGAGCCAAGGTCGTGACCTCCTAGGATCAATAGCATTTTGTTTGGCCTTGAACTATAAACAGATGGAACTTTACCATGCACTTCCATTCTTTTGTTATTTACTTGGGATTTGTTTCCGAAGTCAGAATCAAAATGGGTAAGTTTAATATTAATTATTGATTATGTATAATAAGACAAGAAAATTAAAATTTCAATGGAAAAGAGTGAAGATTTTATATGAAATATAGAGTCTCATTTTCAAAGAGAAGTTGACTGAAACTCTTGTGGCTATTCTTTTTGTTGTTGCATTCAATTTCAACAACAACTATTTCAGAGAAAATGACTGTACAGAGAAAATGATTGCTGTAATTTAGGGGATTAATATATTTAAAAAGCTTTTATTTTTACAGATTTTTCAGATTAATTAAGATAGGATTGGCTGTTATTACAACATTTGTTCTGTGTTGGCTGCCATTTTTGTCCAGTGTAGAATCAGCAATACAAGTATTACACAGATTATTTCCCTTTGCAAGAGGTTTATATGAAGTAGGTTGTATTTCTAATACAAATATATTGATGTATCAATTTACGATAATGTGACTTATAAAAGCTTCCAAAAATGACAAGAAAAACATTATTCTTTTTTTTTTCTAAAATTATAATTAAAGATAAGGATTTAAAATAGGAATAAAATGTAACTTTTGCATTTAAATATTTTTCAGTTTGAAGGAAAGAAATAGCATTAACTATTGTAAAGGACAGAATTGTCATTGACTATAAATTTAAAAAGACCTAAGTATTTTTTTTATATATTTTCAGGATAAAGTTGCCAATTTCTGGTGTACATTGTCACTTGTTATAAAGCTGAAAAATCTATTGACAACAGATCATATAATACTTTTATGGTAGGTAGTTATTATATTTTATATATTATTTAAAACACTTGCCAAATTGACAGAAGCAAAGGTTACTATTTGAAAGGATTTATATACAAAGATTAAAACAGATGTACACCTAAGCATTTTGAAATTCAAATATGAGCAGTGAACAAACAACAATGTAAAACAAAATAAAAAAGATTCTTTTCAATTATTCATTCTAATAGACAGACTTCAACACATTGGTATGACATTCAAATGGAAGATTAAAGAAAATAGACTCATCACAGATACCAGGATTGAAATTTTGCATTTGCGCCAGACACTCGTTTCGCCTACAAAAGACTCATCAGTGACACTTGAATAAAAAAGTTTAAAAGTCCAAATAACGTACGAAGTTAAAGCGTACTGAGAACCAAAAATTCCCTAAATTTTTGCAAAAAAAACACACACAAAAAACACAGGTTTTTGCCTCAGATGGTTGAATTATGAAATCTCCTGATCTGAGGTCTTCTGACCTTAATTTTACAGTCCATCACATAAACATTGTATGTGCTTTCAAACGCTCTGTTTGCACTAGTTTTATATGTGTCATCCTTAAGTTTTACAGATCAACTATTTATTTATTTTAAAATTTGAAACATTCTTTTCTTTTAGTTTAGTATCAACATTAGTAATGTTACTACCATCATCTTTGGATCTGTTAATAAGACCTAGTATTCAAAGATTTAAATTAGCTTTAGTAAGTATTAATCATGAAAAGTATGATTGTCATCAAAGAAATTTTTCCGAAAATGAACTTAAGATGGTAAAGTGATTAATGAGCATAAAGCCCAATACAATCAAAGTTAATCAGTATTATTTTATGTTGATGTATTTGTAATCATCATGTTTCCTGTTAATATATCCTTAGTCTGTATTTCTAAAATCATTTACTGTAATTCAACTTATTTTAGCGGATAATTTGTTCCACGTTTAACCCTTTCTTACTCGATTCGCATTGATTTAATATCTCAATATTTAAAATATTTTTGATTTAATAAGACAAAGGAAGATCCAAGTATTAAATTTTAGCAACGAATTATATTCGTGTTATTTCCTTCAAGCCAAAGTCACAAAAATAAATCCCCCACAAAAATTGATTGGTTTACAGTAGTGCAACACCAAGCCAGTTGTTGTCAAATTGTCATTTCTTTAAAGTTTACTTATGCTTGCAATGCAATTTAATCATAGACGGCTGTTTTAACCACCCAGTCAAAATTTTATATGCAGAAACCTGTTGATGTGATATGAAATTAACCCTTTTGTGTACTAGATCTTCCACCGTAGCTTGATTTTTTTTTTATACATATACAACTACACAAATTTGCAGTTGTATAATGGTATGGGGTGGGGGGGTTGTTGTCAGCATCATTGTTAGTTTCCAAAGCCATTTGGTTTCCAGGCAAAAGAAGAGAGGTGAAAGATACCAAAGACATGCACACTCATAAGTCAAAAATAAACTGACAACACCATCGCTAAAATAAGACTTGCACAAAAAACAACATAGAAAACTAAATAACTTGAGTATAATTGTTTGGATCTTGATGATATTAGATCACAAGGTTAAATAGCACTAAAGGAAAGTTTAGATTGATTGATCATTGTAATCTATAATGAATAAACCACTGATAAGAAAATTTCAACTTGAACACATTATATTTGTTGACATTCAATTAAGCACATGGCTAGAACAGTATTGATTATTTACTGTTATTTTTTCCAAGATATCAAAAGTTCTACGTTGTTTTTTGCAGATAAATTCATCTTTAGTATTTTTCCTGTTTTCTTTTCAAGTCCATGAGAAAAGTATATTAATTTCTGCAATGTGAGTATTGTCATTCTTTTTTAACAAGCTTGTTGAAACAAATATTGCTATGGATGATATTAATGATGGCTCTGAATACCAAAAATAAAGCTTTTTATAACATGTACACTTACAAAAAAGCTGCTTTAAAGTATTGTTGACTTGTAATATAAAGTTGATTGATTTTAAAGTTAGAGCATTAGAATTATTCATAATCAGTAATGCAGAGCGATCAAGCATTTCTGCTTATATTCTCATGTTTGCTATTTCAAATATTATCTACTGAATTCAATAGTATACCTTATAAAAAAAAATCATTATTTTGTTTTAATTATGATATCTAAATGATATAAAATCTAAAATGATAAATACATTTGTGTACTTTCAGAGTTGTTTGTTTGCAGATAAATAAAGATCCATTTTGGTGTGTATGGTTTGGAATATTATCAACATTCAGGTAATTGTACGAAAATAAATCCTTCATGTCATTAGTACTCAAGGAACTAAAAAATGATTTGAATTGATACCAAGACAAGGACAGTTTTAGGGCAAAGTGATTGTTAACTTAACTCCCCTTTTGAACACATGATCATGATACAAAAGAAGTGGATGTCATAATATATGATTTACATCATGTCTTCTTATTATAGTTATTGATATAATTTAAGAATCTCTGTGGTCTTATGGTGGCATGCTCGCCTTGAGTGCAACAGGTCCAAGGTTCAATCAAGTCATAAAACTTTTGAGTCAGTTTTTTGTACTCATACTCCAAAATCAACCAATCAAAATGTTGAATTTCATGTTTTGAGCATGATTTTGTGCTCCTAGCATTAAGCAAAGTTTTTTGTCATCAGTATCAACATATTAAAATTTGAAAAGCTTAGGTTGAATGGTTCATGAGTAAATGTAACAACATGAATGGAAAGGCATTTTTCGATCCTTCAAGAACCATAACTCCATAACGGTAAAAGTCAAAGTCAACATTATTGAACTTGACATCCGTTTTGTCATCAGTAACAACATATTAAAATTTGAAAGCTTCAGTTGAACAGTTCATGAGTAAATACACGGACACGACTGGAAACACCATTTTTCAATCTTTCAAGAACCATAACTCCTGAACAGTAAAAGTCAAAATCGTCATTATTGAATTTGACTTTCATTTTGTTGACAGTAACAACAAAGTAACAGTTTAAAAGCTTTGGTTGAAAGGTTCATGAGTAAATGCATGGACAACATTTGGTTGCTCCCACCCCACCACCAGCGGTACATCCCCAAATCAACAAGACAATAACCAACATTTTTGTCACAAAAACCTGTTATAAATGTTCTAGTCATGAAGATGCATTTAACTTGCAGCCGGATATTATAAAACCATTCAGCATCATCATAATTGGTATTTAAAGTTCAAATAAGTACCTCAATAATAACAAAAATAAATATCTTTTTCAGCATGTTACCACTTCTTATAAAAGATGGTTTGACAACAGCCTTTATTGGATCTTCACTGTTGTATTTAATTTTATCATTCACATTATATGACCTGGTGCAATACACTGGATGGAGAAAGTCTCTACAAAAATTAATGGTAAGGTCAGAACAGTTTCAGCATGTTAAAATTACAACAAAATGCAATCTACACTTTTTCTTGACAAAAAAATAATGATTTAAACAGAAATTATACCAAAAGTTACTACCAAAAAATTAGAAAATAACAGCAGACAACACCGAACATCAACACCTGACTCAAAAAATAAATGGTCTAGGTAGCCTGACATGGTACAGGTACACACTAGTATAAACTAGTTTTCATTATCTAGATCTGTATCAGTATGAAAAGTTTTCTGAAATCTGTGTTTAACAGTAAACAGAAAATAAAAAGCATACTCTTATTATTCATCAAGTCATATTATATTCATCAACTTTGATAGTATTGAACAGTTATATCAAACATGATTTGCATTCATAGCATGTACATTTTGTTTTTATGCCCCCGACATAGCAGAGGGGGCATAAAGTTTTACCCTTGTCCGTCTGTACATCCATAGGTCCGTACGTCCAAAAGGTTGGTTTCCATTCTCTAACTTCACCGGTAGTTTGCCTCAACCAAATGTTATGAAACTTATACACAATGCTTATTAATAATAAATACAGATCGGGTTAGAATTTTGGTGGCATCACTTTAACGATTCTAGAGTTATGCCCCTTTACCAATGGAAAAATTGCTAAACTGTTTCGTGTTCTCTTACTTTAGTTTGCCTCAACCAAATGTTATGAAACTTATGGTGAAACACCACTAATTTTGTCCCGGTCAGAAAGCATGCAAAAAAGAGTAGTACAAATTTAACACAAAATAGTTCCTATGCATGAGTGTAACTTTCAAAATATGTAGAATATTTAGGTATTTTTTAAACATGTACAATCAAATAATAAAATTGAGAATGGAAATGGGGAATGTGTCAAAGAGACAACAACCCGACCATAGAAAAAAACAATAGCAGAAGGTCACCAACAGGTCTTCAATGTAGCGAGAAATTCCCACACCTGGAGGCGTCCTTCAGCTGGCCCCTAAACAAATATATACTAGTTCAGTGATAATGAACGCCATACTAATTTCCAAATTGTACACAAAAAACTAAAATTAAAATAATACAAGACTAACAAAGGCCAGAGGCTCCTGACTTGGGACAGGCGCAAAAATGCGGCGGGTTAAACATGTTTGTGAGATCTCAACCCTCCCCCTATACCTCTAGCCAATGTAGAAAAGTAAAAGCATAACAATACGCACATTAAAATTCAGTTCAAGAGAAGTCCGAGTCTAATGTCAGAAGATGTAACCAAAGAAAATAAACAAAATGACAATAATACATAAATAACAACAGACTACTCGCAGTTAACTGACATGCCAGCTCCAGACTTCAATTAAACTGACTGAGAGATTATGATTTCATCATATGAACATCAGACACAATCCTTCCCATTAGGGGTTTAGTATCATACCATCATAACATATATGAGAAGAACATAATCCGTGTCATGCCAACAACTGGTTTTTTAATAAATGGTTTATTTCAATGCCAGATCCATTTGTATTGTGATCCTCTGATTTTTAGGAGGAGAGTCACGCTAAGGTCACTTTGCAAACAGAAAATATGTGGGCGAATTGATTCTTGGAAGCAAGCAATTAAAATAATTTAGCTTCTTCTGAATGAGGACAAATTAAAGAATTTTCTGCAGGAAAAAAGTACATGTAATAATAAAAACTATCCATTTTGTTTTTAAAAAAAACATATGCTTTATTTTTTTTTATTTTGAGGTTTCATATGACTTTAACTCTGACAGTTTAAGTTCAAATTTGGCTTCACTTTTACAGTTCTTGAGTTATGTCCCTTTATAACTTTATATGCTAGCTATGGACACATTCCTGATTTATTTTACATAGAAATAAATGACATACGCACAAATCCATATATTGAAATGACTTTAACCACACTAACCAGCTTTTGTATTTAAATTTTATACATTCAGTCATCTTTGTCATTACATATAAAGATGCTAAAAAAACATAGCTGAATTAAATGTTTTACTCTTCTTAAAAAAAATCTGTGTGAGGTAAATGTGACACAAAAAAAGTTGGGCAGGCATCACATTTATTTAGAATTAGAATGACATTGTGAATGTAAACTATAAATAATAATATTTACCTTGATTTTTTTTTCCATTTCAGTTTTTAGTATCATTACTTGGAATGGCTGTTTTAACCATAGGGAGTTTGACAGTAAAACCACCAGTTCATCTACCAGACTTGTTTCCAGTTCTAGTCTCAGCTTATTCTTGTGTTCATTTTGTGCTATTTTTAGTGTATTTTCATTACAGACAGTTCACACTTGCAAATGACAGAGTAGATGAAGTTTTATTGAAGAAAAAAATGTCATGAAAAAATGTTATATATTAAATTTCTCAAATTCAGTTACGTTATTAAAGATTAGTTACTAGAAAACTTGTAATCAGTTTTTTGTAGTGACCCACCCAGTTAATCAAAATTATTAACTGCTGAAAATGTAAAAATCAAGTAATGATCTATATTAGACTGTGATTAATGCCATAAACAAATTCTTAAAAACATCTATATAGATATAGGAAGATGTGGTATGAGTACCAATGAGACAACTCTCCATAAAAAAAACAATGTATAGAAGTAAACCACTATAGGTCAGGGTATGTACATATATTGGTTAGACTGATTGATCAGTAAACTAAACCAAGATAATCTTTAAACAGTATATCTGAATGGGTATTATAAGTTACTTCAATAATATTTCATGCAGTCCTTTTTGAAGTTTATCTATTGTACTGGTATTTTTAACACTGGTAGTTAATAATTGCATGCGATGAAGTATATCAAGAGACAAGTCTTTAATGAACAATAAAAAGAAAAAAGGGCCTAAAATATAGCCTTTAACCTCAAGTGATGGTGACTTTATTGTCCATTTTTTAGCCCATCTGGTCATAGGCATTCTTTGTTTCTTATCTGTAAACATTTTACAAAGTTCTGCTTTAAAACTACTGGGCTTATTAGAATGAAACAAGAAGCATTTAGTTTTTAAATTAAGTGAAACAACCCAGCCTTCCAACCAACATATTGACATACCTCAAACAATAACAAAAGGGTAAATGCAAGTTTGTCTATTATCTTGAAAGCCGCTTTAGATAGAGAAAATCTTAGAGTCAGATCTGAGCATCAAGATCTACAGTCTTGTCACATCAAAACTGCCAGAGAACTATCAACATAAAATCAATGGTCAGTAAAGCACTTGGTGACATATCAGCATGTGCACACTTGTTTGGATGGAAAACAAGTGACTAAACACTATTGCAAATTTCTCTCCTATGTGGCTATTATTGTTGAAGATACAGGTGAACAAGACAAGTTTTTTAGAGCCTCTAGTTCAATTGTTTGAATCTCTGTGATGATCATGAAGAATCTGTAGTTTTATATTATACCATATTTTTAGATGTTTGTCAGTCATTTTCTAATTTCATATTACTTTAAGGTTGGCGTGAAAGATATCTGTCATTAAATTTTTAAACCCTTATGACTTATTTCCTTGAAAAGTGTACTGGATAATAATCACTTAAAGTCAAACAAGGTATTAAAGTTTTAGTTGTGTTGTCATGCTGTTTTATATATATGTAGGATCAATGATGTGTTTATTTTTCTTTATTACTTTTGTCGGAATCTTAGTAAGATTAGTAAGATGAAAGAGCATATCACTGTATCATATGTGATCATTTTATATTGTTGGGAAGAAAATGATACCCTTTCCCAGAATCAGTTGGTGTTTACCTGGCCATTCTAAGTTTTACTCAATGACCTGTCCCATTAGACAAATGCATAGCTATTGATTTTTGTGTCATTCATTCCATGGAAATTTGAAATTTATTTTTTTTCTTTCTAAAACAAATCATTCATTGATTAATTTTTCCATCTTTCTCTTAGAACTTTAAGAACAGCCACTATTTAAAATCATTTATATTAAAGATAGAATCTTGATGATTAACTTATATCTGTTTCGAATTGTCTATTCAGATTGCTTTCATATTAGGTGATATATTAACTGAACACAAAAGAATACTGGGACCAATGTATATTTTTAAGACAAAAAAATTGAATGAAACCAATTCGTTCAATATTTCTTATCTCCAATTGCAAGTCTTTTCTCTTTCCATTGGCCATTTACAAATGATTAATTTGTTAGTAACAAAAATTAATATCTCAACTCTAGTTTTCTTTTTCTTGAATTCAATTCCAATACTGTTTGTTATTGTGTCATACCTTAGGCTTTTTACATTAATTAAGTTATCAGGGTTTCCTTGATTGAAGTAAGTTCTTCTAAGACCCAATATATGTAAATTTTATTTTCCTAGAAAGCAGTCCAATTTCCTTGAATCTTTTGGCTTTAGGTGTTCAATATATGGATTAGCAAATGCAACTTCCTTTTCTTAAAAGACTATGTGAATAAAGCAATCAAGAGTCATTTGTATGTTTGTCTTTAATTTGCAGATCACATCCTTTTTACATAACTTTTGATCTTTCAATAGCACAACTAAAGCTAAAATGAATTGCCTTAGGAAAGAATTGTAAGCTGTCAATTATACAAATAGCAGTTTCTTTATTGACAATATTAGAAATTTAGAACTTGTCCCATTTAAGTCAATTAAAAGATTATCATAATAACAAGCAAATGCCACCTTATTACATTCTTTACATATGTCCCTGTTAGACATGGGATAATGCAAATTTGTAATTGAATTGCATGGTATAAATGCTTCATATCTGGTAATATCATGTAATCTGTAATGTAGCAATATTAATTATATAGACTCTCTATCATATGGTATATGCTATAATCAAAATTATAATAAAATGTAAGTTACAGTCACAACAAATTATATTTTAAGATGCACATGATTAAAATTATCAGATTTTGTAAAGATAATAATATATTGACTATTCCCAGATGGAAAACACAATTTTGTGTGAAAATAAAGACAACTATAAAATAAAGGTTTTAAAAATGAAGTATGATAACAAGTTTTATAATGTGTTTTCACAAAACACAACCAAAGAAATCGGGATTACAAAATGACATAATTTTCTTCATTTAGATGAAAAGTCTTACAAATGAATTGTATTCCTCTCTCAATTTTGTATTTTTCATTAAATACTTAGACAAATTGGTTTCTGCCATTTTACACTTCTATATTGTGAAAGACACTCAATTTAACCACCAATGCCACAAGCAACAGTCTCTGAAAAAAATATCAATAATCTTAAAGTGATATGTTTAGGGACATAGGTATATTTTTTTAGAGACAAAGTGTTTGTTGACCATGTTACTGCTTAAACCCAATCAATGTCGTTCAACACTCCTGTAGTAGTTATGTATCTTAACACATCAAACATTATTGTACATTTGCATTTGTTTTTGCGGCTGAGTTTGTATGTGGCAACTTCGTCTTTTCTGCTTCTTGAATTAGTTTCACAATGATTAGTCTGTTCAAAGTCTATCAGTGGTGTATATGTTCCGGACCATATGAGTATTTGGACCATACTCGTATGGTTATCACCATATGAGTATATACTCATATGGTCGGGGTAATTAACACTCTGTTACAGTTTACTTTTAATACTTCTAAAACTCTTCATATGGTATGACCGTTCATTAAAAGACGCTATCATAGAGATAAATTTATTACCATATCATAATAAAAAGATAAGCTAAATGAAAATTAGAAGTTTAACAAAGTTAATTTTACTTACTTGTCAAAACTATAATAAACATATTTTATATGGTCACTACCAATGGTCATTACCGATTTTTTTGATTTTTTTTTAAATATAAAACATATTTTATTAACAATCGCCTGTAACATCAAACCTCAGTTGCCCAGGGGAGCAACTAAGGGGGCCCCAATTGTTACAGTCTCATTTGTCGGGGAAAAATCAAATGAGAAAAAAAACTCCCACTATAAATTATTAACATCAACCCTCAGTAAAAATATTATCTGTCCTTGTACAAATGTACATGTACCTGCAATCATTATCGATCTATATATCTTTACCTCTCACCATATATAATTTTTTTAAATAAAGGTCATTACCGATTGTTAATACGCGGGAATGGCGATATGTCGACTTAAAAATAATAATTCCAAAAAATTTCTAAATGAACTGTTACACAAGAATTCACTGAAAAGTAACATAGTCTATTTAAGTTGACTTGTGAATATGGTGTATTGCAGAGCTTCATAAAAAAAACACCTATCGGAATTGCCCAAGACCTCGGTATCACTGTACACAACTACAAAAATGATAGCTTTTCACTCGCAAACAAAAAGTGTAAATGAACAGAACCTAGACTTGAAAATACAAAAAAAGCTACACGCAAGAATGTTTTTAGCAATGAAAACTTACTATGGCATCAATATTTAATTTTTACGTAGTATTTGAATTATAAAATAATACATTGTCATGTAACCATCATTGTTTTTTTTATATAAAGTTTTGTTTATTATTGAAACTTTTGTTGTATACATGATCTGCACATTTAAGAGTTGGTGTGACATTTAATAGCTGACTATAAGATATTGGTTTTGCTAATTTGGCGAAGACCGTATGGTGATCAATAGCTATTTCTTCGTGCAACCAGAAAGGCCGAGTTGTTCCGATTGTGCTTTGGTAACAAATCTAAAGTCGATTGCAACTGGCTGGTGCTTCCGACTGCAGATATATGGGGGAGCGTAAGTGACATACATGCTCTTTGGCCTTAAATGAGCGTATGTTTGCGTTAAATTGTTAAAAACATTTGAGAGCAGAAAAGCTTTCTATTTGTTTGTCTCTTTTAAAATGCTGCACGCAATTTTGATAAGCAATTTTAAAACTACTCGCTTTCTCTTCTGTGGTGTTGTATGACATCTTCTATGGAGAACAGTGGTGATATTTCAGTGTAATAAAAAAAGACAGTACACTCAGTGGGAAAATAAAATAACTATATATAGTTAAAGATGGCAGACTACAATTTGTCACAGGTTAAGACTAAACTTAACAGATACACAACAGTCAATAAACAAAACTGGAGCAGGATCGTGGCTATATCAGATCATGACCGCAGTGTGGAACATATATATTACATATGTCGCCAACTGTGACAAATGTCCAACAGTCAACCAAATAATGATGGTGAACATAAAACTATGACGAGATGACATCAGTTTTACTTTGAACTGATTTTACTCGATGCCTAGATTTGGTCTCTGGTCGATAGCTGCCTCATTGGTCAATCAACCCACATCTCCATATGTTAACTCGTATTCAGAAGGTAGAAGACAAAAGTACTTCAAATCATACATATAACTAAAAAGCAAATGATGTCATATTGCATAGTGACATACATTAAATCTTAATGAGCCTTTTTAAAATATGCCATCTCCATGAAGCAACAGATTAACTTTCCCACTGTAATCAGAAGTGGCTACGAATTTATATACGTCCAACAAAACCAAACGGATGTCCCACTTTTGCAATGGTCTTACTACATATCCCCTTGCATGGAGCTAAGTATATGGTTGATATATAGACTTTTTAAAAATTTAGCTATTAACTTGAGGCTGTCTTGTTGGTGGTAGTATCCCTTTCTCTAAAATCCTGAACCATATTATTCGAAGATCTAAATTGCCTTGATCTAAACAAGCAAAAATGTTGGTAAAGTTAACTAGACTAGTTGATACCATGATGGATCCGCAATTAGGCAAAGGATCTTTTTGAGATTATGGTTATATACAAAACATTTTCTTCAACTTTAATTTTTTTCTTGAAAAAAAAATCCGTTTTCGTGCTTGTTCGTTTTTTTAATTAAAAATTATGTATTATGAAAAAAACAGCCCATCCCCGCAAAAAAGATGGTGTATAAACATCATAGTTCACAAGAACAAACTAGAGGCTCTAAAGAGCCTGTGTCGCTCACCTTGGTCTATGTGAATATTAAACAAGGGACACCGATGGATTCATGACAAAATTGTGTTTTGGTGATGGTGATGTGTTTGTTCATCTTACTTTACTAAACATTCTTGCTGCTTACAATTATCTCTATCTATAATGAACTTGGCCCAGTAGTTTCTGTGGAAAATGTAAGTGAAAATCTACAAATTTTATGAAAATGGTTAAAACTTGACTATGAAGGGTAAAAACTCCTTAGTTAAAACATATTTTATTGTTGAAAACAAATGGATTAGACACAAGTTTTCCAACTTAGTTCCGTCTTTTGGCAGGAAACTCCTTAGGGGGTCAATTGACCATTTTGTTCATGCTGACTTATTTTTAGGTCTTACTTTGCTGTACATTGTTGCTGTTTACAGTTTATCTCTATCTATGATAATATTCAAGATAATAACAAAAAAACAGAAAAATTTCCTTAAAATTACCAATTCAGGGGCAGCATCCTAACAACAGGTTATCCGATTCATCTGAAAATTCCTGAGCAGATAGATGTTGACCTGATCAACAATTCGACTTCCTGTCAGATTTGCTCTAA
Organism: Mytilus trossulus; assembly: GCF_036588685.1. Classification (NCBI taxonomy): domain Eukaryota; kingdom Metazoa; phylum Mollusca; class Bivalvia; order Mytilida; family Mytilidae; genus Mytilus; species Mytilus trossulus. The sequence goes on along the minus strand of NW_026963302.1, from coordinate 1,696,732 downwards.
ATGCTTTGGTTTTTGAGTTATAAGCCAAAAACTGCATTTTACCCCTATGTTCTATTTTTAGCCATGGTGGCCATCTTGGTTTGTTGGTCGGGTCACCCGACACATTTTTATACTAAATACCCCAATGATGAGTATGGCCAAATAACCCCTAAAGGGGTCAACTGACCATTTTGGTCATGTTGACTTATTTGTAGATCTTACTTTGCTGAACATTATTGCTGTTTACAGTTTATCTCTATCTATAATAATGATTCAAGATAATAACCAAAAACAGCAAAATTTCCTTAAAATTACCAATTAAGGGGCAGCAACCTAACAACGGAATGTCCGATTAATCGGAAAATTGCAGGTCAGATTTGTAAATACCTTTGATTTTGATAGCGATTATGATGATATTCGTATCTTGCTAGACAGACAGGCTCTCATTGATCATTAAGACAAGCAAGGAAAAAACGGCTTTTAAGAACGGAACAGCATGGTACATTATTGATAAACATCCGATCATATTGAGTCACAAACTTGGAAAACAATTTCTCAAAGAAACGTGACAATATATTGTACAGCTTGTAATCAACTTAGCCACTGTATGTGCATTATTGAAGAAGGGTGACGTTAATTATCAATATCCATAATATATATAAAATTGAGAATGGAAATTGGGAATGTGTCAAAGAGACAACAACCCGACCAAAATAAAAAAAACAACAGCAGAAGGTCACCAACAGGTCTTCAATGTAGCGAGAAATTCCCGCACCCGGAGGCGTCCTTCAGCTGGCCCCTAAACAAATATATACTAGTTCAGTGATAATGAACGCCATACTAATTTCCAAATTGTACACAAGAAACTAATATAAAAATAATACAAGACTAACAAAGGCCAGAGGCTCCCGACCTGGGACAGGCGCAAAAATGCGGCGGGGTTACACATGTTTGTGAGATCTCAACCCTCCCCCTATACCTCTAACCAATGTAGAAAAATAAACGCATAACAATACGCACATTAAAATTCAGTTCAAGAGAAGTCCGAGTCTGATGTCAGAAGATGTAACCAAAGAAAATAAACAAAAAGACAATAATACATAAATAACAACAGACTACTAGCAGTTAACTGACATGCCAGCTCCAGACTTCAATTAAACTGACTGAAAGATTATGATTTCATCATATGAACCTCAGGCACAATTCTTCCCGTTAGGGGTTTAGTATTATACCACCATAACATATATGAGAAGAACATAACCCGTGTCATGCCAACAACTGTTTTTAGAATAAATGTCTTTAGTTCCGACGCAAAGACCTTATCAGTGACTCAATATTAACGCCAAAATATGCAATCTTTAATGACTTGACAACAGTATCGTAATTATATCCCTTCTTAATCAGTCTATTTAAAGGTTTTGTATGTCGGCAAGTCTACTATAACATTATTGCCGGGTTGATCTATTATTGTTGGGTTAATGTTTAGACGAGTTGTATATACGTAATGTACACAGCCAATATATGTATCACCATCACTGCTTGTATTCCGATGGATACATCTGTTATAGAGTAAATTGTCACTGGCTCAGACCCATGGAAGTAATCATGGTAATATTACTTCCATGCTCAGACGTACTTATAAATATAATTATTTTCTGTGACTGTATCATACATTAATTTGTAGGATCCTTTACTACAGATAATTTATCTGATCTATAAAAAAAATAACATCTCCATGCCTTATATATCATTTACTGTAGTACGACACTAGATTAAAACTGACGTTGAAAGGTAACCACCAGCCACCGAAAAGTTTCATTCTTTATGAAGCCCAGGTAGTCGTGTGGTCTAGCGAAACGGCTACAGTGCAGGCGATTTGGTGTCACGATATCTCTGTAGGATGGGTTCGAATCCCGGCGGGGGAAGATAAAAAAAAATGCGAAAGCAAATTAACAGATCTAACATTGCTGGGTTGATGTTTAGACGAGTTGTATATACATAATGTACACAGCCATGTATCACCATCACTGCTGGTGATCCGTTTGATAAGGATACATCTGTTGTAGAGTTGTCACTGGCTCAGACGTATATATATCCGCCACTGTAGGAATGTACATGTATATATCAGGAGGACAAACAACTCTTAACTCATTACTGTATAAAAATGTCAACTTTTTATAGATTCATTCGTATACAATCCAGTTTTTTTTAATGTATTGCATCCCTGCTAACTTTTAAAAATTCACATGGGGTTTTTATTGAGCGCAAGATGGTCTGAAAAAACCTTCAAGGTGGTCTACAAATGTATTTAAATCGTTATTTTTCTGCTTCTTCATATTTTTATAAACATAACCATAGTTAAATTGTTTGTTTTTCATAAATTGTGGACAAATTTGTTATTTCAAAATTTCCATTTATCACTCGGCCCCTGAAAAGTAACAGTTGGCAGATATGGACTATTACCCCTATCTATACTAATAAATAATAATAAATAAGCTTATTTAGAGTCGGCAATGTTTACAAACATAGACAAACATTAGCTCTAATGAGCTTTTAACTGACATGAACTAGGAGTTTGTATAGTATGAATACCGTCCGTACGTGTTGTTTCAATAAAGATCACTGATTTCAGTAATAAACACTCAGCTGTTTATGGTGTGCCGCGAATGGAAGGTAACCCATGCAACAGAAGAGAATAGGATAGGAGGCGCTTCACACAAGTTAATCTGCGCATGAGTCAGAGCGGGAAGAAAAGGCAAGGGAACTGACTGAACACGAAAGGGTTGAAGGGGACTACACAGCCCTGTTTGAAAAAGAAGAAAACTGACTTATATTAACAATGACAGCAGTAGAAGTACTATAATATTGTTCTAAAAGTTTCAAGTGGCATGCAGGAAAATGTTACACTGTTCTAATTATAACATTCGTTTGTTTTCACTGTTAAAATTCATGTGACCATATTTTTTATTTACACGTGGTTGATGAAATTTTACAAGTGCGATGAATTTGCATGTTTAGTTAGTTTTTAACAAACACATTTAATCAGTACAATGGAGTCCTGGGACGATGAAATTGTTATCCCACCAACTAAAGGCCGTGTAAGTATTTGCATTCGATGAATGTCGTTTGGAATGCAGACTGCAGTGCTAAATCATTTCTATTTTCGCTTTAAGTTCTGTAGTACGATACCAGTCATTAACTATCATTTTCATCATTAATTTATTCAATTTAAACTTCATTAAACATTTAAAACTAATGGATTCATATATATATAGATCTTGCTTGGTCAATCATTGTCTCATTTTTTTTTATCAGAAAGCTAAGGCAGTAATGCCAATATATTCTCTTTAAAGGATCAACCTGGCATCATCATGGGTTTTAAGTTCTAGTTGTGAGATGACTGTCAATCTATAGTGGAAAACTTCACTGATCAATTTTAATCAAACCATGTTGGGTAATATACACCTTGCAGTTTTTTGGAAAATGATGCAGTCATTGTTCCATTACTGCCGACCTGAACTTCATTACATTTCTCTGCCTACTGCGCTTGGTTTCGTATTTACTATTTTCCATACAAACTGGAATCTGCTTGTGTTATCATTATGCATGATCATTGTGTAGTAATCAGCCAGGAACCAGTTTACCTGTTTACACTCGGTTTCATATTTACTATTTTACAAACTAACTGGTTTCTGCTTGTATTCCACTACACTTGAACAAAGTGTTGTAGTTTGACGGGAACCAGTTTAGAATTTGTAAACTACAAAACGTAATCGGTTATTGTTCATTCCGTTTTGGTGTTTCATACCGACTTGTATGGTTTGAATAAGCTTAAGACCCTTCAAACATTAATGTGATGGGTATATTAAAGACTGTTTTACAGAAGGATTGAACTGTTTTACTTGTCGTACTATAGTGATATCTGTCATGTACGGATTTCCACTCTCACCGGTTAATTTCTTCTTTTACACATGCTTTTGAAACTTCCTGTTTGAACATCGCAAGTTTAATTGTTTTTTGAGTGAATTAAACTTATTTTAACAATCATGAAGCGTTCCAGAATCATTGTAAAACAGTTTCTTCTTCTCTTTGATGATGGCAAATAGGTTTTCTCAAGAAAATACAGCAAACGATCGCAGAGGAATTGAAACGTACAAGTCAAGTCAGCACCTGGTTAAATTGGCATCTAGTCAAATCGGCACCTATTTGACGTCAATTCGGCATCCAATTAAATTTGTTATAATATTTTCTATTCAATTAATTAATTACTGTAAACAAGTACATAGTGAATATGTTGTTGTGTATTTACGTAAACAACGAAACGAAAGTGAATATGTTGTTGTGTATAAAAGGTAAACGAAGGCCTTACCAAAGCTGTTGTTTTACAATTAGACAATTATTAAAATAAAATGGAAAACTATGAGTCCCTTTCAATAAATCAAACTTTCATGCCAAATAATTAGCAAATTTAAGGTGTTTTTTTCAGTTAAGTTTAAACAGCATTAAACCAACAATCCTGTAAAATGCTCAACTGGTTAAAATAATGCAGAAAAATATCCAATATCTCATGTATTAGTCCAAATAATTATGACGTCTGGCAAGGCTATTTTATTTTTTTCTGGGACGCCTTCCTACAACGTTCGTAGGAAGGTGTCTCAGAAAAAAATAAACATAGCCTTGCGGTCATAGGAAGGTGTTCCAGAATAAAATTTAAAAAGCCTTGCCAGACGTAATAATTATTTGGACTACTCATATATATATATCATTAGAAATACACCAAAAAGTCATTTAGTTGAGAAAAATAAATATATAAAAAATGTACATGAACACCCAGAAATGTGAAAGTTAGTATTTAACTCTTTTTGCTTAAATACTGAAAAAAATTCTGGCAACCCCTTTCTTATTTTTACTCTTTTTGCTTAAAATACTGTTGAAAATATATATTTAACATGGGTGACGAATTGACTATATCAGGTGTCGATTTTAACCAGGTGCTGATTTGTCCAGGTGCCAATTTAACTAGGTGCCGGTTTGACTAGAATTCTTTGACAAATGTTTGAAATTATCTCTACTCTACTCATTCGCGCCCAATTTTAATTCAATTTTAAGTTGAATAATTGGAAAATCATGGTTATTGTTTTAATTTGCTTAGCTTGGTATGAGTAAAACATTGGAGATTTTAAAGGAAAAACACAGAAGATAATTGTTTTAACAGCTTGGTCCCTTTGATCTGAAACAACGAAACAATAAAACATAGAAACCAAAATAGAGCAATCTACTAATATAACCAAAACATGATAAAATTTATTCAACACACAGAAAAAAACATAGTCAGAATCTCACTTCATTTTGAAACAAGTCAATGAAACAAAGTTATAGCAATACACTTACCAAAACATGATTAAGAGTTATACAACACGAAATAAAACGTTGACTAAATACCACTTTATTTAGAAAGGATTATTATTATTTTTAACAATACGCTATCCAAAACATGATTAAGATTTAAATGTAGGGGTAAATGAAAAGAAATGGGGAATCTCTTGCATGATTCCAAGTGTCTTGTGTTTCTATGATGTTCTCATGTGTTTTCTTCCCCCAATAATTCATTATGTTTGCATTGCAAAACTGGGCAAAGCCTATTACAGTATTCCTATTGAAATAATTGAAGAAAAGTAGAGCCAATGTATATGCTTGCAATGTACAAACCGACACACTGCATATACAAAATAGAAATGATTGACCAAGGAGTATGTGAAAGATACTAAGCAAACTGCTCTATCTCTGACTTGATCTGCTTTTAGCTTTAGATATCTGCTTAGACACTGGCAGTGGGTTACCAGCAACATTCTTTCAAATATAAGGACCGCTTACAGTCATCGCATGCGAGGGTTTAAAGAATATTTATTTTTTACTTTATATCTATCTTGTCCTTGTTAAATGTAACACTCACTTCAGTACAAAAAAAAATAATTATATTTTGGGGAAATTTTTATAAATGATCTGTTAGCTAATGCCCATGCTACTTCAAAAAAAAAATACATGAACATTGAACAACTTGTAGCATTTTGAACATAATAAAGTTTTTGGTTGCTCCTTCAAACCCTAAAATTCTATTTTGGAAACTGTTGTATAAAAGATCTGGTAAATTATGCCCTAGCTACATTAAACGAAAATTACCAGGGGCACTGATCAACTTGTAGCATTTTGAAAAAGGTACATTTTTTGGTTGCTTGTCTACACTTTAAAAAAAAATCTATTTTAGGGCAGACCAGAACAGTGATTAAAACCATTTAATGCACCATAGATTCAGAAGAAATATCTTGATTATATCTAAATTAAAACGGAAAGATCAGAAGTCAACTAAAATAAATTTGAGTGTTATATTGCTAAAGTAAATCAGATTCATGTAAAATAAAATTTAAAGGAAAGTGTTGGAAGGGAAACATTTCTTTGGACAATTTAAATAATTGAATTTATAGGGGACTTGTGATGAGAAGTACAAAATTAATGGATATTGAAAGTGTTTTTGTAGATGAATATATGGTTCAGGTTATTACAATGAGTTGATTTTGCATGATGGTCTATTTTAATTTGAAATTTACTTGCATGCTGTTGTAATTGTTGTAGTAAAATTGACTGGAAAATTTGCGACTTATTTTCAGATATTTTATTTCAAGTTTAGCCCTTTACATAGTCCAATTTGTGTGGATTTTCTAATAAACTTGATGTTGTAAGAAAAGGAAAGATCCAAGTATTTTAATTTCACGATGATATAAATTTGTGAGAATATTTCCTTCTCTCGAAAGTATTGCGGATTCATGACATTCCATTGGTTAACAGTTAATTAAATTTTGTTTAATTTTGAAAGTTGCACACAAGATTTCCAGTTACTAGTACTACTTGAATAACTGTTATTTGATGTCCTACACTGCTAAAGTTCTACAGTTTGTACTAACCAATTTGTAAATCAATTTATTTTCAACTTTCTTGTATAATGTAACACTTAGCATTCTTTCTGCTTAGGTTCACTTGACAGAGATTGTTGGATTTTAATTTAAAAATTTTAATGTTTTTCAATGATCTTTAATTTTAATATTTTTTTCTGAATTCTTCTGAAAACAATGTTTTAAAATTCACTATTTTATATCTAGAAATATAAATTATTTGAAATGATATCTAATATTTATTTCTTTATTTTAGGCTCAAGGAGGTTTTGGGCGTGGTGGGTAAGTGAAGTTTTTTCAATAATCTACTTGTGCATTCATATATGATATTGTACTATAATTTTTGAAAACTGATTGATGACATTTAAAAAAAGATAAGATGAGCACGGGTTTGTTGTGTTAATTGGGGATTTCTTTTGCAAAATTGTAAAAATACAGGTCTTCCTGCTGTCTTAGCTGGTTATATATGTATATTATATAATATATTAATTATTTAATACCTTTTTTTGAAAGTGTGTGAAAAAAAAAATAGTCCAAGTTAAATTTTACTGTCAAAAACCTAGCTATTGAGTTGTAATGCCATACTGAAATATTATATCAGTTTTATTATTTCCCAGGTTTGGAAGGGGATCCACCTCACCAGGGTCAACATCAGCTCCTGTACCTGGTAAGTACAGTTTAAACATGCAACTTGGATGTATATTTAACCATTGAAGTAGTTCAAATAGAATAGATGTAGATTGGGAGGGGGTCAAATATTGTGAATTTTCTGGGATCAATGAACCATGAATTAAATATTCACTAAAGTACTGATTTTGTTTTTGGGATTGTACATGTATGCAGACTTGTAAATCCCAAGATTGTACCAGTGAATGCGCCCTTTATACCAACCGGAATGTTCAAACCTTGTTTAAATTATTTTTGGTGCTGCAATAATAGATGTATGTAAAACTTTGGCACTTATTGGCTGTCCTACCAGGGATTGAAGTTAAAATTTTGGCATAGTAGCCCACCTCTTAAATGTTGTCCTCATTATATATAATTCTATACAAGAAAAGCAGACATTTTAGTAGCCCACACTAAATTTCAGGAAACCATTGGTGAGTGGGCCCCTGCTTATTTCAAACCATGCCTACAACTCCGAAGTTTGCTGTTACAAGTCAAAATTTCTGTCCCTATCCTATACACACATTTTCCAGTGGCAGTTCAAATTTCCCTAACTATCAGGTCAAATGGCCTCTTTTACAAGACTTACCTGCTGTATTTATTGTTAACTTGTGCTCGTCCTGAACATGCATGAAATATTTGCCACTGGGCATTAAGCACCCAACAATCAATCCATCTACTATTTGTAAAAATGCTTTTCTTTGTTTGATCATAACAATTTTCAAGTCTTCTCTTCCTGTCATGTAGGATTTGGTCGTGGAGTTCTTCGTGAAGGCTTTACTACGCAACCACAAACAAATGGATTTTCTGATGCAACAGAAGGAGTAAAGGAAATGAGCATATCTAAACCTCCTGCTTTTGGAGGAAAGCCTGGTGGCTTTGGTTCTCAAAATGGTGGTGGAGGATTTGGCTCCTCCAGCGGCGGAGGAGGATTTGGAGGAAATAAAAGTGGAGGAGATGGTGGATTTGGCAGCAAAGGGGGATTTGGGGGAGGAGGAGGTGGTGGTGATGGAGGATCTGGATTTGGAGGAGGTAGGTTTATATCCTATACAGTAGAAAGTCAACATCAAAAACAGTTGATACTAAAATGACAACATATTTGTGTCGCATGAAAAAGTTTCCTGGAACAACTAAAATAATTTATTAAAAATAGATTTTGTATGCACTTTCATTAGGAATATTTTATTTTTTAAAAGTTATAACAAATGTTTTCGTGAACGTTAGATCATATGATCAGAAGCATTGCTCAGTCAGTTGTGGTACAATTTCAAAAATTTAAACAAGTGCAATTTTAGTGAACTGAAGCTTAACCTGTCTCAACAGCTTCAGCCTCAAAATGATGTCTGTTTGTGGTAACATCAGTTGAAGGAAATTAGATCGGTCAGCATTTCAATTTTTGTTTCAAAACAATGATCATCATAAAAATCTGTACCCGTTACCTTTTCATGCAGTCTTTTCACAGGAAGATTATAAATAGTTTACAGATGGTATTGCAAGTCAAGCAATTCAACTTTATTTTCTAAAAGGGGTGAAATAGTTCAGGTCTGGTTAGGTCTAAGTAAAAATGCATAGTTTGAGGGGCAGCATATTCAATTCAAATGAAATTAAGGATTGGAGATTTTATTTTATGGGATTGAAATGACTTGCCAGGTATAACTGAGAAAAGACAATGTTCAGTACAATAGCATGAATACCTATTTTTGTTTTCCAGGATTCGGTGGAGGAGACAAGCCACCAAGGTAATATTATAAATCAGATAATTTTGATAACAAAGATAGTTTTAAAGGGGCACTAGCTACGAGAGATATAAAAAATCTAAAGTAAGATCTTTTTTGGTTCAATCAATGACGAAAGTGAAATAACATTTCGCTTTTAACAGCCAAAATGGTTCAATTTTGTCAAATTAAGCAAAGAAAAATTGATAATTAGGTATTCACTTGCAACTGAATAAGTCGACCTCATTAAATCTGTATTCATGTGAACTTCAATTTAGCCCCTAGCTAGAGATTGACAACACATGCATTGTACATGTACTGGTTATTTAAAAAAAAAAAAGAATGTCAACAATGAAAGTGAAACTACGGTAAATCATTTGATTACTGATTCGATCCATATAAAATCATTCTTATATGGTAAAAAACAATGAGAAACATGTATTTTTAATCTTTAAAATAAAAGCACAGACCAATAAAAATCCAATTGCATGTGTTGGTTTAATCTATTCAAATCTTTATTTATGTTTACATCCTTATATGGTCATCTGAGGTCAAATCAATAGTTAATTAGATGGCGTATGGACTAAAATTCACACGAAACGAACCTATATATTCTCTACCAAATGCTTTAAATGCTTATTTAGACTTTTGGTAGTTTGGATAAATGTTTTTCATTGTTATAATCAAATATGAGAATTTGAGTCAAATCGGTGACTATGAAATTGACAGCTAGTGCCCCTTTAGGGATGCACTTAAATTCAGTTGAATAATGATATAACCTGAATTTAAGGACAATTATGGGGGGTAATATCAATTGAAATGTTTTGTGCTAATAAAATTTCCCAGAACTCTACCAAACAGCATATATGTTTAAAGTTTAAGAAATTATTGTATTTGGGTTAGATTTTTGGTGGTATAAAACAAAAAATGTATTTAATTGAAATATGATTTCAAAATATTTTTTCTATTTGTAGGGGTGGTGGCTTTGGAGGATCAGGTAAGGAAACTTTCTTGTCTCGTCATATTAAGTGTGACTTGTACAGTTAATTGAGAAATTTGGGGTGCATTTATTATGGCAAGTGTTGAACAGACAATAATGTGATTTCAGATAATAGTTCATACATACACAATAATAAATGTTGTGAAAATTGTAAATGCAAGTTCTTGTTCATTGTGAAAACCTTCCCTGTGGCAATTTTTGCAAAATTAAATTAAAATTAAAAAATAATTACTGAATTTACATCCTTAGATCACCACCGTATATCTTTCCTTGATTTGAAGAATGGCTCAAATGTATTGTCAATTACATTATTTGAACTGTTAAGGACATGTGTCTCTGGTAGGGCCATAGTTATTATATTTTTAGTTTTACGAAATTTTTTGACAAAACCAATGGGTAGGAGGACGAAAAAAAAAAAAAAAAAAAAACTGCTGCTGCTGATTTTTTTTTTAATACCCAACCATCAATATCAAATTTTTTTTTTTTTATTTCACCAGGAGATTTTCTACTAGTGTAACAACTATTTTTTGTTTTCTTGACAAGGTTTGAATTGAAAATCAATGTGCAACAACTTACTAAATCACCAAGAGCATAAATTTAGATTCTTTCATGCAGTTGTGAACTAAAAATTTTTTTTTTGCATGAAAAACACTGGGTCGGAGGAGAAAAAAATAAAAATCCACCTTTTTCAATTTTTTTTTTTTTCCTATTTTGCAAAAATTAGGGTAGGAGGGTTCGTAAAACTAAAAATAAAAAAACTACGGCCTAATAGATGTGAATGGTTCGTTTTATTTTTCTTCTTAAAAATTGGCCATGCAATTTAAGTCCAAATTAAATAATACTTTCATAAAAGATTCAACAACACAATTTAGATCAAATGATTTGTTTTACAGGTGGTGGAGGCAAAGGAAACTGTTTCAAATGTGGTGAAAGTGGTCACATGTCGAGAGAATGTCCTAGTGCTGAACAAGGTAATACTGCACAGCCTATGGTAGTGTGTGTTATTATACTTGAGCTTTAAAAACAGATTCATCATTCAACAATTCCTGTTTACTGAACACTAGTATCATTTTACACATTGTAGCCAAGTTGAAAATTTTGGTCACATTTTTCTCAAACTACATAGTAATACAACAATGATTTCTAAAATTTGGTTTTAGGGTCATCAGTGGGCAGTAATTCACAGTTTCACTTGAAATTTGTGGTCAGTGCTTCTGACTTTTTTGTCTGACTGTCGTGTTAAAAGTTTTCTTTTCAGATAGTTTTCCATGAAGTTGTGTTCACATGGTTAACATCATCTTAAAATTAAGTGCTTATGTTTATTGGTAGGCAAACTTTTAAAATGTATTGCACAACTATAATTCAAATCAACACATGGATACCTGAAAATGGGAACTTGGCAATGGGGCATTTATCTTAGTGTATACTTATGCAAATTTCTTTTTATATCTTAACATTCGTATGTCCCACTTATGATAGTAGAGGAGCATTATGTTTCTGGTCTGCGAGTCAGTATGTCCCTCTTTAGGTTAAAGTTTTTGGTCAAGGTAGTTATTGATGAAGTTAAGTCCAATCAAATTGAAACTCTTCACATGTTTCTTATGATATTATCTTTCTAATTTAAATGACAAATTATATTTTTGACCCTAATTTCACTGTCCACTGAACAAGGAAAATGATTTGGGAGTGGAGCATCTATGTTCTATGGACATATTCTTGATCTATTCAGTTTTTCACAGCTTTTTTTTTCACTACTATTCCCAGATTACCAATTCAATGGTTAGGATGTTTACTTTTCAATTTGAATAGGCTGTTGACTTTTAATCTTAAGTTATAACTGTAACTGTACATGTATTGTAGGCGGAGGAGGTGGTGGCAATAGAAACTGCTTCAAATGTAATGAAAGTGGTCACATGGCAAGAGAATGTCCCAATGCTGAACAAGGTATGTATTTTATTTCCTTGAATACAGTCAATGTTAACAAAAAAGATGTTGGTTTGTTGAGTAGATAGCAGCCCAATGAAAAAAAATTTAAAAAAAGAACTCGAGATTAAAATCTCTTAATTTATAACTGTACATGTATTGTAGGCGGAGGAGGTGGTGGCAGTAGAAACTGCTTCAAATGTAATGAAAGTGGTCACATGGCAAGAGAATGTCCCAATGCTGAACAAGGTATGTATTTTATTTCCTTGAATACAGTCAATGTTAACAAAAAAGATGTTGGTTTGTTGAGTAGATAGCAGCCCAATGAAAAAAAAAAAAAAAAGAACTCAAGATTAAAATCTTTGAAAGTATTATTTCAACAAATTATGACATGCTTGAGGAAATGATAGTGTTTTGTAAAGTAAAATTAACAAAAGATTATGTTTTTTTCTGTGTATCTAAGACCTAATGTGAGGTGTTTTATATCAATTCATTATTGTTTGAAGTCTTTTTAAAGATGTTAAAAAACAATTGTAAAGTGTTAAATGCCATATTACGTAGAAACAGCTTACCAGCTGCTTGTCGATAATTCGATTAACCTAATGACGTTACTATTGTAGGTGGTGGAGGTGGTAGAAGTGGAAACTGCTTCAAATGTCAAGAAAGTGGTCACATGGCCAGAGATTGTCCCAACTCGGATAGTAAAGGTATTATAATAAAATAAAAGAACAAGATCCCATGATTTTGAAAATTGATAAAAGCAGAAGTGTTTAAATGTACAATTTGTCCATACTTTATATGCATTTTTGAATGAAATTACTCAATACGGATTTATCATGATAAAGTATTGATTCTCTGAACAATCTGAAACAAAAATCATAGTTACTTTATGGCGATTGGTGTCTGAAAGGCGCTTTTTTGACTGAGAATAGCCTCTCTTTAAAGCGCAAAATGATAGTGATCAAGTATATTTCATCATCATGGACGGGGAGGGGGCATGCCCCCAAACACACACACCCTAGATGGTTTGTGCCGCTTCGCGCCACTCATCGAGAGTACTACTGACAATTTTACTGATAGACATCAAGGTGGGTAAACAGATCTGAAATAAATTTGTTCATTTTATTTTAAGTGGGAGTTCATTTCCCATCAGTATTGAAGTTTCATTATTGAACATTTCAACTTCCATACATATTTTCCGCTACCCAGGGCATAAATGCCAACCATTACGATTTTAGCGTAGTTTCTCCGATTTTGCTATAAAAACTACGCTATTACGGTCAAAGTCGAATAGTTACGGATTACCAATCATCGCTGTTCAATTTTGAAAAACGCGGATTCTTATCATTACTTTTCCGTCCTGGTCCGGTATTTAGAAAATGCCATTGAAATGCTTCCGGTTTCTCGGGAGTTATCAACCTATTATCGAGTAACTTCCGACTTCCGAAGAGGCAAACTTGCATTTTATGAGTAGCTTTCCCCCTTTCTCTACTTCTCTTTGACAAAACGAAAATGTAAGAGTCGAGAACATCTGAACAATTAATTAATGGAATACATACTACAGACAGCATTTTAAACGACAAATTTTAGTGCACATCACCTTGCAACCACTCGTCAGTAATTTTTATTGGAAAGTGCACGTTTATGAATGATTACTGAAAACTTTTCAAAAATACAGAAAATTTCATAGTTCGTTACTGATTGTGTCAAAAGGGGGTTGGCATCTATGCCAGGGACTTGTATTGTAAATTGTTTTGTCATTAGAAGTAAGCTTATTTTGAATGCTTTGTCAGATGTTAATTAAAAAGAATTATACTGCAAGATTCTAAAATTAAGATGTATTATATAGGCCAAATAAAACAATATGTGTGGTTCCAGTTGCACTAAAAAAAATTAGGGTAGGGGTAGGTAGGTAGGCATTTTTTTTTATTTCATGTTATTTTTTTACATTGAGTCTATGGGAGCAACATTCTGACTTTAACAGTGCTTAATGGAAAATGACAAAAAAATCTTTAGGGTAGGCTAATATTATGACTAAAAAGTAGGGTAGGCAGGGTGAATGGAACCACACATATTTTTTTATTTGGCCTTAGTAGTGCATCTTGGTTTGTTGAAAAATCAAAGAATTCATGCTCTTTGTCTGGTTCTGCACAGTTTTAGCTAATTTTTTTATACTGAGTATTTTTGCTCTTTACAAAGCAATATAACATTATATTTTTCGCAAGAACTGTTCACTTAAACATAATTGTATCCAGGTGATGTCAAATATTTTTTTAAACAATAAAGAAATAACTGAAATTCTATAATTGTCTCTTTAGTGCTCGTTCATTATAAAAGTTGTTGGTAGCATGTATGTTTTAATAGAACCATTGTTGAAACATGTTCAGTGCAATATTTTTTTTTAAGAATTTCAGATGGAGGTGTAATCATTTTCACACATGTTTCTTGTCATGTTTACATTTGAAAGGCTATCTAATTTATTGTAGGAAATGCATGCTTTAAGTGTAATGAAGAAGGACATATGGCCAGAGATTGTCCTAAAGCAGAAGGTCTTTCATTAGGTAAGTAAATTTTGTGCCTACAAATAATTTAAATGCCCCCGTCGTAGTGGGCGGGAGCATTAAGTTTTACCCTTGTCTGTACATCTTAAAAATTGTTTTCTGTTCTCTTGCTAGTTTTCATCCACCAGATGTTATGAAATTTATACATCATGCTCATTACCACAAAACACAAAATTTGAATTTTGGTGGCTCCACTTTTACTGTTTTAGAGTTGTGCACCTTTAGGCCATAGTTATTATATTTTTAGTTTTACAAAAATTTTTGACAAAACCAATGGGTAGGAGGACGAAAAAAAAAAAAGCTGCTGCTGATTTTTTTTTTAATACCAACCGTCAATATCAAATTTTTTTTATTTTTTTTTCACCAGGAGATTTTCTACCAGTGTAACAACTATTTTTTTTTTCTTGACAAGGTTTGAATTAAAAATCAATGTGCAACAACTTACTAAATCACCAAGAGCATAAAATTTAGATTCTTTCATGCAGTTATGAACTAAAATTTTTTTTTTTTTGCATGAAAAACACTGGGTCGGAGGAGAAAAAAAAATAAAAATCAATATTTTTTATTTTATTTTTTTCCTATTTGGCAAAAATTAGGGTAGGAGGGTTCGTAAAACTAAAAATAAAAAAAACTACGGCCTTACAAATGTAAAAATCCTGAAAAACTCAGTTCAAGTACATAAATGGGTAGCATCACTTTTTAAGGTTTTGAGTTGTTTCTGTCCCTTTATTATGTTATATGCAAATGGAAGGAATCATCTGTGTCTCATGGACACAGTCCCCAATTATATTACTTAGTGTGGTTGATTTAAGAAATGTAGAAAAAATTTGTGCTGTTACCAGATGGAGAGTTAATACTATAGGCTATTACATTAAAATGTATATGGGTAGGAAGGGGAAAATTATTTAATGTGGGTCATGGGTCTTCTTTCTGTTCTTTAACCACGTTTATTTTGTGTAAAACCTTCGATGTATCAAACTTTCAATCACAATCAAAATTCAGAGTTGTTTTAAGCTTAAATGTTGTTCATACTTGCTTAACTGTTGGAGTTTGACCTCTGCAGGAAAATCATGTGTCTCTCCGACAGCCTCTTTTTTCTATTTTTATTAGGGTTTTGGATATGAAGTCTCGTTTGCTAAAGGAATGTCTCTATATTTTGTGTCTGAAATATCACTAATACCTAACTTGAAAAAAAATGAACTGTATATATATATATATATATTTATGCCTTCTGTTTGGAGGTTATTTCCCAAAATCCCTCCAAGCCCAATTTAATTAAGGGTTTTGTAGACTGACATTGCTTTATGTGGGCAGAGTGTTGCATCCTGTTTCATTATCTAGTTTATATGTAAATAATGTCTATAAATTAAATTATGTGTGCATTTATGTTTCAGACAAGGACCGTCCACCACCTTATATCCCACCAGCACCATCTGAGGATGAAACAGAAATTTTCAAAACCATTCACGCAGGCATAAACTTTGACAAATATGAAAAAATCCCAGTTGAGGTCACAGGATCAAATTGTCCTGAAAAAATCTCAAATTTTGATGATGCTGGATTGTATGATACCTTTCTTAAAAATGTGAAAAAGTCAAACTATGACAGACCAACACCTGTACAAAAATATTCCATTCCAATAGTAATGTCTGGAAGAGATCTGATGGCATGTGCTCAAACAGGGTCTGGTAAAACGGTATGTACAAGATGAAGTTCAACTTGAACACATGATCCTTACTATTTTTTCTTTGCAAATCGTGATTTTGATGACTATCTGCTTGGTAGAATCCAGCATGTTTTGACTACCCACCTTTACACTGTTAATATCATTTTGTTATTAGACATTTTCAATAAACAATCCTTAGTTTACCAAGGAAATCATTGCTTCACATCTTGTTTACATATTGGCTATTAAAATCTTTTGGGTGCTATTGACTACACAACATGCATGCATTTTCTTTTTGAAAAACATTTAAATGATTAGCACTTGAGATTGAGATGCGGGTATCCTCAAATAGTTATTCCAATTCATTTCTTCTGAATACTTTTACAGCTAATTTCCTGATGCATGTAAAGCAAAACTTTGGTTGGCTTGCTTTTTTGTTTGTATAATTGTTTATTCAAGCTTTGTACATAAGATTAACATCTTTAGACAATATATTTAGGCAAAGTTTAACCTGTATATATAATATTTGAATTTAATTGGGTGTTATCCTAATGATTGTACAATATAAAAACAAAGCAAGTAAGCTAACTTAAGTCTTGCTCTACATGCTTTAGGAAATTAGCTGTAATGTATTGAGAAAACAAAAGCGAACTTCTATTGAATGTTTAAATTCTGTGAAGAAGAATTTTTTTTTATTGAAAAATAATTAAGTTGTGAGAAAGGATTGGTCATAAGGCAACACCATACAAACTTAATTTTAATTTGGACCACCCTTACTTGTGTGACTTTACTTTGACAAATATTCTGTTCAAGATGTCCATAATATAAGTTTTATATAAATGAAATATAATACATTGTGTAATATAAGATCTTTGAAACTGTCGTCTTTATTTGCAGGCTGCTTTCTTGCTGCCAGTTTTAACTGGAATGATGAACAATGGACTAACTGGTAGTTCATTCTCAGTAGTTCAGGAGCCACAGGCTTTAGTTGTAGCTCCAACTAGAGAATTGGCTGTACAAATCTTTACAGATGCCAAAAGATTTACCCATGGCACAATGTTAAGACCTGTAGTATTATATGGAGGAACCTCTCTTGGACATCAACTGAGGAATGTAGAACAGGGTGCACATATAGTAGTTGGTACACCTGGTAGATTGCTTGATGTGATTGGTAAAGGAAAGGTAAACATTGTTATTTTTTTTTTTGATAGCTTAAGTTTTCATCTGCTTATACCCTCCGATGAGTTTTGAAATGCATCCCTCATCAATTTTTAGCTCACCTGGCCCGAAGCTCTCCTTTGAAACAACTGGGCCAAATTAAGCCAAACTCGGCCACAACTATCCTTGGGGTAGCTTGTTTAAAAAATGTGTGGCGTGACCCGGCCAACCAACCAAGATGGCTGCCACAGCTAAAAATAGAACATAGGGGTAAAATGCAGTTTTTGGCTTATAACTCAAAAAACCAAAGCAGTTAAAGCAAATCAGACAGAGGTAAAATTGTTTATCAGGTCAAAGTACATCTGCCCTGAAATTTTCAGATGAATTGGACAACCCGTTGTTGGGTTGCTGCCCCTGAACTGGTGATTTTAAGGAAATTTTAATGCTTTTGGTTATTATCTGGCATATTATTATAGATAGAGATAAACTTTAAAATACAATAAATTTTCGCAAAGTAAGATCTATAAATAAGTCATCATGACTGAAATGGTCAGTTGACCCCTTTAGAAGTTATTGCCCTTTATAGTCCAGTTTTAACCATTTTTTCGTAAATCTTAGTAATCTTCTACAAAAATCTTCTCCTCTGAAACTACTGGGCCAAGTTAATTATAGATAGAGATAATTGTAAGCAGCTAGAATGTTCAGTAAATTAAGATGTACAAACACATCACCATCACCAAAACACAATTTTGTCATGAATCCATCTGCGTCCTTTGTTTAATATTCACATAGACCAAGGTGAGCGACACAGGCTCTATTGAGCCTGTAGTTTTGTTACCTAGATAATTTTAGCAGAGGTATTATTAGTTAGAAATTTCTCGCAGGTCATCTTGTGATATTGGTGGCTTAGTAGATTAAGCTATGGTACTTTAATAAGAGATGACTATTTTACTGAAGGGTTTTCTGCTGTCAAATACAGTTTACCTATCGTCATGTCTATGTAAAAAGAACAAATATATTGAAGTTATTGCTCTTGGACAACGTTAACAACAACAGCAATACTTTATTTTCAGAGGGTTACTCAGTCGCTAAAAAACTAATCTTCCCTGAGGCCCTCATAAAAAATCATTACAAAATGCAAACAAATACATTGCATACATTAGTATAAAAGTAAGGTATGATAATAATGTTCAATACAACTTGAAAAAAATGTTTGAGGGGGGAAAATAAACCTGACGATATAATCAGTTTTCATTATTTTTCAAAAGATTTACAAATGTTTAGTTTTTGATACAAATTGAATAAACAAAACTATGATGAACAGATATAGAGAATATATTGTTTCAAACAAGAGGGTATTTAGCCTGTTATTTTCTTTCCAGATCAGTTTAGAAAAGCTAAAATATTTAATTTTGGATGAAGCTGATAGAATGTTAGATATGGGTTTTGGACCAGAAATAAAAAAAATAGTACATGAATTAGGAGCACCTCCTAAAGAACAGAGACAAACTCTAATGTTTAGTGCAACTTTCCCAGAAGAAATCCAGAGACTAGCCGCTGAATTTTTAAATGACTATTTGTTTTTAACTGTTGGACGAGTTGGTGGAGCTTGTACCGATGTTGCACAGTATGTGCATGAAGTTCCCCGTGATCAGAAACGTCAAAAGCTGTGTGATATATTGTCTGAATCTGGTAAGATAAAATCTGTCATAAAAGTAAATAGCTGAATTGTTTATACTTTGGAATATCATCCGTCTTACATGATTCATTTGTATAATAGATGTCTATTCTAGACCGTTTTAAAATAGGATTTGATTGAAATATATTCTGAACAGTGTTGTAGTAAAAGGGGAGAACATCAGAAAAATAAAGACGATAAATTTCCTTTGTCACAATGCCTATGTTATATCACAATAAAAACCAATTGTTCAACACTGTTTAAGTCTTGTGACTTTTGGTCAACAGGTGTTACTTGTTAAAAAAAACCAGATGGGTGTAAATATATTTTCAAACAAGAATGTGTCCCCAGTACACAGATGACCAATCATTTTCGACTATCATTTACTATCTTCAGTAGACCGTGAGAATGGGGTAAAATCTCTAATTTGGAACTAAAATTAGAAAGATCATATCATAAAGAACATGTGTACTAAGTTTCAAGTTGATTGGACTTCAACCTCATCAAAAACTACCTCAACCAAATACTTTAACCTTTAACATAAAAACAGTTTTTGTACACTGCATAGGCTAATGTAGTAGCACATTCTGTTATACCACTAGGCCTTTCTAATAGTTTTTGCAGTGCATTTAGGAATTTAAATTTGATACAAGGACAAATCGTCCATTGTCATACATTATCTTTGACGAACTGATAAAGATCATCAATAAACTTGTATTATTCAATGAGTCTAGGCTGTTGGACATCCACACAGTCGAAGCCTTTGTGAGTATCAAGGAGGAATAGAGTTCCTAGGTCATTCAAATGTTCTAAGAATTATATTTTATTTTAGGTACAGACAAAACCCTTGTTTTTGTTGAACAGAAAAGAAATGCTGACTTCCTTGCTACCTACTTGTCTCAGTCTGGATTTCCAACAACAAGTATACATGGGTATGTAATTATTCAAGGTGTAGTATAAAATGAAAAGACAAACTTAACTGATTTTTGAAAAAGAAAATCTTACATCAATTTGCTTATTTGTATGTTTGACAAGTCAATATCAACCAAGAACAATGCTATACAGTGTGGCGTGTTTACAGATTTATTTCTTTTCAACAACCTTTTTACAGCGTATCTGTATATTCTTGTCTACAGCGGACTTGACTTTATGTATTTTATGTATAAACAAATGGCATGTTTAATTTAATTGCAAACTGCCCTTGCTCAGGTTTTGAATAACATGAATAATGGTACTTATTTTTCTATTAGACTACATGTGTAAATTCTAAATTTTTAAATATTTGATTTCATCGTTACCTTTGTATTGCAATGTATCATTAAGTGGGTGATAGTTGCTGCCTTAGTCAATATATAAATATTCTTATAAACACATGTTTACATTACAGTGACCGTTTGCAGCAGGAAAGGGAGGAAGCTCTGAGGGATTTTAAAACTGGCAGAGCACCCATTCTTGTGGCTACATCAGTGGCAGCTAGAGGGTTGGACATTCCTCTTGTTAAACATGTCATAAACTATGACCTTCCACAATCTATAGACGAGTATGTACATAGAATAGGCAGAACAGGTAGATGTGGAAATGTTGGTAAATCTACCAGTTTCTATACAGATGATTCAGATGGTGGAATAGCAAAAGCTTTGTTACGGATCTTAGCAGATGTAAGTTAACTACTGTGGATTCATTATTATTCGTGGGATACCAATTTTCGTGGCTTCCGTGGGTACTGGCGAACCACGAAATTAAATGTTCAATGAATAACAAATTTTCTATAAGCTTGTATGTAGACATCGGCAAAACCACGAAATTAAATATCCACGAACTTGCAAGTTTTCCATAATCCACGAAAATTGGTACACACGAAAATTAATGAATCCACAGTATGTGCAAATTAAAATTAATAGCAGCTGGTCATTTATTACAGATTTTGTGAAATTAAATTTTCTAAAATTTTAACCAGTGAATTGGACTTTTTCTTTCTTTTCGATAATTTATAAAATCTAGTTAAGGCATATATTTGGGGCCTAATGGTGTTTTGCATATTTTGGGGATATTTTTTGTACCAAAATATGTGTTTTTTTTTTGGGGTCTTTTTTTTTTACTTTTTTCATTATTTGGAGACAACAGTCAAAATACATAAATAGTATGTGGTATGATTGCTATGTCTTCGTTGATTTTATTTTGGATTTCCTTATTTATCTGAGCATCAGTCTTGTCGGACAAGCTTTGGTTTGTCAGAAAGGCTAAAAGTTTCTGACCAAATGACATACTTGTGTAAGTAACTTAGCAAATTATCTTTTCCACCAGGTATTCTCAACTAACTGAAAATGTTTTTTGATCCTCTAAAATAGTCAATTTTATATTTCAGGCACAACAAGAAGTCCCATTATGGTTAGAGGAGTATGCTAAATCTAGTCAGTCTACTGCTGGCTTCTCTAACTATGGAGGCAAATTTGGTGGAAAGGACATCAGAAAAGACCAGCCAAGGGTAATTATATGAAAAATTTTGCATACTTTATTTTATAAATCTCCTAGTGAAATATAGCACAAGAAAAAATATATCTGTTTCCTGTTTCCCGACCGACCCTGATTCAAAGCCCCCATCCCTAGATCTTTTTATTCAATTCCGGGGAAAAAATCGTTTCCGGTCCAATCCAGATCTGTATTTTACTATACTCAAACAATCAAAATGGCTGCTCCCAGCACAAATGTGCTACAATTAAGGTTTAAAAAATGTCGGGACTGGGAGAATTATTCAATTTAAGCTTCCTTAAAGAGAATGATTTTAGGGTACAGGACCCTAACCAAACATGACATTTAACCAACTGCAAATCTGACGGGGAGTGCAAAAAGAAATTTAAAAAAAAAATTTAAAATCCCGACCTACCGACCCTGATTTATTTGCCTTGGCAGCAGGAAACAGACATATATTTTTTTTGGCCTGAACATCAATTAGATTCAAACAAACCTCCATTCATAAAGGAACTGTCAAGTTAGTATAATTCCTGGATTTTGAAATGATTTTAACAGTGGTCCGTTACTTTCTGCAGAAGCAAGAAATACTAGACTAATTCTTGAATTCCTACGTGAACAAAACAAGAAATGAATCTTCTTTATTATTGAGAGCATTATACATATCATGATGAACATCAATTAGATTCAAACAAAGCTCCATTCATTAAGTAACAGTCAAGTTAATATAACTCCTGGATTTTGAATTGATTTTACCAGTGGTCTGTTACTTTCTGCAAAAGCAAGAAAAAAAAATTTGACTGACTGTTACGAAGGTCAAATCCTTAGAATTGGATGTTGAACAGGGCATCTGACTTACAAAAGGATTGACTTTGCTAAAGTACATTTTCCATCACAGATCAATTGCCATTGTGTAAAATGTCATAAATGTTAAGAATTTTTGTGATTTTTTTCAGCTCGTAGAATTATTATTAAAATTATGCAAAATTCTATTTGTAGACTAGAGACAACCACACAGGAGATTTGGGAGGAGGATTTAATGGAGGTTTCAGTGGAGCACCTGCCAACTCTGGAGGAGGTGATGATGAGGAATCCTGGGATTAATCACATTCTGCCAGTTATTCCAAACGTTGTAAATAGTTGTTTGACGATGAGATACTTTGAAGAACCTTAACACGTTCTTTTTAATCATTTTACTCCATTCATATTTGAATGAATGCTGTTACCTGCGAGGAAGCAGGAGTTGTGTTATAGAAGAGTGAGCAGTATGCCATTTATGTATCAGCACACTGACTGTTAAAAATCCTAATCATGATTATCAGAAATCAGCTAGCAACTCTCAATATATAGCTTATAGTGGGTACAACTACCAGAACAGACTTGATCTGAAAAGTTGCCACAACTATTCATTAAACAAGGTCATTAACGTAAATGATTGATACCATATGACTTAGTAGTGGGAATGTACTATATAAATCAAAATCAGTTGTCACACAGAGTGAGGTGTTTGAATAAGATCACAAGAAACAATGTATAAGACTAGAACTGTAGAACTATAAAGCAGGCCATGTCTTGCCACAGCCTTAAACCATTAGGCCATAATATCTGGAGACTTCCTAGACTGTAGATAGGATTTTGTCCTGGATATGTGGAAGGAAAAAAGTATAAACAAGTGAACAGCTGAATCTGTTCTGTTAGGTAATCGCTATGGGTCTGCTGTTATAAGATCACAAATGATATTGTTGTAGAAATCCTGAATGGCCTGTCTTGGAGAAGGTTCGTCATTGATTAGAAAGCGGGCATTATTTTTGAAGTTTAAAGAACCTTATCAGACTAAACCAATTTTTCATATTATGTTTTATTTTTTAATTCCATCTTAATGAGAATTGATTTTGATAATGGTGTTTTTTTATTGTTATTGTTTTATAGTAGTGCTACCGTAAATCATGTGCTTAATCAAATCCAGTTCTTATTTGTTTACATGAATAGTAATGTGGTTTTCTCTTTGACTGTAAGATATATGCCAATAAGTCTTTCTTAATCGTGATGAATTCTAGTCTTTATGAAGTACTGTTTTTAAGTCTGTGTGGCATCCTACTATGTCAGATGGTTGTTAATTGTGATAGATCTCATGAACTGTAAAATCAGAAATAGTGCAATATGTAATTGGTATACCTGCTTACAAGCAAGGCAAATTTTGATGATTTAAGGAACATTTCATTAATTCTTAACCTTGTGATACTTATTGTTACTTATATGTTTTATTAAATCATTCAACATTTTAATTCTGTTTAACCTTTTTTGTGCTATCATGCCTAGTGTGAAAAAATATTAGGTTTGATCCTTGGAAGCCATATGTACTGTGGATTCCTTTTCATGATACTCCATGCAACAAAGTTGTGTGTATGTCTTTGACCAGTCAGTCCTGTTCTTGTCATTGCGCAACAAAATTTCAGGAAAACTTTGTAAATAATAAGGACATACTATGTAGATGTGCAAATTGACAGAAAAGTATGATTACATTTTTACTTTAGGAGTTGCACCCTTTGAAATTAGAATTTTGGATAAATATACTGCTGCAAAAGTTGTCATTAAATCTCCAAAACCACTTGACAGAATTTCATAAACTTTGTAGCATACCCACAAGGAATTTTTACCATTTTTAACTATCATTTGAGTTTGATTCCAACTCATGATCTGATGAGATTTTGTTTTGTCCAGTGTCAATGTGAGGTACATGTATGTGAATATAAAAAATATGTGGTATGATTGCCAATGAGACAACTCCCCTCAAGATACCAAATGATACAGATGTTAACAACTATAAAATTGAGAATGAAAATGTGGAATGTGTCATAGAGACAACAGCAGAAGGTCTCCAACAGGTCTTCAATGTAGCGAGAAATTCACGCACCGGGAGGCGTCCTTCAGCTGGCCCCTAAACAAATATATACTAGTCCAGTGAAAATGAACGCCATACTAATTTCCAAAATGTACACAAGAAACTAAAATTAAAATAATACAAGACTAACATAGGCCAGAGGCTCCTGACTTGGGACAGGCGCAAAAATGCGCCGGGGTTAAACATGTTTGTGAGATCTCAACTTAAGGTCACTTTATGGCCTTCAAAAATTAACAAGGCACAAAACGCCTAGTCAGCATTGATAAGGGCCTGCTCACAAGGTTCTTTAGTTTGAGCGTACTACTTTTCATGGATACATTGTTTCCTAACCTAAATTTACTAAATAGATGTATCCACAGTGGGGACAATTCCAGTTTTTGTAAAGCTACAGATAAAATCTATTTTTTTAATGCATCACTTGTAGTTAAACCAAACCTATAACCTTAGTAGCATATAATTGCATACATATTTAAACCAAAGAGAGATGATATAATCACCAATGAAACAACTTGTTTAGCAGCTGATTTAAATGCATGATACTAGTGCTAATGCAAGGTGGAATGTTGTAGTGTCACAATTTATGCCAGATTTTTATGAAACTAACAGGTTATAAGTTAAAAAATCAGTCAATCGACTATTTTTAAATGTGAAACTACAATATGGAAAATGTATTTTAAGCACTTTAAATTTCAAACCTATGTAGGATTTTCATGAATTTATACCAGTTATCAGACAGACCCTGGTCAATTATTTTGACCGAGAAATTTATTCCTTTGAAATCTAATTATCATATTAAAATTGCATTATATGTGCTATGTAGTTAAAGCAAAGTGTGGTAAAAGTTCTTAAATCAGCACAGATCAACTATGTTTACAGGAGTTATCATTTAGTATTTAAGATCCTATCATGGTTTCCATGCCTGTCACACAGTGTTCCATTGTTCAATGTTTAATTTTGCGGTTTAGTTCTTTGCTTTAATTTGCTTGACTACTAGATGTCACGACTATTGTTGTATTCTAATCCTTCCGGTGCATCTCTAAACTTGAATTTCTTATTAATCCTGTCGTGATTCTTCAGATTTGCTTTGTTCACTCGTTTTTGTCTAGATTCTTGTTTACTTTATCCAAAGCTGATGTAGAATACATTTCTTATCTTTTTGTCTCGCCTGCTACAAATATCGCAGAATGCGAGATATGATGTTAGATAAGAATCTGGCGACAATGTGAACTATTTGTTTAACGCTTGAAAATTCGCTTTTAATGAGCTACTGGATAACTTGTCTATATTTGGTAGATGGATTCCTTGCTATATGTCTATCATGTATCAAGGTTAAAGTTTCTTGGTCAGTTCGTATCTTGGATACCTTGCGAATTGTGTCAACTAAATTTGGTGTATAGAAGAAATAAAATCACACAATTAATGATGAGCTGAACCTGGTTTTAATAGCTAGATAAACTTCTCACTTGTATGAGGTTGCAAAAATTCCATTACATTGACAACAATGTTTGAACAAAACAAACCTACATAATAGGTAAAAATGTCAAAATAGGGGCACATCTGTCAGCATATGTTATATTCTTAATCACTAAAGGCATATAGACGAAGCTCACAAACAAAAATGAAAGACAAGAACACAAAAATGTGTTGGTTTATTTCATACTTGTAATCAATCAGTTTCAACATGAATTCAATAAGTAAGACATACGAGTCATTTCTGTGTGTGCACTCTACTTGATTATTAAGTCTCCCAAACAAAGTTTGGAGACTTATTATTTTGGTCATCTTTCGTTTGTGCATTGGGGTATTTTGAGGGGCTTAAAGAAAGGAAGGGTTTAGAATAGAACCTTTTGGGATTTTTTTAAATTTTCATATAACTATAACTTGAAAACTGCAACACATGCAATCTTCAGAAATGATCACAGGACAATTAAATATAGGGGGTCACTCGCACCCCTTTCAATAAAAGAATGTGCTTTTATCTTTTAAACGGTCAACAATCCCCACCCCTAAACCATGTATATATTCTTGTATGGGACAAAAAATAAAATATACGGGAAGTCCACGGGGTCACCCCACCCAATTATGTTTGTAAACTTGCTTGTAAACGGTCGAGATTCCCACCCCTAAACCATATATTTTCTTGCATGTGACAATAAAGCAAATCAAATAGAATAGGAAAAGTCCCTTTGGGTCACCCCAACCCCCTCCTGTTTGAAAACTTATAAATGGTCGACACCCCCAACCCTTATAGTTATCTAAGGTACCAGGAGTTTATCATTTAGTACGTCAGACGCGCGTTTCGTCTACATAAGACTCGCCAGTGACGCTCATATAAAAAAAATCATATATATATTCGTGTATGGGAGAATAAAACAAATCAAAGAAATACAGGGGAAGTCAACGGAGTCATCCCCTGCCCCTCATGTTTGAAAACTTGAATTGTAAACGGTCGACATCCCCACCCCTAAACCATATACATTCAAGTATGGACAATAAAATAAATCAAATGACATATGGGAATGGTGAGTTATCATATGGCAGCTTTGTTTGGGAGACTTCGTAACACCATACTGTTACAAGTACTTCTTTTTGATATGGGAAAATATTCTTATAAGCATATTTAAAGCGTCTTATCCTGCCTTAACACACCTGATATCACCTCGGTTTCGGGTTGAGATGGTGGAGTTCGTGTTGCTGATTTTTGTCGAGCCTTCGACTTTAGTCGAAAAAGCGAGACTAAGCGATCCTACATTCCGTCGTCGTCGGCGGCGTCAACAAATATTCACTCTGTGGTTAAAGTTTTTGAAATTTTAATAACTTTCTTAAACTATACTGGATTTCTACCAAACTTTGACAGAAGCTTGTTTATGATCATAAGATAGTATCCAGAAGTAAATTGTGTAAAAATAAAATTCCATTTTTTCCGTATTCTACTATAAATGGACCTAATTTTTTTGCGGGGAAACAAAACATTCACTCTGTGGTTAAAGTTTTTAGAATTTTAATAACTTTCTCCAACTATCCTGGGTTTGTACCAAACTTGGACAGAAGCTTATTTATGATCATAAGATAGTATCCAGAAGTAAATTTTGTAAAAATAAAATTCCATTTTTTCCGTATTTTACTATAAATGGACTTAGTGTTTTTCTGCGGGGAAACAAAACATTCACTCTGTGGTTAAATATTTAGAATTTTAATAACTTTCTTAAACTATATCCTGGGTTTGTACCAAACTTGGACAGAAGCTTGTTTATGATCATAAGATAATATCCAGAAGTAAATTTTGTAAAAATAAAATTCTATTATCCGTATTTTACTTATAAATGGACTTAGTTTTTTTCTGCGGGGAAACATTACATTCACTCCGTGGTTAAAGTTTTTAGAATTTTAATTACTTTCTTAAACTATCCTGGGTTTGTATCAAACTTGGACAGAAGCTTTTTTATGATCATAAGATAGTATCCAGAAGTAAATTTTGTAAATAAATAAATCCATTTCTTCCATATTTAACCTTTAAATGGACTTAGTTTTTCTGCAGGGAACCATTACATTCACTCTGTGGTTAAAGTTTTTAAAATTTTAATAACTTTCTTAAACTATCCTGGGTTTGTACCAAACTTCGACAGAAGCTTATTTATGATCATAAGATTGTATCCAGAAGTAAAGTTTGTAAAAAGATTACTCTGTTTTTTCTGTAATTTAATTTTAAATGGACTTAGATTTTCTTACAATCATTAAATAGTAACAAGAGGAATATTTTTATTGATTTTTTTCCTCATTGTTGTTGAGCCTGCGATTTACAGCAAAAATAGGCGAGACACTGGGTTCCGCGGAACCCTTACAAATTTTTTAGCTAACCTGGCCCGAAGGGCCAAGTGAGCTTTTCCCATCACTTTACGTCCGTCGTCGTTAACTTCTACACAAATCTTCTCTGAAACTACTGGGCCAAATTTAACCAAACTTGGCCACAATCATCATTGGGGTATCTAGTTTCAAAAATGTGTCCGATGACCCGGCCAACCAACCAAGATGGCCGCCACAGCTAAAAATAGAACATAGGGGTCAAATGCAAATGTCAGATGAATCGGACAACCTGTTGTTGGGTTGCTACCCCTGAATTGGTAATTTTATAATGTTCATCAAAGTAAGATTAACAAATAAATCACCATGACTGAAATGGTCAGTTGACCCCTATATATATATCTATATATATATATATATATGGAAGTGTTTAACGACCTTGACTGGCTTTTCAGCCCTCGCACGGTCGGCTCGGTGCCCGAAGACGTTTGGTGAGCTTTATCATATTTTGTTGCCGTGGGTCAGGAACAAGTAGTGGAGGTCGCAATATGGAGGCCGCCATCTTGGTTTTGGTGAGTTGTTTTTGGTTTGTTGACTATTTTAGATTTTACTTCTTCACAACGGCTGCTTTCAGGGCCAGTTTGGTCAGCTTGGCAGCCCGCTAACCTCGATGATGGAGTACTGGTAGATGATCTCGGACGTAGTTCAAAAGATGACAGGAAGCATTATCAGGACCAAAGCCGTGAGGCAGTGAAATGTAGGTCGTATCACCCAACAGCCTAGGATACAGCCCTCGGACGTTAATCGGCATAACACTCCCCATGATACAATGGTTTTGGAGTGCATGTTAACGCGGGTACGCCAACTACTACGTCTATCTGTACGGCATGGATTGGTTTCTGTCATCTTAAGTAGTAAGTCGTTGATATCTAACTGTAAACCCTCATCGAAGATAGCGGGTAAAGGAGAGCTGGCCCAGCACGTCCGTTCAGCTGTAATGACTGAGACGTGACTGAATGAATTGACTGTAATGAGTTGACCCCTTTAGGAGTTATTGCCCTTTATAGTCAATTTTTAACCATTTTTCGTAAATCCTAGTAATCTTTTACAAAAAATCTTCTCCTCTGAAACTACTTGGCCAAATTAAACCGAACTTGACCATAAACATCATTTGGGTATCTAGTTAAAAAAAATGTGTGGCGTGACCCGGCCAACCAACCAAGATGGCCGCCACAGCTAAAATAGAACATAAGGGTAAAATTCAGTTTTTATACGACCGCAAAATTTGAAAAAAATTTCGTCGTATATTGCTATCACGTTGGCGTCGTCGTCGTCGTCGTCCGAATACTTTTAGTTTTCGCACTCTAACTTTAGTAAAAGTGAATAGAAATCTATGAAATTTTAACTCAAGGTTTATGACCACTAAAGGAAGGTTGGGATTGATATCCCAACATTTTAGGAATTATGGGCCAAAAAGGGCCCAAATAAGCATTTTTTGGTTTTCACACAATAACTTTAGTTTAAGTGAATAGAAATCTATCAAATTTTGACACACGGTTCATGACCACAAAAGGAAGGTTGGGACTGATTTTCGGAGTTTTGGTTCCAATAGTTTAGGAATAAGGGGCCAAAATAGGGCCCAAATGAGCATTATTCTTGGTTTTTGCACAACAACTTTAGTTTAAGTAAATAGAAATCAATGAAATTTTAACACAAGGTTTATAGCCACGAAAAGAAGGTTGGTATTGATTTTGGGAGTTGAGGTCCCAACAGTTTAGGAATGAGGGCCAAAAAAAGGCCCAAATAAGCATTTTTCTTGGTTTTCGCACCATAACTTTAGTGTAAGTAAATAGAAATTAATGAAATTTTAACACAAGGTTTATAGCCACGAAAAGAAGGTTGGTATTGATTTTGGGAGTTGAGGTCCCAACAGTTTAGGAATGAGGGCCAAAAAAAGGCCCAAATAAGCATTTTTCTTGGTTTTCGCACCATAACTTTAGTGTAAGTAAATAGAAATTAATGAAATTTTAACACAAGGTTTATAGCCACGAAAAGAAGGTTGGTATTGATTTTGGGAGTTGAGGTCCCAACAGTTTAGGAATGAGGGGCCAAAAAGGGGCCCAAATAAGCATTTTTCTTGGGTTTCGCACTATAACTTTAGTATTAGTAAACAGAAATCTATGAAATTTAAACACAAGGTTTATGACCATAAAGGCAATGTTGGTATTGATTTTGGGAGTTTTGGTCCCAACAGTTAAGAATAAGGGGCCCAAAGGGTCCAAATTAAACTTTGTTTGATTTCATCAAAAATTGAACAATTGGGGTTCTTTGATATGCGGAATCTAAGTGTGTATGTAGATTCTTAATTTTTGGTCCTGTTTTCAAATTGGTCTACATTAAGGTCCAATGGTTCCAAAATTAAACTTAGTTTGATTTTGACAAAAAATGAATCCTTGGGGTTCTTTGATATGTTGAATCTAAAAATGAACTTTGATTTTTTTTTATTATTGGCCCAGTTTTCAAGTTGGTCCAAATCGGGGTCCAAAAGTAAACTTTGTTTGATTTCATCAAAAATTGAAAAAATAGGGTTCTTTGATATGCCAAATCAAACTGTGTATGTAGATTCTTAATTTTTGGTCCTGTTTTCAAATTGGTCTACATTAAAGTCCAAAGGGTCCAAAATTAAACTTAGTTTGATTTTTACAAAAATTGAATTCTTGGGGTTCTTTGATATGCTAAATCCAAACATGCACTTAGATTTTTGATTATGGGCCCAGTTTTCAAGTTGGTCCAAATCAGGATCTAAAATTATTATATTAAGTATTGTGCAATAGCAAGAAATTTGCAATTGCACAGTACTCAGCAATAACAAGAAATCTTCAATTGCACAGTATTGTGCATAGCAAGAAATTTTCAATTGCACAGTATTGCGCAATAGCAAGAAATCTTCAAT
Source organism: Mytilus trossulus (assembly GCF_036588685.1). NCBI lineage: Eukaryota > Metazoa > Mollusca > Bivalvia > Mytilida > Mytilidae > Mytilus > Mytilus trossulus. The sequence goes on along the minus strand of NW_026963302.1, from coordinate 1,665,314 downwards.
TGCACAGTGTTGTGCAGTAGCAAGTATTTTCCATTGCACAGTATTGCGCAATAGCAAGAAATATCTAATTGCACAATATTGTGCAATAGCAAGAAATCATTTGGAGTTATCTTTCTTTGTCCAGAATAGTAGTTGAATCAACTTAATTCATCGTTTTATACAATCAGTGATAACAAGCACTTTTTTTACATTTTAATATATTCAAATGCATAGTGAATTGCTCAAAGGCAAGTTTTAAGTTCATTAGACCACATTCATTATGTGTCAGAAACCTATGCTGTGTCAACTATTTAATCACAATCCAAATTTAGAGTTGAATCCAGCTTGAATGTTGTGTCCATACTTGCCCCAACCGTTCAGGGTTCAACCTCTGCGTTCGTATAAAGCTGCGCCCTGCGGAGCATCTGGTTGGCTTATAACTCAAAAACCAAAGCATTTAAAGCAAATCTGACATGAAGTAAAATTGATTATCAGATTCACAGGTGCTTGTGGACAGGATCCTGTATGAGCCCCATATAGTCCCTCCCCCCCCTTTTTTTTTTTGTTTTAATCATTAATCTCAGATTTTTCTATATATATCACTTATTTGTACCATATATATACTAATATACCATATTTATACTCTAAATATGCATGTTTACTATCAACGTGAATCTCGACTATAGAGCGAATCGAGATTCACGTTGATAGTAAACATGCATATTTAGAGTATAAATATGGTATATTAGTTTATATATGGTACAAATAAGTGATATATATAGAAAAATCTGAGATTAATGATTAAAAAAAAAAAAAAAAAAAAAGGGGGGAGGGACTATATGGGGGCTCATACAGGATCCTGTCCTCAAGCACCTGTGTCTGAGATAAATGAACTTGATATTATTGATTAAAAAAGGTATGAAATATCATATAAATGTTGATTATTTTACATTTTGCGTAAAAACAAATGATGAAATTGAATTTAAACGTACTCTATTACATGCAAAATATTCGTAGTGTTAATCTTTTACAAAAACTCTTTAATAACGGACTAATTTTGCAAAACTTTGTTTGAAATTGTTAAAATAAGGTGTAACAACAATATATATATATATATATAATAACAGAAATCATATCATGGATGTTCTTTCACAATTTAGAACTCAAACCTTATCAAAGTCGATTTTTCTTTCAAGTAAACTAACGTACTTCTAAGTCCATTTTACAAAAATTGCATCGTACGATTTTTTGACGACAAGTCAAAATGTTAAGTAAACCTTTGAACTACAAATACTGTAAATTATAGCCGTATAGTCCGAATGACAATTAAACTCCTTAAATAGGCGACTTTTTCTTACTCGGTCACCGTACTATGAAATTCTTGCTGCTTACAATTATCTCTATCTATAATTAACTGGGCCCAGTAGTTTCAGAGGAGAAGATTTTTGTACAAGATAACTAAGATTTACGAAAAAGGGTTATAAATTGACTATAAAGGGCAATAACTCCTAAAGGGGTCAACTGACCATTTCAGTCATGTTGATTTATTTGTTAATCTTACTTTGAAGAACATTATAGCTGTTTACAGTTTTATCTCTATCTATAATAATATTCAAGATAATAACCAAAAACAGCAAAATTTCCTAAAAATTACCAATTCAGGGGCAGCAACCAAACAAAGGGTTGTCCAATTCATCTGAAAATTTCAGGGCAGATAGATCTTAATCTGATCACAGGTGCTTGAGGACAGGATCCTGTATGAGCCCCCATATAGTCCCTCCCCCCTTTTTTTTTTTTTTTTTTTAATCATTAATCTCAGATTTTTCTATATATATCACTTATTTGTACCATATATAAACTAATATACCATATTTATACTCTAAATATGCATGTTTACTATCAACGTGAATCTCGACTATAGAGCGAACTTCGTTTCAAGAAATTTGGGCAATGGTCAGGAAAAATTGTTTTAAAATCTAATAAAATGTCTCTTACCGGTCTAATCAACGAGTATGTTTTTTGGTCCATTCAACTTCGATCAACGGAAGTTACAAAACAACGACATCTGTGTGGTCTTCAGCTCAAGAAGGATAACTCCACCTGAAAACGCGGGAAATTAGATGAGTTCCGGGTTAGAAAGAGATTTCCGAAATGTACACTTTCGAAATTCTCGTATGTTTTCATTCCCTGCATTTACCCCGGCACTCATCTAATTTCCCGCGTTTTCAGGTGGAGTTATCCTTCTTGAGATGAAGACCACACATATGTCGTTGTTTTGTTACTTCCGTTGATCGAAGTTGAATGGACCAAAAAACAGCAACACCGCCAGCGAAAAAACTAACTAAAAGTGTTTAAACAGTAATATATTATGTCTGGATATTGATATTCGATAAGGATAATTATATGGGAACAGCAAGTACTCGTTGATTAGACCGGTAAGAGACATTTTATTAGATTTTAAAACAATTTTTCCTGACCATTGCCTCAATTTCTTGAAACGAAGTTGGCAACCTTTCGCTTCGCTCTATAGTCGAGATTCACGTTGATAGTAAACATGCATATTTAGAGTATAAATATGGTATATTAGTATATATATGGTACAAATAAGTGATATATATAGAAAAATCTGAGATTAATGATTAAAAAAAAAAAAAAAAAAGGGGGGGAGGGACTATATGGGGCTCATACAGGATCCTGTCCTCAAGCACCTGTGCTGCATACGGGGTATATATCTCCCAATTGATACGATATTCCCGTGCTTGTATTTCCTATCATGACTTTCTTGATAGAAGATTGCTGCTCACAAGGAACCAAGAGTTCCAAATAGTGAAGTTGAAATCACCCCTTCGTAAATTTAATTTAACGGACGCCACCACGAGTTGGTTGACGTTATGGAATAACCGTTTCACAGATGATATCGGATATGTTCCTTACGTCGTAACTACAATCCCCTTCCATTCACGAATGTGACCTACCGAATAAGACTATTCACCGGATTCGTTATTTAACATGAGCAACACGACGGGTGCCACATGTGGAGCAAGATCTGTTTACCGTACCGGAGCACCTGAGATCACAATTTGTTTTTGGTGGGGTTCGTGTTGTTTATTCTTTAGTTTTCTTTGTTGTGTCATGTGTACTATTGTTTGTCTATTTGTCTTTTTCATTCTTAGCCAGGCTTTGTCAGTTTATTTTCTATTTATGAGTTTGACTGTCCCTCTGGTATCTTTCTTCTCTCTTTGGTATCTTCCGCCTCTTTTTATAAGAAAAATCCGTTAATCTCAGAGTACATGTGAAAAAGATACAGAATCCAAGATCATTTCCATTAAAAATCATGAGTTGTATCTGTCATATATATTGGTCTCTGATTGTTGATCTCAAATCGTGAGAACACTCGATCAACTAACATTAACCTAGTCACATTCAATTATGGTTGAGTATATTATACTCTCACGTAAGCATTGGCAAGATTAAACCATAAACACATGCTGATGTTGTAATTTTTATTTAGTTAGCAAAAAAAAACACATCAAAATCTACATTTGTGTACTTTGAAATAAAAGTTTACCAACTCAACCCCTTTTTGAAGTTGATTTCGCATCACGTCTTCTCCCAACGAATCCTTCACCAGCCACTGAAATAGACAGAAAGATATAAAAGGTTAATGAGAAATGTCAGGCGCGTACCAGTGTAATTCATTCGTTGATAATTTCTATACGCACATCCTTCAAAATTATTCAAAATAAACATTAAAATTTGAAGGAAAGTTCAACAATATATGTAAACTCATCGTATTTAAAAGTATTACCTATAATGATATAATACCTACCATAATATTATTGGCTCAGGTCTGTTTTTGTTTAAAATATTACCAGATAGCAAATCAGTAACCTTATATGTTTTGCATACCTACAAATACTTCCGTTAGAATATTTGCTTTAGTTTACAGTCTCAGGATAAGACATCAAATGCCAGAAATTTAACTAAAATGTGTATTTCAGTGCCGATATACTATCATTAATTCATGTTCGTTTTATTATGCATATATTGCAAAGTGAAATTCAATATTGAAATATCAATTATCAATATATGTTCACTTACTTTGTTTAAAATGCAATGTGCACGATTTGTTTTGTTAAACAATGTTCCTATACAATGTTTACAAAAATGCATTATCTGTATTTTATATATTCTGACAATCTAGGCACACCTAGTCGTGTCAATTTGGAAATGTTTAAAATTTTCAACAAATGAAGTGAACAAATTTTTAAAAAGAAGGGATGTACAACGCACAATATTAAAGTAGAACAACATCATTTTCTCTGAAACTAAACGTTTACAATTATATGTTATTGCTTCGCATTGCAAGTTTTTTTGTAAATCGTCGGTGATACGAATATCACTTGATAATTATTTTCAGTCGCGCGGAAAATAATAAATCTTATGTGTATGGCACGCCGTTTTTATATTTATTCAAATTTGAAAATATCTTATTTATTTAACAAGATATCTTATTAAGTATTAAGATATCTTTAATTTTTATAAGATATCTTATTTAATTTGAAAGTAAATAAGATATCTCTATTAATTTATAAGATATCGCTATAAGTTAATAAGATATCTTTATTAATTACTAAGATATCTCTATTAATTTATAAGATATCTTATAAAGTATATAAAATATCTTATAAAGTATATAATATATCTTACGTCTTTATAAAGATATCTTTTAAATACATACTTTATAAGATATCTTATTGATTAATAGAGATATCTTATAAACTAATAGAGATATCTTATCAACTTATGGAGATATATTATATATTAAATAAGATATCTTTATTACCAATTAAATAAGATATCTCTATAAGTTAATAAGATATCTCTAAAAGTTTATAAAATAACTCTATTAGTTTATAAGATATATCTATAAGTTAATAAGATATCTCTATAAGTTAATAAGATATCTCTAAAAGTTTATAAGATATTTCTATTAGTTCATAAGATATCTCTATAAGTTAATAAGATATCTCTATTAATTGATAAGATATCTTATAAAGTATATAAGATATCTTACTTCTTTATAAAGATATCTTTTAAATACATTCTTTATTAGATATCTTATTAAGTAATAGAGATATCTTATTAACTAATAGAGATATCTTATTAACTTATGGAGATATCTTATATATTAAATAAGATATCTCTATAAGTTAATAAGATATCTCTAAAAGTTTATAAGATATTTCTATTAGTTCATAAGATATCTCTATAAGTTAATAAGATATCTTATAAACTAAAAGAGATATCTTATTAATTAATAGAGATATCTTTTAAACTAATAGAGATATCTTATAAACTTATGGAGATATTTTTTATTAAGTAAATAAGATATCTCTATTATTAACTATATAAAGATATCTTATATAGTTAATAAGATATCTTATTAATTAATAGAGATATCTTATTAATTAATAGAGATATCTTATATCTTAAATAAGATATCTTATATATTTAATAAGATATCTTTATAAACATTTTAATAAGATATCTTATTTAAAATATAAGATATCTTATTTAATAAATCAGATATCTCAATTAATATATAAGATATCTCATTTTGTTATTAAGATATCTCATTTTGTTATTAAGATATCTCAATTAGTTTATAAGATATCTTATTTAACTAAATAAGATATCTCGAAATTGAATAAATATAATAACGGCGTGCCATATATATGTGAACAGTTTTAGCCATCTTTTTATGAAACTTATATTATAGGATTATATCAACTACAAACAATTGACAAATTTAAAACATTTGAAAAAAATATTCCGATCATTTATTTTCAAAAGAGTTATGCGCCTTCAGATCTCTAAGATATTTATAAATGTTTTTTTCAGAACCAAAAAATAGTGTTTTTATCTAGCAATTGCCCTTTTACCTTGGATAGGTGAACATACGTGCAATGTGGGGGATATCGTAACTCTGTTCCCTTAAATACAACAAATACAAATACAAATGTTTTTTATACAACAAATGTACATACATTTTTTTATCGTATCAAAATCTTCATAAATGTATTCAGAGGCGGATTTAGGGGGGGGGGGGGGGGGCAGGGGGCCCGGGACCCCTTTTTGGGGAAAAAATTTGGTTGCTTATATAGGGAATCACTGAAGCGTGACTGGAGCGGGCCCCCTCTTAGGTCAGTCAGTGGGCCCCCACTTATGAAAATTTCTGAATCCGCCACTGGACTATTAAAGTATTGTCTTCCCGTACTCTAATTCGTCGATAGATTTTCTTATGCAGTGACCATAACCACGCAGAGCAAGTACAACGGAAAACATGAGACAGAAAAGGTAAACAAAGTTAACGTGCACTGGAAGGTAGATAGCGTCAACTGATTCTAAAAGAGCACAATTGATACACTAAATCATTTGGTATATCTGTTATGCTCAATTTTATATAACAAATGGAAACCATGGGTAATATTGAACACATATGTCATGTTAAGGAGGGGTATTTGCGAAAAATACCAGTCGAGAGAATGTTAAATTTCTCGAGCCGTCATTGATGATCGTGACATTACAAGCGTCCAGTCGGATAGAGTATTCTTTCGGCAAATATCACAACAGAGAGGGTAAAAAAAGGCATATCCTTTTTGCATATACCCCGGCGCTGTTTAAAAATGAACGATATTCATTTGATAAAAGAAAATTGGTGAAAAATACACTGGCTTTCAACCAATCAAAACCCAGGATTCTTACATAAGGTGATTCTTTGTCGACTGTTTATCAAGTTAACGATCAGTAAAATTTGGCAACAATCCCAAAAACTAATCAAAACCTATTGTTGAATGTCTTACCTAATCAATTTTCTAAATAAGTGATAAGAAACTACTTCCGGTTAATGTAAAGTTACTTTTGGAGTTCAATCATAGTTTTTTTTTATATAATTATGTAACAGCCACTATGTTCCGCCAGTAACTTTGTTCCGACGGAACTTTTCAACTACTAGTAGTTATTTCGTTCCGATGGAACTTTCCAACTAGTTGTTTTATTCCGAGTGCAGTTGAAAAGTTCCGTAAAAAAGTAGCTAGTTGAAAACTCCCGGAACAATGTAGCTAGTTGAAAAATCTGGTCGGAACAAAACAACTAGTTACATCGTTCTGGAACAAATCAGCTAGTCAATTTATTCCAGCATATCATAACTATTCATTACACTCGGTATAAACCAACTAGTTGGAAAGTTCTAACGTAACAAACAATTAGTTGGACAATATGTAGTTCATAGTTGTGTATATCAAATGAAAACTAAAAGGTACAGTTTATTCTCCAATTTGGGCTAATTCGCCGACGAAGGAGGAACTTTAGAGCTATTTGATAAGTTCCGTTAGGCATTTGTGGCCAGGGTCTTTTAGTCTCTGCGTTCCGTTTTTTTTAAAGTTCATTGCTGATATGTTCTTCCATTTTTAGCCAATTCTCTGAATGTAGCTGTCTGACTGTTTATTAAGTTATGTTTGTATTTGACGTGTTTGTTAGTTCCTTTATAGACTTATTTGACAAAGAGGAACTTTGTGACTAGTTGATAAGTTCCGTTTGACTTTTGTGGCTAGTATCTTTTTTCCCCTTTGAAAACTTTCAAAGATAAAATGTTACGCTTTTACTTTGCATCAATTCTCCAAATGGAACTTTGTGACTGGTTGATAAGTTCCGTTGAAACTTTTGGGCTAGTTTGTTTGTTCCGGTTTTGACGAATTTGGCAAAAAGGTACTTTCTAGTGTATTTTTCACCAATTTAGTTACTGTTATCAAATGAATATCGTTCATTTTTAACGCCGCCGTTGTATTTGCCAAAAGAATATGCCTTTTTTTACCCTCTCTGCCGTGGTATTTGTCAAACAATACATATATGATTTCTGCATTTATTTGCCAAAAAATAGGAGATAATTGCCAACTTCCGGTTGAGCAAATGTTACTCCCTGTATCATGTGTATCTATCTACACTGATTCATAAAATTTATGGTTTATATATACTTTTGTCAGTTAAAAGGGATATCTTGCTACTTCAGGTTTAGAAAATATTACTTCTGGTCTTATATGATAGGTTTATGTATGCTCATTAAAAAAACGTATGGTTTCTAGGTACTTTTCCATGCAATAAGTGCAAACATGACTACTTCCAGTTCACTCAAGGTCACTTCCGGTTGACATTTTTTCAAGGTCATATGTCATCCATCCCATTTTACAAAAGATCTAATGGCTATAGATAACAATACACAGTAAGTGAAAAACTCTAAATTGACGCGTATAATTATTTGAACATCCCTCTTTCCCTTGCTCTCTGACAAATCAGGCTTTATAATCGTGTCTTGTATAATATGTATATTTATGGAAAGAACATCTTCCACGGATTCGATTTCCAATAGTTGTAATGGTAAAATATATTCTTTTTTTTTGTGTTACTACGGCAACAATTTGCATTTATTTGATACATGTACAGATATTACATAAAGGGGGATGAAAATATCACAAAACTCCCCAACAATTGGTTCCAAAGAGAATTTCAATTTAATAGAGTGATACCATTCTTAAAACCATAGATATTTATAATTCAAATGGTAAAATAAAATCATATGCATTTAAGGCTAATTATTCCTTAAAACTGAATTGAGAAGTTCGAGGGTCAAATCTATTTTTTTTGTTGAAAAAAATATTACAATGATTTCTTGATCTTTGTGCGGTACGGATGTGAAAATACGGACTTTAAAACAGAAAAAAATGGCCTATAAAACATGCAAAAATCATCTTGATGTTCATATAAATCCACTTAGAAGTCTATATTATTCTTCATCGTCTATTCAAAAATCTATTTTATTGTACAAAAATATTCATATTTGAAAAATTCACCACGAAGACAACTTCTTACATGAACCTGTATATTGCTACCTAATATCATGTTCCAAATTGAGGTAATAATTAGTTTACCCTAATATAAAACTTTTCAGGAGCAATATGTATTGTTTCAGAACTTATGTATCATATCTTCATCACAACAAAGCAGACATTTTGCACAATTTTTTTCAAATTATAATATGTGTCTTTAAAAGCGTCCAAGAAAATGCAAAAAAATACATGAAAATGTGGAAATTGAGACCATGACCTTGACCTCATTTTCTAAATAAGGGTCAATGGACACACATAAACAGACTCTAGGTTAATACGGCTAACGATTTATTATTTACAAGAAACATAACGACACATTTATTTGCCATCATGCCATTATGGTAGATAACTCCTATAAGACTTCACTGATTCGCATCGATCAAATCAGCCAAAATATCTTGAATATTTAACCAAAAAATATGAAAAATAATTTTTTAGCTGATATTTTACGATATCAACATGCAGACAACCTGATAATCGGTACATATTATATCCAAAATATGTAAGCGACATCATTGGTGAAACAACCTTATACCGCTAGAAAAGGGTGAATTGGCGGATGAAAAAAAATAATAGTCGAAACAAAAATTAATAGGTCCTTCCATTGAAAAGTGGAAATACCTTATAAATCTAAATTACAAATCCTTCGTGCAACAGTCGCTTTGACGCATAATCGAGTACACCAAATATTGTTTGCTATGAATAAAAAAATAACCCACGTGAAATCAATACCAAGGAGCAGGCTAGCTTGAAATCATCCAAATAATTTTTATAAGTATTCAAACGTTATTATTAAGTGTATATGTGAGCCAAAATTTGTTCCTGTGAAAAAAATTCCAGTGGAACTTATATCACAGGAAATATGATCTGGGAGAACTTTTTTCACAGATGATTTCTATATAATTTGTTCTATCTCTATAAAATAAGTTCCACACTTTACCTGGTGAAATAAGTTCCAAGTTGGTGAAATTTGTTCCTTACCTAGTGAAATGAGTTCTGGGTTTTTGAGATTTGTTCCTCACCTGGTGAAATAATTTCCTTGTCTAAGAAATATGTTCCACTCGTTAAACAAGTTAACGTTATATAGTAATAATACTGAGCATCTGTCATCAGCGAGTTTAAAGTTATCTTTCAAGTACATTATAAAAACATGTATCTATGTGTAATAAATAAAAAGTGTAAAGATCCAATTTGGATACTGTGGAGTAAAGCAAATGTGTAATAATAACTCCAAAAAAAAATACCAAAATGAAATTTATGAGCCAGAAAAGAGTAGAAGAAGAAAAAAAGTATAGTGATGGATGAACATTTGTACTAATTTTAAAAGGACAAGGCGACTGAATTATTATATTAACAGACATAAAGAAACAAACGACACAATCTATTGAAACTATGCCATGGCAGTAGATGTATGAAAAAACACCATGACAGTTAATGGGAAACATAGAGGAATACCACATAAAACATAAATATAAATTATGAAACATGACTACCATTACTCTAATTTCTTAACTTCATCCTATAGTTTCAGTAATGTCTTCAATTGCAAATCATGTGTACCCCATGCAAGCATAGTACATCATTCAGCTATCATTATAATTTTAAGTGTAACAAGAAAATATTTCACTAATTTGCTACCCTATCACTTGGAGCCATTATTGAACTTTTGAAAATAATTGATATAATGCACTTAATTGATATAAACTTATGTTTGATTAGTCTTAATCCAATGTATTTGGATGTTTTTAGCTGCTATTTGGTGTTAATTTCACTTGGATATATATTAGTACTTACAGAAAACAGTCTTATTTGTACTCGATCATGTGTTCAATCAAACACAAACGGTTTCTAATTCAGATTTATTTGATTTTTCCGTAAAATTGCAAAGGCAAAATCAAGCTGAAATATAACACATATTTATATTTTTTTCTGATTCTAAACTTGCCTATCATATAATTAATGACATAAAACGAATAGGTTGGAATTTTTATCATACAGAATTGACTTCTTCAATAATGTAATAAAGATAAAATAACTAAAAGAAAAGAAAAGAAAAGAAAACAACAAACGAGAGACTCACTGTACCTCCACATAAGTGACAATAACGAACCGGATAAGGTCAAATTTAAAACTTATTTATCTAATCAAACAAGAATATAAATACCTAACTAAGCCAGTCTCTCAGAAGGTGTCAGATGTACATTTAACAAATATTCAACTATGTTGCAGTGAAGATCAATTCACCGCGGATTTAGTACATAGTGATCTGAATAAACTTTTGAGTATTGTCGTGCCATACAAGAGGGTTCATACAATGACAGCCACTTTTTTTTCTAAAATTGCGGTGCATATTGATGTCTAGTGTTAGTGTATCTATACTATTAAATGAGAAGACCTCATTTGTGTGTCGCTTCTCGTCCTTCCGCAATAAATTAATCATCATGCCTCTGTGTCCTATAGGTACCATGCATAGTCGCATTTGTCATCCAGTCTTATGATTATTCAGTTTGGGTTATTTTGGGAGATGTTGCAAGCGAGGGTTTGTATCACTAATCTCTGGCAATCAGATATAAATATGACAGCTGCATTCGTGGAGCATTCCTAGAGCATGCTTCCATAAAAAAAAATTCTAAGTTAACATGAGAGTCTACCAAGAAATTGTCCAAAATGTCTAAAATTTGCGATCTTTTTAAAGGTCCCTTTTGACCTATGACTGCAGTTTGCATAAAATCTGCACCATTTTTACACTCTACGACATTAATTTATCGATGGATACTATGTTAATCTACAAAATAAGACCAAAATTAGCTGTGAGGTATTTCGGTCCATTAAATTTTCAAATTTACCTTATTTGTCACCGTAATACACATGCTAAACCAACTGTTTCTGATATTTAACAAACTTACAACACTTGATACAGATACAAAATTTGCCAAAGCATACTCCATTTTTACAACCGTATCTTTTAATACAACAATTACGACATCCACAGTGGCAGCGCGTTAATGGACCCTTCGCACTACAGTGCGTCTCAGAACAATATTGTTGTACTGTTTCTTGCACAACTGAAATGAAACATTAATCAACTAATTGAATTATTGTCGTACTCAATGTATTTCCAATTACCGATGTGAATATCTAACAGTATTTATTTGTTTTCCAATATTTTATTTCCATTAAATCACTCCCCCCCACCATTCCTTTTTTCTTAAATTTTCGGATAAAAATAGTAAGTAACTAACAACCTATCTATATTTTTGGAATACGTAAATTCGGCTTTTTTATGATAAATACGCATTTTTAGCTGCTGATAATGAATGATAATTTTATGCTGTCTATAGATTACAAGGGGGAAATTTAATTAAGTGTTAACTCGGTACAGGCGAGGATCCAGTCATTTTGAAAGGGATCCAATCCCCTTAACATAATAAAACGTCGATGTAATTGAAGTCAGGGTGATCCGACTTTGGTAAACGAAAACTCCAGGTCATTATACAACTGCATACTGAGTTTGGTTAGCCTAAGTTTTATGATGCAAAAGTTATGCAAAGGACACGAATTGAACAAGGTTTGATTAGAAATGCAGTAAATGTCAATGTGAAGGGTATTCTAAGTTGGCAATAAACAGTCAGGAAATTAAATTAAAATTGAACCACAAAACGTTTTATTATCTTCTATTCCTGGCTTTTCTTCTAATCATTCAGCCAAATGTCTGTGTGATTGTCATACATGTGCATATGTTTGTAGTCAGTGTCTTCCATAGATTTTATCTTTCAATTGGTGAAACGTAATTCCTTTTGTGTGTATCCATGGCAACATCATGCTTTTATAAGTACTCAATTATCAAAATAAAAAATGGATGTCTTTCGCCTCGTTTTTTTCGTAAAATTGTATCTCAACATTCGTGCAACAAAAAGTTGCTTGATGTTCATATAAATCCTACTATGAAGGCTAGCCTATATTAATCGTTAGTTATCCAAAAATTAATAATCAAACTTATTGCACACTAGCTTTCATATTTGAAAAATCCAATTTCCAAAATGCGAAACTACAAACATAACTGTGGAATGCTACCGAAGTTTTACGACACAAAGGTACCGGGCACGATTTAAATAAATTTTTACTATCATGCGGATCAAAGTTCAAAGTCAAGGCCAGAGAGATCTGATTTTGGTATATGACACGTCCAGGATGCAACTGTATACTCAGTTTTACGGAACATAAGTTTTGCACCTGCCATTAAAAGGTACGGACAGACAGACGTACGGACAATCGGACATGTTCATTTTTATATACCCCCAAATATTGTTGGCGGTGGAGGGTCGCATGATTACCAGAAATACTACTATTTATAAGGTCAGTTCGAACTTACCTGCAAGAAGAACCACACATACAAGGAGTAATTCAGTCTTTCCCATAATGTTGGATGTTTCAAATGTCAATCCTGAAAAAGTCCAATATATTTAAAATCGATTGAATAAACACATTTTGAAACAAATCACCATATCCGAGTAAAAGCATTTGTCAATGATTCTCAATTGCATTCTTTTCAGATTTGAAGACTGAACACTTGTGTAAATTTTCCTATGGATCATACAGGATTCGATTTTAGTGATGAAAAACAAACTTTAAACCCCGATATTTCAGAAATTGCGATCATTATTAAAGGGGCACTACATACGAAGTCGTTAAATATTATGTTGTTGTTTCAGACATTTATAAAATGGGAATAAAGAAAATATATTTCACTATCAAGTTTTTATTATTATTATTAATATTAATACACTCAGGCACATATTGTGTGCAACAAGAGCAGCAGTATGTAGTATACAAAATAATAAATTGCTCAATGAATATTACAAATAAAAAATAACGCAAACCTTTTATCACTACTGTTGAAAAAGAGGTTTTTAGTATACGTGAAATAAGTTTAGGATAGTACTAGCGTAGATTAAATTTTTCAAGATAGATCATTGATAGAGTTCATGTACTTTCGCATTAATTTATATATATGGGCCAGGCTTTACGATCGGATTCGTCAGAACTAATTCTGTTCCGCTCCAGCATTTCCCTTTGTTTTGGTATCGGACGATTCCACGAGTTAAAATCACTGGGTCGGGTCGAATTAATATATAATTGACATTTATCCGATAAATGATCGGCTTCAAAAATTTGGCTGTTTCTGTTCGGTATTTCCTTACGATCCATGTGTTTTGGTACTATGTCATCGTTTGTTTTGTACAATTTTCCTTCTATGAAAAGTTTTTCTCTTACCAAAATAGCTTTCTTTCGGTCTTTCTTCGCCTGCTTTAAAACAGGATACAGGTTTTCCCTCTTCTTTTCAATTTGTACCGGAAATTGTGATCGGACGGAAATTTTTGTCCCCTTTAATTTGTGACAGTTCCTCATAACTAACTGTTTATCTTTCAAAGATACAAACTTAGTCATTATATTTTGTCTTTGCTTTCCGAAACGATGTACAGAAACGAAATTCATATTTTCAACGATTCAGAGTTTTTTGCGGATAAAATCCCTTACAGTGTTCTCTGTATCAACAGACTGTGTCGTCCAGCGTGGTCAAAATGAACGTAAAACATCATACTTTCATTTCAATGATATGTCATAATTGAGTTAACATTACTACATAGCCTGTTGTAGCAACATCGAACAGCAATTTGTTCAAATTATAGAATAGTTATCTAGTATTATCTCTTTCTACATAATACTAGTATTTTAGAAAAGAAGAAAGAGACAAAAAGAGTTATTCAATTAAACACGACAAATAGGATATTTCTATTGTTTGTTGTTTTCGCATTTCGTTTGAAGTAAGTAAAGTTAAAAAAAAAAGTATACGCAAGAATATCTATTGACCAGTAGCCGAGTAAAGTATAACGATTGCATAACTTTAGTTACCGCTCTAGACTATTTATCTGTATATATATATGCCGGCTGTTCGACATTATTGTCCAATTAAAATAACATGTCCCTTTTCATATACTTGTATCTAAAATTATAAACACAACGACCAATCTTCGTATTGTCATTATTTTGATATATCAAACAAGTCATATCAAAAAGTTTTTGTTTTGAGGAAATTGTAATATTATATTTTAGCATCGTGCATCCTTAAGGGATATTTCCATGCATGAAAACAAGTTGGTTGCTACAAATGCTGTAAGACGAATGGTAACTACTTCATTAAATAAGTTTTAAAAAAACCTAACACACATAAATCAAGTTAAATGCAAGTTTTAATCATTTTACAAAAATCAAATTGAATCAATAAGAAAATAAATGAAACTTATTTAACCGTATCAAAATAGTAAAACCTACTCTAAAAGTTATGAATCCATGGGCCGGTTTCATGAAGCTTTCCTAAGACCTGTCATAAGATTTGTCTTGGGACATGTCTTATGATCCTCTTATGACTATCCTAGGACATATCTCAGACCTCGTCTCGAAGCTGTCTGAGGATGATCTCAGCTAAGATATCCTAAACCTGTCTTCAAATTTTCAAATATTAACATTGATTTATTGAAAAATTCATGTAAATGCAGTATGTTGTTCCCATAAATTACTAAACGTATTGATGTATAATTGATTAAATAAATATTCCATTATTAGAAATTTGGAAAACTAATATAGAAATTTGGAAAACTAATATAGAAATTTGGAAAACTAATATAAAAAAGTAGTATAATATATAAAAAAAAATCTATTAATATTAAATGCACCAATTTACATATAAAAATTCAAATACAAATTTAAAGCCTCGGTCACACCTTACCGGATAGCTCGAACGGACGCCTAACGGATAACTTTTTTTCAATCCGTTCATGTCCGTTAGACGTCCGTTCTTATCCGTTAGGCGTCCGTCCATATCCGTTGCATGTCCGTTTTATCAGTCGACGTCCGTTCTGTCCGGTGGAAAATTTTGAGCATGTTCAAAACTTTGAATGGACGTCCAACGGATAAACTGTCCGTCGGACGTCCGTTATGCGTCCGTTTTGTACGGTACGCATCTGTTGGAGATCCGGTAGACCAATTCACCACCGGACGTCTACCGGACGCCCAACGGACGCCTAACGGACGCCTAACGGATAAAACGGATGTGAAACGGACATTAACGGAAGGATAACGGATAAAACGGATGCATACCGGATGTAAAACGGACCAATGCCAATTGAAATTTCTCATGGTTTATTGCTTTTAATTTTTAGATGGTTTATTGCCTTTAATTTTCAGATTAATTTGTTCATCCGTTTTATCCGGTACTCGTCCGTTGGGTGTATGTTCGACGTCCGTTGTGTCCTGTACGTATCCGTTTAACGTACGCTCAAGGTCCGTTGTGTGCCCGTTAGGCATTCGTTACATGTCCGTTAGTACACCAACGGACTCCCAACGGATAAATTTTTCTTAACGGATAACTTTTTTTTATCTGTTAGGCGTCCGTTCGAGCTATCCGGTAAGGTGTGACCGAGGCTTTAAGGGAGAAAAAAAAATAAAGTGATGTTTTTTTTTTGGTAAAAGTGAGTTGAATTCATTTTGTCACTATCGGTTAAAGTAAATGAAAAAGGTTAAGAGATAACATCGTGCATTCTTCCTAAACATATATCAAATGTTTTTTTTATTGATGAATCATTGTTGATAATTCGTCAACCTATAAAGAATTAGTTAAGAGCAAGGGAGATTTGCTAATTAGATAAATAATTGGCAAAATTAATATAGAAAATAAGTGTAAATTATATAGATAAACGTACCACTATCCTAGGACCCTCATAAGACACCCCTCGGATAGTCCGAACTTTATGACCAACTTTAAGAGATGTCATAAGTTAGGACCACTTTGTGAAACCCACTTAGGACTAAGATATGTCATAAGAACACCGCAAGACATGTCTTAGTCTTGTAATTCTGTAAAAATGCATGCACACGGTTTATCAATGCTATGACATACAGTCTTCACTTGTCGTGATACAAATCTTAAGAACTACGATAGTGAAAAGATATACCCGTGTGAGTCACTAGTCTCTTACTTTCAATATTTTTGAAATCAAAGGAAACTATACAACAACTTGAACTTATAACTCTCGCACATTAACTGAAGTATTAAGTAACCTATATTTTTTTAATCACTACAACACAATTTAGTTTCCCCTGAACTACAGTAATGAAAATTGGTTTACCTTACAAGTCTTTCCCAAAATATGATGCGTCATATGAACTGCACAGAACTTATATACCCGATCAAAAACAAAACATGTTGCTGCAATCATATTTCACTCATTTTGTTATTTGTCAGAGATTATTTTTTAACATATTTTTTTTACATAAAATTGTATTGCATCCTAGTTTTTGTGATACATATTAATGTAAATGTGGAATTAATTTTGTTGTAGGTTACCTAATACGATTATGTAGATTACAACTACAAAAAGTTATAATGCTTCGTTTTTTTTTAATTCCGTTGAAAGTCTAAGCTCTGCAGTTGACATCACTTATCCATAAATGTTAAACAATTCATTCGATAAAAGAGGGACGAAAGATACCAAAGGGACAGTCAAACTCATAAATCTAAAACAAACTGACAACGCCATGGCTAAAAATGAAAAAGACAAACAGACAAACAATTGTACACATGGCACAAACATAGAAAACTAAAGATAAACAACACGAACCCCATATATACCTAGGAAATACTATATCGTTTATGCAGCTTGCACGCATACTTTGGATATAACCCTTTCATAAGATGAATTCATCAGATGTTCGTTTTTGTCCTGCCTGCGACGAACGTCACCCTCCTAAAGACAAAATGAGGCTACTCCGGCGAAGGCTGTATAACTTCTGTAAAAATCTTCGTGTTTCAGAGGACGGAAGAGTTTATGTATACAGATGTCTTCTGACTCGAGGTTTCCGTATGAGATATGTTCGTTGTCCTTGACCATGGTCAAAGACAATTTAGAAACTGTGTGTATTTCTGAAGAACAATAAATTCGAATTTAAAGATTCATATGTTTTAATTTAACTGCTCGATACCCCTTTTCGCCCTGTCCGTCACCCTGTTATCTTCTGTTACGTTCATGGAGCATGATGAGTTGGATTAGGAAGGTATATGTGGTGAAATTTACATTAAAGCACTCTTCGTTCTGAAGACTATCAAACGGGGATGTCAAAGATACACGTGCACATCTATTTAAGTATGAGACTGAAAACATACTTGCGCAATTTCGACTGCTTTTACATGAGTATTTTTTAATTGAATAAAGTACAGTCTCTTTTAACACACATAGAATCATTGTTTTATAACATTTTGAAGGCCGTTTGTTGTTCCGAAATTCCTGTCAATACTGTTATATTTCATCTTGTTCGTATATATTTTTGAACATCGATACTACTGTTTCCTTTATTTATCTATTATCAATACCGTTGCAGAAACCAAAAGAATTTAAAGTATATTATGCATGTACGCCAGAAAGGGTTCCCTTGAATTTTACCTCATTTATTGGACCGGTGATCAATGTTACGTTTACTTGATTGTTTGTCTGTTTCTGACACACAGAAGGTAACATGTCATTATCTGATCATATTTGGTATATAGAAAGATTTACGGTTTTCATGAAGAAATGTTATATGATTGCTAATACAGTGTGTTTCATTGTTTTATTCAATTATGATAATGAGAGGATCGCAAAATACTGATAATTAAAAAAAAAACCCAGATTGTTTGCTGTTCATATGGAGAAGAACATAAAGATTAGCTTATATACATTTCCTTTTATCTTAGCGGTAACAAATAAATGTTCCTCCCTGATCGCGAATTGAAACCTATATTTCTGTATTATAAATAGTTGTGTCAGCATACAATCATACTTCCAATGAAATTTTGAACATAGAATTTTAAATATCACTAGCTACTAGACATTAGTTATTGCTTCTTGCTGCGAAATAACGTGTGTACTGGAATTGAAAGATTTGTTTCTCTTTAGAGCATCAAAGTAGAAAATATTTTACAAATCTATTTCAACATACGTAATACTTCTTTAAATATTAACACATTTGTTTACTTAGCAGGATTGTTTTGAATGGGCAACAAAATGTGTCAATTTTCATAAATAGCACGGAAAATTATATGGCCCCTAAAATTGTAACTGGAAAATAATTTTCATATTCCTCACTTGGTAAGGATATTTCCCAATGTAGAAAATGGTGTATTTAACCTGGTCTCTTTCTAGGCAAAACCTCTCACTTGTATAGCAGTCGCATCCAAATCCATTATATTGACATCTACATGTGAATAAAATAAACAGTCTAGAATGGAAATAAAGGCAACAGTAGTATACCGCTGTTCAAAACTCATAAATCCATGGACAAAAAACAAAATCGGGGCAACAAACCAAAACTGAGGGAAACGCATTAAATAGTTATTGCTTCTTGAAACCGACTTCTGTGTTCTTTCAGGATATTTTACAAAACAGTTAAATCACAAAAATACTGAACTCTAAGGAAAATTCAAAACGTAAAGTTCCTAACCAAATGGCAAAATCAGAAGCTTAAACACATCAAGTAGAAAATGGTGGATTAAACCTGGTTTTATAGCTAGCTTAACCTTGCACTTGTATGAAAATCGCATTAAATTCTATTATATTGTCAACGATGTGTGAACAAATCAAACAGACATAATAGGTAAAAATGTAAAAAATAGGGGCACATCAGTCAACATTATGTTATGATCTTAATTACGATAAAAACAAACAATTATGTAAACAAACATTGGTAGAGTGTTACAATGGTGAAGACGTAAAGATTTCGGGAGATGAATATGGAGGTCTCGACAGGGGGGTAAGTTTCTCCCTGCTCTCGCCCCTCTTCTCCTTTCTGCCGCCCCCTTTCGCCCTTCTCCCTCCCTTTTCTCTCTCCCAGACCTTTTCCGACATACATTTCATTAAAATCCATAAAACATTCAGGAAGAGTTTCGCTTAGAAGATTTAGTAATATATTAAAGTAACGAATATCTACCCTTTAACATGTAGAACTTTCTCGTGTAAATGTTTCATTAATATCCATCCAGTTGTCCAGGAGGTTTTTGACAAATTTTAATCGGGAATAGTCCTGTCAAGGACGGCAGTAAAAATCGTGGATGTGTAACTGCAGCTTAACTCTGATCTCTGAAGCACGCCTTTCCCCCAGGGGATTTTTTTAATCCAAACTATACAATGCTTTAACACAGGATAATGTGTGAAAATACGGGCAATATTTGTGACACTATTAGTGCAATTTCGTAAGAAAACAATTCGTTTTAAAAAGGTTGCCGAAAGTCAAAAAAAAAATTCTTTTAGAAAATAATACGGGAAATAATTTTTCGAAAATACATAGTAGAAGCAGTCTTTGAAAATCAGACAGAAAATGATTTTTGGTATGGAATTCACAAAGAAGAAGAATAAAATTGTCCGTAAACTTTCTTTCTTTCAATTCCGTATTTAAAAAAATATTTCTTAAAATTTACAATCACACGATTCATTAAATAAAACCCAGTTGCCAACAATAAATGAATAATCGGAATTTTGATGAAGATAAACCAAGAAAAGCGCTCCGAATTCCAAAATAAACCTAGCTAAAGAGAAATATGTATGTTTGCACGCAGAGCACATAGGCCGACTTTTTCCTTCTACAGTGTACAATTTCAAGGTTGAACTTTTAAAATGCACCAATTTCAAGTGTTTAACTTATAGAGGATGCGTGTATATTATCAGATTTTTTTTATTGCTTGGTATCATTTTTCACGAATTTTTGACAGAATGTTCAACTTGCATTTAATACAGTTTGCAAAGTTTGTCTGCAACTATGCATACTAAACAAACGTTTACATCATATAGAAAATATACTATATAATAAAAACATGTATTAATTTATCTTTCACTTTTACAATTGACAGAATTGTTTTTTTAGTAATTTCTTTTTATGGCTGCATTAGAAACACAATTTCAAGTATTATATCGTCCTGAACATGCCTGAAATATTTGCCACCGGACAATTTGAAACCTCAAATCAATCAATTCAAATTTTAGTTGAAAATCACTTTTCACTCAAAAAAATGTAAAGCTGAATGTGCATTCTGTTAGTTGGAAATAGAACTAAATCAGTAGAATAAATAGGAAAGTTACGAAACCTGACGGGGGGAATAAAACAAAATATCAAAAACCATTCAGATCCTGTTATATATTTTTTCAATACCTCTCAGAAAAAAACCCCGTTACTCTATATTTAGTAATGTCATTCTTTTTCTGCCAAAGCCTATGCATATCGATCAACTGTAAAGCAATTTATCAATAAAAAAAAACCAAGGATGGTGACATGTGTCTCTATACAATAAATTCCTGGAAATTGTTAAATTTTAGTCTTCTCCATATATAAGAGATCGTAATGAATAGTGACGAGGTTCGGAATATTTTTTTCGTTACTATGGCATTTTGGTAATTTTCTGCGACTGTCATACAAGTGAGAGGTTTGGTTAGCCATACCACCAGGTCCAAACCCCAATTTTCTACCTAAGAAAATGCCTTTACCAATTCGGAATATTACAGTTGTTACTCCATGATCCATTTGTTTGATTTTTAATTATTATATATCTCTGATTAAACTAATTAAATTTAATTTTATTAGTTTTTTAATGTAATATACATTTTTGTCTCCTTTTTATCCCTTTTCTCCTTTCTCCTGCCCTTTCTCTACTTTCTCCCTTCTCCCGCCCCTCTCTCCCATGCTCCCAATACCCTGTCCAGGCCCTCAATATTGGTAGCAGTAGTATACAATGTTCAATAGTCAAAATACGATTAGGCAAACAATCTGATATAAGACTGAAACCGAAGAAAACGCATTATTTATTATAGAGGTGAACAAAAGAAACACAGTTTTAGAACAAAAGCAAACGCTAACATAAATAGAAACGGAAGGTAGACAACAACGGCCATATTCCTGGCTTGGTACAGGACAATTTAAGAAATATTTTAAGAAACAGACTTTTTGTATGATGAGTTAAGCCTTTTTAAACTGATTTTTATAGATCGTTTTTATGTTGTACTGTTATACCACTCAGTCCCAGGTTAGGGGAAGGGTTGGAATCCCGCTAACATGTTTAACCCCGACACATTATTTATGTATGTGCCTGTCCAAAGTCAGGAGCGGGTAATTCAGTGGTAGTCGTTTGTTTATGTGTTACATATTTTTTTTCGTTTATTTTTTTTTTATATTAATTAGGCCGCTAGTTTTCTCGTTTGAATTGTTTTATATAGTCATATAGGGGCCTTTTATAGCTGACTTTGCGGTAAGGGCTTTGCTCATTGTTGAAGGCCGTACTGTGACCTATAGTTGTTAATGTCGGTGTCATTTTGGTCTCTTGGACAGTTGTCTCATTGGCAATCATACCACATCTTCTTCTTTTTTTTTATATTTAAACCAAAATTTGTTATCGAGGTCGTACAGAAGAAAGGACTTCATAATGTTGAGTTCAGTTTTCATATGTTTATCTAGCTATCATTTTATACTGACGCCGTCAAGTGAAATTGACCTTAACTGTCAACCCTTATTCAGGTTAAAAACAAATAACTCTATTAGAACAGAATTGAGAATGGAAAAAGGGAATGTGTCAATGAGACAACAACCCGTAATTATTATATAACCATATACTTTTAGTGAAGGTTGTTTCTTATCCGAAAAAAAAATCTCTATGTGCTAAAAACCTTGCATAAGATGGATATAATTGATATAAAGTTATGGTAAACACCTGCAATGAAATGCGTTTTACTGATTTAAAAAGAAATTAAAGAAACATTTTTGACTTCCTTTACGTAGCATTATAAATTATTGTAGTTGTATTCTACATAATCGTGTTTAGGTAACAAAAAACTAAAATTAATACCTTATTAACATAAAAAAATGCATGTTCATATTAAAAGATTTTTTTAAGTCTCTAACAAATGATAAAATGAGCCTAGTATGATTGCAGCAACATGTTTTGCCATTATTATTTTCAATTGAGTATAAATATCCTGTGAGGTTTACATGACGTGTCATATTTTGGGAAAAATTGTAACGTTAAACAATGTTCATTACTGTAGTGTAAGAATAACTTCTCTTTATTTGCGTGAGTTATATAGTGACTTCAAGTTGTCATATCCTTTTTCTTTTTTTTCCAAAGATATTTAAAGTAAAGAGACTATTGTCTCACAAAGACCCACATTTTCTTATCACCTTCGCAGTTTTTCGGATGAGTATCAATATCAGTATAGACTGCATGTTATCCTCGGATTTCAAATGGTTGGCTTTGAGCATTCCTGATGAAGGTAAATCCAGAAAAGAGCTTTGGACGCATGACATTATTAAACGTGTTGTTTTCAACTTCTGTATCATATCATTGATAAAGGGACCACTCTGATATAGTTTATTTACATTCTATACAGAAATTCTATATTGCATACATGATATTTATCAAAAAGGCTGAACACAAAGCTTTTAATGAATGTTTTACAGTTCTTTTTATTTTTTTGGTAAATAAACTGTTAATCTTTTGTATTATTGATTCAACTTATTTTACTGTGAGATGAGCTAAATTAGCGTTTCATTTATGTAAATTTGTACCACTTATTTATTTGTTTGTGTTTATACCATCGATCATTCACCTTATGGCCTTTGACCAACATGTGTTCATGCATGGACATATCTTATGCATGCACGATACCGACTGAAATTATTCGGAAGATTCGGAATTGTTTGATATATCAAATTATGACAAAACAAAGAGGGGTTCGTGTGGTTATATTTTTAGATACAAGCATAATATATGAAAAGGAGCATGTTATTTAGACACATTTTTTTCGAACAGCTAACGTTTATATATATAAATAATCTACTCGAGTTATTCAAATAGTTATTACACAGCAAGGCCAATACATGACTTTTTATTTGAATCACAGTTGCCTATATGTACATGAAATGAACTCGCGAAAATAATCCGCCAAATTACTTATTTCTCGTGTTAAATTAATTTTTTATCTTTCCTTTTTCTAAAATATCTTGTGACAAATGTTCATTTTTCATGTAAGTGACTACTCTATACATTTGAACAAAATGCTCTCCGATGTTGCTACAGCCGAACATTTTTATTTTTTTTAAAATTTAAAATAAATGACTTTTGTGAAAAATCAATTTCATGCGCAATCAAAATATGCGATGGTTGAAGATCGGTTGCCAGCATGATATGCTATCACTCGTCTATAGTCGGCCGATTCCGTTCCTCCATCTATCTAACGATATAAAGGAGTAGCGGATTTATCCAAGGGTTGTTGATTGGTTATTCTATATAGAAGTTTTGTCCTGTTCTTGATTTACGATTTTGAATTATAAAAAATATCATTTAAAAAAACACTGTTGAGTTCAACGTCATACAAAAAAAATAATCCTTCAGTCGAACTTCATGCAATTTATTCTCAATGTAACTCTGTCACCGAAAGGGTTAGCAAATGTATTGATTACTTTTTATACCTACAGGTAAGAGACAGAACAGTTACATTAGAGATAGTGGGGATTGCATAAAAGAATTTTCATCAGAAAAAAGTATATGTACATTAGTTTATAATGAAAACTATCCATTGAGTTATAAAAAACATATGCATTATTTTTGCTTAATTTAAGATTTCTTATGACTTTAAAAGGGCAAAACACTAGCATTTTTGTAATTTCTAGACAATATATTGTGTGTAAGTGTATGGATCCCTCTTAAATTGTACCACACGGTTCCATATTACAAAAGGAAAGCTGTGATTGAGTTTCGTGGTTATTGTCCAATTCATGCGGGAATTAGGGGCGAAAAACAAACGTTTTTATAGTTTCCATATTCTTAAACTCGTGTTTAAGAATATGGATCTCTCTGAAATCGTACTACAAGGTTCCATACTGTAAAGGAAATGCTGGGTTTGAGTGTGGGGGTAATTGCTTCAAGGGGAAGTTAAAAAAAAAATGGGGGGTTCAAATCTCAGTAAGGAGTTCAATATTTTTTTTCAAAATTTTTCATTTTTTTTTTAATTTTTCAAGAAGAATCTCAAATTGCACAGTATTGTGCAATAGATTTGTAAGATCTTGACATTTATTTTGTGTCAGAAACCTATACTAGTACTATGTCAAAATTTGATCACAATCCAAATTGAGACAGAATATTGTGTCCAAATTTGCCACAACTGTTCAAGTTTCAACCTCTGCGGTCGTATCACGCTGCGTTTAGCGGAGCATTTTATTTTTTACACATGTATTTTTCGGTTAAATAATTGAATAACATAAAATGTGTCGGATGCTTTTGCCAACCAACATGGCTGATAATAGAATATAAGTTTTTCGCGCATTTGCTTATTAACTTGAAGAGGATAATTGAAAGACCTTTTAAATGGCAAAAAATATTATCAAGATGATTGCTATAAATGTCATTTTGCTCAAATCGCTATATTAAATAAGGCCGTTATTTTTTTTCGTTTCAATTGTTTAACATTGTCATTTATGGGCCTTTATAGCTGACTATATATATGCGGTATGAGCTTTGCTCATTGTTGAAGGCCGGACGGTGACCTATAGTTGTTAATTTCTGTGTTATTTTGGTCTCTTGTGAAGAGTTGTCTCATTGGCAATCAAATCACATCTTCTTTATTTATATATACTAAATAAACAATTCCCATTTGATAAAATAACGATTGTGTTACCCCTTTTGGTTGTTTGTGGTGTAATCTAAAGAAGATAAAAACTAACAAATGTAAAAAAAGGGAAAAAATGAGAAGCAATATATACAAGAAAAAGAAAAGACAATTTTGTCATGAGTTCGATTCTACTCTTGTTAACAATCCAGTGGTGGATCCGCCTTTGATACACTTAATTGAAACAGCCGTTAGTATTCACTTCGAGAGGAAGTGAAGCGTAACACACCGTCGAATTTTAAAGTCATAAGAAACCTCAAATTAAAAAAAAATGCATATGTTTCTTATAATTATATGGATAGTTATGTACATATACTTTTTTCTGATTAAAATTCTTTAAAATATCCACATTAAGAAGAATTTTACTTATTTCGAACTGCTTTCTTTCATGATTTCCGTATGCATAGTGACCTGAGCGTTTCCCTCCTCGTAAAAATCCGGTGGTAGCAATACGCATGGATCTGTCATTAAAATAAACAATTCTTTGATTGTACATGTTAAACAAGTGCTAAATACCCATGCTTTTTTGTTATTTGTTTACTATAAGGTGACAGTCGGTAAACTTCGGCTTCAAAACATGGCATTTAATGAGCAGCCATATTTGTTAAATCATAACAGACACAGAGAAAAAAAATTGACGATATTACGTTATATTTGCGTAAAAAATAAGAAAATCGTGCACAGAGGACTAAGTTTAAGATATACACATGCATTGGTAAAAGAATTGGATACACATTTTTTTTCACCACTCACTCGTTTCATATGACTTTAATAAGGTTTAACGTTAAGTTTATTTGATACTTGTAGTCAAACCTTCATAATACAGCATTTCAACATGATTTCAATGACAAGCAATTAAAACAGGCGAGTCAATACAAAGTGTGCACTCTACTTGTTTAATATTTTTTGGTATGGGAAAATATTTTTATAGTATCTTTAAAGCGTCTTATCCTTCCTCGGTTTCGGGTGGACATCGTGTTGCTGATTTTTTGTCTTGATATCCAATCGTGAGAACATCCAACTAACATGGGCTTAGTCCCGTTTAATTATGTTGAATATATTATAAATTCCACTTAAGCATTGACAAGATCAAACCATAAAAAATGCTGCTGTTGTAAGTTTTATTTAGTTAAAAAAAAAACAAATCAAAATCTACATCTGTGTACTTTGAATTAAGATTTTACCAAGTTCAACCTTGTTTTGAAGATGATGTCGCATCCCCTCTACTCTTAGCGAAGCTACTATCTCCTGTTGAAATAGATAGAAAGATATAAAAAGTTAATGAGAAATTTCAAGCGCGTACCAGTGTGAAGCATTCGTTGATAATTAATTTCTATAAAATAAACATGTGGGTCCTGAAATGTGTACTATTTTGAAACCATGCACTGTATCTTATATATGTTTTGTAAATAGATTCACATTCATGTACATATTTTGCAATCTCTCTGTACCTATGTATCTGCAATGTTTAGTAGAATAAAGATATTGATAAACCAATAGTCACTGACTAAAAGGTACGGTCTTATATCGAGGTATATTAAACAAATCTTGCATATGCTGATTCACAAAGCAAATTAAAACGAATTCAATACTGTATTTCAGTGTGCAATATGTGCATTATAAAACGAATATGAACTAATGACAGTTGATTGGAACTGAAATACACATTGTTAATTTTCAGACATTTGATGTCGTATCCTGAGACGAGAAAAGTCTGTCAAAGTTTATCTCATTTAAGCCAATAGCTGTTGCTGTATCTCAGCTGTATCATAAAGCAACCAATCAGAATGAATAACTATGTAATATGTAATTATTTCAAGATGGCTTGTATATCGACTGACACCATGATGCAAAGCAAGAAAAAAAAAAGAAAAAAAAAATACCCTTGATCAGCATATACGAAAATCGAGCTTTAGAATCTAAAGTCAGTTACATTCATGCATTTTTGCACTAAGTAAACAACAGTTGTTTTCCATTCTTTAAATTTGTTTCAGCTTTTGATTATTGCCATTTCATTTTCATAATGGACTTCCCGTTTTGAATTTCCCTTTGAGTTTGGTATTTTTGTTACAATGTATTTTTTATTTTTTTCTCATACAGAATTCAAAACAATGAGTTCTAGAAACAGGGAAATCGTTAAATCGTTAAGAAATAAAAAGTTATAAAGCGAAACAAGTGCAAAGTTGTAGAGCATTGAGGTCCCAAAATTCCCAAAAAGTTGTGCGAACGGCTAAGGTCATGTGTTCCTGGGATAAGAAAATCCTTAGTTTTTCGAAAATTTGAAGATTTGTCAACCTGTAGTTTATGAAGTTCAAGAAATGACCATATAGTTGATATTTCCCTTAGCATGCTCATGTGTACAATTAAGAGTTTTCACCTTCGCTCCTTTAGAATATTGAAAAGGTAATTCGATCCATCCCTATCTATATCTTAAATAAATTGAGACATATCTTGATGTGACCCGTTGTTTTCTAAATGTTATGTATTGTATTGAACTTTTCGGTGACATTAACGGCTTTGATTGACTTGCAAATTATCACTGTATTTGTCAAGGGACGACCATTTAACATTAAAAAAGGGGGTGTTTTCCTAGAATAATATTATGATTTCTGACTCAGTTAAAAACAGATACCCACTTCCCCCTTTGAAAGTAAATAAATTCTCTCTTAGATTTCTTCGCCTATTTTGTTTAAAATATCACATTGT
Organism: Mytilus trossulus; assembly: GCF_036588685.1. NCBI lineage: Eukaryota > Metazoa > Mollusca > Bivalvia > Mytilida > Mytilidae > Mytilus > Mytilus trossulus. The sequence goes on along the minus strand of NW_026963302.1, from coordinate 1,636,948 downwards.
ACTGGTAGACTTTGAAAAGAACGAATACAAACTGGTATAAAAAAAACGCTCATGCAACTCTTAAAGAAACGGAAAAAACCCAACATCATAGTACGCAATGGTAAAGTCTTAAGTCTTTGAAAATAAAACAAAATGAATGAAATGAAATAAAATATATTGAAAGAATGAATGATTTTTTTTTCTCAAAAAGCATTACACATGCTATACCAATTGTGTTTTGATATTTAACAAACTTACTACTACAACTGAAACAGTAACATCCTCTGCCAAGGCAAAATCCTCCCCTACAACCGTATCGATCGATACAACAATTACGACATCCACAACGGCAACGCGTTTTTCTGCCCCTCCCACTACAGTGCCTAGCAGAACAAAATTGTTGTACTGTTTCTTGCACAACTGAAATGAAACATTAATCATCTATTTAGTATTGAACTATTGTATTCAAGGTCTTTCCAATTACCGATGGAAATATCTAACAGTAATTTTTTGGTGTCCAATATTTTATTTTATTTCAACTTTCCCCCATATTTTTCAATTTTCGAAAAAAGAGAACTCGCCGTAAGTAGCTAACAACCTATCTATATTATTTGAATATGTAGAGTAAACCGTTTTAATCATAAATACCAATTGTTTGTCTTCTTTATCAAATTATATTTTAATGCTGTCTACATATTTGAAGGGGAAAATTTAATTAGGTGATAATCGGGTACAGGCGCGGATCCAGTAATTTTGAAAGGGTTCTAACCCCTTCACATAATGGAACATTCATGTAATTGAAGTCAGGGTGATCTAATTTAGCCTAAGTTTTACGATGCAAAAGTTTTGCAACGGACACGAATCGAAAAATATTTAATAGAATTGCAGTAATTGTCACTGTGAGAGTTATTCTAAGTTAGCACTACACAGTTAGGAAATAAAAATTAAAATTGAACCACAAAATGTTTAATTATTTTCTATTCCTGGCATTCTTTCTAATGCATTCAGCCAAATGTCTGCGTGACTTGCATACATATGCATATGTTTTTAGTCAGTGTCTTTCATAGATTTGATTTTCCAATTGGTAAAATGTAATTTCTTTTGTGTGTATCCATGGCAACATCCTGCTTTTATAATTACTCAATTATCAAATAAAAAATTGGATGTCTTTCGTCTAATTTTTTTTCGTAAACATGTATCTCAAAATTCGTGCAATGAAAAGTTGGGTAAAATACATTGCACAATCTTGATATTCATATAAATCCTACTATGACGGCTATATTAATATTCAGTTATCCAAAAATGAATAATCAATTTTTACTGCCCACTAACTTTCATATTAGAAAATTCCAATATCCAAAATACGAAACTACAAAGAGAACCGTAAAATGCTACTTAAGTTTTACGTAACAAAGGTACCGGGCACAATTTAGATAAGTTTATAATAGCATGCGGGTCAAAATTCAAAGTCAAGGCAAGAGATACCTCATTTTGGTATATGCCACATCCCAGTCCAGGATGCAACTGTATGCTAAGTTTTACGGAACAAAATTTTTTGCACCTGACATGAAACAGTACGGAGAGACAGACGGACGGACAGTTGGACATGGTCATTCCTACATATTCCAAAAGATAATTTGTGGGGAGATTGTTTGATGACCAGAAATACTACTTTTTATAAGCTCAGTTCGAACTAACCTGCAAGAAGCACCACAACTACAAGGAATAATCCAGTCTTTCTCATAATATTTGATGTTTCAAATGTCAATTCTGAAAAAGACCAATATATTTAAAATCAATTGAATAAACACATTTTGAAATAAATCACCATATCCGGTAAAAAGTAAAATCACAAAAAAAGTGAACTTAGAGGAAAATCAATTCGGAAAGTCCAAAATGCCATGGCAAAATTAAAATACAAAACGCATCAAAAACGAATGGACAAGAACTGTCATTTTCCTGTCTTGGTACAGGCATTTTCAAATGTAGAAAATGGTGGATTAAACCTGGTTCTATAGCGCTAACCCTCTCACTTTGATGACAGTCTCATCAAATTCCGTTATATCTACAATGATGCGTTAACTTAACAGACACAATAAATCAAATAGTGAAAATATGGGAACAGCAGTCATCATCGTGTAACAGTTTTAAAAGGGGCAATTTAACAGAACAAAAAAAAAACATCTATCTACAAACACATTCATTTTTTTAGATTTATGAGTTTGACTGTCCTTTTGGTATCTTTCGTCCATCTTTCATTGATTTGCGTGTCTGACGTCAGAAAATTTATACGTCACATATATTTGTGTTAAATTTTTCCATGGACCATGCAGGTGACGATTTTAGTAATGAAAAACAAACTTTTAACCCCGATATTTGGATTTAGGGTGACGCTTATTTCTTATAAGCAGGATTAGACTCCAAACTTTTTTTTAGTAACCGCGATCATTCTTAAAGGGGCACTACCTACGAAGTTGTAAAAAAATGATGTTGTTGTTTCAAACATGTATAAAATGGGAATAAAGAAACTATATTTCACTGTCAGCAGACCATTTCGTGCAGCGTGGTCAAAATAAATGTAAAACATCATACTAGCAAATCAATGATATATGTCATAATTGTAATAAAATTCCTACATAGCCTGTTGTAGCAACATCGAACAGCAATTTGTTTAAATTATAGAATAGTCACCTAGTATTATCTCTTTGTACATTAACTATTTTAGAGACAAATCAAAATTTTAAACAAAAGATATATTTATCTTGTTTGTTGTTTTTGCATTTCGCTTGAAGTAAGTTAGGTATATGCAAAAGTTTCTATTGGCCAGTAGCTGTGTAAATATAATGATTGCATATTTTCGTTACCGCTCTAGATTTGTTATCTGTATATATGCCGGCTGTTCGAAATTATGGTCCAAATACCTCTCATTTGTATAGGATTGTATCAAAAACTATAAACACACCGACCAATCTTCGTATTGTATGGTGGCCGGTTAAGGCGATTTCGCCCTTCATATTCTATAGGACAAAAACGCAAAGTCGACCACTCGAAATATTTTTTTTTTCGATTTCAAGTTTTCGCGTTTTCGACTTTGTCTTTTTCGAGTTTTCGCCTTTATAATATGAAAGGCGAAATGGCCTAATCCGGCCACCATAGTATTGTCATTATTTTGATTTATCATATACTTAGATATAGGAGATGTGGTTTGACTTAGCATTGCTATGATAGCTTTTGCATATGTGTAATGAGCGGAAGTACACAAGCCTTAATTTCCCACCCGTGCTGATAACTCATATCAGGGGCATCTCGTGCAAAAAATCATTATAGTGCCTCTCGTGCAAGTAACTTCCGGTATTTCCGGTAACGGTTGTTTACTTTTCGATTGTGTCGTCAGATATTTTATGACGATGTCAAAATTTACGGGAACTTTTGTAGGGATAGTTCAGTTCCTGCTGACAAATGTCCTTGACAATTATGAATTTATATAATAGTTCTTGAAAAACTGGCCATTATCGTGATATATGGACTGCCCAGGACAGTGGTATTGACTAAGATAGTGATAATGACTGAGCCGAAGGCGAGGTCATTATCGCTGTCGCAGTCAATACCACTGTCTTACGGGCAGTCCATGTATCACGATAATGACCAGTTTTTCAAGAACTGTTATGTTTATTTCATTGAGAAACCATGTTTTGGAAAATTCTCATAAATTCAAAATGCCTACAGCGAACTCGAGTAGTTGTACGATTCTTATTGCAAAGAATGAAAACCAGTCGTAGTAATACTGCCATTCGTTTTAGTGCAATGTTTTAGTATATAAATATTTAATCAAGTTATCTTTAATTTTATAATTAACGAAAACATATAATAAACAATCCAACAACTTAAATACAATATTAAAAACAGGAACAAGTTTTATAAACGCTCCACCGGTCATTATCATGTAAAAGTTCGTTAACAACCGGTTTTCTAGTCCGTTTTTTCTGTTAATGACCGATGAAATTTATTACTGAAGAAAAATGAATGTCATGTGACCACTTTTAATCCAATAAGTGAATCTTATTCTCAACCGATATGAAATAACAATTTATAGTACAACAAACATGGAATAATAATGATCATAAAACTCTTTCAATTTGACAGAATGCCTCTATAGGAAATAGTAACATAAATAAGTATGGAGGTAGTGATTTTATTGTTGGACAAGTATAGTGTATTTGTTGGATTCATAATATAACTTCTTTAGAAAGTTATTGACTGTTTTATTTATTTTATATGTTAATTTGCCATACATAAAACATTTGTTGGAAATATATGATTACGAGATTGATTAATACATGGCCTCTTCCATATCGGCCCGGGTATCATTCCTCGGCCAATATCAGCACCTCGGCTACGTCTCGGGCTGATATAGGGGTCTCCTTTACATAAATAAAACACTAGTTTTACTCATCTTACGATAAAAAAAAATTAAACTTATATATATAAGTCACTTACTTCACCCGTATTAAAATAGTAAAAACTACACTAAAAATTATGAATCCAGACTTTTTATGACTTTTGAAAAGCCGTAAACTACTGTTGCATTCATTTAATGCAATATAAGAATTATGTAAAGAATGCATGTACACGATTTATATATGCTATGACTACTCTTAAGAACTGCAAAAAGTGAAAATATATACGTGGGCCCTCGTTTATCACTAGTCTCTTTACTTTAAAATATTTTTGAAATCAAAGGAAACTGTACAACAACATGAACTTATTACTAACTCACATTACATGAGGTATTAATTAACTCTCTAATTTGTCACCACAACAAAATTAAGTTTCCCATACACTACAGTAATTCAAATTGGTTTACCTTACAAGTCTTTTCCAAAATATGAAACGACATTAGAACTGCATAGAATATATATACCAAATTGAAAATAAAATTTTAAAAAAATTGGCAAAATATGTTGCTGCAATCATATTTCACTTATTTTGTTATTCGTTAGAGATTATTTTTTTGTAACATAATTTTTTACATAAAGATGTTTTGCATCCTAGTTTTTGTGTTAAATATCAATGTTAATATGGAATTATTTTTTGGCAGTTTACCTTAATACGATTATGTAGATAACAACTACAAACATTTATAATGCTACGTAAAGGAAGTAAGAAGTGTTTCTTTAATTCAAAGTCTAAGCTCTGCAGTTGACATTACTTATCCATGAATGTTAAATATCGGAAATAATATATCATTTGTGCAGCTTGCACATATACTTCTATGGATAACACTTGAACATTAGATGAATTCATCAGATGTTCGTTTTTGTCTAGAATACAGGTGTCTACTAACTTGAGGTTTCCGTATGGGATATGTCCGTGGTCCTTGGCCGTATTTAAAGACCATTTAGAAACTGTGTAGGTTTCCCCCTCTCTCTTGAATAGACTGTCAGATATGTTTTAGATTGTTGAATTGTTGTTTTATAGACTCTCATATTTTCTGAATGTCCTGTAACTTGTAACTAACATTCTCTTCGTGGATTACAATTTACGTCTATATTTGATGGAGAACGTTTACAAACATAATTAATATAGATGCTAAAAATACACAGTCATTCGAGAAGTTAAACGTGTTATGTATTTCTTTAAAACATTAAATTCGATTGAAAACCTTTAGATGTTTTAATTTGACTCTTTTTGAATGGATCATGTCACAGCTTTGCCTTAAAAGTTATGACACATACAAAATATGACCGCGCGATCCCCCCTTTACCGTTTTCCCGTCACATGATTATTTTTTGTATTGTACATGGAGCATGAGGAGTTGGATAAGGCAAGTGTATGGGGTAAATTTACAAGTAATGCATTGTTCAATCTGAGGACTATCAATTGGGGATGCCAAAGATACACATACACGTATATTTTAGTATATGAATGAAATCATACGCCAGCTAAGGATTGTTTTTTTTTCTCAATTGGACAAAGTATGGGCTCTTTTAACGCACAAAGAAGCATGGTTTTATCACATTTTGAAAATGAACAACACTGATGAAGACCATTAGTTGTGCCAAAATATCTGTCAATACGATCTTATTTCATCTTGTTTGTATATATTTTTGAACATCGATACTACTGTTTCCTCTATTTATCCTTTATCAATACCGTTGCACCATCTTTTTAAAGACGTCAGATGGGTTTCCTTGAATTCAACCTCATTTATTGGGTCAGACATTAACGTTAAATTTACTTGATTGTGTGTTCGTTTCTGACATACTGGCGGTAATATTTCATTATTTTATTATATTTAGTATGTAGAATGATTTAAGTTGTACATATATCTAAAAAAACAAAGAAATGTGGTATGCTTTCTAAAACAGTTTACTTCATTGTAAAAGTTATAATTGTGACAATAAGAGATCGATAAATACTGATTACTTGAAAAAAGAAATATATATACAAATTATATCACAGATTTAAATTTGTTGTTTGTGTGCGGGAAATAACCAAAAGAATAGCGAATATGCATCCCCTTTTATCTTAGCGGTAACACATATTTATCAGTAAACCTGTCCTTATAGCTAGCCAAATCTTCTTTTTATCTTAGAATGTATTTTGCAAAGCAATACTTTAAATATTGACCATTAATAAGCAATATAAACAGAAACATCTTATTTCACGTTGTATTTAGCAAAATTTTCAAGATTGACTGGCAATGTATAAAAGAAACATATCTTTAAATACGCTTTGAATCAGATGATCTGTATAACTAATGAAAAGAAAGGAATGCAACACCTTAAGTAATATTGTTGTAAAATTCAAACCTGTCAAAAGTATGATCACTTCATTTTTCAAAGCACAGGCTTGTGTTACCTGAATACTTTCAGTGCCTAACAGTCAATATGATGTCATGAACATGTCAATAGGAGGCTATGTTGACATTTTTTGTAGTTCCGCACAAAATGCAAGAAATCTCATCAAAATGTGTACGACAAATTCAACAACAAATTAAAGATACTGATGTCTTAGAGATTTATTAATGTCTTGTGAATATATGAATGATCAAGTTATTTACGAGTAATATATTGTTTCATACTAGTAATATATTGTTTCATACTAGAAAACAGAGTACTTTAATATTTTATTTTTATTTGAAGGGAAACAAATATCTAAAATAAAATTCTCCTTTACAGCGTAAATTTTCATTTTCGGAAATTGCTCTTTCTGAAACGAAAAACAACAGTAGAAATGAGGGGTTAGGGGTTGGGGGTTGGTCAATATTATTGAATATTAGGCAGCTTACCTATGTGTAATATGTGTAAATGTAAACTTATCAATGATAATTGTAAAAATATCTATTTTTACTCCAGCTGCTGTTATCACGTAATTACTGTTATGAAAACTGCACATATAATTCTGCGTCTCAGTTCTGTAATAAAATGCTGTGCCCATTTCATCGTAAAAAATAAAATATCAAAAATATCAAATACACGGTGGGTATGGTTGTCCTGCGAGAGAACGTACTGTGCTGGTGATTTGGTCCTGACGGGTGCTGGTGGGTCCTGATTCTGTGCTGGTGGGTTTGTTTACATTGTATCAGAACGGCAATAAAACGACTGTTTTGTTGATTAATTTTTCTCTGATGTGTCATAAGTACCATGCAAAGTATATTACAACAATATTATATTGCAAAAGTCGTGCAGGTTCGTTAAACGGAATTGTCCTGACGCTGTGCTGGTGATAAGAAAAACGGTCCTGGTTCTGTGCTCCTATGTCCTGGTTCTGTGCTTTTATATTTTAGTTAAAAGTGGCATATATTCAAGATCATTGATGCTGTACTGTTATTGACTTATTAGCTGTTGTCTGCTTTCTTGAAATTGACATTGTTGTGAATCTGTTTACTGTTATTATGAGAGAAAAAATACCCCTATTTTTTAATTTTTTTTTAAACTAACTGTAATCTTATTTATTGGCCTGTTAATGGAACCCTTCTTGTCCCCTTTTAAGATAAGAAAATATGTTTACGATTTTCGGGATTACGATCATTTTGCAAGATCACCAAAATACGTTGTAATTTATACAATACTTATATAAAGTAGATGATGTGGTATGTTTGTTGTCAATGGACAATTTTCCATAAAAAACCAAAGGAAGTATGTGTTAACAACCATACGTCATCGTACGACCTTCAACAATAACCCATAAAATAAAAATGTAAAAGGTTTTGCATAAAAATGGAGAGCAAAATTATAGAACAAAGGACTTTCTGAGCGTTTGAATCATGTCTTTAGCAGCTTGAAACACATTTGTTTGTGAACAATTGAGTGCTGGCTATAATAATGACAATAGTATTGCGGGTTTGTTTGTTTGGTGGTTTTTTTTTGGGGGGGAGGGATGGGGATAAGTTAGAGCCAGGTTACAGTGAAAGCTTGGAACAGTTTCCCACACATTTTTTTTTGTCTAAACGGTTATCAGGTATTTTTTTTTCGAAAGTTCGATAGAACACTAAAAAAATCACTATTTTTTGAAAGAGCAGGCTAGAATATGTCAGAGAATGAAGACGAGATAACCTAGAGAACACTAATAAAATTAAGATTTCTTAGCTTTTTTCATTTCAAAATAAATATTTTTGATAAAGAATTACGGGGGAGGAAGTGAACAATGTGTCCTTCTTTTCTATATATAAATATTTTTCATGAATAAAAATAAAATGTGCCTTTATTATAATTGAAAATGAGTAAATGGAAAAAATACCCAACTAAAATGCACTTTTATTTTAATATTGGTAATATCACTAAGCTTTCAAATTTGTCAATTTTGTCTCAAAAAAGTGAATTTTGTTGTCACAAAATGAATTATGTCTCACAAAATCGACTTTTGTGAGACAAAATTGAAAAAATTGAATTTTGTCTCACAAAAGTCAATTTTGTCTAACAAAAGTCAATTTTGTCTCACAAAAGTCAATTTTGTCTCACACAATTGACTTTTGTGTTTTTATTTCCGTATCAGGTAACAAAAGTCAATTTTGTATGCAAATAAGTTTATATTTGCATACCTTTTTAACAAAATTGATTTTGTCATGACAAAACTGAATTTTGTTTCCAAAAATGAATTTTGTCATGACAAAAGCGAATTTTGTCTACAAAAATGAATTTTGTCATCACAAAATTGAATTCTTCATAAAAAAAAGTCTGTATCACATAGTTTTGTAAGACAAAAATGATTTTGTTATGACATAATTGAATTTTGTACAAAACCACAAGAGTCCCATTCGGCGCCCCGTACTATCTACCTTGCACATTTCAGAAAATTCAGATCAGATAACGAAACTGGTTCCAGCAACAATTATAAGCAATTAAGATTGTGACCCTCACAGTTTCCATTCACCACAAATATTCTCGTTACAACGAATCATTTTATATACAAAAATACGTGTTGCATGCAGCCTTTTGTTTATCTATTAATATAGTATGTATATGGATAAAGTTATGAAAGGCAGCAGGGTCATCAGGGTGAGGAGTCAATGTCATCTGAAATAAATGCTAAGCATAGATCTAGAAAGCGACATATAATCAGGACATTAAAAAAAGTCTCTTCTTTTCGACTTTTTTCTAACAAATTGACACATAAAATGAATTATATAGTATTTTGGAATTTTTAACTTATTTTAGATACTATATATTGTTATCTGATATTGGACGAAATATGTTGCCCTTTTATGTTATTATGTAATACAAGTTCAGATAATTTGAAAACACATATTAAACAGCCAAATGAATGCACAAGAGCTAAAATAGGAGTCATAGATCCTGTTGGCAACAATTATCTGGCTAATTTTATTGGTTTTGTAACATTTGTTTCAAATATGACCAACTTCTTATCCAAAATCACCAGCACCGTATCAGGACCCACCAGCACAATGACAGGACCCACCAGCACAGTATCAGGACATGAATAAATTGAGAAAATACTAAATTTTAATAAATTGCAATGTTTTTTCACAAAATTGTTTTGTCGTGTGGATTGCGGCATAGAAAGCGGACTCTATAAGTATTTTTGTTTTATTTTTTCAGTTCGAGATTTTCTGAAAATGAGCATTTTTGTGTTACGCTTACTGAAACAGTTTAGAGGGTCATTTTTTTAATGGTTTATATATGAACCCATAAGAAACGAAATTGAAAAATCTCAACTGTTTTCTTCAATTTTTTATGAGTGAAAACGTCAAAAATCATCATTTTCGTCTTTGTTTACATTTTTTCATTGATCACCAGCACCCGTCAGGACCGAATCACCAGCACAGTACGTTCTCTCGCAGGACAACCATACCCACCGTGAAATATCAAACGAATGTACAAAAAAACCCGTCCATATAACTAATATGTTTCGCGTATTTCCTTATATATAAAAAGGTGTATTAAACCTATTTTTTTTTAGCTAGCTACATCTCTCAATTGTATGACAGTCACATTAAATTCAATTATATTGACAACAATGTGTGAACATAACAAACAGACACTATAGATAAAAAGATACTGTCGAGATTGCCAAAAGCACAATCAAATGGAACGAACATAGATAATTTACATGCAATAACAACTTTCGGAGTGTAACAGGTCGAGTGTTTCAAGGGTGACGACGTAAATAATAGGGAGATAAATGGGCAACAGAAGTATACAGTTTTTAATCATGAACTTCCTGACTTGGTACTGGACAAGTCTTTGTCAACGATGTCGTTTAATTTTGCTTAGTAACAGCAATAGGACTTCATAATCTTGAAATTCAGTTTCCACATGTGACCTTTTTCTTTAGCTATTAATTTTACATTGAAGCCGTCTCAAATGACTTTGCCATTAACTGTCAACCCCTTTCCAGGTCCAAAACCAATTACTCTATTAGAACTCTGTTTGCCTTTTAATATAAGATATTATATTATGAAGACAACCCCATTTTTTTTTATATTAGTAATTATTATGATCACTAGAAATTTGCATTAGTTTTTTTTACGGATTTATATAAGAACAAACGAAAGCTTTGAACAAGATGTCCATTAGAATGTAATAATTTAATCTCTTTGCATATGCATGCATACAAAATGCGTGTATTCTTGAAATAGTGTTTTTATTTTATTTCTGCTGCATTTAACATTTTTAAATTATTATGTTAATTTATGAGTACTTTGCAACTTCCTCAATAAATACATATTTTTTTTCACAAAAGGCAAATGTGTTAGCATTTTTTAATCATGATGATGTATATGTTAGCGACAGTAACTAGAATTATGCATTGCGCTTAGATTCTAGGTAATAGGCTAACGTACAAGTATTACGTTATTTAGTGGTATATTAAGCCATTATGCTTATTTCTTAAAATCTGAAGATGATTAATCAACCTGTGGTCAAGCATCATTATAGGCAATGAGTTACCTTTGGTATTTTTGTTTGTTCTTCCAAGTACTGGTACATTCAGTTGAATAAACTTGATGTAAGTATTGTTTAAAGTATACTCTAAATATTGATTCGATCTTCATTTTTTTTTTATATCTTTACATATTCCTAACATCAGTTACTTATATTTTTCAGTGGAACCATACTAACTTATATGTTTTAAACAAGTGATTGTATATTATAAAAGGAGGCTATTGATGTTTATCTGAAATTATTTGAGGAAAATCATTATTTCACTGGTGGAGCTAGATTTTGTGGGGTCAAAAGAAGACAAATGTAGATAAGAGTTTTTGCTGACATCATCTTTTCACCGATTTAAATGGATATGTAAAAATACTGTTAACATTTTGTGAAATACCCACTGGACCGTCTTGTCTTTTTCACTTCAACATAAATAAACAATGGTCTTCTAGAAGGTATCGACGGGTCCATGCTGCAGCTCCAGACCTGAATTTAGATTTGTTATAATGTATTTGCAAATATGGCTTTATTTACACCACACATTTAATCTGAGTACAGAAAAACCTGTCCATCTGGAAAAGTTTTTGAGCATGTTTAACCTGGATATATAAAATTTAAATGATTCTAGATTTAGAATATTAAAAATGTGAATTTTACTAAATGGTACGTTAGATAGACATAATGTTGGCTAATTTCATTCTCGTACAGAGTATGATTTGTCCTTGCCTAAAACAAGATATTTCACTAGATTGGTCGTTTTTTTTTAATTAATTCTATCAATCTGTTTAGAATAAGAAAAAACGTGACAAAAAAGCAGAAAAATCAATTGTTCAGAACTATTATTCTCCATAAACTACATGTACATAGCACACACAATACAGAATTGAAACGGGAAATAAGTTATAAAAAAACATTAAATCAACCAACGAGCACTAGACAGCCAAAAGGCCACTTATATAAGTCTTTAACACAGCAAGAAATATGGAATCCGGAGGTGGGTTTTCAGCTCAATTAAGATTTACTATAATCTATTTGCAAATATGGCTGTATTTACACCACACATTTAATCTGAGAACAATAGAAAAACTTGTCCATCTGGAAAAGTGCATCTCAAATACATTTTCAGATTTAGAATATTAAAAAAATGACTGAATTTTGCTATTCATTTTGTTTTCCATTCCTACAGAAGGTTTAAAAAAAACTATGTTAGGAAAATGAATTGAGAAGGTCACCTGATAAAATTAAAACTGAAAGTATTGTTGTATAGCTTACTCTGCAACATTCTATTTTAGTTAAAAAGATCATGATAAATATCTTTTTAATTCTTGTAATTTCTCGGATGCAATTAAGGGTGTGTTTTAAATAATTGGGTTGTTATGCTAAAATTTGAAATTAAGTGCCAGTGTGTCCTAAAAAATCTTTCCCAGTTGTTTTACTCGATGATTCTACTATGTTGTCAAGATTACAGATTGTGATTTCCCATTACTCGAAAAGTCCAGCAGTACATTTTTGTTTCTGGCAAAAAACACAAAGATGTCATGCCGATATACTGACAAGTGCATAATTTAGAAAGCGTGTCTAAATTCTCCGTTTCAGAATCTAAAGGACTATGGGTAATCTCATTATTTCTCCACCAAAATGAAAATAACGTTACGTCATTGGTTGAATTTCCATTGTTTAGAACGTTTTTAACCAATCACAACGTTTTATGTGTACGCTTTTGAAAATATTACGCAGGATGCATTAGATTCTAAAACGTCGAATTCTCCTAGTATTTTAGAGATGATTTGAAAGATTCTCAAGAAGTCTGTTAAGCTTGGCGACATTGGGGCTCCCAGAGGGAACACTCATTATTATGTTTTTATATATCACGTTATTGAACTTAAATTCATTGTTTTCTTGTGTATTTCTAAGTTATTCCAGACATTCTTTCCTTGGTAAAAGTGTGATTGTATATGTAACAATATTACAGATATTTCTTCTGCCCACGCTCGGTATACAGACTGATTGATTTCCTTATTGGTTCATATTTGTGTACATACTATAGCACTCCACAGTTCGGTGTGTAGTTTCGCAAAATAAAATTACATTATCAGGTTCCTCTCTTTTTCAATTTTGTTAATGGAGAACGTCGTATCTTGTGTAAATGGATGTTTTCTATAGTCATATTAGCAAAGAGGGACGAAAGATACCAGAGGGACAGTCAAAGTTTGGTGTTAATTACGTTTGATGTTCGTGTCAGCAGGGGCAGATATGAGTTTTAACCTTTTAACTAAAAATGATACTTGAGAGTTGTTTTGTTCTGTGGTACAAAATGTTGCACTATATTGTCTAAATAATTCTATCCTTTTATAAAACGTGTTTTTTTTCTGTTTAAGTCACGACTGTTATTTAGATGTGTGAGAAGTTTTTCGTTGTAATTCCTTTTTTATTGAGTGCCCCAGATTTTTCGTTTGTTTTTATCCTTTTGCTGTAAGGATAGGTACATAATGAGGATAATAACTAGGTTATATAAACTTAAACCGAAACACCAGGTGAAATTATAAATTTTACTACATACAATTAATTATTACTAAAATTACATCTATGTGTTTATTTATGAATAATTGAAGTAATAAAAGAATATGTATTTGCCTACATAGTTTTGTTCAAATATTAATATTGACCGACTATTTCAAATGTTTAAGGATATCAAAATGCACAATGTATTAATGGATGATATAATGATATCTTATTACAATTCTTTGAAGAAAATGTTACTAACATAGAAGTATATATATGGTATCATATGTATTCAATTCAAACATGTATCGTCATACACATTAATCAATATGAGTTTTGACAAAATAATAAAAAAACGAAGTATAGTGCTAATATCATAGCAAAGAATCGTATGCAATACACCATTTTGAAATTGAGATCATAAGCTCCTGTACAAAATTATGGTTACATCGTTATACAAGTTTCATTACACAACTCATAAGAAAGTGTTTGAGTAAATATCAGAAATTATGGAAAATTCCCCATTTTTAATAGATAGGATCCCCTAACTCTGAAACGTCATATCTAATTTTTTTTAAATCGAAATACGCCTTGCATTAATGATATGAACTATTCACCAAAGTTTCATAAAAATCCTTCGAGCATTTTTGAGTTATTGTCCTATATGTTGACGACGGACGGATAGACGATGGCACGTTCAGAAGGATAACGTTATATCACAAAACGTTCTGTAAGCGTGAAAAAAAAATTCAATATTTTCAATTTAAAGGTCAAGGTCATATATGGTGCTCATTTTCCATCTTGACCTATTGGTGTTGGCTTAAAAGATGAAACAGTTTTACCCGGATAAGCTTGTTTATTTTATGAGAAGAATGATTGCCAGTAACAACTAGAAGAAATCAAAGTTAAATAATAGTATTCTCCTCGATAAAGGGGAGACAATCTGGATAGGGGCGATTTTCTTTTGTTGTTGAGTTTATAAACAGGTAGCAAAGTTGGTTAAAGTGAACACATTTGTTTGCAGACCTTAGTTTATTTCTAAGAAGTGAACAATAAAAATTACTGTTCCTCTATTACTTTAACTTCCTATCTGGACCTAAACACACAGTTTAACCAGAAACGTACATGCGTAAAATATAGTTCTTCGTTTCAATCAAAGAAAATATATCATTTTAGAATTGGATGCATCTTTTTGTGAATTTATGGGATATAAAAGCGTTGACCGAAGTACATTTTATATGAAGCTCAGAAGCGTTTATTCTTAACATAAGCGCACAGCCAACGAATTTTCAACCCCATAGAATTACAAAAAGAAGCGTTCAATAGTTATAATAACAGTATTTGCTGGGATCATGAAACCACGATTCCTATCAAGTTTTTCTTATATTTACCAGTTCACTTTGTTGTGGAAGCTCGTGTCATCATGAATATAACGTTTCATTTTGAAATGAAGGTTAATTTCAGAAAGACGCAAAATTGCTGTAAGCCAATCAAAATAACGTTTTATAATGAAAAATACATGTTATGTAAGTATTCATCTATGAATTCTGTTTGCTTACTTTATTTGGTCTTTTATTTATTTTTTATTTGATTGTCACTGGTGAGTCTTTTGTAGACGAAATGTGCGTCTGGCGCAAATACAAAATTTCAATCCTAGTCTCTATGACGAGTTTATCTAGACTCTGTGTCAATAAAGACGATTTCTTACTGCAAGTCTTAATTAGAATACATTATTTGTAAAATGTAGGTCGAGGTGTCCCCTTTTTATAGACATTCGTTTATATAAGAAAATCCCTCCTCTATAGAAATATTGAACTTGGTCTAGAAACATGTAAAACTTTTTAAATTAAAGATTCATATTTTGATATGAGAATCAACTATTACCAAAACAATTTTTATTTGAAGTTGTAAAATATGAAGCTTTATTATATAACCCTATATTTTTTAGTAAAGGTTGTTTCTTATCCGAGAATAATAAATGTTTTGTGTTAAAAATCTTACATAAGTTAGATATAATTGATATTAAGTTATGATAAACACCTGCAATGAAATGCGTTAAACTAATTTAAACACTTCTGACTTCCTTAAAGTAGCATTATAATTTTTTTGTAGTTGTAAACATCTACATAATCGTGTCTAGGTAACAAAAAACTAAAATTAATACCACATTAACATTAATATTTGACACAAAACCCAATGCATGTTTATATTAAACGTTTTTAAAGTCTCTAACAAATAACGAAATGAGCCAAGTATGATTGCAGCAACATGTTTTGACACTATTATTTTTTCAATTGAGTATAGATATTCTGTGCAGTTTACATGACGTGTCCTATTTAGGTAAAGAATTTTCAGTAAACCAATGTGCATTTCTGTAGTGTCAGAAAAATTAGATTTGTTCTGGAAAAAAAATTAAGCAGTCACTTTATGTGCGTGAGTTATAAAGTGAGTTCAAGTTGTCATATCTTTTTTCTTTTTTTCAAAGATATTTAAAGTAAGGAACTATGGACCCACATTTTATTATCACTTTCGCAGTTTTTCAGATGAATATCAATATCAGTATAGACTGCATGTAATCATATCATTGATAAAGGGACCACTCTGGTATAGTTTATATGCATTCTCTACATAAATTCTATATTGCATACATGATATCTATCAACAAGCCTGAAATCATAGCTTCTAATGAATGTTTTACTATTTTTTTTATATGTTTCTTATGTAAATAAACTGTTATTGTCTCTGATATTCATATGATGAAGACATTTTTTTTCAATCAGTTTAATTGAGGTCTGGGGCTGGCATGTCAGTAACTGCTAGTAGTCTGTTGTTATTTATGTATTATTGTCATTTTGTTTATTTTCTTTTGTTTCATATTCTGACATCGGACTCGGACTTCTCTTTAACTGAGTTTTACTGTGCGTATTGTTGTGCGTTTGTTTTTTCTACATTAGCTAGAGGTATAGGCAATGGGAGGGCTGAGATCTAAAAAAAAAGATGTTTAACCCGCCGCAATTTTGCGCATGTCCCAAGTCAGGAGCCTCTGGCCTTTGTTAGTCTTGTATGATTTTTAATGTTATTTCTTGTGTAGTTTAGTACCATCTATGACGTCCATTATTACTGAACTAGTATACCTATTTGTTTAGGGTCCAGCTGAGGGACGCCTCTGGATGCGGAGGTTTCTCGCTACATTGAAGACCCTGTTTTGAATTTTCCTCAGAGTTCGGTATTTTTGTTATTTTACTTTTTGCTTAATGAGTGTTTCACCTAGACTCAGAAAGCACAATACAGTGAAGATCATTGCTTATTATCAAAGAAAAGTTAAACTTTATGCAGAAAATAAGCAAAAATATAAGAATTGGCAGGATGTAGGACAGCAGTGCAGTGGCTTAGCTTATTTGTGAATCGAAACTATAGATAACCTTATACAAGTTTATAAAAGTAAATGCCTGGTAATAGGTTTTGATGGCTTTATAAATAATTTAACAACATACTGTGATATCCCGTTTTTGATAATATTTCTACTGGGAAGTCATACTTTTAACCAAAATATAAGTATCTATTTAGCAATTGCGATATCGTCGTATTGAAGGGACTCACATTAAAAACCGTAATTGACTAGAAACATTTCAAAAAATTAAAACGAGAAAACCCCTTAACGGCTTAATGTGCAAAACAATAATTGAAAAACAAAGATAAATATCATATGAAAATGGCATCTTTTTTTAATTGGCCTTAAAAAAAAGATGCATTTAATTGCATGCATATGAGAAAGAAAATGTTCTAAAGTTAAAAGTGTTTACAAAAACAGGAAATGAATCTCAATGCCTATGCAACTAATCCAATCCTGTTTTGAGCGGAGAAAAAATAAAATTCATATTTCGAGGAAATGTATGCTTATTCTTTATATACTCCAACTTTTACAACTATTCCAAATGAATGCGTTGTCAACTTCGTAAACACGGCGAAATAAAGTCTGTGGCAAATTTTAACAGCTGATGAACTTTAACAAAATTTAGGCCGAGTAACTACAGTTTGAAAATACAACATGGAGACATGTACAAACTAAATACAATCTAAGGAAAACTGTCTAGATGTTAAAGGCTCTGACAACAGCGCTCAAATACCTAAACTACATTTTGTTTAAGTGTGCCCTATTTATTGTTCACGGATATTAGAATTCTAACAAGAGTTATTTCGAAAGTTTTCAATTTTGAGAAACATAAATTTAGAAAATCTTTCTAAATGGATCATGACAAATGAAAATATTAATTTAAATATAGTTTTTAATATTGTAGTTGTTATCAAATAGTTAATTTCTATGTATGTTGCATTGGCGTTTGTTTTTGTTGCACTTCAGTGTTTCTGTTGTTTCATTGTTTTCTCGGTTTTAACTCGTAACCCGGATTTTTTTTTTCTGTCAATCGATTTTTGACTTTTTAACAGCGCTATACTACTGTTGCCTTTTTTAGTCTGTATCTAAATAAAAATGTTCAAATGAGACAGGAAAAAAAAGAGACACAAAATCAGGTAAACAAGTGGAGTTATCCCTCTTTGGATCGGATCAGTCAACGAAATGGTTATTCGTTATGCTTCTATGGAACGCCACAGCTTTTTTTTGTGATATTACATTTTGTTGTTTTATTATTACTTACATAATATGGTTTTGACATACGTAATGATGTTTCAAAATTTGACGATTTTTTTACTACCAGATGGGTTTGTTTCAGTATTTGATGTGGTCTTGTCATTCTTTGATGTGGTTATCACCAAATAAATTCTGTTAGATATTCCCATTGGTAATAGGAAAGACATTCAAGTACAAGAGTTCAATACTGATTAGATGATTTATGTTTCATTTCAGTTGCACAAGAAACAGAACAAGAATGTTCTTGAACGCACAGTAGTTGGGATGGTAGATTAAAGCTTTGCCCTTGAGGGTGTCATACTTGTTGTACTAGAAAATATGGTAAGAGGGGATTTTGCCGTCGTTTTGCACCTTTTGGCAGAAAAATGTTACTGTTACATTTATCGTAAGTTTATGAAGCATTAGAACAAAATTGTCATAAAAATAATAAGGAGATGTGGTATTGATTGCAAATAAAACAACAGATTAGTAATTAACTTTGTATATGTCTTCTCGATAAGTTTTTTTCACGGTCCTATACCAGAACTTTTCACGATCCAATCGCAATACCTGACCACCTATAGGTATTCTTTCATGATTTTTTTTCTCGATATACCGAGGGACACCCATGTTATACGTGTCTAAACTCAGTTTGTGTAAGTTCTGTTTGATTCATGGAATTTGAATATATCTTGATGAATACAATAATCTCGGGCATCGAACGATATCTCCAAAACAACACTAACGGTTGAGGTACGTACCAAACGTACCTGATACGTAGCAAATGTAATACTTACTAGCAGCCGCCATTTCACTTTTGTTTTAGATAATTGATGTATATACTTACTATTAACATGTGTTGTATGAATGTTTACCAAAATAATTTGGAGGATTATATGCTTCATCTTGGTATTCATTTCACCCGGGTTCTTTTGCAAACTAGATAATGTATCTGATTTTCTCCTGTAATATTATTTTTATTACATAAGATGAATAGATTTATATATTTTGGAAAGTTTTTTTTAAGAAAACATGAAAAATAAGAGTTATTTTAACAGAAATAATTTACCTCATTAATAAAGTAAAACTATGATTGTCTGTGTGTTGGGTATACAGCCAACAGTCAGTCAAGCTTCATAAGCGCTATTTATATCAACGACTGTGTGTAGGTCTCTCAAAATTATCAGTTACACATTAGATGTAGATGCAGAGCAGTCTTATTCTTTCCATAAAAGGATTCGACAATTTTTTTATTCTAATATGACGTGCTTCTTTCGCTTTGTGAATAAACCCATGCTCTTAATCCAATAAAATTTGTTTGCACATGTGTGTATTGACTACTGCAGAATAATGATTTCTTTAAAATTGGCATGAATTTAATATACTTCATTAACTTTAAACACTTCCAAACTCTTAAATGATGCATATGTCGGTACTAATTCATTTATGATGACTGTAATGTGTTGCAATTTGGAATTGACATATTTGATCTTGATATGAAAACCGTTCATGCTAGTTGTTCAAAACTCCTCCCTCTAAAAAAACCATATTGCCAGTCGTTTGCTTGTTTACCAAAAAAAAGGAGGTTCATGGAAGAGCCTACACAGACACTCTACACTTATTCACATCGAACATAGAAATAACCTTAATTGTCCTAATCAGAATCGGAATAATTGATGAAGCTATACTTTATTGTAGTTTTAACATAGGTAGTCATTTTATTCGTGTTATTTTAGCCCTCACTATCGCTCGGGCAAAAATAATCACGAATTTTATGCCTACCCATGTTAAAACTACAATAAAGTATAGCTTGCATCAGTTATTTCTTAAATAAATAGTATCAATTATTCGCAACGTGGAATCATTTTGGAAAAAGAATGGACAAATGTATGGACAACGTTCTGCCTATCCATTTTTTGGTTTATAATTTATAAAATAGTTTTATTCATTTTTTCGCGAGTATGATGAATGAACCAAAGTGTTTTAGATGAGAAGACACATTAATAAATCTTACTTATAGGGCTTAGTGACCTTCTGCTCGGCAATTGTCGCTTTGTTTAAAAAAAAAAAAAAAAAAAGATATTCGAAGGGAATCTTTTTACTTTTTATATCTTGACCGCTGTGATCTGGGTCATTGCATGTCCTAACTTGAAAATGAATAATTAGATTTAACAATTTACTCACTGATATTTACATTTGAGTTTCAAAAACAATTGTATTCTTGAGGAAAGAAAATACGCATTTCTATATACAGATAGAGGAAGATGTGGTATGAGTGCCAATGAGACAACTCTCCATCCAAGTCACAATTTATAAAAGTAACCCATTATAGGTCAAGGTACAGTCTTAAACATGTAGCCTAGGCTCACATCGAACAGCAAGCAAGTTAGTAAAACAGATTTTAAACGATGTTACATTTGTAAACATACTACATACGCGAGTAACTTGGAACGGGAGTCTCCCAACCTATTCATGCTAGGGGTTCTGAGTATCTGATGAGTGATAGGATTGAACCACTAGTTAGGTCAGTATAACAAGAGAATAAATGGCGTAGATGTAGGCAAATAAAATTATAGACTACACTCATCTGTAAATGAGGAAATTGATATATACAGTGGTTGCATATTGACCAAAATAAACTGCTTCTAATGGTTAGACAACTTTATTCTTTTTACTATGTTACGTTTTTGGACATTTATTATGTGATAATGGGGGAGGGGGGTCTTATTTGTCTGTTTTGTTTTTGAAAGTTTATATTTTTTATTTCGATGACTGATAAAGAAATTATGATTTGCCATTGTGAAACATGTTGTGAAATTTTGCAGAGTGTAAAGGTTGATTTTGTATTCAATTGGCATCTTTTCTATAGAAAATAATTTAAACCCTCAATAGAACTTTGACTTTCGGTCACAACACTTTACTCGGTAGTCGGAGAATAAAATTTGTTCTCGATAAACCAAACCCATTATTTTGATTGGTTGATTTCTAAGTCTCAATACGATAATCGTGCTCATAATAAATATGACTGCAAGGCTAGTTGATTTCGCAGGGTTTGACAGGATAAACGCCGTTGTCACTCATTCCACTTTCGCATTCGATAGACAAATATATAAAATGTTGCTGACTGTTGTAATTTTAACTTTTATTAAGTTAAAAAAGGCTAAATCGACATGTATATTTTTGTAATCAAACGATGTCATCTTTAACCACGGCTAGAATCTTTGTTTATCTTGCTCTTTTTGGACGCGGCGCCTGGTAAATTTTCTGAAAAAGATTTAAAAAAATACAACACGTTAAATCGAGTGTGGATAATATCTTTCTGACACACAAAATGCATTTAACTTTCCTATATCTAGTGAAAGCTAGCCTTATAAACTTTTCCAACTGCATAGGTTTGTATAAACTCAGAAATTTTTTAAGTGAAAACTCAACAATGTTTATTAAGTTGTTATGATGAACCTTCATAGCGAGACCTCTCGTTAGAACTTCGGCAAACACAAAGCGCAACTACGAGGGGACATATATAATAAAAACAAACGTGCACTGGAAGTTTGAAAGCGGTAACTGATCCTGAAAGAATAAAATTTATATGCTCACACATTTAAGAACTGTTATATAAAAATTTAATTAACAAATGGAAACGCAATTAAAATATTTAAAAAAAAGATTTCATCGCTCTACCAACTCTCTTATTTTTCAAATGGTCCATAATTCTTTGTCGACTGTTTATTAAGTTTGCGATCGATGAACTTGGGCAACAATCCCGAAAACTATTCAGCAGATAAAGTGTTCGATTAAAGTCATATGAAACCAGTGAGTGGTGAAAAATATTGTTTATCCAATTCTTGAACCAATGCATGTATATATCATAAACTTAGTCCTCTGTGCACGATTTTATCATTTTTTACGCAAATATATCGTATAATTGTCAATTTTTTTTCTCTCTGTCTGTTATGATTTAACAAATATGGCTGCTCATTAAATGCCGTGTTTTGCAGCCGAAGTTTACCGAACGTCACCTTATAATAAACAAATAACAAAAAGCATGGGTATTGAGCACGTGTTTAACATGTACAATCAGATAATTGTTTATTTTGATGACAGATTCATGCGTATTGCGATCACCGGATTTTTACGAGGAGGGTTACGCTCAGGTCACTACGCATACGGAAAATATGTCGGCGAATTGCTTCCTGGAAGCAAGCAATTAAAAATAAGTAAACTTCTTCTAAATGTGGACAAATTCCCTCAGAAAAAAGTATATGTACATAAGTTGTATAATGCAAACTATCCATTTAGTTATAAAAAACATATGCATATTTTTTTTTAATTTAAGGTTTCTTATGACTTTAAGAATTGTCGATAATACGTTATGGACTCGTTATAAATGTAAAACAAAAGAACAAAGCGGACTTAATTCATTTTATATGCGTCTTATATTAAATTAAGTTACCTGCATCGAGTGCTTTTTAACATACATAGAACTTTTACTATAGGTTTATTTCATGAATTATGGTAAATATATTTTTATATTGCACAAGCTACAAGTCATAATATTTACCAGTATTAATGAATTGATTCATTTTTCTTTGAAAGCAAAGCTTGAAAACTGTTTCAAACGTACTTTTTTTTAATGATGACGGCAATAGTTCGATGCTAGATTTGCACTACTGCACTATGAATATTACTTTCTAACTGTTGTTAACGATCTGCTGTAATATAATGTTGCTATACCATGGTATTTTTACCATTAAACACTGTTAACGTAATATCTGTTGACACAGAGTTATGTCTCGCCTTTTACTTTTGATAGTATATTACAGATATTGAATCCAAATGAAAATATTTAAACATGCAAAACATTCAAAACATTCAAACACAGGTTATGTTCTTCTCATATATGTTATGATGGTATGATACTGAACCTCTCACGGGAAGGATTGTGCCTGATATTCATATGATGAAGACATAATCTTTCAATTAGTTTAATTGAAGTCTGGAGCTGGCATGTCAGTTAACTGCTAGTAGTCTGATGTTATTTATGTATTATTGTCATTTTGTTTATTTTCTTTGGTTACATCTTCTGACACCAGACTCGGACTTCTCTTGAACTGAATTTTAATGTGCGTATTGTTATGCGTTTAGTTTCTGCATTGGCTAGATGTATAGGGGGAGGGTTGAGATCTCATAAACATGTTAAACTCCGCCGCATTTTTGTGCCCGTCCCAAGTCTGGAGCGTCTGGCATTTGTTAGTCTTGTATTATTTGTAATTTTAGTTTCTTGTGTACAATTTGGAGTTTAGTACAAGGCGTTTATTATCACTGAACTAGTATATATATTTGTTTAGGGGCCAGCTGAAGGACGCCTCCGGGTGCGGGAATTTCTCGATGCATTGAAGACCTGTTGGTGACCTTCTGCTGTTGTCTTCTCTATGTTCGGGTTGTTGTTTCTTTGACACATTCCCCATTTCCATTCAATTTTATTTTAAAGTAAATAAGTCATGATTTATTGTACAGGACTACATAATCCAATTGAAATGAGAAAGTTCAATGGTTAAAAAAAACTACAATCAAATGCCATCGACTATTAATAAGTGGTTTCCTTTACAATATCCTTTACACACAATTTAATTTGTAAAGAATGTAAAAAATTTCAAAATCAGTGAATTATTTTGAGGGGCGTTGCCATATAATCATCATAAAAAAAATTGCAAATGCCAATACAAATGAATACCAAATATCATTAGCTAAAACATTAACGGTACATCTTTAAACTGATCTTATACCATACTTGCATGTAAACTATGCAAAACAATCAAAGTCAATAGACCATAGTTGAGAAAGTTAGGCCAAATATTGTCAATAGAAATGAGATGTGCCAATAATAATGATTCTACATAACAAAAAGCATTGGCTCTCCAACAGTGGCTCCCTTTAAACAGACACAAACACAAACTTATACATGTAAAGTAAGAACAAGTTTTAAAGTTAATAGACGATGACTAAGGAATCAGGGTTGAATAATCTCTATAGAAATGAGATGTGCAAATACTATTGCATCTACATAGTGATTTTGTTTTTTAACAGACCTAATCACAAACTAATACGTCATGTGAAATGAGCAAAAGTTTCAAAGTCATTTTTTGTCTTCAATCAGCTTACTGCAGAAAAGACTATTAAACGTTGCGTTTAAAAAAAAATCTCGGGGAGGCACCAATCATTTGGTAGGGGTGAGCAGCTCAGACAACTACTCTTTTCATATATATTGGATGAAAAAATTACATACCCCATCTTATATGTTTTATCTTATATTTTTTGACAAAAATATAACTATATATAGCTATCATGATTGCGATGTATCATGCAGGAATGATAGATTTGACAAATATCTAGAGCATACTGCGGTTTAAATGACTAAAAAATCGGCATTGGATTAGTTTGATATACTGAGATTCAATCGACCTTGTCTTGTCATATACATATGTTTGAAATCAATTCTCAACCTTATCACAACTCCTGAAGCTTGATATAGTGACCTTCTCCTTCGGATTATAAATCTGACCCGGAATTGTTTCAGTTAAATCGATGTATGACTATTGAACAGTGGTATACTACTGTTGCCTTTATTTATTTTTATCATATCTTGATGCTTTGTTTTATTTGTTTTCTATTCGTGTTAATACTCGACGAAACGCTTATGTTTGTGTGTTTTATGCTATGCCAAATCAAAATAAAGTTTTTGTATATCTATAAAACTCATAATTTGTATATCTATAAAACTCATAATTTGTATATCTATAAAACTCATAATTTGTATATCTATAAAACTCATAATTTGTATATCTATAAAACTCATAATAAACTAGCTATATATAGGTACCTCTGAGTCTTGAACATGTTAACAAATGTACAACCGAGTGAAACCTGTTTTACCGCAAGAAAGTGCTGATATTTGTCTCTCCAAGAAGTTTTTGAAACTGAGATGTGAATGTCAGTGAGTAAATGATCGAATCTAAATATTCATTTTCAAGTTTGGTCATAAAAACTACCCGCATCACAACTGCCAATATATAAAGAGTAATAAGATTTAAAAACATTTGCTTCGTTTTTTTATGGGAAGGAGTAGCGGTTCAAATAAATAGGTCCTGTTCCATTTGATTTTTTTATTTGTTAAACATACAAGCGAAAAATGGGAGAGTACAATTTTATTAGTTACGATGTTTTTTGTTATATCAAAACCAAGATATGGACGATGCTCATGTGCATGAGTATAGTTCCACATACTTTTGATTTGACAAACGATGATGTTAAGTACAACTTGAAACTGTTGTGCTGTCAGATAGACACAAAGGATGACGCAGCCTGACCATAAGAAATTATAAATTTAACATTCTGTATGATGACTGAATGTTCAATTGAAAGGAATAAACTTTTTAGTTTATTTTAGTCACCAAGTTCAACTTTCTCATTCCAGTGGTCACCAAGTTCAACTTCTCAGTAATTATTAAATATTTGACAATAATAAAACATCTTATTTATTGCATTAGGGACATTAAACTGTAGGTGCACAAACCAACCATGTTCAATTCAAATAAATAGCAAGTGAGCAGGAAATATTATTATTATTATTATAAATATTATTATTATTATTATACAGTATTTATAACAGCGCATTATTTAATATAAAAAAATACCCTAAGCGCTTTACAACATATTCATACACATATATAAGTATTTACAATAAAATATGAAAGCTCATGTTATGAGATCCTAAATAAAGGCAACAGTAGTATACCGCTATCCAAAACTCGTAAATCTATGGACAAAAAACAAAATTGGGGTAACAAACTAAAACTGAGGGAAACGCATTAAATATAAGAGGAGAACAACGACACAACATTAAAATGTAACACACACAGAAACGGACTAAGCATTAGACAAATTCCGATGAGAATAACAAATATAACATCAAAACCAAATACATGAATTTGGGATAGAAAAGTACCATGACACGTCTTATAGTAATGTGAATCCCTACTCAAATATAAGAGAAAACAAACGACACAACGGAAACACAACGTTCAAATGTTACACACACAGAACGAGCTATGATATGACAATGGCCATTTTCCTGACTTGGTACAGGACATTTTTAAAGATAAAAATGGTGGGTTGAACCTGGTTATGTGGCATGCCAAACCTCACACTTTAATGGTAATATTAAATATAACATTGAAATGACAATATAATATTACAGGACTACAATACAAATAAATAGGAGAACGTATTAGACAAAGAAACACATGATTAATAGATAACAAAAGGCATCAGGTTTAAAATTCAATACGCCAAAAACGCGCATTGTCCACACAAGACTCACCAGTGACGCCCAGATATAAAAGATCGAAAGTGAAAAAAAAGTACAAAGTTGTACAGCACTGAAGATCAAAAGTTGAAAAAGGTTGTGTCAAATACGGCTATGTTTTTATGCTTGGGATAATAACATCCTTATTATTTAGAACAATTTATGCTATTGCAAACAGTAAATTTAAAAATTATACATAATGAAACTGACGTATTAACCTATTACAGAAAACAAAACCCGAATACATAATGCAAAGACCAACACAGAAAAATAGACACACCCGACTAGTCCAGGCCTCAACGCAAAAAATAATAGAAATGACGTCACATACGAAGTGGTGAAAAGGCACAAAAATTACGTCACATTTGAATTTCTGAAATTTCTGAAACAGCACAAAAATGACGTCACATTTGAAAAAATATATCTCAAAAGTAAGATAGAATTAGGATTGATTTAAGATTATAATAGAACTAAATACTGATATTACATTTAAACACAATGCATATTGCAATACATATTAATAGCAATTAACTATAATATATATATGTCCAGTTTGTTATGAATCCAACTTCAAAAGTAAATTATCGTACAGATTAGGTTAAACAAAATCAAATATAATAAATGAAGGCGGTGATTAATTTTCTTTACCATAAAACATGAATATAATAGAAAAGACGTCAACAAATTTGACAAAATCCGACGAGAACCACAAATACAACAGCAAACTAAACACATGAATTTGGGATAGACAAGTACCGTAACACGTTTTATAGTAATGCGAATTCACACTCAGCAAAACAGTCACAATCGGGAATAAGTCACGTTCGGTAATTAAAAGATTAGACGACGTAATGAAAAACAACAATCTACCATGTGGTAAAAATGTCCTTAGCTAGTTTAGTCAAATACACATCGTATGGATCAACTAATTCGTGATGGTGTCCATAAAATTTACGAAGTGTCAATTTTAATCTGTCCTCCTCATAACTTTGTTGAAGCACTCGACATTTTGTCGGTGGGGCATACAAAGAAGCTCAAAAAATAATTCGGAGTTAAACGTTACCGGAAACCATTTAGAAAGTTTAAAACAAAAACAACAAAGACTGAAAGCGGTCCATACATTTGTCCGACGTGAAGAATTGATATTATTCGTTAAAACATTCGTCGGCCCCTGTTATCAAAATGTATCTAACTACTCTCTACGTTAATTTACATCTAATTTATAACTGATAATTGTGAGAGACCTACACACACAGTCGGATATATGAATTTGAAACAACCTTGACTGGTTGTATAGGGAAAACGGTACTATTTATTCTGCCATAGGCGACAATTCTAACATTTTCTAAATTTACCAGTTTTTATAATAAAAACCTGGATAAAACAGTTATGTTTGGTGTTAGTACTTTTTACTCTATTTTAAAAATTGAAGCCAAATAGTATCATGACCAATTTCCAACGGAGCTTGTTTACAATGTAATGGAATTTGATACGACTGTCATACAAGTGAGAGGTTAAGATAGCGATAAAACCAGGTTCAATCCACCATTTTCTACATTAGAAAATGCCTGTACCAAGTCAGGAATATGACAGTTGTTATCCATTCGTTAGATGTGTTTGGACTTTTGATTTTGCCTTTTGATTTTGGACTTTCCTTTTTGAATTTTTCTCGGAGTTCAGTATTTTTGTGTTTTTACTTTTTATGTTATTTTACACCAAATTTATGAAATTTTGGAAGCCTTTTCGAATAATTCTCTAGAAAATATTTCAATAGGTTTTAAAATTTATATTGTAAATTTACACACTACAGTTATTCATAGATAAATAAAAAAAAATATATATTGTACCCTTACATCCAATCACAGCCCTCCTAAGTTGACTTCCTTCACCTGTCTTGTGTACACAAAAGACCAATCTAATGCTGGGAAAATGTAATACTACCGTTTTCCCTATACCCACACACAAATAAACATAGTTTTGCGTTGTATGAGGTAATTTTGTATAAAAGCCTATTCAAAATATGTGAACCTATTCATTCCATATTATAACAATAATTCAGTTGAAAATCAGACAGATTATAAATGAGCTTTCTATTTAACCTACTTTTTGTCTTTGCAATTTTCGGGAAAAAAAATGTAAATTAAAAACGTTCGTGCAACGATAACTTGCAACGGTTGCTTGAGCGCATATTTGAGTCGCCTTAACCCCCCCCCCCCTTTTTTTTATCACGTGTCCATTTGTTTATGGAAAGTTTATGCAGTCAATTACGGTCGAATATTTGACGTATTTATACGAAATTTTCTACCAAGATATCCAACTAAATTTCCAATCTAAATAAAATACAGATCTATCTTAACTCGTGTCCTCGTATAAATAATATGGGGATAATTAAATCAGACATCTATGTTTTAATTAGATTGACAAATACCTTGATGCTTCTGTAGTTTTCTAAATATTATGCACGGTAGGTATAGTGTTCGGCATGGATTGTGGTTTTCTGATTTGATCAGGTGTTTTCGTGTGTGACCACTTTTATTTGAGTGAATATAAACAAAAATGTAATAAAAGTGTTTTAGGGTACGGCGTGTCTCTATGAGATACGCCTCAGGACTCCTGCCGTCGGGGTTTCATATCCATGTACACCTATCCCTCTGTGTATAACTATCACATAATGTGTTTGTGATTTTATTGGGAATATATGACATTTTCATTCACTTAATTAAGTTATAAACTATTTTTATGCCCCACCTACGATAGTACACATGTTCTAGATGATATGATCTTTCTAATTTAATTGCCAACTTAGACCTTTGACCCCAATTTCACGGTCCACTGAACATAAAAAATTATAGTGCAAGTTTCAGGTTAAAGTTTTTGGTCAAGGTAGTTTTTGATTTAGTTGAAGTCCAATCAACTTGAAACTTTGTACACATGTTCCTTAGGTTATGATCTTTCTAATTTAAATGCCAAATTACATTTTTTATCCCAATTTCACGGTCCACTGAACATAGAAAATGATAATGGGAGTGGGGCATCCGTGTACTATGGACACATTCTTGTTTAAGTCAAGAAAACCTTCTTTGTTTTTGAATTTTTTATAAAGAAAAACCCGGACAGTTTCGTTGTTGCTCTCGTAAAAATTCTGGACAATATAAAGAACTGAATGTGTTGGTTAAATACAAGGAAATTGTGCTTTTTTGTTGCTGAAAATATGAATAGTATTAAAATAAAAATGGGTTGTCATGTAAAAATCTATTATAATTACGAAATAACAGGTAATTAACCTAATCGCAGGTTTTATCACTGGAAAAAAAAAAGAAGAGATCTACACTCGAAAAAATGGACAGATTCACTTGAAAATAAACCGATCCTAGTTGGACACCATACATACTGTGATATGTATTGCTTACGGAAAATACATAGACATGTTTGGCACCTTAATTATTAAACAAATAATCACAGTATTTCTTTGCCTGTTTTATTGCAGATATTCACAATGTACTAAAAGAAAATATAGAATTTGAAAAGAATGAATAAACACCAGAATGCAATAAAAAAAAATTTCATGCAAGGTTTTAAGAAGAGATTAAAGAAAATGAAATCACATTCTAGGCCTCTTAAAAAAAATGTCTGTAGCAATTAAAAGGTTTAGAGTCTTTGAAATTAACTGTTTGAATCAGATAAACATATTGAAAGAATGATTGAAATAATTTGCAAAAAACATTCACATGCAATATCAATTGTGTCATTATGTTCTATAAACTTACGACACGTATAACAGTAACAACTTCTTGCCGTAGGGAAAAATTGACGGCAAACTCCTCCCTTACAATTGTATTTTTTAACACAACAATTATGACATCCACAACTGCAACGCTTAAAGTTCCCAGTCCCACTACAGTGCTCCCTAGAACATACCTTTGGAGGACCCGGAGGACCTGGAGGTCCCGAAGGAGGATTTGTTCCTTGCACAACTGAAATGAAACAGTAATTATCTGATTATTATTGACGGTCTTTCCAATTACTTAATGGTATTAATTAACGTCTTCGGTGTTTCATATTTTCTTTTTTCAACTCTTTTATCCAATTTTCAAAAAAAACAGTATGCAAAGTAAGTAACTAACAACCTATCTATATTTCATGAATTGATAGAACCTACCTTTTTAATCATGGATACGCATTGTTTAAAATCTATTATATGGAATAATAATCTTATATAGTATATCAGTTGAATTGTACGTTTTCCTGTATATTTGATGATTCTATGCGGACACTCCGGCTTCTGTCACCTGTAAAAACTGACCGCCACGATAGCCACTAGTGATGAAAGTGGGTTTAAACACAAATCAATCAATCAATCAATCAATCAACAAATTCAAGGGGTAAATGTAAATATGTGATTACAGGATATCTTAAACTATACGCTAGTATTCTCAGTAAAGCATAAAACAAAATGTACAATTCGGTTTTCGTTTTATCACAATGAACAGCATAGTAACGTCCAACGTTTGAAAAAAAATAAAAATAAACAGAAATACTTATAGATTATCATTGGTCATCCCAACGAGATCGGTTTTCTCGCTTGAGCCGGTACGGTGAGAAAAGCAATCGAGTTGAGATGACCAATGATAGTCTCTTAATCGCTATTTACCTTTGAAGACGTTGTTAATTTCATTGACGACGCACGTGCTCTCTTAGTTTCTACCGATAATTTTTCATATTACTCGACTCCGCTGAGAAAGGAAATTATCAGTCTGTAAAATTAAAGGAAAATTTAATAAGATAGCGATAATACTGTATAATGTATAAGACTGATCATTTGTCCTTTATCTGTTTGGTTCCTACGATGAATTAGATACACGTATGTTGTAGGGGAAAGGCTAGCCTATGTTGTTTACTAGGAGAGTTTGTACTTACCAGCAACAACCACAATAATAAGGATTATTGCAATACTTCTCATAATGTTGGATATTTCAAATTATCAGTCCTGAAAAAGACCAATACATCTCAAATCGATTAAAAATATATATATATATTATTTTTGGCATAGCACAAGTCTTGTCTTCTTTGACTGTCCATGACGTTAAAGTACTCAATCCCTGAGGTGTGTTTTAGTTGATTTTAGTCTCTGTGCTTGATATTTTTTTTATTATTACTTGTTTTTTGGTTTTTAGTTACTACGAGTACTTTCTTGTTTATTTGACCTGTTGATACTATTTGTAATGGTTTTATAAAATTATTTAATGTTTACTTATTCAGGGTTATATCTGGTCTGCTTTGATAAGTGTTAAGTATAACTATAAATTTATCACTTCTTCGTAATATGATCATCAAAAATATTTATTTTGTAAAAACATTTCCTTTCTACATTTATACTTTACATGTATACATACCAACAAAATTATTTTCATTTACCTGTGTATAATTGCAAATGGTGCATATTTTTATTTTAGGTATTTGATGTTTTTTTCTGAAATTGGTTAACATTTCATAATGACATTATCCTATTATTTAATTATTCATTCCGTATTTTATTGATTTTTTTACATTGTATCATATATTTTTTTGTTTTTTGATAAGGGGAAAGGTTTGGTAACATTAAAACGTTTAATCCCGCTGCAGTCAAGAATCTGATGTTCAGTAGTTGTCGGTGTGGTTCATAAGTGTTTCTCGTTTTTTTATATAGATTAGACCGTTGGTTTTCCCCGGTTAAATGGTTTTACACTAGTAATTTTTGGGGCATTTTGTAGCTGGCTGTTTGGTATAAGCCAAGGCTCCGTGTTGAAGACCGTACTTTGACCTATAATGGTTTAATTTTATACAATTTTGACTTGGATGGAGAGTTGTCTCTTAAGCACTAACATACCACATCTTCTTATACCTATTTTACAGTAAACCACTCTATACGAGTAAAAAACTGATACATTTTTCAACAATCTTTCCTCTGACATTCCCAATTACAGTTTTTAGAATATTTGAAAAAAGTAAAATCACAAAAATACCAAGCTCCAAGAAAAAACAGAATATAAAGTCCCCTGTGAAATGGCAAAATCAAAAGCACAATCACATCAATCGAATGGGTAACAACTGTCATATTCCTGACTTGGTACAGTAATTTTCTTATGAAAACGTTACTTTGGAAAAGAAGTACAATAGTTCTCAAGTGCCAATAATACGTCAGGTGGCAACTTTAGTTTTATAATGCAAATTGTTAACCCTGATATAAAGTTTCGGACGTTACATTTTTATAAGCTGATTAAAACTTCAAACTTGTTTCGGTATATAAATAAAGACAAGTACGAGCGCTTAATACGAATCTGACAAAAGATATACTATTTTTTTCTCTCACAAATTTGTTAAAGCAAAATAAATTATATTAAGTTTTATTATTAACAGTTTCGTCAAAATAGACTAAAAAATCATTGGTGTATGATTGATTCATGCAACATTTTAGTTTGACAATCAGAGAAGATGGTTGCGCATGCTAGTGTTTATCATACAATTAATTAAAATGAATAGAATGTCAATATTGAAAAGGGCAGCAGGGGAACAACTAGAAATACCATTGTGTTGACTGATTCGACCCACAAAAATCATTCTCAAACAGGTAAAACAATAATTTATATACTATATATTGTTTTAACATATACTCTGAAATCAAAAAAGACCTAGAAAAATCCGATAGCACGTTCTCGCTATCCATGGTATATATGTAAAGATTGCATGAAATGCAATCAAAACCTTATGGGACTGACTTGATATCTAACTCTTCCAAGGCTTATCACTTCATTTCTGATTCCCAATATCCCTATTTCACTGACCGTATATCGCTTGTTTATCACTTCGACGTATTTCCGTGGAGTTTTATATATAAAGTCAATACAGATTACAGGTTTGCTGAATTTTTCGTCGACGCTTCAAATTAAAATTTAAAAAATATGCAGTTTTCTTTTAAAATCGATTATTTATTTTTTTATTATTATTTCTTTTTTGCTGTTATATATATATATATATGTGTGTACTCAAAATCAAATGTATTCACTATCAATTGTTTAGATTACTTTCCACAGCAGTCATTGACAATCTCTGTATTACCTTTCACCTAGTATCGAGAAATAATCAATTATCTCTTCCCACAATATGAAAAAAGAGACAATTTTTTTTTAAAACACGACATATATGATATACTGTTTGTATTTTTCTCAAGTTCTTTTCACGTAAATATGGACAACATGAAAAGTCCTAGTAAAACAAAAAACAAATGTATGTATTAGCCTATAGCAGTATGAAATACAACTATTGCGCATTACTCGGTAAACCACGCTCTAGATTATCTATGTTATATATACCGGCTGTTCAAAATGATAAGTCCGAATGACATGCCCCTTTTTATGTTTTTATCTAAAAAATCTAACCACGCCGACCCATCTTTGTTTTGTAATGATTTTAAATAACGATTCCTATCAAAAAGGTTTCTTTCATGAAATTGTTATCTTTAACTTCATTCACATGCGTCCTTAAGATATTTCCTTGCATAAAAATTTTGCTTCCTACAAAGGCAATAAGGTAATAGTAACAACGTCATGAACTAAAAAGTTATAAATACAAACAAACACATACATCGAGGGTACAAATTTACATACGAGATGAAATACTAATTTTACTCATCTCACGAGAATGAGAAAAAACAAAAAAGTGAATTTACGTCAATCACTGATTTAATCCATATCAAAATGGAAAAAACCAGCATTCACAGTAATTTAATTCAAGACATGTTATGTTCGCAATATAAATTATGTACAGACATCAAATCTGTTTATCTTATATGTCTGGACATAATAAAAAAAAAGTACAATAAAAAAAAAATAACAACGATGCGAACTCAGTATTAATCATGCACAGAAAGTTTTGAAGTGACTTCTTCATTAACTTTTCAAAATTAAAGGAGTAGGTTCAGTAAATAAACTCATCATAGAGACCAGGACTAAATTTTATATATACGCCTGACGCGCGTTTCGTCTACAAAAGACTCATCAGTGACGCTCGAATCCAAAAAAGTTAAAAATGCCAAATAAAGTATGAAGTTGAAGAGCATTGAGGACCAACATTCATAAAAGTTTTGCCAAATACAGCTAAGATAATCTATGCATAAGGTAGAAAAGCCTTAGTATTTCAAAAAATTAAAATTTTGTAAATAGTTAATTTATAAATATAACAATATCAATGATAATTCATGTCGGCACAAATAGTGCTGACTACTGGGCTTGTGATACCCTCGGGGAAATAAATCTCCACCATCAGTGAGACCCCTTTTTGGCCCCTAAATATAGCAGTTTCACAAAATTGTGAAAATGTAATATTTTTGCTATTTACTGGAAAGTATATGCTTCTGCCTCATAAATATGGGATGTTTTTGACAAGACAATTTACATATATCGGGTACTAGCATCATTAAGTCATGCTAAATTACTGAAATCTTAAATGTTTTTTGCATTTTTGTTAAATTTTAGACGGGTTCTGTCTGAAATGAAAGTGGCCGCATTCGTGTTCATTTATAATATAAAATTGATGATAATTCATAACATATATAAGGTTTGAAGATGAACATGGATGCGGCCACTTTCTCTTTTGACAAAAACCTTTTGAAAAGTGACGTATTTTGGCATATTTGATAGATTTTTCATATTTAAGGAGGCTCGCGGGTATAAAAATTTTAGAAAAAAATAAACATTTATTTTTCATTACAAATTTTATTTATTACGTCAAGCAGTTGTTACATTATCATATGGTACAAAAATCTTTCCAAAAAATCAATTCGTGTTGGCCCCAGGTGACTTTTAAAATGTAGATATCATTGAAAAAGCTCAAAATTATCTCCCTTTGGTGCAAAAATGCCATTTTTGGGCATTAAAATTGAAATATCTTTTTAAACTCATCGGTGACCTATTTTTTTATTGTTGTTTTCAAATAAGCTATCCATATACTAAGTAATTGTAAAATTTTAGCGATTTCTGTATTTAGGTTCTTTTTTTATTTCGATATTACCTCTTTTTCTTCTATTAGTTCAACAGAAAAAAAGGACATTGACAAAAATGTACGCTTCTTTCGATGGCAGATTGTGAGCGTAAATGAACGGTGACCCCACTTTTTTATTTCATTTTTCTATTAGGTATAAGATAAAGATCATTTATAGAAAAATATAGCGAAATCCTATATTAAATAAAAAAAATGATTTAGACCCGCGAGCCTTCTGAAAAGTGACGTATTTTTGTATTTTTGATAGATTTTTCATATTTGAGCTTCAATCGGAGCGTTTTTAATGACTGAATCAGTTTAAATCTTTCATATAAAATGATTGAATCAATTGAATCAGACACTTAAGTGTTTAAAGAGTGTCCAAAATCTTTCGTTTGATGAACCTAAACTTTGAGGCCAAAATCTGCCCTTACCGGACCTACTCCTATTATTTGTTCCTGCACTTCAGTTATGAAAAATTATTTACCTTAAATTCTGCTCCAAAATATGACGATTCATAATCTGAAAAGTCTATTTATACGAAATAAATTAAAAAAATATATAAAACATGCTGCTACAATAACATTTGACTCATTTTGTTATTCGTTTCAGATAGAAAAAAAAACCAAAAACAGATTTACTATGAACATGTATTATCAAATAATGTTAATGTTTAAATTATTTTAATTGTAGGTAACCGTAACACGATTAAGTAGATTACAACTACACTTATTTATAATGTTACGTAAGGCGGAAATGTATTTTTGATTCATAATCCAAGCTCCGCAATTGACCGTCCGCATTGCATGCATTGGGATTTTTTTTTTTTTTTTTTTTTTTTTTTTTGTAATGTGTTTTTTGGCAAAGAACTTCATATATAATATAATTATAGTAAATAAGTTAATAGTACAGCAGCAAAATCGAGACAAGAATATAAAATTGATATTTTGAATCCTTCTATAAACGAATATTAATATTATTAATAATTTAAAAAAAATAATAGAAAAATCTAAATCTAAGGTAGCATGGATTGGGTAGATATTTTTATTACGTGAGAGTTAGCTTATAAAATCATTCTATTAGTTGGAGCCAGGGGATCCAGCAGGTGTACGCTCTTTGCAATGGTTTATTTTTATAAAATATTATTTTTTCAATGAACAAATTCTCTTTAAGGTAATTTTTCAAGGCTACACTGTTTACTTGTCCACATTGCCTTTTTGTTTTGTATATATAATATTTGGTTAATAGTTTTATGAGATTTCTTATGTAGTTTTTTCTGGGTTTTTTTTCTAATATCCCAAATAAGACAATATCTAAATTAAGTGGTAGTTCAATATCCATTTATTAAGTTCTTCCCACACATCAAAAACTTTTGGACATGTCCAGAATATGTGTTCAATAGTTTCTATTGAGTCCGAACAGAAAGTGCATTTATTGTTTTGTGAGACTTTAATTTTGTAGAGAAATTTATTAGTTCCCAAAATTCTGTAATTAATCCTGTATTGGAGCCACTGTAATTTTGAGTTTTTAGCAGAGATGGGTCTGATTACTTTCAATGTTATTGATTAAATTACAATTACTTTGTCATTTGTACGATTGAATTAAATTAACGATTACATCATTTCTGAAAGTGTCTGATTAAATTTATGATTACATTGGCAAAGTAATCGTGATTACATCTGATTACAATGAATTTTTTAAAAAGCACACATTTTGAATTATGTGGATGAATTTTATATACATTGCAACTATAGCATTTTTTAGAAAGGATTTTTGTTTGATATATTATAAAATGTTAACTGCAAACTTCATTTATTTAAAACACACAAAAGTTCACTGTACATACATACATGAACATAGTGTCACTGATTATGACCCATTACACTTTATCATCATTGATCTCTGAATTATTTTGACTTCAATTGAGTATAACTTTATAAAAAGTATGCTGTTTGTCTTCTAACCTATTCCAGACTTTATATGTGTTTCAAGGTGCAGGTTATGGAGGTAAAAATATGATGCAATAAAGTTACCAGTTGAAAACTATTTAAAATTTTAATGGAATTGTGATTCACCTTGAAAACAAAATACAAGTACTAAAAACCATTGCATTTTTTTACATGTCCAGTCCAAATACATACAAAAATTTGCTTATATCAAACAAGATATATGTCAAACTTTTGATTTAGTTTGTGCTAATTAGATAATTTTTCACTTGTCTAATTAATCTTCTATCATATATATTAATTGTCCTACAGCTACACTCAATTGGAAATTGCAATAAAAACAAACATTTATTGTTCACCTACCTGTCAATTCAGAGTTGAAAAAAATCACAACATTAACAGAAGATTATAATTAAGGGTTAAATTTATAATTCAGGGTTAGAGAAAAGTATAACTTGAAAATAACAGTTAATATCAAATAGATATATGTACATCTTTAAATTGTGAAACATGTACAATATCTTTTAATAAGTGTATTGTTTGTCTTTTCTATTGGTAATGATGACTTCTCAAAACTGTAACAGTTTATTTTTTTTACAGAAGTTAACATGCTATATAAAGTTGAATAATTATTAAAGACGAATAACAAAAAGGTTCATTTATTAAACATAAACACAGTTTAAAGATTTTTTTCATTGTAATCAGAATGTAATTATAAAGTAATCAGGATTACAGGGTATTTTGAGAAGTAATTGATTAAGTTCAATTACATGTAATCAGATTATTGGCTGATTAATGATTACAATGATTACTCGAAAAATTGTAATCAATTACAGCTGATTAACGATTACAATTTCAATTACCCCAAGTCTGGTTTTTAGTAATGTAAAATGGAAGTCTGTATATTTTATTTCAAAAAATAGTATGTCTACTTAGGATTAAGGACCACTTTTCCTGTGATGTGATATCTGTTATTTTTTTTATTTAAAACATTATACATGTATTCTGATCCTTTTGTAGATTTCATAAATATAGAAATAGTAGTTGGGATAATTGGCCCATAAGGCTTCATAAGCTGATTATTTTTAATATTAAGACTTTTCATATAGGAATAAATAACTGACATTACTCCTTGAAATATAAGAAAGTTGGTATCAACATCATATGTTTTTTTTAAATTCCTGCCAATTCATTAAATGTCCATCATTATCAAATAAATCATTTATAAGCCAGACGCCCTTTTCAGTCCATTTTTTATACAGAGGGGTTTGATTACCAATTTTAATTTCTTTATTATTCCAAAGATTAGATGCGATAAAATCATATTCGTTCTTAATAGCTACTTTGGTTTGTAATTCAGTCCAAGCATTAAATTCCTCCAGCCAAAAAGGATTTCTTACTTGTGTTCTTGGACCTACCAAGAATAATTCAGTTAATTCAATTTTTTCAGTACAAGTTAGTAACTTACAATAGTTATTAGTTTGTTTGATTATTCTTTTTATTCAAGTAAGTTTTAATCCTTTGATGTATTGTTTTAGATTTAACATGTTAAGTCCACCCAGTTCATATATTTTAGCAATTGTTTCCCTTTTAACTTTGTCTGGTTTACCATCCCAAATAAAATCAAATAATTTATTTATGAATTGATTTAGTAATCCATTATTTAGATTTGGTAAAGTTAAGAATAGGTGATTGAGCTTTGAAATTATAAGACTTTTAATTATTGTAATTTTTCCAATTGGGGATAAGTATTTGTTAGACCAGCTTCAAAATTTAGGGTTTCCATTTCTTGTAAGTCTACTAAATACTTAATACCCAAGAGTGTAAATCTTTTGGAACCCTACTCCAATCCCCACTTTACACACATTGTATCTTGGCTATATTTCTTTTTTCCAATCCAGACTACCTTTGTTTTCTCTAAATTCATCTTGAGACCAGACCATTCAGCATATAGTTCTTAAACACAAAGAGATGCATCTTAGGATTCTGGTGAACCATCTAAAATAAGTGTGGTGTCATCAGCATATTGGGATTAAGTTGATACACTTAAAAATTAGATGAATTCATTTGACGGTCGTTTTTGGCATGCCTGCGACTAATGTCACCCTATCAAAGGTATAATGAACAGAGCTGCATTACTTCCGCATAAATCTCTCTGTTACAGAATGTTTTTAGAGCTTTTGTATACAGATGTCTTCTGACTCCAGGTTTCTTCTGAGATATGCCCGTTGTCCTTCACCTCATTTCCATGGTTCAATGAACACTTTGAAAAAGAGGGGCGAAAGATACCAGAGGAACAGTCAAACTCATAAATCAAACATAAACTGACAACGCCGTTGCTAAAAATCAAAAACTTATAGTACACATGACACAACATAAAAAACTAAACTGTGACGGTTTTTTTTAGCTCATTTTCACACTGTCCGATATGTGTTCCAACAGCTCAACCATGCCGGACACATTTGTATTATTCTTACTTATGTTCTATGATATATCGTCATGTGATCTTGATGGATCAGCAATACGTTATTATGCATGCATGTTGGATTAGTTGATAAGACACTCAAAGGTATCAGGATTCGTATCAGAGGCCCCTCTGATTCTACCTCTACCCTCTACACCACGCCTACGAGTTCTTGCTGATTTTGGTGGCATGCCTGTGTTGTTTTCGAGAATGCTATTAATTATAAATGACAATAAGAAGGAATTGAACAGTATTTATATGGAACATGATATTCACGTTATTGCTGATAGCGTAATTGGTATGAACGTAGTAAGATCGTAGAATGATCGTGGTAAGAGCGTGTTATGCAATCGGATAAATCGTGGTATTGTCGTAGTGAGAACGTGATGAGTGTAGGAAGATCTTGATAATCGTGTGAGGACACAGAATAAGCGGGTTGAGATCGTGGTATAATCGTAGCGGAATGGTTGCAGAAGTGTAATGATGACGTAGTATCATCATGAAAACAACGAAAATCTGCATTACCATGCCGTTCATACCGCGTCCTCACCACGACCTGAATTTATTAAGATCGTGGTAAGCTTGTGCGATTTTGGTCTAGTGGGAGTAGGGCATTAGATCTTAGCAGAAGCAATTTTTTGTTCTCCCCCCAGTGGGTATTGAAAACAT
Organism: Mytilus trossulus; assembly: GCF_036588685.1. Taxonomy (NCBI): domain Eukaryota; kingdom Metazoa; phylum Mollusca; class Bivalvia; order Mytilida; family Mytilidae; genus Mytilus; species Mytilus trossulus. Next base: position 1,595,988 of record NW_026963302.1, on the reverse strand, counting down.
TATTCGATGATATTGTATAAAAGATAAATCATAGTTGTGTCAGCATACAGATACTTTGATTTCCACTTTGAACATAGTTAGAATTTTAAATACCGCCAATTACTAGACAGTGGTTAGTTCATCGGACTACTACATTTCTAACACAAAGGTTCCTGATTCGATTCCCGTTCCGAGATGATAATATCAGGGACTAAATTTCCGGCTCCCCTTTGACACCATTTGCGAGAATGGTCTTGAGGAAACGATGATAAACCGTGGGAAGGGGATGATAAATGGATGACCCGTGTTAAGAGAAAGCAACATTTCTTGCACGTTAAAGACACCCTTGTAGATTTCGCAAAAAAAACCAGGAAAATGCCGCTGCAAGGCAGCACTCGCACCCGCAAGGTGGAAAGGGATTAATATAAGTTTCAATAACTTGTTTCCCAATCCACTATAAATGCATATGTTTAAACTAATTATTGGACTTTAGTATATGCATATTGCTGCAAAACCATATGTGCACTGGTATTGATCTGTTTGTTTCACTTTAGAGCATCAAAGTAGAAAATATAATGCAAATCTATTCAAACATACATAATACTTCTTTAAATATTTGCATATTTGTTTAAGAGCTTTAATAAAATATCAACTCAAATGAGATGATGTAATACCATATCCATTACTTTTCATGCAGAACTGTGTTGTATGGTCAGCGAAAGGTGTCAATTTTGATAGAAGTGAATTAACAAAAATACCAAACTCCAAGGGAAATTTAAAATTTAAAAATATAAATGTCATAATCAAAAGCTCAAGAACATCTAACGATTATGGAAAACAACTGTCGTATTCCTGTTTTGGTACAGGCCTTTTTTTATGCAAACAATTTAATGGTGATTTAAATCTGATTTTATTGCCAGCTAAACCTCTTAATTGTATAACTTTATAAATTTGTTTAGAAATTGAAGTCACATGGTAAAGTGACCATCTTTCAACGGAGGTTGTTTATGATACCATGCCCATCGTTAATTTAGATCAAATTTGAGAAAATTTAGAAGCATTTCTGGAGAATTCCCCCCAAATGCTTCTAAATTTTCTCAAATTTGATCTAAATTAACGATGGGCATGGTATCATAAACAACCTCCGTTGAAAGATGGTCACTTTACCATGTGACTTCAATTTCTAAACACAATTCCTTTACCACATGGCAAAATAAAAAAGCTCAAACGCATCAATCGAATCTGAAACAACTGTCATATTCCTGACATGGAACAGATATTTCCTTAAATAGAAAATGGTGACTTATATTAAATACAATTATATTGACAACAATCTGTGAACAAAACAAACACAAACGAAAGGTAAAATTGTCAAAAATAGGAGAACCGCAGTCAAGATTGTGTTATAATCTTAATCACTATAAAAACAAACGATTGTGTCAACCAAAATGTCACATAAGCGATAAAATAAAAAACAAGACAAGAATCGAAAATTGACCATTTAATGATTTTACTACTTCCTAAATAGCTATCTTTATGATTTGTATACTGTTTGTCGATTTGTATCTGTACATTTTGTTTACAATCAGCCAATATGCTGTCTATATTGAAATACTTATCTTTTCTTTTCTTTTTTTGTTATTTCGCACACAGTTTTTAAAAGTAATGCAACTACTTGTGATATTTGCACTTTCGCTTCAGTTATTTCATAAGCTACAAGATAAAAATACATTATACAATGATTAGGTTATTTCTCGAAATATTGATGTATATCGAGTGCCCCCGTAGAATATATATATGCGTAAATGAAAGCATTATAAGCTGGAAAAAAAACTTTTGAAAAAAAAATGTGTACGTTATTTACATATCATGAACACCTTTTACCTTTTATGATTTTTAAGCCGTATGGAATATTTACTTTCCTGGCATTTGTCTTAAACGGCAAGTATTTTGACACTGTAGTTACCGACCTTGAATCAGCATGCAGCAATATCCGGAATTTCAAATTGTATGTTGGATATACTCAATTACCATTCGTATTAGTATTAATATTAGTAAATATGCAAAACATAAATAAGAAAAATGAATAAAGAGCTGCGCAATGAGCGCATGATTCGCCTGTCGCTTTTTTAAAGAATAAAGTTAATCAATTTCATATCAGAAATTTATAAAAAAAAAAAAAAAATATAAAGGGAGGATATTTAAATAGATATACAACAGTCACCAAAGTTCCATGAACTCCGCTCAAAGCAATTTTGATTTATTGTCCATCAACTGGAAAATTCCCCTTTTTTATGAATAAAATCCCATTACTCGGATTAAAAAAATCTTAAATTTATAAAGATCAAAAGGTAGCTTATGTCAATAAATTTAAACAATTCACAAAAAATTCACGAAAACTGTTCAAAGCATTTATTAGTTGTTATCCGAAAACTGGAAAATATCCCCATTGAATTTTCGCAGAAGTTTGAAACACAACTAACCGGAACGATTATCGATGAACCACATCAACGACCGTCGGAGATTTACATCTCGAGTATTCCAATGGTGAAACCATTACGACTAAGGTAGATTAAAGATAATGTATAACATACCATTTGGTGGGCTTAAGTATTTGTCATCTCGGTCGTACCTTTTGTGCGCTTAATGCCAGAACATAGTCACAATATTGGGTCAGTTTTAACATGTGACCCTTTTCGCTAGCTATTATTTAACATTAAAGCCGTCAAGTGACTAAAACCTTAACTGTCTACCCGTTTCCAGGGCAAAAGCAAAGTTAATCGATTAGAACTCATTTTTCTTTTTATAAAATTCTTATATTATAATGACAGCAACCCTCAAAATATGTCATTAGTAATTATTTCGTTATGATAACGAGGAATTTGGAGTTAAACGGTTTTTTATTCTAGAAAGTTCCTCATTATATATTTGATCAAGTTTGGTAGTCTTGGTTGACCATAGATTTTGCAAATCAAGATGGAAATACATTATTTTTTTCAAACTTTTACGGATTTATATGCTACAACGAACAACAGCTGTGTATAAAATATCCATTTGAATGTATAAATTTAATCACTCTACATATGCATGGATTCAAAATTCGTGTATCCTAGAAATAATGTTCTTTATATTTATCAATAAATCCCAGGACGCAATGCATATTTATATCAAAAGTTTGTTAAGTCTCTAACAAATGATGAAATGAGCCAAGTATGATTGCAGCAACGAGATTTGTCATTATCATTTTTTTTATGAGTATAAATATTCTGTGCCGTTTACATGACGTGTCATATTTTGGAAAAGAAATTGTAAAGTAAATCAATGTGCATTACTGTAATGTAAGTAGATATCACATTTGTTGAGGAATAAAGTAAGCAATCACTTAAAACTTCACTTGATGTGCGTGAGTTAAATATTGAGTTCAAGTTTTTTTTCTTTATTTCAAAGAAATGTTAAGAAAATAGACTGCTGACTGACAAGGGGCCACCTATTCTATAGAAGCTCTATATTGCATAGATGATGTCAATCAAAAAGTCTGGAATCATAGTTTTAATGTAGGTTTATCTTCTATTTTCCCAATGATGAGTATAATAAGCATTTCATTTTACTTTATTTAGTTGCTTGTTTTTATAACATAGTTTATGAAGAAGATTTCATTCGTCTTGAACATTTCAGATTTAGAATGGTTTATTATAACAAATTATTACAAAACAAAGAGGAGTCCGTGTGGTTATATGTTTAGATAATAGCATAGAATGAGATTCATAACAATGTAGCTACGGCCATTTATTGGCTGGACAAATTAGGTGAACGTTCGTCTGTAATGCCCACTGCTCACGACGTACTTATGATAGACATTTAAACTGTGAGGTCACCAAAGGTTTTCAACGCCTAAATAAAATAATTAGAAATATATTATCTGGAATTACCTTTGTGATTTGAATTTAGATAAAAAAAAAAAACACACCCTTCAACACGGAGCCTTGGCTCACAACGAACAACAAGCTTTATGGTTGAATACTTAAACTTTTTTACTTAATTTTTTGTAATGTTTTGACAATCAAGTTTTCTTATATGAAATCGCACGTTCTTTTAGAAAAAAAATGACTTAATAGCTTTAAAAGTTACAATGCATGTTGTCGTCTGTTTATGTAGTTCATAAATAGATTGTTCCCTTGGTTTTCCCGTTTGAATGGTTTTACACTAGTAGTTTTTGAGACCCTTTTTAGCTTGCTGCTCGGTGTGAGTGAAGGCTCCGTGTTGAAGGCCGTTCCTGGACCTATAATGGTTTATTTTTATAAATTGTTATTTGGATCGAGAGATGGCTCATCGGTACTCAAACCACATCTTCCTATATCTATGTGTTGATTGCTCGTCTTTTTGCGGACGTCAAAGCAATTAAACAACTGCGGTTGTCGAATTAATGCATCTTTAAACTTCTATATGGTCTTAAGTTTTATTTTAGAACGAATGCATATACATGTATATAAAAAGAAGATGTGGTATGATTGCCTATGAGGGAACCGTCCACAAGAGATCAAAATGACACATAAATTAACAACTATAGGTCACAATACGGCCTTCAACAATGAGCAAAGCCTATACCGGATAGTCAGCTATAGCTTGGCCCGAAATGAAAATGTAAAACAATTTCAAAGATAAAACTAACAGCCTTATTTATATAAAAAAAATAAACGAAGTTACTGGACAGTCAAAAAGCTATTTGGATGAAACCTTGTGAAATTTGAATTAACGTTAATGTATTTATAAAATGTAAAAAAAAAATGTATATAGGAAACTTGAAATTATTTTGTTATTTTGTATCATAAATTTGTATTGATGCCATTTCGTGTATGTTTTTAAATATGAATAAAGGTGTAGTCAGTTTGTCTCAACGTCAATGAGACACAAAAAAGTGCAACATTCTTTCTTTAAAAAAGAATACATTACAAACTATAAGTTTTGTAAAAAAAAACATGAGAAATTGTTTTGGACTTGAAGATAAGGCAAAGTGACATATATCTGAATGAATGAACCGTTTTATGGTATTAAACCAATTAAATGATTTTTTAATTATCCGGAACTCTTCGCAAACAAAACGCACATGTATATGCATTAAATAAATAGTAGGGCATTCTGTAATGATCACAATGTAGAAGTATTTGTTATGTTAATCAATATATTTTGTGAATTAACTCAATCAACATTTTTAAAATATTTTTTTTAGCAATGAATAAACCTATTTTTTTTATTAACCCAGCTCTAAACATTATTATTCTTATAAATGACACGGTTGTAATTGTGATGAAATAACAAATATTTAAAACAAATTCCTTAAAAACTTTGGAAAAAGAAAGTTTCATTTTATGTATCGAAATGTGTAGTATTTCGAGTCCCCACTGGCAGGCCTCATAAAAACTGGGTGAATATAAAATCATAGTCCTTGGCAAATAAGTTACAACTTACAAACATTTTACCGTCGACCAAACTGTTATGAAATTGATTCTATTAAAATGGGAATGTTATTCGAACTTATCACTTCAAACAGTCATCGTTATATTTCACATGACTACTTGTCAATAAATAGTGGTTTTTTTTTTAATATTTTTCTTGATTTATAGTTGCCTATAATTACCTCAAATGAATTTGCGAAACAATCAGCTAATTTCTTATTTATCGTGTTAAATCCTATATTTTGTCTTTTCTTTATCTAAAAAATGTTGTATAAAGATATAAACGATTATTTTTCGGTAGGTGACTATTCTATTTAAACAAATTTGACTCCGGTCAACTTTGCAATAGGGTGTTAATACCTCAGTTTCTTTAAAATTTAAAACTTGAAACGGAAATTTGTTATAAATCATGTCAATACCGAAGTACTGTTTTCTGAGCTGATGAAACCCTCGTGAACTATTAGTCTACCAGCAGAGGTATCAACACTGTGCGGTAAAAAAATGAAAACAACACTTTATTAATTTAATGAGTTCGAACACGTTTCTGCTTGCAATAAATATGACATTAAAATACAAGATTAGATTATTAATGTTTCACGTCATTTCAGTCTTGCAAAACACAGAACAACAAGAAAGATTAAGAACGCAGAAGGGCTTGTAGATGAAAGCGTTGCCCTTGGGGATTTCATGCTTGTTGTTTTAGAAAAAGACAGTTGTAGGGGAGGTATTTTGCTGCTGTTTTCCACCTTTTGGCAGATAATGTTACTATTACAGGTGCCGTAAGTTTATATATATATTTATAAAACATAAGAACAAATTATTATATGAAAATAAGGTTGCCAACGAGACAACAGTAGTGGACGTAAGCAATTAAAGGTAAATGTGTATTTTTTTGCAAATAAATTCATTCCTCCTTTCAATATGTTATCAATATCTGATTACAAAGTTTGTTTTTCAAAGACTTTAAGACTTTATATTGCTACGGAAATTTGATTTGGATTTTTTTTTTATAACATATTTTCTGTAAGTCTTGCATAAGGTTATTTATTCGTTCTTATTATCAGTTTTTTCAGTTCATTGTGAATATTTTATATAAAACCAGCAAGAAAATGTCCACGACATCTAACGCAAAAAATAATACCATTGTACAGAAAAAAGACAATATATGTATGTATGTACTGGTAAATGCCTCCGTTATCCGAAGAACCCCTCGAAAGCTGCAAGGGTACAATGACATCCAGGTAGACAACCTATCGGGATTAATAGAGATATGTCTGTGTCACTAACGTATATTTATACAACAATTATTTTTACAAGGACAATCAATCCCCAACCAACACAAACGGAGTGATTGGACACTAGGAAGACTGTAATTATGGGGGAGGAAGCCAAAGTACTCGGAGAAAACCACCGGACCACTCGGCGGAAATAGACAAACCAGAGAGATATCAGAAGATTGATCTCCAGGTAAAAGTAGGGGTCAACTTTGACCGACCGAGGCCCAAAAAGTACTCGTTACAGTTTAAACTCCGGTCTTGGTACCAGAGATGTGTGTGAGAAGTTGAAAATTACCCTTCTGATGTGCTGATTTTTTTAAGCACCCCGAATGAGAATCGAACTTGGAACCTTCAGCACTATAGTCATCAGTCTTAACCACTAGACCACGAAGTCCCACTATATATAGCGTTGAGAAACATCACGAGGCACATCTAGACATTTTTTTCTAGTTGACATGAAGATTTCTGACTTCGTGATCCTCACATGATATATATACGAGAACTCGAGTTAAGATAGATCTGAATATATATCAAATTTGATATTTATTTGATATCTTGGTAGAAGACTTTTATATATCTATGGCAAACAAAATTGTGTGTACTCGATCATGCGTTCAAAGAACTGTTGCAGGTCACCGTTGCATGAACGGTTTGTATTTCAGATTCAGATTTTTACGCTTCATACAATGTGTGCTTCGGTTAACGCTTTTACACTCCAGTGAATTTACAAAAAGAATCATTCAATTCTAAAAAGAGAATTAATACTTTTGTTAAGATTCTACCTATTACTCATTGACATTTTCATTTCAGTTTCAAAAACAATTGATAAAGTTAAAAGGACATTGGGAATGTGTCAAAGCGACTAAAACCCGATCATAGAACAGACAACATCGGAGGACCAACAATGGGTCTTTAATGTAGCGAGAATTCCCGCTGTCGTAGGTATCCTTCAGCTGGCCCCTAAAAAATAGGTATACTAGTACAGTGATTATGGATGTCAAACTCCGAATAATACACAAGAAACTAAAATTAAAAATCATACAAGACTAACAAAGGCTCGAGGCTCCTGACTTGGGACTTATACCTGAAGAAACAAATTTAAGCATTTACCAATACTTTTTTTTTAAGTAATGTAGGTTTCAAACGATGGTATGTAAACATATTTCATACGCCAGTAACTTAGATCAAGAGGGACTCCAAACCTATCCAATGCTACGTTTTTAAAAAGTACTAGAACACACCCGTGATATCGCGGGTCCGTGACTGAATTAAAGTATATAACTATGCGTAAGCCTTATTTTAGTATTGGTATTATCATCTGATAAAAGTCGTGCCGATTATATGATACAGTTTCTCTGCTTTCAAATCTTTCTGTTTGAACCCGTCGACCTAGAACTCTTCAATTATTGGTAATATTCAGGTCCTTGAATTGAGTATTTTTTTCAACAGCATTGTCCAATAAAGTTCAATTCTTTGATTCGCTGTTTTACGTCATGTCCGCTAACAAATTGAAAACTGTACCTATACGCCTTATTTCAAGTTAAGTCCACATTTTTAGTATTCGTATTGTTATCTTAGAAAGTCTTACTAATTAAAAAACTACAATAGGGAACAATTTGACAATGATTGAATTTAGTTGTGTCGACCCTGTGATTGCAAAATCAAATACACCATTTGGTGGTGCGCCTGTCAGATGCGGAACGTACATATAAGGTTAAAGTAACAGGTGAATATACTAAATTGGTATCGGTATCGGATTCGACCCGGAACTTGTTAATTATTGGCAATATTAATTATCTGGAAAACAAAAGGGTCTGGAGTGGTGTAATTTTTAATCTACACCATTGTACTTTATTAGTTATAAATAAAGTTGAATTCTTTGATTGATCGTTTTAACGTGATGCCGGCTGATAAATTGGACCTCGTAATTTTAGTATTATAGATATAATGAGTCATAGGAATGTGTCACTGTTTAGGTTACTATACCAAAAGAACAAATAGTGTAGATTTATGATTTCATGTGTTTTTAACTTTTAAGCACAGCTTTTGGTCTATTTCGTAGCAGCAAAATGATATAGATTTAGGCAAATATAATTATAGACTACACTATTTAAAGGAAATTGATGCATACAATGACTGCCTATTACCCATGTGAACTGCTTTTGATATCTAATGATTAAATGAATTTATTAGTTTTTCTTTCTTCTGTTTTAGACATTTATTATGTCATAATTGAGTCTTTTGGTTTTATTATGGTTTTTTTTGTCTGTTTGATTTGTTTTTAAAAGTGTTTATTTGTCCTTTTTACTTTTTATTCCGAGAACCATTAAAAAAACTAATGATTTACTATTTTGTAACATGCTGTTCATTTTGGCGAGTGTAACGGTTGGTTTTGCTATGACTTGGTTTTACAGGGTTAAAGATGTTGTCGCTCATTCCACTTTCACATTGGCGAGACAAATCCATACAAAATGCTGCTAGCTGTTGTAAATTTAATTTTTATTCAGTTAAAAAAAGCAAAATCTACATGTATATATTTCAAAACATTTTTTTCATCTTTAACCCTGAGAAGAGTCTTCGGTTATCTTACTCTTCTTTGAAGCGGCGCCTGATAAATTTTCTGAAAAAGATTGTAAAGTACGTTATATCAAAAGAAGAATGTATTTTTTAGAAACTCACAATGCATTTAAATTTCATATCTCTAGTGAGATCTAGCCTTAAAAACTTTTCAACTGAGCAGCTTTGTGTATGGTCAGAGTAAATTTTAGGTAAAATCCAGCTATTTGTTATGATGAACCTTAAATTCATATAATACTTCAAAGTTAAAAATGCTTAACACGTTTTATCTACACGACTCAAGGAGGAGACCGATTATATTGAGCGTCTACTCTTAAAACATACAAATTCTGAAATATGTGTGATATGACGTACAAATCTAGTGTTTTGTTCTTCAAAATTTTTTCCTTGAAACAACCTTTTTTTCACAGAAAACGCCAATTTGTTGAGAAAATAATCAAATTCGGAGACCGTTTTCGATCCATCGATTTGTGACTTATACGCTTTCGTGCATGATCAGTCGATGAACTGCCAGCAAATTGCGAAATGACCAGTTTGGGAGTTGTTCACATATTCACATAAAGATATATTTATACTATTGCTAATTAAATTGTGCAGCTTTAGTATATGAAACGGTTGACCCCTTTCGGTATTGTCAACAGATTTTCAGTAGCTCATACGGTTATTTAGTTAAAAGTGTTAAAACTACTGATAATCAAAGTTTGCCACACTTTTCATCTTTTTTTCAATGTTGTATAATTTGATTTACACTTTACACTTTTATAAATATAGTACCTATACCTCATCCCGGCCTCATTTACATTCGTATATAGCATATCAGTTGTAATGTTAGTACTTGTTAGTACACAATATATATATAATATTTCACCTAATGATTAAATGCAACTGAATAAAAATTAGATAACATAATAAATTTCATTTCAAGAAGATAATCTATTCTTTTCTGCAACAAAATTATGGAAGTTTTGACACTCGCTTTCTTTATTTGTCAATATTTTGTAATGTTGAAGATATTCCGTTTTGAAAATTTCAAACACATTGATTTTTTTTTTTTTTTTTGCGCGGCTGAATAATATCCTTTGAATACAGTAAAAATATATATTTTGTATCCATACAATAGTGATCAAAGTAATATCATATGATGTCCTATTTTAAGTTTATCAAGTAAAAGTTTTATTTGATCTTAATATTATTTCAGAAATTGGCATGTTAAGAACAACCCTTCATAATCTTAAATGACATAAGATACATTGCATAGCGGAGTTTAAGTTATTTTTCAAGAGAAATGTAATTGTTTGGTTCGTAATCGTAATGCGGAAATTTCCATCTTAATATTTTCAATCAATTGTGTTGTTTAAAGTTAAAGATAAAGTACAGCATTTTTGTCTTTTTATTGTATTGTTTTCTAAAATAAACATGTTGTCCTATTTTTGCAATTATATTATTTATTCAAAATTACTATTTAGGATGGAAATGTAGGTGTCTTTGGAGGAAATGTTTTTGATTGATACCATTTTTCCTTTTCTACCTTTAAATTTGAATTTGGAGTGTGTAGCATTTTTTTTAAATTAAATTGTTTATGTGTCTGTTATTACCGATGTTTTGATATTGCTTTCATCAATTTTAAATATTCCGAAAACCAATAAGCATGGCAAGATAGTCTACCTTAAATCATATTTTGATTAAATTTTGTTATGTCATTTACAAATTAAATTGTATTGTTTATTCAGTTTTTGAAAATGAGACATTTACTGTTTAATTTGATATGTTTATTGCTTCATTTAAGTTGTTGATAATCTAATAGTTGATCTGCTTCTTTTTCAAATTTTGAATTTTATGCATAATATGATTATTTTTCAGTAAAATTGTGGAATAATTTCTTTCAGTTTATTAATCAGATTAATATTGTTGAAATTCACTTTAAATAATAGGAATTCTTGTCAAAATTTATCAAAATATGATTTTTGGTAAGACTTTCCAGTTGGGTGATTGGTCTTTGTTATCAATGAGTTTTTACCATTTGATATTTATCGTTTCGAGATATATATCTATTTCTAGCAATTTGAGCCCCCCAGCAGGGTAGTTCTTACTTATTATAACTCTTTTAACTTTTTAAGGTTTATTGCTTCATATAAAACTATCTATTTATTTTTTTGAATTTGGTATTCTTTATCAATTTCGATTAATGATGCAATATGAGTGATATTCGTTAGGATTGTTGATTTAACAAAGCTACCTTACCTAACATAGATACATTTCTTTCCATACCAAATTCAAAAAAATAAATATATAGTTTTTATATTCTTTAATTATTTTTTTCAAATTTTTTGTATTGTCTTTGCATATTTAATTTTTAAAACCTCATTTTCGTTAAGTCCAAAATAAATTCTCACAACTTATATCGGTTCTTGTATCCACTTATGTTTTCAACATTTTCTTTTGAGGATTTTAAATTGCATAGCCATATTCTCTCTGACTTTTTTTTATTGAGCTTTAAACCTGAAACTCATCCGAATATTTCGATAATAATCAAAGTTAATGAAACTTCATGTTTTAAATTAAAAAAAATCTTTTCTTAATCTTGGTCATTAAATGATCCTGATCACAATTGTCAATAAACTAATATAAAGAATAATAATTTCCTTCCAAACTAGGTTCTGTTCCATTTATCCTTGTATTTAAAAGTAAAGTGACGATTGACAAGCGGAACCTCCCTGAGTTTATGAGTAAATATTTATATTTTGCTCTCTCATAACAACATTACGCTGACTTATAAAATATACTATGTATTTTATATCAAAACCTAGATATGGACGATGCTGCACTCTGTTCTTCTCTGTCGTGTGCATGAATATAATTCTACACACTTTGGATTGACAGTGATGTTTAAGTACAACTTTATATAGTATTGCAATGTCAAAAATGATAAGTTATGTATGATGATCATTCTTTTATTTTTATTTTAAATGTGTACACTTATAGGACTGATATTCAGCAAAATGTTTCCAGTTTATATGGTCACCAAGTTCAACTTTATTATTCCAGTGGTCACCAAGTTCAACTTCCTAAGATATTTGACAATGCTATAAAATCTTATTTGTTGCATAAGGGACATTAAAATATAGCACTACAAACCATCTTTTCCCGCGCGTCTGGCGTAAATATAAAATTGTAATCCTGATATCTATGATGATGGAGTTTCCCGAAGGTACCACCAGCCTTGTTGTCAGCACTTTTTTGTTGACTTGAGTTATCATTGATGTGTTCATAATTATAAATTTAATTAACATTTTTGAAATACTAAGGCTTTTTTATCTCAGGAAAAGAATATCTTAGCTGTATTTGGCAAAACTGTTAGAATTTTTTCCTCCTCAATACTTCGAACTTTATTTGGCCTTTTTAACATGTTTTTTATTCGAACGTCACTGATGAGTTTTGAAGAAGACGAAACGTGCGTTTGGCGTAAATATTAGAGATGAAGCTCAAAAACTGTACGAGATGATAGCCGGACAAACCATGTATCTTTATCCGGACGGACAGTTGGCAGACGTATACGCGTAAGATAATATGCCTCTTGTCATCTTGTCACGGGGGCATAAAAGATGCTGAAAAAGTTATTCTAAGGGAATTGATACCAAAACAAAAGATTGCATAAACTGAAAGTTGCCTATGAATTTCTGAATTCTACGTCGCAAAGTATTGATATTTGACATTAACGAATGTGTTCATCACTTTTGATGAAATATATTAGGCTACTCTCTACGTTAATTTACCACTTATGTTTAACTGATATTTAAAGACAGACACAAAAAGTGGTTAATTTAAATCAATCTTGACTGACTGTATACCGACACACAGATAATCAACGCTTTGCATTATTAAAATGTTGGGTTCTTTTTACAATAAAGTGATTTTTTTTGGCGTTGTCTAACTTTCTGCTGTTGTTTTTTCTATGGTCGGGTTGTTGTCTCTTTGATACATTCCCCATTTCCATCCTCAATTTTATTATTCATTCTATATAATAGGAGAAACTCAGATAGCGTATACATGAGTTTTCTTTTTTACCTTGCAATTTTCATGGAAATAAATCTAAATAACAAACCGTTCGTGCAACGGTTGCTTGAAAGCATTATCGAGTAAACTTAGCGGTTTTTACCTTATATTTATTTGTATATTGAAAGACAAAAACAATAAAAACCGAGGAGTAAACAAAGACTCAAAAAACCAAAAGACATTTACATCAACAGTTATATATAATAAATAAGAAACAACACGAACTCCACCTAAACCCGGGAGTGAAATCATTTGCGTCGGAAGGGTAAGCATTTCCTGCACCGTATACGGCACCTGTCGTGTTATTTCTTTGTTCTGATGCAACCAATTCCGGTAGAATTATTTGCAATATGTATACGAAATTTTCTCCAAAGATATTAAACAAATATTCAATCTGTGTAAAATTCAGATCCATATACTCGTGTCCACGTATATATATATATAATATAAGGTTAACGAATTTAGATTTCTATATTTCAACTAGATTGACAAATATCTTGATGTGCCATGTGTTTTTCTAAATGATATGTATTGATTTTGTACTTCACAATGACAGTATTGGTAACTTTGTTTGTCGAGCAAGTTATTACTGTAATTTTAAGATGTTTTTTTAATTAAAAAATATTGACATGTGCTGAAAGAAAATACAGAATGAATAAACACCGGTATGCAATAAAAAAAACTTAAAGAAAGGGATGAAGAACGATTTAAAAAAATTGTAATCATATGCAAGGCATGTTGCAAAATCAAATGTCTTTTGCAATATAAAGGCTTTAGTTTATGCAAATTAACAGTTTCAGTCAGATCAACATGATATGACAGAATTGATACATCTATTTGCAAAAATCATACATATGCTATAACAAGTTTGTTCTAATGTTTTATAAACTTACGACATGTGTAACAGTAACAACCTCTGGGCTTTGGGAAAAATCGACGGCAAACTCCTCCCTTACAACCGTAATTTTTTACACAACAGTTATGACAACCACAACCGCAACGCTTTAAGTTACCAGCCCCAGAACAGTGCGTCGAAGACCACGTAAGAGAGCTGCCTCCGTTTGTTCCTTGCACAACTGAAATGAAGCATTAATCATATGAGTATAATTGAAAGTTTCTCAAATTACAAATTGAAATATCTAACAGTATGTCTTTTGTGTCATATATTTTCATTTCTTTAACTCTTCCCCTACATCAAATTTTGGAGAGAAAAAAAAACAGTATGCGCCTAAGTATCTAACAAACTATTTATATTTTCGGAATAGGCGGATTCGATCGTTTTACCTTAGTATCTAGCAAACTATTTATATTTTCGGAATAGGCGGATTCGACCGTTTTAGACATAAACATTTGTTCAAAATCTGATATATTTAATAATAATATTATACTGCTAATAGATTAATTGTCAGTTTATTTTAACAGAATGTTGGCTGTGCAGGCGCTTTTCTACCTTTAAAAATCTGATCGTCACGAATTATCCAATAGTGATGAAAGTGGCTTCAAACACCAATAAATCAATCAATCAATCAATCTACATATTAAAGAGCTAAACAAAAGTATGCATTACCGAAACCCTTTATGAGCTAGGATTCGCAATAAAAAAATGACAAAATGTACAATTTAATTATCGTATTATCACTGTGCGGAATAAACTAAGAAAGTCGTATGTGTACTTTGCGTTGTGTTTACTTTGCGTATAATATTTACAATGGCGAAGCCCATACAAAGTGTAAGCAACGTCACAAGCATGTGAACGTAAATACGGGAAACGTAACGTTAAAACTTCGAACTATTCTCAACATACTGGGGCCCGCAAAGTGTATTTATGTACAAAACAATAGACTATTACTTTAAATGTTCATAATTGAAACGAAAAAATATGATTTAAAATATGATGGGCAATTACAGTCTCTATAACGATTTGAAAATCGGACACAGAATTTAATGTCCTCTAAGAATTTGTCCAAAATTTAATGTTCTCCTTTGCACGCATTGCTGCCTTTCGCATAGGCAGTGTTCTTTTGGTATCGACTTCTTTCGTCTCCTCTGATGTATTTGATAGTTCATCTTCGTTGATCTCTAGCGGATAAAGTTTGACGATCGGTCGTGAAGTCTGGCCACTGTTCGTTCTGATTATCGCCGAACGCACTAAACCATCGTTACCAGTAACAACTTCCTCCACTACTGCTGTTTTCCATTTAATTCGCGGTTTATCGTCATGCACTTGAACTACATCTCCTACTTTAATGTTAATCTTATTGTCTCCAGTCTTTTTATGAAATTCTCGAAGTGAGGTTAAGTACTCAAATCTCCAACGGTTCCAAAAATGTTCAATAAGAGTAGATAATCTTTGAGCACGTTTTGAAATATCTGAAGCAGTCAATGCATATGTTTCGTTAATGTTGTCTATTTCGGTACGTGGATACGGTAATGTTGTAACTCGGCGTCCATACAACAGGTGCGCGGGTGTTAACGGTTCACTATCGATAATGTCTGTAGAAACATATGTTAGTGGTCGATCGTTCAGAATTTTCTCTATTTCTGTGACAAATGTCTGTAACATATCCAAATTGATTAACGCACGTCCTAGTGTCTTTTTCAAATTTGTTTTTGTAAGTGCAATTAATCTCTCCCACCACCCTCCGAACCAGGGTGCACGTTTCGGAATGAATCTCCATTCGACTCCAAAAGAAGATAAAGCTTCTTCAATTTTCTTTGACTCACATAGCCGTTTTACCTCCTGTGACGCTGAAATAAAAGAAAGCGCATTGTCCGACATAACAATCTGCGGTAATGATTTCCTACTTGTAAATCGTCTAAATCCAAGTAAAAAAGATTCTTCGTTCATAGTTGGTATAATCTCCAAATGCACGGCTCTTGTCGACGCACACGTAAATAAACATATGTAAACTTTTTTCAATGTACCATCATTTTCCTTGACTTGAAGCGCTGCTGTAAAGTCTATACCTGTAACTGTGAAAGGCGGTGCTTCTTGAAGTCTTATTTTTTGTAATGGTGGAGGGTCTGGTGCCCTATACGGTTTTCCGTTGACCTTTTTGCAAGTTGTACATCTGTGAAGTAATTTTCGGGTGAATTGGCGCAAAGACGCTTTCCAGAATGTTTGACGGATTTGTGTAACGGTGGCATTAACTCCAGAATGCATAACTAGTTCGTGTGAGTTCAACACTATAAGCTCTGATAATCGGTGATTTGCTGGTAAAATATAAGGATGTTTTGCTGATTCGGATAATGGCGCATTATGAATTCTACCTTTACATCTCATTAAATTGTTTTCATCTAAATAAAGTTGAAGTTGTCGAAGTCGTGGAAATTTAGTTTTTTGCGCATTTTTTAATGTGAGTGCGCGTACTTCACCGGGGTATGCCGTCGCTTGGCAACATCGTATCCATAATATAGTTGATTGCTGTAATTCATCTGGTTGTATTTCCCCAGTGTTTCTAATAGACTTAGTTGTCTTACAATTTTGAATAAAACGTTGGACATACGTTGTCACTCGCAAAAGCTTCTTGTAAGCTCCATACCTGTTAACATTTATAATTTTGTCAATTCCAAAATGAAGATTATCATTTTTGTCAGTGTTGCTTTCTTCATCTAATGTCTCCTCATTGTCGTCTGCTAATACGGATAAAGCTGTGTTAATAGGTAAATGTGTTTCCAAGTTGGCTGAATTTTGAATTAGGCAAGTCGGTCCTGTTTTCCATAATACGTTCTCCATAAACTGTTTTGCGGTTATACCACGAGTGAGCAAATCAGCAGGGTTATAATTTGTCGGGCAGTATTTCCATTTGCATTCTTCCGTTAATTCATTAATCTCTTTAATTCGATTTGATACGAAGCGTTTCAACGGTTTTGACGTTTTTAACCATTGAAGTACAATTTGGCTGTCCGACCAAAGTGTCACATCTGTACATTCCAAAGTAGATTTTAGATGTTGTGTTAGGCGAGCTCCTATTACGGCGGCCATTAATTCCAATTGTGGCAATGTCAGCGTTTTAACGGGTGCAACGCGTGTTTTTGCCATCACTAATGCGGCACTATGTCCTTTCGATAGATACATGTATGCTACCGCTCCATACGCTTTCATGCTTGCGTCGACAAATACATGTAGTGATCTTGAGTTTGTATTTCCGGTAAAGTATTGTCTAGGCAATTTCATACTTGTAACGATTCCTATGTCTTTTGCCAGATCCTTCCATTGTAACTGTAGATTTTCTGGTAGGGGTTCGTCCCAATCATAGCGTTGTTTCCACAAATATTGCATCAAAATCTTTGCTCGGATACTAACTGGGCTTAAAAATCCTAGCGGGTCAAATATCTTTGAAGATTCTTTCAGAATTTCCCGTTTTGTAATATTTGACGATACAAACGGTAAAACTCGTTTTGCGTAAGATAATTCATCCGTTTCGACATTCCAACGCATTCCCAATATTTTTGCTTCTTTGTCGGTATCTAACACGTCCTCCTTGATAGCTAGATTTCTCACATTTTCGTTGTTTGAGGTCCATGAGCGAAGGTTAAATCCTGCATTTAACATCAGTTGTCGCGCTTCCTTGAAATAAGTTACGGCTTGAGTTTCATTGCAAATGCTAGATAAAATGTTGTCAACATATAAATCCCTTGTCAGTATTTTAGTAGTTTCATTTTCTGTTTGCTGTAAGTGTTTTAGCAGGACAGCGTTTAAGATAAACGGCGAACACGTCGCTCCAAATAGTACAGACTTGAACCTATATGTCGCTAAATCGCTTTGTGGGTCAACAGGGTTATCTAACCATAAAAATCTTGTGACATCACGGTCCTGTTCATGCAGTCCGACATGTAAAAATGCCTTCTCAATGTCAGTTACTATGGCAACCGGGTTCAATCGAAATCTGATTAAAATCTTTGTAAGGTCGTTTAAAATCGGGGGTGTGTTCATTAAACAATCATTAAGACTCGGTAACTGTGATGACTGTCGGCAGCTACAATCGTAAACTATCCTTATTGGTGTAGTTGTTGAATCCTTTTTAACGGGATGGTGTGGGATATAATGTACAATACCTTTACTAATATCGGGATCCTTAACCTTTTCAATAAATCCTCGGCGTTCTTGATCTTTGATTATCTGTCCATATACATTAAGCATTTTGGGATCTTGACTTAATTTTCGAATGACGTTTTCAGTTCTTCGTTTTGTAACAAAGAAGTTGGTAGGCAAGGGTTCATGATCTGGTTTCCATGGCAACTTTGTTATGTACTTGTTTTCTCGAAATTCGATTGCTGACTTTTGATATGTTTCCATATAATCTACCGTTTCAACATCTGTCGTGTTGCTATCTATTCCTAACGACTCTAATTCCCAAAATCTTTCTAAATTGAACCCCTCTGGTTTGTGCGATGTCAATATGTTGAACAAACCTACATTACTCTGTTGTCGATTAGACGTTGGAATTGGACCAGACAACAAATAGCCAAGTTTGGACTTTACGGCGGTTGGACCATTTCCTCTTAATATTGTATCCTCTACGAAATCCCAATAGAAATCAGCTCCGATGAGCAAGGAAATTTCAAAAGAAGAGTTGTCTTCTGTAAACGGATGAGCTAAACGTAATCCTTTCAGGTACTTTAATTCTCGTATACCATTACCGATGTAATTGGTTAACGGGTTGGCGATGTTCGGTACTACTAGAACTTCAACTGGAATTTTCGTTCTATTTATCGACTCTACGTATACGCGTGCTCTTGACAAATGACGGACTTTGCTGTCAGTACTTCCAAATGCCGATAAATGTATGGTTTCTGTTCCTAGTATTTCTAAATCTATTTTCGATGCTAACTCCTCGGTAACAAAAGAGCGCTGTGCTCCTTCATCAAACAAAATGTGCTTATCAACATATCGATTTCCCCCAACTGGTCCAACGCCAGTTTTTAGAAGCACGTTCGAACGGGATTTTTCTTCAGACGAATGAAAACTTGTGGCGATCAATGTATTTTCGCTATCATCAACTACGGCATTAACTGACATTTGTTGATCACTAGTACATGTATTTCCATGGCAAAGACTTGTGTGGTGCTTTTGATGGCACTGGCGGCAGCGAAATTTCGATTTACAATGTACGGAACGGTGTGATCCTAAACAGTTAAAACATAACTTCTTTTCTTTGACGATTGATAGGCGTGTATCGTGATCTGTAACACTTTGGCATTTTGCAGGGTCATGTAAATTCTGGCAGAATATGCAAAGTTTTTGTCGAATATTTGGTGTTTGTCTCTCACGGTTATCGAATGTAACTACTTTACTCGGTGTACCTTTTCTATCAGCGCTTGTCAAAAACGATGCGGTCATTGCAGTAGGTTGCATTGAATCCATAAACGACGACGAGCGTTGTCCAGCTTCAATTATAGTGATTTCTTTCAAAATTCCACGTCTCAAATCAATCAATTCCCAATTATCGGAACCGTTTTCACGAGCTAAGTGTTGTCGTATTTCTGACGGGAGCTTGTTCAGTATTATCGGAATAAGTAATGCACCATACGATTCTCCGGAACGGCCTAACGATTCAAGACCTCTTATATAAGCCTCTAACTTGTCATAATAAACACGTAGACTGAGTAGGTTATTTTGTGGTGCTCTAAGTTCTAGCATTAAAAGTTTAATAGCTTCCATGTAATTTGAGTTTGTGAGCGGTAACCCGTCAATAGTTCTTGCAGCATCATTAACAAGCTGGGATTTTAAATAACTAAATTTCTGTACGTCTGTGAGTGTTACATTGTAACGGACGGAAGATTCAAAAGAGTCCCAAAATGTTTGCCAAGTCAGAATTTCTCCGTTAAACATAGGTAGTGTAAGTTTCGGCAAATGGTGATTTTGGTTGCTAGGTGGCTGAACGGGATACATATGTGTCGGGTACGGAACAGAACTGTGTTGGTTAATGTTTTCAAAAGTGTAAGAAGGTAATGCGTGATCATGCTGTGGGATATCATTATCAGTACATACTTTGTTTGCGAATGTTTTCCGTAAATGTCGTATTTTGGTGTTCAAAAAGAATTTGTACTCATCTGCATTAAGAATTTCTTCCTCGATGTCCTCCTCCTTTAAAGAATTCATAATATCTTCGTCCAATGTACTAATAATTTTCTGTTTTTGAATTAATGTTTCTAAAAGTTCAGCACTTTCTTCATTGTCCAAGTTTGAATCATCTTCCGTTTTTCGTAAAAGTCTCTTTACTGCACTTTTGTGACCGGCTCTGACTGCTTTCAACTTGCTTTCCATCTTTTCCAATGGTCACGGCACCATAAATGTGCGGAATAAACTAAGAAAGTCGTATGTGTACTTTGCGTTGTGTTTACTTTGCGTATAATATTTACAATGGCGAAGCCCATACAAAGTGTAAGCAACGTCACAAGCATGTGAACGTAAATACGGGAAACGTAACGTTAAAACTTCGAACTATTCTCAACAATCACAGTGAACAACAAAGGTATCGTCCAACGTGAAACAACAATGACAATAATCAGAAATACGACTGTTGACAAGTCTGTTTTCCTGTCCTTTATCTGTTAGGCTCCAACCAGGGTTAAACAGATATCTGTAAGTTCAGAGGAGATAACCAGTCTATGCTGTTTACTAAGAGAGCTCGTATTTACCAGCAACAACAGCCACAATGATAAGGATAATAGCAATTGTTCTCATAATGTTGAATGTTTAAAATTATCAATCCTGAAAAAGACCAATATATCTGTAATCGTTTGAATTTACTTAACTAAGAATTCGACAAAAAATAGAATGTGTTTATTTTTTTTTTTATTTATTTTTTTTTTGTACACACATTCATTTAAGCGGAATAAAAGAACTACATTATATTATTAGTAGACAATTTCGTTCAGTTTTGTCCACATACACCAAAACAAACATGTTTTTTTTTAATTTACTTGCAAATTAATTTTTCAACTTATTTACATACGTATTCATTCAACCTTTTAATTTGACAACTAAAAAAGACGAGTGTGCATGCCAGTGTTCATCATGTAGCTAATTCATTTAAAAGAATAAAATGACAGTACTGAAACAAAGGAACGTTTAAAAGTAACCATTTTGTTGACTGATCAAGCCCAACAAAAGTCATTCTTATTCAGGTAAAACGAAAGTTTACATATTATTTTTTGAACATATTACATGAAATCAAACAGACCTAGATAAATCCAATTGCACATGCTCGCCATCCATGATTTATATATCAACTGTAGCTGTGCTATTTACGCAATCAAATTGCAATGATTGTATTTTCATGTGTGATATGTCACAAGCTGTACATCGCCTTGTTTAAGACGTTGGTAAAGCATTTCCTTGGAGTTCTATTCATGCAGTCAATACAGATTATGGGCTCGCGGAATATTAACTCCGGCGATTCAAATTGAAAAAAAAATATATGGTTTTCTGTTTAAGAATTTTTGTGTGATTCGCTGTAATATATTAAGATATATGACATTTACATACTAGAAATAACATGTTTTCCTATTATATATGCTATTTTTAGTTTACTTTCAATAATGATCACTAACAATCTCTATATTATCAGTTACCGTTGTAAATTAGTATCTAGAATTCATAGAAAAAAATTAACATTACATTTGAGGGATGAAAAGATACAAAAATAACATATCCAATTTAACGCGACAAACCGGATATACTTTGTTTGTATTGTTCGTAAGCCCTTTTGAAGTTAATATAGAAAAACTTGAATTATTCTAGTAGAACGAAAACAAAAGTGACTATTGGTCAATAGCAGTGTGATTTATAACGATGGCATTACTCGAGTAACCGCTTAATTTATTCATAATATATATAATATCCTGGATGTTGGAAATAATACATCCAAATAGCATACCCTTTTTTAGTTTGTATCTTAAAAATATAACCACGCCGAACCAAATTTGTTATAATATGATAGACTAAACTCTCTCTATCAAAACTATTTCTTGCATGAAATTGTTTTCATAAATTTTAGCAATAATTTCCGCGCATGAAAACCTGTTAATTCCTAACAAGGCAAGAAGGCTAATGATAACAGCTTCTTGAACATAGTAATAAAACCAACCAAACACATAAACTATGTGTTACAAAAGTACATAGATGTGAGGTCAATTTCACTTATCTCATACGAAAACAAGAGAGTAAATTGGTTCATGCACCAGATTTTTGGGACGGAAATATGGAGTTTGTTGGTGTAAGAAAAATACAAAGTATTACACAATCTGTTATATTGAAATGACTCTGATCCTCAATTGCCAAATCCAATTAATTATGATAATGGTATAAAATATGACTCAATTGTGCAAATCGTATATCTTTTTGTGCAGTTGATAAAATGGAATTGAAATGAAAACTTTATTTTGAAATTGTGACTTTCAATGTTGCATCTACTGACACAATGTTTATATTTCCTCATCAACGTAGCCTTTCACCTCATTTACTCATCTGTAAATTAAATGTCAAGATGACATATTTTTTAGGACCCTCGATTCTGACTTTTACAGACTGACAAAATATCATTTCTGTACGAGTTGTATCTCAGATATGGACACTAACGCAAACTTTAATCAGTCACTCATTTGTGAAATGTAGGTCAAGATAACCTTATTCTAATCCTGACTTCTTGGTATTTTAAGACACATCCATGAACAAAATCTCAAAAAGAACTATGACTTATACTTCCACAGATAGATGGACTTTAACTTTGTGATGGGCAAATGAAAAACTATATTCCTTCCCTAATTTCGTTTGACAAAACATATAAAAATCTTATAGCAAACAAATGTCAAATTATTCCTCTCAATAAAGACTAAACGTAATGTTTTCATTTCTATTCGGTTTTGGAGAAATTTAAAAGTATCAACAACCAGTCATAAAAATAAGAATGTATCTTTATACGATATTAAACCATCAATTCTGCTCAAACAGATGCGAAGGATCACCTTGAACTTACTACTAGTTATAAGAATTATTGATCATCGTTGAATGCCTCATGGTAACTTGAGATGAAGGACAACAATAAAAACGTTCCATATTCGGGTTTTACCACGCATTGATCATGTTGATATTATTATTGTAACGAAAACCAAGCGGTCAGGCTTTTGTGTTAAACTATAAATGTGTAACCCTTAGTGTGTTGCTATAAGAATGTGTTTTATAACAATATATAGGTATATTTATGAACTAAATGGTAGCGTGGTACTCTTGTATCGTGGTACTCTGTAGTATTCCGGTAGATCTAAGGTTGGTTTTGTATAGGTTTTTGTGGTACTGTGTGGTATTCTTGTAGATCTCAGTTTGGTTCTGTTTAAGAATAACAGACTCGTCAAATAAAAGTCAACTTGTATTTACTTTAAAAGAGGGACGAAAGATACCAAAGGGACAGTCAAAGATGCATTAAATATCAACGTCTCATATAAATAGTATATCTGTCAACAGTATTCTAGTCTAACAAAAAAATACTTTATTTACCTTAGTATATCGTGAATTAAAGAAAATGAATAGCGGAAATATATACACCAAAAGTTTACGAGCTGTAGTCTGGTAATCGGCAAATGGTAAATCAAATCCAATGTCATAAGATAACGTTTCTCTCGAAAGTTATTCTCTAAATGCAACTTGTTCAGGAACTAACAAGCCCACATTATACGGAAATAGTATGGTTACTATTTAGTCTGGTAAATGATTTCGGTACATGTATATTTAAATCGCTTGGAATTAGCATGTGTTACTTGCCTAGGGTAAAGTCGTACTGAAGTCTTATCCATTTTCTCCGCCGTATTTATACTTGGGTAAACCAATCTACCGATTTGGTTTACCAATTACCATTTCGGCTTACCATTTACCATTTAGGCTTACCATTTACCTAAATTACCAAATTCAGACCCGACGTCATAACACAAATAGGTTATGACTTCATTGTGTTGAACGTCGTTTGAAGTAAACAATTCACAGATGTTCCAATTGTAAAAACATAGACAAGAATAATAAAAAGTTAACAAACATGATTAAACAAGAAATATGTAATTAGAACAGTCAATTAACGGTAAGGTTTAAACAACATCATCACACAATTTAAGGGAAAACATGTTCCATTTCAAGGGACCCCCATTTCGTTACAATATTGTCTCGTGTACATTTACTCCATATCCTTTCATATTTTCATTGGGTATACGACAGACTAAAATACTGCTGCATACTTCAACTTAAAATCAGAAAGCTTAAGACAGTAAAGCAAATTATTCTCTTCATGACAATTAACAAATTCTTCACAAAATGTTTTCATTTCAATCTGTTTGGTTGCAGTAAAATTGCAGTATTAACAAACACCGAGTGGTTATTTGAGGAGTTTGAAATTCACTTTCAGTTTCTGAAGCATGATTTCTATAAAAAAAAATCCGGAGATCGTCGTTTAATTTTAATGTACCGGAGAAAATAAAAATATAGATCCGCAGAAACGCATGTAACAATATCAAACCCATATCATATAATGGACCGGCTTTGTGCCGGCACATAATAAATTGAACCAACAATTAATAAAAGAAAGTTTATTTACATCAGAGACCGATTTTATCCATATCAAACTATAGTAAAACATATAACAAGCTTTTTGATACCAGATTTTTTTTATAGACATCATGTACTCAATATAAATGTTCTGTAAAGAATATATCTCAGTTCATTTTCAAAATATCTTTGGACATTGAAAAAAGGTACAAAAACACAAACTCAGCATTCACCAAACACAGAAAGTTTTAAAGTGACTTCTTTCTTATTTTTCAAAATTAGACATTTATTTCCCCCTTCTCTACAATAATGAATAAATCATTTACCTTAAAGTCTGTTCCAATATATGACACGTTAAATAAACTAAACAGTCTATTTATACAAATATTAAAAAAAAAAAAAAAAAAAAAAAAAAAACATGTTGCTACAATAGACCACTTTCGAGTTCATCCGTCACCGGAAAAAACTCGTCAATTATACGCGCCTTTATCATCGTCATTTGTGCGTTTAGGGGCGTCGTCACTTCCTTCCAATGTTGAGAGAGTGGTTGGAAAACTATAATTCTATATTGTACGAATTATTCGGCAAATTGAATTCTCAAAATTGACAATCAACACTGCTGTCATTAGGGAAATGTCAGTAAGTACCTACATAGCAACCATTATTTCTAGTTTATCCTGCACAAAGACGATCACTAAGACGCTTGATGAACGTAAATAGTGCAGGGATACAGGCGAGCCCCTCTATCTGGTAAATGACGTCATAAAGGCGTGTATAATTGACGAGTTTTTGCCGGTGACGGATGAACTCGAAAGTGGTCTATTATGTTTGGATCATTTCGTAATTATTCGTTAGAGATTTAAAAACAAATATAGTGTTAATGCCAACATGCATTATTAAATAATTAGGTCTTTCCACTTTTCTGTGGAAAGACCTATTGTTTTTCTTCTGATTATTTTTTTTTTTTTTTTTTTCTTCCGCCTAATTTTGTTCTTGCAATAAATATTTGTTTCGCAACATGTCGCTTAGATATTTGGTATATTATATCGAACAGTTTATGCGCTTTTGAAATTTACCCTGCGTTAACGAATACTTTTCTTTGTTGGAGTTATCTACCCAAACACTGTTTTCCTTGTTAGCGCAACTCCTTCGCAACCGTAAAATATTATGACAAATTTATTTTACAAAATTGCTCGTTATATCCTTCGCATGATTTGTCCTATTTTGACCGAAGCGATATGAACGCTCCATATGAGAGTTATTTCCCCTCATGCATTTGTTATAAGTGATATGCATTTCTATCTTGTAAACCATTAGTGCTAGAGACCTAGGATCTTTTGATTTGAGGTCCTTGGTCCAAAAAAATGAAAATAAGGTCAAGGTCAAAGGTCAAGGTCAAATTCAAAATTTTGATTTTGGGTTATTTTCACTCTTTTTCATTAACTTTATAAGATTTCGACAAATTATTTTTACTAAATTGTTAGTTGCGACATGTCGTAACTTAAAAATTTTGATTAGAAGGGTGCGTAGACAATAAATGGGAGTTTTTGCCCCTTTTATATTTAGAATTATGCGTAAAGGGATATTACTCATGAACCATACATAATACAGACCTAGGGTCTTTTGATATGGAATCCTTGGTTTATGACCTTAAAATTGAGGTCAAGGTCATAGGTTTATTGGACGTTCTAGATTTTGACCTTTGCTTGAAATTCATATTTATACATCATTAAGCCATAGGAACTGACATTTTCAACTGAATTTTAATATTTTCATATCAAAATAGATACTTATTGGCGGAAAGACCATCAATTGTTCTTTGAATTTATTTTTTTTTTCTTTTGCCTAATTTTGTTCTTGCGATAAACATTTGTTTCGCAATATGTCACTTAGGTATTTTGGTATATAATATCAAACAGTTTATGCGCTTTTGAAATTTACCCTGCGTAAACGAATACTTTTCTTTGTAGGAGTTATCTCCCCAAACACTGTTTTTTTTGTGAGCGCAACTCCTTCGCAACCGTAAAATATTATGACAAATTTATTTTACAAAAATGCTCGTTATATCCTTCGCGTGATTTATCCTATTTTGACTGAAGCGATATGAGCGCTCCATATAAGAGTAATTTCCCCTTATGCATTTGATATAAGTGATATGCATTTCTATCTTGTAAACCATAAGTGCTAGAGACCTAGGATCTTTTGATTTGAAGTCCTTGGTCCAAAAAAATGAAAATTAGGTCAAGGTCAAAGGTCAAGGTCATATTCTAATTTTTGAAATTGGCTTATTATCTCTTATTTCCAGAAATTGTATAAGAAAACGACAAATTATTTTACCTAAATTGTTTGTTGCGACATGTCGTTACACGTAAATTTTGATTGCAAGGGTACATTGAACGTTAAAGGGAGTTTTCTCCCCTCTTGTATTAAAAAATATGCGTATGGTGATATAACTCATTAACCAACTATGAATAAGACCTATAGATTTTTGATTTGAGTTCCCTGGTTTGTGACCTTGAAATTGAGGTCAAGGTCATAGGTTAATAGGACGTTCTAGATTTTGACCTTTGCTTTAAATTCATATAAATACATCATAAAGCCATAGGAACTAACATTATTAATTGATTTTTCCTATATCAATATCAAAATAGTTCTTTACTAGTGGAAAGACCTTCAATTGTTCTCTGAACAATTGGTTTTTAATTATGTTAATGTTTTATACCACGTTACGTTACACGATTATGAAGTTTACAATTCTAGTGTGTGATAACACTTTGTGATTTTGTGATGGAATGCGATATTTGCTATACCACTCTTCATTTCAACGCACTTTATGACAATATCAATCAGAATGATTATTTTTGCAGTATTCTAAGAAATGACTTTATAGTTTTGTATAAAAGAGCGAATTTTCTGTATAAAGTCAATAAGTATGTAGACTTTTGAAGCCTCAAAATTTCTGTTGTCTTAAATACGCAAATCAAAGATGCAAACACTTTATCAATACTGAACGACATTTTTATGAGATAACTTTGATTAACAAATTTGTATTCGTTATTGCAGAAACATTAACTTAAAATATCCGACATTCTCCGCCTCAGAGTTTATCCCTATTACTTATTATGATTTAGATCAATGTGATTGAATAAAGTTATTATTAGTTAACCTTCAAACTGTGCATGCGTTTCATACATGACTATTGTTTGAATCACAATGTGCATAGATGTGTATAGTAACTCAAATGACCTTAAAATGTACACTGGTCGAGAGTCTTATGTTTAATCAATGAAAATAAAGGTATGAAAGGTAAGAACTGCCACTTTCTCTATTTGGACCAAATTTACCGAATACCTAGTATATAAAAAAAGGGGAAGATTACAATGAGACGTTTTATTCCATTAAACAAGTAATTTTTCGAAGAGAAATGCCGAAATTCATTTTACGCACGGCTATGCCAGGTACAATTATTGTTTATCTTATCCAAAAAACAATCTGTCTCATTGGAATGTAATTATAACAATTAATCTCAAACTAAAGTACTCACTTCATTAAAGTCAAAATATGTCTGATATGTCTACTTTTTTACGTTAAAACTCAATACGATTCTTTTAAGGTCAATTTTGTCTACCTCAGATAATCATGTTATAATTATAATTATAATACGTACAGTCGTCAGAAGGGTTTCTTTAATTCAAAGTTCCAGCTCTGCAGTTGAAATTACTTCTTCATAAGTATACAACAAATCATTCGGTAGCATAAAAAATACCACTGACTTTCAATCTCTTATGTATTGCATGTTTTGGGATTAATTTGTTACACTTAAAAATAAATTAATTCATCAGGTGCTCGTATTTGTCTTACCTGTAGCAAAGATCTGACCAGCAAGACATAATGACGATAATCCGGCGTCTGCGTTAATATTGTATCAACTTTCGTATTTTAGAGAGTGGAAACATACAGATTGCTCATAATACGAGGTTTCCGTCTTAGGAATGACAATTTTCTTTGAACTTATTTTCATAGTTCATTGACCATTTAGAAACTGTGTGATTTTTTTTATCTCTTGATTCTTCTATCTGAATTGTTTAAAATTTTCTGAAGAATAACTAATTCAATTTAACAGTGTCAGCTGTAGACGTATTAGTTTATGGTTACCCTTTTCAAATAAACCATATCACAGCTTTGCCTTAAAATTTATGACACAAAATAAATACAGCGCGACCCTCGCCCCATTGTCCCCCTTCCCCATCACCATGATATCTTCTGTTTTGTAAATGGAGTATCATGAGTTGGATTAGGCAGGTGTTAAGTGGGGAAATTAACAATTAATGCACTACTATCAAATGGTGATGTCAAAGATACACGTACACCTCTATTTAAGTATGGAATTAAAACATACAATACCGCGCCTGCTAAGTATTGTTTTTTTTAAGTGAATAAACAACAGGCTCTTTTAGCTCAAAGAGAATAAAATTGAGAATGGAAATGGGGAATGTGTCAACAGGACAACAATTCGACCATAGAGCAGACAACAGCAGAAGGTCACCATCAGGTCTTCAATGCAGCGAGAAAATCTCGCACCCGAGTGCGTCCTTCAGCTGGCCCCTAAACAAATATATATACTAGTTCAGTGGTAATGAACGCCATACTAAACTCTAAATTGTACACAAGAAATTAAAATTAAAAATAATACAAGACTAACAAAGGCCAGAGGCTCCTGACTTGGGTCAGGCGCAAAATTGCGGCGGGGTTAAACATGTTTATGAGATCTCAACCCTTAGTTGTGCCGAAATATCTGTCAATACGATTTTATTGTATCTTGTTCGTAAATACTTTTGAACATCGTTATACTACCGTTTCCTTTATGTATCTTTTATCTGTGAATCCCATTGTAGAAACCTCAATGTTTTTATGTGCAATATATACATGTTCGTATGCAAGGATTCCTTTAAATTTTACCTCATTTCATGTACCAGTGAATAACGTTACTATACTTTTACTTGATTGTGTAAATTTTTTATATATCATTGACTGATTTTATTTGGTATTTAGAATGGTTTTAAGGTGTACAATTAAAAAAAAAAGAAGAAATGTGGTATGTTTTCTAATACAGTGTGCTTCATTGATTTATTTAATCATGATAATGAGAGGTTTGCAAAAAAACTGATAAAAAAGCACAATTATACAACAGATTGTTTGCTGTTGATTTGGGAAAGAACAAAAAGAATAGCAAATATGCATCCCCTTATAGGAAAATTGATACCATTAATGTGATCATATCTTACCTGTAACACATATTTGTTCTTCCCTGTATGGGAATTGAAACATCTATACGAGCGTTACTGGTGAGTCTTAATGTAGACGAAACGCGCGTCTGGATTGCTAAATTATAATCCTGGTACCCTTGATAACTAGGGCATCGAATGGACTAGCATATATTGAAACGAAAACCGAGCGGTCAGGCTTTGGTGTTAAACTATAAATGTGTAACCCTTAGTGTGTTGCTACAAAGATGTGTTTTGTAACAATGTATAGGTATATATATGAACTAAAGTTATAACTGGCGACCCTTCTATGGTAGCGTGGTACTTTGTGGTATTCTGGTAGATCTAAAGTTTGTTTCTGTATAGGTTTTTGTAAGAATAACAGACTCGTTAAATAAAAAATCACTTTGTATTAACTTTAAGATGCACTAAATATCAGCAATACGTATAAATACTAAATAACTTAACAGTATTCTAGTCAAACAAATAAATACCATACTTTATTAACACTCTCATAACGTGAATTAAAGAAAATGGATAGCGGAAATATACAAATATATACCCCGAAAGTTTACGAACTATAGTCTGGTAATCAGCAAATGGTAAAATTTCAAATCAAATTCAATGTCAAAAGATAACGTTTCTCTCGAGAAGTTATTCTCTAAATGCAACTTGTTAAGGAACTAACAAGCCCACATTATACGGAAATAGTATGGTTACTATTTAGTCTGGTAAATGGTTTTGGTACATGTATATTAAAATCGCTTGGAATTAGCGTGTGTTACTTGCCCAGTGTTAAGTCGTGCTGAAGTCTTATCCGTTTTCTCCACCGTATTTATATTTAGGTACACCAATGTACCGATTTGGTTTACCATTTACCATTTCGGCTTACCATTTACCATTTTGGCTTACCATTCACCGAAATTGCCAAATCCAAATCCGACGTCATAACAAAAATAGGTTATGACGTCATTGTGTTGTACGTCATTTGAAGTAAACAATTCACGATTATGAAAACATAGTCAAGAATAATAAAAAGTTAACAAACATAGTTACACCAGAAATATATAATAGGAACAGCCAATTAACGGTAAGATTTCAACAACATCATCACCCAATTTTAGGGAAAACAAGTTCCATTTCAAGGGATCCCCATTACGTTACAATATATTATATTTATATATTATTTATAGCTGTGTCAGCATGCAATGATACTTTAGTTTCAATTTGAGCATATTTAGAATTCTAAATATCACTAATTACTAGTCTTTATAAATTGCCTTTTGCTGCGAAATAATGTGTGCACTAGAATTGATTGATTTATTTTTAAAGAGCATAAAAGGAGAAAATATTAAAATAATCTATTTAAAGATACATTATACTCTTTAAATATTTGCACATTTGTTTAGATACAGTGTAATAAAATTCAAATGCCAAAATGAAATACTTCGTATTACTTTTCGTGTAGAATTGTGTTGTATGGGCAGCAAAAGGTGTTAATTTTTCATAAAATATCACGGAAAGTTTAAATTTAAGAAAATGGATGAAGTATAATATAAAGAGCCATTTTATGGCCCCTGAAATTGAAACAAAATCAAAATCTTCAAACGCATCAAACGCATGGAAAACTAATGTCGTATTCTTGTCTTGTTAAAAGCAGTTTCCGATGTAGAAAATGGTGGAATAAACCTGGCATATATGCTTATATATACAGTCGCATCCAATTCCATTATATTGACAACTTTGTGTGAACAAAATAAACATTTTATGTATACTGTGTATTTTGCAAAAACAAGATTTTATATACTCAATATACCATGTTAATAGAAACAGCGTATTAAACGGGGTATTTTGTATAAATGTTAACCCATAAGTGTTAATTGCTAAACATCAATTTTTACTCCAGCTGCAATCTTGTTGTCATGTAATTACTGTTATGAAAAACACATACAGTTCAACGTCACAGTTCTGCACTAAAATATGTATACAAAAACTCATTTAAAACTGGTATACGATTTGCATGTGTTTGTCTTCCAAATGTAGCCCATATGCCCATATTGTAAAAAGTAAAATAATAAAAATAACGAACTACAAGGAACATTCAAAACGGAAATTCGTCTATCAAATGGAAAAATCAAAACCGTAAACACATAAAAAAAAAATGCAAAACAACTGTCATATTCCTGACACGGTACGGGTACTTCCTTACATAGAAAATTATGGATTAAACCTAGTTTTATAGCTAGCTACACCTCTCACGTGTACGACAGTCGCAAAAAAAAATATTTATTTTGACAACAATATGTGAACATGACAAACAGACATAATAGATAAAATGTAATGTAAAAAAAAATTGTCATTTCACCTGAATAGTAGAGAAAACAACCATCGATAATCCACATCCAGTAACGACTGTCGGAGTGTAACAGGTCGAGTGTTCTAATGGTGAAGACGTAAAGACCAAGGGAAATGAATAAGGGTAACAATAGTATACAGGGTTCACATCTGGAATAAACACATTTATTCTAAAACCAGTTGTTGGCATGATACGGGTTATTTTCTTTTCATATGTTTTATGATGGTAAGATACTAAACCACTATTGACAGGAGGAATTGTGCATCATTGTCATTTTGTTTAGTTTCTTATATTAACACATTGTGACATCGGACTCTACCTTCTTTAAAACTGAGTTCTTCTGTGCGTATTTTGTTTATTTTCTTAATAAGCTAGAGATGTGGGGGAAGGTTGAGAATTCACATGAATTGTTTAACCCCGCTGCAGTTTTGTGTTTGTCCCAAGCCAGAAGCCTCTGTTCTTGTATGCTTTTTAATTTTAGTTTATTTATATGTTTAGGAGTTTAGAAAGATGTCGATTATCACTGAACTAGTACACATCTTTATTTAAGGGCCAGCCGAAGCACGCCACCGGTACGGTATTTTCTCACGGTATTGAAGACCCATTGGTGGCCTTTGGTTGTTGTCTCTTTGACACATTCGATATTTCCATTCATAATTTTATTCAACATTCAAAATTCGATTAAGCAAAAGGAAATCCAGGTTACAAACTAAAACCGAGAGAAACACATCAATTATAAGAGGGAAACAATGGAACTACAGGAACAATGAACTATAACAAAGGAAACGCTAACATACAGATAAAACTGACTGTAGACAACAACAGCAATATTCCTGACTTGGTACAGAAAATTTTAAGAAATGTTTTAAGGTACAGACCAAATATTTGATGGCCTCAAGTCTTTGTTATCGTGTTCGTACATTTTCCTCAGGCTATTAATTTACACTGAATCCGCCATGTGAATTTAACATTTACTATTAACCTTTTTGCAGGTCAATATGATAAAATTAATTGTACCAATTGTCTTGCACCAGATGCGCATTTCGACAATGCCTGTCTTTTCAGTGATGCTCGTGGCCAATCTATTTGAAATCCAAAACTTATGTAAAAGAAGAAGAGCTCTAATCCAAAAGGTCCAAAAAGTATATACTCAATATAAATTACTCGATTAGAACTATGTTTGCCTTTTAAAAATTTCGTATTTTATTATGGAAACAACCCCTAAAATATGATCTCAGTAATTATAACGTTATGAAATAGTTATCAAAAGTACCAGGATTATAATGTTATACGCCAGACGCGCGTTTCGTCTACATAAGACTCATCAGTGACGCTCAGATCAAAATAGTTAAAAAGCCAAACAAATACAAAGTTGAAGAGCATTGAGGACCCAAAATTCCAAAAAAGTTTTACCAAATACGGCTAAGGTAATCTACTCCTGGGGTAAGAAAATCCTTAGTTTTTCGAAAAAATCAAAGTTTTATAAACAGAAAATTTATAATATGACCATATAATTGATATTCATGTCAACACCGAAGTGCTGACTACTGGGCTGGTGATACCCTCGGGGACGAAATGTCCACCAGCAGTGGCATCGACCCAGTGGTGTAAATAGTTATCAAAAGTACTAGGATTATAATTTTATACGCCAGACGCGCGTTTCGTCTACGTAAGACTCATCAGTGACGCTCAGATCAAAATAGTTAAAAAGCCAAACAAATACAAAGTTGAAGAGCATTGAGGACCCAAAATTCCAAAAAAGTTTTGCCAAATACGGCTAAGGTAATCTACTCCTGGGGTAAGAAAATCCTTAGTTTTTCGAAAAAATCAAAGTTTTATAAACAGAAAATTTATAATATGACCTTATAATTGATATTCATGTCAACACCGAAGTGCTGACTACTGGGCTGGTGATACCCTCGGGGACGAAATGTTCACCAGCAGTGGCATCGACCCAGTGGTGTAAATAGTTATCAAAAGTACGAGGATTATAATTTTATACGCCAGACGCGCGTTTCGTCTACGTAAGACTCATCAGTGACGCTCAGATCAAAATAGTTAAAAAGCCAAACAAATACAAAGTTAAAGAGCATTGAGGACCCAAAATTCCAAAAAAGTTTTGCCAAATACGGCTAAGGTAATCTACTCCTGGGGTAAGAAAATCCTTAGTTTTTCGAAAAATTCAAAGTTTTATAAACAGAAAATTTATAATATGACCATATAATTGATATTCATGTCAACACCGAAGTGCTGACTACTGGGCTGGTGATACCCTCGGGGACGAAACGTCCACCAGCAGTGGCATCGACCCAGTGGTGTAAATAGTTATCAAAAGTACTAGGATTATAATTTTATACGCCAGACGCGCGTTTCGTCTACATAAGACTCATCAGTGACGCTCAGATCAAAATAGTTAAAAAGCCAAACAAATACAAAGTTGAAGAGCATTGAGGACACAAAATTCCAAAAAAAGTTTTGCCAAATACAGCTAAGGTAATCTACTCCTGGGGTAAGAAAATCCTTAGTTTTTCGAAAAATTCAAAGTTTTATAAACAGAAAATTTATAATATGACCATATAATTGATATTCATGTCAACACCGAAGTGCTGACTACTGGGCTGGTGATACTCTCGGGACGAAATGTCCACCAGCAGTGGCATCGACCCAGTGGTGTAAATAGTTATCAAAAGTACTAGGATTATAATTTTATACGCCAGACGCGCGTTTCGTCTACATAAGACTCATCAGTGACGCTCAGATCAAAATAGTTAAAAAGTCAAACAAATACAAAGTTGAAGAGCATTGAGGACCCAAAATTCCAAAAAAGTTTTGCCAAATACGGCTAAGGTAATCTACTCCTGGGGTAAGAAAATCCTTAGTTTTTCGAAAAATTCAAAGTTTTATAAACAGAAAATTTATAATATGACCTTATAATTGATATTCATGTCAACACCGAAGTGCTGACTACTGGGCTGGTGATACCCTCGGGGACGAAACGTCCACCAGCAGTGGCATCGACCCAGTGATGTAAATAGTTATCAAAAGTACCAGGATTATAATTTTATAAGCCAGACGCGCGTTTCGTCTACATAAGACTCATCAGTGACGCTCATATCAAAATAGTTAAAAAGCCAAACAAATACAAAGTTGAAGAGCATTGAAACGGGACATTTGGAGTTTACTTTGAAAGGAAATCGTTTATGTGTTTCGTTTTCCCAATTCCTCATTGTATTTTTTATTGTGTTTTTATTATGTGGTCTTGGCTGACCATATATTTTGCAAACAAATAAGGAAATGCATTAATTTTTAAAACTTGATTTACTTAACAACATACAACAGCTGTGAACAAGATTTCCATTTGAATGTAATAATTTAATCACTCTGCATATGCATGGATTCAAAATTATTGAACCCTTGATATTATGTTTGTATGACTGGTGCATTTAACATATTTAGAATAGTATGAAAGTTCATATGTATTTTGCAACTTCCTCAATAAATACATAAATACATCAAAACACCAAAAACAAATTTCTGTGTCATTTGGTCTCTTGTGGAGGGTTGTCTCACTGGCAACCGTACCATATCTTTTTATATTTATACTTATACTTATTGTTAGAATTTGTTAATCATGATGGTGTATATGTTAGCGGCAATTACTAGAATTAAACATTGAGTTTAAATTCTAGGCAATATGCTAACGCATGAGTATTACTTTTATTGTATGAAATATCACACATTAAGCTTATTTTCTGACTTATTTTCTAAATCTGATGAAAATTTTTAACCAGTTGTCAAGCATAATGATAGGCAATGAGTCACCTTTGTTATTTTTGATTGATCTTCCAAGTACAGGTTCATTCAGTTGAATATACTTAGTGTAATGTATTGATTAAAATATGTTCATAATATTGATATACATTAATTTAGTTGATCTTCAATTTTCTTAATATCTTAACATATTCATAACATCATGAATATGTTTTCAGGATTATGACAGTTGTTGTCCATTCGTTTGATGTGTTTTATCATTTGATTTTGTCACTTGATAAAGGACTTTCAGTTTTGAATTTTCCTGGGTTTTTAGTATTTTGTGATTTTACTTTTAACTTGTATTTCTTTATGGTATTATACAAACTAATATGTTTCAAACAAGTGCTTGTATCTGATAGAAAAATAGTAATGATGAAAATCCACATTTTACTGATTGAGCTAGATTTAATCGGGTCACAAATTGTAGACAAATGTAGACCAGATTTTTTGCTGGCATCATCAAACAATAGTTTGATATAATAGATATAAAGTTATGATAAAGATTTGCAATTAAATGCGTTTAAATGCATTTTGAAAGACACTAAAGAAACACTTCTGACTTCCTTTAGGTAGCATTATAACTTTTTGTTGTTGTATTCAACATAATCGTGTAAAGGTAACTTGCAGTTAAACCCCATGCACATTAATGACCGTTATGAAATAACCGTTTCACAAATTATATCGGATATGTTCCTTACGTCGTAACTACAATCCCCTTCCCTTTCATGAATTTGACCTACCAAAGTAGACTATTTACCGGATTTGTTATAACATAAGCAACACGACGGTTGCCACATGTGCAGCAGAATCTGCTTACCCTTCCGGAGCACCTAAGATCACCCCTAGTTTTTGGTGGGGTTCGTGTTGCCTATTCTTTAGTTTTCTATGTTGGGTCATGTGTTCTATTATTTGTCTGTTTGTCTTCTTTCATTTTTAGCTAGGTGTTGTCAGTTTATTTTCGATTTATGAGTTTGACTGTCCCTCTGGTATCTTTCGTCCCTCTTTTAATGATATTTAACACACAATAAAATATTCATATTAAAAGAATTTTCAAAGTTTCTAACAAATAACGACATGAGCTAAGTATGTGTGAAGCAACATGTTTTGTTATTTTTATTCTTTTTTATTGAGTTTTAATAGTCTGTGCAGTTCACATAACGTGTCATCTATTGGTAATTAATCGTAAAGTAAATAAATGATCATTAAAGTTATAAGAAACCTCAAATCAAAACAATTTATTCACATTTTTTTTTAACTCAATGGATGGTTTTCATTATAAAACTTATGTACATATACTTTTTTCTGAAACAAAATCTTTAATTTGTTCATATTTAGAAGTTTATTTTAGGTAAATTGCTTCCTTTCAAGAAATTCCCCAACATATTTTCCGTTTGCAAAGTGACCATAGTGTGACCCATCTCGTAAAAATCCGTTGGATGTGGGCATGGATGTCCTTAGAATAAACTTTAATTATCTGATTGTTCATGTTAAACACGTGCTCAATATCCATGATTGCTGACAAACAGTTGACAATCATTAACCTTAGTCCTCAAAACACAAACTTTGATTACACTGAACGATTGAAAAAAATAATTCACGATTATACGAAATTTATGCGAAAAAAATGATAAAATCGTGCACAGAAGACTAAGTTTATGATGTTCGTATGCATTGGTACAAGAATTGGAATAACATTATTTTTCACCGGTCACTCGCTTCATATGTAGTGTAAGGAAAACTCAAATATGTTGTGGAAAAAATGAAGCAATCACTTAAAACTTCACTTGATGTGCGTGAGTTATATACTAGTAGTTTAGTTCAATTTGTCATTTCAATCTATTTTTCTTTTATTTTCAGAGATGTTTCAGGGAAAGAGATTAGTGACTCACAAGGGGGTCATATATCATTTCACTTTCGCAGTTGATTATCACGACAAATGAAGACTGAATAGTCATATCTTTGGTGAAAGACCATTGCAGCCGTTTACATGCATTCTCGACAGAAATTCTTTATTGAATACAAGATATCTATCAAAAAGTATAGAATTATAGCTTTTAACGTCGGTTTAAGTTTTTGAGTGAGTTAAATTGGTGACCTATGTGAAAAAATGTACTCAAAAGGTTTTCTTTAATAGTGATTCAATATATTTATACCATGAGATGAGTAAAATTAGCGTTTCATTTTATAAATTTGTAACTATTGATTTTTTGTTTGTTTGTTGTTTATAACTACGTTCATGAAGCAGATACCCTTCACCTTATGCCATTTTGATAAACCATAAAGTTCCTATTCATGGGAACATATTACATATGCACGCTGCTGAAATTGAAGATAATATTTTATTGGTTTTATTGTAGGTTTCTACTTTGGTATGCTACATATGCAAAATTAACTATTAGTTGTTGTTTTTTTATTCAATATATGTTTCTGTTAGCTGAGTAAAATTAACGTTCTATATATGTGAATTTGTAACATACTATTTATTCGTTTGTTTTTATTTCATAGTGGATATCATTCGCATTATTGCCTTTGACCAACAGACTTTCATGCATGGAAGTATCTTATACATGCGCGCTGCCGGCTGAAGTGTAAGACAATGAATCGTTTGATATATATCAAAGTATGACAAAACGAGAAAGGATTTTTGTGGCCATATGTTTAAATACAAGCATATGGGAAGGAGAATGTTACTTGGACTTACTTGGGCAACTGGCCAATACATTTTTTGTATCGTTTAACTTGAATTAAAGTTTCCTATATTAACCAAAAAAGAAAATGCGATTCAAACAGTAAAATTCTTAATTCTAGTGATTGTTTTTATTTTTCTGTCTTTCCTTTTTTCTAAAATACCTTATAACAAGAGATAAATGATTATGTTTCCGGTAGGTGACTATTCTAAAGTTTGAATAAAATGCTATCCGCTGTTGCTACAACTGGACGTACTGAAATACATATTTTGAAAAATCATTATCATGCGATATCAAAATGTGCGGTGAATCAAGATCTGTTGCATGCATGTTATGCTATTGTTCGTTTAAACTCTGCCGGTTTCCTTTCTCAGATGTTTTTATCGGATTCACCCAACGGTTGTCGATCGGTTATTCTTCAAAAACATTTTTCGATTTAGGATTTTGATCTTAAAAATTCCCATTCAAAACAGAAACTGTTTGTGTTAGTTCATTATTTCAACGCCATACAAAAAAACATTCGTTGTTGATTTGCATGACGTGTGAATCATACATAACAAGATAGGCTTAAACGATTTGAAGCACTCAGTTCTGATTCCTTGGTAGATCGATTCTGATGTTACGAAAGAGTTGCACGAACTGTTTGTATTTTAAATTTATTTCCCCTATAACTGCAGACCAAGAAAGAAGATAAAAAAGCTTTTAAAGCACATTTATAATATACCTAATTGTATTACATCAGTACTCTAAAAGGTGCATTAGCTACAACATATAAAAAGAAAGTGAAATGGCGCTTTTAGCAGACAGTTAAGTATAATTTTGTCATAATAAGCTAAGAATTTGGTGGGTTTTTTTCAATTCACCTTTCAATAATGCATTTCTTAATTACGAAACAAACTAATTCAGGAAAACTTAAGATTGACCAATGAACCATAAAATGAGGTCATGTTCAGATGATCATTTCCAGACAGACAAACACACCTTGATCACCTCTAGTTTTTGGTGGGGTTCGTGTTGTTTATTCTTTAGTTTTCTATGTTGTGTCACGTGTACTATTGTTTTTCTGTTTGCCTTTTTCATTTTTAGCCATGGCGTTGTCAGTTTGTTTTAGATTTATGAGTTTGACTGTCCCTTTAGTATCTTTCGACCCTCTTTTGCAATCATTCCATACACCAAATATAGTTGACCTATTGCCAATAGTATATTAAAGTCATAAGAAACCTCTAATTAAAAAATATGCATATGTTTTTTATAACTAAATGGATAGTTTTCATTATACAACTTATGTACCTATACTTTTTTCTGAGGAAAATTCTTTAATTTGTCCACATTTAGAAGGAGTTTACTTATTTTTAATTGCTTGCTTTCAGGAAGCAATTCACCGATATAATTTCCGTATGCATAGTTACCCGAGCGTAACCCTCCTCGTAAAAATCCGGTGACCACAATACGCATACATCTGTCATTGAAATAAACAAATATCTGATTATACATGTTAAACACGTGCTCAATACCAATGTTTTTTGTGATTTGTTTACTTTAAGGTGACAATCGATAAAACTCGGCTTCAAAACACGGCATTTAATGAGCAGCCATATTTGTTAAAACATAACAGAGAGAGAAAAAAATGACGATTATATGATATATTTGAGAAAATAATTATACAATCGTGCACAGAGGACTAAGTTTATGATGTATACATGCATTGGTTCAAGTATTGGAAAAACATTATTTTTCACCACTAACTCGTTCCATATGACTTTAATAAAGAAAAACAGACAAAAAACAAAAAAACAAAAAAATAACATTAAGCAATGAGCCGTACAAATGAT
This sequence comes from Mytilus trossulus, assembly GCF_036588685.1. Taxonomy (NCBI): domain Eukaryota; kingdom Metazoa; phylum Mollusca; class Bivalvia; order Mytilida; family Mytilidae; genus Mytilus; species Mytilus trossulus. The sequence continues at coordinate 1,555,161 of NW_026963302.1, read as the reverse complement.
CGTAGGTCAAATAAAACATGCCAGACTGACATGTATATCGTTAGATATTTGTATACACCAAATATAGTTGATCTATTGCAATCAGTACTTAGTAAAAGAAAGAGAGACAACCAAAACACAAAACCTAACTTTAAAAGTAAAAACACAAAAATACTAAACTCCGAGGACAATTCAAAACGGATAGTCCTTAACAAAATGGCAATATCAAAATCTCAAACACAACTGTCATATTCCTTACTTGTTACATAATTTTATTTAAGGTTAAATTTGATTTTAAAGCTAGGTAAACATCTCACTTATATGACAATCGCATAAATTTCTACTATATTGACAACTAATTGTGAACAAAACAAATAGACACCAAAATATAGTAAGCCTATTGACAAAAGTTTTAGAAAAACGGACCTAAACAACTACTTAACCATGAAAATAAGGTAAAGGTCAGATGACACCAGTTGGATATGTACACCTTACAATCATTCCATACAAAAAATATAGTAGAATTATTGATTGCCTAAAGTATCTGAAATATGGACCTAAACTCGAAAACTTGACCTTGTTCACTGATCAATGCAATGAGGTCGAAGTCAAGTGGAAACTGTCTGATGCCGATGAGGACCTCTCAATCTCAATACTCATAATAAAATAGGAATAAAGAATTCTGAAAATAAAAATTCACCTAGTCACTGAACCATGAAAATGAGGTCAAGGACTATTGACATATAACAGACGGAAACTTCAGAACATAAGGCATATAGACTAGTATTACAATGAATGGGGATCCAGTTCTTGAACCTTCTGAAATATTAAGCTTTTATGAGGTTAGATAACACCTACGCTGGATAACTTTCCTTCTGTCTGCATGTTGACTGCTGTACCAAAATTTGACATTTTTATCAATTATGTCTATTTGTTTTGATCACACATTGTTGTCAATATAAGGGAATTTTTAGGGACTGTCATACAAGCGAGAGGTTTAGCTAGCTATAAAACCAGGTTCAGGGCAAAATTGTCTACAAAAGGAAATGCATGTTCCAAGACAGGAATATGACAATTGTTATCTATTCCTTTGATGTGTTTGCGCTTTTAATTTTGCCATTTCATTGGGGGTCTGTCCTTTTTGAGTATAACTCAGGGTTTGGTATTTTTGAGATTTCACTTTTAGTGGGTATTTGAAAACCTGTTAATCACAGATTTAGGGTCAGACATAGTATTGAGGCTTATCAACCACTGCAGGCTTATTTTGCCAATTTATTTAAAGTATCTTTGATAATTGGCGTGGTTTGCTTGATAGCTTTTACCAGTTTATGGAAATTATCCTTACATTTCAGAAAATGACATATCCTTTGGTTGCGAAAAGAGAAGACCATTTTAAATATAATAGTTTTACACCTTCAAATAAAACAGCCCAGAAGAAAAGTGTCGTAGTTTCAGTAACTACAGAAACCACATTATACTCATTCAAAACCCTGCCTCCATCAACTCTTGAGATGGTGTTACCAAAAACAGTACTGTAAAACAATAATTTTCTAAAGAAAAAGAAAAACAACATATGTTTAAAATAAAACTGATCTTGTGATGTTTATTTTATGTATATCTCAAAATTTATTCAAATGAAAATTTTAAGTCATTCTTTCAATTCAGTAAATATGTTCTAAAACATTTCAAGACTTAACTTAAGATGTTACTATGAAGTGTACTGAAAATGTAAAGAACCAACAACTTTAGAAAAATATCCAAAGTAGCAAAGCAGCTGTAATACTGTTACTTAGAATTTGTTTAACAAGAAAGTTTTATCATTCTTATAAAACAACAACTTCTGTATACATTTGATATAAAAGCAACGGAATAGAACAATATAATATAAAATATAGTGATAAAAATATATTCTTAATATATTCATATTGCAAACAAATAAACAAATAATACTGTGCATGGAAGATAAAAACAGCAGATTAACTAAAACTATCACAGCTTCTGAAATACTGTCCACAAAATACTATGGAACGAATAAGATTCTTTATACATCTCTCAAAAAAATATGATAAAAATATATTATACAAAAACAAAACATACAAAATACTGATATTCAATTTATAACCAGTAACAATGCCACATACAAAAGGAGATTAAAAAGTAAATCACAGTGTCCATTGAAGTGAGATTTAAGTACAAACACAAAAATCAAAACATTAGATGAGACAGGAAGACATTCCTTTTTTTCACAAAAACTGGAATGAAAAACAGGATAATCATTATGTAAGCAGATAAATTCCTGGTTTTCTGAAGTTTTCCCTATATAATTGATCTATAAAGCAGATTTTTACAAATTGTGACAGGTACCATTTTACATATTTTTTAAGGGGAGTCACAACTGCCAAATGGTGCTAAAGTTATAGTGAAACTTGTTTATTTTTTCATGATGAAACAATGCATATATCCAATTATAACCCACAAAGATTAAAAAGCAAAAGCAACATAAATTGCAGTTGGGATTTGAACAAGGAGTAAACTAACTTGCAAATGGTAAACCAGTCAAGGCAGTGGCTGTCATTGTACAACTCCAAACTTATGTGTGGCAGTGATTTCATAAATCCATTTATATAACATAGTTTTCTCTAGACAGAATCTTTCTCATTATTTATAGTACAGTTCGTTTCTTTATATTCGACTTAAATCAAAATTGTGTTCCAGGATAATATCTTAATTGCAAAAAAGTATGTTGGTTATAACAAATGCAATTTTTTCAATCTTAAAATGTAAATAATTATAAACTTTATCAATTACACATAAATAATTTTATCAAATTAATTTTGCAGTATTGGAAAAAAAATATTCAATTCTACAATTGACACAAATGCAAGAAAAGCACCCTTTTCTAGTTCTTTTTAAAAGTTCTTATAATATATTAACAAAGCACTTGAAAATGAATATTAAACAAGCTATCTACTGGTTAAAAGCTTCTCCAAGTCTTCAGAAAAATAAATTTTCTATGCAGCCGTCTTGTTTTTCTGAAAATAAATAAATTTAGTTATAATTAGGTACTTCCTTCTACTTCTTGTTAGGGGGATTTAGAATCAAACTATATTTTCTATAGCCATGTGTGTGAGTGCATTCTAATACTGATTTAAAAAACTACAACCAAATCAGAAAAGTGATTTAAAACAATAAATCAATTTGAGCATTTAAAAATATAAACATATATATGAAGGTAAAAAGAACAAAACAATGAAATAAAAACATGTTTTACATAATACTGAATGGTTTATAATACATTTAAGTAATCACACAACAAATAAATTTGATGAATCAAAATAGGTGTCAACTTCTAGATATCCATGGGGGCATATAAATATTTCAGTTAACTTTTCAATACCAATCCAGATTGGATCAAAATCCCCCATTTGTCAAAAAATGATACCGTTTTCATGTTCACTCATTTTAAACTTTCAGTGAGAGTCCTTTTTCCCCATTTTTTTCAATACCATTCCTGATGTGATCAAAACCCTCTTTATATTTTCACCCTTTATAAACAACAAGTGTGGAGCACTTCTTCTCTCAGAAAAGTTGTCACCTATGGGACCAACAAATAAAATTATAGAAACACAAATAACATTATATGTTATAACAATATGAAATAATATTAAAATTAAATACCATATTTCATTGTATATGTAAATAAATGAAGTGCATGCATACAAAATTAGTTTCTCAAATAAAATTATATTACAGTACTCATGTTGCAGTAAAAGTATTTGTTTAAAGAATACGCCAATACACCAATACCATTTATTGTTTATTGTTTTATGGGTATCTAAAAAGAATACCTTTTTTATGATAGTAAACTGAATGGGATTAATGCTTATCCTTGTTTGCAATTTTAAAATGTTATAATTTTTCAAGTTTTTTAAGTATATATAACAAAAAGGTACAATTGGGCATGATATAATTTTTCAAATATGTTGTTCCTAAGATTTATTTTCTTCAGATTCAAAAACTTTAAATCCAAAGAGAGGCACTAACTATTAAGACCCATCAGAAGCATCAATATTTTTAGTTGCCTGCGAATACAGACAATGGGAGATCAAACTTTAAAACTGGTTAAAAAAAAAAAATTTGCATGTCACAAAGCACAAGATTTATGTTTTTAACTAGGACCCTTATCTTTCTTGTGTATGGAACAAATGCAAGTCTTTTTAGAATTTCTTGTGACAAACCAAAAAAGTTTTGTGCTTTTATACGTTTTTTCTCAAGTTTTTCTCTTCCACAATAACAATATTAAATACACCTATCATACTTTTTAACTGGTAACTTGCCTGAAAATGTAGAAACCTTTATTTTGAAATATTTATGCAGAACAAATAAATTAAATCAAAGAAATAAACAAATTAGGAAATGTAACAATAAACTGGTCTTTAGGGTAAATTCAAAAGGGTAAAACAGGGAAATAAACAAGAAACTGTAATAAAACAGGAATAGAACTTGGATTATTTTAAATCACCGCAATGAAAGGGTGGATATCGCACTCTTTATGACACGATCACACAAACTAAAAATTGTCTAATGAAAATAACTTAACACCACCACACAGAACTACTAAGATATTCTTGTACACAACTAATAAAAAAACAAACTGTAAACATTCATTCTGGATGAAAGATTTTTTCCTCATTTTTTGAAAGATGACAAACATAAACAATAAGAAGTAAGAAATTTGCAATACCAAATTTGAATTCTTTCTAAATACTGAATAATGTCACGCAGCTAAATGTGAAGCTACTAGACTTATTGGGTTCAAATGAATGAACAAATATTGTGGAAATGTTTTAAGTCACTAGCAATGATGATTAGCTAAAAAATGCAAGTTGTGTGAAAAATTTGTGTACATTATTTGCTTATTTAAATTCACTTTCAAATTATGATGTGATGGAATGGATTTTTACATGATAAACACATAATATTGATTGTTTACAATTCTGTCATAAAAAATTAAACATAAAACAGTGTGGAGTGTTGACAAGCAGTGGGTTGGTTGGTGCAGGTTATATTACTGTAACGGCTCGCTGGGACGCATAGTCTCCTCTAGGATTATAGTTCATCTGAGTTTTAGTCCTTTTCATGTAACTTTCTGGTTTTTCAGGTGGTACAAGGAAGACTCTGTCCTCTAATCTAACATCTTTAGCTCTTACTCTTTCTCTGTGAATGAAACATTGACAGTTATTTTAAGAAAGCAAACAAATTCAAAGCAAAACAATTGAAATTTGGCCACTTTATTCAATGATTTCCCCCCACATGTTAAACAATTAGTTAATCAGTGTCCTTTATTTCTTTAATCCTTTAACCATCAAATTAAAATCAGAATTATGAAGTGCAGCCATTATTGAACTATGCAAGCTGGGAAAACATTTTCAGCAGGTGTTGTAAGACTTATAATTTATACAGGTTGATATTGGTTTATACTTGTTTTTCTTCAACCATAGGTGTTTAGTCATACTCTACAAAATCATTGATGCACTAAAAAAACAACCCAAAACAGTGAAACAAAACAAAAAACAAGAAATAAATACAACTTTATTATTAAAAACAATATAAATTATCATAATGAACATCAATTAAGTTTAAACAAATAAACATTAATTCAAAATGATTTTTTCCTGGATTTTCTTTTGTTTTTACCACTCTTCCGTTTGTGTGTCCTGCAAACAAAATGGCTCAATTTTGACTGACTTATAGAGATTTAATACTGATTCCTTAGATTGTTAAGCTGTAAAGGGCATCAGACTTTTAGTTGGAACTTTTAATGAGAACTAACGAAAATCAAAATCAATCTCAGTTTCTAATTCTATATCTGACAAGGATAGTAAAAGATTACATTTCTATAAAGGTTATAAGGAGTAAAATCAGGGATATACCATTTAATTTTGCTTTGGTTCTTAAAATAATCCACAGTCGGTTTCAAATGTGTTTTTTATGGCTTATAAATTCATTGATCAAAGGGAACACCAAATTCACACATAAGAACTCAAGAATTGCTTTTATGGTGGCTTAAAAAACACCGCTACCACTCAGATTACGATTCTACCTTGACAGGTAAGTTTGTATCTAGCCTATAAAATACTTATTTAGCCTTGAGAATTGAAAGGTCAGTTTATCCCATTCATACAAAAGAAGTTTACCTATGAGGTTCAGAATGGGGTTTACAGAATAGAGAATACATGTAATAGCAACAAAAAATAATAGAGAATATAGAAAATGAATATCAAAATAAAGAAAAGAGAATAATTTACTGCATTGCAAAAGTATAAAGAATAACTGTGCAAAATAAAGGGTTACTTAGGTAACTGTAATGCAATACTGATAATATAATCATGATCAATGTACATAATTGATAAATAATCTTGTAACAGAAAGACTAAATTGGAAAATCATTTTCATGAGAATTTTACAGAATGAGTTATTTTAAGGCTATTAAAAGAAAATGCCCTAAAACTTTAAAGAATACAGATATTAAAAAAAACCATCCAGGTCCTCATGTTATTTACATTGTCAAAATATAGGCCACACCATTGTTATTCCAAGAGTAATCTAGACATCTAGTCAAACTGGTTTTTAACTAAAGATCTAGTCAAACTGGTTTGGTATAACTGACAGTTTGCTCCTGCCCTAGATGTCTATTTCACAGTGACCTTATGTGTTTGTGCTTAGAGTACATTGTACTGTCATATTTATTGAGTTTTTTGTTGGGACATGACCTTAACATGCAAAACAGTGGCTTGAGATTTAAATTTAAAAGGAATCAATAAAATCTTAGAAAGTTTATTCTATATGAACTTATTTTAGTATAATAAATTAATATTTGGAATTTTATATCCTGATTGATGATTTTTTTTGGGACAAAGATGTTTTCTTCATTCTAATTCACATATAATTATTCAACCTTCAATTCACATTAAAAGATAAAAAAAAATTTCAGCTCTCTTTTAAAATATTTTGCAACTTAATTTAATAATCCGTTAGAATTTGGTGTAAACAAAAAACAAGAGAACCTGCAAGCATAGTCTATTTCTATTAAGTCAAGCCGATAGTTTTTTTATATCTGAAAAGAAAACTAACACGAAAAAAAAAGGGTGAAAGTAACCCCTAAAATTCAACATTAACATATTTTAAACAATTGAATCAAGCAAAGTTTAAGCATTGGGCAGAATATAGGGTTCTTTTGTACTTTAACAATATCACAATAACAATAAAGTGACCTTAATGTTGGACAAGGTAAATGGCATGAAGCCAATTTTACCAACTTCTTTTGTATGAATGGGATAAACTGACCTTTCAATTCTCAAGGCTAAATAAGTATTTTATAGGCTAGATACAAACTTACCTGTCAAGGTAGAATTGTAATCTGAGTGGTACCGGTGTAATTCAAGTCACCATAATAATGCAAGATTTTTTTTTAATATTCAAACTTTATGATACTTACTGAAGGAATTTACCCATAGCTAGAGACAATTTTCCTGTTTTTGATTTGAACACACTTTCAGTGCCATTACGATGCTGTGCTTCGTCAAACTTCTGTACATCATAACGACCTGGACCCACAGGGTTCTGAAATCATAGAAAGATAAATTTACTCTTTTGTGCACCACCATTTTACCCTAACAATTCTTACAATAGTTGTCTCATTGGCAATCATACCACATCTTCTTTTTTATATTTTTTGCAGGGTTTGTTACTCCTGCTGTGTGGATTCAGTAGAATGTGTCCCCCTGCCTGTAGTGTATGCCCTTATATTTTTACAGTTAGGGGTTTTTTGCTTGTGAGAGAACTGTCTACTTATTCAATTATCATTATTAATGATCTATTTCTTATACCTTATTTTTGTTGATAGTTCTCTTTGGCAATCATACCACATCTTCTTTTTTATATTACAAATTGGGATTTGAAAAAAAAATTCAGCAAGCCTGACCTTTTTTCTATGTTGCTTTTAATCTCTTGCAATTATAAATAAAGACATTCAAACCATAAAGTAATCAAGGACAAGAAATAGGTCATAACATTATAAAAGCATACATTTGTAATATGAGTTCTGTTTCAGGACTGCATCTTCTAAAGTGTGGAACAAAAAATTGTTCTAGTTGTGACTATACACTTCATTTCTAAAATAGCTCTATTTTCAAAACAGCTCAATAAACACTGGTAAGAAAGAATACCTATATTTAAGAAACCCACTCATATTCTCAAGCAAAATACGTGAAATTCTTGAGTTAATATGAGTTCTGTTTCAGGACTGCATCTTCTAAAGTGTGGAACAAAAAATTGTTCTAGTTGTGACTATACACTTCATTTCTAAAATAGCTCTATTTTCAAAACAGCTCAATAAACACTGGTAAGAAAGAATACCTATATTTAAGAAACCCACTCATATTCTCAAGCAAAATACGTGAAATTCTTGTATATTTATCATATTTTCATGTTCAGTGAAATTATACAAATTATTGTACTTACAAAGTTTTGGGTAAAGAATTTCTGTGAAAGTTTGTCATTTCTTTTAGATGTAGATAAAAATCCTGGAGCATTAACTGATTGTGGTTTAGATAGCTCACCAGGCTCATAGCGACCTGGACCTGGAGTATTCTGAAAAGAAAAGATAAAAAAACTCTATAAATCTTGAACATTCTATTTCCATTAAAATGAAGGTGTCTAAAAGCAACTGATAAAAAAGAATTATTTCTAAAGCCTGTAGTTTAAATGATATATTTTTTTAAATGATCTATTTTCCATGCATATGGTTTTCAACAAAATTCAAACTTTCTTTGTTTTCATTTCAATGAATGTCCAATATACTTATATATAACAAACTAATATGTAACCATTTATTTCAAAGCATTTTATTTATGGAAAAATTACAAACTTCTTAAATGTCAGCTATTCTATCACTAATAGTACACCAACATTCTCAACAGTCAAGATCAAAATGTCATCAACTAAGACATGCTTATTGTTTACCTCTTCTTTAGGACATTGCTGAAGGGTACTACAAAATATCCTTTCTGTTGGAACTTTTGGAGTTCTGTCCACTTTACCAAATTTACCATGTCTCTTTCTGTGTATCGTTCCCCAATCATCAGCAAAAGATCTCAGGTTATATTGGCCAGGACCAAGATTGGCTAATTTCTAAAAAAAAAAATCATATATCTATACAGCTTCATTTAATTCACTTCATTTATTTTATCCTCATGTTTTGACAGAAGCCTGAGAAGGTCTTTTAGATCAAAATATTATACTGCCATATTTTTCTTCTTCTCTTTTATTGTTTTGTAGGTGCTTGTTTTATGTTTTTTTAAATTTTAAATTTCAATTACCGTAGCTTTGTACCATTTTCTAGTTCTTTATCTAAGTAAATCCTACATACATTCTATATAATGACCTTATATAAGACAGATGACTCATCATTTTAATTTTTTCAGACTATAAATGCTTATGTATTATTTAAAGTATGTCAACAAATATTCTTCATCACATTTATTTCTTTCATCTTTCTTAACATTCCTGCTGTAAATTGTGAGATTTTGTCTGTAGTCATATATTGGGTTATTTCATACCTAAGATGAAAGTGCTAGAATATAAAAATTGATAAGAATTTTTAATATACATACTGGTGCAGCAAAATGACCATCTGAAATTGGTTTATTCCTATCTCCAGAAAACAGATCATACGGTCCTCGTAAACTGGTCACCTTTCCAGTTGTCTGATCAGCAAAACTTTTAAATTCATAGGTACCAGGACCAAGTTGTGAACCCTAAATTAATATATATAATAATATATAATAAAAAAATAAACAATATACATATATTAAAATTAATATACTGTGGATTCATTATTCCTGAGGTATCCATGAAAATACAATTTTTCATCAAATAGTGAAAACTGGAATATACAAAATAAATGATTCTTTTTTAAATGTTTCAAAGTAAAAAAAATACTAATAACATTTTACCATTAGAATATTTCTTAAGGATTTTTATTCTCCTTTTTCGTTAACTAAAATAATAACTGCAAAAATACCTCCCACCCCCCTCCCCCCAAATTAAAAAAAAAAGTAAGTTGTACATTGCTTTCACAGCCCATTTACAAATTCTTCTTTACAGATTTTCGATAGTTGTATCTGTTAGAATCTTAAACTTACTACAGTTGGTAGATTTCTTTTTGATGAAGATTTAGCATCTAACATTCCGATTGTGCTGGTTGATTTTTGTTCTTTATCTTCCTTGGCAGCATGTGGGACACCACCATCACCATACGTTCCTGGGCCTGGTGTGTCAATCTGGTAAAAGTAAAAATAATATATCTCACTAAAATATTGATGTTTTCTTCTTTGTGAATAAACTAGGTCTGTTTTCATTAGCTTTTATTTTGACCCATACCATAACAAATGGAGCAAGTGTTTGTATTTGTTAAATGATTAACAAAATCATGTAATTTGACTGTTGATCACTGTTTAAATGTTAATTTTTCGCTGCATTTAAAACAATGGTGGCCTGTGGATGATTGCTGTTTTTTGGTCGGGCTGTCACCTATTTGACACATGCCCTGTTACCATATTTTATTATATAACTTTTTCTTTTACATTTTCATCTGAATAATTCAAACTTTCTCCTTTTTCAAAAATGCATATATTTAAATTCAAATATAACATTTTTTACTTTCATAACAAAAATTTATACTTACAACAGTTTTTTCTCTGAATCTTTGTGAGAGAGTTTGACATATTCCAAATTTACTTCTTGGTTTTTCATCTGATGCCTCGACAAAATCTTTGATATCATATGAACCTGGACCCAGTTTCCTCACCTATAACAAACAAAAGATAACAAATCTATATCTTTTTTTAAGGTTGGAAAAATATACTAAAATCTGTCATTCAAAATCTTTTTGTTATTGCCTACAATCAGTACAAAAGCCAAAATAAATGTGATAGTATGGATCATACATTGTTAGATGCTGCATAGGGGCAAGAGGTTTTAAATAAGTTCTGAGTATTAATATCATCCTGTAATTTTTTTTTATAAATAATTTGAAGAGAAACAAATATGGTTGTTGAGGTCCTTTGACTATTGATAAGAGTAAACTAGATTTTGATGATCAAGATTTTGTATTTCAACTTTATTACACAAACTTAAAAATTTGACTCAAGTGAGGGGATGAACAATTCAATTGCTCCTGAAACCTTAAAAGTGGAGGAGCAATTCCCTCCTTTGCCGTCTTTTCTGTTGCCCTTAAACACTTGAGTTGGACATTATGATATTGCTATAACATTACATCTAACGCTGTGAACCATGAAATCTAGGTCACACTATTTTGGACAGTTTGTTTCTGATTGAATTCTGTAACTTTAAATAACACTGTGGTATATCTACATCAATCTAACCCTTTACATTTGTAATATAAACCTGAGGTAAGACAACAAAGATTTATATACAATATATATGTCAAGATGAAGGATTAATAACAAAAATGTTGATTTATAATACAAGTACTTGTAGATCATTGCCGTAAATATGTTAGATGGTATTCTGGTTGTTACAAAATTCTTCAATACAATGAAAGGGTATAAAAATTCAAGTTATTGTATGTTATAACCTGAAATATATTATTACGGTTCTACCAAGGCCCTTCAAGTTCATCAAAATCAGCTTACCGGTATAAGATTATTTTTTTTTTAAATGTACCGGTATTATTATATCAATGCTCATCAAGACAATTATTGTCTCCTATGTACATTTGTAATAAAATATTTATATTTCTATGTAAACTTTTTCTACAAAGAAATACCCAAGTCTTAATTTTAAATAAATAAATCAATCACCCTACATCAAGCTACACGAAACCACATAAATGTTTAATTAGCTAACAACATACATCATTAAAGTGGTATAAATGTTTTATTAGCTAACAACCTGTCATATTAATCAAATACTGTTAAAAGCTACGTAGATCAATACAAACTAAATAACTATTATTGATTGATGTATCTGTTGTGTTGTAATATTTAATACATAATTCAGTTTTCAATCTTTCGAAATACTTGTAAGTGCAATGTATCATGGCGTCCAGGCTTTTAACTGGTGGAGAAAGCTATAGTACCTTGAAGAACCACTAACTTTTGACAGCAAAACTATCCCTTCTCGTCAAGAAAGATCTGAGTCTAACATTTTTGCCATGAGCAGGGTTCAAAAATTAAAATCTTTGATTGGAGATGAAGATGAATTTATAAGGTCGCTGCCAATGAGGTCCCTTAAAAGTTGTGATAGTGGAGAAAACCAGAAGGCCAAAGTACATCACTAACTTATATACAATTTACTAACAACCAATCAATTGTTTATTTTTTTTATCATTGCAAAAAACATGATAGCATAAAGTATGATAATATAAATTCTTTGAGCATTATTTGTAATCTCAGTCTTTACAATTTCAGCAATGGCATATATATTAATCTAACCTTTTTGTCCATTGCTAACAGTTTAAATCAACACTTACATATTTCTGAATTGGCTCAAATTTTTTGTAAGTGACTCAGTTGGGAATCATAAGAAACATAAGTGGTCATAGCAAATAAATTCTGTCAGCTACTATATACAATTCAGAAATTAATAAAATTTTTGGTGAATGGACAGAATTGGGAGATTATTATTGAGATTTCAAGAAAAGCTGCTTACAGATGATATCAAAATGCGAGTTCTCATTATTGTGATACTCTGACACAGGGTCAGAGATGGGTCCGATTACTTTCAATGTAATTGATTAAATTACAATTACTTTGTCATTTGTACGATTAAATTAAATTAATGATTACATCATTTCTGAAAGTGTCTGATTAAATTAATGATTACATTGGCAAAGTAATCATGATTACATCTGATTACAATGAATAAAAAAAATAAAAAATTGCATGATGTGAATGAATAAAGGTTCGATATATAACTATAGCATTTTTTAGAAAGTATTGTGTTTGCTATATTATAAAATGATAACTTCAAACTTCATCTATTTAATAAACCTCAAAAGTTCACTTCATACATACATGAAGATTGTGTCACTAGTTACGACACATTGCACTTTATCATCATTAATCTCTGAATTATTTGACTTCAATTGAATTATAGCTTTATAAAAAGCATTTGCTGTTTGTCTTCTGACATATTCTAGACTTTAATTTATATTTGTTTCAAGTTGCAGTTTATGGGAGTTAAAATATGGATGAAATTGTACCAGTTTAATCAAATTGTAAACAAAATATAAGAGCTAAAAATCATTGCATTTTACATGTCCAGTCTAAATACATACAAAAATTTGTTTATTTTAAACAAGATATGTGTCCAGCTTTTAATTAATTTTGTGCTAATTGAATAAATTATCACATATCTGATTCATCTTTTACCATATATATTGTCCTACAATATATACTCAGTTGGTAATTGCAATAAAAACAAACCTCAATTGGTTTCCTACCTGTCAATTCAAAGATCACAAAAATCACAACATTAACAAAAGATTATAATTTTAAAGGGTTAAAGAAAAGTATTACCGGAACTTGAATATAACAGTTATTATAAAATATATATATATGTACATATTTAAACTGTGAATATATGTACAATATCTTTTACTAAGGCCAGAAACATTGTAATATATGTCTCTTCTTAGGCTATTGATGACTTTTCAAAACTGTAACAGTTTATTTTTACTGAAAGTATACAAACCAATTGTCATGTTTAAAAAAAAAAAAAAAAAAGTAAACCAAACTATCTTCAATATAAATTGAATAAGAATAACAACAAGTTTCCTTTATTGACCATTAACACAGTTTAAGATTTTTTTTATTGTAATCAGAATGTAATCATTAAGTAATCAGGATTACAGGGTATTTTGAAATGTAATTGATTAAATTAAATTACATGTAATCAGATTTTTGGCTGATTAATGATTACAATGATTACTTGAAAAATTATAATCAATTACAGCTGATTAAGGATTACAATTACAATTACCCCAAGTCTGCACAGGGTCACATAATTAAATACATCACAATAATTTTTGAATTTACTATATATAATACATATGTATGTTGGCCTACAACTAAATCCATATAGGCGTCTTGTTTAAATTTATCATACTGTCTGAAATCCCTATGTAGAAAACTTCACTTAGTGGGGGATACAATGAAATATAACATTCTACAATCATCATAAATACCAAACAAAAAAATGTGATACTTTCAAGGTAAAGATCTCTTAAATCAATAAAATTTATTAAAAGATATATAATGAAATTTACTTAGAGAGTAAGTACTTTAAAATCAACAGTACAGGATTTAAATAAAAGCTTACAAAAATAATGTCTCAAACACCTTGTACATTTATATTTAACAAGAAAGCTTCTTTCACATGTTGGTTGGGTACAATTAAAATGTTTCCTTTTTTTGTATACTTTTAATTTATTTCTTTTCATTCCTTTTATTTACTTAAAATAAAAACCAGATTAAATTTTTCAACGTCCACTTAAAGTTAAATACAAATATATATCTATCTTCCATGAATCAATAAAATCATAAAACTTTAAAATCCACTTGAGTTTATCAATGTTATTACTACCCAAGGAGAAAGTAAATATACATGTATATGGAGTAAATAAAATTTGGGTACGTCTAGACTGTCAATGTTAAGAATAAAAGATTATTTATTATTCATTTTTAACAGGCATGTCATTTGATGTGATACATGTTTGATCATTTAACACATTTAAACCATATTACAAATTTAGTTACTATGCAGTAGAAAGTGTAACTTTGAAAAAAAAGTCTTATGGCCATTTATTAGACTGTTGGTTTTCCCATTTGAATGGTTTTACACTAGTAATTTTGGAGCCCTTTATAGCTTGTTGTTTGGTGTGAGCCAATGCTCTGTGTTGGAAAGCCATACATTGACCTATAATGGTTTACTTCTATAAATTGTTATTTGGATGGAGAGTTGTCTCATTGGCACTCACACCACATCTTCCTATATCTATATGGTGAAGCTACATGTATATAGATGCTTATTCATAAGACAATAAATCATTCAAGACTAAGGAAAAGGACATTAAATTACAAGAAACTAGTCATCAACACCGTATCTCATTGGATTGTCCTCAACACCCAAATTCTACCATCAATCAAAGGTGCTAGACACTAAAATTCAAATTCCCTGTTTCAAAATCTTATGCATTCTGGGTAACATTTTTAAAAGCTAACACCAGAATGTTGTGATTGGTTTAAAACATACTTAACAATGGAAGTTCAACCAATGATGTAATGTTATTTTAATTTTGGTGTACGAACAGTGAGATTACCCATAGTCCTGTAGATTCTGAACAAGTCAGATTTATTTTTCCAAAATACCATAACTTACCAGCATCCTCTTCATTTCCCATTGATCTTTATTAAGGAGGTGAGGTAATGCAGCTAATTTTTCTACTTCATACTGTCTAGACCACCCAGGTCCGTCTGCTCGTAATTCAACAGACTTTTTACTAAAACCACCATGGCTGACATCGTAAGCTCCAGGCCCAAGCTTTCTTTTCTAAAAAAAAAACAGTAATTTTTAAAAGACAATTGTAGACAACAAATTTACAAATATTCTGTATTATATACATTTAATTACACCTAATATTTTTCTAAAACAAATTAAATTCTTATTAATGTATGAATTCCAACCTTTCTTTATTTGTTTCTAAATCAAAGACAAGAAATATCTTCATTTTTTGGCATAAAAAAAACAACCAAGGTTAGCATTGATGCTGTCTCGCACATTTCGTTCAAAACCAGCATTTTACCATTAGTTTCTCTGTGATAAATGTACATTCAAAATTAGCAAGATTAAGCTTAAGCAGATTCACCTTGTCTTTAATATGTCCAGAGATGTATTCAGGAAACTGGTATTATATATGTAGTAAAATAGGTACATGTATCATATATTTTTTTTTTTTTGCTTTATAGTTATCAGTAAGTACTAAATACACGGTATTTTCTTTTTCTACAGTAAAGTACTCACAAGTTCATCTGTAGAATATTTATCATATGCAATTTCTGTAAAGGTTCCAGGATATTTACTTTTTGGATGAACACCAGACACGTCAAATCTGAAACAATTCAAAAAGAAATTAAGAAAGCTTAAATGTCATGACCATATGCTTTCAGTGAAAATGTGTACTGCATCAAAATATAAAACTTAGTAATTGACTCATTTACAACTGTAATAACTGTGTCAGAAAAACCAAACACAACAAAGTTTTGTATGATATAGGGATACTAGGTGTAAAATACACTAATCTGACACCAATGCATACAGTGACCTACACATTTTTGTTTAGAGACCAGCTGAATTTTCTGGCTGTGTTGAGGACCTATTGGTGGCATTCAGCTCTTTTCTGCTCAATGTTTGGGATGTTGTGTCTTGACATATTCCTTATTTCAATTCTCAATTTTATTAATAAGTTAAGCATTTAAATCTGTGAAACGTGAAAAAACTGTGAAATTACAAAAAAAAATAAAAAAATCTATGGATTTAAAATAATGCACAATGTAAACATGGTAAAAGAATTAACAAAAGAAGACTATTTCAAAATTAACAATTTATAAACTTTAATGTATAAATTCATTAAATTACATGATGAAAATTATTAGCTTTGGCATACTTCTTTTATAACACACAGATCTTTAACTAAATGTGTGTTATAATAGAAATTTGATAATCATTAAATTGATGACAATAGGTAAATTATAAGACATAAATGTACAAAATGTATCAAACAATGCAATTTAAAACACCTGTTATATATTTCAAATCTGCCTATCAATTAATTCTTCTTATCATTAATCTGATTCAATAAAAAAAAAGACTGAAATAAAATACATGTAACGTAAAATAATCGGTTTTTTAAAGTATGTTAACCAACTTTTATATGAGAAAACTTTATTCTTTTACATCAGAAATTAAGCTAAACATAATTTACAAAAAGGTACATGGATAAATGATTTCAAAAATTAATAAGCATGATAAGTAACCATAATTAGGCCATTAGTTTTCTCATTTGAATTGTTTTACATGTACATTGCCAATTCGGGGCCTTTTAAAGCTGACTGTGCAATATGGGCTTTGCTCATTGTTGAAAGCCGTTTATTGACCTACAAATGTACATATAGCTGTTAATTTCTGTGTCATTTAGGTCTCTTGTGGAGAGTTGTCACATTGGAAATCATACCACATTTACCACATCTTCTTTTTTTATAAATAATCATAATTCATGTATTTAAAACATTTGCAAATTGACGCAATATGATCATTTATCAAATAACTTCCTTTATTCTCATTAAAAAAGGAATGTGTCCAAACATGTACCGGTAGTACACAGATGCCCCACTTTATGGACTATGAAATTGGTGTCAAAACTCTAAGTTTCTAGTTGATTGGACTTCAACTTCATCAAAAACTTTAACCAAAAGCAGGACAGACAGCTGCAGATGGACTGAAGAATGAATGACAGGATGCACAGACCGAAGAAAAAAATGCCCCTTGTATGGGCATAAAAACATGAAGGTTCTTTAAATAAATAAATATTGCAAATGAAAGAAATTCATCATGATTTGGTGAAATTGTAGTTGTTCCAGTATAGAAGAGAATTTTTCAATTTTTTGTTCTTTTAAAGCAAAATGAAAGTCCCTGGCTTGATACATGATTTACATAAGTTACATTTTAACATTGCCATATAAATAATTATGAATCCAAATTCAATTTAAATAGTTCTTTCAAAATAAAAATTCTGGACTTTTACTTTTGGCCAAAGACATGTAAGATGTGACCAAGTCAATTACATTCAATTGCAGAGTCTGACTAGTACATGTAGCTACTAGGTATATATAGGAAGAAGAAATGTCAAAAAGAAAATGAATAATAACTATTTAAAATCCTTCAAGGTAATCAGGTCTTCTATCATTTGGATCCACCTCTTAATCATAATAATTACATTTTTGTACGATGCCTTGAGAGGCTATTCTAATTATGCTGTGAGGCCTTCCAACGATTAAAATTGCCTTTCTTTCAAGACTTCATCAATCATAATTATTTGAACTACCCATTTTAATACTTGATTTTCCAATTTGTACATTTAGCCAGAATAATTTAACTTGTCAAATCAAATTCATGTCACAATGTCCTAATTAAGACATGCTTCCCAACACCACAATAATTCAAACTGGACATTTTGTGACATGGAATGAAAATTTGAAAAGTATTTATCTTGTTTTATGGTCAGATCATCATGAGCATGTGTATTTGTAATAAGAATGCTTTTTAAATGGAAACTGTGATGCCCTACGGTAATGCATTCTTAAGAGAATGAAAACCCATATGAAGATACATTATACATGTAGTTTACACCAAGTTCACACAGAAAAGAACTTAGTCCTAATAATTATGATGTTTTTCAAGGGTATCTTACTTTTTTTTCTGTGCACCTTGGCTATAATACACATAAATGAAGAAATAAATGAAAAATGAACAATTTTATGCCTGATTAATATAATTCCAAGGCCTTCCGTTGGCACCAGAAGCAACGAAGCAGCACATCTATTTTGGATGGGCAAATATTCACTTTTTGATAAGGGATAAGCCACGGTCCCAGCTTTTCTGGCAATACAGCCGTTGGACGTCAGAGTAATCTTGGACTATCATACACCTTATCATTGATATTTGTCAGCAAGTACTGGACATCACACAGGTTTCTGTAAAATTTTGATATCAAAATACAAAATATCTGACGCCACTATGAAAAAGTGATTGTTCTATGACGTCAATAGACAACTTTTGAGTTCAATGCATTTCCGTCAAAAACTCTGGTTTTAGTGAACGTCTTTTGTGCGTTTAGGGGCGTCATCACTTCCGTTGCAATGTTGAGCGAGTGGTTGGAAAACTATAATTCTATATTGTACGAATTATTAGGCAAATTGATTTCTCAAAATTGACAATCAGCACTGCTGTCATTAGGGAATTGTCATTAAGTACCTACAGAACAACAATTATATCTAGTTTATACTGCACAATGACGATCACTAACACGTTTGATGATCGTTAATAGTGCAGGGATACAGACGACCCCTATTATCTGGTAAATGACCTCATAAAGGCGCGTATAATTGACGAGTTTTTTCCAGTGACGGATGATTTCGAAAGTGGTCTATTGTTCAAGCAGTAAAGATTCTCAGGTCAGCTGGGAATAGCAATAAGTGTATTATACACCTTATCGCTAATAGGGCTCTTCACGATTAGTTAGGCCATATTGGATAGGGGCAGATTTTTTAGAAAGAGGTGGAAATAGTATGAAAAAAGTAAAAACACAAAAATACCGAACTCCGAGGAAAATTCAAAAAGGAAAATCAAAAATCAAAAGGCAAAATCAAAAGTCCAAACACATCAAACGAATGGGTAACAACTGTCATATTCCTGACTTGGTACAGGCATTTTCTAATGTAGAAAATGGTGAAAGTATGGGAAGTCCTATGTGTGTTTCCAAGCAACAGCTCTGTTTTAATGATGTGTTCCCGTATTTTTCACACCTTTTGTACATCCATTATGAAAATCTGCCCTATTTAATATGGCCGAACTAGTCCAAATAATTATGACGTCTGGCAAGGCTATTTTAATTTTTTTCTGGGACGCCTTCCTACGACCTAGGAAGGCGTCCCAGAAAAAAAATCAAAATAGCCTTGCCAAACGTCATAATTATTTGGACTATGGCCGAACTAACCGTGAAGAGCCCTATTCCGACTGACCTGGCCGCTTGAACCTTCGGCGCATGCAACAAACACTTTTCCATTGTAGCGTCAGATATTTTGTTGTTTTATGATGTCAAAATTTAATGGGAACCTGTGTGATATTCTGTAAAGGCAGACAAATAGCGATAAGGTGTATTTGGTTTAGACAGTTCTAACTCATTAGAATAATAAAAGTAAAAGAAAGACAAGACAACCGATTAAAACCACCCAGGGAACAATCCATTATAATTGTTGCTGCAGAATAAAGAAGTTTGATACAGTGCAACGCATAGCATGACAATAGCACAAACATCATCCTCCAGACAATCTGAAGGGTGGAAAATTAAATCATATGGATAAAAAAAAGTTTGCAAACTTAAATTGTTAACCTTGCAGTCTGTGTTCCAAATGGTGCACCGCCAAATTTCTTTTCAGCCATGGTTCTTTTTCACTTAATTCCCTTGTTTAGTTAGTTAAAGTTCATATTTAAATACTACATGCTCTTTATTTACATTTTCTTAAACGTCAATAAATTTGTACGGGAACTGGAAGTCAAGTTGTCAGCGGGAACGGTCACATGGCAACATGAAGCGTAGTCTCTAACCGTAACAAGAGCTCTAAATGATAATTTTAACATATTTTTCAGCTAGATTCAAATATATTTACTGTTTACATTGAAATATTTATCAATATAGATACATAATGTTATCAAAATTATAATTTAACACTTTGAAGATAATTTTACTTCAGATAATGATAACTACAGATGGATTCCGATTGTATAAGTAAATTCGGCGGGAAAGTTAAATTTTCCTTTGAAATCCATATTTTATTTTGAATTTTTTACCGTCACCTTAGGCAGCAATCATTTGATTTTTAGTTGCAACTGAGGGTGAAACAAATAACTTTTTTTTCTCAGGGTCAAAAACATTTTTTTTTTCTCAAAAAACTGCCCGGGAAACAAACTTTTGTTCTTGAAAAAAAAATTATGTTATTTTACAAAAGTGAAAACCATTGAGCGAAACAGTGCTTCTTGAGAAAGGTACTTTCCTATGCAGTGTCAATTTTCTTTATGTCTACAAGTCTCTGAAAGGTATGCTTAACCACAAGCAAGACTTGACTACAACGCAAGCTACAGTCAGTATTTCATTACTTTTCTGTAAAATGTACAACTAAATTCTGATATCTGAATATTAACCGGCCAAAATACATATTTAAAATCCTTATGAACAAGTTATATATATAAATCATGTAATGGTGAGAACAGACAATAGACAACACGTTGCAGAGAAGTTTTCTTTAAGACTTTGAAGACTCCTTTAAAGATCTTTAAATGTTTTTACAATTTTCTAATTGTTGGGCAATCCGTTGAAAGCAACTTACTTACTTACTTATAGTTACTTATAGTTGATTTCCAGTACAGGATCCCTCAAGGTTCCTCTTCACCAGACTCGTAATTTAATGTGTTTCTTATACTATTTTGACCGTGACTTCCGGATATTTCTGCTCTATAGTCATTATAGTATAATTCTTCGTCTGACCAATATTTGTCTAGTCGATTTTTGAATGCATTTATCGATGGTGACTTTGTTATTTTATCTGGTAGTTTGTTCCAGGTTTTAGCAATTCTAACAGAGAAAGAGTGTTTACGGATATTAGATTGGAATCTTTGATGAACTACTTTATTACTGTTGGTCCTACTACTACATCTTTGTTGAGAATCGTCTGCCTTTCTTAAAAATGAGCTAACTTCTTTGTCGTAGTATCCGTTCATTGTTTTAAAGGTTTCGATCATGTCTCCTCTTATTCTCCTATAGGATAATGTAGGTAAGCCTAGTTTTTTTAGTCTCTCTGGATAGCTCATGTCTTTTAGCCCTGGTAGTTGTTTTGTTACCCTTCTTTGGACACCTTCTATTTTGTCTATATCTTTCTTTTTGTATGGGGACCATACTGAGCTGGCATAGTCTAGGTGTGTTCTAACCATGGTTTTGTAAAGTGGCATGAATGTTTCTATTCCCAGGTATTTAAATGTTCTTCTAAGAACTGCGAATATGGAGTTTGCTTTGTTCACTTTTTCACTAATGTGGTTTTCGAATGTGAGCTCTGCATCAATGAGAACTCCAATATCTTTTTCCTCTTTAACTTGTGCTATAGGATGATTTAGTAGGCTATAGATTGGTGGATGGTCAGTGCTATTAGATTTCTTACTTATTTTCATATATTTGCATTTTTCTGGGTGAAATTTTAGCAGCCATTTGTCACTCCAGGATTCCATCTTATTAAGATCTTCTTGTAAAATTTGTCTGTCATTTTGTGTTTTAATTATTCTGAAGATCTTAGTGTCATCTGCAAATAGGTATGCATCAGAATCTACTTGGTCTGGGAGATAATTTATATATAAAACAAATAGGAGTGGTCCTAATACTGATCCTTGGGGTATCCCAGATGTAAGTTACGTTAGCCCAGTCTGACTCTTCACCATTCACTACGACCTTTTGTTTCCTGTCTTCTAAAAAGCTCGTTATCCACCCTACTATATCTTCATGAACACCTAGATTTTTGATTTTGGCTATTAATCTTTTATGTGGTACCTTATCAAAGGCCTTCATAAAGTCTGTATAAATGCAGTCTATGTCTAATCCTTGATCTAGTGCCTCTGTCCATTTATCAATCACTTCTAATAATTGGAGACCAGTTGACCTTCCTGCAATAAATCCATATTGCTTTTTAGAGAATAGGTTGTTCTTTTTCATATGCTCTATTATAAATTCACGTAATATATATTTTCTCCATTATTTTACATACTACTGATGTCAAACTGACTGGTCTATAGTTTTTGGCTAGTGACTTGTTACCCTTTTTAAATATTGCACTTATCATAGCATTCTTCCAATCGTTAGGTACGGTCTTACTTTCAAGTGATTGATTATAAATGATACATAGAGGTTTTGCCAATGATTCAGCGATCTCTTTTAACAGTCTGGGGTGTAGTTTATCCATCCCTGGAGATTTGTCTATTTTTAATGCATTTAAATGCTTCAGCACTACTTCTTCCTTAATTTTTTGATATGGCATATCATTAATTACTAATACAGGCGTTGGTGATGGTACCTCGCCATCAGGTTCCTTTGTGAAGACACTGGAAAAGTATTCTACTAGTAATTTGGCCTTTTTGCTGTTATCTTCTGTTTTATCTGATTTTGTGTCTTCTGTATCCAAATGTAAGTCCCCAATTCCTTCTTTGGTTTTTGTTATTGACTTGATATAGCTCCAGATAGCTTTAGGGTTTTCTTTAGCTTTTTGTGATAGATTTTTCTCATATTCCCTCTTCAACTTATTTACCCTACTTTTTACTTGATTCCTTATCTTATTGTATTCCTTCCTCACTTCTGGGTCGTTATTATTGGTAATCTTTTTTGACAGGATGTTTTTCCTTTTTATTTTATCTATGGTGTTCTTATCCATTGGGAAATTATTTTTCCCTCTACCGATTTGTTTCCTTTCTTTTGTTGGTATATACTTTTTGTCCATATCTTGAATTATACTTAAAACTGATTTCCAGTTTTCATTTATATCATTTTCTTTCTGTAATAATTCTGGCCATTTAATTTTATTTAATTCTTCTTTTATTTTTATGTTGTTTCCTTTACTGAATAATTTAATTAATTTAGGTTTGCTATTAATATTTGTATAGCAATTGAAGTCAAATTTCATGGTACAGTGATCACTTTTTCCTAGTGGACTTTGATATTCTAAATTTGAGACCATATTCTCCTCATTGGTTAAAATCAGGTCCAAGATATGTGGTGTATTGGTGCCTCTCCATCTTGTTGGTCTTGTAACATGTTGAAATAAGAAATTTTCTTGTAGATTTTCTAAAAATCTGTATTCATTACTTTCTGTACTATCACCTGGTGAATTCCAACTATCCCAGTTTATTTCTGGATAATTATAATCTCCCATTATTAAGATATGTGAGTAGCCTTTTTTACACGCTTCAGTAGTGAGTAAATTTAATTGTTTAGTGTACTCCTGTGATCTATTTGATGGTGACCTGTATATTAATCCTAATAATAGCTGGTCTGACTGATTTAAATTGATCTTAATAAATAAGTTTTCTTGGAATTCTGTATTCATATGGACCTGTGATGCGTCCAGTTGTTTATCTATGTACAATAAAAGACCTCTGCCTATGTCGACGTCTAGGTTTTTACCAAACATGTTGTAGTCAGATACCTCGGCTAAAGAATATTCTGAGATTCCTGGTTTATAACGATTATTTTTTGGTTTAACCTCTGTGATACCAATTATTTTTGGTTTGTCGTCTCTTGTTCGTACTATTAGTTCAGGCAGCTTGTTAAATAACTGATCTGCATTTGTGTATATACAGCTCAATTTGGGTAAAACTGTAAAATTATCTGTTTTTACATTTTTAAAAACCTTTTTACCATTAAAATTATTTACATCCTCTTTTCCTCTTTTTCCTTTTAGGAGTCTAGCTTCTTTAGTCTGACAACCTTCCTTGCCCAAGGTGGGCCCCTTACTCTGAAGTGGTAGTCCCCCGAAATCTCTTCCTCAGTTTGTTTTTTTGCTTGGTCCCATAATCTTTTCTCTTGCTCTCTTTCTGCTTGGGTTAGGTCGTTACTAACTCCCACTTTTGCGTATTTTGGATTTGTTTTTATGTAGTGTATGTTTCTGAATAAGGTGATCTTAGGCTCTGCACTTGGTAATTTTACTAGGATTGGTCTATTTAGTTTTTCTTTATTAAATTTCCCAAGTCTTTTAATTGTCTTCAAGTTTTCCTTATCCAATTGTATTTTGCAATCTTTAAATAGCTCATTTAGTCTTTCTTTGTCAGTGTTTTCTCTTTCTTCTTTGTTCTCTTCGTCTATTTCCGGAATCCCAAAGATGATCAAGTTATTTTCTCTGGACTTTCTCTCGTTGATTTCTTCAAGGACATTTGTAACAGTCTCCTTCCTTGTTATATTTTTCGCTGCTTTATCTACCTCGCTGTTAGTGGAGTCACTATCTCCTTTAATATCTGGCTTTTGTATCTTGCTTATTTCTTCTGTTATTATGGCTTTCACTTTATCCTCGTCACAACCTTCTTCTGTGATTGGTGCCTCTATTTTGCTCACTTCCTCTTTAACAATCTTTTTTACCATCTCTTCATTGCAGCTCTTAATTTCCTCACAAACAATCTGCTTGACTTTGTCCTCGTCACATTTATTTTCAACTGTTTTTTCGAGTGATGTAATTCTTTCCTCATAACTCTCCATTATCTGTTTGCACCTTTTTTCTATCTCAATATCGGTAACTGCGTGTTGTTCCATGACTATCCTGCATTTTCCACAAAACCACATTGCATCTGTTTTGCATAACATGCTGTATTCCGCTTTTGTTTTCTTTAGACAGGATATGCAAAAATGTTCTTTGCACCTTTGGCATTCCATAAGTTGAGCCTCTGGCTCTTTGAAGATTTTGGTACATTTAGCGCATGTCCATGCTTCCTCCTCGTCTTGATTTAATTTTTGTGACGATTTGGGACCTGTTGTACTACCTTTTCTAGTTGTCATACTTTTAACTAAATAAAATAGGGCTTCCCTATTTTTTTTATTTTTTATTTTTTTTATCTGTTTAAAGATTGTATAAGGCTTCCTTACACCAATTTCTTATGAAATATTTTATTTTGTACTGTTTTTATTTAAAGAACAGGGGTTCCCTATCCTTGATTGTTGTACTTCAGCCGAGGTTAGACTATCTTATGGATTTTTTGTTGTTTTTTTTTTTAAAGGACAAGGCTACCCTATCCTTGACTGTATTTGATTGTCGATTGAAGCTAGACTACCCTAATTTTGACAGGGCTTCCCTATCGTGCGTTTAATTTTTATTTTCTATTTATTTTTTTATTTTTTTATTTATTTTTTTCGGGACAAGGCTTCCTCATCCGTTTGACATAGACTGCACTCTCGAATGATAGAAATAGGGCTTCCCTGTTTCTTCAATAATTATCTCCCTTTCCTAATAGGACAAGAATTCCTTATCCTCCTAGAGTTGATTAATAGCACTGACCTCTTTATTAAAAATAAAAGAAACAAGGCTTCCTTTGTTTTTTTTGTTTTTTTTTTAATTTTCTCCTTGTTATATATATTCCTTTCCTTCTTTCAGAAAACAAGGCTTCCTTGTTTTCTTTTTAGTTGTTGTTTTTTTATTTTGTTTTGTTCCCTTCTTAAATAAAACTATGCTTACCTCTAGTTAATAGGGCTTCCCTATTACTATTTTCTCTCTGTTAGAATATGCTTATACCTTTTAAATCTGGAGACAAGGCTTCCTTGTCTACGGAACTATTTTCCTATCTATAGAGACAATATTTCACTACGGTATCTGCAGAACAGAGCTTCCCTATTCTGTATTACCTCCCTTATATTAACTGTACCTAGACAAGGCTTCCCTGTCTGGTATTATTAATATATATCTGTATAATAACCGTTACCTTATGCAACTAAAAACAGGGCTTCCCTATTTTGTTGATACTTCTTTAACAGGTTTCAGACACTTCTAGGGACAGTTCCACCATTTCATAAACCCAAAGTTTAGCTATCGTTCTATTTGGATGTATGCCGTCTGACAGTAGTTTATAATTTTTCCTATATCTCACCCTGGTTTTGTTTTTGGGTTTATTAGATATTATTTGATCCTGTGAGAATCTAGGTGCTCTATACTTCTTATTTAGTAATATTAGCTGTCTATTGTAGTAATCTACTTGATAGCACAGTTCTTTATCCAGGCTACTTGCTTGCGTTACTGTTCTATACGCTTTTGTCTTGTCGATTACCAGTGCCGGATAGTGCCTTTTGTTTTTGTCCTTTTTAGTAACAATTCTGGTACCCTTATACTTTTTCACTGCTAGGGAGAAGTTTGTTGATTTTGTTTGGTTGTTATTTTGATCTACTTTGTCTTTGTTTTTCTTCCCTTCTCTATCTCTGATTTTTTTGTTAAAGATTGTTATCGAGTAGTAAGGGCAATCCAGAAAGATTATAGTGACATATTTGTATTTTGCCAATATTTTGTCTCTTAAATCTCTGTATCCTGTGAGTATTGTCTCTATATTTTGATAAGGGTAGTTCCTTAAGTATATGTATTTCCCCTTTGTTGTTATTTCACAAGTTCCGAACCAGATTAAAATGATTGGATCTTTAGTTTTCAACTCTTCTAGTTTTGCAAAAAGGGTTTTTAGATGTTCCTCATTGGAGGCTGTAGTTCCACTCTTTGCTACTATGTGAAACTTATCACTGATGCTGTCTGGAACTATTCTATCTAGACTGAACCCCTTGCTATCCGTAAATAGTACGGTATCTCGTGAAAGGCCCTGCCTTTTAAATAGGTTATAAACCCTTTTATATTCTTTTATAATCTTATTCACTGACATGAATTACAGTTAATTAATCAATGTCAATTACGGATATATATATATATTCAAGATTCAATTTCAAATTTCCCGGAGAAAAAAAAAATCCAAAATGGCGGCAACGAGCCTAGTGTCAATGCACAATTTCAGAGGAGATTTTTCACTTTTCTTCGCTGACTAATCCATATTTACATTTATATACAGTTATTTATGACATATATACTGAAAATGTTTGACTTGTTTGACAACTAACTAACAAAAACACACAGAAAACTTATCTTTTCTTGACTTTTTGTAGCAGCAGAAAAAGCTTGACCCAACGTCATATTAGTTTTGATTTGAAAACATTGAACGGAAGCTACTAACTCGCTCCTTGTATCAGTGCATTCACTTTGAATTTGAAGAAGAAGAAAATTGAAGTCAAGTTCATCCGACGAGGCCGAGCACCAAATGAACAATATTGAATTTGAATAAGTTGTTATTGAGGACAACTAATGATCACTAATATGTAGTAAAACTAAATCAGAGATCAATATTTTAATTAGATTGTTATTGAGGGGTGAAACTGGACAGCGCTGTTGTGTTAGAATAACATTCATTTCAAACTTGCATACAAAAAAATCTCGGATTTACTCTTTTCCAGTATGATTTATTCAATGGAGATAGATATAACACCACGACAGAGAAACTATCGAGTTTGTGGACATATTTATTTCCTAAACAGGGTCCGAAGTTAAGCTTTTTTGTGTACTGGCCAGCCGGACCAGTGGACTGAAGAATCTACTGGTCCGGCTCCAAATCTATAATGGGCCTGCAAAAATGACAATTTTCGATCTTTTTTAGTTTTTATATCTAAGTTTCCTTTAATTTGTCAATTTCATAAACTTTATTCCAATCTTCCTTTTGAATGTCACTTATTTTAATATGCTTTTGTCAGGCAGTTTAACTACTTCCCAAAATTTCCGAATTTGAGAAGCTACAACAATTAGTCTCTTTATATAGATATTCCAGATATGCAATCCTGTTACACTTCTTCTATAGTTGAAGTTGCTCTAGTATAGTTGTATCATTCCTCACAAGCGTATTCAAAGACAGGGCGAGCTACATCAAACGCATTTTTCTAAGTTTCGTCTCTTTTTAAATTTATTTGTTTCTGAACTTTGAAATGTTTTGTTAAACTTTTAGCAATATTATATGGGCTCTGTGGAGCATTCACGCAACATTGCCAATTTGATATTTCGGAAAACCGAACTGTTGCTTGACACATACTTGATCCTAATCTGACAAATCGTTTTTTTATGGAACTGACGCGTCATTTTTGGTGGTGTTATCAAGTATTCTGGATTGCAATTAGTTGGTGGATTATACTTTATGATAAAGGAGTAGACGTGGTGTTTTTTTGTGTCTCCTTTGAATGTGTTCATAGTTTCATGTCCTCTAATAAAGATGTGATTATGATTATGCCTTGCCTAATGAGTCTGCTTGCTATTCTTTGAGGTTTCAGGTTTTAAATATATGTATTTCAGGCGCTATTTCATCTGCTGTTTCCATTATTATTCCGCAAGATTTTTGTCTGGACCATTATAGCTTAATTGATATTTAACTGTTTTAGTAGCTTTGTTATTCGCATTTCTTCAATTTCGATATCTACAGTTTACTTGATGGTATTAGATCCCATGTTTGGAAAAGAAGCAATTTAAAACAAAATGGAATTGGTTGTCTCCTTCTTGTGTTTTGGATGTATTGTCTTAATAATTCTATAATATTGATACACCACTACTCCGGTCTCTCCTGTTTTCTCGAATTTTTTTGTTCTTCTCATATCTGTGAGTTTTACCCAGTTTTCAACATTTTTTGTCCTTTTGGCTCAGTTATATAGATGTTGTTTCCTGCGCATAGCTCTTTTTAATATTTCTCGTTTTCCCGAGGGTATGTCCCATCTACTGGTGCATATCGTAATGTTTATGGTGGTAAATGTTCGTCAATAAAGAATAAAAAAAGAATTACCATAAATATTTTCTAACAAGTTTCTAAATGTTTATGATTTCGTCTTCTTTGTATATTCAGTCTGGTTTTTATACATGGTATACTTCTTTTTTTGTCGCTGCTGGAATGTTGCTACATAGAAATGGAAAGTTCACAAATGAGAATCTGAATTCATCTGTTCAAGTTGTCGTACAGTTATGTTTCCAACCGACCCTCATTAGTAATTTCTAGATGAACGATTAGTTACGGCTACGGGGCTTCAAAGTGTCTGTGAAACTGACTAACTGCATCATTTCGACAGATTTCGTAAAAGAGACACTATCAAATTCTGACCCTTTCCCCGTGTAATTGTATTTAACATTTGATTGTTTAGTTCTTTACAGAAGAATTCCTCACTCTAGGAACAAATCATAAAAAATGAGAAAAACTACTGATACTACAAAAAATTCAATGAACTTACATTTTTTAAATTATAAATACTAGTAGTTTACATAGCAAACATTTAGCTAGCCCTGCATCACATTGTGAATTACACCTAAAAATGCTATTATGGAGACAGGGATAATTTTCTCAAAGTGGGCTGTTCGTTACTACAAAACAACTTTCGACCATCACATTGATACAATGTTTACATAGACATGAATAATTAAAGAGCTTGTGTTTCATATCAGAATTTCCATGATCCAAGATTGGTACCTACTAAAAACTACTGAACCAAGTATTGTTTGTGTTATATAGTTTTAGTTTACTCACAGATGACCACATGATTTGTTTCATTAAACATACATGTAGCCACAACCCCTCATTTTTCAGGACTTAATGACGGATTATTTATACTTGTCATGTTTCTCATGATGGTTGCCAATGGTAAATCAATTCTAGATATATCATGTAATAAGGGATTGTTGGATCGATGTTAACCCTATAGTGGCAAATATTACATGCATATTAGGACGAGAAAATATCAAAGTGATATGAACCAACACTGCCTTGTACTAGACAGGCATGTTGAAATTTTAAATGTGCTGGTTCACTGGGTATCTGTCTGCAGGAATACATTTTCTGATTAAGAACCTACCAGACTTTGACCATTGATTCTCATAAATATATCACTTACTTAGCAGAGAAGCAGAAACTACATACAATATAAAGTCTTTTGTTTGATATGGCAGGAGATCAACAAACCTTCTCTAGCACACTAGGCGAGCATGTTAAGCTGATATGGTCATGTTATAAGCCATACAAGGTCAACTATAGGTGACTGAATTGGCTAATTTGCCTTAAACGGTGCATAAAAATAACTACATGGTACCTATTTGTTGGTAGATCTTAAGAAGATTTGCTACATACTTTAGTACATACTTACACATGTTTTTGTTTCTGAGCTTAATTTCTTGGCTAACTAGCATTAAATGTCAAATCTCAGTCAGTACCAGCTTCAGAACTTTTGTGCTTCAATGTATTTCAAGAGGTTCATTGAATTATCTCTAAAGCAGGAACATTCAGCCTGTATCTACTGGTTAAATAAAAAAGTTGTCCATACTTCCAATGGCCTGTTGGGTAATACTAAATACCATGCCAAGTGCCATGTTAGTTAATCATTTTACACTGAAGTAACCCCTCTTAACACTGTGTTTTTGTCAGATGTAGTTGAGCCTTTTTCAACTGATTTTCATAGTTCTTATGTTGTACCGTAACTCCACTGTCCTAGGTTAGGGGAGGGTTGGGATCCTACTTTAGGGAAAGGGTTGGGATCCCGCTAACATGTTAAAGCCTGCATGTCACATTCTGTATGTTTGTGCCTGTCCCAAGTCAGGAGCCTGTAATACAGTTGTTGCCGTTTGTTGCTGTTACATATAAGTTTTTTGTTCATTTTTTGTACATAAATAAGGCCGTTAGTTTTCTCGTTTGAATTGTTTTTACATTTGTCTTTCAGGGCCTTTTATAGCTGACTATGTGGTATGGGCTTTGGATTTGAGGCCAAAATCGGCCTTTACCGGACCTACTCCTTTAATTTGTAAATTTTTACAAAATATTTTCCACTGTCACTTCTGGACCAAGTTCATTATAGGTAACGAATATTGTAAGCAGCAAGATTATTCAGTAAAGTAAGATCTACAAACGTAGCACCAACATCAAAACACAATTTTGTCATGAATCCATCTGTGTCCTTTGTTTAATATGCACATTGACCAAGGTGAGCGACTCAGGCTCGAAAGAGCCTCTTGTTTATATTTACAAGAAATATCTCTTTAATTTCATTAAAACCTCTTTAGCAGTTCTCATTTAAGATTTTCTACACATATCTCAATGGCTTAACAATATGATACATAATTGTAACCATAGGCTGTAATGGGTGGTCACAAACAAACACTTACCAGTAAGCACTTAACATGAAACCTTTTAACCATGTCTTCCTTCTACTGGTTAAGACATTCTAAAGACAACTTTCATTGCTTAAACCTACTTATAGCTGCATTCAACAGTGGGGCAAACTGACTGCCTAAGAGGGGACCTGCTCTGTTCACGCTTCAGTGATTCCCAATATGATTAACCAAATTTTTCCCAGATAAGGGGGCCCCCTCCTATATCCGCCTCTGCTCACTATAGTAATTGTCTAATAAGGACCGCACTAACCACATTCTACTTCTACTAAGATTATAACTATAGGTTATAATTGATGGCTTTTTTACAAACACTATTTCACTTTTCAAGAAACCTTTTTTGCACATCTTGCTTCAACTGTATTTTTAAGATGACTTTCATTTAAACTAAGTCTTGTGTTGAGCTGCATTCAACATAGTAAGGACCACAGTAACAACATAGTTCCAACAACCTTGTATAAATGGCTTAAGGAACATATATTTTAAGATGACCTTGTGTTCCAAGCGTTAATGAACAACAGAAAGATAACAAAAAAGATCACATGGTCATGTTACATAGTAACTACAATGACCATCAATGTCTAAATAACATGCTATGATAATAAAAATTAAATGCAACTGTTTTTCTTAAATTTATTCTATATCTTAAAATTTTTATAAAAATTATGAAAAAATTCATTATATAAAAATTATGTTATAGATAAATGATTTAAGGACCCAGTTGAGGTAAACTAAAAAATATAACAATGTCATAAATAAATACAAATTATTATCACAGAATCACAGTAAACATAATATTACAGTAAATAAGGTATCTTTCATAATTTATTATACAATTGGGATATCTTGAATGCTGAATAAATATAAATATGTTATTCCATATCAATAACAAATTTTGCAAGATCTGCACATATGACCTTAATATTGAAAAATGTGGATTAAACCACATAATGTAGCTTTTAAAAAATTAATGTATACACAAATTCTTGCACTCTCAACATATACACAAGAAATAAATAAAATAATATATAACAAAAACATTTCTGAAAGGAGTTGAATTCTAATACGTTTTATTCTACTACTGAAATTTTATATATTTTTATTTAAGGAGTTTAGGTTATTCTAAACAGACAAGACCAGATATACAAAATATATAATGGAAATTCCTTTTTTCCCTATGAGTTTAATCATTATATTATCCTTTAACATACACATACACAACTCCTGGTTAATTAATACATTATTAGAGGTTGCAACATTGCCTCAACATGTTTGAATACTGCAATTATCAATTAAAGAAAAATGTATTACATTGTAATATTATATGTAATTAAAAAAGAATTTACATTTATTTCAAATTAATTTAGTAGGATATCTTTTTTTGCTTTTTTTTTTTCACTTGATGGCCATGGTCTTATATTTTCTATTTAAAATATCATCCAGGTATGCCATCCAAACATGTATCTTACCACAATAATATTAGACCTGATTATACAAAGAAAGGACTTATATTATCTATATACGTCCCTGTACAAAGTCAAGGAAATGTCAAGACTATTAAAAACATCGGTAAACTTCATAAATATTTTTCTCTTTTCCTAATTATCTAAATTTTTATTGCTGATTTAAATACAAATGTACTTTTTTCAATTTTAAAACATTGCATTTCTCTTGAAAAGAATAACGACATATTTTAAACCAACTAAGACATTTGATTATTGTTGATTGTCATTTGGATTATTGGTATTGATTAAATTCATTTTTAACCTAACTTCTAATTTCTATTAACTATTCATATCAGCATTTTTCCTTGGTTTTCTTGGCTGCATTTCTTCTACATTGTGCTTTGAATGTTGTTTACATAGGGTATTCGTGAAATGTTTTGTATATGGTGGTTTTATCAATTCATTACAAAGAAAACAAAAACTATTTTTACAGTTCCAACATTTTATATGATTGTTTCTGTTTTCTCTTAAATTTCTTTGTCTACAACGAGAACATCTTCTTACATTTTGTTCTGCAACTTTTCCACCTTCTAATATGGCCTCATCTATTTCTCTTACTTTCTGTGTAAATAAAAAAGAAAGCATTTACAAATTAAATTAAGAATATATATAAATCTAAGTGTCAATTAGTTGAATTATCAAGTTAACACTCAAATTAGCTGCATAGCCTGAATTATTAATCTTGGTTAAATTCAATATGCAATCAGTTTAAAAAAAAAAAAAATAGATTGAAACTGATTACTGTAAATTCAGAAATTATTGCGTGTATTTATTATTGCCATTTTGTCATTTTGGACTAAAATATGATCTTAATTTTTGAAGTTATTGAAAAAGTCCTGTTTAATTCATATAAAAAATTCCAAAACGTAAAATTTTTGCGATTATAGCCCTTTCGCATTTTTCGTAATAATAAAAACATCGCAATAATTGATGAATTTACAGTATTCAAGTTTTTGATTCTTTATTTTGACAAGACTTGACTGTATTAGCTGTTAATCACTTGTTCATTTGGCAAGTATTGGACTACAGTCACAAATCAATTTTAGACTTAAATTTTTCAAACTAAATTGTTTTTTTAGTAATAAATCTCCTCCACTTATAAAAGCTGACTGCCAAATTACAACCAAAAGTGCTGAAAGTGGCATTTAACACCAACAATCAACATGATCAATCAATCAATATAATAAGATATACAGCTACTTATATCATAGTTCCATTGTAGTAAATGAAACAATGTAAATAGCTAGTAAAGAATGTTGAAATACTTTACAACTGTAAATTCAACAAGAGTGCACACACTGAAATGTCTCGCCTTCTTTACTAATCCTTGATACTATCTTTATAGACCTAAATATAAAGCCACATAAACTCAACATTAACCAAGAAAATGAAACATTGATCAATGAACCATGAAAATGAGGTCAAGGTCAGAAGAACCATGCCAGGCAGACATGTACAGCTAACAATTCTTCAATACAACAAATATAGTTGACTTATTGCTTATAAATAAAGAAAAACAGACCAAAACACAAACACTTAAAACTTAGCAATGGACCGTGAAAATGAGGTCAAGGTCAAATAAAACCTGCATAACCTACATATAGATCATAAAATATTTCCATACACCAAATATAGTTGACCTTATGCATAAAGTATTAGAAAAATAGACCAAAACTAAAAAACTTAACTTTGACCACTGAACCATGAAAATGAGATCAAGGTCAGATGACACCTGTCAGGTAGACATGTACACCTTACAATCAT
Source organism: Mytilus trossulus (assembly GCF_036588685.1). Taxonomy (NCBI): domain Eukaryota; kingdom Metazoa; phylum Mollusca; class Bivalvia; order Mytilida; family Mytilidae; genus Mytilus; species Mytilus trossulus. The sequence continues at coordinate 1,520,270 of NW_026963302.1, read as the reverse complement.
TCCATACACCAATTATAGTAGACCTATTGCATATAGTATAAGAAAAACATACCAAAACACATAAACTTAACTATAACCACTGAACCATGAAAATGAGGTCAAGGTCAGATGACACCTGCCAGTTGGACATGTACACCTTACAGTCCTTCCATAAACCGAATATACTAGACCTATTGCTTATAGTATCTGAAATATGGACTTGACCACGAAAATTTAACCTTGTTCACTGATCCATGAAATGAGGTCGAGGTCAAGTGAAAACTGTCTGACAGGCATAAGGACCTTGCAAGGTACGCACATACCAAATATAGTTATCCAATTACATATAATAAGAGAGAATTTAACATTACAAAAAATCTTAACTTTTTTTTCAAGTAGTCACTGAACCATGAAAATGAGGTCAAGGACATTGGACATGTGACTGACGGAAAGTTCGTAACATGAGGCATCTATATACACAGCATGAAGCATCCAGGTCTTCTACCTACTAAAATATAAAGCTTTTAAGAAGTGAGCTAACGCTGCCGCCGCCGCCGCTGAACCACTATCCCTATGTCGAGCTTTCTGCAACAAAAGTTGCAGGCTCGACAAAAATTATTGCATGCATTTATTATTGCGATTTAGTCATTTTACACTCAAATGTGGTTTTAATTTTTTGCGATATTGAAAAAATACTGTTAAATTCTTATAAAAAAATTCAAAATGCGAGTTTTAATTACAGTAGTGCGTTTATAATCCTGTCATTTTCGCAATAATAAAAACATCACAATAATTTCTGAATTTACAGTATTATCTAACCTGTGGAATTGGATCTCTGAAAGGAGTCTGCATAACATCCTCATTTATTATTTCTCCACATTTTGGGTTGTCAGAAAAGTGTGCATAAGATATCTTGGTTATATCTCTTCCACAAGCCCAGCACATGGCAGTAGAACACCTTGAACATGTCACTTTGTTGCAGCTGAATAAAAGTGCATTAATGATAAACTTATATCATGATAATCTAATACTTATTCTGTATTGTGAAATTTCAGTGCACACTTTTTATTTCAAAGATTTTTCTCAATGCAATTTCATGTATTGGTATTTTCAGTTTTCTTGGTGAGGCTTCTAAAGCATTTTAAAGATTTAATCTAGACAGTGAAGATGCATTCCTCTGTTCTGCCAGATGCATACGGTAGTTCCACATTCTTAAATTTGACAACAGTGATGTTGAAGTACAACTTGAAATTGTTGCACATAAATGATGTCCCCATCCTGCCACAAGAAATTATAAATTGAACACTATGTATAATGATCTATCCTTTATTTCTATTCTGAAGGTCTACACTTGCAGGACTGATTTTCCAGTCAAAAGGTATAAACTGTCCAGTTTTTGTAGTCCCCAAGTTCAATTTTCTTTTTTTCAGTGGTCCCCAAGTTCAACTTTCTATTTTCAGTGGTCACCAAGTTCAACTTTCTATTTTCAGTGGTCACCAAGTTCAACTCAACTTTCTATTTTCAGTGGTCACCAAGTTCAACTTTCTATTTTCAGTAGTCACCAAGTTCAACTTTCTATTTTCAGTGGTCACCAAGTTCAACTTTTTTTTTTCAGTGGTCACCAAGTTCAACTTCACAGTATTTATTAAATATTCGACAATACTATAAAAATCTTTTTTATTGCATTAAGGACATTAAATTGTAGTAAATGTAGTACAAACTATGTTTTTAATAAATATAGCAAGTGAAAGGGAAATGAGGTCCATCTACAGTTTTTATGAATATCAATTCTGACTTCTAGTACAAACAAGCATTCTGAGAGTATTGCTTTTGCATGGCAATACATAGTCCCCTACTGGTTAAAAATTTATTGTACTGGAACAAAATGCTAACTTGATCTAAGGAAAACTGATTATTTAAGTGAATTTCCAAAATAGTAATACAAGATTAGAACACCGAAAACTAAGACTTAAATTAATCCCTTTAATTTGGTAAAAATAATTATTTTCAATTGAAGATTTTCTATTGCGCAATATTGTGTTATTGTCAATAATGTTGAAATTTCACAAAACCACTTATGTTTTCCAACGGTTTCAATTGATGTAGTTCATTAGAAAATATACATAGGAGTTTCAGAAAGAGACCAGGAATCTGCTTAAAAAAAATTGGCTTGATGTCCGTCACAAAGATGACTATACGCCATAGCATGAAGCAAATGCTTTGAAAAACGAAACAAATTAAAAATCATCTTATATTTAGCTATCAATATACAGTGCATTTACCCGCCATTTTTCTCAATAGGGGATTTACATTTCCAACATTGTCTGGTTCTGGCCTTTATTAGTTGATAACTTAAATTCATTTCCGCTCTTCTTTGCTTGTGCAACCTTTTCCGTTCAGCCTTCTCGCTTTCCTCAACATATTCCGACTTCGTAGATCCATTTTTTCCCTCCTCATCTCCCTCCACCTCCTTTTCAAAGAAACAAGTATCACCCTGGAAAAAATAATGTTTTTTTGATAATTACTAGATTTAACAAGTCTTACCTTGGTTAAAGTTGAAGTTGAATTCGAGGGCATGTCAATCGCCAACGAAAGTTGACATTTCACTGAGGTTACGGTTGCACAGTGTTTCTCATCTGATTACAGAAGTAATATGATGTAATAAAATTGCACATCGGAAGGTAATAATAATTAAAATTGAGTTCTAAAATTAAACAGAGTCTAAAATTAAACAGAGAACAAAAACCGTTTTTTTTCTAAAGTGAACATTGATTGGTTAAATATTTCTCAGTAATGTCCTGTGTTTGAATTTGTTTGTTAGCTTTTTGGTCATGAATGTTTGTCGCTAATATTTAATTAACTGTGCATTTGTATTCAGATATCGCAGATCAAATTTATTCGTTCATTGTGTAATCATACGTTTTTTGATTGAGTTAAGTCTGCCAATTGATATTTTCTCGTATGTTTTTCTATGTTGTGATGTTATGCTATTGTTTCAGAAAAAGGGAGAAGGTTTGGATCCATTTAAACGTTTAATCCCGCTGCAAATGTTTGCACCTGTCCTAAGTCAGGAATCTGATGTACAGTAGTTGTCGTTTGTTTATGTAATATATACGTGTTTCCCGTTTCTCGTTTTGTTTTATATAGATTAGACCGTTGGTTTTCCCGTTTGAATGGTTTTACACTAGTAATTTTGGGGCCCTTTATAGCTTGTTGTTCGGTGTGAGCCAAGGCTCCGTGTTGAAGGCCGTACTTTAACCTATAATGGTTTACTTTTTAAATTGTTATTTGGATGGAGAGTTGTCTCATTGGCACTCACACCACATCTTCCTATATCTATCCTCTTTACAAGCCTGATTTTGACATTTATTTAGAAGTATATGAACAACTTTCCTGCAGTCAATACATGAACATTAAAGGATTGAATATAATGTTAATTTATGTGAATGCAACACAAAGATTTGATGTCATCTGAAACAACAATAGCAATATAAAGTGCCATACATACTGGTATTGTTGTATTTTTAAGAATATCAAAAGATCTGTTAACCTTTTTATGGATTGAAAAATCTCACTGCATAATCTGTAACTATCTATAAAATTAAGTTGTTACAAAACAAACCAAAATTTGTCTTTTATTTTGAATTCAAATGATGTTTAACAAGAGGCTCTAAGAGTCAGACGCAGATTTATAGGTTTTTTAGCCCCCCCCCCCTTTTGTAGTAAAATTTTGGTTCCTTCATGTTAAAGTTTTTGGTCCCTTCAAGTAAAAGTTTTTGGTCCCTTCAAGTAAAAGTTTTTGGTCCCTTCAAGTAAAAGTTTTTAGTCAAGGTACAAAAATTGTAGTTTAACATGAAGTTGAAGTCCAATCATCTTGAAACTTAGTACACATGTTGGTTGATTATATAAGGAATCACTGAAGCATGACTGGAGCGGGCCCCCTATTTAGGCAAGCCCAACTAATGATAATTTCGGGATCCCCCACTGAGAGTGACAGCAAACCGGATTTGCTTGCAGGGGTTGAACCCTGAACAGTTATAAAGCAAGTATTGACACAACATTTAGACATTTAGGCTTAAATCAGATCGGATTGTGATTGAATATTTGACACAGCATATGTTTGTGACACAAAATGAATGCGGCCAAAGAACTTAACTAGGACCTTTACCTATTATTGTCCAATATCCAAAGTTCAAGTACATTGTTATAAAGAGCTATGCTTTGAGCACATAACGCCTGTTGCTTTTTCTAAGAATAAAGTTCTATAACTCCTCCTAGTCATATCAGAAATTTATAAAACAAAATTAAAGAGAGGTTATTTCAATACATATAAACAAGTCACCAAAGTTTCATCAAAACTGCTAAAAGCACTTTTGAGTTATTGTTCTAAAACTGGAAAATACCCCCTTTAACTCATAAACTTGAAATCTAGAATTTAAAAATTAAAATGGAGCTTATGTCCATAGATTTTATTAATTCAACACAATGTTTCATGAAAACAGCTCAAAGCATTTCTGAGTTATTTAAGGAATGAATGTAATATTGTTTCTGTCTATGAAGAAATAACATCAAAAATGTTGTGCACACTGAATTACCTGAGTAACAAGTATGCACCACATTTTTTATGTTTTTTTGAAAATAGACAGAAAAAATATTACAGTAATTTCTTATCATTTAATTCTAAATTCCATCTTAAACCGGAGAAAACCATGAGAAAACTTTTTCTATGAGCGAGCTGGTAAACAAAATAAAGTCAGTTAATCAGAAGGTGTGTTACGTCCAAAATTAAATTATTGTCAGATAACTTGAAAATGTAACATCTAAACTTAATAAAAATCTAGAGGAATTTCACTCACTGTATTAGATAGATGTCAACAATTCATCAAAGTTTCATGCAAATTGGTAAAAGTGTTTTTAATTATTGTCTGACATGTTGACAACAGACAGACGGACAACTGTGTCTCATATTTTATCATTATAAAACCCTGTAAATGGGCGTATAAAAATGCATTTTTCTGCATACAAGACTCTAGAATTTTTGTACAGAATTAAACATTTTAATTTGTGTATATTAAACCAGGAATCACAAGAATTGGTTCCACAAATAATGATGAATCAAAAGAAACTCAAAAGTAAGACGGCTGATTTTTCAATTATTTCACATAATAATACATTTCAATTATTTCTAATAATACATTTTCCATTATTTCTAATCACACATTTCTATCATAAGCAGTTTACCTGATGCCATTTCTCTAAGCACTTTGTACAGAATGTAAACAAACATGACAAACAATGTCCTAAATCCTCCTCCTTGACCACAACATTCTGACATCTTGGACAGTAAATAATGTCTCCCATTGTATCTAATCCATACTGAAAAATAATATACATTGTATAACTTTTAATATTGAAAATAAATTTATCTTTTGAGTCTAAAAATGGGGAAAATTAAAGGTCAATTTTAAGAAAAACTAGGGGTTTCTTGTACATGTAGCTTTGAATCCATTTTTCAAGTATTCAATGTCTTAAGATTAAAAAAAAAAAAGAAGGTTGGAGCTTAACATTTGAGAGGGATTAAAAAAGGCAAAAAATCTGTTTGGAAACTCAAAAAAGTAATATGTTGTTTCTATAAAATTACATATTTTGATATATCATAGCAGCTCATTATCTGCAATGAAGGATGTCAATGAAGATTAAATAAAATCTGTTTCATGGAATAAGCAAAAGTAAGGTCAAAATTATATCAACCTAGAAAATATTTCATTGTGTAGGCGACTTCAGTTTTTTACAGATATGATTATAATCCTGATTGTGTATTGAATATTTGACTTTTGACTTTAATGAGATAACAATTTGAAATTCTTTAACAATTTTTTGTGAGCAGCTATTTTAGAAATCACATGAATGAGTCTTGCATTTATATTCACTGTTCTAAAAAAAAAAGGCACACAATGATTTATGAATTCACAAGGAGGTGTTCAATATTTAAATTTCAGGAATCATTTCATTAGCATGTTCCCCTTTCTCAATATTAAAGCATTCTCCTGTGAATAACTACACAAAATTTGACCCCAAATATGTTAACCAAGAGCTGGTTAAGCTAAACGTGTGAGCTTGACAATAAAGTATACATGCTTATATTGGTGATTTTGAATCTGTTCAAAGTTTTGATTTTTCTACCCTGTATACCACATTGCCTCACATTCTCATTAAGAAAAAAATCACCCACCTAATTAAATGGGCATTTAAAAAGTCAGAATGTGAATATATATGTTCAAACTCTTTTACGTCATTTTTAAGTAGCAATAAACAAAACCAGATGCTCAGCAGGGCGCAGCTTTATACGACCGCAGAGGTTGAACCCTGAACGGTTGGGGCAAGTATGGACACAACATTCAAGCTGGATTCAGCTCTAAATTTGGATTGTGATTTTAAAAATAGTTGACACAGCATAGGTTTCTGACACAGACTCAAAACTGATCTCAATTCAAATTTCTAATGAAGTGTGCGACAATAACTACTCATTTAAATACATCATAAAATATTAAAATGTAAAAAAAGTGCTCGTCATCACTGACAATGACTGAATGGTAAATTTTTTTTTAATCTATCAGTTGGTAGTAAAAGTGAATATATACATCGTATATTGTATAAAGCAATGATTTAAGTTGATTCAACTACTATTCTGGACAAAGAAAGATAACTCCAATTGAATTCCAATTGGTATTTCTTGCTATTGCACAATATTGTGCAATTAGATATTTCTTGCTATTGTGCAATACTGTGCAATTGAAAATATTTGCTATTGCACAATACTGTGGAATTGAAGATTTCTTGCTATTGCTGAATTTATAACTGTGCAATTGAAGATTTCTTGCTATTGCTGAATTTATAACTGTGCAATTGAAAATTTCTTGCTATTGCACAATACTTAATATAATAATTTTGGATCCTGATTTGGACCAACTTGAAAACTGGGCCCATAATAAAAAATCTAAGTACATGTTTAGATTCAGCATGTCAAAGAGGCCCAAGAATTCAACTTTTGTTAAAATCAAACTTAGTTTAATTTTGGACCCTTTGGACTTTAATGTAGACCGATTTTAAAGCGGGACAAAAAATTAAGAATCTACAAACACAGTAAGATTTGGCATATCAAAGAACCCCAATTATTCAATTTTTGAAGAAATCAAACAAAGTTTAATTTTGGACCCCGATTTGGGCCAACTTTAAAACTGGGCCAATAATAAAAAATCTAAGTACATTTTTAGATTCAGCATATCAAAGAACCCCAAGGATTCAATTTTTGTTAAAATCAAACTAAGTTTAATTTTGGACCCTTTGGACCTTAAGGTAGACCAATTTGAAAACGGGACCAAAAATTAAGAATCTACATACACAGTTAGATTTGGCATATCAAAGAACCCCAATTATTCAATTAAAGATGAAATCAAACAAAGTTTAATTTTGGACCCTTTGGACCCTTTTTCCTAAACTGTTGGGACCAAAACTTCCAAAATCAATACAAACCTTTCTTTTATGGTCATAAACCTTATGTTTAAATTTCATAGATTTCTATTTATAAATACTAAAGTTATGGTGCGAAAACCAAGAAAAATGCTTATTTGGGTCCCTTTTTGGCCCCTAATTCCTAAACTGTTGGGACCGAAACTCCCAAAATCAATACCAACCTTCCTTTTGTGGTCATAAACATTGTGTTTAAATTTAATTGATTTCTATTTACTTAAACTAAAGTTATTGTGCGAAAACCAAGAATAATGCTTATTTGGGCCCTTTTTTGGCCCCTAATTCGTAAACCGTTGGAACCCAAACTCCCAAAATCAATCCCAACCTTTCTTTTGTGGTCATAAACCTTGTGTCAACATTTCATAGATTTATATTAACATAAACTAAAGTTATAGTGGGAAAACCAAGAAAATGCTTATTTGGGCCCTTTTTGGCCCCTAATTCCTAAAATGTAGGGACCAAAACTCCCAAAATAAATCCCAACCTTCCTTTTGTGGTCACAAACCTTGTGTTAAAATTTCATAGATTTCTATTCACTTTTACTAAAGTTAGAGTGCAAAAACTAAAAGTATTCGGACGACGACGACGATGTCGCCAACGTGATAGCAATATACGACAAATTTTTTTCAAATTTTGCGGTCGTATAAAAACTATGTCAATTGAACATGCTTTGATTCTATACATTTTTGTTCGCTTTGGAGATTCCGTATATCGTCAGGTTATCGGAATTCCAATGGGGACTAACTGTGCACCACTTGTCAGTATTCACCTCAGAAACTCACAAAATACTTTAACTAGACTTATCAAGAAGGGATATAGTTACGATACTGTTGTCAGGTCATTAAAGATTGCATATTTTGGCGTTAATATTGATTCACTTGTAGGGTCTTTGCATCAGAACACATTTATTAAAAAAAAAAAGTTGTTGGAATGACACGGTTTATGTTCTTCTCATATATGTTATGATGGTATGATACTAAACCCCTAACGGGAAGGATTGTGCCTGATATTCATATGATGAAATCATAATCTTTCAATCAGTTTAATTGAAGTCTGGACTTGGCATGTCAGTTAACTGCTAGTAGTCTGTTGTTATTTATGTATTATTGTCATTTTGTTTATTTTCTTTGGTTACATCTTCTGACATCAGACTCAGACTTCTCTTGAATTGAATTTTAAATGTGCTTATTGTTATGCATTTACTTTTCTACATTGGCTAGAGGTATAGGGGAGGGTTGAGATCTCGTAAACATGTTTAACCCCGCCACATTTTTGCGCCTGTCCCAAGTCAGGAGCCTCTGGTCTTTGTTAGTCTTGTATTATTTTAATTTTAGTTTCTTGTGTATGATTTAAAAAAAAGTATGGCGTTCATTATCACTGAACTAGTATATTGTATATATTTGTTAAGGGGCCAGCTGAAGGACGCCTCTGGGTGCGGGATTTTCTCGCTGCATTGAAGGCTTGTTGGTGACTTTCTGCTGTTGTCTTTTCTATAGTCAGGTTCTTGTCTCTTTGACACATTCCTCATTTCCATTCTCAATTTAATAGTAATGTAGATTCATTAATATTTTCGTTGGATACCAATATTTGTGGATTTCATGGGTATAGGAGAACCATGAATCTAAATTTTCAACAAATTACATATTTCTAAAGGAATATATGCCTACTATGCCAAATCCACGAAATTAAATATCCATGAATATGCAAATTTTTATCAAACCACAAAAATTGGTACCCATGAAAATAAATGGATCCACAGTCAGTAAAAACCTGTAATATAAGCCTTTCCCATCTTTCATAATCATCATCATTCAGCACTTCCTTTAAAATGTATGGTCTGATTTCTGTTTCACATTTGGGTTCTGGACATCTAGAATTGAAAAAATTAAATGTCTCGTCACATTATTATTAGTAAAAAAAAGATATTTCTATTCATCAGTGATTGATTGATTGATCATTAATGTTTAACACCACTTTCAGCATTGTTGGCCTAATCATGGTTACCAGTTTTTAGAGGCGTAGGAAACAAGAGAGAACCTGGACACGCAGCAGAAAATGTGACAAAACCCAGTTATATTTCTTTCAGTATTCAATTTTATCTAAGTTTTGATCCATCATTCAAGACAATTGTCAATACTTCTCAAGGTTTTGAAAATACATTTAAATTCTCAAGCAATTAAAATATATTTAGGCAGCAAAGTTTTTTTGAGTTACTTCCCATTTAGCAACCAGGGATTTTTTTTCACGCTTGAACACATGTTACCTGAGCACACAAATTTAATCTGTAGTACTTACAATAAATGTTGAACAGTCCCCTCTTTAACATGAATTGAACAATGTTCTGCCATACACTCTCTACAGAAATGGTGTTTACATGGTAGTAATCTGTCAAAATCTCTCCCTGACTTCTCACAAAAACAAATACCACATTCCTGGTCATATCTTAAGAATTCTGTCATCTCTTCTTGCATATTATGCCTGTAATAACAAAATATGTTTTGTGGTATATAGTTCCATGTTTGGAATAAGATGTGATAAAAAAAACTTTTTTTTTTTAGGAAGTACACCACTAATTCATGGTCCCATTGCTTTCTATGTTAAATTCCTCCGTTTCAAGCAGGCACACCTCTTTTATTTTAAGTTCAAATAAAGTGGCAATCATTGCATTTCAAAGCAACACTTTATGGTGTCTTGTACTGAAAAAATCAACATACCTTGCATGGCATATAAGAAAGAACTGGTTCCCGGAACTTCAGATGTACCAAAACAGGTACTTCAGATCTGACAAACAGACAAAATGTACCCTCTTTTTAAAATTTGGTGCAGTTTTTTTAATATTCAAAACTAAAAGTCCAAAAGTGTTCTACAATGATCACCAGTCCTTCAGCTTTCATTTGATACCAAAAATACCTAAATATTCTACATATTTTGAAAGTTACACTCATGCGTAGGAACTATTTTGTGTTAAATATGTACTACTTTCTGGTATGTGCTTTCTGGCCGGGCCTGAATTAGTGGTGTTACACCTATAACAGAACCAAACTTGCTATATTGACTTGAGCATTACTTTTTTTCATTGTATGATCTATTTCAAGCAATAAAAAACATATAAAGCTTTAGTCCAAAGACTATTTTATTACTTCAACGCTCAAATTGGACTGGTAGTAACATATGGGTTATTCAAAGAAAACTGCATATGTATATTACCAGTGACCAATATACTTTTTTTTCTCTCAATATCATTATTTTATTTATTAATTTCTATTAGGAAAGCTATGCGCTTACTAATAGTCATATTTTTATCAGAGGTTCTTCATTAAATAAAAATATATTAGTCCAAGCTTAAGACATAGATGAGAAATTATCCCCCCTTTTTTCTTAAAATTCAAAAAAAGCTTTTTTTTTGTATGAACCATTAATTCTGTGGTAAAACATATATAAAAAAGAGCAATTTATATATCCCTCAGCTATATAACTTGCTAAACTGGTTCAAAATTGCATGCACAGTGAGATTTTAGAATTCTTATATGAGTATATACCATTTGCCTACATTGTAAAAGGCTACCATAAGAAAAACAAAAAATCTTGAAAAATCAGAAAATCATTTTGACCAAGAGCTATTCTGTTCCATATACAAGTCATAAATTACATGTTTTATGGATTTCAATCAGAACAAATGCAAAAATAAGAACTTGGAGTCAAGTCCTAACTGCATGCATGTTGTATGACCATAAAAGGCTAACATACTTGAGTATGCCAATTTAAGAGCTTAAATTTCCCATAAGCAGGTTGGTTGACAAAAAAAGATGATTAAACATGATTACTAACATCATATTTGACTTATTTTCATTGGAATAGGTACAACTTCTAAAAATTGGATTTCTGGTGATTCTCTGTAATAGGAAGTACACCACTAATTCATGGTCCCATTGCTTTCTATGTTAAATTCCTCCGTTTCAAGCAGGCACACCTCTTTTATTTTAAGTTCAAATAAAGTGGCAATCATTGCATTTCAAAGCAACACTTTATGGTGTCTTGTACTGAAAAAATCAACATACCTTGCATGGCATATAAGAAAGAACTGGTTCCCGGAACTTCAGATGTACCAAAACAGGTACTTCAGATCTGACAAACAGACAAAATGTACCCTCTTTTTAAAATTTGGTGCAGTTTTTTTAATATTCAAAACTAAAAGTCCAAAAGTGTTCTACAATGATCACCAGTCCTTCAGCTTTCATTTGATACCAAAAATACCTAAATATTCTACATATTTTGAAAGTTACACTCATGCGTAGGAACTATTTTGTGTTAAATATGTACTACTTTCTGGTATGTGCTTTCTGGCCGGGCCTGAATTAGTGGTGTTACACCTTTAACATTTGATCATTTATCAAGGTAAAAATAAGACAAAATGCATATATATTTTGTAAAAGTTCTTGAATTTCTTGTTTTGTATCTTTTTTTTTGTTTTTGTTTATTTTATTACCTATTCTGACAACAAGCTCTGACTTCTAATAAACTATTTTTTTCTGTGGGTATTGCTGTGTGTTTCTTTATTCTACATTGGCTAGAGGTATAAGGGTAGGATTGAGATCTCACAAAAACATGATTAACCCTGCCGTAATTTTGCGCCTGTCCAAAGTCAGATGCCTCTGGCCTTTGTAAGTCTTGTATGTTTTTTTAATTTTAGATCACTCATATGTTTTGGAGTTAAGTATGATGTTCATTTTCACTAAACTAGTACACACTTTTATTTAGAGGCCAGGTGAGGCCCACCTCAATCTGCAGGATTTTCTTGCTGAGCTGAAGATCCATAGGTGGCCTTTTGCTGTTATCTGCACTTTGGTCTAGTTGTTGGTCTATTTGACATATAAAAACATTTCCATTCTCAATTTAATTAAGCTAAATTTCACATTTCCCAATCCATCATGATCTAAAACCATGTAACAACTCAACACTTAAGTTAATATACTTCTTTAGTTGATAGTTGTAAGTAAATGTACTCATGAGGGCAACTATAATGCAAATGATTTAAATTTAAAGTAAACACATTATTAGACATTCTTATTAAAGATACTGTGGATAAATTATTATTTGTGGGATACCAATTTTAGTTCATTTCGTGATCCACAAATTTAGATGTTCAGTGAAGAGCAAATTTTGTAGGTGTGTATGCAGACTTTTGTAAAACCACAAAATCAAATATTCAAAAAAATACATAGTTACCTCAATCAACGAAAATTGGTACTCTCGAAAATTAGTGAATCCACAGTAGATTCATTTTTTGTATAATACCTGAGCATCTCATTAACTGTGTCATCTATATTATCACAATCAGGAACAGCTCTGGTGTCTATATCATCATCTGTCACACACTGTTGGACAAACACTTTATCACTGATACCTAAATAACTGAAATACAGATATTAAAATAAGTCAATTAATACATCCTAGCAATCTCATACTCAATCTCTCTATGATGAGTTTATATACACTTGCATTTCTAAAAACTTCTCAAATTCAAAGTATGCATTAATATGTTAAGGTCAAAGTTTGAAAACTAACTCAATGTTAATGTTGGATTTTCTCACTGTGTTGAAGTTGGACTGTTTCTACTCTTTGGTCTGGTTGTTGTCTCTTTGACACATTCCCCAGTTCAAATCTCAATTTTATAACCCTTGTGTTTTGAATAATTAAAATTCTTAGGCCAGGATTTTTTAATTTGTTGGTTTACGGATCCGCCGACCCGATTTTGCCGATTTCCAAAATAAAAATAAAATCGAATTTCAGGCTTTTTTTTATTCTCGCCGACCCTAACAAATGCATTATCCCTGAAAAATAATTAAAATATCCTTTTTTATAAAATGAAATGCATTAATCACTAACAGAAGTGATGACACTTTCTGTTGTGAAAAAGGAAACTTTCAGTTTACGTTTCTAAAAATAGAAAAATCAATTATTAATGACCTTGAAATGTCGTTTGCGCAAATAATTTTGCGGAACGAAACCTGTGTTTAAAACCAATTAAACAATAAGTTCGTTTCCCTTATTTGTCACCCGTCCGTAAGATGATTACAAAACCATTGATATGATACCTTTTTAACTTTTAAAGATTTCAGTCTGAAATTTTTAATCTGTATATATTAACATTTAAAACTTATGATAGAAGTTTTAAAATAACGTTTCATGGAATACTTTTAAAATGGATTATATTGTGCCGTGTAACATAAGCCTCACATTCTATATTGATATTTGTGCCCGTGTAAATAAGCCAATTAATTCTTATAATCCGTTTGGATGTGCTCCTCATTAGCAGGAGGAAGATACAGAAAAGAAGAAGAAGAAGATGCATGTTCTCATATAAATAGACTTGTCCAAATGTGGACAGGTGGTAGTTCAAGACATCAAGTTAAAATAGTGAATTTTAACAGAGACACAGTGTGTATATATGTCTCTGATTTTAACAAATCATTTGATATTTTCTTGTTTGAAAGATAGTAAAAAAATATCGTCCATTTGGATAAAAAACGGGAATGCATGACAACAGATTATTTAACCTGATATTCTCGTTTTCCAGTGGACGAGTCTATTACGTTTTTGACACGTGTGTTGAAACTTATTTTTGTACGACGTTTTTACTTTTTTTTTCTTTATCAGTTTTCACCAAGTTTTGATTAAAAGCTTAGTCAAATAACTGACGTGAATCTGTTTTTCTTGTTTGTGAAATGACGATTTAATTTCGTCTTTGTCAGTGTACCCCCCTTTTTTTACGGGAAGTTATTAGACTATGTCATGCGATGTTTACAGCTGAGCAATTATATTTCATCAAACTTAAATTTAAGAACGATGAAAAAATAGTATGACAAACAAATTAGAAAGGTGAAATATATTTTTATTTTGCATATCAGTTTTCTGTCTTGAAAGGTCTTTTTTTTCTTTTTTTTTCCGACCGACCGACCGGACTTTTTTATGGAGAAAATCCGTAAACCAACAAATTAAAAAACCGTGGCCTTAGAAGAAAAAGAGCTTTTTCAAAGAAATAAAAAAAATATGACTTACTCAAAAGTATTATGTTCAAGCCAATCAATCCATGAGAAGAGTATTGGCATTGATGGACATTCATTCCATAATTTATCCAGTTGTATACACAAAGAGGTCAGTTGATCCCCATTCAACCATGATGAAGACAATGTAAAAATAGGTGGTTCACATGAAGGATATCCTGGTGTTAATACAACTGTTAGCCTCAAAGGAGTTAAAAATTTCACAGAAAATGAAGCAAATACTGTATTCCCTACAAAAATAAATACAAAATTTATTAAAATTTCCCTAAAGAGAAAATGCCTTTCATCATCAAGGACCAAATACTGAATTCCTTCGGAAATTATTTACCTTACCATTGTTATAGATACTAAGTAGTACACATTGGTCATATTTAATATCTAATTTAATAGATAATTATCATATTTATTTCTGAGTACTGCTTGATCACATTGATGTTTCATAAATATTTTTTTTTTACAAACAGACATTGCTGTGATGTCATTTTTTCAAAAACTCCCTACAAAAATAAATACAAAATTTATTAAAATTTCCCTAAAGAGAAAAATGCCTTTCATCATCAAGGACCAAATACTGAATTCCTTCGGAATTTATTTACCTTACCATTGTTATAGATACTAAGTAGTACACATTGGTCATATTTAATATCTAATTTAATAGATAATTATCATAATTTTGTAAATTTATGTTTAAAACAATTTTAAAGAGTATATTTGAAGGACAAGAACAAATATGTGCAACCATCGGAGAACTTCCTCTGCTCACCCTTATATACTTTTTGTTCAGTGAACCATTAAAATTTGGATCATAACCATAATTATGTATATATATATAAAGTTCAAATCATAATGAAAATGCAATCTATATTTCAATTTAATATGAATGCAACTTCTATGGTAAATGACTTTAAAAAAAATAATTACATATAATCAGTCAGGGGCGTTACTTAAACAAGTTATTTTTTTTAATTACTTATATAAGTAATTTTTTATTTTAAAAATAATAAAATTACTTAATAAAGTTATTTTAATTTTCAAAAGAAACATAGACTAAATGTAGTTTTCATGATTTTAAACAACATTTCATATCATAAAATAAAGAATTTATCAGATTTGAGAGGAGTATAGAGATAAAGGGTTACTTTGAAAATAATGACAAAAATATTACTTGAATAAGTTATTTTAAACATTTTTGAAAAAAATAGCAATTACACTTATCTAAGGCACATATGCAATTGATTAAGGTCAAAATTATAAATAACTTCAGGTCTTAATTAAATCACAAGTATCTATCTATTTATATCAGTCTACCTTCAAGATTTTAGAGGAAAATGATAATTTAATAGTCCCAAGAGACCAATCTTTGACTCAGAAGCGTCGGTATGAAAGATAAGTGCGTCGGAAAGTTAATTAGTGTTTCTGAAGAATTAGTTTTTATATATTAAGGGAAAAATAACCAGATAACTGTGAAAATTATTTAAAACTAGTAAAATCTGTATTCTTGGACACCTATAAAAATAATATTCAGAAAAATAACTTATATAAGTTATATTTAAATTAGCCTCGTTTTCAACATTACTTGTATAGGTAATTTTAATTGTTACTTGTTTAAGTAATGCCCCTGACTGATAATTATATTTACATACTTGATTCTGATCTCTGTAGAACTACATCTTTATTGTTAACATAATTTTCTCTAAAATCTTGTTCAGGTATACATACATTTACAGTCATAACATCATAAGGTGATTTCACTGGGACAAAAAACTATAATAAATACAAAACATACTTAAATATTTAAAACCCAAAAGTGGCTAAAATTAACATGAATAAAGTGAAAAAGTATTCCCACTTTGTAACTTTAAAGAATAAAATTCAATATGGGTCTGTCCTATTTAAGAAATAATTCTTTCATGCCATGCTCTATGCTCATTTTAACATGGGTAGGCATTATATTTGTTAATATCTTAATACCGAGCATTAGCGAGGTATTAAATGTTTACAAATATAATGCCTACCCATGTTAAAATGAGCATAGAGCATGGCATGATAAAATTATTTCGATTCTAATATGAATATTTTGAACTTTTGTACCTCAAAGCGGACCTATAGTAGACCCTCAAAAATGTCGCCATTTTGATTTGATGAACCAAAAACGTTATAGAAAATCAACAGTTTATCAATAACAGAAACATTTAAACTTACTTTTAAAATGTTTTTATTTAATTTCCTAGTGAGCAACAACAACGAAAATGTCCATTTTGATCTTTGACGTTGTTCAAAATTCATCTGACGTTGCAATTTCAATTGTGACGTTAATCACGTGCAGCCCATGTTCTATTCAAATTAGAACATGGCTTTGTATCCAAAGCTAAAGAAGAACGTCATATTAGAATTGTTATTTTTTACTGATTTTAAGCATAAATTACCTCTTGTTAACATGGTTAATTAATTTCTCGGGTTAATTGTTTTACAATGTAATTTTGGGGCCTTTAATAGCTGACTCTGCAGTTTGGATTTTGCTCATTGGTGAAGGTCATAAAGTGACATATAGTTATTAATTTCTGTGTCCTTTTGGTCTCTTGTAGAGAGTTGTCTCATTGGCAATCATACCACATCTTCTTTTTTATACTTAATGCATAAGTTTTTTGAATTTGCAATGCTGGGGCCGTTTAAAGCTGATTATACAATACAGAATTTGTTTTCTTCATTATTGAAGGCCTAACATTAATCTATATTAGTTGTTTACACTTCATTCTTTGGTCTCGGGTGGAGTTTTCTCATGAGCAAACATACCACAATACATGTGTACCGTATCTTTTTTAAAAATACATTTGTTGGTTTTTTTAAATCAGTCAGTTCCTAATAGGAC
Source organism: Mytilus trossulus (assembly GCF_036588685.1). NCBI lineage: Eukaryota > Metazoa > Mollusca > Bivalvia > Mytilida > Mytilidae > Mytilus > Mytilus trossulus. Next base: position 1,502,828 of record NW_026963302.1, on the reverse strand, counting down.
TATAAGTATATTTTTTCTAATGTTTGAAATTTTTTATGAATTTTAATTCCCTTTCAAGATATGAAAATAAGATCTGCATCCCACAATATCTGAACATTTTGTATATAGGCGTAATCTATGATTCTTTTTAAACCAGAGTTGTATAATTGTATGCTTATAAATGCAACAGATAGTTTTTCAATTATTTTTTTTAATTAGTAATGTATTTATGTAGCCAAATACTTTTTGTCAAGCAGCAGTCTTATTATATAGTTGATTCATAAACTTAAATTTTCTGGTGAAGTTTAGGTTTACTACATTCTTTTTCTTTCTACTGTCATCACTAATTTCAATAAGGGAGCTACCATTTGATTTTTAGGGGGGGGGGGGGGGGGGGGGGGGGGGGGGGGGCTAGGATGAAATTTGAAAAAAATAGGCAGGACAGGAGTTTTGAGTTAAAAAAAAAAGGCAGAATGAGACACTTGCAAAAAAAAAAGTCAGGACGACAATTTAGGTAAAAAAAAGTCAGGATAATCTAAAAAAAAAAGAAGACAGGACCAAACAGAGTGAGAAATAAAAAGGCAGGACAGAGATCCTAGCCCCCCTCCATAAAAAAACCAAATGGTAGCTCCCTAAACTGCAAGTAAATATTATTTTGATACCTGAAGAGAGAACATCTGATCATCTGTTAAATCTAATGGTCCATCACTTATTATACTAAATCTCTGGTCTCCCTCTACTTCAAATAAACACTGAAATGCTGACACCTGTACAAAATAAATTTGAACAAATTTTATATGTATGATCTTTAACATTATTTTTTTGCACAAAATATCAAAACTTCCATGACTTCATAATTAAACAAATAATATTAAAGGTCCAGGCCTTTGATCAATTTTATCCATCATAATCCTAGAAACTAATTCATCTACATGCTTGTCTTAGCACAGTGGGCTATACATTTACATAAAAAATATACATAAAATAGTTAAAAAAATCTTCAAATGTATGCATGTGTATCATATGTGTATATTTTTAATATTAAGACCGAATAAAAAATGTGTCCAATCCATGTATTTTTTGTTGTCGATAATTACATGAATTATGTACACTTCCAATGTTTCACAGGTCATTCAAAACTGTGCCTCTTGTAGTTTTGTCACCTACAAGATGTATTCATTCTCAACACCAGGCATGAGAATGATAATTGTGTATGGCAATTTATTATGAAAAGATATCAAAATGTTTTGGACCCTGGCTTTAAAATATTTTCCATAGATATAGGAAGATGTGGTGTGAGTGCCAATGAGACAACTCTCCATCCAAATAACAATTTAAAAATTAAACCATTATAGGTTAAAGTACGGCCTTCAACACGGAGCCTTGGCTCACACCGAACAACAAGCTATAAAGGGCCCCAAAATTACTAGTGTAAAACCATTCAAACGGGAAAACCAACGGTCTAATCTATATAAACAAAACGAGAAACGAGAAACACGTATATATTACATAAACAAACGACAACTACTGTACATCAGATTCCTGACTTAGGACAGGTGCAAACATTTGCAGCGGGATTAAACGTTTTAATGGGCCCAAACCTTCTCCCTTTTTCTGAAACAATAGCATAACATCACAACATATAAAAACATACGATAAAATATCAATTAGCAGACTTAACTCAATCAAAAAACGTATGATTACACAAAGAACGAATAAATTTGATCTGCGATATCTGAATACAAATGCACAGTTAATTAAATATTAGAGACAAACAGTCATGACCAAAAGGCTATCAAACAAATTCAAACACACTGAGAAATATTTAACCAATCAATGTTCACTTTAGAAAAACCGTTTTTTTATAATCTTGAAGTTTATACAAATGTTGTAAGAATAAGTGAAAAATTGAAGATATTACAAATAATCAAAGCTGGTATACAGCCAAGATCCATATAAATAAAAAATGACAAAAAGCATTATAAACAGTATCAACAGGTCGAATTAACAAGAAAATACGATTTGAGAGTACTCGCAGTTACTGACAGCTAGTTAAAAGCCAAAACCAATTAATAGTAAAAAATCATGCATCAGAGACTAAAATCGACTAAAACACATCACAGGGATTTAGTATTTTAACGTCATTAATAGTCAAAGAAGACATGACTTGTGCAATGCCAAAAATAAATGTATCGACAGGTAGAAGTATAGTGAAGAGCGACTTCTATAGAAATAAAAGTTAACGTGGCTGTGTCTCCTATACATCTCGCCTCAAAAGATAATGAAATTTAGTTATGTTTTAATTTGCTAATGACAAAATCAATATTAGTGCCAATGTGAACTATATTCAGAGATCTAATTACAATATTGGTACGATAACCCTTACTTATAAGTTTGTTCAAAGGTTCGATGAGTTTACAAGGATCACATAGTGATTTCCTCGCTTTAAGTACAATATTACCATAAAATTTAGGATGAGAAATACCATTTTTAATAAGCTTTCTACAGGTATAGCCAAATTTACTAATCAAATCTTTGTATCTATGAAAGAATTTAGTAAAAGTTTTAAGTAATTTATGGTATCGAAATCCCTGACACAACAATTTACCAGTGATGCATTGATTACGTTCGTTAAAATCTATGACATCAGAACACACACGGGCAAACCGAACGAGTTGCGATATATAAACACCGTATGAGGGAGCCAAAGGCACATCGCCGTCTAAAAAAGGAAAATTAACAATAGGAAATAAAAATCGTCTCTTTTGTCGTAAATTTTAGTGTGAAGTTTCCCGTTTGAAATTGAAATGTCTAAATCTAGAAAAGGACAACTGCTGCTGTTTATGTTAGATTTAGTTAAAGTAAGTTCGTTTGGGTAAATTTCTGAAGTATATTTAGAGAACTCTGGATTATTCAACGAAAAAATATCATCCAGATAACGGTAGGTATTTTTGAATGTATCAACCAAATGTAACAATGATGGGTCTTTACTGAGTTTGGTCATAAACTGAGATTCATAGCAATATAGAAATAAGTCTGCTATTAAAGGGGCACAGTTGGTGCCCATAGGAATACCTACTACCTGACGATACACTTTATCGCCGAAACGTACATAAATGTTATCAAGCAGAAAGTTTAAAGCTTCAATCATATCCTCACATTTCCAGTAAGTGTATCTAGCATACTTTCCTTTTTCGTTACAGAAAAAGGCCTTAAACGAGTTACAGCAAATAAAATTACAATGAGATTTTTCGAAAGACCATTTTATCAAATACAAAAACTTTTTCTTTATAAGATTGTGTGGAAGTGTAGTGTACAGAGTAGAAAAATCATAACTGTCAACAGAATTGTAAGGACCATTGAAAGCATGTATTTTATCTAAAACCTCTAAAGAATTTTTAACACTCCAAAAATAATTAATACCATTATTTTCATAAGCTTTATTACAAAAGTTAATAACCAGTTCTTTGATAGTAGTAAGGGAGGTGGTTAGAAGCACTGATAGATTAGTAGTAGAACACTTACTCGAAGCGGAGATGAAACGGAATTTAAATGGTTTTTTGTGTAATTTCGGTAACCAGTACATGGTAGGGACTTTCAAATGTTCGGAAGATGCTTTAAGCTGGGCAGTGGCAGTGGTATGCTTGTTAACGATTTGACTCTCTGTGGTGCGCACTGACCTGAATGTAGAGGAATTTATTATTTCGTTTTGAAGAACTTTCGTGTAGTATATGCGTCACACCACCACTACATTATTTGCTGCCTTGTCTGCCGGTACGAACACAAACCGCTCTGCGAGTACCTTGAGTTTGTTTTTTATTCTAGAAATGGGTATATCATGGTTCCTATTATTAATTTCAGAATTGTTTTCTAAATGAGATATTCGAATATCAACAGTATTCATAATTTTATTCAAATAACTGTCTAAAGATTTTTTATCGGATTTTTCACGTTTGCACCAATTTTTACAATAGGCAGACAGAGCGTCTTTAATGACCTGACGACACTGTTTCCAATCTATTGTAGATGGAGGACGGTATTTCGGTCCTTTCTTTAGAAAAGTTATGACTTCACGGTCATCGACTATGTTGAGGTCTCCTGTGATAACATGACCATAGGGAACATATTTAAAACTAGATGTTTCGCAATCTCAAGTGGAAGGAACATTATTTTCTATATTGACGTCTGTTGTAATTGACGTATAATTGAAAATCAAATTTCTGCTCGTTTTTTTATAAGAATACGAAATAATGGGTTGTTCTATATTATCAAAATATGGAGGTATTAAGCTATAGACAGAAGAGTCATTGAATATGCTAGACAAATTAATAAAATCAATACCTCTATTTATATATTTTAATTTGAGAAAATGTCGTTTACGATTTTCAGGTTTATCAATAATAGGAAAAAGCCTGTGATGACAAAAGGCTGTAATAATACGGGTGTATTCATAAAATGGACTAAAAAAAGAAATTTTATCACACTCAAGAAAAATAGCATATAATTTACTTATAGGTATCTGACCCAGTTTGCATAATACTTGATGTCTGCCATTATTCTTTATTATAGATAACAGATCAGCAAGTGTATAATTTATACGATGTTTAATACGTTGATTGCGGTTCTTGCGTTTACCATGAGACCTATTATTTCTAAGTCGTTTATCAACAATATTAATGACATCGATATGAGTTTTAGATATGTTCCCCTGCCCTAATATTTTATCATTTAGACCGAGAGGATAAGCTGTTTGAAGTCTTTTTATCCAAAACAATTCGCGAACTTCGCGTGATTTTTCAAATTGCTTGTGTGATTCACCTGGTCCATACCTTTTTAAAAAAAGAAAATAGCAAAACCAACATTGACCAATAAAAAGGAAATTTATGCTTTATAGGGACAGAAGAACTCGGTCTAAAGTAGTACATCATATATACATATATCGGATTATATACATTAATATTGTATTCATAAATATTTATTTTTGATCATTATTGTTTACAAGTACAAAACCTCGTCTTTCTGTTCTTGAAGATTTTCTACATGTTCTGGTGACCAGCTGAAATTAGAACCATACTCCCCGCCGCCTTCCGCCATTGAAAAAATTATTTATTGCAGCTTTTGGGAAATTATATTGGGGAGAAGAAAATTGTTCAAGTTTGTTATTGCAACACCACAGATATATCTAAAAGCCAGAAGAGGAATCTTGGTAGAAAAGGAAACTAAAAATAATGAAATACATAATGTGCAATGACAATATTCATCAGGATATGTCATAAATATAATTTTTATTCCATTTATATTTCAAAATTGTAGAACTATACGAAAAGGAATAAAATAACCTTCAAAGTATTGTACTTCGTGGTGTATTAAAGTTTATTTCTTTCTGGTAGTTAACTTTAGACCGGTGTTGATTCCTGAATTACAATATTAACAGTCGTTTCCGGTTGACAACACGAAAAAGTTTAATAATTTGCAATGATAAATTCTGATATAATCTGACACTAGTTTTGATAGACAAGTTGAATATTCATTTACGATGATATCTGACTTAATCCTCTTTGGGTAGAGTATTGTAGTTCATTAGAATATTTAGTAATACAAAAACATGCATGGATTCTTTTATAGAAATATTTACAGTTGTAGTTCTAACTTCTAGAATAAAAACAAGAAAATTATAGATTGGCATATATACTATATTTTAAAGAAAATTTATTGGCCTTTATTTACATACAACCCTCAACACTTTAAAGATAACTTTCTTGTGACACACGTTTCAAACTAATTGTGTCTTCATTATACAAGATAATTACACTAAATTCTGAGATTACTCTTGACTTATGTCCAACAGCTGTCTTGCCAGTCAACCTGGGGCCGGGGGACGTCAGAGCTTGTCCCATATCTAAAAGCGGATATTTAGCTGTCCAAAGTTGATGCTCTGCTTTGTTACTGACAACCTTGGATCAATATAAATTGGGCGTCAATTTGTTCATTTTCATTAATCTCTTCATCATTTGTTCATTTATGTAAGTTTGATATGGGATGAGCTTGGACGTCTCAAAGCCTTGTCTATCAAAACAGCTGTTGGAAGTCAGAATAATTTTGGACTGAAAAACATCAACTGGTTGGTGATTACCTTCTGGTGATAATAATGTGACAAAAATAATGTAATATATGGTTTAGTGTTATTACACTGTAATAACACTAAACCATATATTACATTATTTTTGTCACATTATTGTAATAACACTAAACCATATATTACATTATTTTTGTCACATTATTATCACCAGAAGGTAATCACCAACCAGTTGATGTTTTTCTGTATACTTGTAAAAAGAGGATAATAGTAATACACTTTAATGGTTGAAATAGAAATGAATATTGTTTCTACATGTTCAAATCGACAAAATTAATTTATTGTACTGTTTCTGAGCAATTTTTTATTTGGCTACCAATACTGCAATAGTTCAAGTAGTTATGATGTCTTGAAAGGCTTTTCAAGATGTCATTATTAAATGGACAGGGCTACCCTCAGAGACGATGTTTTTTTTTACCATTAATCTCTCTTCAGTGGAACTTGTCACAGCTCCTTATATGATTACAGTCCTCACACCTTAAGCTTTCTACACAGCATGGATCCTTAAATAGAAATAGACTAATAGTTGACCAGTGCTTATACATGTACATGATATACACTTTTCTAATGCAGATTTTCTTTTTTTTAGGACCTTAATGGTAAATGCAGGAGCTGTTCTCAATTTTAAGTTGTAAGTTTGAAATTATGAAAAACAGGAGGTGTACAAAAAAATGTAGACATGGTAGAGTATATATATATGTATGTCAATGACATACCTGCCAACTATTCAAAATGCACATGTGGGTTTAACGTGCAAGGTGGCTCTTAAAAAGTCTTACAAAACCTTCAAGAGGGGCTTCAAATACATTTTAATATTGTTTTGGTTGTTTTGCTTCTTCATACTTTTACAATCATTCAGCCAATATATACAATTTATATGCATTATGTTCATAATTTTAAGACATCCTTTAAGTAAACGATGTAAAAAAAAACCATTTTTATATCTGTTCCTTTATTAAGAGGATTTGCTCATCTTTTCTTTGGCGTTTCCTTCTGAATTTTTTAACCTACAAATGTACATGTGTATATCCAAATTTATGGTTTTGTGACAAAGATGTGTTCCATTATGAATTGATTGATGAAAATGAAAAGCTAAATATAATTCCAGGAGAAAAGGTAAAGAGGAAGCATTTGGAGCAAGTCTAGAGCCATCTGCTGGTAGGTTTTATTAAATGATGTGAAGATGTGAAATTGAGAATGGAAATGGGGAATAATGTCAAAGAGACAACAACCCGACCATAGAGCAGACTGCACCAATGGGTCTTTAATGCAGTGAGAAACTCCCACACCTGGAGGAGTCCTTCAGCTGGCCCCTAAACAAATATGTATGTATATAGTTCAGTGATAATGGATGTCATACTAAATCCGAAATTATACACAAGAAACTAAAATATTGTTTTTGTATTTGTTTCATCCAGTCATTCCAGTTGAAAGCTAAAGTATTAATTTAGACAACATCAAAATTTAAATGTGCAAACTTGTTTAATGGCATTGGTTTAAATGCTAATATTCATGAAAAGACATTTTTATATTCCAGAACTTCATAATTTTATTTTCATTTTATACAAAGTACATGTATTATATATTGTTATATATGTATATGTGATGGTTAATAATGGTTTATATATTTTGTACAGGAGATAAAGTGAGAGAGTTCCTGTTGAGCCTGAGATACTTTAGAATCTTCATAGCTCTTTGGAATATGTTTGTCATGTTTTTAATGATTGTGTAAGTTATTTTACCCTATTTAAATTCTTTCGAAAAAAGGGAATGGGATATAGGCCTTTGCTAGAAAAAATATGTTCTGAATTTCTTTAAACATTTGTCTACATCTGACAGTGATTCATTTTTGGGGGTTTTGTTTGTCCGTTTCAAAATTTAGTTAAAGTTACTTTTCTACATAAGAAAATGCTTGTACCAAGTCAGGAATATACAGTTGTTATTCATTCGTTTGGTCTGATTTTGCCATTTGATAAGGAACTTTCTGTTTTAAATTTCCTCGTAGTTCATTATTTTAGTGAAATATTATTTTGTACCAAAAAAACTATCAAAAAATTTGTTGACATGATTTGAGGAAACAATCAAGAGTGCTTTTTTAAATTTTTAAATCATACTGAGTTTTAGTTTCATTGACATTTAAGACTACATTTTATTCCTTTTAAACAAAATATGCTTTTTTATGAAATAAAAATAGTAGACTAGTAGTATCTTAAAGCATTATAAATTTGACTATTTTTTGCTTTCTATGTGCTTCTTCACCTTATAAGAATGCAGATAAAACACCTTTAATACCTCAGTACCCATGTTCAAGCTGTCGGAAATACAGAACTACATGAATATACATTTTGCCATGCAAAAGACATTTTATCAATTTCATTCTTACTTTAAATACTTACTTATATCCTCTTCATCCCAAATGGTAAATAAGACTACCACAAGCTTCTATTTTTTCCTGTTCTTTGCCACATTCTGAGCTTTCCTGCTGGTGTACCAAATCTCGTGTAGCTCACTTGCAACATTTCTCCCTCCGGTTGTGCATGGTTGGCCTAGTTTTCTCTTTAATGTTGCTATCCAGTTGAGAGCTACTTTAGTATTCTTTCAATTGGCATTCTCAAAGCATGGCTTAGACATCTAAATTGTCTTTGCTTTATCTCATTTGTGATGTTCTCACTATTGCTTCTTTTCAGTAAGTTTTTATTGCTGATCTTACTTGACCAAAAGATTTCATAAGGTGTTGATGGATATAACATAAGTTTTTAGATGGTAATATTCAGACCATTTTTCTGTGCAAAATGGCCGTTGGGGCTTCTATTGCAGCTGATTTTGAGTTGTTGTTTTTTCTGCAGGATCATTTCCAAAGTCTTCCAGTTGAGTGAAAAGGGTTCGTTAAATTTCAATCTATTTTTATCTGTTTCTTTTGTTATATTCAGTCAATAACCATAAGAAATAGTATAGGTGATAGGATACATCCTTGCATTATGTGTGATCTTAGTTTAAAGGACTTGGTGGGATGATGCTGCACTCAAAGTTTTGATAAAAGAATTTTAGTGTATCTACAGAGGAATTTCGTTAGTATTTTCCACAGTTTTTTTTTGCAGGAATCGTATTTAACCATATCTCAGTCAGCCTCTCCCTTCACACACTTGTATTTAAAATCAGATATGATGTGGTGGTGTTTTCTTGCAGGAATCGTATTGTTTTGAGACAGCCAGTATGTGATATAAGTACATGATAATAATTTCTTGCAGGATTTGTTTTTACCATATCTCAGTAGGACTCTTCCTTCAGACACTTGTAATATAGACAGCCAGTGTGTGATGGTGGTTTCTTGCAGGATTTGTTTTTACCCATATCTCAGTAGAACTCTTCCTTCAGACACATGTAAATATAGACAGCCAGTGTGTGATGGTGGTTTCTTGCAGGATTTGTATTTACGAATATCGCAGTAGGACTCTTCCTTCAGACACTTGTTATTATAGACAGCCAGTGTGTGATAGTGGTTTCTTGTAGGATTTGTTTTTACCCATATCTCAGTAGAACTCTTCCTTCAGACACATGTAAATATAGACAGCCAGTGTGTGATAGTGGTTTCTTGTAGGATTTGTATTTACCAATATCTCTGTAGAACTCTTCCTTCAGACACTTGTAATATAGACAGCCAGTCTGTAATAGTGGTTTCATGCAGGATTTGTATTTACCAATATCTCAGTAGAACTCTTCCTTCAGACACTTGTTATATGAACAGCAAGTGTGTGATGGTGGTTTCTTGCAGGATTTGTATTTTCTGATATCTCAGTAAGACTCTTCCTTCAGACTCTTGTAATTAGAGTCAGCTAGAGTGTGATGTTATTTTTTTGCAGGAATTATATTTACCCTTATCTCAGCAAAACTCTTCCTTCAGACACTTGTTATTATAGACAGCTTGTATGAAATGGGTGTTTTCTGCCATTATTCATAATGACCAATATCTCAGTATGACTCTTCCTTCACACTTTGTATTTAGAGATTGCCAGTATGTGATGAATGTTTCTTGCAGGAATTGCATTTAACCATACCTCAGTAAGACTCTTCCTTCAGACACTTCTAATTATAGACAGCCAGTGTGTGATGGTGGTTTCTTGCAGGATTTGTATTTACCCATATCTCAGCAGGACTTTTCCTTCAGACTCTTGTAATATAGACAGCCAGTGTGTGATGGTGGTTTCTTGCAGGATTTGTATTTACCAAAATCTCAGTAGAACTCTTCTTCAGACACTTGTTATATAGACAGCCAGTGTGTAATAGTGGTTTCATGCAGGATTTGTATTTACCAATATCTCAGTAGAACTCTTCCTTCAGACACTTGTAATAATAGACAGCCAGTGTGTGATGGTGGTTTCATGCAGCATTTGTATTTACCAATATCTCAGTAGAACTCTTCCTTCAGACTCTTGTATTATAGACAGCCAGTGTGTGATGGTGGTTTCTTGTAGGATGCGTATTTACCAATATCTCTGTAGGACTTTTCTTCAGACACTTGTAATATAGACAGCCAGTGTGTAATAGTGGTTTCATGCAGGATTTGAATTTACCAATATCTCAGTAGAACTCTTCCTTCAGACACTTGTAATAATAGACAGCCAGTGTGTGATGGTGGTTTCATGCAGGATTTGTATTTACCAATATCTCAGTAGAACTCTTCCTTCAGACTCTTGTATAATAGACAGCCAGTGTGTGATGGTTGTTTCTTGCAGGATGTGTATTTACCAATATCTCTGTAGGACTGTCCGACTCTTTCATTATACTCTTGTAAAATAGACAGCCAGTGTGTGATGGTGGTTTCTTGCAGGATTTGTATTTACCAATATCTCTGTAGGACTCATCCTTCAGACACTCGTAATATAGACAGCCAATGTGTGATGGTGTGATCCTTGCAGGATTTGTATTTACCAAAATCTCAGTAGAATATTCCTTCAGACACTTGTAATAATAGACAGCCATTATGTGATGGTGGTTTCTTGCAGGATTTGTATTTACCAATATCTCAGTAGGAGTCTTCTTTCAGGCACTTGTAAAATAGACAGCCAGTGTGTGATAGTGGTTTCTTGTAGGATTTGTATTGACCAATATCTCAGTAGGACTTTCCCTCAGACACTTGTAATATAGACAGCCAGTGTGTAATAGTGGTTTCTTGCAGGATTTGTATTTACCAATATCTCAGTAGGACTCTTCCTTCAGACACTTGTAATAATAGACAGCCAGTGTGTGATGGTGGTTTCTTGCAGGATTTGTATTTACCAATATCTCAGTAGGACTCTTCCTTCAGACATTTGTAATTATAGACAGCCAGTGTGTGGTGGTGGTTTCATGCAGGATTTGTATTTACCAATATCTCTGTAGGACTCTTCCATTATACTCTTGTAAAATAGACAGCCAGTGTGTGATGGTGGTTTCTTGCTAGACTTGTATTTACCAATATCTCAGTAGAACTCTTCCTTCAGACACTTGTAATAATAGACAGCCAGTGTGTGATGGTGGTTTCATGCAGGATTTGTATTTACCAATATCTCAGTAGAACTCTTCCTTCATACTCTTTTAATATAGACAGCCAGTGTGTGATGGTGGTTTCTTGCATGATTTGTAGTTACCAATATCTCAGTAGAACTTTTCCTTCATACTCCTGTAATATAGACAGCCAGTGTGTGAAGGTGGTTTCTTGCAAGATTTGTATTTACCAATGTCTCAGTAGAACTCTTCCTTCATACTCTTGTAATATAGACAGCCAGTGTGTGATGGTGGTTTCTTGCAGGATTTGTATTTACCCATATCTCAGTAGGACTCTTCCTTCAGACACTTGTAATATAGACAGCCAGTGTGTGATGGTGGTTTCTTGCAGGATTTGTATTGACCAATATCTCAGTAGGATTCTTCCTTCAGACACTTGTAATATAGACAGCCAGTGTGTGATGGTGGTTTCTTGCAGGATTTGTATTAAGCAATATCTTAGTAGGACTCTTCCTTCAATCTCTTGTAATATAGACAGCCAGTGTGTGATAGTGGTTTCATGCAGGATTTGTATTTACCCATATCTCAGTAGGACTCTTCCTTCAGACACTTGTAATATAGACAGCCAGTGTGTGATGGTGGTTTCTTGCAGGATTTGTATTTACCCATATATCAGTAGGACTCTTCCTTCAGACACTTGTAATATAGACAGCCAGTGTGTGATGGTGGTTTCTTGCAGGATGTGTATTTACCAATATCTAAGTAGGACTCTTCCTTCAGACACTTGTAATATAGACAGCCAGTGTGTGATGGTGATTTATTGCTGGATTTGTGTTTACCAATATCTCAGTAGGACTCTTCCTTCAGACTCTTGTAATATAGACAGCCAGTGTGTGATGGTGGTTTCTTGCAGGATATGTATTTATCCATATCTCAGTAGAACTCTTCCTTCAGACTCTTGTAATATAGACAGCCAGTGTGTGATGGTGGTTTCTTGCAGGATTAGTATTTACCAATATCTCTGTAGGACTCTTCCATTATACTCTTGTAAATATAGAGAGCCAGTGTGTGATGGTGGTTTCTTGCAGGATTTGTATTTACCCATATCTCAGCAGGACTCTTCCTTCAGACTCTTGTAATATAGACAGCAAGTGTGTGATGGTGGTTTCTTGCAGGATTTGTATTTACCAATATCTCAGCAGGACTCTTCCTTCAGACACATGTAATATAGACAGCAAGTGTGTGGTGGTGGTTTCTTGCTGGACTTGTATTTACGAATATCTCCGTAGGACTCTTCCCTTAGACACTTGTAATATAGACAGCCAGTGTGTGATGGTGGTTTCTTGCAGGATTTGTATTTACCCATATCTCAGTAGAGCTCTTCCTTCATACTCTTGTAATATAGACAGCCAGTGTGTGATGGTGGTTTCTTGCAGGATTTGTATTTAAAACAATATCTCAGTTGAACTCTTCTTTCAGAACTTGAAATATAGACAGCCAGTGTGTGATAGTGGTTTCTTGCAGGATTTGTATTTACCAATATTTTAGTATGACTCTTCCTTCAGACTCTTGTAATATAGACAGCCAGTGTGTGATGGTGGTTTCTTGCAGGATATGTATTTACCCATATCTCAGTAGAACTCTTCCTTCAGACTCTTGTAATATAGACAGCCAGTGTGTGATGGTGGTTTCTTGCAGGATTTGTATTTACCAATATCTCTGTAGGACTCTTCCATTATACTCTTGTAAATATAGACAGCCAGTGTGTGATGGTGGTTTCTTGCAGGATTTGTATTTACCCATATCTCAGCAGGACTCTTCCTTCAGACTCTTGTAATATAGACAGCCAGTGTGTGATGGTGGTTTCTTGCAGGATTTGTATTTACCAATATCTCAGCAGGACTCTTCCTTCAGACACATGTAATATAGACAGCAAGTGTGTGATGGTGGTTTCTTGCTGGATTTCTATTTACCCATATCTCAGTAGAGCTCTTCCTTCATACTCTTGTAATATAGACAGCCAGTGTGTGATGGTGGTTTCTTGCAAGATTTGTATTTACCAATGTCTCAGTAGAACTCTTCCTTCATACTCTTGTAATATAGACAGCCAGTGTGTGGTGGTGGTTTCATGCAGGATTTGTATTTACCAATATCTCTGTAGGACTCTTCCATTATACTCTTGTAAAATAGACAGCCAGTGTGTGATGGTGGTTTCTTGCTAGACTTGTATTTACCAATATCTCAGTAGAACTCTTCCTTCAGACACTTGTAATAATAGACAGCCAGTGTGTGATGGTGGTTTCATGCAGGATTTGTATTTACCAATATCTCAGTAGAACTCTTCCTTCATACTCTTCTAATATAGACAGCCAGTGTGTGATGGTGGTTTCTTGCATGATTTGTAGTTACCAATATCTCAGTAGAACTTTTCCTTCATACTCCTGTAATATAGACAGCCAGTGTGTGAAGGTGGTTTCTTGCAAGATTTGTATTTACCAATGTCTCAGTAGAACTCTTCCTTCATACTCTTGTAATATAGACAGCCAGTGTGTGATGGTGGTTTCTTGCAGGATTTGTATTTACCCATATCTCAGTAGGACTCTTCCTTCAGACACTTGTAATATAGACAGCCAGTGTGTGATGGTGGTTTCTTGCAGGATTTGTATTGACCAATATCTCAGTAGGATTCTTCCTTCAGACACTTGTAATATAGACAGCCAGTGTGTGATGGTGGTTTCTTGCAGGATTTGTATTAAGCAATATCTTAGTAGGACTCTTCCTTCAATCTCTTGTAATATAGACAGCCAGTGTGTGATAGTGGTTTCATGCAGGATTTGTATTTACCCATATCTCAGTAGGACTCTTCCTTCAGACACTTGTAATATAGACAGCCAGTGTGTGATGGTGGTTTCTTGCAGGATTTGTATTTTCCCATATATCAGTAGGACTCTTCCTTCAGACACTTGTAATATAGACAGCCAGTGTGTGATGGTGGTTTCTTGCAGGATGTGTATTTACCAATATCTAAGTAGGACTCTTCCTTCAGACACTTGTAATATAGACAGCCAGTGTGTGATGGTGATTTATTGCTGGATTTGTGTTTACCAATATCTCAGTAGGACTCTTCCTTCAGACTCTTGTAATATAGACAGCCAGTGTGTGATGGTGGTTTCTTGCAGGATATGTATTTATCCATATCTCAGTAGAACTCTTCCTTCAGACTCTTGTAATATAGACAGCCAGTGTGTGATGGTGGTTTCTTGCAGGATTAGTATTTACCAATATCTCTGTAGGACTCTTCCATTATACTCTTGTAAATATAGAGAGCCAGTGTGTGATGGTGGTTTCTTGCAGGATTTGTATTTACCCATATCTCAGCAGGACTCTTCCTTCAGACTCTTGTAATATAGACAGCAAGTGTGTGATGGTGGTTTCTTGCAGGATTTGTATTTACCAATATCTCAGCAGGACTCTTCCTTCAGACACATGTAATATAGACAGCAAGTGTGTGGTGGTGGTTTCTTGCTGGACTTGTATTTACGAATATCTCCGTAGGACTCTTCCCTTAGACACTTGTAATATAGACAGCCAGTGTGTGATGGTGGTTTCTTGCAGGATTTGTATTTACCCATATCTCAGTAGAGCTCTTCCTTCATACTCTTGTAATATAGACAGCCAGTGTGTGATGGTGGTTTCTTGCAGGATTTGTATTTAAAACAATATCTCAGTTGAACTCTTCTTTCAGAACTTGAAATATAGACAGCCAGTGTGTGATAGTGGTTTCTTGCAGGATTTGTATTTACCAATATTTTAGTATGACTCTTCCTTCAGACTCTTGTAATATAGACAGCCAGTGTGTGATGGTGGTTTCTTGCAGGATATGTATTTACCCATATCTCAGTAGAACTCTTCCTTCAGACTCTTGTAATATAGACAGCCAGTGTGTGATGGTGGTTTCTTGCAGGATTTGTATTTACCAATATCTCTGTAGGACTCTTCCATTATACTCTTGTAAATATAGACAGCCAGTGTGTGATGGTGGTTTCTTGCAGGATTTGTATTTACCCATATCTCAGCAGGACTCTTCCTTCAGACTCTTGTAATATAGACAGCCAGTGTGTGATGGTGGTTTCTTGCAGGATTTGTATTTACCAATATCTCAGCAGGACTCTTCCTTCAGACACATGTAATATAGACAGCAAGTGTGTGATGGTGGTTTCTTGCTGGATTTCTATTTACCCATATCTCAGTAGAGCTCTTCCTTCATACTCTTGTAATATAGACAGCCAGTGTGTGATGGTGGTTTCTTGCAAGATTTGTATTTACCAATGTCTCAGTAGAACTCTTCCTTCATACTCTTGTAATATAGACAGCCAGTGTGTGGTGGTGGTTTCATGCAGGATTTGTATTTACCAATATCTCTGTAGGACTCTTCCATTATACTCTTGTAAAATAGACAGCCAGTGTGTGATGGTGGTTTCTTGCTAGACTTGTATTTACCAATATCTCAGTAGAACTCTTCCTTCAGACACTTGTAATAATAGACAGCCAGTGTGTGATGGTGGTTTCATGCAGGATTTGTATTTACCAATATCTCAGTAGAACTCTTCCTTCATACTCTTCTAATATAGACAGCCAGTGTGTGATGGTGGTTTCTTGCATGATTTGTAGTTACCAATATCTCAGTAGAACTTTTCCTTCATACTCCTGTAATATAGACAGCCAGTGTGTGAAGGTGGTTTCTTGCAAGATTTGTATTTACCAATGTCTCAGTAGAACTCTTCCTTCATACTCTTGTAATATAGACAGCCAGTGTGTGATGGTGGTTTCTTGCAGGATTTGTATTTACCCATATCTCAGTAGGACTCTTCCTTCAGACACTTGTAATATAGACAGCCAGTGTGTGATGGTGGTTTCTTGCAGGATTTGTATTGACCAATATCTCAGTAGGATTCTTCCTTCAGACACTTGTAATATAGACAGCCAGTGTGTGATGGTGGTTTCTTGCAGGATTTGTATTAAGCAATATCTTAGTAGGACTCTTCCTTCAATCTCTTGTAATATAGACAGCCAGTGTGTGATAGTGGTTTCATGCAGGATTTGTATTTACCCATATCTCAGTAGGACTCTTCCTTCAGACACTTGTAATATAGACAGCCAGTGTGTGATGGTGGTTTCTTGCAGGATTTGTATTTTCCCATATATCAGTAGGACTCTTCCTTCAGACACTTGTAATATAGACAGCCAGTGTGTGATGGTGGTTTCTTGCAGGATGTGTATTTACCAATATCTAAGTAGGACTCTTCCTTCAGACACTTGTTATATAGACAGCCAGTGTGTGATGGTGATTTCTTGCTGGATTTGTGTTTACCAATATCTCAGTAGGACTCTTCCTTCAGACTCTTGTAATATAGACAGCCAGTGTGTGATGGTGGTTTCTTGCAGGATATGTATTTATCCATATCTCAGTAGAACTCTTCCTTCAGACTCTTGTAATATAGACAGCCAGTGTGTGATGGTGGTTTTTTGCAGGATTTGTATTTACCAATATCTCTGTAGGACTCTTCCATTATACTCTTGTAAATATAGAGAGCCAGTTTGTGATGGTGGTTTCTTGCAGGATTTGTATTTACCCATATCTCAGCAGGACTCTTCCTTCAGACTCTTGTAATATAGACAGCAAGTGTGTGATGGTGGTTTCTTGCAGGATTTGTATTTACCAATATCTCAGCAGGACTCTTCCTTCAGACACATGTAATATAGACAGCAAGTGTGTGGTGGTGGTTTCTTGCTGGACTTGTATTTACGAATATCTCCGTAGGACTCTTCCCTTAGACACTTGTAATATAGACAGCCAGTGTGTGATGGTGGTTTCTTGCAGGATTTGTATTTACCCATATCTCAGTAGAGCTCTTCCTTCATACTCTTGTAATATAGACAGCCAGTGTGTGATGGTGGTTTCTTGCAGGATTTGTATTTAAAACAATATCTCAGTTGAACTCTTCTTTCAGAACTTGAAATATAGACAGCCAGTGTGTGATAGTGGTTTCTTGCAGGATTTGTATTTACCAATATTTTAGTATGACTCTTCCTTCAGACTCTTGTAATATAGACAGCCAGTGTGTGATGGTGGTTTCTTGCAGGATATGTATTTACCCATATCTCAGTAGAACTCTTCCTTCAGACTCTTGTAATATAGACAGCCAGTGTGTGATGGTGGTTTCTTGCAGGATTTGTATTTACCAATATCTCTGTAGGACTCTTCCATTATACTCTTGTAAATATAGACAGCCAGTGTGTGATGGTGGTTTCTTGCAGGATTTGTATTTACCCATATCTCAGCAGGACTCTTCCTTCAGACTCTTGTAATATAGACAGCCAGTGTGTGATGGTGGTTTCTTGCAGGATTTGTATTTACCAATATCTCAGCAGGACTCTTCCTTCAGACACATGTAATATAGACAGCAAGTGTGTGATGGTGGTTTCTTGCTGGACTTGTATTTACGAATATCTCCGTAGGACTCTTCCCTTAGACACTTGTAATATAGACATCCAGTGTGTGATGGTGGTTTCTTGCAGGATTTCTATTTACCCATATCTCAGTAGAGCTCTTCCTTCATACTCTTGTAATATAGACAGCCAGTGTGTGATGGTGGTTTTTTGCAAGATTTGTGTTTACCAATGTCTCAGTAGAACTCTTCCTTCATACTCTTGTAATATAGACAGCCAGTGTGTGATGGTGGTTTCTTGCAGGATTTGTATTAACCCATATCTCAGTAGGACTCTTCCTTCAGACACTTGTAATATAGACAGCCAGTGTGTGATGGTGGTTTCTTGCAGGATTTGTATTGACCAATATCTCAGTAGGATTCTTCCTTCAGACACTTGTAATACAGACAGCCAGTGTGTGATGGTGGTTTCTTGCAGGATTTGTATTAAGCAATATCTTAGTAGGACTCTTCCTTCAATCTCTTGTAATATAGACAGCCAGTGTGTGATAGTGGTTTCATGCAGGATTTGTATTTACCCATATCTCAGTAGGACTCTTCCTTCAGACACTTGTAATATAGACAGCCAGTGTGTGATGGTGGTTTCTTGCAGGATTTGTATTTACCCATATATCAGTAGGACTCTTCCTTCAGACACTTGTAATATAGACAGCCAGTGTGTGATGGTGGTTTCTTGTAGGATGTGTATTTACCAATATCTAAGTAGGACTCTTCCTTCAGACACTTGTAATATAGACGGC
The DNA here is from genome assembly GCF_036588685.1 of Mytilus trossulus. Lineage (NCBI taxonomy): Eukaryota > Metazoa > Mollusca > Bivalvia > Mytilida > Mytilidae > Mytilus > Mytilus trossulus. Next base: position 1,483,980 of record NW_026963302.1, on the reverse strand, counting down.
CAGTGTGTGATGGTGGTTTCTTGCTGGATTTGTGTTTACCAATATCTCAGTAGGACTCTTCCTTCAGACTCTTGTAATATAGACAGCCAGTGTGTGATGGTGGTTTCTTGCAGGATATGTATTTACCCATATCTCAGTAGAACTCTTCCTTCAGACTCTTGTAATATAGACAGCCAGTGTGTGATGGTGGTTTCTTGCAGGATTTGTATTTACCCATATCTCAGTAGAGCTCTTCCTTCATACTCTTGTAATATAGACAGCCAGTGTGTGATGGTGGTTTCTTGCAGGATTTGTATTTAAAACAATATCTCAGTTGGACTCTTCTTTCAGAACATGAAATATAGACAGCCTGTATGTGATTGTGGTTTCTTGCAGGATTTGTATTTATCCATATCTCAGCAGGACTCTTCCTTCAGACTCTTGTAAATATAGACAGCCAGTGTGTGATGGTGGTTTCTTGCTGGATTTGTATTTACCAATATCTCAGTAGGACTCAACCTTCAGACACTTGTAATTATAGACAGCCAGTGTGTGATGGTGGTTTCTTGCTGGATTTGTATTTACCAATATCTCAGTAGGACTTTTCCTTCAGACTCTTGTAATATAGACAGCCAGTGTGTGATGGTGGTTTCTTGCAGGATTTGTATTTACCAAAATCTCAGTAGGACTCTTTCTTCAGACACTCGTAATATAGACAGCCAGTGTGTGATGGTGGTTTCTTGCAGGATTTGTATTTACCCATATCTCAGTAGGACTCTTCCTTCAATCGCTTGTAAAATAGACAGCCAGTGTGTAATAGTGGTTTCATGCAGGATTTGTATTTACCAATATCTCAGCAGGACTCTTCCTTCAGACTCTTGTAAAATAGACAGCCAGTGTGTGATGGTGGTTTCTTGCAGGATTTGTGTTTACCAATATCTCAGTAGGACTCTTCCTTCAGACATTTGTAATTATAGACAGCCAGTGTGTGATGGTGGTTTCATGCAGGATTTGTATTTACCCATATCTCAGTAGGACTCTTCCTTCAATCTCTTGTAAAATAGACAGCCAGTGTGTAATAGTGGTTTCATGCAGGATTTGTATTTACCAATATCTCAGTAGGACTCTTCCTTCAGACACTTGTAAAATAGACATTCAGTGTGTGATGGTGGTTTCTTGTAGCAATCGTATTTACCAATATCTCAGTATGACCCTTCCTTCACACACTTGTAATTAAAGACATACAGTTTGGAATGGTGTTTTCTTGCAGCAATTGTATCAACAAATATCTCAGTAAAACTTTTCCTTCAGACTCTTGAAATTATAGTAAGTTTCTTCACCCACTTGCATGAATGGTGTTATATTGCAGTAATCGTATCTACCCATAACTAGTAAAGATCTTCCTTCACACACTTGCATGTACAGGCAGCTAGTACATAATGGGGTTATCTTGCAGTTATCGTTTTGGATGGTGTTATCGTGCAGTTATCATATCTACCCATATATCAGTAAAAAAATTCCTTCACCTACTTGCATGTGGAGTCAGCTAGTACATGATGGTGTTACCTTGTAGTCACCGTATCTTCCCATATCTCATTAAAAATCTTTTTTCAAACACTTGCATGTAGAGTCAGCAAGTACATGATGGTGTTACCTTGTAGTCATCCTATCTACCCATATGTCAGTAAAAATATTCCTCCATACACTTGAATGTACAGGCAGCTAGTACATGATGGTGTTATCTTGCAGTTATCGTATCTACCAATATCTCAGTAAAAATATTCCTTTACACACTTGTATGTAGATACAGCTAGTAAATGATGGTGTTATCTTGTAGTTTTCCTATCTACCCATATCTCAGTCAAAATCTTCCATCACACACTTACAAGTAGAGGCAGTTAGTACATAACAATGTTATCTTGTAGTTTTTGTATTTTCCCATATCTCAGTAAAAATATTCCACCACACACTTACAAGTAGAGGCAGTTAGTACATGACGAGTCAATGTTATCTTGCAATTTTCCTATCTACCCATATCTCAGTCAAAATCTTCCTTCATACACTTGCATGTACAGGCAGCTAGTACATGACGAGTCGATGTTATCTTGCAATTTTCCTATCTACCCATACCTCAGTTAAAATCTTCCTTCACACACTTGCATGTACAGGCAGCTAGTTCATGATGGGGTTATCTTGCAGTTATCGTATCTTCCCATATTTCAGTAAAAATATTCCTTCACACACTTGTATGTAGATACAGCTAGTAAATGATGGTGTTATCTTGCAGTTTTCCTATCTACCCATATCTCAGTAAAAATCTTCCTTCAAACACTTGCATGTAGAGACAGTTAGTAAATGATGGTGTTATCTTGCAGTTTTCCTATCTACCCATATCTCAGTCAAACCTTCCATCACACACTTACAAGTAGAGGCAGTTAGTACATAACAATGTTATCTTGTAGTTTTTGTATTTTCCCATATCTCAGTAAAAATCTTCCATCACACACTTACAAGTAGAGGCAGTTTGTACATGACGAGTCAATGTCATCTTGCAATTTTCCTATCTACCCATACCTCAGTCAAAATCTTCCTTCATACACTTGCATGTACAGGCAGCTAGTACATGACGAGTCGATGTTATCTTGCAGTTATCGTATCTTCCCATATTTCAGTAAAAATCTTTCTGCACACACTTGCACGTACAGGCAGCTAGTTCATGATGGGGTTATCTTGCAGTTATCGTATCTTCCCATATTTCAGTAAAAATCTTTCTTCACACACTTGCATGTACAGGCAGCTAGTACATGATGGGGTTATCTTGCAGTTGTCGTATCTTCCCATATTTCAGTAAAAATATTCCTTCACACACTTGTATGTAGATACAGCTAGTAAATGATGGTGTTATCTTGCAGTTTTCCTATCTACCCATATCTCAGTCAAACCTTCCATCACACACTTACAAGTAGAGGCAGTTAGTACATAACAATGTTATCTTGTAATTTTGTATTTTCCCATATCTCAGTAAAAATCTTCCATCACACACTTACAAGTAGAGGCAGTTTGTACATGACGAGTCAATGTCATCTTGCAATTTTCCTATCTACCCATATCTCAGTCAAAATCTTCCTTCATACACTTGCATGTACAGGCAGCTAGTACATGACGAGTCAATGTCATCTTGCAATTTTCCTATCTACCCATATCTCAGTCAAAATCTTCCTTCATACACTTGCATGTACAGGCAGCTAGTACATGACGAGTCGATGTTATCTTGCAGTTATCGTATCTTCCCATATTTCAGTAAAAATCTTTCTTCACACACTTGCATGTACAGGCAGCTAGTTCATGATGGGGTTATCTTGCAGTTATCGTATCTTCCCATATTTCAGTAAAAATCTTTCTTCACACACTTGCATGTACAGGCAGCTAGTACATGATGGGGTTATCTTGCAGTTGTCGTATCTTCCCATATTTCAGTAAAAATCTTTCTTCACACACTTGCATGTACAGGCAGCTAGTACATGATGGGGTTATCTTGCAGTTGTCGTATCTTCCCATATTTCAGTAAAAATCTTTCTTCACACACTTGCATGTACAGGCAGCTAGTTCATGATGGGGTTATCTTGCAGTTATCGTATCTTCCCATATTTCAGTAAAAATCTTTCTTCACACACTTGCATGTACAGGCAGCTAGTACATGATGGGGTTATCTTGCAGTTGTCGTATCTTCCCATATTTCAGTAAAAATCTTTCTTCACACACTTGCATGTACAGGCAGCTAGTACATGATGGGGTTATCTTGCAGTTGTCGTATCTTCCCATATTTCAGTAAAAATCTTTCTTCACACACTTGCATGTACAGGCAGCTAGTACATGATGGTGTTACCTTGTAGTCATCGTATTTACCAATATCTCAGTAAAAATCAACCTTCACACACTTGCATAAAGAGGCAGCTAGTACATGATGGTGTTATCTTGCAGTTTTCCTATCTACCCATATTTCAGTAAAAATATTCCTTCACACACTTGTATGTAGATACAGCTAGTAAATGATGGTGTTATCTGCAGTTATCGTATCTTCCCATATTTCAGTAAAAATCTTTCTTCACACACTTGTATTTAGAGACAGCTCGTAATTGACGGTGTTTTCTAGCAGGATACAATCCAAACTGGCAATTTTTCCTATAAAATGAAAGTAAATCCTCATCCTTTTACTCAATTTTGAATAATATTTGATCGGAGGTTAACTACGGTGACCTATCGATGTTAATTTCTTTGTCATTTTGGTTTCTTGTGGAGAGTTGTCCTATTGGCAATCATACCACATTTTCTATTTTTATAGATTGATTATAAACAAGTGTAAAATTTCGTTGATTGGAAAGCCTATTTTGTAGATGGCAAGGAACTCGAATGACAGATGGCAATTTTTAGGCTTAATGTGTAGGATTAGGTGATGATGAATGATTGCCATTGAGACAATTACCTAACTAATGTAGGTATATGCTTTTCACAAGTAACATCAAATACACAGGTATCAAATACTAGGCATATGGTGCAGTTTAGTATTGTACACCCTTTTTATAATGAATTAAATGATATAATTAATTATATAATATTTCTATATTTTATTCAGATTTTTTAGCCACTAGGGAATCTGCATTTGTTGGATACATCATTTGGATCAGTAACTGGAACATTGATCATTTCATTGGATGCTTGATATTGGGACATTTTTTTATGGATGATTGACCTTCACCATCTGATACTGTCATGTTTATTACTGTCGATCAGTTTTAAGAAATCATTAAAATATTTATGTACATATGATATTTGCTACTTCAATAACAACATAACAGGTACCAATATTTCTGCACCCGATGTGCATTTGGACAATTTATGCCTATTCAGTGATACACAAGTCAATATATTTGAAAATAAAAAGCTAATTGAAAAGTTGAAGAGCTATAAATTACAAAAGGACAAAAAAAGGTATAGCCAAAGCTAGGCAAGAAATCAGAGTTATGCATCTCGGAGTTAAGAACATATAAGGATAAACGGACAACTTACCCCCTTAACAGTGAAGTCGTTTTTCTGAGGCTAATACTTCCGACTTATCTGGTGTTCAATTCTTCGTTTAGTGCCTCTAATTCCTGCTTTCCTGCTTCTGTGTCCATTGTAGGAAATGTGTATTGGATACTGGCTGCCTGGTATGCGTTGCTTGTTCCGTATTCTCTTTCTAAGTATTCAGTGATTTGTGTGATGTTTGAAAACGGAACAGCAAACGCCTTACCAGTACCCAAAGGCACGCACTTTTCGCCATTATCACCCCTGCAGTGGCTGTCAAATAACCAAATGTTACCACCTTCCTTGATGAACGCCAATGAAAATTCGCCTATGGTGACGATCATTGGTGCTCGTTCTGTAAGGTGGGCTGCCATAACACTAGATAAAAGAGGAATTGAAATTTTATCTAGTTCGGTTATTTGCATGTTGTCTGGGTAAAACAACATACCTTGCCACATATCCAGTATTTTAGCAAATGCTACTATTGTAGGCATAAATACAGGGGTGATTCCTCTTAAAACGAGATCGTCGAGGGAAATCCGATCATCGTTATCAGAGGAGATTTTGAAAAGTGATCTGCAAAGAAAAGAAAATTAAGAAGAGTTGAAACCAAATGAAAAAGAAACTCGACAATTGTTAGTAAATAAGTTAAAAGTAGTACATGTGTTCTATTCATAGAGAACTAGCGAAACTTCGAGATAAATAAATCGTAACCTTTATAACAAGTAAAGAAGTTATTACTGTTAAAAAATGCACAATTTCAACTGATAAAAGAGAAAAAAACGTTATGTATAATGTTTAGTTCGTTGAACTTCTAGACAGCCTTTTAATCTTTTACACTGTTTTATTACTTTTTTAAAGTGTTTCCGCTAAATGATAGACCTTTAACTTACAACCCCTCCAAAAAAACAACAACAAACAACATAAAAAAACAAAAAACAATAAAAATTCCACCCAAATTAAAATAAAAATTATTAATAAAAAGAACATAGAAAACTTAAATATTTTTTTTATTCAGACATTCACAGTGTGGGAACGGAACTGTACGGTTTTCTTATAATTTGGTCATTCGGGAGACTGTCAAGCGAAAAATAACAAGTTGCGTGATGGAAACTTTGACGAACTCTTATGTTCCTATATAACGTTTCTGCTTCAAGTTTTGATAGCTAAAACATTCTTTATGTAAATATGAAGCAATAAAATAATAAGAAAGATATATGCATCAAAACGTTTTCCTTAGAATGGTGGAGCTCCGTGTAAAACAATCAAAATGGTCACACAACAGCGATCAAAAATGTCAAATAAACATCGAAAAATCAATGTTTGCTACCTGGATTTTCACATGTACCTTTTCTGATATATAGTATTACCTGTCTGAAAGTTTCAAAGCCATTGTCCCTCTAGAAATCCAAATATATTCATTTTCTCCATGTCGGATATTTTTATTGACTGTACAATCGCTCGCAAGTTGACTGTAATATCACTCGGAGCCTTCCTGTACAATCAATCGGAGCTTTTCTTTAATTTCATCGTTTGGCCAACTAGACTACTCCGAAAGGAGGATAACCTACTTAACCTTCTTATGACTTCACGGTCCAGCTAGCAAGCAAGCTAGTCAATGCATTTTGTTGTAATAGTGGCATATGACTAATTATAACTCTTAAGTAGATAATGCTAAACTTCTTCTGCCACATTCATGATCAGTTTATGTTTTCCATGATACTTTTGTCATCTAAATATTTATTAAAACTACTGCAATCCAATACAATATATGTCTGGCATGATTTTTCTCTCCTTTTTCTGTTACGATTTTTGGTATTGTTATCGATTTTTGTTTTAACCTAAATTACACACTCAAAAGTGTTAATGATTTTTGAACGTTTTATTTGAATGGCTGCAGCCTGCATTAGCGGATCTGGTATGCGGGGAGAGGGAGTTTTTGGTGGTTGAAGCCTATTTTTTTTCGATTTTATGGTGTTCCGTGGTTTGGATCCCCCTTTGTCATTGTTTGTAGAAAGGCGGGATCCGCACCTGGTCTGATATCGTCAATGATAGTATGATGATCCGATTATTCATCTGATTTTTTATAGTTTGGTCTTGTGCTGTGATAGTTTTGGGGAGAAATGAGCGCACACAAACATTTTTACCCTTTCCAAATTCTTTATGTACCTGCTTTAAGTCAAGAGCTCGTAGTTCAGTGGTTGTCGTTGGTTCGTGTCTGACATATATGTTTTTCGTAAATTGTTTTATTATGAATTAGGCTGTCAGTTAAATTCGAAAGGTATTGATTCTTATTTTTCTTTTCGGGACCTTTTAAAGCTGATTATAATTGCTTAAATCCATTTATTTTCTAACTTTGACAATCATATCACATCTCCTTGAAAACATAAATGTGGTTTGAGAAAATGTTGCTTTGCTTTGAAATTTAGTTCATCCTATGGTGTATCTACACATATATCCAATCACTTTTTTATTTGGTAAATGACATGTGTCAAAGTTCTGAACTGATATCACAGGAAAGAACATGTGTTACAATGTAGTTTCTTGCTAAAAGTGTGAGGTATCTAACATACACGACATGACCATTTTCAATCTTCAGGTAAACCAATCAGAGGGTTAATATGGAACTGTGGTGTATGTGTCGATTCCCTCACACTTTTTCAAACAAACTATGGTACATATCAAGTTACAATATCCCGATCCTGTGCTGACAAATTCTTTGTTGTATTGTTCAAATATGTATTAATTATTTTTCTAAAATTGCTGGTGAATAATATATTAAGTAAAATTCAAAATATGCCAATTAACTTTCCAGAGAATCTTTTCGGTATATATAAATATTTATTTTCTACGAGGATTATTTTCATTTTTATTTAAGATTAGATTCTTAACACATTTTGTACTGTCCTTTTCTTTTTGTCTTGTATACTTATTCAGTGGTTGTTTGTTTATGTGTTACATATTTGTTTTTCGTTCATTTTTTGTACATAAATAAGCCGTTAGTTTTCCGAAGTCGTTTTCCATTGTTATTTCGGAACATTTTAAAGATGACTATGCGGTATGGCCTTATTCATTGTTGACGACCATACGGTGACACATAGTTGGTAATTTCTGTGTCATTTTGGTCTCTTGTGGAAAGTTGTCTCTTTGGCAATCATACCACATCTTTTTTTTTATGTGTAGTGTACACGTTTTGTTTTTGTCTCTGATATAGTCACCTTAAAAGGGTTCCTTGATAGACTCTTAATTGTCAAAATGACTGGTTTTGTGCTTATTTTCACTTCAAATACCATAGATGAACAAATAGGACAGCAACAAACAACCAATGCAATGCATATGCAACGTATTTAATGGCCAAGCAATTCTACAGGAAAGCTCCAAGTGATTTACAGGAAGGTACATGTGAAAATCCAGGTAGCAAACATTGATTTTTCGATGTTTATTCGACATTTCTGATCGCTGTTGTGTGACCATTTTGATTGTTTTACACGGAGCTCCACCATTCTAAGGAAAACGTTTTGATGCATATATCTTTCTTATTATTTTATTGCTTCACATTTACATAAAGAATGTTTTAGCTATCAAAACTTGAAGCAGAAACGTTATATAGGAACATAAGAGTTCGTCAAAGTTTACATCAAGCAACTTGTTATTTTTCGAATGTCGGAGCACCGCTTGACAGTCTCCCGAATGACCAAAATATTAGAAAACCGTACAGTTCCGTTCCCACACTGTGACATTTACAGGACATGATCCATTACTTTGATTTAGCTTTAGAACAACAGAGCGACAGCTAGACCTATAGTGTACTGTTGTATAAGCCTACAGTTAAGCTTAAAGACCTATCATGTAACAATAAGAGTTAAATAATACTGTAAACAAACTTATTTTCGCGAGCGATTTATTTTCGGCACTTTCGCGAGTAGAAAAATAACGCGAATATGTGAGACTAGGATCTTGACTAACTAAACTACAGCATGTTAATTAAAAAATCGCAAAATTAAAAAGCCGCGAATTGTTCTAGAAAGGGTAAAACGCGAAATTAAGTATCCGCGAAAATAAGTTGGTTTACAGTACTGATTTTGATTAAGTTTTTGGAAGTAGATTCGAAGTGTTTACTTCAATTCTGACAGCGAAAGGTAAAGAAGAGGAGGTAACTATTCAGGAGGGTTAGTTGATTGTGTAAGATAAAATTATTGCCATGTAAATACCTGTAAACGCCATGGTTTTCATCCCCTTGGTACAAAACCATGTCAATATCTACCGAAACCCAGGTTGATATAGATTTGACCTCGTGTGTACCGGCTGCAGTCAAAGCAATGGATGTGCACTGGTTATTTGCATGTTCACTAGATATATCAGCCTGGCTGATGCTACCCCTTGTGATGCTGTCCCATACTGTCCCTACAACTAAACATTTTAAAATACAAATCTTGATATTCTGTATACAGAAAGGTGAGTGAAAATGGTGTAAAACCTACCATTTGATTTTTAGAGGGGAGGCTAAAACTGAACAGTTTTGTACTGCATTTTTAGTTGTAATCTCTGTCCTGCCTTTTTAATTTTCCATTCTATACGGTCCTGTATACTTCCATTGGTTTATCCTGAGGTTTTTTATTTATATGAATTGTCAACCTGACTTTTATTTTGGAACGTTGCTCATCCTGGTCTGTTTTACCCAAAATTTCCGCCTTCTTTTTTTTTTTTACAAAATTCATACTAGCCCCTCCCCCCCCTTTCCCCCCAAAACTTCTCCCATAAAAACCAAACGGTAGCTCCCTAAAAATTTACCTTCTTTAAAACAAAAGTGAACAGTGACCAATCTGTGCGCATTTCTACTCAGTTATAGCCCTGATGTCTGAACATCACATCGCCATTAATTCGTGAATGGTTTTAAAAAAAGTGTTGTATAATTTGAAAATAATTTCATACTTGAACAGCAACAACATAATTGAATGATTAAAGAATCGGATTCTATATTTTCTACTGAGCTTTAAATCACATACAATTATGCGCATTTCTTTGAAATTGCAAAATTATAGATCTATATTGATTTTTAGCAAGTCCCCTACCGTCTTCTGTTGGTTCCCATTGTTCGCCGTCTATTTCTTCTTTCCTTTCACCCTCTATTTCTTCTTTCCTTTCACCCTTTAGTTCTTCTTCCGATGACTCAAGATTTGGCTCATTTTTCTCCTCGGAACTCAATTCTGTGACAGACTTCGACACGAATTCCTCGTCATGGTTCAAATCATCTATCGGACTAACTGCTTCTTCTGTCGTTTCTTGAAATACACTGGTATTTTCTGCTACTTTACCTACTTCTGTTGTTTCCCTATGTGACATGAAATATTATTTCAATCTTATATGTAAACATCATTTTTTGAACATTTAATTTCAATTTTTATCTTATAAATAAGAATTGGTATTTTAACTTCAGATTTGTTTTCTTACTGCAGAAACACATATGTTTCTGGTTAAAGCACAAGAACTAAAGAAAAACATTGGATAATTTTGCACTTTAGTAAAACTTTTTTACGTAAAAATAAAGTAAGTAGAACGCGTTTTCAACTTCGTACTTTATTTGGCCTTTTTAACTTTTTTGGATTCGAGCGTCACTGATGAGTCTTTTGTAGACGAAACGCGCGTCTGGCGTATATACTAAATTTAGTCCTGGTGTCTATGATGAGTTTATTTTAACAACCACTGGGTCGATGCCACTACTGGTGGAGATTTATTTCCCCGAGGGTATCACAAGCCCAGTAGTCAGCACTGTTTGTGCTGACATGAATTGTCATTGATATATATGGTTATATATTTAAAAATTTACTGTTTACAAATTTTGAATTTTTTGAAATACTAAGGCTTTTCTACCTCAGGCACAGATTACCTTAGCTGTATTTGGCAAAACTTTTAGGAATTTTGGTCCTCAATGCTCTTCAACTTCGTACTTTATTTGGTCTTTTTAACTTTTGGATTCGAGCGTCACTGATGAGTCTTTTGTAGACGAAACGCGCATCTGGCGTATATACTAAATTTAGTCCTGGTATCTATGATGAGTTTATTTAGTTACTTGAATCTGCCCTTGCTGTTTTAAAGCACCTTCTTTACTTGGTTTTTTTTCGGAAACCATACTTTATCATGTTTATTCAGTGGCGGATCCATAAATTTTCATAAGTGGGGGCCCGCTGACTGCCTAAGAGGGGACCCGCTCCAGTCATGCTTCAGTTTTTCCTTATTATTCAATAAAAACAGAAAAGGGGCGGCCCCCTGGGTCTCCCCCTAAATCCGCCGCTATTATTGTATTAATATAAGAGACTCACCTATCATAATCTGTCCCGAAGTCATCAGACGCAACTTGGGTCTTCTGTAATAAAAAAAACAAACATCAGAAATTATAAGTATCATTTAATATGTTTTAGCCTTACATTTAGAATAATATACCGGTAAATGTCTTTTCCTCTCAACCCACATTTTGAAACAACCAAATTTCTTCTTCTTTGCTATGGACTGTAAAAGAATGTTATAAGTCCATAGACGGAGAATGAGACAACATTATCCTTCAACTATTTACAAATAAAACGTTCCGAATATATACAATTTAAAACTATGTACACTTGGCTGCTGTCTATGGTGTTGGTTTCTTGTGTGCACTATTGTTGTCTAGTGCACTCTGGAACCCCCTTTTGTCAGAGCTTCAGTTGTAGCTGTTGGAAGGTGGTTCCACTCTTGTAGAGTCCGTGGAAAGTATGAGTACTTATATACTCTCTGGTTTGCTGGTGGTTGTATAGGCGTTGTTTGCCTCTAGTACGCCGATCGTTTGGACGTAAGATTTGTCATGGTGATAGTACATGTCGCGGGAAAACATCATGACAATTACATATTTAACAATAGATTTAATATAAAAAGAAGATGTGGTATGATTGCTAATGAGGCAACTCTCCACAAGAGAACAAGACGACACAGAAATTAACAACAATGGGTTACGGTACGGCCTTCAACAATGAGCAAAGCCTATACCGCACAGTCGTCTATAAAAGGTTCCGAAATGACAATGTAATACAATTCAAACGAGAAAACTAAGTCTTTTCCTCTCAACCCACATTTCAAAACTTCCAGATTTATCATGATGGTAGTATTGGCAAACTTGATCAAATGGAAGTTTTTAACGACCTTGACTGGCTATACAGCCCTTGCACGGCCGACTTGACAGATTTAACAATAGATTTAAATCTTCTTACCTCTTTTTTCCAGTTCTTGTAATTTGGACAACACTTCCAGCACTTGAATTTCCTCCAAAATGACTTTCCCATATTTTTGTTTAGCTTTCTAATATTAGTAAATATTAAAAAATAGTATTGCAATAAATTGCGCTACCGAGTTAGGAAATAAATATTTCGTAACTGGGCATCGTAGCTAACGACGTTAACGTCACAATTGGACATTGAATCAAACTAACAATTCACTCGGCGATTTTCGTAACAAAAAAAGACGTTACTAACCACAATTAAAAGTGACCAACCCATAATTCTACTGGATCTTTTTGTGTTAAAAAGAAAATTGAAAAAAAAATATTTTGACCGTCCCTGATTTTTTGTATATTTCGATGGTATACATTTTTATAACGAGTGGATCCGATATCCCTTTTCGCAAATTCGCGGAAAATAATAAGGTCCCCCGATGTTTACATCGAAATTTGCCCAAAATAGCTTCTGTTCTATTTTATAGTTCGAGAAAAAAAGACATGTAGAAGACAAGTATCACCAACACTGATCTGTGTCCACACTAGTTTCCTATATATAGCTAAATCATTAACATAAACAATCAGTTCAAAATTTGCATAAATTAATCTTTTCACTGCAAAAATTGTTAATATTGAGTTTATCTGTTACACATCATTTAATGGGGGGGGGGGGGGGGGGGGGGGGAAGGCGCGAGAAAGAATTGCAATAAAAATTTATTTGGTGCATACAAAGATGATGCTCGTGCTATAAAGTCTTTATGATTCTAGTGAGAAGTTGAAATACATGATAATATTACTTTTGTTAAATCATTATATTTAACAAGTATTTTAAACTTTATGAAATATAGTTTTCTTTTTATGTAATGCTGTATAATATAAAAAGGTTGGTTTTATTGTAGCCGCTTCTTTGGTCTTGTGGTAAACACAAGAATGAAAACGAGGAATTTGTCAAAGATAAAAAAAAATCCGACAAAAGAGTAGAAAACAGCCCAGTGACACCAGTGGGTCTTCAACACAGCGAAAAATTCCAATTCCAGAAGCGGGCTTCAGCTGTTCCCTGTATGATTAAGCAAAAATGGACACCACGCTTAATTTGCGAAACATATAAATGAACTTAATTAAATACAAAAAACACTAGACTAACAAAGGCTTTAGGTTCTAACTTGTAACTCGCTCTTCTCGTGCAAAGTGTCGTGGATTCGACTGCGGGCTTAGTAAATCCAAAAACTTCAAAACTTATATCTGATAGTGTCAGAAAGGATATGGAAACCAATACAATCTACATGTATCTTTAATAAGATCGGTGTATTAATATTTGAAACATGGCTTAAAGTATCGTTTCTCTGGCTAAAGTCTTTTTAGATCTGGGTGGCCAAGCTTAATTTTTATTTATATGACTGTTTTCTTTTTTACGTAAGTATATAAGATATCAAATATTGTTTTATCGTACAGTTGGAACATATATATGATTTCAGTTTCACGAATCAAAGAGTTATTGCCATATTCATATACCAACGATCAGATAAAAAAATCTGCTACCAGTATTATACACTTCTAGGAATTCAAGTTATTTTCTCTCCTGCAGTTACCTATGAATGAACATCCATTTGTTCAATTCGGTATTTATCAAAAACTGTCTCGATGTAAACTATTAGGAAACTAAATATACGAGAGGGCCATTGACTTCCAAATCAAAATAATTCAATAACTGGTTATGTAAAATACAGTGGTATGTTTATCGAAGCCCTCTTAGGATTAGGACGTGTCCTAAAGACCAATTAAGGATATATCTTATTCCTAAGTGTGGTGGTTTATCAAACATGTCGTAAATTAGAAAACTCCTAGGAATTGTCCTAACTTTAGGATATACCAATATAGGTGTCTTAAGATGGTCTTAGGATGGTCCTAACTTTAGGATATATAAGATTAGTTTTTTATATATATATTTTATATAAACAAATATGGCATGTATAGGTTCCATTTCACTTTTATGGCCGGGTGGGATGGGGCTAGAATAAAACATTTAGCCATGCTTTCCTCTGGTTGTAATATCCGCTTGAAAGTTTCCCGAATGTCAGACCAAACTATTATTAAACTGTACAGTTCCATTCCCACACAGTGTGATACATCGATTCTTTATATATTCATTATAATATTTCGATAATGCTTGGTAACACCAACATCTCAGTTTTTTCCCGGAAATAGATGTCCACACATTTGTTCATATCGTTGATGTAAGTGTGACGTAGAATACTTTTTATCCAAAATGTTATTGTTTTTTGTATTTATATTCAAGCATCCATTTTCTATATGTTTTATTTAATTTATTTAATTTTTTTATGTTGTCTCAGAGAGGTGAAAGATACCAAAGGGGAACTCAAACTCATAAGTTGAAAAAACAAACAGACAACGCCATGTGTTGTCGAACTGTATCAGTTTTATACATAACGATCCAACGACTTCGTACGAATGGTCGTTGACTATTATAGAGACATTCAATATAAAATCAACTTGACTTCTGAACATGAAATAAATAATGATAAGAAGGCTTTGACTGTTTACCCCACTGAAGGAGATGCAATCATAATTTTGAATGACATATTTCACACTTGAAATACAAATATTTGACATGTTTGGGAAAATAGTTTTATTGTGACGAGATTTATCACCACTGATGATTTATTAGATAAAATAAGATGAAGTGTTGTTTAATGACAATAAATTAAAAAGTTTGAAAAATATATATAAAACTGAAACTACAAAAATCAGCCAACCAGATCAAAGTAATAGGAAATGAATTGCCATGTAAATGAGACGCTACACAAACTTACGTCTAAGGATTTGTGGATCAATTCCGATTGTAATAAATAAAATCATGAAAGCATGTCGTATATTCATTTTTGTTTATACTTATATTTATATATATTTACACATTTACAAAAAATCGTAAAACATCATTGAAAAGCAAAGTTCCAAACAGAAATCAAGATACTGAAGAAGATTTGCCATATAGGGAAATATCTTGTATAGGTTGAATTTTAAAGTTTAATAACTTTTAACTTACCTACTTTCTTTAGTTTTCGGTAAAATTCCTTTAAAAATATGATGATTTCAACCTTCCCATTTCGTAAAAAGTCCATTTTTCGGTATTTTCTCCGTGCAGTAGAATAGTAGCCTACACAACTTTTTTTGTAAATATCCGCCAAAGGAAGTTTTCAAAGACACATTAGTTTTAGATCCATGACGGGAAAGGACGGGATTATCCGCAAATTTGATATAAATTATATTTTTAATAACTAATTGTGAAGTAATTTAATCAACAGGGCTAAAGTCACGTGGTGCAAATATTCTGAATAAACTCTTCATAGAAACTGGACGATATACCAAAATACCACGAAATGAAAGAAAATGTAAAATATGTAATATCTTAGACGATGAATATCATTTTTTCTTCAACTGTAAAATAAATAAAAATATAAGAGAAATCTTTCTAAAATATTATATACAAAAATATGTAAATTTTAATACACTTAATTTTACTGATAAACTCGTGATAATACTTAATCCATCAAGAGTCATTAGAACTGAGGAAAGGAGAACTGTAACTGTTTTTATCATATTTCTTATAATATTGTCGAGTTTTCATTATGTTTCATTTTGTTTGCTTGTCAATGTATTTGCCACAACCAATTGGTTTTTGTATGTTTTGCAAATAAAGATTGTTGTTGTTAAAATAAAGTACCCTTGAGTTTTCCATATGTAAAAGACGGGTCTGGGATAACAATACTGTGAACGTTCGACTGTCTCGTAATCACCAATAAACCCCTTTGAGTTGAAATTATTTTGAGTCATAAAACTTTCGAGTACTCAGACTCGAAAATCAACCAATCAAATTGCTGGATTTCATGTTTCGAGCATGATTTTTGTGCTCCGAGCACTGAGCAAAGTTTTAAGCCTTCAAGGCCTTACCGCTATTCCCGGCTGACCCGAGAAACTGTCCCACTTGAACTATTGACGTCATACAACAATCACTTTCCAATGTGGCATCAGATATTTTGTATTATGATGTCAACATTGTACGGGAACCTGTGTGATCTCCGGTAAGGGGACGACCATTTGATATTCTCGGGGGGGGGGGGGGGGGGGGGGGGGGGGAGGAGGATTTGATTTTGATCGGTTATTTATTTTTGTAAACCAAGAGGACAGATTATTCATTTTCTGCGCTATTGAAGCAAGATTTTTCATTTTCATTAAAGCAAGGGACTGATTATTAATTTTCACAACTACATTTTTGATATACGAAAACATACAATTTTGATATGATTTGTTTATTATAAATAATAAATATATAGTATAGTCGAGTTTTATATACCATTTAATTAGATGAACCATCCCCCTCTGCAGAAATGAATTAAATTCCCAACTGCATATACTTGTATTACATACATACATAGTATTAAAGTTGTGCTATAACTAGGCACTTTCAAATGTATTGGCAAACAAACTATGCCGAGCAAATTTTTTTTGAAGGGTTTTGTAGCCACTGAAGACCCAAGAAGCTATAGAACAAATGATGCAACATCATGCTTTCTGGGTGTTCCGAAGACCTTTTCATAATCTGAAAATGAAGTTTTGTTTGAGATGAAATTATTTGGTATTGGTTTCTTTAATTAAAGAGTCATTGGGACTGAAGAAAGGAGACAAAAATTATAACTGTTTTAAACATGTATATTACTATTGTCCAGATTTTTTTATAACTGTTTTGTCTATATGTATTTGCTATAACCAGAATTGGTTTGTATTTGTTTCCCAAATAAAGTTATTTTTAAAAAGTTCAGTATAACTGAAGCTTTTCACTTAACCAAACCGCAGACGACCTTGTTATCAAAGTCATTTGATCATGTAAGCGCTTATTGTTATTTGAAAGAATAATTTCAATAAAATGTGCATTATTTAATCGATATAAACCAATGAATTGCTTTTTACATTCATGACATCCACTCTTGCATGACTTTGTAACCATGTTGCAGTAAAAGTAGTTTAATACTTATCTTTATGTCTGGGATTTTACCTACCTATTTTTATCAGATTTATAGAAAAACAATTGATGATGATGTGATTAATCATGGTTAGGGTGACTGCATTCAATCTCGTATTATGAACGCAAACATTCGATTGTTATTGTAACGTAAAACTGTTTGATAAACTAAACTCGTATAATCTACATTTCTCTGTCTTTAAAACCTACTTACTTTCAAAGTAAAGTATTGCTGAAATACAATTCAACAACCATAATATCAAATTATATAAACAAGTAGCATGACACTGTTGACTTGTATTATGAACGAAATGATATTCAACAACATCAACGTTTAAGGTTGTCACTAATCAAACAGAAATATTTTTTTTTGGGGTGTATGTAATAAACGAGGACAGACACACAAACATGAACTGATTTTTAACCAATTTTCATAAAGGTCCCAAATCTCCCCTCTTTAACTTCGAATAATAATATCACAGAAATCACAAAAACAATCACAGTAAAAAAGGTTGCAGAAACAAGATCGCCGTAATACCAGTATAACACTAATGCAAGCAAACAAACCCCTAAAACAACAACAATACAACTGATACAGTCTCAAAGAAGGCTTGCAGTTATTAAAACCAACCTCAAAGAACTTAATGACATGCTTATACAAAAGCATTCGATCCTATAATGTAAAGCATGGTGGTTTGTATACTGGTCATGCACAGTTTTTTAGATACAATAAAATTAAAAGTAGTAGTACAACGGATATAAACCGATCAATTCCCAAATAGTTATAGTCAGAATGAAACCTAACAATTGATAAATATTTACTGTCAGAATGAAAGAATGCAACATTTGAATGGTGTGCACCCCTACAATGGATTGTAGTCAATAAATATTAACAATTGACAAATCCATAGATTGCATGACATAAGCTATAATCAAATGATTTTTATCTTCACCTCTGACATAATTCTTCTCAAATTATTGACACCATCAATACATAACGTGCTGTACGAGACCTCATTTGACACGGATTGAACAAGAATTTTGACATAATGACAGAATATCAAGATAAAGAAACAAAAAATGTACAACTAAGTCGTAGGGGTCCAGAGATGATACCAGTGGCGAGGCCAATCCAACATATACTTGAATTTCGGTTGAGATTCTTTATCATTTTAATTAAACAAGAATGAAATTCAATATTGGAACAATTGAAAATATTTTGTAATTTTTTTATTTGATTTTGATTTTCATTTACAACTGTTTTGATACTTTTTACGTCCTAACAATTCTTTATTATTTTGATTATAAATAAGAATGAAATACAATATTAAAACAATTGAAAACATTTTGTAAATTTTGTTATTTGGTTTTCTTTTTCTCTTACAACCATTTTGATACTTTTTTACGTCCTAACAACTTAATTCCTTCTATGATCTAAACGTGGATACAAATTGTTACATAATAAATATGTCTCCCTACTTGCAGTAAAATGGTAAAACAAAGGATTATCATGTATCAGTTAAAGTGACTATATATTAGATTTATGTCGTTTGTCAAGTTGTCTTAAAACAAGTCTTATATCAAGTCATTTCACGAGTAGTTCAAAAATTTAAACAAGAACAATATACAAACATTCCATTTCACCTTTCACCAAGGGCGCAGCAAAATCATAAATGTCTAAGACTGAAGCCCTTTTGTGGATGGATTTACGAGATTATTCTTTCGGTTTCAGTTGACGTACGAAGAAATTTCTATATCGGAAAATATAAAATTGCGGAACAAAAAGGCATTGTTTTACATGAATGTGTTAAAGGCATACACTGGAGTTGTCTCATCGACAATCATAACACTTCCCCTTATTCTTAGATACAAAAAAGGGCACTGTATATATATTATTTCAGTGGCTGCTTATTTTCTAAAAATGACTGTTATTTTGGCCTTTTGGATGTTTGTACCAATTCTTGAAACAAAATCATCTAATATTCATTCAAGCAAGTTTGATATAGTATTTTTTTCCGAATGCGTTTTGCCTCCATAAGGTAAATTGGGGTAAATCAACAATTTCACTTCGATTTCAGGCTTATTCCTCACAGTTAACATGTACACGCTATTGTTCTGGAATCACTCCTATATACATTTGTTTAAAGCAATCACATTCTCTCAGGTTTTCTCTATGACATCTTAAAATATACATGCAAGTATAACGATCTCCAATTCTCAAAACGTCCATTGCATACGCGCGTGTGTTATCAGACTCTGCGTGTGTTATCCGACACCTCATCCGGGACACTTTCCGCGTCACATGACACTTTTGTTGATATTGAAGATTTGCGCATCCGCAGACGGATGGCCGGACGAATAGAGATTTTTAACTATTCGTCCGGCTAGCCGGACGAATAGACACTCCGTATTATAAAAGCATTAAAAATTCTCTCTTTGTTATGATACATAAGAATATACAACAGCTTTCAAAGGCTTAAACATTGAAGAGTTTTTGGTATTTAGATGTCAAGAAATTGTAAAATACACCAAGCCATTGTAAATCAAGTATACATTAGGCAATAACCATATTTTCAAAATTTAGCAAGTAAATGATATACTGCTTTATCTATCGAGAGCATAGAAAGACAATTTGGGTTTAAGTTTAAACATCACGGATAACCATTGTCACAATTTTGAGAAGATCACCTTTACAAAGTATTTTTTTATTGTTCAATAGAAAAGATACAATATGTAGAGTAAAGAAAGTTTATTATGCTCAATTGTTTGGTTTTGCAATTTTACAGAAGATGTCTGTCGTCTAAATGTGCATTCACCTTGAACAATTTCTCAAAGGTTATTTCTTCGTTCAGAATCACTGTACAAAAAATTCACATAACAAGAGCTTTTTACCTATAGATTTTACGTTTATCAAAGTATAAGAACAGCCTAGAACAATCAGAACAAATTACAAAGTGATTCCAAAAATGAAATCCAAGAGAAACAAGTCCACCAACAGAAAAAGGACGAAAAAGACAAACAACCGAGCTTACTAAAGATAAACAATGTCTTCAACGCTTTCGCTCTCATTCTTGAGTTCAAAGAAATGCTGTGTTGACATTTCTATCTCTTCTAATCATATTTTGTTTGGCACAGTTTGTATTTTGGTTCGCTTGCTGTACGTTTCGTCTTTATTTCATTTCTCAAAATTAAGAATATATGATGTCATGTGGTCAGAATTATGGTCGTTAATATCTAGATCTAGTAAAATAAAGGCAACAGTAGTATACCGCTGTTCAAAACTCATAAATCCATGGACACAAAACAAAATCGGGGTAACAAACTAAAACTGAGGGAAACGCATTAAATATAAGAGGAGAACAACGACACAACACTAAAATGTAACACACACAGAAACAGACCAAACATCAGACAAAATCCCACGAGAATAACAAACATAACACTAAAACCAAATACATGAATATGGGATAGACAAGTACCGTGACACGTCTTATCGCAATGTGAGTTTACACTCAAAAATAAGAGAAAACAAACGACGCAGCGTTAAAATGTAACACACACAGAAACGAACTATAATATAACAATGGCCATATTCCTGACTTGGTACAGGACATTTTTAAAGCAAAAAAATGGTGGGTTGAACCTGGTTTTGTGGCATGCCAAACCTCCCTCTTTTATAGCCATGTGAAATATAACATCAAAATGACAACACAACACCACAGGACTACAATATAAATAAATTGGAGAACACAATTGACAAAGAAACACACGAACAACAGCCAACAAAAAGCAACAAGTTCAAATTTTTTTTTTTTTTTTAAATTTTCAGACAAAAGCTTTCATATTACTCAGACATATAATATACCTAAGATTAATTTGGCTATTATGAATAGGTCCTTTTGATCATGTAGCTCTTCAATTATTTGGGTTCTTATACATTCTTGGCTTTTCATTATTTGGTTGGAGCATTAATTACTGCTGATAAAAATAAACACAAAAGTCACTTCGGACGCATGATATTCATTAAGTGTTGTTTACTTTTTTACAGCATCAAGTCGATACCTCTGCTTTACTTCTTCAGGCAAAGTTTACCCTAGATGGATATGTATATTACCTTGAGGTCGACTTTATTCATATAGCTCTCCAACTGTTATGGCTTGTATAAATCGTTAGCTCACCCAGGGTGCTATAAACAATTTCATATAAAAGAAACTAGTGGTTATTCCCCAACTAAAAATAACCATAGAGGGAAACCCCTGTTTATTTACTCAACTGGTGAAAAAGTATCATGTTTTTTTGTATTTGATTGTAAAAATTGGTTAATAAGCTTTCAATTAAAACAGGTTGAATGATTGAAATAGTTTAAAAAAATCATATTAAATATACATGTTTTGAGGGGAGACAACACTGTTAACATCCTGTTTTTTTGGCAGTGAAAATTGAAAACTTTCAGCCACTGTAGCTCTTTTTCGGAGCAGAAGAACGTACCCTGAAACAAGATTTTGTTTTAAAAGCCAGGTAAAAACCTACAAATTTCTTACAGTTTTGATTATGTAAATGTGCACGGATCATGCTTTCATGGGTGTGCACATGACCTGAATTCAAGTTTTTTATGTTCAAATAAGACCTTTTTTCTCCATGTTCATTGGATGATTTTTTTAATATATTAAAAGTACACATTATTTTCATTTCATTATAAACTAGAGAACATTCTGATTCCAGTGATATCTAGATTTATACAAATATCTTTATTGATCAGTCCACCACTAAGGGTCACTTATGCATGGTCCCTCAAAAAGTGACGTTATAAAAAAAAACATGTTGATTGCACCCTCATATTTGAATGATCCAGAAAATCTCTGGATCCCAGTCACCATTTTGGTTAACGAGCTCTATATTAAGCATTTTCTATACAACACAACATGAATTTCAAGGACACTGCTATCAGCTTTGATTCTTCTTTAGAATTTCTAGCTTGAAGTTTCTCTCATACGAATAAAGATACAAGGTTGGTGAGAACTGGCACAGCAACAAAAAAATCAAAACGGAAACTCCCTACTCAAATGGCAAAAATCAAATGATAAAACCCATCAAACGAATGGGCAACAACTGTCATATTCCTACCTTGGTACATGCATTTTCAAATGTAGAAAATGGTGGATTGAACCTGCGTTTTATTTTTTTTTTGGGGGGGGGGGAGGGGGCAATAAACCTTTCACTTGTATGACAGTTGCTTCAAATGTTAATTTCAATCTCAGATCACTTCTACTAAATCAAATATTGAAAGTGATCGATGTCTTTTCCATACTATGTTATTCATATTTTTACCAGTAATCTTAAAACATACACATGTATTTTAAATAGAACAGCTTTCTTTTCCTGTTGTTAGGTTTCCTCTCGTGTGTTTGCGGTGAGGTGTCGGATGTCAATGTCAAAATATGTAGATTTATCGTGAAAGTATAAATCCACCAGAAAGAATTAATTTTAAGTTGTGTATACTTGTTGATTTTATGGTTATATTACTGTGCGTTCATGTAATTTCATAAGCATCATTTTCTGTCGATTGTGGAACAAATGTGTTTTTGTGGATATTGAGTTAGTTGTCATGCCAGCGTTTAATTACAAGTCTGTAAACATTAGTTCTTCGTTGAACTTTTAAACTCGTGGTTGACCTTTACCTCAACGAAAATTGGTATCCCATGAATAACAAGAGTCCACAGTATTTATAATACTCACAATTTAAGGGATTGTCTATCATATATTTATCCTTTGGATTTATAGGCTCATTGATATAGATTATAATACAACTGTTACTGTTCATTCTCTACGTTTGGTATTGTTGGGGATAAACACCGATTCGCTTATTTAGTTTGAAGCATTGATAAATAGTTTTTTCGTTATTCTGCATAGTAATCCCTTACAATTAGGCCCTGTTCAAGATAATGCCTTCCTGTTCTGTCTATGACGTTGCCGAATGAAATATTTTATTAAGTATAAAACGTATATGACGGCATGCTTTCAATTTAACTGATTTAGTACCTTGAGTAATCAACTATTAATATGGTTCTCCCAAATCACTAACATTTTTAGAAAATGGTTTTCTCTAAATTGCAGATTTTGATAGTCCTTTTTATTCTAATTAACGTGTTCTACACTATATTTATGACTTGGTTAATTATATTTTTATGCCTAAATATTTCTTCCGTTGAGACTGAATGCATTCATGTCGCAATCTAAATGCCGTTTGGGTAGATAATTAAGTCATTTAGTTTCCGCCTCATTTATTATGTTTTCCTATAAATTTGGTGCAGAGCAAGTATTACTGTTAATGTTACTACTACCACTAGGCCTATACATTTACTGGTGAACTGTGAGTCCCTGAATGTATCACAAGTCCAGTAGTTATGAAAATACGGATATTGTTATAAAAATTTGCTGCTACAAATTGATTTAAAATCATATATTATTTGAGGAATATATCTGTCTTGTATTCCATGTCCGGCTTTGGCTATAGTTTATGTCTTTTTTGGTTCAAAAACTCTTAATTTTGAACTTTTTGAATTTTTCACATTTTCAAGTATCATCAAAGAGACATATTTTGTCGTAATTTCCAACTAGTGTAGACGAATTGGTACCGTGTTGATATTCCTCAGCTATCATGTTGATAATGACAGCTTCAGAGAATCTTAGTTTGAATCTGTCATTTTGCAGAGTATGATCTCTCTCTGTTTTAGTTTGTAACCCGAATTTGTTTTCTCTCAATCGATTTATGACTTTAGAACACCGGTGTACTACTGTTGTCTTTATTTCCCATTCTTTAAATAAGAATGTATATATATGTCGAATTCATTTTAGGTAAAAATAATCGCGTACTCCTGTATCTAAGTTAAGAATATAAAAGAAAATGTTCATGGTGTTGATAGGTTATTTTCGTAATGCTGTTACAACATCGTCCAAGCTAAGAGTGTTGATAATTTGTAAAATGTCTTACCCTGCGGCATTCTGTATATGCCTGTCATAATTCACGAACCGTTAATTCACTGGTTGTCGTTGGTCAATGTCTATCATTTTGGTGTACTTTAGCCATATTTTTGGCTTTCTAGCTTTCTATACGATAGGGATGTTTCTCACTGTTAAAAGATGTATGATGACCTACAGTTGCTAACATCTATTAATCTATGTCATATGGTCTCTGGTGGATAGTTTCTCATTGGCAATCATACCACATCTTCTTTTTTTTTGCAATAAATTGTATGCACTCTAAAGTCATGATTTCACTGTACAAATACACAATATGCTTATTTTTCTAGAGCACCTTATGTCACCACGGGTATTTCTACGAGGTTTGTGTTTCTCATTCTTTAGCCTTTTGATGTGTTGCTGTTTAGACCGCTGATTACCTTTCCGTTGTTATTTGTTGTTTTTCGTTTTTTATCATATTTTTTTTCTGTTTGTTTTCAGCATATAAGTGTTGATTCTGTCTTTGGTATTTTCTATCTCTTGTTTTTTTCACTTTTTCTTTGTCTACGAATTAAATCAATTTCTTTTCATGCCATTTATCAGTGACAATTACTGAAATTCATCACTTTTGTTCGACAGTTTTTACCTTGTGCTTTCGGTTTGAATCAAGCCTAAGCTAAACCATGAATGGCTTATTCCAATTAAATACCATTCAAGAAAACATAGGACGTGATTCCAGTCTATAAATGTTGTTGTTATTATTTTCTTCAAATATTTCGTTGACAGTTTTCCTTGTCGAAATTCTTTCAAAAACTGTGTCCATGTCACAGAAAACTTTGATAGTGACAACAGGGCTTAACATATATTTCAAACTTCTGAAGGTCTACATGTGGTTCACGATTCCCTAGATTAGACAGTTAAGTGTGATTTTAAAGCCAGGTGGTGATTGCTTATAAAACTAGTTTAGTTATTTTTAAAAGACGTTTCGTGGAGCGTTTGTGATATAATTCATTTTAACATACTGATGAAAAAAGTTAAATCACAAAAATACTGAACTCCGTGAAATTTGCGTATACAAACAGTGAAAGACGATCCAGTTCTTCAACTATGGTTGGAATTCCAAATCAACAAAAATAAGAAATATGATCCACCAGAATTTCGACTTAACAAGTATCGTTGAAAAAAATAGTCCTTTCCAAGTTAATTGTCAAGACCTTATTATCTTAGCAGTTTAAACAATAAAATTTCTCTGTAGCAGCTTTGTCTTTCGTAACACAAGGAACAATTTTACAATAATTGTATATGACTTGTTAGTTTACAGTGCCATAGCAAAGTAGTTATACATCGACTTATGTATAAGATTGTGGCAGGGCTAATAGATAAGGTGGTAAAAAACTTAATGTCAAAATCATTTCAGTTAAAGATTTGTCTAAGTTAGAAGTTAGTGACATATTTGCAGAAATATTATCATTTTGACACATTTTTTTGTTTGTTATATATCCTTTTAATATCGTACATATACTATCAACGATATTCATGGGGTCTTCTATAGAATTCTCTCATTATCATGATTTAAATGCCCATTACAAACTGATATGCTATGATCTCCTCTATAGACCTGAATTTGATATCAATTATATGATGGCCTTTTGATAAAATTTGACATACATTTCATACTTTTAGCTAAATAACTTATTCAATTACCACCGTCTGACGTGCTACTCAGTTGTAAATTAGAGTCTTTCATAAATCACATTCAAGATGTTCATTCAATGAAATATCATACTACAAATTCAAACCGCAATTTCAAATCCACCTGGTCATAACATGGCATAGGTTTTCCCAAAAGACATATCTTGTTCTGTTTCTTATTGTTTCCCATCCTCTTTACTATCTTTTCTTGTCATTTAGTTTATATCTTTGAATGACTGATTTAAAAAAAATCTTAAACGGTTGTTCGTTTTTTTATATCTTGTAGGTGTGATTATTTAACGGTTCATTTTCTTGGACAATTATTCTCAGTACCTGAATGCAGAATGGACCTAGTTAAAAATTCATTAAGCTTTTGGATTTGCAGGTGATTTTCGTTTTTCAGCATTTGTATATTTTATGTCCTTTTTATAAGATTAGGTGAAGATTTCATATCCTTATCTAGCTACAGGTTCCGCAAAATTTACTCACAATCTTCATTGTGAATGATGTTTAAGACTAGGAAAGCAGAAATTATAAAACAAAATATTTTTTTTAAATGATGTTTTATATGGTAAAGGTATATATAAGTGTAATAACACCTTTAAAAAGAACATTTCTCATTAGAGTTAAATCTGAATATCTGAATAAACCGAGTCCCTATTAGACTGTAATTTGTTAAGGGATAAAACATTTTTGAGTCTAAAACGTTTAATTACTAAAAACAAAATCATATTTCACTTTCAAATTTACTTTTTGACGAGCTTAAGAGTTGGGAAGGTTCACAACACAAAACAACCTTTTTTTTTTTTTATAAATTAACTATATCTAGCGTCTAAATATCGACATGCTGCAAACCACCTAATTTGCTTAGTTTTTTCCCCGCAGAAATTCACCAAGATATGCCATATACATAAGACTAAACGCATATCTGGTATAATAACTTTAAACTTGGTATTTTTGATGAGTTTTTCATAATATAACTTATATATTATTTTGTCTAAATCTGTTAATATGAAAGATAAAAGTTCAAGATGCCCATATATGTATATATAAAGGCAACAGTACTATGCTGATGTTAAATGCTAAATATAGTGTCTAGTGGGCATGTTTTGCTGACGAATCTTATGCAGACGAAAAGCGCATATGGCGGACCAAATCATAAGCCTCACTGGGTTGATTCCACTGCTGGTAGAAGATTCACCCCCTGAATTGGAAGTACCAGCGAGGTAATCAGCAGTTCTTTCTTGACATGAATTGTCAATGATTTTTTATTGTTGTTGTTGTAAATTTACTTTCGTTCAGCTGTCTTATTATTTCGAAACAAACTGGTTTTTTTTCTACCAAGATGCAGAATTGGCAAATTTATTTTGGGGGAACTTTTAGTTTTCATTGCTATAAATCTCCTTTAATGAATTGGTATTCAAACTGCTTTGTTTCGGGCAACACTGCTGAGATTTATGAAAACGAAAAGCTCGTCCTGCGTACCAAATTATAATCCTGGCATTAACTACTGGATCCATACCACTGCCGCTGCTTTTGATTCGGGATCAGTTTGCTCCTTCTGCATGCTCTGGGGAATGTTTTGAAATATTTTTCTTTTCATTTGATTGTGTAGTTTTCTGTCTTCCTTCAACTTGTATACTTTTTTTAAGTTTTTTTTTATGATGTATCTTATTGTAACTGACAAATGCCTGGAATTTCGATTGATATATCTGACTTTTGCTGCTGAGAAATGAAGATGATTTACTAATATTGGGAATATAAGGGGCGCTTAAATTCATTATCCCGAATTGGTGAAAAGAACTACAATAGAGACATGTTTTCAAGATCTTGGATCTCAGTTACCTTCGTTTTTTTTGGTTTCTATAGACATCAAAACTCGAGCTAAAGGATCAAGTAAAGCGTAGAAAATGTCACTTAACCAATCTTTCGTGGGGTTTTGAATGAGTCCGATTTTGTCTTTGGGGAGATGCATACATTGCAGGTGATGTTAATAACTTTATATTGTGCACACATCTGGTCCATCTTCGTATGTGAATCCCTTCAGTGTTTTAGTAATCTTGATTCGTTTACTTTTTATCATACTAGAAAGTTGAATAGATAGTTTTCTTTGCAAATTCATTTCTTATTGCCCCGCATGGATTCAATTGATGGATGTTAACGTGCTAAGTACTTATACATAAGCTTTTATGATATAGGGTATAATTTCCCAAACAATGTCTTTATCATATCAGTGATATCTCTTGTAATAAATACATAGGTTGTTTCCGTCGATCAATCACTCGTCGTAACTATAAATAAAAGTATATAGAAGGTGAACGCAAAGTCTGCGGTTAAACAGTTTATAAGTATGAGGACCATGTGTGTGCCAAATATGCATCGTTTGTTTTGATATATTGTTGACCCTTGATTATTGTACGGCTAGTTAACCGGTCAATTCAACCGCATGTTTTCAAAGGTGCCTGTCGAAAGCAATAAGTAAACATCTTTGTTTATTTTGGGATTTTTTTTCGTGACTGTTATTTCTATACATTATTATTTTCTAGTCATACTATTTTTCAACCCAAGATTTTATGTTATATTTTAGCCCTCTAAACTTTATGAATTTATTTTATTTTCTTACAGAAAAACGGAAAATTTTCGCTTGGGGAATTGTTTGCACTATTTCCGTATTCATGGTTAAATCGCAAAAAAAAACCCCTCTCTTTCATTATGGAAGATCAAAATCGGGAAAAAGAAAAACAAAATAAAAAACACGCAAACCAATTTTGATATAGAAACCGCAAATTTGCAAACTTCGCTAAGATAAACCTCTTTATACCAATTGGTGCAGGCAAGGGATTATCAAATATACCGAATTCCAAGGTCAAATCAAAAAGGGGGAATTCCATAAAACCTGACAAAACTAAATGTTAAATCAACGGAACGAATAGAAAACCGTCATATGCTTGACTTGGTACATAATTAAACTTGGTTTGATAGCCAGCAAATCTGTCGACGTCACGATTGTTTTTACAAAAGTATATATGTATTCATATCTTAAACTGCTATCTATATCGATCTTAATTCACTGGGGCTATTTACCAACGATAAAGTTGTATATGTTCAATATATATATGCAATTATTCTTTTCAAAATACTTCAAGGTCATTAACAGAGTCAATACGACCCTTACTTTAATTGATGCAAATTCTTCTTGACGTAACAATACATGTTATAAATAGAGGCTTTTGATGCATTAAAATAGTATATTCTTGTATAGCATAACACTTCGCTTTCTGACTTTGCAATAAAACTTATTCAAGGGCTTACAATTTCGTTGTCATATATAATTGATTTGAGAATTTAATGTCTGCACTTACAAGTACATATTTCTAATAAAACAAACATTAAGACAGAAACCAACTAAGTTGGAGATGTTTATTTTTCTGTCTACATTTCATTTGTGTGTGAAACATCAAAGATGTTATGGTATTTTTAATAATTGTCTTTCTGTGTTACTCTTTGATGTTGGTTTATAAAATCTATATGATTTTTAATGAAAGGTATTTGTTTTATATCAGTCTCCAACATTACTAGTTGATATTAATCCTTGATTCGACATTTGTAATACTCCATGAACTCAATTTCGTCTCACATTTGTTTTGTTTTTTTCATTCACTCTTTTAAAGTTTTGTTGTGGACGTAATAGTCGAGGTTGAACAATGGTTGGATGAAAAAGTCATATCATGTTGTC
Source organism: Mytilus trossulus (assembly GCF_036588685.1). NCBI lineage: Eukaryota > Metazoa > Mollusca > Bivalvia > Mytilida > Mytilidae > Mytilus > Mytilus trossulus. Next base: position 1,454,271 of record NW_026963302.1, on the reverse strand, counting down.
TACCCTTTTAATGATATACAATTAAAGTCGTTCTAAGATATCAATATGGGTTTTTATGTACCAAAAGAAATCAAAATTGACAGATGGTATAGATCGAATTATATATGTTCACAGAAGCATGGATTCAAAGTCCACTGAAGGAAGCACAAACGTTTTTTATCGCAAATTTGCAGATCTCATTGAGGAAATATAATTGTTTTGGTGGTAGTCATACCTTTTAGACCATAGGTTATTTAATAGAGAATGTCTGCACAGTAAGTGCTATCATCCTTCAAACATCTGACGAAAACAGCCAAACTCCGAAACATTGGTGACGTTGTTCGCTAAACTATAATCAAAGCCAACGAAGCGTAATAAACAGAACGTAGCCGCTGTTTCGGAGTTAGGGAAACAGCTAGTTTGAAATGCACTTACACCAAATGCAACCAGACATCATGAACTGTTACAATGCTAGATGAAGCCGACGAGGATATGCGTTATAACTTATTAATAAAAGCTATACTTTATAGCATTGTTGGTCAGGTGGAAAGGCGGTTAGAGATGGTGTAGTAGAATTTGCCATGTTTTTACGGAATAAAGATGTTAAGAGAAAGTGTATACGACCAATAGTTAGTACATGAGTGACAAAAAAAAAATAGAATTTGCTGGATGGAACGCACGAGAAAAGTCTCATCTCGCATGATGACAGCTGGTGATAAGCTGATGACGTATATAGACGCTGCCACTATGATTAAAGCAAGTACGAAGCTATTTATGAATTACTGGTGCAGTTTCATATGTGATATCGGCATGTGTGATGAGATAATAGTTTAAGTATCGGACATTATGCGTTGATCAACTATCATATATGATAATATAGGGTTTTAACCGGATTTTTGTGACAAAAATGTCGTTTTTTTTGGTTTACGGATGTGAGGCGGGCGGCCAGACGGGCGGGCGGCGACCCAATTATGTTCGTGTATTAACTCATGAACCGTTTACCCAAAGCTTTTCAAAATTTTAATATGGTGTTACTGATAAAAAAAAATGGAGGTAAAGTTCAATAATGACGATTTTGACTTGTACGGTTGTGGAGTTACGGTTCTTGAAAGATTGAAAAATGGCGTTTCCAGTCCTGTCCGTGCATTAACTCATGAAAAGTTCAACCAAATCTTTTAAAATTTTAATATGTTGTTACTGATGACGAAATAGAGGTCAAGTTCAATAATGACGATTTTGACTTTTACGCTTCTGGAGTTATGGTTCTTGAAAGATTGAAAAATGGCGTTTCCAGTCCTGTCCTTGCATTAAGTCATGAACCATTCAACCAAAGCTTTTAAAATTTTAATATGTTGTTACTGACAACAAAACGGAGGTCAAGTTTAAAAATGACGATATTGACTTTTACGGTTCTAGAGTTATGGTTCTTTAAAGATTGAAAAAAAAATGAGTTACCAGTCATGTTGGTGCATTTATTTATGAACCATTCAACCAAAGTTTTGCATATTTTAATATGTTGTTACTGATGACAAAATGGAGGTCAAGTTTGATATTGATGATTTTCACTCTAACCGTACATCAGTTATGGTTCTTGTGATTCTGAAAAATGCCAAGACACAAATAAATATTAATAAATCCGGTTTGCTGTCGCTCTAACAGCCTCTTGTCAAAGAATAGGATATATATACTTTCAAATGCATGACATATAATTAAGAATTAACTTCACGATAATGGGAAAGGGGGACTCAATATCGAGCCTGATTAGTCATAGACTTGAGTTACCCAGGTAAAAAAACTGATTTACTCGGAGTCGGAAAAATGTGTTTGAATAGACTGGCATGTATTCCAGTGGACTGTTGCATTGTGATAAAGTAGATATCAAATCCGCCCTGTTCCATTGTATATTCATATGACATTATAATTATCGTCTTGAATTTGCGTGTTACATTTACAGCTCGGCGTGGAACAAACATTAATGAATCATTCCAAGGAACACTAATATATATGTGCAACATTGCAGTTTTAAAATGCTTACGTTTATAAATATCATTATAGTAATCTAATTTCACCATTAAAGAAAACACATGACCTGAGATTGACTGGACATTATTGTAACGTTTTCAATTAACAAATAATGGGATATGCAGTCAACGTAATTATATGTTCCTGGATTTCTTAAACGCCTCTTCATTTGAATAACAGTAATTTGATTTGAACCAATAAAGCATCCAATAGTTTAATTTTTATTTATGTTGTTTTTAAAATAAGTTCACATACCTTCACCGTACGCTGACACTGCAATCCTACACGTTTAACAAACTTAGACACGGTTAAATTAAAAATTTTAATGGTTAAAATTTAAATTTGGTAACATTTAGAGATTTTTATTTAAATTAAAGACGTTTGGGTTTGACTGAAAGCTAACATTGAGAATGGAAATGGGGAATTTGTCAAAGCTTCAACAACCCGACCATAGAACAGACAACAGCCGATGGGCACTAATTGTTTTCAAAAATATCTCGAACATTTTATCATACTTTCGGCACCTTTTGCAAGGTAACGATCACGATGATTATAAAAATCATCACTTTTTCTTTATCTTCTATGATTTTTTATTTCAATATTTGATTCCTTTTCTGTCGCACATAACTTATATAAACATATCACATATATGACACAATAACACAATGACGGGATGTATTAGTACAGAGTCACGTCATATTCACAAAAAAGGCATAAAGACTAAAGTATGTTAGCAAAAATGAAAGATAAGAATACACAAAAATCATCATAGAACAATAACACAGTGACGGGATGTATAAGGACAGAACCACGTCATATGTAACAAAGAAACACAAAAAGGCATATAGCTTAGTCTTAGAGGCATGATTTTTTTTATTAGTTGTTAATGGCTTTGAACTAGCTGTCAGATAACTGCGAGTACTCTCAGACCTGTTCATTGTGTCTTTTTGTGTCGGGATGTAAAAGTACCCGGCCACGTCCACTTTTATTTTTTGTCTATCTGATGAGTTAAGCCTTTTTCAAATGATTTTTATAGTTCGTTCTTATGTTGTACTGTTGTACCACTGTCCCAGGTTAGGGTAGGGTTGGGATCCCGCTAACATGTTTAACCCCGCCACATTATTTATGTATGTGTCTGTCCCAAGTCAGGCGCCTGTAATTCAGTGGTTGTCGTTTGTTTATGTGTTACATAATTTTTTTTCGTTCATTTTTTTTACATAAATAAGGCCGTAAGTCTTCTCGTTTGAATTGTTTTACATTGTCTTATTGGGGCCTTTAATAGTTGACTATATGCGGTATGGGCTTTGCTCATTGTTGAAGGCCGTACGGTGACCTATAATTGTTAATGTTTGTGTCTTTTTGGTCTTTTGTGGATAGTTGTCTCAATGGCAATCATACCACATCTTCTTTTTTATATATATACATACAAATGAATCACATTAGCAAAAATGAAAGACAGGAATACAAAAACAGTGACGGAATGTATAAGTACAGAACCACGTCATTCGTAGCAAAGAAACACAAAAAGGCTTATGGACATACAAATGAAGCACATTAGCAAAATTGAAAGACAGGAATACAAAAACAGTGACGGGATGTATAATTACAGAACCACGTCATTTGTAACAAAGAAACACAAAAAGACATATAGACATAGCACATTAGCAAAAATGAAAAACAGGAATACAAAAACAGAAACGGGATGCATAGGTACAGAGCCGCGTCAAATGCATAAAACCAAAACCAGACTAAACAGTAAAATTAATATTTATCAAGACGAAAAAAAAGAATACTATAACAGCTTATTAAGATGGAAAACAATATCAGTACCTATAATATATACTTCAAGGCTATCGTGTATTAGTTGTGAAGTTGATACAGAATATTTATCAACAAGGGCTTAGTACCTTCCGATGATCATTTTTTAAATAAAAAGGACGAGTCGTTCGTTGACATACCTCTGGTTCGTCAACTTAGACGCTGGTATTGAAAGAAGTGCTTTGACCTGAATTATGACATTAACGTCGAGTATTTTACTTATAGTGTTACTATGTGTACCTAATCATTATTGAGTTTATTATACATTCGTATTGTAAAAAGTATCGAAATACGGCTTCTGACCTAGAAGCTACAACGATCAGTCAAAAAAGTTATGACACGACATTCCAGATAGACACCAACTGTTTTAAGTTACAATGAATACTTGTTAAAAAATTGTTTTTCATGTCTATACGCGCGCAAATCGTAACAAAAACCTTTTTTTTTCTAAGACTAAAGATATTGAATGATCTATCATTTTTAATTTAACCTACTCCCATTATTCTATAATATGAAATATTTAAATCTCAAGGACCTACTGGCATATAGAAGTATGGTCACATGTACTAAATAAGTGATCCTGTCTATATATGCGAAAGAGAAGCGTCCGTTTGGCTACGAGGCAAGTTGGGATGTATAAATACGCAGTTACGTCCTATCAGATTGAGAAGTTAACTCGGATTCTTCGTGTGCGTACCAAAAATCTTACAACTTGTTGCGAGACCTGTGTGAGGCCTGTTTCACAGAAAAGTTTCTGGTATTTCCTAACATACCACATATTTCCATTGACAGTATAATTTCTCGTCCTTCATCATATGCGACGCAATTTGCATACAAAATACCTTTTCGATTTATTATATTTTTTACTGTCTTTAAAAGTAGGAAAAAATTGCTAAATATGTACTAAAATAAGCAACAGTTAAAAATAAACCAAGGGAGCAAGCAATACTTATATTAATTCTTCGTGAAATCAGAGACTCAGTCCAAGTAACCAATGGATTTAACCCCGCTTTTTTGTAAAAAAAACATATAAAAGAAGAGAAAATAAAACACGTCATTCCAGAAAAAAAAATATATGAATGAATGAAAACTGAATTGATTTGAATAAAAAAAACATTTTTTTTTTATTCGTTTCTTTCAACATTTGAGATAGACAATGCTGTAGTGTATTCATTTCAAGGATGAAACGAAATATTTGTATTTTGTTTATATAAAGAATTAAATCATTATGATAGAGGATCTCGTTTAACCATTAAGAAATAACATCGCAGTTTTTTTCTCCCGATTCAAAAGATATTACAATTGTCAAATGAATGATATTTTGATTAATTGTATGTATATTACAGTACCGATTCCCTAAATAACCCATATATCTTGTGCACTAAATCAAATAAAACGAAACTTAATCTTTTAATTCCTGTGTTATAGGGGTGAATTATGCAGCTATCTCCACCTCCTCTAATCCCGAAACTATTAATTGTCTTGTGGTTGTCTATCTTAATCGACGAAATCACTCCTAAGGTCTTCACTGGTTTGATGCATTACATTCACTTGACAAAGAGTCAAACTAATATTTACGTTGCTTGGATTGAGTTCATATCACTCATCGTTATTAAGGTATATATGTCTCCATTTTATCAGCTGGTGGGATTTTTTTAAATTCGTTTTGACAGAAAGTTCGTGTTGTTATATCATACATGTTGAAGTAGTATAAGAGTATGTCTAACACATGGTACATTCTTAATACACTTTGTCAAAAGGCAGTTTATATCAGTTTTATTCCTTAAATCACCTTAAAAGTACATGTCACCTAGCTATTTTCAAGTTTTGTGGATGTGCAAAATTTAATGCACATATTTTGTTATCACTTGAAAGAAAACTAAATGATTACATTTCTAGAAAGAATGCTTGTTGTTTGGTATCTTCTAAAACTGATAAAAACGGATGATCGTTCACGCTTTTTTTATTTAGAAAAATGGACAAGTTTAATCTATCATAACACTACATGAGTATATGAGTGATGTCCCTTTTTGAATAAAGTTTTAGGGATGTGTCTTTGAGACGAAGAACATCTATAAAAGCGTTTTTCCTTTGATCGTTGTGGATTTTTTTTTAATGTGCATGTATTTTACCGACCATTTCGAACCAAATTAGTAGCTTCATTATGATTCATAATTCTTCTTTGATATAACCTTCAAATTAAAAATTTAATTCGGAAACTGACGTCGTTGGCAAATAAATCCAAGAAACAGTTTCCCTAAAAAAATGTGCTATATTGCCAATATTACGAACCAGCCTACCAATCTAACATACTTTTAAGTACATATTCTTATTATATCTAAAGTAAATCTTACTTTTTGTATGACTTATGTGTTTAATCAAAGTATTATTAAAAGACAAATAGAAAACATATTCTGAACTAAAAGATGATTTTGGATTAAGAACTCTAGGCTTTCATACACATATAAAAACAGACATAATAAATATTTCAAAAGAACTTTGTTGGCATATTCCATATTTTTTCGGTTTATCTTATTCATAAATCAATTATGACGCAGTTTTTATATTATATAATTAACCCTAAGACTTAGTGGAATGCTATTAAACTTCATGATTATTATGAATGAGAATAAGTGCGTGTTGTAACGTTATGAAGAGACTTATCACACATTTTAGACGTAACCGTTTGACACCAAACACCTTTTTAACTAATTGTTTGTAAATAGTAAAAGATTTTCGTTCCACTGATTAAGTTGTAGTTAAATACCTGGACAGACATCTAAAGGAAGACCCACCACAACGATCGCAATGTCAACGTAAAGAAACAAACAGAAAAAGTTAGTTAATCCTCTTGATAGAATTATTCCAACGCCTCTTTGTTTGTTTTGGTTTTGAAAGTAAATCTCTCAAACATCTACTTAAGATCATTATGTAATTAATTTTCCTAATGAAATACTAATGATATTCAAGTTTAACGAAAAAATTACTTTGCATAATTTGATATGTCACTTTAGATATTGTATCAACATGATTAAAAGTTAAGAGTAACAGTGACTGTTTGATTAAAATTAATCAAACCTCTTTATTATGTATTTTATATTAAGGTATAGGTGAAACCAAACTTTGAGGTTATCAGGTAGAGTTAATGCACACATATTCAGTTTACCGACACATTGCATGAAATAAAGATATGGGTGCTTGGTCCGTTGAAGGAGTTCTTAAAATTGTTTTTGTATTCTTTTCTTTCCATACTTTTAGATCCGAACGTTGTCGACAAAGTAAATTCAGAACAAACACATTGATGTGGTCGGTCCAAATCAGGTGCTACGTCGTGTTTCCCTTTTTATGGAAGCGGATGCTGTCAATTTTGCGATTTCGCGTTGTTAATAATTTGAGACAAAAAGTCGAAAAAGCAAAACTGACACAAAACCGAGAAAACGCAAAAACGGTAAATTGGCTACATCCGGCTTCAGTGCTTGTACGCAAATAGTACTGGAACGGAAAACTTCTTCACGGGGTTAAAGTCTAGTAATGAGCGTCCAATGGCGCAGATTTGGTTCGTTTGACCTTTTCATAACGTAAAATAGGGAAATATTAGTTACTCATTCAGGGCGAAAACGAGTGACATGTCCACCTTATGAGTATTTTATCGATCATGATACTAATTAAGCGATTAAGCATTGATCACATCATCACGGCCTCTATGGCAGTCACATCTTTGTAACAATGATACCCCCGACTTGATCAAAATGACATAACGTGATCACAATTCTATATATAACAATATAGCAGAACAACGTAGCATGATTTATTAGAGAATTTTTTTTTTTTTTTATATGGGATGGCGGGATAAACGAGATAAACATCAACGACGGATTCGGGCGTTTGCGTGCTGTGCGTGCGCCCCCCTAAAATTTGCAAAGCATGGGTTGTCCTCAGCTTGAAAGAGAATTTCGATTATTTTACCACAAAAAAAACACTTTGCGCAGCCCTCACCTAAAATCCTGGATCCGCACCTGAATAAGTGGGGATGTGCGATAAAGGGGATACAAAGTGACAGTCTAGATGGGGGATATAGGAGCGAAAAATTTGGAGCTGGAAAAATATTACAAAAAAACACTGGTTAGGAAAATGAATATCCCCTAGTCAACCCTCGTTTATTGTCAACGTGATTACTACCAGCTCAATCACAACTATATTAAAAAAAACATAAAAGAAAAGAAAACAAACACAAAAAACAACTTAATTATCTGTTATAACAAATATCGTGAAACAAATTCATCTAACACCACCTGCTTATTATATCTTTTATTGGAAGATGAAGCTTTTTGTTTTGTTTTATTTAAGGAAATGAATGTTTTATTGTCATGAGTTGTCTAGATTTGGCTGATTTCTGTGATAGTGTTAACACTATACATTTACACGATTAAATAAAAACTTTTTTAAATTCTTCTGGTTTTATTTCTGACATTTAAGACAAAACAATACCATATCACCTACCAACACAGACACAGTCAAAGCAGATACAATTAAACCCTATCTAAAATGGCAGATGTTTGCTTTTAAAATTAACAAATAATTAGCAAAATGCATGTGCATACGCATGTTATCAGCATATATAGGTGCACCAGTAGTGTCTGGCATTGTGCACGAATGTGTGTCACTGTTATACTTATGTCTGTTGCTGATAAATGCAAATTCTTTACCTGCTTTAAAAAGTAGCACTTTCGGTGTTCGTTTTTTCTTCTTTTATCAAATGCCGTCGCTATTTGTAGATTTGACCGTGGTGTTATCTGAACAATTAAAAACAAACCGATAAAAGGACATTAACTGTGACTTTCTAATAGAAACAATCTTTGCCTATCTGACTTTCTAATAGGGGACGATCTTTAGCAATGTAATACATGGGTGGGAAGGATTGATCTCAAATAGAACACTGCTAAAAAGAATAGAAAAAAGTTCCTAATGGTATTTCCATTTCTCTACAGGTACATTCTGTAGACAGATTACTCAAGAAGAAGAAAGGCAGCAGACAGCCATGACTTGGTCTTACGTCATAGCAATATGCAGTGTTTTTCTTAAAAAGAAACATAGATATATGAGATATTTTTTCTTTGTTACAAATTACATATTTTGACGAGGTGTACCACCAACAGATTAACATCAATGTTTTTTTTTCTGTTTGCAACAAGCTTCGCGGATGATTGCAACATGTCAAACGATGTTTGGATCTAAGAACTAAAGCAACTTTTGAAAGAACTTTCCAAATCATTACCCAAAGTAAGAAGTTACAAACAAAAATATGATAAAATCATAATTATTCTGAAATGACTAGACGCGAAAGCATCATTACACAACCTTGAGAATCATCTTCGTTATATAAAATATCATTAATTTGTATTACTCGCATATGCATGTTCTAATGATATGTTTTATAGTTTGGAAGATACACATGTACTAACATCCAAGTTATTTCAAGTTTCAAATTTTTCAATTTCAAATGTGGAGAAATGTAACTAGACAAATTGCTATTGTTGCTAAGTCTTTGGTTTGTATGTTTTGTTTTCTAGTTTCAATGCCAAATGATAGTTTTTACCCCATTTTCACGGTTCACTGAAGCTAGAAAATGATAGTGTGGATGGGGCATCTGTGTGCTAGGGACACATTCTTGTTTTACTTTTCATTTTCGTATCTTTTGCCTCTCTTTTATAACGATATCATTGAAATAAAAGCAGCGATTTTTGTTACGAATGTTTTATAAACTATACCTTTCGTACAGAAATAGTTACTTGACCAATGTTTTTTTAAAGTGACAGATCCGAAACATCCTATGCTTCTGCTGTAAATTTTAAAAGGGCGAGCCGGTAGCTGTCACGTCACATATGGAACAGCAGCGTCCACCTTTAACACAGTCATTGCGTAATGGACAGCCAAGTCTTTATTTCGCTTTAAAATAAACAAATAATATTGTGATAACTGTCAATGCATATTATTTCTGCGCAATAATGTTTCTCAATAAAATTAAAATCAAACTCAATTCATACACAATTAGCACCAATGACACAGATTCGTTGATCATTGAGAACATACCAAAATAAGCAATTTTACCACATCACTATTGTTTATAAGACATTTATCACACGTTCTTTAGAATTAACGGCTATATATACTTGTACTTTAATAACAACGAACGCTTACAAAAAAAGGCTTCAAGTTGATTCGCAACAATTGGGCGGCAATATAGTATTTGAGGTATTTGTACTTGCTTACATGTATATAGTAACCGACAGGCTTCGTTCAACCTTGTAGTTTAAGTTGTTCATCTACAATGGTCTACTAGCCTGTCAGCATTGAGTTTGTGAGTTCGATTCCCACACATGCTAGCAGTTGCTGAACTCCATTATACTAGATATATATTCGAATACAATCTTAGATTCATCTTAGTTGTCTAGGACTGTTAGTTGTCCTAAAAATGGTCGGTTGTTCTCTCTGGACATACCGGGTGTCTCCACTTATAAAATCTGACAGCCACGAAATGGTCAGTGTGTTGAAAGTTGTGCAAACCACCAAAATCAGTCAATAAATATTTTGACTTGTATTGCCATTTTTTCTTTCGAAGGTTTGTTGTTCTCTTCAGACACCTACTCACCATTAATCAAATCTGGCCACCATGTAATAGCCAAGAGTGAGTGCTGAAATAAATTATAACTTAGTGATACTTTTTGAACTTACTGTATTAATCTTAAAGGTCGACCTACATGCATGACCACAACCCTATAACATTACACATAACTATCCAGACTACACATGTAAACTTGACCTACCGGAATGTTATATATTTGTACTTTTTGATGTATACATGTTTTGAAGGATTAGCTATCAGACAGAATAGCATATAATACATAGGTTATGACCAGGAAAATAATTACAACATAATAGAACAATTAAGTGATTATTATCTCTCTCACCTGCTCTTTATCTCGTCTTTTAATGATCTTGTCCATAACACATTAGTAAGAAAAATATATATGAACAATCATCATTTCTACAGATGTTTCCTGTATATTATGATGGCTTTGCCAAGAAGGTACTGCAGATTTATCTACCATAAGTACATTTCTTATGTTTTATTCTGTTAATGAGAAAGGTTATAAGATACTTTGTAATAATCGAAAACCACAAATAAAAATGAGGACATAAAAATTGTCCTCACAACAATTACTAACAAGAAAATTATGGAAAAGTAAACTCGAAGCAAATTGAAAACAGGGAGTGAACTATATATAAGAGACTCATAAAAATATTGGGTTAGTCGATCAAAGTTGTTTCGATGATTTTCCTCTAATCTCAATGTGCATAAAATTAATTTGAATTAATTGGTATCAAAACAATGATGTTTTACTTACTTGTTGAATCCCAGTAATTTGTTTCACAGACAGAAGTGAAGTACCTACAATTTATATTGCTCTTACAGAATATTGGGTCGAACTGATAGGTATATTAGCGCTGTACTTATAATCACAGTGTAGATACTATTCTGTACGCTATCCGGAAGTCGCGATTTTCGAAGCGAGGATTTCAAACTGGCTAACAGAACGGTTTTGTTTTGGTGCTTTTTCTCATCATTTGTTTACTCCTATATCTATAAAGTGCTTTGTACATCTTAAATGTATGTATAGCATCATAAATATGAGTAACTGTAACAAAAACATGCAGTAGAATATAAAATATACGTGTGCATCACACCAACTTCATAGAAAAAAGTGAAATCGATTGACAATTTTGCTCTCGTAGTACAAAGCAAATTATCTTTTATTGCAAATATTTGCACCAGTTTACAGTTAAATATATACTGTTTCAATATTCCTATCGTATTAAAGTAGAATGTTCGTATTTCAAATAAAAAATATGCTTTCCTTGAGGATCCCAAAATAAATTACTGTACGATCAGTCTAAAACTGACTGTATTCTAGTAGCGATTTCAGATTTTTTGTCTGTATGACCAGTCGTGATTTTGAAGAAAAAAACAACAACAAATGGAAGTTTTTAACGACCTTGACTGAAAAACAACGGCAATTTGAAGGTGTATACGTGTCTATGTGAAATTATGATTGTGTCCCTGGAACTATAACGTGTAATTTCTTTCATCAGACAATGCAAATATATTTCTGATGATTTTTGTAGACGGCAAAATAATCATATTTTTGTTCCATCATCCTTACTTATAATCAAACGCCTAAAAAGCAATACATGATTTGCTTGTGGACTTTGTACTAGTGTGTCGTTGCAGTTATCTGTTTAACTATTACATTTTTAAAGACTATTTACACCGTCTGCCGTTGACCAATTGGTGATAACATACATCAAGCCTGTCTCTTTTAAAATGACAAAAAAGATAGAGAAAACTTTGTTTAAAAACTTTAGGTATTGAGGAAATAATTAACGAAATTATACCCCGCCACTTCTATAGTCCATGTTTTGGAATAAAATAAAACACCAGAAAAACTAAACTATAGTTATAGGTGCACAGGGGCATCATTTAATAACGAATACGAGGAAGTTTTATTAATACTAGTATATGGTAAGTTTTTTTTAAAGTTGCGTATAGTAAACGGGTACCACCCAATAAGGTAGTGGAAAAGTCCTTATCATGGAAATAAAAAACTGATGATTTTTCGAAAAACCAAATAAGAGGTACACAATTGACACTTGTCTGAAGGAAGTTGTGAATATAAAATAGGTACGCCCAATATAAGATTATGACAAAGTCCGTATTTAAGATATAGAAACATCAAAAATATTTTTACCAAAAATTTGAAATAGAAGCTCCATAATACATTAATTGATCAATCTCATTAAAATCCGATGTTCTGACTGGAGGGTAGCGTATCAGAACATCGGATTTTAATGAGATTGATTAATTGATTAAAAATGGAGCAATTTTAGAAAAGTTTAACAATTGGTTTTGAGGGTCACGGTTGGAAATACCTGATGGGTGCCCCCATAAAATGCAATGTTCAAGTCCGTATCTTATATAAAGAAACCACATAAAAGATTTTTAATAAAATTCGAAAAACATTCCTTATTTTTTTATATAAATAAGGCCGTTAATTTTCTCGTTTGAATTGTTTTACATTGTCATTTCGGGGGCTTTTATAGCTGACTTTGTGGTATTGGCTTTGCTTATTGTTGAAGGCCATACGGTGACCTATATTTGTTAATGTCTGTGTCATTTTGATCTCTTGTGGACGGTTGTCTCATTGGCAATCATACCGCATCTTCTTTTTTATATTAAAATTTATGATACGGAATCCGAGAAAAAAATAAATTAACAGTTGTACCAGTGAAGGATTCAAGAAAATTGGGATCCGCCGGTTTGAAACTCTTTTTTAACTTTCAATGCATTTTTATGGGAACATATATTTAGAATCCTCTTTTCTCCTGGATTGGACTCCCTCTCCATTTAAAAATGTCTGGAAACTCCAATGTATATTAAGTGGTTTATGAGGAGATGCGCTTGCAAAACCTGCAAAACATGTTGTACCGGTCCAACGGACGAACGGAAAGACGGACTTCATTATCACTATTAACCTATAAACCATCGCTTTACAAAGTGGTGTACAATTGAGTGTGAAAGAGACAGATCTACATCCAAAACAAAGTGAAGGAACTGTGATCAATTATAGGCTACAGTACGGCCTCGAATGTTTGTAAATACATGCATTTTTATATAACAATTACATCTGTGTGTTTGTACAATTTTAAGTATAACGGAGGACATTTCTGAAACTTATATAAACAAACAAACCTTCTTCTTATTTAAGCCACATTCAAACATCCTTATACTTAATGTAGTAAGTCGAGTACACCCTATCAAGCTAAAACATGTTTGAAAAGTTTACAGGATGTGAATTTATTAAAATACATTTGTGTTATTTAGAAAAATGCCATCTTCTTATGTATCGTAAATAACTTTGAAATCACTACTAGAATACAGTGAAATAAAGACTGATCATACAGTTTTAAAATATACAAGCGAGACTGATCGTACAGTGCGAAATTCGAACAATTGTAATTTTCTTATTTCTGGCTTCAAAGATCTGGCTGAAACTTTTACCACCACTTTAAATATACTTTATTTAGTAAATTAAGTCTGGATTTTACGTTAATTTGTACAGTAAGGGTGCACAAAGATTATTTTTAGGTTCACCGACTGATTTTCCTTAGTGATGCACTTGAAATCTCTTGATTAAGGCAAATATACGAATAATGAATGTGCTAAATTTAATTATAAACCATTTGTGAATATCGATGTCAGCTGAATTAATCATTAAGCAATGTACAGATGAACATCTTACCGTTTAATATAGTATATCTGACAAATTTAAAATGTGATCCAAAAAGTTCTCGCTTCGAAAATCGCGACTTCCGGAAAGCGTACAGAATAGTATCTACACTGTGATAATGCATACTAGTAAAAAAATGTCTTAAAAAGGGACTCCAAATTCAATAATCATTTAGTAAAATTGTTTAGAAATTGATAAACTTTTCAATAACTTTCTACTGTTGGTGTGACCAAAGATAAAGCAATTTCAAGGTATTGTTAGATGTTTTTGTGCTCATGTTCCGTTTTGTAAAGAAAACGTTGATTGATAAATTAAAAGCGGTAAATACGAAAAAAATACTATGGTTAAAACCAGGTTTTGCGGGTACATGGCTTTTTATATCTAGGGGCACTATGTTTTTCGGTCTGTGGGTCCGTTCGTTCGTTCGTCCGTTCACCCGTCCGTCCGTGTGTCTTACTTCAGATTACAGTTTTTGGTCAAGGTAGTTTAGATGAAGTTGAAGTCAAATCAACTTGAAACTCAATACCCATGTTCCCTGTGATATAAACTATTTCAATGTTTAATACCAAATTAGAGTTTTCCTCCCAATTTTAAGATCCACGGATCATAGAAAATGTTAGTGTACTATGGACACATTCCTATTGTTTGATGCTTTTTGCATTCTGTTTCCCAGTGTTTTGTCTTTAACGTACCTGGAAAGGACTATTCCAGAATGCATGTGGCGTACACTCAAAGGGTAGAAGTAGTCGTTTAGTTTTACACACTGATCAATTCAACAGACATCCATGCCGTACTATTTCCATTGAAATTTATTGCAATGTAAATCACATATTTAAACATGTAAAAGGGAAATAGTATACATACCATAAGCGATAGCGGAAATTGTAGAAAACGACAATCATTGAACTGTTTAATGAACATTCGGAACATCATGTATCGTACTATTTCTACAAACAAAGATTACTTTGAAAACGTATACTATATGGTGTATGTGCGCAAAACTCTTGTTTCGGGAAGAGTTTTCATCAGGCACATTCGAAAAAAGTAAAATATTTTATATCGTTTGAATACTGGTGTACAACAACAATCAATAAAAGAAGAACATTGTAAACACGACAACACCATGCAATGGCTTTTGTAATATACTAGTAATTAGATGGAAAAAGTCATGTGTAAAGTTCAAGTGAGTTAAAAGATACAAAAGCGATATTCAAACCCATGCTCATTGGTTGCAGCAACACGTTTATTTCCTACAACCGAAGCTTCGAGGAGAGTTTGCAGATTGAAATACTTAAACTTCATTTTTGTCCGAAAGTTAGTTCCGTATTTCGTAAAATGATTTATCAGGACACTGTTTTGGTCGGGTTTTTTTAATATCACGTTAGCAAAGTGGGCTATATACTGAAAAAAGACAATGATCTACAAGTCTGGCAGAAATGAAACATGACAAAAGATTAAACTATAATGTGAGTATGATTCTTGGTACTTTTCTCCAAACATTCGAGGGGTGGGGTAAAAAATTAACAAAATAACGTCTTTTCCAAATCTGTAAAACTGCAATTCTTTCGTTACAGGATGTCTTTTTCTAAATTAAAACTTGAAAAACACTACTGGTTATATTCAACTTTATTTAAAACTATGCATAAAATGTATATTACTTAACTGAGAACTTTGCACAGGCTATAAAGATTATTTTTTGTTATCAATATGGCAATAACTTACCTTCAATCAGTAAAAGCAGATTCAAATTCTTTTGTTTTGTTTTAGGAGAAAGGGTTTCCAAGTGTGTAAAACAATAGTTCTAGCTTACTTCGAATTTTTACAAAATCGTTCAAATCTTGTCACAATGCAGAAGCACTAGGTAAATGATACCCTCAAGACTATATAATATTAGTTTTCATGTTTGTGTTATTTGAAGAAAAAAAAAAACGATTGTCTAATCACACAAGTATTATTGCCTAAACTAATCTGTTCAATCATGCACTGATTGAGACGGTGATACTCCTCAGAAATAATTAGTAAAACTACATCTTTCAACAACTAAATATCATATCTCTCTCTTTTTTTCACTGTTGTTGATGCTTCAGAAACATGTTGATGACAAGATTGACTAAGATTTCGTTTAGTTTTTAGGATTGATTGACCGGAGTTCATGGAGCTATTCGAATTGTGTTTACAAAACTGTAGTACATATGTAACATGTTTAACCCCACCGCAATTTTGCGCCTGTCCCAAGTCAGGAGCCTCTGGCCTTTGTTAGTCTTGTATGATTTTAAATTTTAGTTTCTTGTGTATAATTTGGAGTTTAGTATGACGTCCATTATCACTGTACTATTATGCATATTTTTAGGGGCCAGCTGAAGGACACCTACGGGTGCGGGAATTATCGCTACATTGAAGATCCATTGCCATGGTTGCCTTCGGCTGTTGTCTGCTCTTTGGTCGGGTGGTTGTCGCTTTGACATATTCACCAGTTCCTTTCTCAATTTTATTATAAGTGTTGCGTACGGTTGGTGTTACATATTGGTTATGTAAACAGCATAGACGATCTGAATAAGAACTTCAAAATCAATCAATCAATACATATATTACATTGCAATCTAATCGTTAATACATTTTCTTATGCTGTTTGTAATCCTTATACCTATCATAAAGATTTAAACTTAGCACTTGTTCGGTAATAAAGTTAGATTGATAGTTGATCTTCAAAAATGTAATTCAAATAAACAATGTAGACACAAATTTCGTTGTGAAAATATATTTCTCCAATCTCAACAAAGTGATCAATGTCAAAAATAATGTTTTCGAAACGCATCTGAATATATATGGCTCGTATAAAGAAAAAAAAACATGTTTCCCCTCACGACCTGAAGTTACACTGCTGTTGAGCGTTTTTGTACAATACAATGCAATATAAATTATGCAAAACAATACAATACAATACAAATTATACAAAACAATATTATACAATAAAAATTATAATTACATTAAAATACAATATAATACAAATTATACAATACAATACAATACAATATACTACAATACAATACAAATACAATACAATACAATACAATACAATACAATACAATACAATACAATACAATTCGATACAATACAATACAATAAAATACAATAATACAATACAATACAATACAATATACATGTGTTTTCAAGTTCGATAAACGGAGCAAGATCAAAGATGAAATGATACAACTTGAACAAACAATTCAGTTTGAAATATTAATCATGCATTTTTTATTCAATGAAAGAAAAACAAAATAGTAATGTTCTCGACAGTTGGGTTGTGTGTGCACTTTGACCACAGGGGAGATACTTTATGATGAGTCGATTGATTAGCTTAAGGACACACAAGAGTCGAACAAGTACGAGTCTCCCTATGTGATATGTGTTCAAGAGATTTATTATGTATATGCATAGTATGCATATGATAAGAACATTCGAACACAATAAAACAACGCATAAAACAATTGCTGATAAATAAATAAAGTACAATAACTGTGATGTTTATAAAGAGGTTTGCAAAGTTCATTATAAAGGCATGTCTCAAGGGTTCTATATCATAAACTGGCATGCCTCATGTGACAGACTAACATGCAATTTATAGAGAAACTTGTTTAAAAAATGAAAAATGTATATAATCAATGGTAATGTTCAAATACAGAACATGATTCATATAGGGACTAATCAATGCTATTAATTTTAATTAGATAGTCAAATAGAAAGTTATTTCTGTCGAAGAATAATTACAGCGGTGAAAAATATATAAACAGCAAGAATGTTATATGAACCTGCATAGGTAAAAAGGTGTGGGAAAATAAGAGATCATTAATTTAACTATGTTTTCTACCTGGCTATTAAAGACAGTCTTATACTCAATAGAAAAAATTAAAGGTTTTATATGACGGCTATGATAGGCATGGTCACGTGGTAAAACACAACAGAAGA
The DNA here is from genome assembly GCF_036588685.1 of Mytilus trossulus. Classification (NCBI taxonomy): domain Eukaryota; kingdom Metazoa; phylum Mollusca; class Bivalvia; order Mytilida; family Mytilidae; genus Mytilus; species Mytilus trossulus. The sequence goes on along the minus strand of NW_026963302.1, from coordinate 1,436,140 downwards.
AATCTCTAAAGGTGCACGCGAGAAATATGATTAGAGATTTAGATACATTTTGTACCATTGATGTGAATATCTCGTGTTAGAATAATTTTGTTGTGAAATTAAAATAAAACAAATTCAATTATTCCGTTTTTGATGTCAAACTGGGCATTATTTTGTCAAGTGAAAATTCTTGTATGTGATTTGATTGAATGGACATCGAATAAAATATGTGCATTGGAAATTTCTTATTGGAAGGAGTATTATCAATATTATTAAATGAAGCATTTGAATTTTTAGAAAGTCAACCGTAAAATGGGCGTACGACATCCCCATGATGTATATCATCTTTAAGTCTAATTGAACACGAATATTTTTCATTTGAAAGCACTGGAATAATTTTTAGTAAAATTGATTAAAAAATCTTTTCACTTTTGGAACATCAGTGTATGAATATAAGATGATTTATTTGGTTGTACAACAAAGTTTCTACAGTTAAAAGTTTAAATTTGAGAAACCCGTGTCAGGACTCTGTAGGATATACATATTTCGTCTCAGTAAGTAATTATTAAATATACTAATTTCTAAATGGAAATTCATATACTTTTATGCTTTCTCGTAGATAAGCGTAGTTTATAATAATGTACTGCAAATGTTGTCATTTTACAATTAAAAAGATACGCGGGTTTATATGTTGATATTTCGTCTAAGTAAGTAATTATTAACTGAACTAATTTCTAAATGAAAACATATACTTTTTATACTTTCTCGAAGATAAGCGAAGTTTATAATAATGTACTGCAAATGATGTCATTTTACAACTATATACAAGTTTACAAAGATAAGCGGGTTTATATGTGGATAGGTGTTGACCCTGTTTGACTGAAAGAGATTAATGATAGAATAGTTTGGCTGTAACACGAATAAGCAATGTTTTATTAGAGAATATATTAAATGTAAATGATTAAGATAATAGTTACAAATATCTAGCATCATTGCTACGAGCGTGTTTCTTTCATAACTTTGATTTACTTCCATATTTTATTGGAGTGTAATTGCTTTATATGTGGTTAAAAATATTTTAAGAGTATAATATATTATGAATTGTAAAGGAGTTTTTATTGATTTTTTGCGTAATTAAACGTTAGAAACTCGTCTACGAATATTATTAAAGCATCCATTCGTTTGTTATGTAAAATAAACTTTCTCATATTAAGATCGCTATCTTTGGCCGTTTGTTACCGTACAATGTCGATTTATACGCTCTTTTTATGAAGTAATGGATTTTATTGTTATATTTTCGTATCGCGGTTGCATATTGTCCGCATACCTTACTTTTATGTCCATTGAATTATTTTTTTCCGTTGAGCAGGTATGAAAGTAACAAAACACTGACTATTCTCTACAGGTGTAACTTAGATTAGAACACCTGTTATTTTTGGTTGACAGTTTGCGTGACTTTCTGTATACTTGCACCCCACATACCAATTCTATTATCATTCAAGATATATTAAAACCAATGTCTTCCGCTCAGTCGAATTTACCATCATCGCTATTTTCAAATATATGGTTATCAAATTTCAAAAATTATTTTAGCGATAATTCTTTTAACATTTATTTAAGCATATTGGGTGCATGACATGAAAACGGTTTACCAGATTATCTCAATTGATTTTAGGATTTTGTTTTATCATATTTTATTTACATACCCGAATAGATTCCTTTGTGTGCGGACATTTTTCTGTAATTATTATAATGTTCCCATTCTTTCGTTGTTTACCGTTATAATTGTTGTTTGTTTTAACGGGAACATGTGAACAAGTTACGTACCTTATGTTTGATCTAGATGTTTTGAAAGTAAATATGTGGGGATTCGGGTTTAAGTAAAGTCAGTGAATTCGTTTCTCATCTATGACCTATACCAATAATTTCAGTATTTTTCTATTTATATAGCAACAGGACAGTTTATGATTGGCACAATGTGTATATAAACTTTCATACGAATATTTTATTTAACACCAAATACTTACATCCATGATAAAACAAAATTACAATATTTATGACAATTATTTTTTTAAGATTCAAATCTTGTTCTGCAGATGTTGCAAATACTTTCATTTACAATTTTAAAGAAACTTACACACTTTTTTATGTTAATCTGAACAATGACATATCGGATGGACTAATATGTCAAATCTATTAACATTTGTCACGCACCTAATTGTCTTGTAAAAATAAGGTACAGGTGTCAGTAGTATAAATCTGTTTATAATTCATTAACTGCAATCTTTACAATATTTTTTTCTATTAATGTCACAATTTATTTTAACATCTTGATATTCGCTTAGTATAAAGGAATGAATAGCTTTTAGACACGTCTTATAAAGACCAATTCAAGATACAAATAGTATATATAGAAACGAAAACAATGCCTACAGACATGAAAAACTTAAGAAGTTTTTTTTCAATCAAAAATATTTTTCAATTTGAAGTATTTTTCACGCAAAGGAAAAAAAGAAAATCAAATTAAATTTTAAATGCAAACTGAAAAGCAAGGTGTGAACTTTATCAGGTAAAACGGTGAGGTATTTGATAGATTGTAATGTTTGTTACAGTCAACAAGCCAAACCTGACACTCAAAAAGATATATCACAAATCTAAAGTAAGAAAGTAGACGATTAAACTAACTGTATATAATTCTTAAAACGTAAATCTTTGTTTATATAAGTGTAATCTCACCTTACCTAATCTATTTTATTTTAATTCCATACTAAATATGGCCCTTTTAAAGTCGCATTGTTAGATTTCATGATCTTAAACACCTATAATCACTCAAAACAGTCAACGTGCTCCTCGTTAGAAGGCGTTCATATTTATGTGTTGACATTGCAGCGAAAATAAGTCATAGTAACATTTTTTTGTGGGCATTGCTTATGCTGTTGATTTTACGGTTCGCTTTTTCTCTTCTGCATGTTCCCTTTGTGTAATTATTAGCTATATAATTATTAAACGAAAAGCTTAACGAATGTTGGAAAATGGATTTATATTAGCTGTTTATTTTTGCAGGTGTTTGTTTGTTTTCTAAGAGAGGATTGTGTCTAAATAAAGGAGAAAGTCTACAAAAAAGTGAAAATGTGAAAGTTATTTTGTGTGAGAAATTTTTTTAAAAAAATTTGTGAAACAAAGAAAAGAGCAGTGATGGAAGCTGTCAAGTAAATGTGTTTTAAAATGGATTAACTAAGCACTGACAATTTATGACAGTGTAAAAATGAAAATTTTACGATTTGCAGTTTTGTCGCTGCTTTCATTATGTGCTTATTGTCAAATTGTGATGGATACTAAGGAATTAACAGTCAAAATAGGAAGAAGCGTGTATCTTAAACGTGATGATATCCGGTTCACTCTAACAGAAAAGGGGGACGAATGTAGAGTAGAAGTCGTTAGAAATGACCCTATCACACAACGAGTAGGATTCGTAGAACCACATGTAAGTACATAAAGTTCAAAATATTTTTTTTATCTTATCTTATCTACAAAGGTAAAATAACATTAATAAAACTTGCAAAAAAATATTCTTTGCAAAAAAAGCAGCAAAAAATTTAAGAAATTAATAGTTCTTGCATGTTGAGAAAACAATTTAAGAGAACTTCTTACTGTTTTATTAATTTCTGTATTCAAAACTTTTAACCAAAGTGTCAAAAACATACAAAATTGTAACATAACCTGTCTTGAGGTTGTGTAATCTCTTTTTTCATAATAATTTTATCTTATACTTTAAAACGATATCAAACGAAATAGTAATATTTTAAAGTGAAGTACTTTTATCTACCAATTTTTTATATCCTTTTCGGAGTTTCTTTTATCTAATCATGTCAATGTTGTCTTTAAATGTTTTTTTTAAAGTCTGTATGTTAGTTTACTTTTAAATTCTTTTTGCATATTTTCTTTTCGTTTTTTTGTGTGTTTTTTTTAAATGACGAGCTGCAATATATACATGAAAAGTCATTTATTTTGCTTTAATGATGAAAAACCCTGCGTGCTTCTCGTCAGTTTCTGTCACTGATTCATCGTATAGTCTTGTCTATTGAGAATTCAGTCTTTTCTGTTGAATTTATCAACAACTGCATAAACCAGACCGTTAGTTTACTCGTTTGAAATGTTTTACAACGTCATTTGGCGGCCTATTACAGCTGACTATGCGGTATGGGTTTTTCTCATTGTGGAAGGCCGTAGTGTGACCTATAGTTGTTAATTTCTGTGTCATTTTGTTCTCTTGTAGAGAGTTGTCTCATTGACAATTATACCACATCTTCCTTTTTTTTATATGGTCTGGAATAAGGCTAATTTCTTGTCTATAATAAATCTGATTAAAACCTACGGCTGATTTAAAAATTACCGTACTCTCTAAATATAGAACTAAACTAAAACCTAACCGTATAAATTGGCAAATTTAAACCTAGACCATACGTTCATAATTGGGTTGATAAAAATCTTTACAGTATGCTGTAAAATTTGTCCAAGCTAAACCTAACCACACGCGAAAAATCGTACTGATTTAGACCTTGCCATATGCTAGATACACAAGTGGGCTGATTTAGACGTTGTATTCGCGAAAATTGTAGCTGATTATAACCTATTCATGCGCTCTAGAATGCGGACAACCCTAACATAACTATATGCGCACAATTAGACTTTGTATACCTTATCATACGCTCTCATCAGTTGTTGTAAACCTTTTGGATTACCTATAGTCAGTAGATCTTACCAAAGTTGGTCCGAGACCACAATTGTCGTCCCTTGATCACGAATATAGTCCCTAGTGTTAACAGTGGGTTACTTGCCAATAATTTTTATACCCCTTCCAAATTTATTTCTCCATGTTTAATGCCTCAAATTGTAAGTATGGGGGTGAAATTACACTGTAAAAAAATTTGGGTCCAGAATTTTACAGGAAAGTAGTGATTTTGTCCAGCTGAAAAAGGTTAAAAATTAGCACTTCGGAAGCTGTCAAAAGATTTCAAGACACCCTTAACACAAAATTGTCCATATTTTGAGTTAGAGGCGATGAAGTTTTCTATAATTTTGATATAATTTGTCCCAAAAGTAGTACAACACACTGTAAAAATTTCATTGAGAAAGCGCAGGTGGGATTTTTTTAATTTTCATTTATGTTCTAAAAGAAATGCACTACGAATTAATTGTGTTCTCGGACCAGTTGATCTATGTGTGTTAGGTTGCTGTCTCGTTGGTGTTTAACCCATATCATCTTTCACCCAAATGGTTTCAATTGGGGACTTTTTTGAAACGTTGCAAACAATAAAACAAAATGTTGTATATATAATAACAACTTTGACAATATAAATAATAATTGCGGAAATCTATTAGAACAAACGAGAAGCATCATAACTTATGTTAAAGGTAGTTACACCACAGGCAAACTTAACGTTTTCTTATTTTGTGTTGACACGCTAGAGTGGTACGATACATTTTCATATTAATTTTTTATATAAAAAAAATGGCAGTTCTCATATTCTTTTTGTTGAAACTTAAATAACTTTCTCATTAATGCCCCACGAAGTTGTATATCACATTTCTCTTCTTTAACTTCATATTAAAATATATCAAAAACAGGAATGCGAGAGAAAAGAAATCTGTACTTTAAATTTCATTGAGATTGAAAACAATTATATATTTGTGATCAGTTTTAATTGAAACTGTCAAAGGTACATATATCTGAATGACAGCAATTTCCACTGAAGACTTTTATTTGTTTGTTAAATAAGCCTTACTTGTCACATTTGAAAATTGATAGGTCACGATAAGTGAAAAAAATGGATTAAATATTAAATTAAAAGTGATACTATCGATCATTATGTTAAATATGTATAGGTAAAAAATAATTGACATTAATGTTCAAAAATACTTTTATTTTTACTGAAATAGTACGAACAATAACTCGGAGAGTATATGTGTAGTTGGAATATAGATGAAATCGTCGGACAACAAAACCACAAATATGTTGCGTTTTTATTCTTCATATAATGTTGTTCATGAAGTTGAACGCTCTACAATGACAGGATATGTAAATTTTTCTACGTTTAGAAAGAAAAAAAAAGGTAAAGGGGCAGGATTTTAAAGGACTGCAGACATTTTATCCCGTGATATATCTTACAGTGTAGAGAACAATCCAAAAGGTTATATGATACGTTACACAGGAGGTTCTGAATGGTGTGTGTTTTTCAATTCTATAGTTTATTTTTTTCATGCCATTTTCCTCTATCATTTATTCGTCTGGCCTGTTATTCTTCTTCTTGTCTGTTATTCTTTCGATCTTGATCTTCTGGTCTGTAATTCTTTCGATCTTGGTCTTCTGGTCTGTTATTCTTTCGATCTTGGTCTTCTGGTCTGTTATTCTGTCGATCTTGGTCTGCTGGTCTGTTATTCTGTCGATCTTGGTCTGCTGGTCTGTTATTCTTTCGATCTTAGTCTTCTGGTCTAGTGTTCTTTGTTCTGTAAACGCCATCTACAATCTTACTCGTCCGACCGTCGGCCGTTGAAATATTTTTGAAATGGTTTGATAGAAGAAGCATCACTTTCGACACAATTTGATAACAGTAGCCAAGAAAAACTTACTGAAACGTATTAATTTCCATCACTTTATACATAGACATGTAGAAACATTTTTTTTTTTGTATTTGTTTTGTTTTTCTTTTCCCTCGAAGATACCATACCGTTATAAGTTGCTAAGTATATGAAAAAGTTAGGAATTTAGATTGTATCTTATCAATATCTTCAAGTTACATTGCTATTGAAAGTTTGTTGAGATATATACTCAGATGGTTATCATCAAAGTCGTAAAATTAAATTTTATTTGCACATGACACCTGTGCTAATTTTTAACATTTTACTTTCTTCTAAAAAAAACTTTTATTCAAAAGGAAAATAATTGTATTATATTTTCAACAAATAATGCATAATGTCACTATTTACAGTTACATAAATTAAAATTAAAGCAAAGTACATACGCATTTAACATCAGTTATGACTTTTGGTTTGACACGCCTACAATCTACAGAATAGCAATTCTATTCCAATAATAAATTCAAATTATGCATTTAAAATCATGGGAAACATAAAATTACAATACGAATCTCATCGTTTTCTCTTACTCTGGGTTATATGTTCGTGATCCCGGACGAAATAACGGAACTACATGGAGAAAGGATGGCATAAAATAAGCCATTTACAATAGTAATGTAGGTTCGCCTTGAGCAATTTTTAAGCTATGCATTATGTTTTCTTTCTTTCTTAGTTATTTTTAATGAATTTAGGGGGTAAAAAGTCAGGGAAGAAAACATTACACCTTACACGCACGTAGTAATACTGAAAGAAAGAAACTAGTACATTATTTAAGTAAAAATAACCTTTCTTCCATAGAAAGGAAATATCACTGGCTTATTTTAGATTTTGGTACCAAGTTATATATAAGAATTGGTTTATACTTTGCTGATTTTTTTTTTAGAAATATGAAAATTCATCTTTCATAAACTGCAATGGAAGATATATATGTATATATGGTTTGAAACATTAGCTTAATGTGGGTAAAACGGGCACTACCTCAACTTGGCAAAATAAAGGGGGGTTGCAGATGTCTAAAATCCGACAAGTATAAAGTAACTGTAATGAGTTAAAATAACATAGTTAATCTACGTTCAACCGTTTAGCTTAAATTAAATCGAATAAGATGATATACTCTATTTACTATCTAAGACACTTCCGTGAGGGGGAATATAAATTGTCAAATCAAAATACCAGGTAAACATGAGGCTGAAATATTTTTGCCTGACGGACGATGGACAATGCAAAGGTTATATACCAGGTGTTTAAAGTCAGGAAATTTTCACATGAAAGATATTGTGATAAGATAGAACCTTATTTTTCTGACATTTGTATTCTCTACCCACGAGTAACGAAGGTCAAGAACCATTTTATAAACTTGTTGACAGACAAATCTACCAGTCCTTCTGACATAGTGAATTATAGCTTTAAATTGACACTCTGTTATTACCGATTCATTCATATACAAGACACAATAGGAGAGATTCGTTTTGTGTAACTAATATATGCTACTGAATATTTTAAATATGCTCTTGAAAAAATGTTATGTCATGCAAATGGAAGGAAAAAGAAAATATACGAGACCAATTATACTTTCAAATCTACATTTAACATCGCATCACGTCCATTTAGACATTGAGAATTTGAAATAACACTTAGGTTTCATAGAGTTGTATACATTTTCAGTAATTAAAGCGTTAATCATTACGTTTCACACAGCAAAAAAAGTGCACTGTATCTTTAATGTATAAAAGAGAGTCCAAAAGTGTCCAAAAGAGTTCCTGATTACATATGTCTTGTGTTGTTTATAGTTTCTAATATGTATGTAAATGAGCAAGATAAATTTCAGATAGGTTTCTTTTGAATTATAGAAATTCTAGAATCTATACATAGTAAATCAAATTGCTCTTTACTCCTGTTAATTGAAGTCCGTTTGAATTTCAGATTTGCTTTAGTAATATTAACAGTTTCATTCGACCATGCATGCATAATATCTATGATGTATTAATTAACAACAAGGTCAACCGTTAAATTATGTTTTACGTTGCTACACCTCCAAAAGCATAGCTTTGAATAACACACTGTTTCTTCTTATTACGATTCCGTTGATGTGTAGTAAACGCGAAGAATGTCTTAATATGATAATTAGCCTTGCCTTCGATGATCTTCGGTGTTCAATAATCAATCATACAGCTATAGGTCTTTCTTTTAGTCTGGTTTCATCTAAACTCGCCGCTGTTTTCAAAGCCGAACGCCTGAAAATGTAGAAAAAATGCAATAATACTATGTAGATTTATAGCCAACGAAAAGGTTTATAGAGTACAAAACCTGTAATAGTTTATAACTTAATCATTAAATGCAGATTAATACTTATATCTAATTTCCTTCAGATATCTCATCTTAGCGTTACCTCGCTCGCCCATTTATCTATATCTTATTCGTCTTAAACCTTCAAGAAACTTTCAACCTGGTACAGCTTGAATGTTAACAACATCATTTTAAGACGATTATATTATCTTTTTCTTTGTAAACAACAATGAAACGATCATGGATTATATCTAGGGCTTCTAATGCCTCAGCATGTTCCAGAACAAACTGGCGATAAAAAACCTCGAACGTGAACAGTTTATGATTAAATGAGCGCAAATTCTAATCAGAAAATACTTTTTACTCTTCAAGTCAAACGGGTCATAAACAAGATATCATCTTACTTTCAAAAACTGATAAATCATTTCAAAAGAAAAAGGCTTGTTGCAAAATTTGAAATTTATACTTTTGAAGTTCTAAGAATTGCATATTTGTGCGGATTGTGTGCATGTTTGTGCCCTGTTTACCAAATGACATTGTTTTCTCCTAATCAGAGTGATAGAACTTCTACGTCATTTGGTGATCATGTTGAAAGTTGTCTCATTTGCAATCATACAACATCCTCTGAATTTTATATAAACATTATATTATTTGATGTTTATCCGGGAACGTTTTTCCTCCTTTAAATGTTTAGTCAGGAACCTGTTTCTTGAGCTGAAAATTGAATTTTTAGCACATTAAATCATTTTTGACAATATATCAGTTGTAGAAGTGCTTAAGAAGTAATAAAATTCACATTATCACAGCAATTGGTTTAAGTATCTATTGAGCAGTTGTTGAATGGTAGTCGTGGTGGGGTGAAAAGATTCGTGTACTCCATCAAAAATCAAGTCATCACCTATTCAGACTTCTATAGAATACTTGTCATTGTAGTCACTTTAATGGCGTTTTTATTCATCAAAATTCTGATTTGTTAATCTCTTCATAATGAGATGAGATTTCTGAAGCGTTCTTCACGATAAGTTGAGATCTTTTAAAAAGAGGTGTATACGGTCAAGAAGGGTTACATTTCCGGTAAACAGAACCAATTGAAATTTTTCTTGTGTATTCTCCTTTAAACAAATAAACCCAACAATACTGTTCGCTTTCAATGTTATAGGAACACACTGTAGGGTACACATTTGTATTATTAAACTAAACTTGAGAGCAAAAATAAACACCACATAAATAAGATAAAACTTTGAGCAAAGTTAGTATACAATCTACGCCCTAACGAATGCGCTTCATCGGAGCTTTTGCTTGTGGAATTCGGTCTAAGTATGATCTTTTCCTAAGTTAAAAGAATTTCTTTTGTTAATGGAAAAAGAGTTCAATTGTTGCATGGTTCACGATACTCCCAATCTCATGATTTTGCAACTTCAAGGTGTGCTTACGTGTTTAATAATTGTAATTTTTCTTGACGAGACAATACGCTCAAAATTAATTAACTATATTACTTTCTAATATATTCAAATATGTAGACGATAATAAAATCCCATTCATAGTTTATGGTCAGAACAACAACCACAAAAAGAAAACAATAACGAAAACGTACTTTACAGAAATTTTGATCAAGAAACGTTTTTGAATTTATCTAGCCATGTGCATTCACAAAAATAATTTTGCCAAATCATAATACGTTTCAAGGAATGCTATCCCCGCTGAGTTTAAAAGTTATATTTATTAATTTTGAATATTTTGGATGAAACGGAAGACACGATGAATATCAACTTAATTCTGATTTATAGTGATCGAGACACGAGGTTAGCCACTTGACACTTTGAAAAGTTAATCATGTGTAGTTAATTACCGTCTATTTTGCATGATGAATGTCTTTTTGTATACACTTTTGAATAATCTTGGTATTGAATAATGTAAACGTTCATACTTCTGGAAAGGCGGATGTTGCATGCTTCTTTTCTAAATTTATTTGTACTGAAGTATTTGTTCTGGTAGCTTGATGGATTTACAGGTATACAATACCAAATAATGCGGAATGTCATGTATTTTTATGCTTCTTTGCTCGTAAATGTTCATAAATCTAACTTCATAACGCTGGTAAAACACTTTTAAACGGATAAAACAAAAATTATTCAATTTGATTTCGACTTTCTATCCGCATCTGGAAACTGCATTTAAATTTCCCTTTGATCTTCAAAGCTCAAAGCAAAAACGACTGAAACATGCATTTAAAAATGAAAAGAATTTGTGCAAAAAACTGGTTTTGCTGCAAGTGATAATTTTGTAAATTACAAATGGCGAATTAGTAGAGTTGTGATGTTGAATGATTAGACAGAAGTCAACCCCTAGGCCCCCTACTGATGAAGATGTTTCTTCAATAACTCACCTACTTCATTTCTTTGACAACTGCTTTATTTAAGATAAATAATAAGGCTGGATATTTGCCTCAGTGTTAAATCGCTTACAATAAATATTTAGCAATTGAAAATAAAATGATTTGCTACGACTCCACACCTGCACTTCGACTCCAGGGTCTTTTCACATTCAACTGGACAAAGTCAAGTTTTCCTGGTTTATAGACCATGTTATATATATAAACACATGTGTCTAAATTTATAGTTTAAGGCCTTTATAAAATATGTTGCTCTATTGATCATGAAAATAAAAAAAAATTGCATCGTTTACTTGGTAATTTACAAAGAGTCAATTAAAATTAGTTAATAGTAAAACGGATATTTAAGTCCACGAGAGACCGATCAACCATTAGTGATTTATGGTGCAGTAACATCAATAGATATAAATGATCCTTTCAGTTTTTATTGGCACGGAAGCAACTGTTCTAACAACAGTTAATATATTTTCTTTAAGAAATATTGGCCATTAGATATATAAACTGAAAATTTAAACTATTCAACAGGAATACGGTAATTATTTTACCTCAGCTGATTGCATGTTAGATATGATAGCTTGCATGCTGCTGGTAGTGTAAAACAGATTATATGTATAGCATTGCACAGCTTCGCAGCATAACATCAACGTAATGAGACGGAACTCACTGAAAAATACTAATCAAACACAGTATCTGTCGTTAGATATATGTCTGCAAAAAATCCCTGCACTTTTCATCGGCTAAATGTTTGGCAAAAGTACTTTATTTTACAAGCATTGTATAACCACATCAATTAAAATACACGATAGCAACATAAAAAAGATGACAGCAAAGGAAAATGATAACGATATATGACCAATAACATGTATATTATTATTGCTGAGTTTCAGTTTCTTATGTTTGTTTTGTCTCTATATTGCTAAAACCAAAATTGGTTTGTGTTTGTTTTGCAATAAAGAATTATATATATAAATATGAGACTCTGGTAATAGGATATGTCATAAGTCTTTTATTTCAAAATATCTTATATTTGTACAATTTTTGTTACCTTTTAAACTGGATACAATGTGTCATTGTATTAACCAAAGATTTTGTTTATTCGAAAATAAACATATCATCAAAAGGAGCTTTATCAAACTGCAAGGATGAGTTCACTTTCAAAAATGTAAATAGCATGTCATGCAACCGAAGTGCTTTTCTGGGCTACATTTGTTGTAAACGCTCAAACCTTCAGTTATGAATATATATATATATATATATGTAGAACTGTTAGAAGCAATACATATGACCAAAAGGGAACCTAAAAAAGATTAGCCAAGTTTATCTTTGCCTTAGGGAGTTGTAAACTGTGCTGTGCAGCTAAGCCACTGATAAACAACTGGCATAAACAAGATTATGATTATAGACATGACTGCAAAGAAGGATTGTACAGATTAACTTCGGGATATGGAGAAAAAAAATAAAGAAAATTTGTATACTTCCAGAAAACCCCATAAATCACTATGACACAAAGCTAAAGACAACTTCGTCTAAGAATTTATAATTCTGATTGAATGGAGCTAAAATCGGATTGATATCAAAGACATGTTTATTATACGATGTAAAAGCAATTCTATGTCTGCAATGATAAAACAACAAGGCACTTATTTGTAATTTTGCACAAGTGTTGCTAATATTGTTTTATCGTTTTCTGACAGAACAATTAAGAAAGGCTCAGTAATGCAGCAAATATATTCTTTGCTTGTCAATATCTGAAAAATTCTAATGAAGCATACCATGAAACTGTCGATAATGTTTATTCAGCCATAGGTAAACATGTAATGGTAAAATACCAACAACAGCTCAGATGCCCGTCTCGAGATGCCCGTATGAAGGAATCGAGATCAAACCTTTAAGTGACATCTAAGTTATAATATCAACAAATGATTTGAAATAGCAGATGGTATATACGGGAATATATGGTATCCGTGAAGCAAATTTGTATTGGCGCTTCTCCAAATCACAATTTGTATACACAGCCCATATATTTCTCATATTACATATGAACTAGGACGATGGAACTTGATTTATTCAGTTTATTAATTATATTTTTAAAGCAATATATTTCGTTTCGTATAATTTTGTTAAGTTCGCGTTCACTGTAAACTAACCATCATAAAAGTATAAATGTTTCTTTGATATAAAAAATAAAAAGTAAAATCACAAAAATACTGAACTCAGAGGAAAATCAATTAGGAAAGTCCATAATCACATGGCAAAATCAAAAAACAAAACGCATCAAAAACGAATGGACAAGAACTGTCATATTCCTGACTTGGTACAGGCATTTTCAAATGTAGAAAATGGTGGATTAAACCTGGTTCTATAGCGCTAACCCTCTCACTTTAATAACAGACTCATCAAATTCCGTTACATTTACATGATGCGTTAAATAAACAGGCACAATCAATAAAATAGTCAAAATATGGGAACATCAGTCATCATCGTATAACAATTTAACAGGACACAACAACATCTACTATCTACGAACACATGGATTGATTTGAGTGTCTGACGTCAGAAAAATTATATACGTCACATAAATTTGTCGTTCAATGTGCATACAATAGTTATCAAAAGTACCTGGATTATATAAGCATCTTCTTGTAACTTAGCTATTGCAGTAGTGGACACATATATGGGAAAGGCTAGTTTTATATTGGATATAATAATTCTTTACAAATAACACACATAATAAAAAAAATATACTTGACTCCTTTTGCTATAAGAATAACCCAAAAAGCAGAGAAATATGCCAGGGCTTATATTTTAGTGGTGTTAGTTGGTGTAACTAACCACACACTTGCTGAAGCGCGCGTCTATCTACCACTAATAACAATAATCATTTTATCTTTATCTTATTTAACGCTAATTTTACAATTAGCATTTTCTCTTTTTTGTAAACCATCAGGGTAGTTCTGGTCAAAATTAGATTACTAAAGAAAAAGTGTATAGCTTTGTATTATCTTCTACAAAACATCTGTTATACTATATTCGTTTGATCAAAGAATTTGTGTAATTTATCAGAGTTTGGATGCTGTATACAGAATAAAAAATAATTGGCTATTTGTTTTTCATAGTAAAATAGGCACAAATAAAAAACAAAAACAACTGAGTAACATAGTGCTACAATGTGAAGAATGGAGATTAATCGGGGAACTATACAGAATAGAGTAGTCATAAAGAACAATGACCCCATCCAGACCCTGAAATATTTGAGCAATCTCAAGATTGTTATTAATCAATTTTTTTCAAAGTTTGAATTTAAAAAACACCAGGTGTCAAACAAAACAGATAAAACGGTTAGTAGGCTGTGGTATGATTGTCAAAGACACAACTATCCAACAGGGAATAAATGACGCAGCATGCAACTATGTCTCTTTAATTAATTAGTGATGTTAACATATACAAAATTATACGACACAAAAGAAAAGAACTTAAAAATGTTATTGAAACAAGATAATCTGATGTAGTTTCAAATTCATTTAAGTTTATTTGATATCCTTGTGTTCATACGGAACAAGGTCTATTTATCAAGACGTTATTTCAGTAAGCTTCTCTGTACAGAGACAAAAAGATTGCCGTGCGTTAGGTCTGGTTCAGGTGTTCGGAATTCTATTTTAAGTTTAATCGGTTTAGTGAAATAAGAAGTAGTTTCCGTAAGTAATGACACGTATTAGCTTGCATCAGCTGTTAATATGAAAATTGTAGGATTTTTATCTTATTAGAATTTCCAATGTTTGGGAAAGTATAACTAAGAAATATAAGAACAGGCTCATTAATTAAATGTTTGTTATTTTCTGCGTTTTATAAACATTTGAAAAAATTTGAGGGTAATTATATACCTCCATTGCTGCTTTGTTTTTTTAATGCAATCTATTGTCAGTGTTATGTGGGAAAGACGAACATGGACAAGGCCTGTAGCCCAAACTGAAAACCACAGCAGACCTGTTATAAATATTGAAAACATATAGTTTTAACTGTACAATTATAGATTTTTTACTATTATACATTCTATGTATTTTCATATGTATTATATCTGAGATGAAAATTTATTCCGACTTCATATACTTTATCTTGTACGGGTTTTGTCATGATTTCCGCTGTTTAAACAAAAAACTTGTTGGTGATGTTTTACCTTTTCCGGATAACGCACTTGCCAAAAACAAAGGGTACAATCCTTTCCATTCCTGGAATACCGACTCCATGAACTTAATCACGTGAAGGCCTTACCGTTTGCAAACTGGTTTTTGTATGACAGTTTTATACCTTAAAAATCTTATGTCCATTCAGTATTGACGAAAAAAATATTGTTCCATTCATGTCGGTATTGTGACATATGTATCTAATGAAATTACTACATTAACTCTAGAAAGTATATGTAATTTAACGTAGCAATTCGATTTTATATCAAAATTGCTATTAACATTGTTGCTTTAGATTATCTTTAAATGAAAGCAAGCTACAACAATTGATATATATTGGTCATACAGTGCACAAAACAGATAAAATGTGTTTGGGAAGAAATAATGTGGCAATGAGTTTAATTTATGGCCTGTATAAATGTGTAACAAATGTAGATTGATTATATAATCTGACAGAATTACAGTTCAAGATGCACAGCACTCACAAATCAAATACCTCCTATTCTTAATTAATATGTTTGCGAAATAAAATTACATCATGACGAATATGTAATTAAAAGTTCCACTATAAGAGATCTTAATAAAACACAGCTAAGTTAAATCCATTAGCTCACTTTCAAATATGTAAACAATGTAAGCAAAGGAAGGGTATAACTCTCTAACCTCCATACATGTTTGTGAATAAAACTGCATTATTTAGAAGTAGTTTTGCAGTTCATGCTGTGATAAGTGGTCTATATTTTGCCCGTGTAATTGATAAATCTGTGTTATAATTGACACTTAACTTCCCTGAGCGTACATGTATTATAACGCAGCACCACGATTTACACATAGATTCGTGGCTCGTGCTCGTCTGTCTCTTTTTGCTTCAAAATTCTAACACTGGACACTTATATTTTGGACAGTAAAGAGGACATAACATTTCAAGAGTCAGTTTCTATGGTGACGGTACTGTTTTGTTATATTTTAAAATGAAGTGACTCTTTTCAATTTTTATCTCTTCATTCTTCATTTACGAGAGTTGATTATTTTTAGTCATGAATTTTATTTTTGGAATACTGCAAATGAAAATGAATTTATCATTTATAGTTCATTTACGTTATCAATTATTCTTTCTTATTTGCTGCATTTTCATAATCAAAATCTACTTTGTATCGTCTGCTTCGAATCAATCAAAAATTGCGCCTGTCAGTCCGTTATATAAAAGGCTTAGCGATGGTTGCAACATCAAATGCTAAACTAGTGCCTTGGGTATCCATTACTGGTAACACAAATGACACTATATGAATATCCTTCAACTTGAATAGGAACCAAGGAGCGTTTAAACACGTCTAGCTTTTGAATTTTGTTTCCTATTTCATTATATTGCCAGGGACAATACTGTGGATCATTTCTAATATTAAGGACAGATAGCAAACGTCAAGGTCACTATATGCTAAATGTGAAAAAGTTAACTTTATAACATCAAGGTCAAGGTTTCCAGATAAACACACATAGAATCAAGATTCAATGTCTTTATTTTAGTCTCACCAAATACAATAACATATATTTACACAATAAAATATGCATACAGGTACATAAAACATATATGCAAAACGACAAATTTTAAATTGACATTGTATGTGCCAATCTTGAAAGATTTATGAGAGACTGTACAAGCACGTATGCGACTACTTATTTATCGATTTTGAGGTGGTCCTATGCTTTCCAAAACCCTGTTCTTTCAATTGTTTACAAGAGAAACCGTCTTGATACTAAAACTTTCCACGTCATGTTAAACCGTCTTTTCAATACAAAAACTTTGGCATTCGATGCATTCGTTAATTTGTGTTCTTTCTTGTATGCAACATCTTTATAATGTTACTATGATAATAACTCTATGAATTAGTTTCATTCCAATTTTTTCTCCATCAAAGAAAGTTATAGTTTCCTTATCTGCCTGGAATTCTATAATGCTATAATGCAAATGCTATAAATAACAGTTTCTAGCTTTAATGTGTAATAAATCTCAATATTATATATCAATAATCTTGAATCTGTGTATTTGGTTTATATCAGATCTCTAATTTGAGTGCGTCGCTTTTACTATAATTGTCTAATTACTGTAAAATTGGTGCAATTTAGGTTTTGTCAGTTGTGCACTCTATAAGCTATCGCTTGTGTCTAGATTACTTATTAGCTGTATAAATTTCATGTTTAATAACAGTCCCTTAAATTCCAGGTCACCGCAAAATACTTTAAATATATTGACATTTTATTAACTTGGTATGGATGATAAACCAGTTGTGCATGTTTTACTCGGTAAATGAGATAAAATTATCACAATAAACAATCCGATATTAAGTGCCACTGAGTAGATACAGGTGTTTGGTAAGTCATTAGGGGGTAATAGTGTGGAAATTATAAAATATAAATCATTCGGTCACATTATGTATTGTATTATTATTAATTCAAACGTGTAAATTATTTAAACAAATTATTGAATGTGGTTGAGTAAGTATGTACTATAGAATACCCAGTTAATATTATAGGTTTATATTACACCGATGCTTAAATATTAAAATAACCAGTATCAAAAATGAAACATTTTCTGTGTAAAGAACCTTTACGATTCAGAGGTCAAAGATTGTCCTTCAGATACTGAATACCATAATTATTGACGTTTTATAAATTGTGTCCGTGGGTAATTAATTTGTAAACTAGCGGTTAAATAAATTTCAAACAATGCCACCGCTTAACACCTGGTATTAGCCTACGGTTTGTGTTTTTCCACCATAATTAGACCACCTTCTGTGATTTTAAACTAAAGAGTTCCTGTTCATGACGAATTGTATAGTCCTGTCATCTTCAAATAATAAATGACAGCTTCAAGATTTTTGCCCCTGAATGACAATGTGTCTAATTAGTGAGAATAAAACGGAAAATTGCACAATGTCTCCAACTAATTAATTCATTACAGAGTTTCTTGACAGAGTTTGTTTTGAATAAGACCCGTTAATAAACCCACGATTCGGATAACGGAAAATTTCGGCCTTAGGTATTTTGTTAAATATTCACACAATTATTGCAACATCATCTATATCTTATAACATTTCAATTTTCCCACCACAAAAAGTCGAGGTATGAAAGCAAGTTGGAGAAACGGATATTTTAGAGAAAGATAAATTAACTAAATTTGATTACATGCACTCAATTTTAAACCACATTATTAAACATCGCTGTATTAGGCAATAATCTCAATATCAGTTTTCTTATGACATTTCTCATTACAAATATTATGAAATAAAGGTAAATTTTCTTTTCAAGTTTAAAATGCAACTTCGAGTTTTCAAGCATTAATCGGAAATCCCATTACCTTTTATAAATTATTCTGTTTGAATGTACAGCATAAAATGGAAATAGAACGAGTTCGTTGTCAATGGACAAATGCAAAATTATTCAATGAATTTTATAAATGCGATTTTTAATCGTCGGGAACGGTCATTATTTACCAACTTTGAAGTTTTATTGCTTAAACAATTTACAGTGTTTTACAATAACAACATCGTAATGTGTTCTTTATAGAAAACAGTGTTCCATACTATTTCCCATGCAACCCATCGAACTTTCAAATATTTCGTCGCCAAACGTCTGTCTGCGTACCCTTTCTGTAAAAAGCAATAAAGTTAAATTAATATTTATCAAACGACTTTTGGTGCAAATTTAAATATCAAAACGATACGCGGGACAAAACGTCAATTTATGACATTTTTGGTCATGCTTCTTTTAAAGAGATACTTATTGAAAAATAAGTCTGATTACTGGAACATTTACATCAGCTTTTTTATCTTTAATAAAATGACAATAGCAATTTTTATTAAATATGAAAGGTGACATAGATATGAAGACTGTGAAAATAAAAGGGAATACACAAATTGATAGCATTAGATTTCAATTGAAAATATGTGGTTGAATTAGTTGATCGACTTTCAAACCTTATAAAGATGGAATAACTATAAATTCACGAAATTTGCAAAGGGAAATTAGAGCAAACTTTCAATATTTTTATTGTGATACACAAATTATGGCTTAGCTTCTAATACTTACATATCTCAAAGTTTATAAAACAAAAAGAACAATATTCTACAGCATATTCAGGATTATGATATTTTCGAGTCGATAAAAGTGAACGTATATTCATTTTTGTTTTTGTTTTCAATACTGATTAACTATAATTGTATAAGCCTCTTTTCTTAATATCTAACACTTGTGTACTGCTATAGACGGGAACTTTTCGTGCAAATGCACGAAATACATGTCTGAAGTAGATCTATTATAAAAAAAAACCTTATGTCTTATTGAGACGTGGCCTTGTAATTGTCAAATGACCGAAATTCTAAATTTATTGTCGCATTACATGCAAAAAATATCCATTCTAACAATAGGAAATGTCATTACAAAGAAGGGTAACACCTGTGTTAAACAAAATGCAGCTATTTATCCTACTTTTTTGTAAAATTACTAAGGGTGGGTATTAATTCTATGGCTTAGAGCTTTGCCTATAGTTATTAAGTGAATTTATGTGGTTTTTAAATATTTTTCATTGGTTATAATCACTCTGTATACTCAGATGTGCATAGTTAGTCTAACAATGAGATCGGTCCTTATAATAACATACCACCTGCTGGGCTGAAATGGTCTCCATTTCAAATTTAAAAATAAATTGATTTCATTCATTAAAGGTTATCATAGACTTAATAGGCGGTTAATTCCATTAAAATATTTTATTCACCTCACAAAAATGCCTTACACGCAAAATAGCTTTTAAATATACCTCACATTTAAGTTGATACTGTATGCTTTACTTTGAAGTAAATTCAAATTCAACGTATGAAAACAGTTTTTTTTGCTTTTCCTGGATACTTGACATTTTTTAATAGTTATATCGTCAAATGTGATTGGCCGTTTTTATAGATCAAATGAAATTCATGACGAATGTTATGATGTTATCTTGCGCTGTATGGAAGATTACTCAATTGTTGACGGACCGGTTTGTTGGTTGGCGTTTAGTTTTTGTAGCAGTTCATTATTTATGTTGTTCTGTTATTTTCTTTTATGGATGATGTGTTTGCCTTGGTCTTGGTTTGTAACCTTGATTTGTTTTCGCATAATCGATGTATGACTATTGGACAGTGGTATACTACTGTTGCCTTTTTTTGTAACTTTAACCTTTTTTATAGAGATTCTGGGCAAATGCAAAGATATCTCTTGTCTACTATTTTGTATGAAAATTGGTTCATAAAATAATATATAAGATATTGTTTCTGATAGTATTGCACCTGCCCTTTTCATAAAAAAAACCCGATTGCAACTTGTTGTCCAAATGCATCATATGCGGATATTCTGTTAAGGAAGAGTCGTTAAACATAATTCTTAAGTTGATCCCATGCATTAAATTAATCCAGACCTTCCTTCGATGACCTCAATATCGAATATATAATACTGCTACATACATGATTATCATAAATGACTCCGATTTAATAAATTGAAAGCACGAGGGGAGTCAGAAAAGGGTAGTCTACAACCAGTGGGGGATAATAACACGGGGGCTACGCCGTGGTACCCGAAGCATGTTTTTTTTTAGCCCGAATCCATATCTCAGGAGGGAGCATTATCATTAGATAAAATCAAGATAGAGCGCAGAAACCAGATTCCGTGTTATCGCCCATCCATAAAATAGCACGAGTAATGCTGGCAAACAATATAAAAATGGCCGACACAATTCTATTTGTTCACGATTTGAAATCACGCATAACAGACGTTGAATATACGAATTGCAATGATTTAATTGACGAACCTGACAATCAAATCAAACCAGCGTTACAAGAATACCGCAGATATAGTCAACAATATTTCTAAATATATAAATGTGTACAAAAACTAAACAAAAGATAAAGCAATAACAAATTTAATATAGTGAATGGATCTTCATTAATCTATACAACTTTTCAGTCGATGTGTGAAGCAATTATAAAAATATACTTAAGATCAACCTGAAACATTTTATTGAGACATTCAAAGTCATTCAAAATTTTAAAATGTTCCATTTTTATTAAATTCATTTTTTTTCTTTTTTACGCTTTCGCGTGTAGCGTTGAGTGTTACTATCGAACTGTTAACGCGATAAATCTCTCCTATCACCTTGATCGGATATTTCGCAGACCTAGAAAAAATCCGACACTTTAGTTGTAAACGGAACTGATATTTATTAGTCTAATCTGTATTTTCTTTGCAAGGTCAGGATTTTTTTGTGATGTTGATGACTAGCATGCTACAATACTCGAGAACCAAGTTTATTTTGCTTTTAAAATCTCAACATTCAGCAAGTCTTCAATTCGTCAATCGAGTGTTTATCAGTATACACACTTCAATCTTTATCAAATGATTTCGTTATCTTTTAATTTCATGCATTTTTATCGCTATATTCAATCTACGCCAATTACCATAATCATTAACCTGTCAAAATACCACACTCCACGTTTTACCTTCTAAATGCATTAGTTTATTACTTCTTCATTGAAATCGATCTGTAATGTATCGATTGCTTGGACCTGACATTTTATCTGTGAAGTATTTACATCAATTTTAAAAAGATTTTAAAAGTTTAAGTCATATAGCATTACATCATTGTTTTTCACATTTATGATTTTAAGATGTATGTCTGAAGGATATCGGTCACCATCCTTATTATGTCACAAAACCAGTAGTTCCCCCAAAAATGTCTTTGCTTTAGAGAAGGCAATTATTAGCAAATCGACAGTGTTTTAATGAGCTCATTATGATATTCCTGTTAGCTTTTTGTTCACAATCATGTCTTTTTATTAGTTCCGCCTAAAGAAGAAGTCTTACAAAAGAGAAAAACTTGGAATTATGCCGTCATTCATCAGCTAAAGCGTTCAATAAGTAGAAAATTTCTGGAGAAACTATTTAATGAATTGATGCTACATTAATTCATTTGTCAAAGTTCTATGTCTTCTTTGATATTTTCGTGCCTACAGGTATTAATTAACAGGTATATGGTTTCTTCATCGTCTGCTTTAAAGTGTTCAATTAATTCCGCGCTGTCAAATTTTTTTCAGAAGAAGAATTCTGTTATCTTTCCAATTGCTGTTTTCTTTCATTGATGCATTGACAGTTGTAAAATAAACACTATGTTTTCATCTGCACCATTTAACATTTGAGTGAACTTTCTGTGCTCCCTGACAACATTGTTGAAATGTGCTGTCAGTTATAAGCCGAAGCAAGAATACTTGATCAATGTCCAACATTGGAGTGTTTGACGGCATCTTTTTCATCAATATTGTAAAAGTATTTTGACTTCTTGCTCATATTCTATGCTTGTTCCAAAATCAACAATTAATGTTCATAAGAAAATACATCATGATGGGGTTTGTAACGACATTGACTAGCTAAACAGCCCTCGCACGGTCGGTAACAAGAAAACACATTTTTACAATCGTCTTTTTTCGAAGTTCTAGGTTCAGATCTTCAAAATTTGTTGCTGCATGAACATTCTAGAAATAATGGCTGAATGTTTGAAATTTAACATTTAAACTTTTGTTTTTTTGCATGACATTTGCAAATGTAGTGTCTTTTTTTTTTTATTGTGGACATATGCATAATATATTCGATAAGTTAGCATCAAAACAATGTTCAGAAAAGCAATAATATGATTAATTATTAAGCATGTTGTTATTACCGACACGAGCCAGGCAGAAGATACCACACAGACTATTAAGTGTTTTGCACGCTACCTTCTGCTTCTGGACAATAAATTATTTTCAATTACAGATAAACAGATAATAATTCAGTTGTATAAATATAAAGAGGTCTCCATTAATGTAATGTTCCTTTGATCTCAGTGGAATGATGTCGAATGATTTTGACATATATTTCTTATTTTGATAAGCACACTTTAAAAAACCAAAAAAAAACTACATAAATTAAATTCAATTTTTTTGTTTAATAAACTCTATTTAAAAGCTACTATACTATACCGATATAATAAATGATGTTGTTACAATATTACCTTTATACGTTTAAGGTTTTCTTAAAAATTGACAAAACTTGTATTAGGTTTCATTTGATTTGTTGACAGGTCAAAGTATTTAAATAATTTTGTCAAATTATTTTAAAATTACACTGAGATAATCTTTGGAAAAATTTGATACCTTCTAGGGGATGCTATCGATTTCTTGATATTTGGCTTCCAGTTTTGATTTGAAATGTTAAATATGCGTTATATTTCTAATGAGATAGATTGGCAATTTGTTTGTGCTCTACTGAAACTATGATATAGATGTGTCCGTCTGTCAATCTGCCACTATGTCCAAAAGGTATGGCAATAACGAGTTTAAATGCCAAAAAGAGCCTAACAGATACCAAGGCGACATTCGTACAGTCGAAATCAAACTGACAAAACAATGGTTAAATACTAAAAAACGATCAAAATACACACAACAGTTTACAAAACGCAACATAAAAAAACCAAATACTAAGCAAAACTAGCAATTACCCATTGGTTTCGTCTTAAGCAACCTCAGCTTAATTTGATACCGAGCACAATCAAGAAACATACTTTGCATTTGATCGTTTGTCTGACTAATGTGATCTGGTACGTTGACCTACTATGGACTGAGCCAGTTCATTTCAAATTTCGCTTTGGATGTAGGTCTAGTATTAGGCAGGGTACATATTCAAAATCAAAAACCACGTTATGTCTTTTAGATTAAAAGATTGCCTACTAGAAGTCATGCAAATACACATCTCGGCATTTAAAATGCATCGTCATATGTTCAGTAGTTTGTCACAATTCTAGAATAATGCATTTTGTGTATAATATAATTTTACCAAGGTAATATGTTTTCAAGACTTTTTCTTTTCATCTTTACAGATATTTGATTGTGACTTTCCACCATCTACTGTTGAATATTTCCATTCTGGATCACCATTACTATCAGAAGACCAGATCAAATTTCGTGCTTACAAATTTACAAAATACTCCACATTAATCGAAAACTTTTATGTGAATGTACGAATTTTAAATTCTACAAACGATTTAGTGAGGACTCGTGGACTTCGGTCTGTAGTAGTTCCAGAGGCAAAAGCAATATCGAACACTATCGACTCAACAGTGTTAGGATTTAATATCAAACATTTTCCGAATACGTCATGCAGCGTTTCATTCTCACGTCATCGAACGGTATGGCCAATAGCAGGTCAACTTATAATGGGAAACTCACGTGACCCTGTGGACACTTTAAAAAAATCATGTCATGAATTTTTACTCTCGCAACTTCATTACCAGCATTTAAAACCTCACAGTCCAGACGTTGATTACATTCCTCTTAAAATTGAGCATTATGATTCACTAACAAGCAATGAGCCAAATATAGAAAATTTCTTCCTTCCGGTTTATATAAAAGATGTGCAACCAAATTTCCCCCCGACATCTTCACATCGTAGTCTTTACATGATGGATGTAGACGAATTTGTTTTATCTTCAATTATTCCAGGAGTTATATTTGCAGAAGATTATGAGACGCCAAATTCCAAACTTGTATACAATATAAGTCATCCTCCCGGAGAAAACGAAGGTTATTTCGTAAATTTAGATGATCATACAACGCCGATTACGTCATTCCAACAGACCGATATCGAAAACGAACGAATTGCATACCAGCCACCGGGTGTTAGTTATCTCGAACAAAGAATCTATAAAGTCGGCTTCACCGTATTTGATAGTCATTTTGCTCATAGTCAATCGATATTTTTACACATAGCTGTGAGGTCATCTGCAACGTCAGCACCAAAAGTATCGAGAAATAGTGGTTTAATAATACTTGAAGGTCAATCTCGAACAATAACGCAAGATAACTTACGTATAGTTGACAGAAATAATTTGAATAAAGTACGACTTTATGTAACGGGAGGCCTTTTACACGGTCGCATTGAGGTTAATAGCAAACAATCACTATATTTTTCAGTAGAAGACTTGCAGCGGAAATCGGTGGTTTACATTCATGACGATAGTGAAACAACTAAAGACCGTATAGATCTCCGGATCAGTGACGGTGTTAATACGGTTCTTACAAATTTTCCCATAACAGTGATACCACGTGATGATTCAGCACCATATGTAGTAAATAATATAGGTTTAGAATTAAACAAAGGAGGAATAAAGCAGTTAAACACCGATATACTTAAAGCACATGATGTCGATACTGTTGATACCAATATTATTTTCGTTATCGTTCATCCACCTGAAGCTGGGGAAATATTACGCCGAGTTCATGTAGCTGAGACAGGAACTCGTGTAACAAGATTTTCTCAACATGACCTTAGACGTGGTGCTATTTATTATCGTCATTTTGGCCGGGAGATGTTCATCGATTCATTTCAGTTTAGATTACGGGATCAACACGAACCACCAAATAAATCAAATGTCGAAACTTTCCACATCACGATTAACCAAGTAAATGAAAATCCACCAGAACTTTCTCCGGATGCCACTCGCTTAATGCATGTGCTAGAAAATGACATTGCGTATATAACTAAAGCAGAATTGCAGTACACTGACAAAGAAACAGATGACAACCAGTTGACCTATATAATTACAGCACCACCTTATTTTGTTTCGAATAGAGGAAACGAAGATGCTGGTCGGCTTATAGCAACTCATAACATGTCAATGGTATCAAAAGACCAATCACAAAAAGAGATACGTACCTTTAAACAAGAGGACATCAATCACATGAAAATTGCTTATATGCCCCCATTAACTGATATCGGGCCAAGTGCTAGACTAGTTAGATTTGTCTATACCGTACAGGATGCCAGTGGAAACCGGGTTCTTGGTCAGTACTTCGACATCGATGTTCAGCCTGTTAATGATAAAGCTCCGACTTTTGTAACGTCTAAACTTTTGGTCGAAGAAGGTGGAATTCTGGGAATAACAACAGACCATCTATCAGCAGCAGATGTTGATACGAGATCAAATGACTTGTTTTTCATCGTCGAAGCTACTCCATCTTTTGGTGTTCTACAAAAAGCTGGTGATATTATGAAAGTTGACAGTACATTTAACTCGAAAGATCTCAAGAAAAAACGTATCAGGTAAGTGGCTTGAAAACAATAATATTTATGTTGACATTTGCATAATGACGTTCCACATTAAGGTGGTACATAACACAACAGGGAGATCAGCTAAACGTTTCAACCACGTTCTATTGTCAAGGAAATGTTAAGCTTCTCCATGTTCAGAACTAATGTTTGTCAAATTGCTATCAATTCAAAAAAATTTTATTAAAGTGTGTGGTTCAATTTTTTTACCTTTATATTTTTGTTAAAGTGTCTAGGTAAATATTTTGTCCAAATTTTATGAAAATAAAACGAAGCAAATAAATGTTGGTACCATTTTAAGTACTTCATGTAAATGAAATAAGGAGGCACTGGCAATTCAGAAAGTAGTACAGGCAAAACGGTACCATGGATGAAAAAATAAAACAAAGGCAAAAATAAATGAAGACATAGATATCTTAACATTTATTAAAATAAAATTTCAATGAAACATGAAGTAAGATGCTTGGTAAAGATCAGCCACCACTAATATAGTTTTGGTACCAATCCAAGTAAAAGTTGCATGATGAAATCAAGTTACATACCATTATCTATAACGTGTGGATTGATCTCTGATGATATGAATAGATGTTAAGTTATTGTAAAATCTTAAAGTAATAAATATAAAGTTAGATTTTTCTTGATAAAATATAGCCGTATATTTTACTAATAATTTGTTGTTTTATAAAAGCAAAAGATTAATTCCCGTCAGTGACATAATAAATATTTAAAGATAAACCTAACACATGAAAAATAGAATTTATCAGTTAAAGATTTAATAGCGAAGAGAAATCATTTGTCAGATCTGAATGGGGCATTTCTGAATTGGCACCAAATTTATCATCGAGAAAGTTAATTATAATCAATTCATAAAATCAAAATAATTCTTGATTTTTATCAGTTTAATCAATTTTTAACATTTCAATTAAAGTACATTCCGAGTGATACGTTTATATGTATATTGATGAAATAAACTTAATACACATACAAAGCTGGACAGGGTTTAATAACAAAAAGCGTTGCTGGAAAATTTGTAGCTTTATCTTCAATAACGAGGTACTTCATTCTTTTTTAATTAGAAGTATTTATTTTTGATATGATAAATTGATGAAGAAGGGTTAACGATTGTTTTGTATATTTTAGATATAAAAAAAAATTGATGCTTATGAAATAAAACTACTATGAATACACATTTTATTTACTACTTGATTTTAAAAGGCTTACCAATTTAGAAAAAAATGGCTTTTACTTAGGTTAAACATATTTGGTTTGGGCCGTTCCTGATTAATATACATCATGAAAAGCGCGTCGGGCAAATGAAATTTAAAACGTTTTTTTCGTGTTTTTTTTTTATTAAATTTTAAACTACACGTATACTACCGTGCTACCTATAATGAAATGTAAGAGACAGATTCTTTCAATAATTGTACTATTCAGAAGAGATTGTTGGAAAACCTTTTATCTAAAGCAGTTTAATGCTAAAACATTTATTGAGGTTAACTTGTTAATCTGAAAGAATTATCCAATTTAATTGTACAAGAAAATTCTAAGATTTTACCATAGAAACAGTAACAGACAAAAGAGAAAAAATTACAAGAAATTATATTTAATGACTTTTCCTGACCAAAGCAAAATTCTTTGAAGTTGACTCCGTTGAAGTTTGTAATGAACACCAGTATTAACTATCTTTTGATGTTTTATAATCGTAAAAATACGTCTCTTTTGCCTTCCACAGTAATAACTAAATCAATATCTGATGTAATATTCTTTCAATGAAACATCTAAAACAAACAATAATACCACATAATCAAACTTTCACCATGCCGTAAGTATTTAAAGCCTTTCCATTCACAGGCTACAAATTATGATGTTCTTGTTAGCTTTATACTTTGTAAATATTGACGTGGCCTGAAAGAAACAAGGAATGGCATGATGTTCATAGGTTGCGTTTTCTGATCATTAATTATTACTCTATGTTAAAAGTAATTTGTAAATGATAATTAATCTAATGAAAGAAAAACATTTCCTGACATTTTTTCAATTACAAAATAATTTGTCTGTGCACGGAATTCCCGTCTAAATCATCATTGTGTACATCATTCTTGACTCAATTCGATCTTGGCAAAAAGTATTCAAGAGGTTTATGGATCATCGAAATAGAACATTATATAATTTTAACATATTCTTAAGACATACTAAAATTAACACACACATTGCTGAAAGATTTGTAAAAGAAATCTGACGTGAAAAAAACCTTTGACCAGTTGAAAATACTGCAATATACAATTGAAAACACAACAGTTATTTATGCGTACAGTCTTCTTGCCTTTAAAAAAAAAATATTTCAAAGTACTAGTAGAACCATATTGTATATTGTAGGTATGTAAACGATGGGTCCGACGTTGTTTTGGATACGTTCACACTCTCACTGTCTGATGGAATCAATAGAGCTACTAAAGTTATGACCGTTGACATAGTGCCTCTCGATGATGAAAGTCCACAGCTTGGAAAGAATCTCAGACCGAGGCTTATAGTTTCCGAAGGTTCGGAGGCGCTGATTACCTCTTCTGTATTGTCAGCTACTGATGTAGACACTGATGATAAGAAATTAGTTTTTCTGATTATTAAACAACCGAAACATGGTGTAATGCAGCTGAACAACCGACCAGCAACGAAGTTTACACAGAAGAACGTCAAAGATGAGATTGTTAAGTATATACATACAGCAGGTGAAATAGGAACAGCAATAATGAAGGATAGTGTGACTTTTATTGTATCAGACCAGAATTACCTGGCAACAGCAGACCTACCTGTGTATGATTTGAATATAACTATAACACCAATTGATAACTCTAAACCAACAATTATTACGGGAAGGGAGGTCTCTGTTAAAGAAGGAGGTAGTATAACATTAACTCCAGATATCATTACAGCAAAAGATCCTGATACTGCACCAGAGGAAATACAGTTTATGATTGTTCGCCAACCCCAGTGGGGATACATTGAGAATATAAAACCCACTCCAGGATCTGAAAAACCAAATAGAGGCATAAGAATTGCAACATTCCGGTTACAAGACATAATAGATAATTCAGTTAACTATGTACAAGCAACTCATAAAGGTGTGGAACCAGTTTACGATGACTTGGAGGTCTATGCTACAGATGGAAACCATAGATCCCCGGTAAAAATGTTTGGTATTCGAATACTACCTCAAAATGACGAAGAGCCAACCGTCATGTTGCATGACTTTAGTCTTAATGAAGGCGATAGCATGATGATGGACAAATCTATGGTAGATGCAGTAGACATGGATATGCCAAAAGATAAGTTAAATTTTGCAATATCGCAGCCTCCAGAACATGGAAATATTGTTGCAATGATTAGAACACGTCGTGGGGATGTCGAGGCAGAAATACAGGATTTCAGTTTAGAAGAATTACATTCAGGATTACGTCTAAAATACAAACATGATAATTCAGAAAACTTTCATGACAGGTTTGCCGTCACTGTTTCAGATGGACGGCATGAAGTTAAACGCCTTTGTAATATATCTGTTAATCCATTGAATGATGAAAGACCAGAAATAACCAAAAATGCTGGTCTTCAATTAGAGTATGGAGACTATGCTATGATATCAAGTGTTGTATTGCAATCGACGGATCCTGATAATAGCGAAAACGAGGTTTATTATATTGTTACCTCTGTTCCTACAAAAGGTTCGTTACAATTTTGTTCAGATCCTTACATCCCAGCACGTATATCAGAATGTAAGGACCTCCAAGTTGGATCTAATTTTACACAGTATGAAATTAATATGAACCGTATTCGGTACGTGCATACGAGAAGAATGGGAAACTCTGAAACAGACAGCTTTCGCTTCCTATTGTCTGATGGAAGAAATAAGAGACATATTGAAACATTTGAAATAAGAATAAGAAATTCACAGAAAGCAAATCTAGCCCTTTTAAACAAAGGATTAGAAGTAAGGGAAGGAGAAAGGACTCAAATAACATCTTCTAATCTAAGTGCTTCTGATGAATCTACTAAACCTGAAGAAATAGTTTTTGCTATTATTAAACCACCAAAACATGGACAAATTGAAAATGTTTACAAGCCTTTACTGAGTATAACCAGTTTTACACAATTGGATATTGCCTCCCGGAAAATTGTTTATAATCATTTGAAAAAGGGTGAAAAAACAAAGGATTCGTTTTCCTTTACTGTAACAAATGGTTTAAGTCAAGCGAAAGATGGTGTGTTTCAAATTGAAATAGAACCACTTGATAGAATTCTACCATCGTTGAAAGCCCACAGTCTCATTGAAGTGTCACAGGGAAGTGACATTGTTTTAAATTCTGGGCATCTGTTAGCAGAAGATCCAGATACACCTAGTATGAATGTAACATACCTTCTTGCTAAATCTCCAACCTATGGTCATTTGTACAAAGGAGGACTTGTCGAGACGAAAAGTTTTACACAGAGGGATATTGATTTAGGTTACATAACATATGAAAGTGATATTTCATTTACTGGACTGGACAACTTTTTATTCAGCATATCTGATGGTCGCCATACAGGATTCTTGCTGAATGATACTCTTCAAACAAATCCTGTCATATGTAGTATATTTATAAACCCAACTGTAAATGATGCTCCAAAACTAATCGTTAATAATCCACCTGAAACATTGGAGTATTTTGGGCAAAACAAATATGGCTTTAGACTATCAAGTCGTAATTTGAAGGCAGTGGACTCTGACACTGACAATAGCAGACTGATGTACATTATTGTAAAGCGTCCTATGTTTGGTCACATCCAGAATGTAGCAACTAAACGATTTGTAAGACGACGATTCACACAGAAGGATCTGGATGAGAATAGCCTGCTGTATGTACTGACTAATAATAAGGAATCAAGTATACGCGACAGCTTCATATTTAAAGTATTAGACAGCAGAGGAAATAGTTTAAACGAGATAAAGTAAGTACTATTGAGGAATTTTTGTGAAGGGAAATTTATTGAGTTTAGTGAATATGGAAAAAAAGATATGTGAGGTGAACGTCAACAAGGTTGCCACTCAAAATTAAAAAAAATTTAAAAAAAACGTCATTTAGACCATAAAATTTATGATAATGTGGTTAGGGTAAAATCTATCATTTTGATGATTCAATGGCATGTTTTACTAAATGGTCACGATTTCATGACTACATCCAGCAATCTGAAAAGCCAGACAAACTGCCCTTCAAGCATTAAGGAAATTCGATGAAAAAATATCTAGCGCACATGTTTCATGCAATATTCACCGTTCAGTGAAATCGATCGAACAAAAGAAACAGAGCATCAAAAGTTAAAACACCTGAAGATCATCTGTACCACACA
The DNA here is from genome assembly GCF_036588685.1 of Mytilus trossulus. Taxonomy (NCBI): domain Eukaryota; kingdom Metazoa; phylum Mollusca; class Bivalvia; order Mytilida; family Mytilidae; genus Mytilus; species Mytilus trossulus. Next base: position 1,404,127 of record NW_026963302.1, on the reverse strand, counting down.
AGATAAAAATGTACATTTCTTATGCAAAATCACACAATAACATTAAGAGCGTTGTAAAACATTTAACATGAAACCGTCAACCTTTTAACCTTTTTATCTACAAAATGTTCTGTTCGTTTTTTAACAACAATCAAATACTTTGTACTTGTAAAACTCCATGCTGTCAACATGAATATTCGCTGTTTAAGTATGGGTTACATTTTTGAGCTTGCAAATTGTTGTAATTTTTTTTACGACTTTTTTTAGAAATCACTAAAAATCATATTCATAATTTATTTTTTACAGGTTTCAAGTTAGCTGGTCTATTATTGAATTTGAAAAGAAAGACCTGGTGGTGTGTGAAAATGTTGGTACACTGAGTGTTAAGCTTCGTAGGAAAGGTGCTCTAGAGAACCTGGCTTTTGTTCGAGTATCTATAAAAGAAATGTCGGCAACAGAGGGTGTTGATTTTGTTCCAAGCACTGCCGAGCAAGTGCAGTTTAATCCAGGTAAATTTATACATGACATTGTAGAATTACAGTTTGGCAATATATTATAAATGATAATGGATTAATGAAATATCTATTATTCTGCTAAATATCGAATAATATCTGTAGGCAAAAATTTGATAAAAAGGAGAATAACTGAATGCTTAACTCATTAATAAGACAATGGCAACCGAACAACAAATGACATAATATTAAAAGGAAAATAACTAGTTCATTGGAGTCAATAGATTTTCTGGGGAGATAACCGATAACGCGAGAATGAGCATCCCAATTCCTTTAGTAACTAACAAGATGGGTTTAAATGACGTCGTAATAAAGCATGTGATGGATGTAGGATATGTGCGGATTGAGAACTTATTTCATATAGATTTAGGAAGATGTGGTACGAGTGCCAATGAGACAACTCTCCATCCAAATAACACTTTATAAAAGTAAACCATTATAAGTCAAGGTACGGCCTTCAACACGGAGCCTTAGCTCACACCGAACAGCAAGCTATAAAAGGACCAAAATAAGGTGTTAGTTATAAATGAATTAAGGCGTTAGTTGTCTCGTTTGAAATGTTTAACATTTGCCATTTCAAAGTTTTTTGAGCTGACTATACGATATTTGCTTTGCTAATTTTTGAAGGCCGCACGACGACCTTAAGTTGGTAATATATGTGTCATTTGGTCTCTAGTTATCATACCACATATTTTTTTTACTTAAAGTCTGAAATAAGAAACGCTCACTGGTCATTATGATAAATCGAATGAGTTACAACTAAACGTTTTGCCGTTTCAACACGAAACAGATCACACAAAAGTGTTTTGTCAAAGTAGCTGCCTTTGTAAAATTGCATTTGGATATGGCGGGAAACGTTGTTTAACCTTCAACGTTAGAAGTGATTTCAAAAAATCTACAGAAACATTTATTCCCTTTAATTAATCCAGTTGATCTTACTATTTCTATTTGTTTCAAATGCCAGATGTAAATTATATAAGAAAAAGTACATTACCATAATCTCGTTAATAAAGGCAACCGTAGTATACCGCTTAATAAGTTCTTAAAATTAAAGATAATTTGACATTTTTAAAACATTTCCGTCAGTTTTTCAAATGAAAAAGTACAAATTATTTGTTATTTTTGTGTCACCCAGATGCATATTTATCGGGATCTTTTATAAAAAAATCTAAACAGTCAAAACATGTCAACAAAATAATGATATATCTTTAAACTGAACATTTATATTTTTCAGGTCAAGCACAAGCCGTATGGGATGTGAGAATTCCCGACGATGGCCTTCTGGAGATAAACGAAAAATTCCGAATAGTTCTTGAGGAACCTGTCAATGCCATTCTAGGAGAGAAGGACCGTGTTACAGTACGAATAATTAATGCTGAAAGTGGTAAGTGTATTTACTTTGTTTTCTTTTGGAAACGAAAACAACGAATCATTATAAATTTTCGCGTTAGTTCGAATTTGTCAAACAACTCATTTGTATGCACCCAGTATACATCGTATTAATGCATAAATATTGCAGTTTGAAATGATTGTTTAGAATCACGCATCTTGCGTTGTCAATGTTTTGAATGTTTCCTGTTTTTGGATATATTTCCCTATGTGTGTCTGTTTAATTAAGTTTAAAAACAAATGTAAAATATAGCGCTTATTTTATACTTTTGATTTATATCAAACTTGATTAAATTGATTCGTTTAAAAAGCAAATCTGTTGATCAACATTCAGCTTCAACACTCGGAGGCAAAGTTTGCAATAGACAAAGAAATGGAAAAATATACGGAGCACCGTTATCAAAGTGGTACCGAAGGAGTATCAAAATCAACCGTCTAAAGTCAACATTGCATTACGGAGTAAAAAATATAATTGAAAATATTTATTATTAATAAAAAATGAAAGTAAACTGAAATATAATGATTATGACAAGATATAGAACTCTCCTGTAAATGTCATGTACTAAGGGATCATGTATTTTAATATTTGTTTTCAGGCGAATGCCCACAATACCTAGGAATGATATCCAAAGATCAAACAGAGTTAGTTGACATTGATGATCTTCTATTACCTGCCAATGGAAATACAGATACTTTTATAAAGGTAAGCTATATTTTAGTGCTTTAACTGTTATCGTTTTTCTTTACATTAATCACATTAGTGCTCAAAGACAAAAGAATGGCGTGATTTATTTGCTATCAAAGAAGAAAATACTCATGCAATTAACGCAGTCCACAAGTTCATTTCTATGAAACTTATAGTTCTTGTTTTTATCTTTTTCAAAAGAGACGCTGATGTGAAATTAATTCGTTCAGTACTAAAACACATAGCTTCACAAGATACAGTTATTGAAAACATACAATGTCCACATGTTGCTTGAATTAAAACTGTATGCAAAAAAATCGGACACACAGAAATAAGTTAATGATGATTTTCGTACAAGATTCTTAAAAACGATTTCATCAGATCTGGCTTCAACTCACACGACAAAAAGTAAATGCTGAAATATTTCCTTATTACTGTGTTCGGTTTTCTTGCAAAAGGTCATAATCATTGTTTCAACGACAAGGGTAAATGCAAATGTTATTTATTTTTTATTCAATATTTAAAGCCTTTTCATGCTATCATTTTAAAATTGATTTCGACGATTTGGTGAAAAGAATTTATGCGGTTTATATGAGTGTCGCTTAATAATTTCGAGGAGTTGGACTTTTAAAATACATTCGTGTGACGCACAGTTCTTAAATCTATCATACTGTATTTGTATACTGTCGTAAATAAATTGTGGGTTTTCGTTTTTATTCTGTGGTTAGTATCTCGAAGTGTACTATTATATCATTTTTTTGTACTGAATTCATGTCACGTAATTTTCTAAAAAAAAAAAATATGGTATTTTCAATATTGACATACAAGCCATAAAACCTGGATCAACCCTCCATTTTTTCTTTAAATTGCCATGCCCATTTTGACTTTCAAAAGCGCCAACTTTTTAAAAATATGGAACTATTTCCAAAACTTTTAATATATATCGCCCTTCTTGTTGTGAGATTTTAATTTATTCTTTATTTGATAAAACAGCGACCTTCTTCTCATCTGTTCAAGTCGGGCAACCCAATAGACAACACTTACAACACTGAACCAGGAAAGAAATCGATACCAAAAGCTCCCTCAAGTGATGATGCTAATATAAACAAAACTTCTGATGAAAATGCAGCTAAACGCAAACGATCAAAAAAGAGAGGAAGAAAGAACAGAAAGAGAAAGAGAAATGGAAAGAAAAGGCGAAGGAACAAGAAAAAGAAGAGAAAAAAGTTTCCACCTGTAGTGAACATTCAGGTAATATACTATAAAATTGAGAATGGAAATGGGGAATGTGTCAAAGAGACAACAACCCGACCAAATAAAAAAACAACAGCAGAAGGTCACCAACAGGTCTTCAATATAGCGAGAAATTCCCGCACCCGGAGGCGTCCTTCAGCTGGCCCCTTAACAAATATATACTAGTTCAGTGATAATGAACGCCATACTAATTTTCAAATTGTACACAAGAAACTAAAGTTAAAATAATACAATACTAACAAAGGCCAGAGGCTCCTGACTTGGGACAATCGCAAAAATGCGGCGGGGTTAAACATGTTTGTGAGATCTCAACCCTCCCCCTATACCTCTAACCAATGTAGAAAAGTAAAGTATGCAATTGAAGAATTTTTTTTCAAAACATCATCACATTTTTAAGCACATTTGACAATCTCCATTTAAATATTTATGTAAAGCAAAAATTACAAGTTTCTGTCAATCTATCTATTGTAGGCACCACAAGAGTGTACCTCAACAACAAAAGGACTTCTTCATTTTGATATGAATTCACAACAAATGTACATATGCGATAGCGGTCAGTGGAAGAAATGGACTTCAGATAGCAAAGAAGAACAGCAAGCGGACAGTAGATCAGACACTGAACTGTGTAATACAGGTGAGCATGATTAAAAAGGAATATTTAATGTAAACATCAATAAGAATTAGATAACAACCAAATAAGATCAAATAACGTAAACGTCTCAAAGTTTTGAAATCAACAAAAAGAACACAAATGAAATACTACAATCACGAATGCAACTTTTTATAATTTTCTTTTTATGACAGAAAATTAACAAAATTCTTACCAAAAAACATATGTCTAATCATTTAACATATTTCTATAGCGTGTACCACAAACAACTTTTAAGTAAGACAGTTCTTGTATTTCAACATGTTATGAAAAATAATGAAAGGAAGACTGTTTTTGTAGTATTTGCATTCTTTTAACACATTTCTCTGACAGACTTATACGTTAAAAGTCTTGTTGACATCTGAGAAAAAATTAGGTGACCGATTGGTAACATTTTGTTATTTTTAAATTTGTATAACTGTTGCTTCTGTATGCGTAAATGTTACCCTCGTTAGAAAAAAAATACCTTCCATCTTTAAAACGAACACAGCATTCGAAACTTTAAACCTTTTAAACTTATCAACATCTTTGATATTCAGGTACACATTTTGATGGCAGATGCTATACTTTCGTAAATGAGAGGCTTACATGGAATGCTGCCCAGTATAAATGTGAGGCAAAATCGTCAATGAAATCCACTGTGACATCGGTTCGATCAAAGGAACATTTTGACTTCCTAGTTAATCTTGCAAAGAAAAAATCGTTTTGGATAGGTAAGTCAACCTGATAAATATGCAAAAAGGGGGCAAAGTTTTTGAAAAATAGTAGGTCGTAGAAAAAAGATTTAAGAATGTTAAGTAAATTGGTCAATGATATGGAAGAGTTAATCCGTATCCATTTCAGTTTGACAGGCGAATTGCGTATTACAAGGGATTTAACACATTCAAGGCTAAACTATCTTTCTTTAACTCGGAAAGAAATTACCGCACTTCAATAATCTTGTGTTAATGTAGAAAGAATAAGGTACTAAACTAAAAAGCAGACTCATAAGAACAATATTGCAAAATCTGATGGCAAAGGCTACATACAAAATATGAGGTGGTTGCACACTACTCCTCTTTGTTTATCTATATGTTGTAAATTTTTTCACACACGAAATATTCTGCATAATCCAGCTACCAAGAGGTAAAATGTTGCAACACTTTTTTTTATCAACATAATACAAGTATAGTCGTACTTGATCTAAGTACTAAATGAACAAGATATACACATTAATTCATCTAAAAAAATGGAATCGGCAAAACAGTTTTAAACGGAATTCATTCAGTCCAGTACAATATGAAATCATGTTCATGTCAAAACTGCAATCAAGTTTAAACGGCTGTATATATTTGATAGTATTACATTTATTGTGGATTCCTCATTTACATCGTTTTAGGTTTAACCAACAAGGAAAAGCCCACGACTTGGAAATACCTAAATAACGAGCCGTATGGCGATGGCACCTTTGCCAACTGGGGGAGAAAACAACCGAATACACGTGGTCGAAACGTGAATAAACATTGTGTCCAAGTTGGCAAAAACCAAACTTGGCGAAATAAACGATGTGATACAACCACCAAAAGGTTTATCTGTGAAGGAATTCCAAACACTAAATCAATAAAAACGAAACGATCGCGCTCAAGAAGGAGGCACAGGCATTCAAGATTCTTCTAAACATTTATGAAAGTAGCGTTGAAGATTTTAATAAGTGTCGTTCTTGGCACAACAAAGGTTGTGATGTCACATGATTGTGCTGATATGTCTCCTCTGACGAAAGACTTAGTGCTGACGAGAAACCTATATTTATATTAAGATTAAACTATATTAAAATTACAAGACAATGTATGCTAATGCTGTAAAATATCATTTTACAAAAAGCAAAACGAAAATATTATTTATATGTATAGACTTGTATTGTTAGTGATTGTATGACTGATGTATGTGATAGTTGTTTTAGTTGCAACGGACAAAAGGGTACAATTATAAACAATAGTAATGTATATAATATGTACAATTAACTTACATGTACCTTTAGAAAATGAATATGAGATGTTGTTAATTACCAAAGTAAAACATAAGGGCATGTTGATTGTGATACTGTTTTTGTTAATTATATATTATATATATATATATCATGTTTATATTGATAATCACTTATTTTACTTATGAAATTATATCCCCACTCAAATAGTGGGGTGTTTTACATTATCTTGACCTTCTGTTCATCCAAAATATTTTTCAGTGAAACTTGACTCTGATGCATAGAAATCTTTGTCAGCAGTTGGAAAGTGACGAGGTACTGAACACTTTTCGGGTTCATCAGACACCTACTTCTTATTTGTACATAACTTGAAATTTATTTTTGCAATATCGATGCTGAATGATCTTAAAAATGGGCATCAAACATTATCAATTATTCATTACTATTGAACAAAATTACATCATGTATGAAAAATATTGACATCATAAATGAAGAAAGTTTGACATCATAAATAAATATAGCTGGGCAGTACAATGATTAACTACTTGATACCCGCTCCTTTTTCATTAGAAAAAAACACAAGCGACATGAGAAAACTAATATCTTAAGAATTGAGGTTAGAATATGCATCATACTTTGAAAGAAACATTATACTACAACTTACACTTAAGAGGCAATAGAGTTGTATTTCTTCTTTTTTAACACTTAAACAGTTCGAATAAATAGATTGATTGATTGACGAACGAATACATAGAGATATTTTAACATTGCCGACGTGACATATCAAGTTTTAGTACACAGCACTCACAGGTGTTTGGTAATACATTTTGTAATACATTTTTTACAACGAAATCAAAAGTATTATACGAATTCAGTATGTCGCCACTTCCCTTTCCTTAACGAAATCATTCATAAATTGCGTATATTTCTAAGATGTCTGCAATGATGTTGATTTATTGCAGATTTAAACGTTGATAATAAGTCTATATATAGGTTAATACTCACATTTGTTTTTTCATGTCAGCAGTAAATGTTAATCAGGGAAAACTTGGTATCTAAAAAAATCGTAAAGTAAATTTTTCAGCATATTATGTAATGATCTCGTTACACAAACAAATGTATTCATGGACAGTAAATTGTATTGCTTTTGTATGTTGGTTATATTTAATTATTTGTTTTTTAAAGACGATTTGTTTGTCTTTTTTATGCTTATGCATTTTTGTGCTAAGAACACATGTCCTGTCCTTAAATCACCAATTTTTGCATAAAGAATTGCTTTACAGTCATGTGCGATTTGTAATGAGGTCATGTATTGCATATTAGGTTTTTTTTTTAGGCCGGTAGTACAAGTTACAGTTGATAGAAGATTTTTAATATATGCATTTGGCAATATAGAAATAACGAATTAACGAATTTTTGGACACAAATAAATACAAAAGATCTTCATATAATCATTACCTCTTGTTTTTAAAAATGCGAATAGAAATGAATTTTGCTTTTGTAGATATTAAAATGTTCTAATTTTGGTAAAAAAATAAGTCCATTCTGTGTTTCCGGGCATTAATTATCATTGTGATGACTATAAGAAAAATATGTCCTTTGATTTCATTGCATATGAACGGTATATTGTAAAGTAAATACGTTTGGCGATTTTAAAACAAATTATCCGTATATACTACTAACTGGTACTGGGTTATTAAAATATACGGCTACGTTTCTTATATAAACAACTGTAATATGTATTCTTTTTTACAAGGTTAAGTTCATATTTACATATCAAAATTCTTCAAGTGCTTAGTATTAAGGATTTGCAAAAGCAAACATAACAAAAGTGTTGGGATAATTTGTATTACTTAACTATGAATGGTAGGTTATGTGAAATATTTATACATTCAATAGTATATAACATAAAGACAGGCTAAAACTAATTTTATGGATTTCCAATTCAGAAATTGTATACTTTGAGACGTTTTGTGTTAAACTTTTGTCTTATTTTGCTTTGAAATTATGTCCAATGACAAACCACTCACCTAATGATGAAGTGTATTTTACAATTGAGAGTTTCATCTTCCATATAATCACCTGAAATGAATCTCTCCTTGAGCGAGTTTTTTTCTTAGTGTGTTGAATAGTTATGATTGAAAATATTCTTTTGTTCATGACTGGAATATAAATTTGCTACTTAACTCATAGTCATTTTCCTACAACTTGAATAGGAAGATATCTAAATTGCACAAGTCATGTCGTATTGTATTTCTATACAATAGACATTTTTTTTCGTCTTTTTAATATGGATTATATTTTCCGTGTTTGATTCATTTTCCAAGTTGAATGAAAAATTGGGATTATTGTCATTTGTATGAATATTATCATCTGTTTCTGTTGTTGAGTTTGTAAGCAATAGTTAATATGACTCATGTTGCTTAATTATTTTATAATGATAATAAAACAGAATTAGTGTTTCAATTTTCTTTGTATACTATATATGACAATTTGTTGCAAACGTCATCAGTGAGAGAGAAACCCAACATATCAACATATCAAATTTTACAAAGGGATGATTTCAACCACTTTGAATGCTTGTTTCAATAGTTTCAGGTGAATAATGATGTTTAAATGGCCGTCTCTTGAAAAGTAGATGACCGTTTCATACTTATCCTTGACGGACATTGTCTGGACACAATTAATTTGTCCGGAATATATGACCGTTTTGGAAGCCATGTGCTGGACATGTGTGTATTGAAAGCCCTTAAAGTCCCCACCAACTTACGAAGTAGATACGTAAGAGCAAAATATCAAAATTATTTATAAACTGTAAATCAATAGTCATGGGAAATTAGTGGACCTTTTCAAATGAGTTTAAGATGTTTGCTTATTTTGTATTTTACCATCTGCTGCAGGAATGAATATTTTAGTTTGAAAGAGATAAAGAAGAGTCGAAGAGATTTTAGAAAACAATGGTTTACCGATGTTAAAATTTCATAAATCGATTAAAGTGGTAACAAACACCTTTACTAAAATAAATTTGGATCTTTTGATTTTTCATACAATTTTGACAAAATATTGAGTTTGACGCTTTGACAAAGATATGAGAATTTCAAAAATCTTGCACCGCACACTATCTCGGGAATTTTTTATTGGATAAATAGCAGTTTGATAAACACTAATTTTGATCATTGGGAAGCTTATATTTTCTTAGCAATACAACGTGATTTAAACGTTCAGTTAATTTTTACAGAGTTATCTCTCTGTAGAGTTAGGTACCACTTTAAGAAGACACTGGCTGACCGGATTGTCAACAACATTCCCGGAAGATAAAAAGTAGAGCAAACAACAGCCTTCAAAGGAAAACACAGATCCTCAATTCCTGAATGAAAAGATAAAGCACCACAAAACAACACAAAAAAGAAGTTTGTGTCGATCAGTCTTCAGTTTTCTATGTAGTGTTTTTTTTAGATTGTTTGTCTTTTTGTCGTTATTCGGTTTCGTTTCGCGCCATTGTGTTGTCAGTTTCTGCTGTTTGAATGTCATCTTGGTATATTATCTCTCTTTTTTCGAAACAAACTCGAAGTTATGATGAGTTAATTGTTTTCAAAGTGAAGAAGGGTTTCTGAAATTATTCCGTTGATACTTTTTTTTCAATTTGAGATCATAAATTATAATTTCCAGAACTACTTGGAAATCCGCATTTATAAACAAAGTTAAATGGACACTTGTACTAAAAATGTCAAAACAATTAAACCATATTGAATTAACCAAGCCAAATACTTATTTTGCCCTTGCATGATTAAGGTCATTTGACATGGTTAAAATACTATCCAAATAACAATATTGATTCAATAATGATGTAATTGACTCAAATAAGTCAATTTACGTATCTGGTGCGTTAAGATTGGTACCGTTTATGTTATTACATCGTTTCAAATAGTTGACTTTATACTTTAATTGGTCTCCTTATAACAATTGATTAAATTGACTAAATTGGAGTCCTTTGGTACGTCTTTAAAATCAAAGTAGCAAATCCTTCCTTGAACTCAAACTAAGATAATACAGAAATCAGTTGTCACAATTCAACTCCTTTATACCACCTATTTTAAATGAGCAAATCAACCAACTTCATTTTCAGATAATGACATATGTAACAAACATAAACTTTTTGTTGAAATAAGGCATTTGAAAATAGTGGAATTCATTACTTTTGGAGTGTCAAAAACTCGTTGGAAGTACTTGGTAAATTACATGCTTATATTGGTGATTTTGAATCTGTTAAAAGTTTTGATTTTTCTACCCTATATTATACCACATTGCCTCACATTCGCATTAAGAAAAATTCACACACCTAATTCAATAGGCATTTAAAAAGTCAGAATTTGAATATATATGTTCAAACTCTTTCAGGTAATTTTTTAGTAGAAATAAACAAATGAACTATGTCAATTAGACATGCTTTGATACTATATCTGCCTTTGAATTTTTACTAGATAATATTTGTGCTCGCTTTGGAGATTCCGTATATAGTCAGGTTAAAATGTCTTCTGTTGAACTTACTTTAAATAAAGCTAATACCAACAATGACCACTGCCCTTTCCTCGATATTGGTATATATATTATTAACGGGAAGCTTAATACTAACATTTATGATAGAAGAGATGATTTTTCATTTCCTGTCGATAATTATCCATTTTTAGATGGTGACGTTCCCTTATCACCATCTTGCGGTGTTTATATATCTCAACTTTTACGATTCGCTCGTGTACGTAGCACAGTCATTTCAAAATAATGTACAATTCCGAATTGGAACTTTTAAAAAAGTAAAGTGGTTTGAATACAAATTATATTTAAAGAACTAAAAACACATTGCTTTTCGAACATATTCCCAAAATATGCAATCTTATTGACACCTGAATTTTTTTTTTTTTTGGAAATATTGTGCCAGATGGTGTCCGATTTTGTCCATCCTGTTACTTTTTTCAAATGTCAGAAAACATGATATTTAAAAAGAATATATCTAATCAAAGTATGTATCGTACTTATATAACAGTGTACATTTCACATCCCATTAACATTTATCCTTTATGAAGATTACCAAAAAAAAAATCTGCAGATAGTCGGCACGTTCAGAAAAATCATCATTTTTTTTATTTTCTAAAAGCTCTGAAAAAAAAAGTTTGGTAAACTTGGCAGCACAAATCGACTAATTTGTTCCTTTTTAATAATATTTGATAAAAACTTAGCCCAATGATCAGTTTTGTTCATAGTAAAAATGATTTTACACATTTTTGAAGGTAACAGGAACGAACAATGACAGTAACAGGAAAGACAAGGAAGTAACAGTGAAGACAAAAAACTTCTGGTCACACAAATCAATAAAAAAAAACACTTTTTGGGATCTCCCAGTGATACAGAACCAGACAAATAACAAGAACTGAATAAATTTGATTCCCTGTTTTGTCGCTTACCCTGTGATAAGAACAATACCTTGTTGGCCCGAAGTCATAAAAATGGGTAAAGATAAAGTGACATATCATTTTGTGAGTTCAGTGCTTATACGATTTTGCTCAGTATGTTGTCTTTATCTCGTAATGTAAATCTCATCCTGAATATGCATTTAAATTTAAATGGACGCTTACCAATTACAAATCCAACCTTCCGTCAAACAATCGTAGAGAAAGTATATATTGTAGGAGTAAAAACCAAAACTAATTTCATCTTTTTAAACTTTAAAGTAAAACTTCTTAAAAGAACACAACACAACATTTGAACAAAAAGTCAGGAAGAACATTTTCGATTGTCATTGATTAATATTGTAGTCGTGACAAGGTTTTTGTCCATATTTCCGGATCCACTTCATAATTACTGGAAGACCCTTTGATTTTCTTTGGCTTTGGAATAATGGCCAATATTCTTGAGTAGTTGTACCAGCACTTGTCTTTTACAGCTTTTGGCCAATAAAAGACATTCTTCTTTATATCTCTTTCAAGTCTTTGCATGCATACCACATATACATCTAAAGAATCTACGTCTTCCACATATCCTGGATAGGGCGTGCTTTCATAGTCTACAATGACGTACTTGTGAAGACAATTGTTAGCGTCAGGGATGATTTCAACAGGCTCGTTTTTTTCCAATAAGGGCACAAAGTGGTTTGGAACCCAGTAGTTATAGTTCATATCGAGACGAGTTGATGTCCACATGATATACAACGGATTATCGGAATCCTTTTCCATTGGCTCTATTCTCCGATAAAGATCTTTCCGTACGTTCGGATTCCCTTTTTTGGGATACACTGACACTATTGGCCTTCTAATAACACTTGCCAGAGCAAAAATCTGCCATATGCCCATGTATGTTTTGGAATTTCTTATCTGCATTATTTCTCTCTCATATATATCTTCAATTGATCTTTCCGTCAATACAACGCCATGGGTGTATTCATCAGAATACATTGCGAAACTTTTTAAGATGTTTTTATTCTGGTCATCTGTCCCAAAAGCATTTGACAAGTAGTTTTTATCCAGATAAAACCTTTTGTTTAGAGACAGTTCTTTTATGATATGTGCTCGGATTTCATCGGCATAATAATCGTTTCCAAAAACAAAAACACTTCCGCATGCTGGAAGGCAGTTTCCATCAGCTCTGACCTGTACTGGAAATAGAGTTTTGTCGGTGCAGACGTCATCTGGGAATAGTTTCATGGATCTATTGTCAATAGCAAAGTTATTTTTTGAATAAACCTATCTTTTCCATGCAAAGTTTCTGTAATAGATTCCAAACAAGTAATTTGCAAATGTTCAAAAGATCCACATTTTTGCAATGTTTGCAAAAGACTTGAATTCTTGTTTTGACAGGTTTTGTCCTCTTCCATTTTTCTCTGTAAAATAACATCTTTTTTATAAGAATTCTTGATTTCCAAATTTATGTCTTTATAAGGTGTTGATATAGATACCAGTGGTTCAGATTTTTTAATCAACTTTGCTTGATCTGTACCTCCACATGCAGAAAATTCAAACGAATCACAAAGATGGTCAGAGCAATAAACATCAATGCAGCTTATGCCTCTATACCTTAACTTTCTCTCTGATTCGGTGAAGATTTGATGTATTTTCATCGTACCTGGAATAGTTTTCAATGGTATAGGAATTCTTTTGTCTACTTCTAAAACGTCAGGCTCCTTAACTTCGTAAAGCTTGATTTTAGTACCAGTCTCAATTGTCTTGATAAATGCATCTGCTGTCAATATATCTGCTCCAAAGCTTACTTGTCTATCTGCTGATCGTTTAATAGACCCCCCTATGCCATCTGGTATTCCCTTCCCATGTCCTGCTTCGTGGAAGTTCCAGCAAGCACCAGTGAACCCAAGCTCAAATGGCATGGTCGAAAGAAGATAGAAATTGATTTTCTGTCTGTACTGACTTGTAGGTCCATCGCTGTAAAAATGCAAGTACTCTACAATTGGATACAGATCTTTAATTTCATTCAAAATAGGTAGCATGTATGCCCATATACTTTGAGGGTCATGTCTGAGGGAATCTGACACTCCACAAAATGAACGGATAGTATCCATATCTTTTGTAACATAGTAACCAGTATGAAGGGATATTTGTGGTAATGATGCTCCAAAATGCATCGACTGAATTTCCTTTGACATCTTGCAAGAGTAGTTTTCTGAGAAGTCTACATGAATCAGACATTCAGTTTGACTTAAAGTTTCTTTGACAGTTTTGTAATGTTTATACTGATTTTTGATATTAAAGAGATGGCGACTGTACGAGGGTCTTAATAACTCATGAAGTTTTTCTGTTGCCTTTTCGATAGAAGCACTTTCTTTTTCCTTCACCGTTACGCTCAATTCTTTTTCGTCCCCACCTTTGAAGGTCTTTTTGATCTTTTTTGTTTGCCATTGAGACCAGGTTACTTCAACATTCTTGTCCTCTACTGTTAGTTTGACCGTCGATTGGTTACAGTCTAGACAATTACCATACATACAATCAAGATTATCCATGGAACATACTGTTTCTTTTACTAAACTTTCTAAGTTTGCAGTCTCAACAATTTTTGCTTTCTTAAGACAATCTGCAATCAATCCTACGTTTTCGCAACATTTACAAAGGCAAGTTTCTCTTTCTTTTTCTGTTGCTTTTCTTATCCAGTAAGGCTTTAGTTTCCAGAAAGTTATGAAGCCTATCTTTTCATTGTTTTCTGCTTTAAATTTGACAAAAAGATTCGAAAGTGTGTCGTTCAGGAATCTAATTTGTTTTTTCATTTTGTTCACAGTTTTTGTCTTCTTTTTATCAGTGGTAATTCTGGAATTGTCATCTCTCTCGAAAAAGGCCTTTACAGTTCCTCTAAGTTTGGCTGATATTGTTTGTTTTGACTTTCTTTTCCCTTTTCTTTGGTTTGTCACCTGCATTTGGCTGTGGGCAAACTTCGTCAGTTTATACTTTCGGAATAACTTGCCCCTGAGAATTTCCAAGATTGACTTCTTCATTGATTTATTTTTTTCACAGCTGTTTTGCATTTCATTAATAAGAACATGATGAAAGTCTAAAGTTTTTCGAACAGACTTGAAGTTTCTTGATGCATGTTTAAACAGCCGTTTTGTCCTGCTTCGTGGTGTTTCTAGTTTTTTATTTTCTATCAAATTCATCTTATTTTTTTCTCTCTTTAACCTCATTCTGTACATTTGCACTCTTCTGTTTGACTCTTCAAGTTTTCTTATCAGTAATTTGTTTGTTCTGTAAACTTTAGCTTTTTCTCTTTTTCTTTTCCTCTTACTTGTGGTGTTCTGTCGGGACGGTCCTGGAGCATTTTCATGTGAGGCAACTGGTACGCCCTCTTCTTGAATGGCTTGTTCATCGTTACTAGGAGGGGATCCAGGGGGTGTTAACATATTCTTCATATTGGTTTGTCTCTTCCGTAGATCCCTTTTGTAATTTTTCCAATACTTTCTCTTGGAACGTAGTTCTCGTGTAGTCATTTCATCTCTATTTTTCTTCTTCCCTACATCCTTGAGCATTTTGTATCTTTCCCTTTCATTTTTTAAATATTGTTCACGTCTGGAAGGGTCAGTATCTCTTTTAAGCCTGTAACGACGCTGTTTCTCGGACTGAGATAGTACCATGACTACAAGAAAAAAATACAAAATTGGTTATTATATTTTATAAGCAAAATACTGTAATTACAAAATAGCACACTGAAGCAATATTGGTTAAATCTGAGGTTAAAAATAAAGAAGTTACCAAGCAGAACAAAAACCATAAATAGAGAATACATATAAAACAATTTAGGTCAATATACAACAATAAATATCTACTAGTAAATCTTTATCACAAACGATGAAGCTATAACAAAAGATTATTGAAAAAAACCCAATGCAAATTTAATATGACAAGCTTAATAGTTGTACTGTAATATCGGCGACTGAACTTTCATTTATAATTGAAAATGATAATCAGACATCAATGGAGTTAAATATTGCCAGATCGAATGCATTTTACAAGTTCAAATCGCAAATCATCGTTTTATTTTCCTTTGCATTATCATATATAAATGTCTATCCTGTTACCAGTTTTGTCCGTCCTGTTACCAATCAAGGTAACACATATTTGGTCAAAACAATAATTCGATATGAACGTATATTTCATAAAATAATGTACCGTATATTTATAAAAATCTAGAATGTTAACTATACAAAAACTATTGGGATCATTCAAACACTTTTTTGACTTTTTTGTCCATCCTGTTACCATTTTTGTCCTTCCTGTTACTTTTTTCTTGGTAACAGGAAGGACAGTAACAGGATGGCATAACTGATGCAGTGTTTTTATACTTCCGGCCCATGCATACGTTACGGTAACATACGTTTTATTAGTATATTGCAATTAAAAATTATAAAAAAAATAGGTAACATTAAAGACATAATAAAAAGGTACGCATAAATCAGTACTTACCGATCTTTTGAATTTGATAGCCAAACGTTTTCCCTTTTAAATCTTCACGCTGCCATTATGTCCTGGATCAACGTCTATGACGTCACACTAAAAGACTTCCGTTTTTTAAGGGAGAAACTATTTTTTTTTCGTAAACAAGTAAATAGTAACAGGAAGGACAAATATTCACGAACAGACATTCTAGATACTGAGGAATATTTGTGTTATTAATTTTAACCATGGACAGTTATTTTTCTTAAAGTTGTGATGTTACTGAATACAAAAATCATCCTGTTGACCATGTAAAAATTATTTTACTTACAGCTTATTTGAATGGAAAAGTAAAATATCAAATAAGAACACATGGAAATTGGCAAATTTTCATACTTCACTATTTACAAAAAAAAAAAAAAAAAAATTCTGCACACTAATATTTGCAATTACTATCTTGCAATATGTGTAACGTATAATGTTAAAATGAAAAATGACGAAAAACAAGCAAATAAAACGGATAATAGACAATAACCGAAAAATGTACATTTTTTTGAAATGACTGAGCAGCGTTTTAGATTTTAACGAGAGATATTTGTGTTTTACTGAAAAATTATTACACCAGGGTTTTCGATATCTCAAACTAGTCAAAACATTTACTAAATTTTATCATCGGTACAAGGACATCATTCGTAAATATAGCTCAACATGCAGACTACTTATACGTTCAGGTATTTCACATCCAATCTTTTCTGGTAATGTTCTTTATAAAGCACAAAAATGTCAGTATTCTCCTGAGGAACTAAACACATTTATTTAAAAACCAGCTCTTGGCATGACTCGGGTAATGTTCTTCTCATATATGTTATGATGGTATGCTTCTAAACCCCTAACGGGAGGGATTGTGCCTGATTTTCATATGATGAAGACATAATCTTTCAATCAGTTTAATTGAAGTATGCAGCTGGCATGTCAGTTAACTGCTAGTAGTCTGGTGTTATGTATGTATTATTGTATTATTGTCATTTTGTTTATTTTCTTTTGTTACATCTTCTGAAATCGGACTTCTTTTGAGCTGAATTTTAATGTGCGTATTGTTGTGCGTTTACTTTTCTACATTGGCTAGAGATATAGGGTGAGGGTTGAGATCTCAAAAACATGTTTAACCCCGTCGATTTTTGTCCCAAGTCAGGAGCCTTTGGCCTTTTTTAGTCTTCTATTATTTTTTATTTTAGTTTCTAATGTATAATTTGGAGTTTAGTATGGCGTTCATTATCACTGAACTAGTATATATATTTGTGTAGGGGCCAGCTGTAGGACGCCTCCGGGTGAGGGAATTCCTCGCTACATTGTGAAGACCTATTGGTGACCTTCTGCTGTTGTCTATTCTATGGTCGGGTTGTTGTCTCTTTGACACATTCCCCATTTCCATCCTCAATATTGTTATGTATTCCTGCATATTATAGAGTTCAGCTTGTCGAATACCTTATTTTCCAATTGGAGCTTTGTTTCAGGAACATTTGACATCACAGAGCAAACATCTTCACGTCACAATGTCACATGACGCGTTTTTTTCCCCGAATGACCACAAGTCAACCAGGGTAGTTCATGATTGGAATATCGTGTATTGACCCAATTGGTTTAATTGATTTCAAAAGAACAATGTTTCCCCAAAAATTACTATCAAATCAAACAAACCAAAAAATCATTAATTAGAAAAGAAATATAATACTAGTTCATAGCACCATAGAACTACTCCTGTTAAGTTAGCTAAACCAATAAATCCTTCTAACTTGTTATATGACCAAGTTTAAAGTTATCAAGTCATCTAAACCCATCAATCATTATGACTTGTTATCATAAAGTTTAAACTTGTCAAGTCAATCAAACTTGTCGTTAGGTTTGCCTAGATATGCTTATGTCACAGTTCAAATCAATCGAATCAGTTGATATTATTGAAACAATTGAAATTCTTTTTAATACAAATAACTTATTTGTCTTGTTTGCAAAAGGCTTAAAATTTGTTCAAACGAACCAATGTGTATCTCATATTGACAAACTTTATCTGCTCATTCATGTACGTAATACGAAGAAAGCATGTGTACCTGTAAAGTTTCTATCATGGTGGCGCTTGTATTTTGCTGATCAGTGTTTCTGTTGTTCTGTTGTTTTCCTCTTATAAAATAGTTGATGTGTTTTCTTCTGTTTTGTTATGTTTTGCTTAATCAATTTCTGACTAGTATTGAACATCGGTATACTACTGATGATTTATTTATGTTCAGTTTACTCAATTTGATGATTTTATCACCATAGTACAATTGAAAAAATGTTTTTAACAAGAACTATCTTTAAAAAAGATATCTGACGTATTTAAATTTGAGTATATGTTTAAAACTATCATTTCGATAACCTTCAGAAGCATAATGACTTAATGATGCAGGACCTCTTTAATAAAATCTCCATCTGAATGTAACTACAAGAAATTCGTTACTAAGTCTGGTACGTTATATTAAGGCAATAATAGATAAGAATATTGTGATGACACATAAAAAATTTATTTGTCAAAAAATCCAGTGCAAATAACAAGAAAGAAATATAGATTTACTACTGTTTACATTAAACTTAATTCATGGTTAACAAAACTAGAAACTTTTGGTAGTATAAGTAGTATCTCTCTGTTTACATTCACCAAAACCCCCGCGGAAATCTCACATGCGTAGGTGCGTTCTAAAAGTCATGTACGTTCGTACAACAAAGTTTACATTACAAATTATATAATTGTCCCGAATAAACAGCTGTCATGGATGCAAAGAGCTATTGGAGAACAATTATTTTATTAAAAATATAAATCTTTGTAAGATCTAGTTCAAATATTTATAGTTTTTCACTTGCTTTCCATCACGATATAATTTTCGAGACGTTTTTTAAACACAACCAAATCACCAAACATGACAGCATTTTGTCCAATCACAGAAAGGATTTTCGAGCATGCGTATTCTGTTGCCATTGTTAAGCGTCCGAAACTATACTGACTACGTCGGAAAATAACCTTTCATATACCCCTCACAAACGAATCAATCCAAACAATCTTACTTAACTCCTAAGACAGATTACGATTGACCCTTATAATTTAGACATATGATTCGACTGTGCCCAATAGAACCATTTGTTCAATAAATGAATTGTCACAAAGCTACTCATTAAACAGTCGTCACATTTATTTATTTACAACCAATCATTCTTATCCCGATTTTGAATAGTTAAATTTGCATAATTGATATCCCCTTATCCAGTCAGTTAAACCAATCATTACTTCTGGTTTTGTATGATGTTCAATGTTTTTGTTTTACTGATTTCTATTACTCCTTAAAAATATGTAAACCCATTAAATTCTTCTTCCCGTGTGATTTCCGTCCTTGGTTCTTGAATCTTACCTGGTGATAAAGGTAATTTGACAAAGTTGGTCTCATACTATAATTTTCTCGTTTGAATTGTTTTTTCCCAGGCATAGATTACCTTTGCCGTATTTGGCACAACCTTTTGGAAATTTTGGACCCTCAATGCTCTTCATCTTTGAAATTGTTTGGCTTTATAAATATTTTGATATGAGCGTCACTGATGAATCTTATGTAGACGAAACGCGCGTCTGGCGTACTAAATTATAATCCTGGTACCTTTGATAACTATTTGCAATTGTCTTTTCGGGACCTTTTATTGCTGACTTTGCGGTATGGGCTTTGTTCATTGTTGAAGGCCGTACAGTTACCTATAGTTGTTAATGTCTGTGTTATTTAGTCTTTGTGGAGAGTTGTCTCATTGGCAATCATAACACATCTCCTTTTTATATTTTAACTGATCAAATGATCCCCGATGTACAGTTGATTCCATTACATAATTTCTTTATTTTCTTTCAAAACGTCTACTCTAATACTTCTCATCTGGTACGAGATAACAATTGTACAAGTGACAAGCTTGGCTAGCTACAACACCAGATTCAATCCGATATTTTCTACATAAGTCAGAATTATATGACAGCAGAGAATAGAAAGTCCCTGATGACAGTTTTAGTTGTTATCCATTTGTTTGATGTGTTTGAACTTTTGATTTTGCCATTGATTGGGGACTTTCCATTTTGATTTTTTCTCGGAGTTTAGTATTTTAGTGATTTGACCTTTTTCGTAATGCATTTCTGACCCCCTCATTTCTTTATATATAAATATATAAAATAGTGTTGAACTTGTGTATTTAACATGGATTTGTATGTTTTGACTTTTGAACAGGGGTATACTACTCAGTCTACTGTTCTCTTCCTCAGAGTTCCCTTCATTTACATTTACATTTCATTTTTTTTTTTACATAAATGTTAATTCAGAATTACGCAAGATTGTTGGTTCTGGTAGCCAATCAAAATTACGTATCAGAAATTAATGAAACAAGCATATAATGTAATTATTACTTACACATTGATGATAATTGCGTGTTCGGTTTGTATTTCCCGCCACTGTGTCAAAGTTGAAACCGGAAATCTAAAAGAGTTAATTTAAACATGGCGTCGATAACAAAACAGAAACCCAGTCCACTTGACAAACCTTTAAGTAAAGGAAAAGCAGAGGTAAAAAGAGAATAAATGTTATAAACTTTGTGAGGAAAAGTACAGTATACAAATGTTGACTATTCTATTTTTTACATGTGTGTGTCAGAACCATTAGTCATTACTGTATATTCATTAATTATTTGTATACGTCTTGCAGTTTCATGATGGTTGCATCTCTATACTGATATGTTGTAAAATTCCTGTTTGCTTTCATACTACGGGGACGAAGGGTGCAAACAAAAATCTAATTGCAAGTTGGAATTTTTGTAACGGTCAGAATATGCAAGAAATACTTGCCACTGGACTAGACAATATCTTTCAAATAAATGTACAGTGGAGTTCCCCATGTTCACTCAACAGGTAATATCACGGGTTGCCTAATTTCTTCATATTAATAATGTTAACAAATATCAAATTCTGTGCATACCAATCCACAGTCAAACCTAAACTTGAATATGTAGTTTATGGGATCCACATACAATATACAAAATAATCTGGAATGCTACATTGTACCATGGGTACAAAGAAGTTCGGCCTGTTATTCATGTAGCAACTACCACAACCAGTGGCGGATCCAGCCATTTTAAAAAGGGGGGGGGGGGGGGGGGGGGGGGTTCAGCTGTTTGTCCCCATTCAAATGCATTGATCGGCCCAAAAAATGGGGGGGGGGGGGGTTCCAGAATCTCCCCTGAATCCCCCAATGACAACACCAGTAGCGTTACATCCATGTTAAATGATTTCCAATTGCCCCCCTCACTTGCTGAGCCCCGCCTCAAAACCAGACTACATTTTAATTTGTTCTACAAAGTCATCCATGGACTCATTACAATTATATCCATAGTCCTTATACCAGCAGACACTTGAACACAACACAATTACATACCCAATCATTTTGACAAATATCCACCTCAAAAGACTTACATTTGTACATAGGGTTAAACATTTTCTATGTTGTGATGTTATACTATTGTTTCAGAAAAAGGGAGAAGGTTTGGATCCATTAAAACATTTAATCCCGCTGCAAATGTTTGCACCTGTCCTAAGTCAGGAATCTGATGTACAGTAGTTGTCGTTTGTTTATGTAATATATACGTTTTTCTCGTTTTGTTTATATAGATTAGACCGTTGGTTTTCCCGTTTGAATGGTTTTACACTAGTAATTTTGGGGCCCTTTATAGCTTGTTGTTCGGTGTGAGCCAAGGCTCCGTGTTGAAGGCCGTACTTTAACCTATAATGGTTTAATTTTTAAATTGTTATTTGGATGGAGAGTTGTCTCATTGGCACTCACACCACATCTTCCTATATCTATTATGAGATGTCAACCCTCCCCTTTTACCTCTAGCCAATCTGAGACTACTATAACACATAGTAGTCTCAGAGCCAATGTAGAAAAGTAAACGCATATCATGTACATGTATATTAAGCAGGGTTTCCCCTGGGTCAATTATTTTTTTCGCCACCTCTTTCGCCAAAACAATATATTTTTCGCCACTTTATTATTTTTTTCGCCAAATAACATAACTATATTTTTCGTTTAAAATTTACATTTTTCTTCTACCCCCCTACCCCCTTTCCCTTAAATAATATGATTTTGCCCATTGTGTCTATGATTATGCTCTCAAACTTAATTTAGAGTTTACATGTTAATGAATACACACTAAAAATTTACAGATTTTTTAAATTTAAAAGGGAAAACTATTCATTGTATTTTAAACAACTTTTCTAATTGATTGGGCCACTATACTTTTAATAATAAAGAAGATACGTCCTGGAAAATAACAAAATTAATGGACATGTTTTTTATTATATAATACCAGTATAGTTCGTAGGTAAAGTTTCTTTAAAAGAAAAATACTGATGTTCCCTTTTGTACTAAGAAGGTTTTTTTACAACAAAACAACAGCTTTTATCACATGAAATTGATCCTTCGTTTCATGTGTAGTCATTACATTGAAGGGCTACTCTCATTCGAGCCATTCTTGACCATCGTAGATGAAAAAGTTGGGACGTAAAACTAGGCTTGAAACACGTGTGTCACTCAAACGACTATAAAAACGTCTTCCTAATCAATTACCGATATTTAAGTCAAAGGATAATTTTTAAAGTTTTAAATCCGAGATTTTTCTTGCTTTTGGACATTTTTCGTCACAACAACAGCTTTCTTTTCTAAACTATCTTTAAAAGCGGAGGAGACGTCAAAAGTTTGCTTCAAACACGTGTGTCGCAAAGTGGTAAATAAATTCTATATGTGACATTTAGAAGAAGCCATTTAACCATGTTATTTTGTCAAACAATTCAATCAACACCTTTATTAATATAGTCCTTTGTTGTCGATAGCTATAAAATGCAATCAGCTGATTATTGATTTTCTGTCCAAACCTTAATGAGGTCAAGGTGAATTCCGAGTATTGTCTGATCAGGTAAATTTCTGAGAAAATCGAAAAAAGTAAATAAACAAGATGGAGGAAAATAAATCGGTCTATATATTTCTTTCGCCAAATTCTTTCGCAAATGACGAATTTTTATCGCCACAATTATTATTTTTTCGCAAATTGCGAAAATGGCGACCGCCAGCGGAAACCCTGATATTAAGCTATAAAAGGACCAAACTTGACTATGTACACAAGTTTTACATGTATGTGAAAAAATTTAAAGGCAATAAATCAACAGACTAATTATGTAGACTTAGTAGGTATGTACAAACCAATAAACTAAAGAAAAAATACTATTACAGACAGCAATCAACAAAAAATACTGCATTACAGTTGTCAGACTTGAAAAGACACTAAAAGAATGTGACATGGTTAAATGTCATGTTTGTGAGCCGTTGAAGCCCATGCCAACTGTAGGGCAACTTACAATATACTTAGGACAGTTGCGACCGTTAGAGCTTAAGTTACCATAAGAAAAAACTGGAAAAACTGTAGCTATGGTAGATGAGTGGAACTTTTACTTTCAAATAAGATCAAGGTGTTAATTTTGTATCACATGCTGAAATGAATATTTTTTCTTCAAAATCAGAAAAAATGTTTTTAATTTAAATTCTAACATGCCCATTGTTGTCAAAATGATGAACCTTCAGGGTCGTTGTGTAAAAGTCTGTGTAAATGGAAAAAGATTTAAAAAACCTGAACCCTGAAAAAAGGAACAGTTTATGGCTTTACAAGTATTGATTTATAGCTTCAGGATTAATGTTTAATAATACATGTATTATAAGATGAAATTCAAGCAACATCGTCACCTACATGTACAGTGTACCTACATAAACTCTGGAGGGTTAGTTCAGAAAAGGTAACCAACTTCAAACATAATAAATATTATACTGAAGACATTAAAATATATGTGTTACTAGACACACTCATGAATCACTTTTTGGCAAAATCAAAAATGCCAAATGTTCAACGAGATCAGCCATTTAGAAAATCTAACTTGAACATGTTGAAAGGAGTCAAAGTCAGTTCATATTTTTTGTAGTAGGATTTTATTGGTCTTTTAATTTGTTTTCTTCTAAATTTTAAATCATTTATTGATAAATATAATATTTCTATGTTGTAGGTCAATATTGCAACTTTTGCTTTATTATTTTCTGAAATGGTGCAGTATTGCCAGAATAGAGTATACAGTGTATCAGAGCTCCAAACAAAGTAAGATTTTACTTAAACTTTTTAGAAATAGCAGATTTTGTACAAATGTCACAGGTATAAAGGTTTTGACACAAACATTACCCCAGTCAAAACAAAACTCACAGATATGTTGTTAAACTTCTACCTACATTGTACATGAACCAACCTACCAACTGAAAAGTCATTCTTGTATGATCGAAACAAGTCAAAGGACTTTTTTATCATTACAGAGTTAATGTCTTTGCTACATGTATGTGAAAAAGTTGTGTGTATCTGAGATCAATAGAGGAAACTTGTATCATACATGTAGCTTACTTGTTAACAGCAAGTAGGGTGAAAGTACAAAATGTGTAATCTATCCATTTGGCAAATATTATTCTGATATATGATACATGAATGTAGTGATAACTGAGGGTGACAGGTGCTTTGCAAATCTTTTTTGCATATCCCTATTTGACAATAGACAACTTTCGAGTTCGATGCATTTCAGTCAAAAACTCTAGTTTTAGTGAACGACATTTGTGCGTTTAGGGACGTTGTCACTTCCATTCCAATGTTGAGCAAGTGGTTGGAAAACTATAATTCTATATTGCACAAATTATTTGGCAAATTGAATTCTCAAAATTGACAATCAACACTGCTGTCATTAGGGAATTGTCAGTGAGTACCTACAGAGCAACCATTATTTCTAGTTTATCCTGCACAGTGGCAATCACTAAGATGCTTGATGAATGTAACTAGTGCAGGGATACAGGCGACTCCCTCTATCTGGTAAATGACGTCATAAAGGCGTGCATAATTGACGAGTTTTTGCCAGTGACAGATGAACTAGAAAGTGGTCTATTAATATAAGGAAATTTTGAACGGGTATATCTTTCATTTCAGGCTGTCTGAGATGGGACAACATGTGGGTTCACATTTATTAGACTTGCTGTTTGTTAGAGAACAAGGATATAAGAGAGAAACAAAGCTACTCAAAATGTTACTGTTCATCAAGACTAATTTTTGGAAGGTATATATCTATTTATAGCTTCAAAATAGACGTAAAACAGGTCATCAGTATCAAATGTCCAAAACGGTCATATTTGCCACTTTTGTCACTCACAGACTCAAGTTTTATTTTTTTTACCAGAGATTAAATATATATGGTGTACTGAAAGCCTCTCATTGGCTTCTAAAAAGAACATTTTACCGAAAAATCATTTGAAGTTATTTGATCTACAGAAGAAGAAGAAAATACTCCGGCCAAATGCAGGATCAACATTACATGAATGCATACTGTGAATTCATTATACCCCACGCAATGAGTTGCGGAGGGTATAATGTTTTTGACCCGTCAGTCCTGTTTCTTGTCATCGCAACTCCTCTCAAACCACACAACAGAATTTCACGAAACCTTTTTAGATAATAAGAACATACTATATAGTTGTGCATATCGACGGGAAATTGCGATTCAAATTTTTTTCTAGGAGTTACTCCCCTTTGAACTTATTTACTTAAATGTACTACTGCAACAGTTTGTCATGGCAACTCCTCTCAAACCACACAACAGAATTTCGCAAAACTCAGAAACCTTTTCAGATAATAAGGACATACTATGTAGTTGTGCATATCAACGGGAAATTGCGATTCAATTTTTTTTCTAGGAGTTACGCCCCTTTGAACTTATTACTTTAATGTACTACTGCAACAGTTTGTCATCGCAACTTCTCTCAAACCACACAACAGAATTTCACGAAACCTTTTCAGATAATAAGGACATACTATGTAGTTGTGCATATCGATGGGAAATTGTGTTTCAATTTTTTTTCTAGGAGTTACGCCCCTTTGAACTTATTTGCTTTAATGTACTACTGCAACAGTTTGTCATCACAACTTCTCTCAAACCACACAACAGAATTTCACGAAACCTTTTCAGATAATAAGGACATACTATGTAGTTGTGCATATCGATGGGAAATTGCGATTTCAATTTTTTTTCTAGGAGTTACGCCCCTTTGAACTTATATGCTTTAATGTACTACTGCAACAGTTTGTCATCACAACTCCTCTCTAACCACACAACAGAATTTCAAGTAACCTTTTTAGATAATAAGGACATACTATGTAGTTGTGCATATCGAAAGGGAAATTGCGATTCAATTTTTTTTCTAGGAGTTACGCCCCTTTGAACTTATTTGCTTCAATGTACTTCTGCAACAGTTTGTCATCTCAACTCCTCTGAAACCACACAACAGAATTTCATGAAATTTTGTAGATAATAAGGACATACTATTTAGATATGCATTTTGGCAGGAAATTAATTTTTCTTATACAATTTTTGTTTCTTACACTTATTTAATTTCTCCAATGACAATGTGGGGATGTGGGGTATGTGAGTGTGCTCACTAAGGTTCATTATTTTAATATTTTTAATGGATTTCTTGGGTGCAGGTGAACCAAAAATTTAAATATTCAAATTGGGCAAATTTTCTATAAGCTTGAAGGTCAATTTTGTAGAAAGGAATATTGTTAGTAATGTTTACCCATAATAAAAATTAATAAACCCACAGTAGTTAAGTTAGCCTTTTTACTCGGCAATGTTTGGAAACCCTTTAAAGATTCTCTTGTCCTAAAACAACACAAGCTTCTGAAACATTAGAATAAGCAAGTAAAAAATATTTGAATACACATATTTATTTTTCTTGTAGACTTTATATGGAAAAGAAGCAGACAGATTAGAACATTCTAACGATGATGAAAGAACATGTATCCTTTCTAATATTCATTTATCAACTCCAGAGAAGCATTTTAATAATTCAAAAATGCTGAAATACATAAAGCAAAACTGGTGAAATTTATTATATTATTTTTGTCCACATGTAAATTAGTATTCTAAATGCAATTGATTAAAGTGACTCTTGAAAGTTTATGAAATATTTGGATAGTACTATAGAATTGAAAAGTCAGAATAATGGATAAGTTTTCCGTATTTTTAATTTGCATATACAATAGTATAATTTTCATGTTATTGACCTTAATCTATATATTAGATTATATAATTGAAACCGAACATCTGGTCAACAAATTTATATCAGTACCAAAAGATAAAGGTAAGAGAAGTGTACCAAAATAAGAAAAGTTAGTACATGTAACAGACAATTTTATATGTACAAGTACATTATTTGACGTAGAGCATTGCATCTTTAGTCTATGCTGAAGAGATTTCATGATCTGAATAGTCTCATATAAACCAAGTCTTCACGTTCATCCATTTGGATAATACTAGACACATAAAAACAATGCATACCTTGTTATATCCTGTTTCATTAATACATTAAATATTTCAGAGTTTTATACCTCACTTTGATTTTTTTTAATCAAAATGTATTTTGTATAAATGAAAGAAGCTGGGTAAACATCAATGAGACAGAAACCAATCAATATAAAAAGCAATCCAACAATAAAGACAGGTGTCTGTACAATAGATTAAACACATAATCTCACTAAGTCTTGGAGTATAGTTTTAATAATGGAAATGCTTTAAAAAAAAAATCAAAACATAAAAGTTCTCTGTATTCAACAAATTAGATTATTTCATGTTGTACATTGATTCTTAGAAATGTATACAATGCTAAAAGATGGCATCACTATTGTAGAGTATGATACACATTATTGTAATTTCTCTCTTATATTTTCATTTCAGCAAAATTAAACTGTGCAGCATTTACAGCAGGTATTATAGAGGCTGTTCTAAATGGAGCTAATTTTGTAAGTGAATGTTAATTTCTCTTATTGTAAACTGTTTTTATATTGTCAATCCCCCAGCTGCACTTAAAGAGACTTTTACTGTGGAAATATGAATCTGGTGCACCAAATTGGTAGGGGAATCATTTTCACATGACATCCAAGTTGAAAATTTTCATCACATTTTTCTCAGGAACTACTCAATAAAGACAGGTGTCTGTACAATAGATTAAAGTCATAATCTCACTAAGTATTACTTAACAACTTCCTGTTTACCATCAAGTATTTTAGTTAGGTATCATCAGTGAGCAGAAGCTCACAGTTTCACTTGTTTCTTCAGTGCACATATATAATTGGTTGTTTATGCCTTTTATTTATGAAATTTTATTCTTTTCTTTTAACAGCCTTGTAAAGTGACAGCTCATTGGCATAAAGGAACAACATTTATGATAGAATTTGATGAATCAGTTATAGCAAGAGATAAAATGGTAGAAGGCAGATAATTGACGAACCACTTACATTTATTTTTGTGAACAATGCTCTATGACATTATTTTTATTTTATAATTATTACATGTATTCCTTTGAATAAA
This sequence comes from Mytilus trossulus, assembly GCF_036588685.1. Taxonomy (NCBI): domain Eukaryota; kingdom Metazoa; phylum Mollusca; class Bivalvia; order Mytilida; family Mytilidae; genus Mytilus; species Mytilus trossulus. The sequence goes on along the minus strand of NW_026963302.1, from coordinate 1,375,241 downwards.
TTCAAAATTCGTAAATGTGAAATGTTTGTAGTTATTATAAGATATACACCATAGAAATGTGATGGCTAGAATAAGCCTTAAAAAGCTGGAATGAATACACCTTATCGCTATTAGCCTACTCGGCTGGCCGACCTGGCCGCTTGACTTTTGACGCACACAACAATCACTTTTCCATTGTGGCGTCAGATGTTTTGTTTTATGATGTCAAAATTTTACGAGAACCTGTGTGATATCCAGTAATGGCGGACAAATAGCGATAAGTGTATTGGGACATTTGTGTTTTATGTCTACCAATATTTTCATTAAAAGGAGCACAATTGACAGAAAACAAAAACAGATATAAATCTTATGGATCACGATATGGTTTGGACCATATCATTGAGATATTTGAGGACCTGTTCACTGGAATAAAAGAAACAGACATGGTTGAAATATAGTTATCCATATATGATAGTTAATCAAATTGTTCTAAATAGTAGCTCCTGAAATAAATGATTATTTTTAAAAAGATATAAAAGGTCTGAGAATCTGTTAGCAGCTACAACTCAAATACATATTGTAGTTATATTTTAAAAACAAGATTACACACGCTGAAATGTCTCCCCTTCTTTACTACTGGTAACCATTGATTTTATTTTGATCATGTCGCTAGTCCTGAATATAAAACTTTACTACAACTATCACATAAACTTAACAAGATCCAAGAGAAGGAGGTCAAGGTAAGGTACACCAAGATATAACTAGAGGCTCTAAAGAGCCTGTGTCGCTCACCTTGGTCTATGTGAATATTAAACAAAGGATGCAGATGGATTCATGACAAAATTGTGTTTTGGTGATGGTGATGTGTTTGTACATCTTACTTTACTGAACATTCTAGCTGCTTACAATTATTTCTATCTAAAATGAACTTGGTCAAGTAGTTTCAGTGGAAAATGTTAGTAAAAATTTACAAAGGAGTAGGTCTGGTAAGGACTGATTTTGGCCTCAAACTTCAAGTTCATCTGATGAAAGATTTTGACCACTTTTTAAACACTTAAGTGTCTATTTCAATTGAATCAATTAGTTTGTGTGAAAGATTTTAACAGATTTTGTCATTAAAAACGACCCGATTCAAGCTCAAATATGAAAAATCTACCTAATATGACTAAAATGTCACTTTTCAGATGTTTTTTGTCAAAAATGAAAGTGGCTGCATCTGTGTTCATCCTCAATCTTTATATATATTATGTATTATCATAAATTACAACTTACATTTAAATATTTTGGATGAACACGAATGCGGCCACTTTCGTTTCACACGAAAACTGTCTAAAATTTAACTAAACTACTAGAATTGTGAAGATTTCAGTAATTTAGCATGACTTAATGGTGGTAGTACGTCATGTATGAGCATTGTATTGTCAAAAACAGCCCATATCTATGTAGCAGAAGCATTCTACTGCACAATAAATAACTAAAAGTTTAAATTTTAACAATTTTGTAAAACTACTATATTTTGGGGAAAATATACGTATAGTGTCTTGAAATATGAAATTTATTTGTATGAGGTTTAGAAACAAGAAAGTGAGAGGTTCTACCAAGCATTTTCCTGTTTCGTGCTGAATACAAATAAATTTCATATTTCAAGACACTATACCTATATTGTCTTCATACTGAAATCGAAAAAAAAAATATTTAAAAATGAAAAAACTATGTAACAAAAATTGTTAAAAAAAGTGTTTGGAATTTTCCTCTTGGGTACCATTTTGGGTTATTTCCCTATGAGCGTAGTCCAGGCGGTAAAAACATTGACATATTTTAAAAGGAATTAGAAAGGGAAAATGAACATTTGATAACCATGGTATATAAATAACCAATTTGAAGACATTAAAGTTTAAATTCATAAAAGTTTGACCATTGATACTAAACGTTGTCATGGTCGTGACTTGACGTTGTTGATGAAATATAATAAGGAGGCGGGGCTTATAGGTTAGTTGGGGTCATTGACGTATAAAGCTTACGTTTATACGTATAGCTTTATCTGTATAGTAAAATAGCTGATTGCAATATAATATTCAAGATAATAACCAAAAACAGCAAATTTCCCTAAATTTACCAATTCAGGGGCAGCAACCCAACAACGGGTTGTCCGATTCATCTGAAAATTTCAGCGCAGATAGATCTTGACGTGATAAACAATATAACCACATGTCAGATTTGCTCTAAATGCTTTGGTTTTTGAGTTATAAGCCAAAAACTGCATTTTGCCCCCTATGTTCTATTTTTAGCCATGGTGGCTATCTTGGTTGGTTGGCCCGGTCACGCCACACGTTTTTAAACTAGATACCCCAATGATGATTGTGACCAAGTTTGGTTTAATTTGGCCCAGTAGTTTCAGAGGAGAAGATTTTTGTAAAAGTTAACGGCAAAGGACGCCAAGTGATGAGAAAAGCCCGAAGGCCAAGTGAGCTAAAAACATGTACCGGTACACCTTGCAATCATTCCACACGCCTAATATGCTTTAAATATAGTTGGCCTATTGCACATAGTATCAAATAATAAAAAACTTCACATTAATTACAATTGACCAATGAACCAAGAAAATGCGGTAAATGTCAGATGATAATTTCCAGACAGACATATACACCTTAATACAATCATTTCATGCACTAAATATAACTAACTATTGCTAAAAGTACAAAAAAAGGCAGACCATCAAATACAATTTTTACATTTGAGTCTATGATGAGTTCATTTGGCCTTTCAGGCCAGGTAAGCTATAAAAAACCAAGATCAAAACACAAAAACTTAACTTAACCATGAAAATGAGGTCAACTAAAGGTAAGACATGTATACCTCACGATCAATCATTCCTTACAGCAAATATTGTACATTGTATACCTATTGCTAATAGTTCTGAGAAATGGAATTGTCTACAAAACCTAACCTTGTTCACTGGTCCATAAAATGAGGTCTAGGTTTAAAGTATCAATTGTCCTCTTTCAAAAGGTAATAAAAAAAAGAAAATTGATTATATTGTATACTACTTGGCTAACCAGTTAGCTCTTGAAATGTTTCTTAAATTAGAATACTTGAAACAATCAAATTAATATCCTGTGAAGGTTTTATAAATGACTGCAAAAGATTTTTTGGGATTGTATAATGGTGTGATGTTGTCTTCTGCGTCATCCAAACTATAACTTTAGTTTAAGTGAATGGAACTCTTTGAAATTTTATAAGAAGGTTCAATACCACAAAAGGAAGATTGGGGATGATTGTTAAAACTGTTTTGGAATTAGGAGCCCAAAAGAATCTACTTTCATGGTATCAACATGTGTAGAAGTATTTCAATTGCTCGGAAATTGTACCACAATGTTTATTACCACAGGTAGAAGGTTTGGCTTGATTTAGAGGGTTATGGTCCGAAAGGTTTAGAAATTAGGGGCAAAAATAAGCATTTTGTATTATGGGTTATGCCTCAAATCATTTAGCAATTATAGCAAAAAATTTGTAAGGGTTCCGCGGAACCCAGTGTCTCGCCTACTTTTGCTGTAAATCACAGGCTAAACAAAAATGAGGAAAAAAATCAATAAAAATATTCCTCTTGATACTATCTTATGATTGTAAAAAGCTTCTGTCCAAGTTTGGTAAAAATCTAGAATAATTAATGAATCTAATAAATGTTTTGAAAACTTTAACTGCAGACTGTATGTAATGTTCACTGGAAGAAAATCTAAGTCCATTTAAAAGTAAAATACAGAAAAAATGGAGTTGTCTTTTTACAAAATTTACTTCTGGATACTATCTAATGATCATAAATAAGCTTTTGTCCAAGTTTAGTACAAACCCAGGATAGTTTAAGGAAGTTATTAAAATTTTAAAAACTTTTACCACAGAGTGAATGTTATGTTTCCCGCAGAAAAACTAAGTCCATTTAAAAGTAAAATACAGAAAAAATGGATTTATTTGTTTACAAAATTTACTTCTGGATACTATCTTATGATCATAAACAAGTTTCTGTCCAAGTTTGGAACAAACCAAGGATAGTTTAAGAAAGTTATTAAAATTCTAAAAACTTTAACCTCAGAGTGAATGTCATCTTTCCCTGCAGAAAAAACTAAGTCCATTTATAAGTAAAATACAGAAAAAATAGAATTTTATTTTTACAAAATTTACTTCTGGATACTATCTTATGATCATACACAAGCTTCTGACCAAGTTTGGTAGAAATCCAGTATAGTTTAAGAAAGTTATTAAAATTTCAAAAACTTTAACCACAGAGTGAATATTTGTGGACGCCGCCGACGCCGACGGAAAGTAGGATCGCTTAGTCTCGCTTTTTCGACTTAAGTCGAAGGCTCGACAAAAAGGGGGAAAACAAGGTTTTTTTCTGTTTAAAGCACAATTTAGACAATTTAAGAGCAGTGTAAGGAAGAATAACAATTTATTTTATTATTTATGATGTATTTAATTGAGTAGTTATTGTTGCAAACTCTTTTTGAGGGGATTAAAATTCAGCAGCATAGTGTATTGAATTGTTTTTTATAGGTTCATTAGACCACATTCATACTGTGTCAGAAACTTTTGTTGTGTCAACTATTTAATCACAATCCAAATTCAGAGCTGTATCATACTTGCCCATACTTGACCCAAATGTTCAGGGTTCGACCTCTGTGGTCGTATAAAGCTGTGCCCTGCAGAGCACCTGGTTTAATATTGAAATCACTACAAACCTTTCCAATATAGTTCCTAATACAACAGAAATAGAACTGAATTCTTAAAAAAAATTGTAACACTTATTTGGTTGTTACTCTGCCATTCTACTGAATGCATCTATTATAAATTTTCATTTATTTCATAACAAGTTTTACATCATAACAAAATATTGCAACTAAAAATTCATACTACTTTATGTAAGCGTTAAGATTCATTCCACATTCTTGCCTATTACCGTTCATACAAAAAAGCAAATACACATGCAATACACTTTGTCAACCACTCACTTCATATATCAGTAACTCTTGCACATTTAATCGACCATGACAAGGGCATACAATACAGAAGAAATCATAAATTTGCTTTTTTTCTTAAAATATTACACAAAGTCAACACTGATACACAAACTCCAAAATATAAAAAGAAAAAAATACTTTCAGTACTTTTAAAATTCTACATTTTGATTTTTTTAGATAATTTCATATTTTCTGATTTTTTCACTCTATTTCCAAATTGAAGGTTGGATGCAATATAAGTTTTGAGCAATCATACAATCAATAAGTGTTAAATTTGGATGCATTATCATATATCCCTGCTTCTGTATTATGTGCCTTTATTAAGCTAAGGTACATAGGTTTATGGTTTACTTAAAAGAAAGAAAGAATACATATTTTTTTTTACAAAAAACAACAAAATTAACAAGCATACCATGATTTCTTTTCATACATTTTCATTCAACAAATCCAGTCAAATTTCTCAGTGTAAAAGATTCCACTTCAATTCAATGCCTTCAAACCCATTCATCACTCGTGTAACAAAACAAACTGTGATTTAATGTCCACAATAACACAACAAACATTCAGACATCAAAACAAATTTATACTTCTATATTAAACTAACAGGTAGTTGTCAGAACAGAATTTTTAAAACATCTTTGTTGTGATGGCATAAAAATAAACTGAAATTTCAGAGTTAATCTGAGATCATCTTTAAAAATAAAACTGAATTTTAATAGAATTAAGATGTTTGAAGAGAAAATATAAAATAAACACAAGAGAGAGATAGATATAAAAATATAGTATATAATAAATAATAATGTATTATTCTTAAAAAATACACATAAAAGATATTCTTAAAAATACACATAAAAGATATTCTTATAACAGCACTAATAAAATGCATTTAGAACATGTAGAAAGTAATATGGAACTGAAAAATAACTCATTGAACAGGTGCAGAATGAATAAAAACAATTACCACTGTTTAAACTGTTTTCTATAATGTATTTGTAAAGGAAATAGGTCCTTTAAATATAATAAACTGCTATAAAAAAAACTTGACATTTTTTTTTAAATTTTTATAATTTTAGCAACTGCCTTTTCATGATCCTTTAAATTGTTACTTATTTTCACAATGTTCGATTTTTTTTAATTCATAATTTAGGTCTTTACCGTATAAATGTTTAAAAACAGTATTTAACATCTGATGCCATCAAAATATGATCAGCTCTAGTTACAAGAGATTCAATTGCGAGTTTACAAGATGATTTAATTATGAATCATGATTAATGATCTGAACTGAGAGCCTTTTCAAATCTACAAAGCAAACATATGACTAGCATACAGTTAACCTCTAAACAAAGTATATAACATGCCAATCAAAACATCTACTTTGATTATTAATGATTCCCTGAGGCAAGAACTTTAATTTGATGTCACATATGTCTATGTTTTGCACATTTTACTGCTGGATATTAAATGGTGTTTTTTTTTAAAATAAATCTGTATTATCTAATCTTTGATGTCATTGATAAAACTCTACTACTGTCTTTTGATGAAGATTTCTGTTGTTGTTTTTTCTTCTTATCGTCATCAACTGCAAAACATTTCCACAACCTTAAAGTTTCATCAGCACCTGCTGACACAACTGTTGACCCGTCTGGTGACATTGCCATGTGTAATACTCTAGCTGTGTGACCTGAATTATAAATTAAATAAATAAATAAACATAAATTTCAAAACCGAAAAAAAGATGTAAAATTCTTTTTCAATAATCAGGTACAAAATTCTTACATGATGTAATTTGCGCCTTTATTTTCATATTGCAAACTTACAATTACAAAGTATATGAAACTGTTTTATTCATATATTTTGCAGCCTGAAATGTCACCTGGAAAGTGTTCCCCTTAATTTCCCAAAGGAGAGACAATTTCTGTCAGAATGTGACTGGTTATTTGATACCCTAATGCTTCAATGGTGTTATAATATAAATATTACAAAATATGTCAAAACAAGAAAATCATATGTTAAATTGAAACTGTTCAAAATAGTTTCCTCTTTACTGTTTATAAGAGGGTGTTAAAGGGTTATTTTAGTGCTATATTTTCGCCTTTTTATTTCACGTGTTTACGTGTTTTGACATTTTATTTCTCGTTTTCTCGTGTTTGGTTCGACGTGTGTGCCTCGTGTTCTACTTAATTAATTTTCCGTTTCGTGTCGGTACTCTTAATTTCTCGTGCCTGTCCCGCATTTGATATAAAAGTAAACCCAGACTAAATTCAAAGTCAGTCCGGAGATTGTTTTAAATTATGTGTCCCTAGAATAAATTGCTATCAAATTAACTATTATGAATAATATTTTTCTTTCAAATCAGTTGCAACTAGCCTACGCTAAAATGTGACTTCTAGGTCATCATGTCCATTATATAATGACTAGATGATCTCCAAGAACGGCTGATTAATAAATTATTTTTACTTTTTCCATTAATATTTACTATTGTATTTCTCATGTTTTGTTTTTTCAGATTTTTATTTTCCGTGCAAAGTTTTTGTGATTTTTATTTCACGTGTTTTCGTGTTCAGGGCCCCCCTTTACCACCCTCTTTATAAAGATTGTTAATTAAAAACAAGATAGATTTGCTTGATGTTTGCGGATTTTCATATACTGATAATAACATGATAGCTACAAACCTGTTAATTCTGATACTTTAGTTAGTGAAGGATACTTCCATATTGTCAGCTGATTTAAAGCAAACCCATGACTAGAAATCAATTCTTTATAATCTTTCGACCACAACAGAGCACAGACCTGTTAATATGAAAATAAGATATAAATATTATGTATCTAGTTATTTTCATAAAAAAATCAATAGATTTATTTATAATTTGAAAATGAAATAAAAATGTTTATATTTTTCTTTCATTTTGGAATCTGGTGCAATTTAACTTGAGGCGTGTGTCTCTTCACAGCTGTATGAAATCTATTCCAACAATTAGCTGCAGACGTATGTATTTTTCACTGGATCATATGTTACTCCAGATACATTGTGTCTTAGTATTGCTATACCAGTAACTGTTATTATTTGTATTTGCCTCTAAGTCTCAAGTCAGGTACCTTGTCATTGGATGTCTTTAGTTACTTCTGTTTAACAACTTTAGGAAATTTTGTATTCTTAGTCTTTTAATCTTTAATAATACCTTTCAAATACCATACTGTGTATTATTGTTTTAAAAAGGACACAATAGATCTAGATAATAAAATGACATAAGAAAAGAAAAAAAAAATGACTTTCATAATGTTATTTTTACCTGTGATTTAGTGTCTACACTTTGGGCACATGTACCAGTACTACAGTTCCAGAAACGTATATGTCTGTCAGCTGTGCCTCCTCCACTGGCTAGAAGATTTGGTTGCCATGGACACCATGCTAAAGCCTATTGAAAAAACAAAAGAATCTTTAGGAATTACACTAACCTGGTTAATGATACAATATCTTTTATTTTATTCTTCAAAAGAATTTTCATCCAAATGTTTTTAATAAATTGTGAAAGTGGTGTTTATGATTGTTTTTTACAAACTACCATAGGATGGCATATTTAATATATCTTTTATCTTTACAAAAGCCAGGGCTCTCCATCATATAACTTCCCTTAGTAGTTAGTACTCAAGAGTACAAAATTTGTGCTCGACACACGAAATCCATTTTGATTCCGAGTCTGAGTTCCAAACCAAGTTTTCATGACTTCAAGACCAGAGGCAACACATTTTAAGTAATTTTATAATTTCACATTTTTAAAACAGAAGCATCTTTAACCTTGCTCTCAGATAACACAAGAAGAATGATCTTACTTTGACTGCAGCTTGATGCTGTGTAAATGTATATATTGGTGAAGTCTCTGACACAAGACTTCCAATATGTGCTGGCCAGATGTTGAGTACGTTATCATTTCCACCGCTGGCTAAATGTCTACCATCAGGTGACCACTGCAGACCACACACTTCCTGTGTATGACCATTGAGGGTACCTATATGGTGATTGGCTACTCTTACATCATGATGATGAATGCTACCACTTCTAGATCCACTGAAAAATGAAAAAAAATAAACAATGAATTTAACAGTGAAACTTAATTATATACAACTGTCAAACAAGTGAGAGGTTTAGCTAGCTATAAAACCAGGTTTAATTTCTCATTTCTACATATGAAAATGCCTGTACCGAGTCAAAAATATGACAGTTGTTTTCATTCATTTGATGTGTTTGAACATTTGATTTTACCATTTGATATTGTCCAGTCAATCTTTAATCTTTAGCATGATACCCCCAAAATACACAGAAAAAAGTCCCATAAAATCAAACATGAGCGAAACTAAAAAATACTTAGTTTATAATTCCTATGGAGATTAGCATTGATATGGGAGATAACTCTGCCAAAAAGGCAGAAATATCAATAAAAATTGATACAAAATTACAACTCTTCTTTTCAACTGAATGAATTGAGTCTTGATATTAAAGCCGTCTTCAGAGTATAGCAAAAAACCCTAAAGGTGTTTTCATATCTTTTATCACGCTACAACCTAGATTTCATAATTCATTAGTTGATAATTTATCAGATTTTTTACCATGTTAAGGTATTTAAAAGAATCTAAAATTGAATAAAACTACTTAAGCTTTTATTCTTTTTGTGGTTTAACAAGGTAGATGCTGAAAAACTATAATTTACTGATATAAACAATACCAAATATTCACATTTTTTTTTAATGGTCAGAAAGCCACAAGTTTGCAAATTTCTTTAATGGAAAATGTGCAAAAAATGAAAATACCAATACTATTTGTACATTTCATGAGCAGAATACCGTATAATATAGTAAAATAAGAACTTTTAACCCCATCAAAGTATCATATTTTACATGAATTTTAGAGAATCAACCAAAAAATGACAAAAAAAAAAAACGTAATTTTTGCTGAGTTATTTCCCTTTCAAATGTAAATTTCTATAAGAAATTATAAATGCAGATTTTGAGCTTTCCTAAAGTTAGATTTCATGGGACTTTTTTCTGTGTATAATTGTGGGTTAATGCTATAGATTAAAACTAAAACATTTTCTATTGCAATTGGTTTAAGGTTCAAACTTAGTTTGACTGTACTAATAAGGGCCTCTCCGTTTTGAATTTTCCTCAGGGTTAAGATTTTTAGCGATTTTACTTTTTTTGTACTATGATTCATCATTTAGTAGACAAGGGATTTTTATTCAGCAATTTTTCTCATAATGTCAATGCATGACAAGAGGAGATATATGTATATTTGTATAGAACTTTATACCAACTTTCAACATTAATTTTGTTTTCAGTAATTTTACTTCATAGTGATCAAGTATAAAGTGTTGGCGTCCACATCTTAATTGTATACTACATCAAACAAAATATTCAATCTGATAGATAATATCTTTACCCAGGGTCTGGAAATTTGTTTACAAATTTGAAACATATTACTGATTTTCCAATATTCAAGAAATCATCTGGGTAGTTTATTTGTAATCACAGTCTGAGACAAATATGGGTTTAGCTACCATTTGGCTACTGTGAACCCTGCAAAACAATGTACTATTTCAATAAAATATTTTACCTGCTGAGTATATATGAGTTCCATGCAAGAGAACCAACTCTAGATGCATGGCCTGGCATATTTCTAAGTCTTTTTCCTGCTGTAACATCCCAGAGCTGAAACAAAAAGAATTTAAAAATTTTAAATAATATATGGATTGGTCATGGTCATATATAAAACAGAACAGCATCCCCAGTTTTAGAAATCCACTCTGTTGTATTAGCAAATAACTAGAGCCAGCTTGAGAACCCTATAAAGATACTTAAATCATACACTAGAATTTTCTAAACAGATAATAAAAATTGAAAATGACATGGAATTTTTTATGGTACAGGGTGTGAAAGACTTTTTAGGAGTGTGACATAAACTAAACTATTGTCAAACACAACAGTAGGAACCTGTCTTTTTTTCAATGTTTGTAGAAAAATAAGCATTCATGTTTTGCATCATTGAAGTGGTATATATTCCTGTAGCCATAAAAAGATCCCTAGACTTTCACAAATTATCTCTGCCATGGTCAAAGGAGTAGGGTATTTAAATACCATCAACAATTTGTAAACAATCAGTCACCCAAATTCTACTAAACTTATATTATTAAAGGGAAAATTGAATTCTATCAGTTGAACATATGTTATACCTGTACTTCACCACTACTAGTTCCTAATGCCAAATAGTTTCCCTCCTTGACCCATGACACTGCACCAATATAATCTTCTTGACTTTCCACCTGCATTAATTGATTTATATCTCCTGATTCAGCATTCCATAGATACACACTGCCACCAAGACACACTGCTAATTGGTTTGTTACTGACCAATCTAATAAGTTCAAGTCTGAAATATGGGAAAAAGAGGATTATTGTCAATTCACAGAATTATCTTTTAGGTTTAACCCTTTCCTCCATGGATTTTTTTTTCTGAGATACTTGATTCGCATAGGATTTTTTTAACAAAAAAAAATCATCAGGTTTAAAGGAGTATGTTCGGTAAGGGCCATATTTGGCCCAAATTATAAAGTTCATAGTTACAAGACAATAAATGTTTTAAATTGCCTTAAAGACATGAGAGAAAGTTGAACAGAACTTTTTTTGTCAAAGTTTAATTCTTAACACGATGATTTTCTCATCCCAAACAGGTCAAAATAAGAGATTTTGGTGAAATTTGACAAAATCAGCTAAATTTCAACCAAATAAAGGACCAGGAAACATAGAGCGCAGGCGTCGACAAGCTAAATTATAAATATTCAAATAAGACATGTGAAATTTCTGCACAAACATTATTTATAAAGATCTTTCTTGTCGACGTTTGCGCTCTATGTTTCCTGTCCAATAATCTAAGGAAATTAACCCATTTTCATTGATTTTTTCGTAAAAAATCAATACGAGTACAACTTGAGACGTCATAATGAAACGCAGAAACGTAAACTTTTCAACAAAATGGCTTATATCCTATCTAGTCAAGGTATTAGCTATAATTTATCGTGACATTGGTCAATAAATCCGAATTTCAAATTTACGCTTAAAAAGGGGGCCATTTTAGGACCTTGTCGAACATACTCCTTTATAATGCATTGTGAAAAACGAATATTTCATCAATGAAATTCAAGTCAGATATTCTCATGAATATCCTTTTCATATTGGATACAAACTTTTTTAAGTCTGATGCAGACATTTCGTAGTCAAAGTGTTTCAACTGAGGTACTTCACAGGCGTCATTATGGAGTAAAGGGGGTGGTGTCAAAAAGTGTCATTATGGAGGAAAGGGGGTGGCGTCAAAAAGCGTCATTATGGAGGAAAGGGTTAAGGATTCATATCATACATATCAATACCAAGACTTCATAAATTCAATACTCTTCAAACTCCATAAATGATTAATGAATAAACAAATATGTGTCAAAAGGACACTAAGTCCAACTTATACTTTTACATTTCTATGTTCAGTGAACTGCAAAATCTGGGTCAGAGCCCTCATCTTGCATATTTATATTTTCAAAGTTAAAATCATGATGATCATGTATCTGAAATTTCATGACAATGTGCACATTTTTAAAAACAAAACACTGGACCAGTGGCTACTATTGTAGGCAGAGAATAACATTTTTTAAAGAGTTTGGTGTATACAGTAGTAAACTTTGTAAACTTGGTAAACACAGTACATGTTAATGTATAAACTTACAGTAGTCATCAACTATATCAGGAGCATCTAGAATCCTTTCTGGAAACTGTGGTATATTTCGTGTTGTCTTCTTGGCTGTACTCACAGGTGATTTACAAGAGCTGTACAACACTCGTAAGTTGTTCTGGTAACCTGAAAAATGAAAATCCACTTGAATCAAATCATGAAACAAATTGAGTGCAATAATCTACTATAAACATATACTTTAAAAGAGTTTAATTGTAAAAATTATCTGTAGCTTAATCACTCCACCACTATATTTATCAATACAATATAAATTTTTTCATAAATAATTTGTGATTTATTGAGAAAAAAGACGGTTTCTTATATTATTAAAATATCCATTTGTATGTACTTGAGTCAGGAGCCTGTTCAGTGGTTGTTGTTTGGTGATAGGTTCATAAGTGCTTATCGTTTTTCATATAGATAAGGCAGTTGGTTTTCCTGTTTAAATTGTTTTGCATTACTCATTTTGGGGTTCTTTACAGTTCGCTGTTTGTTTTGATCTGTGTTCAACTGTTAAATGCTGTTAAAGGCTGTGTGTTGACATATAATGGTTTACTTTTTGTACATTGTGACTTGGATGGAGAGTTGTCTCATTGGCACTCATACCACATCCTCTGATTTCTATGTAAACATGGTAAAGGACAACTGTAAATACCAAAACACTGATGAACATCAGAAAGTAAATCTGAGAAATAACTGGTCACCTACCTTCTGGAGCACTTGGAGCTTTGTTTTTGTAGGAAATGATCTTGTTACTCATTATGTCAGCCCCATTTAAATTTTCACTCATAACTTTCTGGAACTCTTTCTGTGATGGACTTAATAATTCTGGATTCTCTCCTTTCCCATCATTCATTATCTTGAAATGACCAAGGTCAAACTGTGTAGCATTCCTGTTAGGAATAAATCTATCTCCACCACTTGGAGTCTTTGGTGCTTTAGCTGGAGTCTTGGATTTCCCTATAATCAAATAAGTATACATACAATTTGGTTGTACATTTGACAGCATGACAAGAAATCATCACGACCTGAATTTTAATCTTTTTTTTTATATGATTGCGTCTTATACATTGTATTAGCATGATTAGCATTTCAATTATCCTATCATTTATAAGAATGTATTTAAAATAGAGCATGTTTTTGTAATAGAACCTGTCAATTGTGAATTTCTTTTTTTTTTTGACAATTAGTTTTTTTCCATTCTGTATCAGTTTTTCATACACTCACAAACAGTGTGTTAATTAAAAATATAACTCAATCAATCTGATAACATATATCATTGAAAGGCTGATATCCTACTTCATTCAACAACAGAAACAAACTACTGCATACATACAACTGACATATATATCTAGAATATAATATAAACTTTTAACAATAGATTTATGGATTGATATATAATCTAACGCCTCCATGTATTTTTCACAATCGATTGGTATGAACTATACAGATGTATAACACATACACATATTTACAAATAAATGTTTTCTTTAAAATTTGTGTGTTTTTAACAAAAAATACTATTATTACATTGGTTGCACTGAATTACATTGATTTCCCAGTTAGATAAAAACCGATAATTTCACATGTGAAATAAACGTGGTTATTTCACTCTCTGACGTCATACAACAATAGGCGTTGTCAAGACGTTGATAACGTCGAAACAAAACATGCGTAGGAAAAACATATAGTTCCTTACATTTTGTACATTAATTTCATAAAAAAAAAGCAATTTGACAATGTAATAAAAAGTATAACTAATCGCCGTATTTGAATATAAAAAATAAGACAACTTGTGACCGAACGCTGCTATTGATTAAACTCGTGCTGCGCACTTGTTTAATCCATGCGACGTTCGGTCACGCGTTGTATTATTTTTTTATATTCAAATACGGCGATTAGTTATACTATAATTATCACTATTTAACAAAAAAATTCTTTGATATAACTGACTGATAATTTAATTTCCTTTAGCGGCACAGAAGACATGTAGAGTGATGAGAAAAAATTATCACTAGAAACTATAGGTAGCACATGCCCTTTGTCAATGAAATTAACAACGTTGTCATCGGTAAAATAGTGATAAAAAGATAATCGTTGGTCATCTCAACTCCATTGCTTTTCTCATATTTGCAGTTCTGGCTCAAGCCATCAATCTTGTTGAGATGATTTACGATAATCTATATTAGTGTAGCATACCTTGAGATTTAGGTGTTTTTGATCCAGACCCAGTTGATGGTGTTTTAGGATTATTTACAGATCTGTTGACATTTTTCATCGGTGTTTTGGAAGCAGTGCTGATGTTCAGGGAGCTGTTGACTGAAGCATTGCATTCCTCTTTCCGTTGCCATCGAATTGATGGTCCTTTTGACATTGGAGCATCCATTCTGAGGACACTATTCAATTCATTCTCAAAGTTAAACTGTGACATTGGTCAATCCAAAATCTTTCTTCAGCCTACAATAGAAAAATTATTCTTAAACAGAAATAGAGTTAACTGATGAAGTTCTTTAAAAGTAATCTAATAGAGAAAATAAATACCTGTAAACGGTAAAAAAAGAGAGGATTTTTTCTTGAATCTAACATTTGGTTCCAAATTTACCCTTAAAAAATCAGTTGTGACTTTGAAAGTTATTTCATTCAACATTGATATATCAAATGACGTCATTGTTTTGCATGTCACGCCACAAACGTCGAGTGGTCGTATTTTCTGGCATATGAAATGTAACCCTGAAAAACAACTTGCAGCAACAGGGTTAAATTTACAGCAAAACAATTTTCTTGATCTTCAGTACACATTTAATGTGTCATGCGTGTCTAAATGTCACTCATTGAAGACTACACTAACAGGCATACATAATATTTGATCTGATACAGACCTCATTCATATCATAATTGATTTACCGATTTACAAGGCTGTTGGCACCAGATATCAGCCTATTTATTTTCGACGGGCAAATATCCACTAGTTGATATGGGACAAGCTCTGATGTCCCACGGCCCCAGCTTGTCTGGCAAAAAGCTGTTGGACGTCAGAGTAAATATCTCGGACTACATTAGTCATTAGTCCAAACGATTATGACGTCTGGCAAAGCTAAATTTATTTATTTTCTGGGACACCTTCCTACAACATCGTAGGAAGGCGTCCCAGAAAAGAAAAATAGCCTTGCCAGAGCCATAATTATTTGGACTAGGACTGTAAATGTATGTATGAAAGAACAGTACCACTTCATTATGCTACATCTTTTACTATTACAATTGAGCCCTTTCATTCTCGTGTTTTACAAACCCAAGTGCATAATACGTATCCCTTAACAAGATGTTTATTGTATGTATAAGTACATAAATGAGGAAATTTTCTGAATTAAACACCCCTCCACCTTTTTTAAAATATATTGGATTCAACACGTTTTTTGTGTTAAAATGTTGTTCAAACCGTTTCGATGTAAAATTAATTGTCGTTACCTTTCTGTTTCCGTTTGTAAAGTGTTTGTTCAATAGTCAGAATATTGATTGTTGTTTTGATTACTGTTGACAGTTTTGTTTTTCTTGTTTGGACAAGCTTTTTGTGTTTAAAGTTTACCGCCTCGTAATTGGTCCGTTCAATTTTGTAATACAATATTTCATTGGTCCATTTTCCTAAACAATATTTTGAAATGTTCTAAAAGAAATATTTCGTCCCGATATGTTAGGTTCAAATTTACGGTTAATATATATTGTTTACCTTTTAATTATTCTTTTTATTGAAATTAAGAAAAAAA